>NC_140769.1:79793777-81043777 GCF_044657685.1 Stegodyphus dumicola | reverse complement strand
TTTTTTTTTTAATGTTTGGTCATAGTATTATTCATTGCATGTATTTTTTATAAAACATATAGAATATTAATAGTTCTATAACAAGTCTCTTTTTTTCATTTTTAAGTGTTGATATTCTCAAAATTGCATCTGATAATTAGTCCTATCATGTGTATAATAAATACAATAGATGCATATAATAGATCAATATATTTTTAGTATACATATAATGATTCAATATCATTTTTATGCGAAAAAAAGACACTTTTGACTGCACAAATTTTCTGGAAACCCCAAGTAAAACACATATGAAATCATTTGTTTACAATCAGTGAACGTTAAAATCGGCTACCTGTCACAATACAATAAAACAGCGACACAATTTCCTACAACAGCCAGCAGTGAATTGAATCGCGGATTATGTCAAGATTTTTTTGAAGTGTACGAACATTTTTGGGAAATAATATGTTGGTCATGTTTTGAATATTAATTACTTAAAAATACAGTTTCGATATATTTTAAAAATATTTCATGTAATTTTGTTATGAATAGATTATAGATCTTATAATCTATCATAATCGAGTAACTGGTTACTCGGTTCCTGGCTGCCGTCGGTGAAGCACGCACTCACCTCTCTTTCCCTCCGTGATGTTATTGTAGCTGTAATATGACTTTCTTGATTTTTACTCATGCGGACTTGCGAACTGTAAAAATGCTCATCTTGTAACTACATGCAATGTGATTGTGTATAAGTAAATATATGTTAAAATATATATCATCCTAGAATTAAATATAAATGTTAATATTACCGAGTCAGATTTTATTAACATTCAACGTGCAATAAAAAATGGCATCCATTAACAACAGCCATAAATGGTGACTCGTCAAGTTAGTTAACACGTGCCTCCTGTAACCTGCTTGCATCCTCAAGCTCTGTGATTATAATGTGCTATGAAGTGAAAATTATTTCTGTTCATGCAAACTACTAGCGTAATCCATCATTATTTTCGTGTCATCAGCAATATAGTGTAAAAACAGTTGTGCCTGCTTAACAACGTGCTTGTGAATTATCATGTGTCTCATGCAAATCGTCAAAGTGCTTTGAAGTGATCCCCATATAAATCGTACAACGTGGTTACATATCATAAAATAAGTTTTTTTGGAATATTTTTTCTATAAGTGAATTGTGTTGTGCTGAATCTGCTGCTGACTGAGCAAATATTTCTCGTATAATTCGGAGGTAAGCCAAGCAAATTCTTAGTATTACTTATGCTTATATTCGGATAGCTTACCTGCAAAAGTGTTTCTCTCACGTTAATGTTTACATTTATTTATTTTGCACTAGTGTCGTATGTGAACTTATTAGTGACTGATTATTGTGTATTTATTTGTGTCATATTGGCAATATATATTTGTTTTTGTGAATCATGGCTCCACCACAACCCATCGCAGACGATCTTAATATTTCACGTGTTTCCGTCAAACCTCCCCCATTTTGGAAGATCAACCCTACTTTGTGGTTTGCACAACTAGAGGCCCAGTTTCATATCGCCGGAATCACTATTGACTCCACGAAATCAATCATGTGCTATCTGCAATCGAATCTGATATTCTCATTAGCATTTGTGATATCGTTTTACACCCACCTGTGACTGGCAAATATGATACACTAAAAACACGCTTAATTGAATTGCATTCTGAAAGTGAGGAGTCAAAGATACGTACACTTCTTCAAGGGCTAGAACTTGGCGATCAACGCCCATCGCAATTACTTTGCCGTATGCGAAACCTCGCTGGAGAGACCCATGGAGAACCTTTGTTGAAATCCCTATGGATATCTCGTATCCCGCAAAATACACAAAGTATACTTGCTGCCTTAAGTGATGATCTTCCAAAACTAGCAGTTGTAGCTGATAAAATTACAGATCTCACAACTCTCCCGCACATAAATAGTGCTGCTATGGCATCTACCTCTTCCATTGAACAGCAAGTTGCAGAGCTGACAAAGCAGGTAAATGAACTTTCGCTAGCCCTCAAAAACAGCCGTGAGCTTTCCTGTGAACGAAGAGACGCAACAGTAGGCGTAATTCCAAACGCAACAGTAGGCGTAATAGATCTAGTAGACGCTATCGACAGTATAAAAAACCGTGCAACAACATCTGTTTCTAAAATACTAATTTTGGTTCCAAGGCACGAAAATGTGTTTCTCCGTGCAATTTCCGGCAGTCGGAAAACTAGATCGGGGATCGCTTGCCGGCCAACGTTGCGACCGCCACATCAATCGAATTCTTTTGGCCGATTCATCCTCAAAGCTGACTTTTTTAATTGACACCGGAGCCGATTTATCGGTCATTCCCAAGAGTTACAGTCAGCATGCCAAAGTACCAGCTGCACTGGAACTCTTTGCCGCTAACGGCACTAAAATTGCAACGTATAGCACCAAACTTTTGACCATCAATTTAAACTTACGTCGCTCATTTACTTGGCCTTTTATCCTGGCAGACGTCAATCAACCCTAAATATAATCATAGGTGTTGACTTTCTCACAAAGTTCAACTTACTCATAGACGTTAAAAATAACCGTTTAATTGATGGACAAACAAAACTATATTCTTGCGGTAGACTTTCTAATGTGAACCCGCTCAATACTAGCATTCATATTTTGATGGGTAACTCAAAATTTGACAAAATTCTTGCCGATTACCCTAGCTTGATGAATCCTTCGCAAACTTTTGAGAGGCCACCAATGTCAACGATTTTCCATCACATTGAAACAAAAGGACCTCCTATTTTCTCCAAATCTAGAAGATTATCTCCAGAAATACTTCAAGCTGCACGTCAAGAGTTTGTTTTCTCCTATCAAAAGGCATCATTTAGCCTTCAAAATGTCCTTGGCAAGCCCCCTGCACATGGTTCGTAAGGCTAATGGCGACCGGCGACCGTGCGGGGATTATCGTCGCTTAAATGCCGTTACAATTCCGGATCGCTATCCCGTACCCCATATTCAGGATTGCACTCAAATGTTTTCAGGAAAGAACATATTCTCAACACTTGATTTAGCACGTGCCTATCATCAAATTCCTGTTAACCCTGCAGACATTCCGAAAACTGCCGTCACAACCCCTTTTGGTTTTTTTGAATTTTTGGCTATGCCGTTTGGTTTACAAAATTCAGGCCAAACTTTCCAACGTTTTATACATGAAGTTTTATTTGGATTGGATTTTTGCATCCCTTATTTTGACGACATCCTTATTGCATCAACTAGCGAAGAAGAGCACTTCCGTCATCTTCGTCAAGTGTTTGATCGTTTGAATAAACATGGTTTGACATTAAACCCTAACAAATGTGTACTCGGAAAACCATCTGTTTCATTTTTAGGTTGCCTCATTACTGCCTCAGGTGTAAAACCCCTGCCTGAGAAAACAAAAGCAATTACCGACTTCCCAAAACCTACCACTATTGTCGAGCTCAGACGTTTTTTAGCCATGATAAACTTTTATCGCCCCTTCTTACCAAAGGCAGCCGAGACCCAAGCTTCACTGAATGAACTCTTAAAAGACTCCCGTAAAAATGAACGCCCTGTTCCTTGGAACGACGAACTTAATCAGGCATTTGAAAAAATGTAAACACGACCTTAGTAATGCTGCAACTCTCTCCTATCACTCCCCTAACCAAAAGCTGAGTGTTATAGTCGACGCTTCTGACATTTCCATCGGAGCTGTCTGAAACGTTCGACATTCTAATGACTACCAGTCGCTAGGATTTTTCTCACGTAAGCTGTCCCCTACAGAACAAAAATACAGCACGTATGACAGAGAATTATTAGCTATTTACGCAGCTATTAAGTATTTCAGGCATAATCTTGAAGATCAACACTTCACTATATTTACTGCTCACCGACCTCTAACTTATGCATTCATATCAAAATCAAATTCTGCTTCCCCGAGACAAATTCGGCATTTAAATTATATAGCTCAATTCAGCACTGATATTCAGCATATATCAGGTTCCAGCAATGTCGTCGCGGATACTCTCTCACGTATTCAGGGCATCGATGCCAATGCACCACTGGATTTCACGCTTATTGCTCACTCGCAAGCCACTGATGAGGAGCTAAAACGTCTGAGTGAAGACCCAAACTGCTCGCTGAAATTCCAGTCATTACAACTTACTCGGGACCTCCAACTATTGTGCGATACCTCCAACAACAGACTGCGACCTTATGTACCACTTGAGTTCAGGAAAAAAGTTTTTGACTGTTTTCACAACCTGTCGCACCCAGGTATCCGGGCTTCCAAAAAGCTCATACAAGAAAGATTCGTTTGGCCATCCATGCTAAAGGACATTGCCAACTGGACTCATTCCTGCATCATGTGCCCACGTTCAAAAGTTACCCGGCATACACATAGCCCTTTGGAAAAAATTGCGATGCCATCCGAACGATTCGACCATGTCCATATAGACATCGTCGGCCCTCTGCCACCATCTGACGGTTATCGATATCTACTCACCTGCATTGACAGATTTACTCGTTGGCCTGAAGCTTTTCCCATTCAGGACATCTCTGCTGACTCTGTGGCTCGACAATTCAACACCGGTTGGATTGCACGATTTGGTGTACCATCAGTTGTGACTACTGATCAAGGTCGACAATTCCAGTCACACCTTTTCGCTTCTCTGACATCTATGCTTGGAATACGCCGAATTCGAACTTCACCATACCATCCTTCCGCCAACGGCTTAGTGGAACGCTTACATCGCGACCTGAACGCAGCCCTGAAGGGCCGTAATGACACCCGTTTGACTACTTCACTTCCTCTTGTGCTTCTTGGTTTGCGTTCTTCTTTCAAGCAAGACCTCGCAGGTACATCCGCTGAACTTGTCTACGGCACACCCCTTCGATTACCATCTGAGTTTTTTCAGCCCTCCTCTGCTCCAGTCGATCCAGCATCCTTTGTCCAGACTTTCCGAGAGGCGATGAAGAAGCTATCTCCGACTCCTACTTCGTGCCACAACAAATCTGCCCCTTTCGTGCACCACGCACTGAGCACTTGCACTCACGTGTTTGTGCGAAACGCTTCGAAGCTTCAAACACTCAGGTTCCTGTGACCAGCGATCCTCCTGACGCCCCGGATCCAACTGCTACTCCGGATACTCCTCCTTCGACCGACCTTACGCTTCCTCCCAGTGCTTCGCCAGTCGTCACACGATCGGGAAGACGTGTGCGCTTCAACACCAGATATTTGTGAACTGATTTTTTTCATCGTACCTTTCGTACTCGGGGGGGATACTGTGGAGAACTCTTTATTATTATTATTTGTCCGATGTCCCGAGAGAGGGCGCTACCAGCTTTCTCCCTCTTCCTGTCTGGAGGAAAATTCGAACTGGTTACTCGGTTCCTGGCTGCCGTCGGTGAAGCACGCACTCACCTCTCTTTCCCTCCGTAATGTTATCGTAGCTGTAATATGACTTTCTTGATTTTTACTCATGCGGACTTGCGAACTGTAAAAATGCTCATCTTGTAACTACATGCAATGTTATTGTGTATAATTAAATATATGTTAAAATATATATCATCTTAGAATTAAATATAAATGTTAATATTACAGAGTCAGATTTTGTTAACATTCAACGTGCAATCAAAAATGGCATCCATTAACAACAGCCATAAGCATTTATCATTCCAGCAAATTGGAGTTAATGGCAATCGTATGGACATTGAACAAGTTAAGAGAATTCTTAATCGACATAAGATTTACGATATAGAAGCATTTACTACAAGAGAAAAATTATTTCTAATGTGTCAGTTAAGTAATTTGACAATTGTAGTGTTTAAATATTAATTACATTGGCAAAATGACAATTTTATGTGCTACCTCTCTTGCAAGACATACATCTCATTTTAAAAGCATGAAAATATTTTAAGACTTGTTTTTAATAGTTTCCCTTCTTATTATACAGCAAGGATTATATACACCATAAGTTTGGCATATTGTTACTATTTTAGGTTATGTGCTATTAATATGCACTACGCACTTACAAGAAATAACTATCTTGAAATTTAAAGTTTAAAAATGATGGCAATTGTTTTAATTAATAGTGTCGAGCTGATATAATTACAGAATTTTCAAATTTTAATTAAAATCAGATTTTTTTAATACATAATGAAAGCAATCTTTCATTGAACATTTTTATAAACAAAATGGTATATGGTAAATAGTCCTTTGATATATACCATTTTGTTTATAAAAATTGCTTTTTAAAAAGGTTCTCGGATTAAAAAAAAAAAAAAAAAAAAAAAAAAAAATCTGAAATGTTTCAGATTTTAAATTACGTCCAAAGGGGCGTTTTTTAACATTTTGTGTGTTACCTTTCTTTATTAAATATCATGTTCCTCGCACTTAAACCATAAGATCCAGTGCAACAGCAATATCGCAAAATAGTTTTAAAACGAGCATATCTTTAGAATTTCCGATACAGAGACTCACGCGCTGGAGATAAAAATGTTTTTTGTGCACAACGTTGCCATTGCTCGCTTTGAAATCCTTGAGTTTGTTAATCAAAAATTCGTCAAAGTTTTAAAAAATAGGAAATCGATCATAAAACAAATTTCAAATTTCAAATTTGGTCTTCCACATGCTCATATTCGTTGGAGGATTACGTTATTCAAAGTTCGATGACTCTATGTACCGTTATTTTATGACAATGTGAGAAATATACATACATTTATGCAGATTTTTCATTATTTAATTTCTTCAAATATAATGCAGGACTCTAACATTTTGTGGCAACAGTTTGAAAAGTGAACCGACATTTATGAGTCCGACGCAAAATGCCAAAACGAAACTAATAGTCCTTCGGGATTCAAATCCCTTTGGACTAGGAAAAAAAAAAAAAAAAAACACCTTTCAAATTATATTTAAACAAATTAAAATTACTAAAATATAAAATGATGTAATAAATATATAGTTGGCATTTAAAAAGCCAACAAGTGCATTATAATTGCAGGTGGTTGAGTAATGATTATGTTTGGTATCCTAAGTTGTCAAAGATCTGATAGTAAGATATGCAATTTTTTTATGCAGGAAGAAGAACGAGGATCATTTAGTAGTATCTTAACCATTGCTTAAATGTGTACTGTTCTTATGATTTCTATGCCTGTTTGCTCACAGCACTGGCAATTCAGGTTTATATTGTGTTATGGTTAGCATAAAATATTAAAATTAATATATTCAATAAAAAATTTTGTTTTCATACATGATCAAAGCATTTTGAAAAAACTGTGTTAGATCAGTATACTTTCTTAAAATTAAGGCGTACATTTTTGCAGTCATTACATTAAATAATAATTTCACTTTTTCATTCTAGAAAAATGAAAATTCATGCTTTCTTTTACAACCCTTAGATCTTTCTGAGAGTAAATTTAAGACCTTTGCAAAAGAGAAGTAGCATAAAGGATTTAGTTATTATAGTCATATAATTTGGGAATAATAAATTTCCAAATATTAAAAATACTTATTTTTAATATTTAGGGATTGAGTAGGCTTTGCACTAAAAATACAGAACTTCCCATTGTTCAGATATAATTTCATTTTTCTTTCAAATTATTGAGGTCACATAAGAGATTTTTGAAGAATGAACAAAAAAAATTGAGTACCACATATATTTTTGTTTTGATCCACTGTATTCATATGATAAATCTGTATTTATTTTGAAAAGTTTAAAATGAGAATTACAGGGCTGCAGGTTGGTGGCATTTAAATTTCACTTCACTATGTGTATATAGCAGAGCTTAAATTGTGTCTGTACTTCTCAGTTCTTGAGATAAATTATAATTTCAGCCGGAGCCCTAAATAAAAGGGCTCGGGTACTTTTTTTATGCAAGTGAACCACAATTTTAACACAGAAATTTTGTTTTAATAGTAAACATGTCTTAAAAATCCGATTCTAACTTCTGACTGCAGGCCTGTCTTAACATCGCACTTAAGCCTTGCACAGAGATTGAGACTTTTGAGGAAAGAAAAGCTTCCAATTATATGTCAAAGGCTTATTCTCCAGGATATGCAATGAATTTATGAGAGCGGGTAAACTTTGTATTCCTCAAAGAACTAAACGTGACACCCTGGTCATGCACGTTCCATGCTAGTGACTTCCTTCTGCAGAGCTGTAGACTTTCTGAATGATGTAACCAAACGGGGGACCACTACTGCCGCCTGTACCAAGAAGTTTTATATTTATTCTCGCGTTGTATTCAGGAAAAGTAATCAGGGAAAATTTCTGCTTGACGGCTAGAATTATATCGACAGGGCATAGCGATCAGGTAGTCTTGAACTCTTCCCTCTTCAAAGCTACACTTTTCAGTTAACTTTCTTTCCATGACCTCATACTGTTTCTAGAATTCTCACTATTTTCCTCAGTGGAGCTTTAATCGTTTTATCTTTTTTCCTTGGTGTGCTGCGAAAAAAAAAAACTGATACTTTTCATCCCTTGGAACAGTACATTTTATGTATAATCAGGGCTTAAACTCAGACGGAGATTAGTTGAGCTGCTTCTTAGCATATAAGTGGAATTGTAATTCCAGATAATGCCTCACATAAGACGAGGTCCGATACTTTTTTCCTATTTAACTATTCAAAATTAATTTAATAATTTATAAAATTTCTCTTTATCTTTACATTTTCCTCATTTAATTAATTAAATTAGTTAATTTAATCAAATTAATTAATTAAAATTTATTATCTAATTATTAGCTATTTTATAATTATTTATTTATTTTTCTTTCCTTCGTCAGTCTTCCATAGGGCTCCCGGACTTCTAATTTTAGAAATTAAGCCCTGGTATATAGCATGGAACAATAAGTCCTCAAGAGTTAATGGGAACGGAAGAGGGGTAGACGATTTTTGGATCTATCTCCTAGTCATTGTTTCAAACTGAAATAGAGCTGGGCAAATTCACATCGTCACCTATAATGTGTCCAAGGTTTAAACTAATGATAGACATAACCAAGTGCACTCTTGGTCAATGATTTCGTAGGCGTTTTTGATGTTACTATCAGAGGAGTCTGTGCTTATATTTAGAATTTAACTAAATCAAAAGTTACTATGTGTTATTAATTCCTTCAACATTCAATTAATTTATTATTAAATAATCAATTAGTTAAATGATTTTTCCTTCTATCGTGTCTGAATAATTTTATATTCTGAAGCTGTCATTTCAATATACATATAGAAATTATAAATTTATTAATTATTCCATAATGTAATGGATGAATTAATATGCTTAAGCATATTAATTCTAAGCAATTGCAATCTAATGTGCTTTCAGCTATTGCAAAAAATGCCTTCAAAGCTTCTAAGGCAATTAAAATGCACACACACACAGATCGTATTTTATTCTCGAGTGTCAAGATGTAGAAATATCTTTTTACTCGACTTCTGATAAGGATCGGGTGGGAGGAGAAAGAGTAGGGTGGAAGGAAGTGTGGGAGACGGAAAAAAGAGAGTGAGGTCCGCACTAGCGGCGGCGAAAAAAGGGGTGGTGGTGGCAAGTACAGTGTCGTTATAAGATGTAGCCGCGGGTGGTAAACCGCAGAGTCAGTGTAGCGTAAATGAGTCAATTAAGGTTGTAATTCTTATGTGGGTAGGATGTCACAGGGGTAACGATGTTTTTCTCTGGGATGCGGGGAGTGTCTGAGAGTGCTAATAAGGCTATTACTGTGGGTTTGTACTGAATAAAAGAAGTTGACCGCTAATCGTTTAATATACTCTTGAATAAGTTCGATTCGAAGGTCTCTGTGAATATAGATATTTGGAATATACCAAGCAGCATCAGGGGCGTAGCTAGAGGGGGCAAGGGGGCCATCTGTCCCCGGGCGCAGAATCCAAAGGGCGACAAACTGATGTTACGACATTTTAGAATTAAATGTTTTCCATCCTTGGCAAGCTGTAGGGGGCGCGAAATCTTCAGTTGTTCCTGGGCGCTGAAAACCCTAGCTACGACTCTGAGCAGCATTGATAATTTCTCGTAAAATTTTATTTTGTAGAATTTGTAATTGTTTAATATTGGTTTTAGCTGCATGTCCCCAGATCGGTGCTGCATAAAGGAGGGTTGGGCGAAGTATGGAGCGATATAGAATTAATTTGTTTGTGGTAGATAAGTTGCTTTTTCTACCAAGAAGAAGTCGCATAGTAGCTGTGGTGATTTTAAATTTTTGTACTATGAACCGGAAGTGGGTTCTGAAGGTAAGTTTTTGGTCAAGGGTTACTCCAAGGTATTTGGTTTCATTAATCCAGTCTATTTCTTCGTCAAATATTTCAGGGGGTGGAGGATAGTATTTCATGTTTCCTTTACGGAAAATTATTGCCTTAGCTTTTTCTACCAAGAAGAAGTCGCATAGTAGCTGTGGTGATTTTAAATTTTTGTACTATGGACCGGAAGTGGGTTCTGAAGGTAAGTTTTTGGTCAAGGGTTACTCCAAGGTATTTGGTTTCATTAATCCAGTCTATTTCTTCGTCAAATATTTCAGGGGGTGGAGGATAGTATTTCATGTTTCCTTTACGGAAAATTATTGCCTTAGTTTTATCAGTGTTAATTTTAATCCTCCAAAGGGTGAGCCATTTTTCCAGTTTTATGAGATAGTTTTGGAGTTAGTTTCTTACGGCGATAACTGTGCAGGCTTTAGTAAGTATGGCGGTGTCATCGGCAAAGAGTGCAAGATGAACAGAAGGGTCTTTAGGGATGTCTTGTGTATAAATATTAAAAAGGTTCGGCGAAAGTGCCGACCCCTGTGGGACACCAGCATTGATTACTCTAGTGGTAGAGTAACCAGTACCGATTTTGATTCTGAATGTTCTGTTGCTGAGAAAAGAGGCTATTAAGCAAATAAAATGATCTGGAAAATTGAGAGTGATTAGTTTGTAAATAAAGCCTCGATGCCATACCCTGTCAAAAGCTTTCGCGATATCGAGGAATATAGCACCGGTCGGAAGCTTGCAGTTGTAGCCTTCAGTGATAATGTTGATAACTAAGAAGTTGGTGGCAAGTGCTATGATGATTATGAAAACCGAATTGTTCTTCTGGGAGAAAATTCATGGAAGGGTGAATTTTTTGGATGTGGAAAAGTAGGATTTTCTCAGTAACTTTAGACAGATGGCTAAGTAAACTGATAAGGCGATAGTTGTGTGGGAAGGTTTGATTTTGTTGCGGTTTAGCAAAAACAATTATTTTAGCTTGTTTCCATGAGTTAGAAAAATGAGCGAATTTGATAATGTTGTTGATTATCTTAGTTAGGCAGGTAAGAGCGTTGATCGGTAGATGCTTCAGTGCTTTGGTCGAGATGCCATCGAGCCCTGGGGCTTTCTTCGTTTGTAAGGAGCTGATGGTGTTGGCAACGATTGTTGGGGTAGTCAGGAAAGTGAAGTTGTACGGAGAAGGGGTATTAAGGAAGTTATTGCCCACCTGGTTGACCTGTTCAATATGGTTATTGTCGTACGGAGTGGGATTATGAGTTAATGTATCTTCCATATAGTCCGCAAAAGATTTAGCTTTATCTTCTTTTGTATATGAAATTTCACTAGGTCCATGGATAAGTGGAATAGGTTAATAAGGTTTCTTGAATTTGCGGGAAATATCAAATAGGGAATTGTCCTCTATAGCTAGGTTATTTAGGAAATTGGTCCATTTTTGGTTTTTGAAGTTCTTGATTCTTCTTTTGATTTCTTTTTGCATAGAGTTTAGTTCGTGTTTGAGTTGTGGATCCCTGGTGGTTTGCCATCTTTTACGGATCCGGTTTTTCTCTTTAATGCTATTTCTTATGTCGGCAGGCAGGGGGAGGAAAGGCTTGTTCACATAAAAAGTATATGCCGATATCTTAAGTAAAATTTATTGTACGCAATATGAGGTACTGAATATCACGAAAAGTAATAAAACATATTGCCCATTAGGTAAAACAATTCTACGCTCAGATTTTATGAGACTGCCTTTATCGTCACCATTTAAACGGTATTTACTAACAGTGAATTATGGATGTATAGCAGAATAAAAATATTATATCATTAACTGTTATTTTACCGGCACGAAAGTAGTTGATGAACACTTCTTTCAGCGATTCAATTGGACGCAAGCAATTCCACGCTTCAGCAACATCACACCGATGTGTATGCCGCAATGAAACTTTAATCAAAGTGCACAGATTCTTTTTTACATCTTGTATACTTATTATTATTTTTTTTTTATTTTGACACGCTAAACATTCCTTATTTCTGAAACTAGCCTCTTTCTTATTTACTCTTGCATAAATGTTGACACACATGGAAGACACTACTTCGTAGGAATATCGATCAAATAAAATTCATTTTCCACTTTGTTTGACATACTCGCGGCCAGCACAAATTTGAAACACAACCCACAGCGTTATTTCCTTTTGCGCATGCGCTTGGTGTAACAATTTCGCCAAGACCTGATAAATCTCCAAATTTAGTCGCGGGTTGCGTTTCCTAGGGAGGAAGTAAAAATACGCAAACGGGAAACGTAGGGTTACAGAATCTCGTGCTTGGCGACATTTGTTTCACCGTCTTTGCAATTTGTATATGAGCGTGGTGTATCAAAAAGCGTGCAAATACTAAGGGAGAAGCCGCAGCTCAGCGGTACGGAACACGTAAAGAAATGTCTGACTTCTAAATCGGGGTTCTATACCCGCTCGTGACTTTTACAAATTCTGCCCTGTTTGGACTTTGTTTTATTTTTATCCTCACTTTATTGAATGATTTTGTCATTACTGGTCTTTTTGGCTTCGGGTGCGGTGTTAATAATAATTTAGCACCTTTATTTTCTCTATTTTTGTTAATGCTAATTTTGGTTATTTTTATTGACTGCTTTGTACTATTTGTAGTAGGTACCAGAAGCAAGATTACGATCCAAGATCCCGAAAAAAGCGTTACAATAAAAATAGCGCATAATGGAATAAAATATAATTTGAGTTACACTTACTTGTAATTTAAGTAAAAATAATAGGTATCTGACGCCCTTAAATGTTTATTGAATATTTTCATATGGTTTATTTTTTTAATATTCCTTTATTTGTATAAATTAATGCGCTATGGAAATTTACACAATAGACTCTTTCTAACAGAAATGACGAAAAATTACATATACTATTTCCATGTAAACACATTTTCTTGCAAAACAGTTATCGTACTTTTAACAGTTTAAATTGATTCTTTAACAAAATGCAAATAAAGTATTAATAAAATCAGTAGGTTATTTAAAATATATTCCACACAATTCCCCTTAGCTTTCATTCATAAAATAAAAAATTATCAAATGAAATAAACGCTGTTTCTCCTCGCTTTACTAAAAGACCACAAGGTTTGTTTGGAGTTAATTACCAAGCCTATAAGGCGATAACTCGCCATTCTAAATATGACTGCCAAGCGGATGTTTTATCCAATGATAACAGACTGTAGAAGGAAAGGTTTGTAGGCTTTGTGAATATGCATCTGGCTCATCCCCAAAACCTCCATGCAAACAAGCACCCACTTTTTCTCAGAAAGAAACGTTCTTGAATCTTTGAGCCTATGGAAATTAGGATATTAATATATACTCTCCAACTCGAGGATAAAAATTTTAAACACAGTATGCCTGTGATTAACGGAAAAAGACCTAAAACAGCCAATAGTAGACAGCTTTAGTTTATTTATTAAAAATTCAACGAATACCTATGATTAAACGCCTTTCCTTCGCCGAAGCTAGCAGTTATTATCACTATCATAAAATAGCTTGAGATTGACAATAACGTGTACTGGCCCCAGACTGTTGTAATCAGAATTCTTCCGAAACAAGGTGTGACAATAAGAATGTGTAGTGGCCCGAGTATTGCATGAGAAATAATTATTTTTTATTTCATACTATATTTTTTCATGCGTTTAATTACTTTATAAAATTAACTTTAATATTTGGTTAATTATTCATATTTATATTTCTTTTATGCTGAATGGCACAAGTAGTTCATATTTATATTTAAATTTCGTTATGCTGAATGGCAACTAGTTCTGGTTCATGATTACTAGGTTTTGGCAAGGAGGTTAGAATAGAAGGAGGGAGGGTTCGCAGTTTCCTCCACTATCGGGGAATGAAACTCCGCCGAACAAGCGGCGTCCATGTTTGTGACTTCAAAACATTGCATTACGGCAGTGACATGTACGTGTTTCTAAGCTGTTCCGTGCATTTATTTTCCAGTAAAAATATGTTAAATTTATAATGAAATCCCTCGCTATTGTTGAATTTTTGTTTTAAAGTAATAAAGATGATATCCATAATTTACTATGTACAGCAAATTATTAAGAAATAGTTCGAAATCTAAATGCATGCGCATAACATTAAAGCCTTTAAAAAATGATGTTTCTGCATATTTGACGGATTTGCTTAGGTTAGAAAATAAATCTTAATAAAATAAAACAGATTTATGTGAATTCATTGATTTCAATTTATGCGCATTTCATATTTATTAATCTCAAAGAAACTGCCTTTAATTAAGTTGAATTACAGAAATACACCTATATAAGTTTTTGGATACATCTTTCCACATGTTCAGTTGTGTAAATATTTTACTTAATTTTATCACTATACTGCCCAGAAATTTGTAAGTTTATGCAAAAAATTTTTAACAACAGAACAGTTTATCTTAACTTAAAAAAATGAATAATAATTAATATATAAAGAAAAGCATTGCTTCCTTTACAATTAATAAAAATAGTAACAATTGATTTCTTACTTTTCATGAAAGTTATAAAACGAATTAACTAAAACGTTCAAATTATACAATTTAAATCCTACCATATAGCATTGTATCTTAAAGAACGAAGATACCAGCTATAAACAGAAACATTAAAATGTATTTAATATAATTTGATTATAGTTATATTAAATAACCTATTTTAAGTCCTTTTTTTTCACATCTGGAAAGAAAACCACATGACATTGTGATATTTTTTGACATAGTTGTCATATTACATAAAAAAAGAAAATTAATACTTACGTGTGAAAAATAATGCCCGGAATTTTTTTCGAGAATCTATTTGTGCATCCATATGCAATACAAGCTGACATGCTTCAAAAAGAAAAGAAAAAAATGTTGCAATGACAGCCTTCCTTGCACAAGTCAAGGTGATAACAGGAAGATGGCCGCCAAGCTTCACCGTTTGAGTTGAACCTTCCCTCCTTCTATTCTAACCTCCTTGGGTTTTGGTTTCTAAACGTTGCTCGTAGCGTCGCATTTCGATGGCTGGAAAATAAAATGCAATAAACTTAGCTATTTGTTTATAATTCATGCTGTTAATAACCATAAATTAATTTTAAACGGAACAGCTTCAGTATAGCCCACCTTCAAAGTTTGGCGAATTTGGTTTGGCGCCAAAGCACATGAA
The DNA here is from genome assembly GCF_044657685.1 of Stegodyphus dumicola. Taxonomy (NCBI): domain Eukaryota; kingdom Metazoa; phylum Arthropoda; class Arachnida; order Araneae; family Eresidae; genus Stegodyphus; species Stegodyphus dumicola. Next base: position 81,028,376 of record NC_140769.1, on the reverse strand, counting down.
ATACGTTGTTTTGAAAAATGGTTGCCATCCAGATTTTCGACGAAACTCTTGTGTTTCAAAAAATGGCGGCCATCTTGATTTCACCAGAAATCGTGGATAATAGAAATAAATTTACGACTATTATACACGATTTTAAGAGAAAGAAATATTAAGAAATGATTAATAAAAATGATTAAGGTTAAAAGGATGTAATTTTAAAAACAATACCGGAAACCTTTAGCTATTTCACCTTTAATAAATAATTTGGTAAAAGCGTAAAATAGGCTGCATCAGAGCTGTGTGACGTCCATAAACGGGCGGGAATAAGCTTGTGACGTCACATTCCCATGCTACGCGTAATTTCTATTTTCTCTTTAAAAAAGAGCAATAATAAATTGTTTAGTATTGTAAATTAACATCAAATTCTTTAAATTTACATTTCTGAGCTTAGGCGTAACTGAAAATAAGTATAATAAATTGTTTATATTTAAAATTATCATGATACAGTAAGCGAATTCTACCAGTTATTACAACGATAAAGAACGTCGCAGTCTCTCATACTTGTATTTCATACAACTTCAATATACAGCTTCAATAGATTTTTAAGCTTTAGCATTTATACAAATAAAAAAGTTTTTTTTTATTAATACTATGGAACATATCAATTTTATCATATTTATAAATTAACGTTTTGTTACGTAACAACATAATCCCTTATATACCAGTAAGTAGACAATTTTCATTATTTTCTAAAAATTTTAAACTCCACATTAATGAAAAACAGGTTCTAAATTCCTAAATCACATTATATTCACTGTAGGCAGGCATACTAGAATTCTACACATAAATAAATAAAAAAATCTAATTTCTCACAATGAAAGAAAATATTACAAGAAAATAAATACTACAAATTAGGAACACTAAGCAATGCTTCACATACGCACACACATACAGTGTCTCACAAAAGTGATGGGACACTTGTGCTTTACAAAAGGAAACTGTAGTAAAATAAATTAAAAAAAACATGTAAAAATTTTTTGCGGGTGTGTTTCATACTTAAATTTAGTAAAAATTATTACATAACATACATTTTCTCAAAATATAAAAATATTAATTTAATAAAAATACAATTGTTTAGAACGGAGCAAAAAATGGCTCACATAAGGGATGGGACACTTACTTTTCCATCAAATATTTATCCAAAAATTTTACTTTAAAAGGTTTTAATATTTTGTTGGAATTCCTTTTACTTTTAAAACACGATTTAATCTTCTTGGGATGGATTCGATTAATTTTTTTTTTGCGATTTCTGGAGTGATTTTACCCCATTCTTCTTGAAGCACCGATTTTAATTGTTGTTTTGAAGAAATGGTGTGTTTGCGAATTCTTGATTCCAATTCTTGCCAAATATTCTCTATGGGATTTAAGTCTGGAGATTGTGGTGGTGTTTTTATTATTTCAGGACAGTTATACAGCAGCCAGAGTCTAAAGTTCAAAGCAGTGTGCTTGAGGTCATTGTACTTGTAGAATTTAAAATCGTTATGAAGGTTCAATTTTCGTGCTGACAATTTTAAATTTTGATTTAAAATGTCAATATACTGTATTGACATTTAAAATTAAATATTAAATAATGAAAGTATAATGATCCATTATACTTTCATTAAAAAAAAGATTACCAATTCCAGCGGACGACATACACCCCCATACCATAACTCCTCTTCCACCATGTTTTACTGTTGGCACCAAGTTTTGTTTTCAAAATTCTTCCCTGAGTTTTCTCCACACCAAGATTCTACCGTCACAACCAAATATGTTAAATTTACTCTCATCAGCAAATATAACTTCATTCCAGTAATCAGAATTCTTATTTATGTTGGATTTTGCGAAAGCCAGTCTGACTTTTCTATTCTTTTCACTCACGAAGAATTTTTTCCTGGCTGCTCTACCGTGATATCCAGCAGATCGAATTACTCTTCCAATAGTCTCAGGATTAACAATTACTCCACATATTGCTTGTAAATCAGCAGCAACTTTAGGAGCACTCATTCTTGGATTTTTTTTTTTTTTTTTTTTAATATTTCAAACGATAATTCGCTTTATTCCATTGGATAGCTTTGATGGTCGGCCAGGTCGTCTTTTATTCTGAATCATATGATTCTTTTTATATCGCTTAATGATATTGAAAACTGTTGAATGATTCAGGTTAACTGTTTCAGCAGTTTCTCTAATAGATTTTCCACGTTCAATATGCAAATTAATAACTAATTTTCGAATTTCAGGCAAAGTTTCTTTTCGTTTAGCATTCATGGCTGCACAGAGCTAAAAAACACAACTCCAAAACGAACTGGAGATAATTACTGCAAACTATTTTATAAATTATTGCCAATTGCTTTTGAGTAAAAATAAAAAACCCCAAAAATATTTTTATTGCTTACTTCAGACGATTTTTGTTGCATAGTACGTAGTAGTATCTAATGGTGTCCCATCACTTAAGTGAACCATTTTTTGCTTCGTTCTAAACAATTGTATTTTTATTAAATTAATATTTTAATATTTTGAGAAAATGTATGTTATGTAATAATTGTTACTAAATTTAAGTATGAAACACACCCACAAAAAATTTTTACATGTTTTTATAATTTATTTTATTACAGTTTCCTTTTGTAAAGCACAAGTATCCCATCACTTTTGTGAGACACTGTATTATGAAAGAACTCATATTATCAAGTGCAATTACGATTGCAAACACTACGTATTATAATAATGAGGTAAAAATGACTTATAGGGTCAAAGTTTACAGTTTTGCTACTGTTGAGTAGATCGTCGGGCTATCGATATATATCGTAAATCAGAAAGCAGTATAAACATATCAAAACCAAAACATTAAAAATACAATTTAAATGAAAAATGATGTCTTAAGTATAATTCACAATTAAAACAAGAATACAAATTTAAAATACTCAAACGATATATTAAACATTACATATAAAATACGTTACATTACAGCTCGTCATCACACATTATCTCGTTTTCCTTTGTACACAACGATCCGTATTCGCTCGAAAAACATATACACATCCATCTATTTCCACCTTAAAAATATCAGAGAATTGCACAACCTCGGCATTGCGCACTACATTGGCTTTGCCCATGTACACATCGATCTATTTTCACTTAAAAAAATCCGAGAATTGCACAAATTAGTCACCGCGCACAACCTCCGCATTGCGCACTACATTGGCTCTGCCCATGTACACATCGATCTATTTTCACTTAAAAAACATCCTAGAATTGCTCAAACTAGGCACCGCGCACAACCTCGGCATTGTGCACTACATTGGCTCTGCCCATGTACACATCGATCTATTTTCACTTAAAAAAATCCGAGAATTGCACAAACTAGACACCGCGCCCAACCTCGGCATTGCGCACTACATTGGCTCTGCCCATGTACACATCGATCTATTTTCACGTAAAAAATCCGAGAATTGCACAATCTAGGCACCGCGCACAACCTCGGCATTGCGCACTACATTGGCTTTGCTCATGTACACATTGATCTATTTTCACTTAAAAACATCCTAGAATTGCACAAACTAGGCACCGCGCACAACCTCGGCATTACGCACTACATTGGCTCTGCCCATGTACACATCGATCTATTTTCACTTTAAAAACATCCGAGAATTGCACAAACTAGGCATCGCGCACAACCTCGGCATTGCGCACTACATTGGCTTTATCCATGTATATAGCGATCTCTATTCACTTAAAAATCAGACATTGAATAAACTCTGCATTGCTCATATACTAAGAAATCTGCTTTCACTTAAAAGAAATCGGAGAATTGCAGAAACTCGCGCATAAGCAACTCCCTTGATTCGCGTTGGGAAAAAAAAAAAAAAAAAAAATATTCTTGAAAAATTGAGCTTACTACAGGCGAATCAAGATCCTATCTTAATTGATTTCTCAGCCCTACATTTCTTGCAAATACTACCATTCGATGACTTTTTCTGACTAACTAACCAGCATGGTATCTTACATTTTTCACAATAAACGTTATCCTCCAATAATCGACAGTCCATCAAAAATCCTCTAAAAAGTTCATACTCTTGTTAATTCATACATAAAATATCTGTTCCCAAAAGTTTTACGCTTGTTTGAAAACTCCCACCTTAAATTTTCCTTTATAATCTCCTGATACTGAATTACAACATCACTAACAGCAGTTTTAGATCAAGCTATAACTAAACTCAAAACTATCACCTCAAATAGCCAAAAAATATATATATATAAAAAAAAAAAAATAGTATTCACGGTATTTGAGCGTTAAACAATCGCCAATAACAGTGTTACGAATTCTGTATTGAGATATTAATTTTATAAGAATTCTAATTTAAAATGTTGTATTTCCCCCTGCAACGCAGCTGAGACAAATTTTAAGAGAAATCTATACCGGAAAAGTAAGAATACAGGGCACGTGCATTAAACTTTGAGTAAACGTATATCTCTGTAATTTGTATTGAAATTGAATAAATGTAACTGACTGAGCGTACTGAGCGCCACGGGCTGAACTTCTGACCTATGAATTCCTATCAGAATTGTTCAGTCCGTGGAGACAGGTCAGTCAGGCATTTATTGAGCATATTTCAAAAGGTACAGAGACATTGGCAGTATAGTAGTACAGACATCTTTTCCATAAGGCAAAATACATGCAGAAAGTTTATAATACAGTCAATATACAAAAATACTATATACAATAACAAATTATGTACAGACTAGTTATCAAAGAGAATAGTACAATATGTGCAAATATTAAATCAGAAAAAATCAGGTTTATATCAATGGCAATGACAATAGGCATAAGGTTCAGGGTAGACATAAATAATTAAGATGCAATGGGAGCATAATATGTGCATTGAGCTTTAAAATTGTTTCATACAGATGATGATTCAGATGATACAGATGATACAGTAACACAAATGTTACAGATGATAGAGTACAGAAGATACAGTTACATACAATACAATAAGACAGGAACACTGATGTTGAGAACAATAATGTGTTAGTGTGACACTAGGAAGCAGAAAAGTTTGCATTATTATAGGCGCAGCGGTCCGAACAGTTCCGCAATATGTCAATCAGTTTACCATATAACGTGGGATGCTGCAGTATGTGTTGTAACCAAAGTGGCCATGAAGTGTCTGGTGGAGGCTGCAAATGGAAAGGTATCTGTCTTTCACCAAGCGGAAAAGGTATGAGAAAAGTACTTCTTAATCCTAAAAGTGTGTTGGCAAGCTCGTGTACAGCAATCGATGAAATGTCCATATGCCCGATCCAATGCTGAGGGTGAATCGCAGGCATTAAAACTGGCGATTATCCCATCCAAGTAAGGAGACAAAGAGGATCTCAATTTAGCAAGTTGTCTGAAAGATGTCTTGTAGCGACATTTGACAAGAATATTATTCATGCTTTGTAGAGTAAAGGTAATTGATCGATGATCGCTAAGTGTAATCATGTCATTAACCTTCCAAAACTGTATCAGAGGAGCTAATGATGGAGAAGATAATGTGATGTCGATCTAACCTTGAGCTTTAACAGTTGCAAAGGTGAGGGGGGAGACGTAGAATTTAATATAACATAAGCATGCATCTCAATGAAATCAATAAGTGATGCGGAGCGAGAGTCTTCTTTTGAGGACCCCCAGAGTGAACTTGACGCATTAAAGTCTCCACAGATAAGTACATTAGGAAATTCTGTCTGTAGTATATAATACAATTCAAAAAGGAGTTCATCAATATTTCGACTGGGAGGGAAGTAAGTAGAGACAAGTAAAATTTTTAGATGTAAAAATTCAATTAGTGCAGAAACCGAATGTTCAGTGGATTTCCAATGAGTTGGAGATAGTGCACTATTGAAAACTATTGCAGCAAGTCCATTAGAAGAAGAAAATTGTCTTAATGAGGCAGTTAAACCTTCAAGAGTTCCATCAGGTTTAAGATATGGTTCCTGGAAAAAAGCAATGTGGATTCCCAATTCAAGAACTTGATGAATCATGTGACTAGTAGCTACTATTGATCTTTGCAGACTTTGTTGAAGGGAATCACTGACAAACTGCTGCTGAGTGTGAGGGGATTTCCTCATTATATTCTGAAGTTCCAGCTTGTATGTGGGACATTGCGAAGAGCTGGCTGGATGATGAATATCGTAGGATGTTTTTAAGACGTCGTTAGAATGCAAACAGTTGATACAAGCCGGTGCTTCCTGACAGTTCTTGGTGGGATGTTCGTGAGACTGAGCACAGTGAACACAACAAGGCGGTTCCTGACAGTTGCGACTATTATGCCCCAAACCTTGACAATTGAAAATCTATAATAACGTCGAAAAGGGCAGGAATAAAATCCAAAATATAAACGGCCGTGATCACCTATTTGATTAAAATATGGGAGATCAACCTGAACCACCCAATTCTTACGTGAGTCGGCTCTATGCAATGGTGTTCTAGGGTGGACGGGAGTGGATCCGTCAAAAGAATGAAAATTTCCAAAAGCTTGAACTACGCCTTCGGCAGTAAAGTCTGCTGGAACACCGAACACAATTAGTGATTCCCTTGGAATACTTGGCTCACGATAATGTAAGTTATTAAGATCTTTAGCGGATTCCAAAGTAGCCTTTAGCTTTGCAATATCCTCCTTATGAGTGCAACGTATGAGCAATTCTTTGCTTCTGGTTGGCCTTATTTGTTGTATCAGAATATTAAGCTTTTTAGAATTAAGTCTTAAAGCTAAATTGCGTTGAATATCTTGTGGAGTTGTATCCGAGTCTTTAGAGGCTATAAGTAAAACGTGTGCTGATGGTTTGACCAGAGGACGTTGTTTCTTCTTCTTGCGTTCAACAAGTGTAAAGGAAGAACTGTCTTTTTCAGGTTCAATAGGAGCTGTTGGGCCGGGAGTAGTGGCAACAACAAGAGATGGATCAATTAAGGTGATAGATTTTAATAGAGAATCGTTCAAGGCTAGTGCAGTATCTTTTTGTGCCTTCGCTTCAAGAAGGCGATTGTCTCTATCAATAAGAGCTCTCTGTAAGAGCATAAATAAATCTGTGAGGAATTTAGTATCTACTTTGTTTAACTTGTGCTTCGTGCGCTCAGAACCTGCAAATTGCTGAGCTGAGGCTAATCTGGAAAAAATATAGTCCGTAGTCAAGTTTTCAGTGTCAATTGATAATCCGGACGCAGAAGGTATGCGTGAAGAAGATAAAGTTCCGATTATTGTGTCAGAGGCAGTAATTGATGATGTAGTATGTGACGAGGCCATGAACAAGTAGTTATCGATAGTGCATTAACAATTCTTAGCAAATACAAAAAAGGTTGACAAAGGAAGAATGTGTATACAATTATAAAGAAGAAAATTATAATAACATGAAGTTAAAAATTTGTCTTAAGTAAATAAACGTATAATGATATAATACAAAGTACAGTTAGGGAAAGAAATGCAGGAATAGAAAGTAATAGAGTGCAGTCTGAAAGCAGCAATAAGCTTAGGAGGTAAATAAAAGTTATAATGTAACAGTTAATCAGTCACGTAAACACAATAATGAAAATACAATATGTAGAAATATTGATAAGTGATGCAGAATAATGATAAAATAAATCACATGAAGTAATTAAAAGTGTAAAATAATAAACTTTATATTGAAATATTACACTTGATAGCCTTTAAATAAAGAGATTTATCTATTGGCAACAATGATTTAAAGTATACAGTAATAAGAAATCAGTTATTTATGGGGAATAATGGTATAAATTTAAGCAATCGTTATGCTACTTTGAGCTCAAGACTTAAATAAAATTAAAGGAGAAATGGCTGTGCAACAGCTAATCAGTTAAAGAAAGTTCACTAAAGAAAATACATAAAGTATAAACATTAGCATGCGAGGCAAAAGAAATAAAAGCGCATGAAGTCTAATAAGTTAAAAATAAATTAAGTATTAAATTATTGCACTGGAAAGTAAATAGCTGTAACCTATGGCAGCAATGATTTAAAATTTAAAGAAATAGGAAAATATGAATTTAATGAAATTCAGGGGAATAATGGTACAATGTTAACTAACCGTCGTTTATAAAACTATAAAATGAAATAAAACAATATTAAATATATATAAATAAAAGATAATAATTCAGAAACATTACAAATTAATCACTATTAATTATTTAAATACGAATTATGAAATAAATTAAGAAATACAGGAAAAATACAGGATGTAAATACAAAACGTAAACAACTTATCGTTTATCTTGCCAAAGTCTGTAAATGTTGATTAATTCACTCTAAGATGTCTAAAAAACAGGTGGGAGCACTACGATTGAATGTGCAGACGATACCTGATCGATACCCAATTCCTTGCATTGAAGATTTTCATCATATTTTAAGAGGTACAAATATTTTTTCTAAAATTGATTTATTCAAAGCTTATTTTCAAATTCCCATTGCAGAAGAAGACAAATGTAAAACGGCTATCATCACTCCTTTCGGTTTATACGAATTTAATGTAATGAGTTTCGGTTTAAAAAATGCTCCTGCAACGTTCCAAAGATTTATTCACGAAGTCTTTAGAGGATTAGAATTCGTTTTTCCCTACTTAGACGATATACTCATTGCATCCAGTACCCATGAAGAACACGAAAATCACCTTAAATTAGTTTTCGAAAAATTACATACATTTGGGTTAAGAATTAATGTTTCAAAATCTGTATTTGCTGTTCCACAAATCGAGTTTCTAGGCTACCTAATTACACCTAAGGGTTCCCGTCCTTTGCCAGAAAGAGTTCAAGCTATTACTAACTACAAACGACCAAAAACAATTCATGAACTTAGAACTTTTCTTGGAATACTTAACTTTTATCGTCGTTATATAAAGGATGCAGCGAAGAATCAAACATTGTTACATGCGTATCTCAAGGGAGCTAAAAAAAGGGACAAACGTAAAATCGAATGGACTGAAGAAGCTGAAAAACAGTTTGAAACGAGCAAGAATGACCTGGTGAACACGGCACTGTTGTCTTTTCCCAATTCTGAACTACCTCTGGCGTTACTTACATATGCTTCAGATACGGCGATTGGCTCAGTGTTGCAACAATATGGAAACTCCTCGTGGAAGCCAATAGCATTTTTTTCTAAAAAATTAAGTGATACTCAGCAAAAATATAGCACCTATGATAGAGAACTATTAAGCACATATCTTTCAGTTAGACACTTTAAGCATTATCTAGAAGGAAGAGTATTTACAATTTATACAGATCACAAGCCCTTAATATTCGCCTTTCGTCAAAAACTTGACAAAGCAGCACCTAGACAGGCTCGCCAACTTCAATACATCTCCCAGTTTTCGACTGATATCAAATATGTAAAAGGTGAGAATAATATTGTGGCGGATACATTATCTAGAGTTAATGAAATTTCATCGATACATTATGATAAAATAGCTGACGAACAAACTCAAAACGAAGAACTGAAGAGTTTGCAAACCACTACTTCCTTGAATTTAAAGCAATGTTCTCTACCTTCGGGGAAATATTTGTGATGTGATACATCAACTAAACATATTCGCCCGTATATTCCTCAGGCTTTCAGAAAACACGTCTTTCAGCGAATTCATGGTTTATCACGCCAGGATTAAAATCGACTATGAAATTAATGACATCAAAATTCATTTGGCCTAATATAAAAAAAAAAGATGTACAGTTGTGGACAAGAACCTGCATTCCTTGCCAAAAAGTTAAAATAAGTCGGCATACCAAAACAAAATTAGGTGAGTTTGAAGTACCACCAGGAAAATTTTGTCATCCATATTGATCTCATAGGACCACTTTACACGAATAAAGGGAATATTTATTGTCTTACTTGCATAGATAGGTTTTCTAATTGGATGGAAACAATTCCTTTAGAAAATATTTCAGCTGAGAATGTCGCAAGAGCCTTTTATAGCAACTGGATTGCGCGTTTCGGAACGCCAAGTAAACTCATTAGTGATCGTGGATCCCAATTTAAAAGTGATAAATTACGAGCTTTGTCTAAGATCTGTGGCATCAGTTTACAGCACACTACTGCCTACTACCCCTCGTGTAATGGCAAAGTTGAGCGCCTTCATCGAACATTAAACACAACATTAAAAGCCCACAACAACATATCTTGGACGGACACATTACCAACAGTACTTTTGGGTTTGCGTACTGCTATTCAAGAAGATATAAATCATTCTATTACGCAAGTAGTTTATGGTCAGAGTATCAGACTTCCTGGAGAGTTTTTCACCGAACCAAGTATGCAGACAACATCGGAGACTTTTGCTAATAACCTCCAGAAACAGATGGAAGTTATTGGACCTAAACTAATTCGTAAAAATTTAGCTGAACGGATATTTGTACATAAAGACTTAAAAACTTGTTCTCATGTGTTTCAGCGAATAGATCGGGTAAAAAAACCTTTGGAACATCATTATGAAGGACCCTTTCCTGTTATTGATCGGAAAGACAAATATTTTAGTATTAGCATAAAAGGAAAACATGTTAATGTATCCCTAGATCGCTTGAAACCAGCATATATTTTAGCTGAGGAAAATTCCCAGCTGATACAACCTGACTACAGTAACTTGCAGAGACCGGACTCAAATTCGGATGTGAATCAAAAACATTCTCGCACAGGCAGAACTATACGTTTACCTGTTAGATTCCAGGACTGACTCTAAATTCTTCTGATAGTGGTTAACACTGCAATGCTTGTTACTACCTATTTCTCCATTTTCGTAACATAACTTAGTTACTGGTGGAGGAGTAGTGTAGTGGCCTAGTTATTGCATGAGAAATAATTATTTTTTATTTCATATATTTGTTCATGTGTTTAATTATTTTACAAAATTAACATTAATATTTTGTTAATTATTCATATTTATATTTCTTTTATACTGAATGGCAACAAGTAGTTCATAGTTATATTTAAATTTCTTTATGCTGAATGGCAACTAATTCTGATTCATGATTACTAGGTTTTGGTTTCAAAACGTTGCTCGTAGCGTCGCATTTCGATAGCTGGAAAATAAAATGCAATAAACTTAGCTCTTTGTTTATAATTCATGCTGTTCCTAATCATAAATTAATTTTAAACATTAGTAGCCAAGGCCACAAATGAATGAAAATATTTTAAAGAATGACTGGAACGTTCTACGGAAATAATCTCAGTTATAAAGCCAAAAATTTTATACTAAAATTGGTAAAAAATTCTCAACGGGAAAAAACATAAAGAGGAGTGATACACAATTCTAGTTTCGATTTAGATCTTCCTTGACTAGTGGTGCAAACAACGAAGTCTGCGGTGATCTACTTCTATTAAAAAGTAATTTGCTTGCGAACATAGTAACGAACTACTACAGATCTTACGTAATAGTGAATCATAGTTCTAAAAACCATTAGAAAGTAAGGTGCATGAAAACTATAGGCAAAGCTGTCGCATACAGAGTGTAAGTTAACAAACTATCTTACCAGCTGTAACCAAATACACAAAATTCATGATAACAGATCAGAGTATAAAGTATAGCATAGTTCATATACATTCAACCAGTGTAATATTATTTTCCGTTTAGTTTTGCTTTAACTGGCAACAGCTGTAAACTTGTTTGGTTGTGTTAAAATTTTTAGAAAGATTATTTAGGTAGAAATAAGCTGATAAATGGACAAAATGGTGAATATTTAATGTTGTATCTAACATTTGGTGGTGCTACTTTGGTAGACGGTGGCACGGATTTTTGGCGATTTACTTTGGCGCAATTGTTGGCGCGGTTTTTACAATCGTCAGCTATCTTGAAAAACGTCGTTTTTACGTTATTTTCCGCATAGTAAAGTATTCGAAACTTTAAAAAAATAAATATCGTTAAAAATAATGGATTAATTTTTTTGTTGAAAACGTTGTTTTTTAAGATGGCAAGCAAATGTAAATAAATACATTTACTACGAGTATAAAATACTAAAGAAAGGTTAAATTATTACTTTCATATAGCCGTATAATTATAAATAAATATAAATACCGTATAAAACATATAAATACTTTCATAACTTTCATATAAATACCGTATAAAACATTGTGCCAACGTTTAATTGGATTAAAATATTACGTAAATTGAATATCGAATTAAAAACCATTATACCAACGTTTAAAAGAATTAAAATATTACTTAAATTAAATACTTTAAAATAAGTAAATAAGAACGCTTCGTACAGTAGAGCTAAAATGACAGCAATTAGTTTATTGCCGGTAAAAAAAGGAGGAATGTCTAATACTTTTCTTACCGTTACAGCAATTATTTCTTCAACCATGACCACAATACCATATACGGCTGTCCTCAGAATCGGCTCTTCTAACGATCTTCATCCGTGATCTACATTTTCGCACTTAATTGAAGAAGCAATTAGCGAGGTTTACTCCAAAAATTTAAAATAAATTTCCTCTGACCCTTGTAAGAATTTAGAAATAAATCTTTGATTAGAAAAGCCAGGCTGGCCAAAATAGGGTCTCAAAGGACAATTTTTTGATTCCGATACCAATAATTCTTGGTACTTATCAAAAACAACATTCATCTTTGAAGGAGACATTTTTGAAGGAATTCGAAGATATGAATTAAATTTTAAAATGGCGCGGTAATGCACAAATTTTCAGCAAACTATCAGGGAGCTGATTACAGTTCGTTAATGCACAAATATTCTATAACCAATCAGAGAGCTGATTACATCACGCCTAGAATTAAAATTTAAATAATCATACATAATAAAATCATTTTAAAAAAGAAATGCAAAATTAAATTGTATTTTAATATTTAACAGCCATAAATAATGTTTAAAACATTTGATTAAACTTGTAGATATTAAAACCAATTACTTTTAAAGTAAGGTGACGTCATTGATTACATCATCCACAGCATAAAATTTCATAAAATATCATAAACAATAAAATTTTTATTTCAAATGAAAATGCAAAATTAAATTCATTTTTAATATTTAGAAGCCATAAATAATATTTAAAACACGGAATATATGCATAATAATACGCATTATTTTTTTAATAAAATGACAACAAAGTATCGGTTAACATAAATAACTTATCTAGCAATGGGTTTACCGTAAGTCGTATTACTCGCCAAAAGAAAAATTGCCAAAATATCGCAAAAATCCGTGCAACCGTCTACCAAAGTAGCACCCATTTGGTGACCCCCAGTACCTGATTAAAATATAAGAGGTGAGTACTTTATCTAAGAATTAATTGATTTTTTGGTTTTGGTTTGCAATGGAGCATCTTGTTAAGAAGAGATCTCCTTTACGAACATCGTTTACTGAGACTTATAAGTTTAATATCTCTGTTTACTGATGAAAATATAGAAATAAGTGATGTTAAGATTAAATTAGCTACTTTAAAACGCATTAGTGCTGATTTAATGACTCTTGACAAGGGAATTTTAGAACTTGCATTAAGTGCAGACGATAATGGTAAAAGTTATTCTGACGTATTTGAATCTGTAAAAGAATATAAAGTCAAATTTGATGAAGCTATACACTGGTGTGCAAAAATTAAGCACGAAGTCGAAAAATTAGCATATCAGCTGAACGAAGAGGCAGAGCGGACAGAAAGACCAATCAGGAGATTAAGTAAGGTGATTACGGTAGCACATGCGCAGATATGCAGGTAGACGTAATGGGGGAGTGTCTGAGTAGTATAAAGCATGTTGTCAGTGTAAGATCAGTATTTCTGGCAAAGAGATTGCACTCCGTATAGCAGTTAAAATCACACAAGTTGCTGCCTCAGCGAGAAATGGCGACTAATCAACCTGTTAGACGACATCTGAATGCTTTTACCCGAGGTCGAATCATTGGGAAGTTGGAGGGAGGCCGCAGTGTGACAAGTGTGGCTGCGAATTGCTCACAGCATCGTTTCACGGCTTTGGAGACAATTTCAAACTACAGGAACAGCTATCCGGGGGTTTAGTAGTGGTCGTCCACGAGGAACCACACTCGCAGATGACCACCCACATAGCACAAAAACATCCTTGGGATATCCCAAGGATGTTGCTCTCGGGATATGCGCACATCCTCAGGACATCCCGCGAACCTCCTCCAGAGTGCTTAATGTCCATCCCGGGATATCCTCAGGACATCCTAACCAAGTCCCATCGACAGCGTGCGGGATGTTATTAGGATATGAACTCCTACTTACTACATCCTCAGGACATCCCACAAACCTCCTAAGCACATCCCATTATATCCTAAAAACATCCTATCTATGTCCCATCGACAGCATATGGGATGTTATTAGGATTTAAAGTCCTACTTACTACATCCTCAGGACATCCCGTAATATCCCAATTTCCTCCTAAACTCATCCTCCTGAGCGCTTAATGTCACATCCCAGTATATCCTTAGGACATCCTATCTACGTCCCACCGTCAGCGTATGGGATGTTATCAAGATTTGAAACACTAGTTACAATATCCCTTTAACCTCTTAAATACATACTCTCAACTGCTTAGTGTCACATCCCAGTATATATACAGAGGAAAATTCCAGTGAAAGTATGTGAAGGTGTGATGATCTAAAACCTACTTTTTTTTACACAGATAGTCTCAAATCGTTCTCCTATGGTTACTATGGAAAAATCAGAAATGTTGAAAATATTTATACAACTTATTTTGTTTTTAAATCTGAATTTGTGAATACATTAAAACTGAGCAAGGAAATTAAAATGAATTATTAATACAAAATATTAAAACTGAAAATTTTGCTTTTATTTTTAAGATATTAAAAATCTTTTGATCATTTTTAAACATCCAATAGCCCCCAAATTGAATTATTCCTAATTAAATTATTTTACAAAATCAGTTTCTAATTTCAGTTAATTTGTATTAAAAATTGAATAATAAAATTACCCATTTAATAATCCTTACATAAATGAATCATCTTTCTTTAAAACATGTAAGGAATTTATAGTGTTTTGATGACACTGTTGGGAAATTGTTAAAAGGAATAAATTGTATTTTAAAACTAAATCAATTCCTAGCCTCAGAATAAATATGTTTTCGTAACATGAGAATGCTGCAGGCTTTTTTTATATATTTAATATTTAGTTGTAAAAATTTGACATTATGTTAACAATTCTTTATATCATTCAAAAGGTAACTCAAGAAGCTCTTCTAAAATTCTATCTTTCTGCTCACACAGTTAAAAAAAAATCTGAAAGGCCTCAGATTTTAGCAGTCACTCAAAGAGGCTAAAAGTTTATGAAGCATAGATTATCAATACAGATGGGGCAGTGGAAATAGCAAAACATTTTATAAGATACTGACAGCAGAAAGTTATATATCTTCTATATATTTGAAAAATGAAGAAATATATCATGTAATTATGTAGAAATATTAAAATGTTTTCAATTACATATATCATGAATTAAATGCATTTTAAATCAATCAGATTAAAAATTTAAAAAAAGCATTGTTAAGAACTGTGTGTAATGCTTTTAAATAGCTAGGCTTGTTAGTCAATAATATATTAGATTTTAAAGGTAAATATGTTAAATTTTGCCAAATGGCAAGACTTGAATGAAAAGCAAAACAAGTTTACGACTGACGATATGAAGTCACATTTCAAAACTAATAGCCCTTTTAGATTAAAAAAAAAAAGTTCTGAAAAAAATTTGCAATGGTTCATTAGTATTATTTTACGCAAATTTCAGTAAAATGAAATTTACCCGTTGAAATCAGCACCAAATTAAACTTTGTAAATTCTAGCGCATGTTAAAGGTTGTCTCATTCAGAATTTTATTACTAACCATTCATTTCAGAGCAAAATAAAACAATAATTGCCATTTATATGACAATCAATATCAAAAATTTAAATCTGCATTTTACGCAACATAGAAAAACTTCAAAAGATCTACTGTTTACCATGCAATTAAGGCATTTTATTCTGCTATCAACTCTACCAATTATTAATTCCATTAAGTATATTCAGTTTACTCTTTCTGCTCAATATATGCAATGTAAAATTTTCCATAAATTTATTAATTCATTTTATTTTGAGGTGAGCTTTTATTCAACTCTCAATGTCAACGAGAATGTTTAGTTCATTTTTTATTCGCTCTCAAAAGAGAAATCAAAATACATGGATTTATGTACGTGTATTTATGAATCAAAATACATGAGAAATCACAGTGAGAAAAGCACTGCTACCTTAAACTGTGATTATACATAACAAACGCAGTGAATTATAGTTAAAAAATAGTGAAAATATTTATATTTCTGAACTATCTCATGTATAACATTTTCAGTTTCGCATATGTGGCAATTTAAGAACTTTTTTACGTATACCAATTTTTTGAAATATCTGCAAATTTTTGTATCTTCAAGGAAAGCTTATTCTTTCACCTTTAGTATATAAGTAATGGTAATTTACCAGATAAAATTACTTAATGGGGAATACAGAAAAATATCTAACCACTTACCTTTGTGACTTCATCTGCAAAGAGACTAAAAAAGTAGTTCAGCTACATCTGCTATTATAAATATTTATAATGGTGCTAAATTATGCAATATCTATTAATATGACAAATTTTTGTAAAGCTATTTATTTGGATGAAAAATAAACATATTCAGAAATTTATGGCACTATATTATGATTAACAGAGGAAAAACACTTTTCAAAATTCAAAATAGTTTTTATTAATCCAACTTATCACATTTTATTTGAATTCATGAAAAACAATCTTATATCCATGTATTCTTATGTATATAAGAACTCTTGATAAATTGGATATCTCTGTCATTGCCTTTCACAGCATCTAAAATAAAAAAAACACTCACAATTACTATATGTGAATATAATTCATAATTAAATTTAAACAAATGACTATTAGAATGCAAATTAAAGGAAGCATTTAAAATATTTTAACATTTAGTACCTATAAACGGAGTAGCAATTATTTGATTTTTCAATTATAGTAAAATAAACATGGGGGATGCCTTTTAAAATTTTTTATGTCAGAAAATAAACTCAAACCACCAGCTGAACATATGAGCAGTTTTATCAATCAGCCACTGGTAGGTAACCTGGATACTGAATCAACATATAAAGTTGCCAAGATAAAGAGAGAAACAAAATTATGATAATCACATCTTACCTATTCATAAAACTATTTTAAATTTAATGTGTAGGCAAGTCCAAAAAGAGTGAGAATGAATTTATTTTGCAACACAAAGTAAAGTCTTACAGGAGCAAAAAAAACTTGTCTCATGAGATTGGCAAGTAAAAAATAATTAACTGCATCTGGTAACATTTATCTGACAACACATAAGTAATTGTTAGCTACGTGCAGAAAATAAAATCTGATCAGGGGCGTAGCTAGAGGGGGGCATCTATACCCTGGTGCAAAATCCAAGGGGCGCCAAACTGGTGTTAGAACATTTTAGAATTAAATGTTTTCCATCCTTGGCAAGCAGTAGGGGGCACGAAATCTTCAGTTGTCCCTGAGCGCTGATGGTGGTATGGTGTATTTAATTATGGCAAAGCACATGAGGGCTATCTGCCTAAAGGGAGGGATGCCTTCGTGGAGGACTTTCTAAGGTAAACTGGCTCGTATACACGTTACAAATGGGGAAAACCACGAAAATGCCCATGCAGCCAGCCCGTTCGCGGGATTCGAACATCGGACCGAACTACCAGTGTTCAGCGACTTTACCGCTCGGCGGCCCCCTGAGCGCTGAAAACCCTACCTATGACTCTGAATCTGATCATGTTACTGCAATTTTAAACTTTTGAATTTAACCGCAGAAATTTACCAAAGAAGTACTTGTAACAGTAGTAAATGAAGATGTGGCTAATCTTTACGGTATGGTACACCTTGGTTTCTGTCTGAAAAAAAATCGCAAAGTGGTATTGGTTGTTTGTGAAATGTGGAAGCCCATTGTGTCAAATAAGTTTTTCGGTAACCCTAATGTTGGTGAAAGTAGCCTTTGGGGAAAAAAAAAACTTTTTTTTTTGTCAATAAAAAGGAGTTATTTCTGCAAATATTGCCAACGTGCTGTGATAAATTTAGTTTTGGGATACTTTTTTTAATAGTAAACCTTTTGTACGGTCCCAGGTTTTTGGTTCTTACCATTCTTTTCAATTGCTGTGTTTGGTTGCACGGAAGTGGAATGGTCTTGTATTTTGAACATACTATTTATTATTTTGGTGTGGGTACCATCGTTTGAGTATGTCTGAGGTGACTAAGAGACGAAAAATTTAATTGAATTGCTTACCTGGAGGATGGTGGTGGGAAACCTAAACATATGCATGTGAAAAAAAGGTATGTTAAAAAAATGACGTTTCATTTATTTTTTATTTTTTTGTCTCTGTGTGTTAATTTTTGTTAGAAGATTTGTTGTTTAATGTTTTTATGTTAGGAAATATGTATTTTTGGTAACTTATTCCTCTCTGTTTGTGTATTTTTGGTTGTCTGTGTGTTAAGACAGTGGCGAATTTTTTCTGGTAACTATGATATTTTTAACTTTCTGATTTTCTTAAAGTGGAAATAGATCAATGTGTACATGGACAAAGTTAAGGCAGTGAACAATGCCCAGTTTGTGCAGTTCTCTGTTTTAATAGGTCGATGTGTACATGGACACAGAGTTTGTGTATGTCTTTGACTTCTTATTTTGGTTTTGTGTAGCGGCCACCTTGAAATTGGTGCTGATCCTCTCAGGTGACGATCTTGATATAAAAAAAAGAAATAATTCGCCAAGGGTTACAGTAGAGTAAATTTTTACCAAAGATGTTCTACCATAATCACCATTTCAGTGGTTTAAACACTAGTGGAGCAGTATGCAGAGATGAAGATTTGAGTTTTGTTTACACGGCATGATGGTTTAGGCACTCCAGCCATTACAGTGAACAAAATTATAATAAACATAGCCACAATAATTGTCTATAAATATTGATGTATAACACTGCATTAACTAATATATTTCTTATGCTAGTATATACAGAATCCTTAATCGAATTGAAAATCAGAAGACTGTGCATGCATTTTCCTTTAACTGAAACATGGATTTGACTATACAAATCTCAGTCTTACGGGACATGCCACACTATGCAGATAGACAGTAAAAAGTGCTTGTGTTGTTTTTATTTGTTAGAGGTATGAAATAAATATACTTCTAGATTTTAATTTTTTCTTTTCTTGTTTTACATTTGGATTACCTATCAAAAAGTAAGGAATTTTGATATTATTACAATATCGGAGTTAAAATAACAATTATTGGACATGTTAAAGTAATGAAAATTTTAAATTAGGTTAAAAAGTAACCCTTAATGTGGCATATTTTTGAATTAAACTCTATCGACATTAAAAACAACAAAACGTCCCTCTTTATTAAGGACTTTAATTAACTAATTTTAAATATGGAGCTATGAATGAATTTTTTCCCTTGCATGTTATAATAACTGAAACAAAATTACTCTGATACAGTCAAAATTCCTAAATGCGAGTACATAAAATTTACTTTAGCAATTTAAAGAGATGAGACACACTGAACACATGAATAAATTTCTATCAAAGAATAATTTATTAAATTTGGCCCGTTCCATAGTAAACTTTAACCATTAGATTACATTATTAAACCATATTATCAGTTTGAAAAGCAAGTCATATGCCAGATCTTGGATGTAAAAGAAATGCACAAAATAATATACAGATTATTGAAAAATGATGTATACCAATGTTTATAGATATGATTAAATGTAACAGAAAATTTACTGTCACAACGACATTTTTAAGTGAAATGTATTATTTTAACATTTTACAATATTTAAGGTATGGCATTAAATGCAACATTATGTGCCTGGATATAAGTTAGTAAATTAAAAAAAATAATAATAATAATCAAAGAATGAATGTCATGAAAAATTTCAAAAACAAGCAGAATTTAATTTAGAAGACCTTTAGACACTTATAAATAAATTTGAGAATTCTTCACCCAAAATTAAATTATAATTAACTAAAACCAGTTTGACTGACCTTCTACAAAATCCTTCAGCTGCAATTTTTTCTAGCTTGAAAACCAAATTCTTCTCCACATGGTAATAACATCTTAACCAGTTGAAATTCCTGCAGAAAGTTTGATAACACAGTAATAGAATTAATAAAATAGAAAAATTAACACAAAAGTATAGAACATCATTTAAATTTAACATTATTACAAATTTTGGTGCTTTCTGACTATCTGCAAAGCTGTGAAAATTGGCAAAATGGTTAGTTTATGGTTCATATCTACTGCTCTGTTCACAAGCAGTAATTCAAATAAGCACTTTATAAGGAACAAGAAATTTTAGGATGCACACACACAAAAACATATACATTGGGTCAATATTCACATATTTTTCATCCAATGGAATACTATTCAGAAATAAAGATTAAATATAAAGCATGTAAATACATGTGTGTGGTATGCATATTCACAGTTTACTATTATCGTGTGCATACTCTTGCTGGTTTAGCATAAGTTGAAGCTGTGAGGGCAGATGATAAGAAAGTATCAGAATTTTTCATGTATAAGAAAAGATTGCCCTGACAATAGTATCTCAATTGTTTAGCACTGACATTTACATAGCGCATTAGAAATATATAGTAATATATGTATAATAAAAAGATAATTGCATATTATTAATTCATTTTTTTAAATGCCAAACTTTAACAATTCTTTCACATATTATTAAACAGAATTCTTTCACATGAACATCTAAAATCCATTCTTAACTAAAGAATAAATAATAAAACCATGTAAATTTCTTATCAAGCCCATCATTTCCGAAATGTCTACTTCTGAAAGTTCCCAGCATTTCTCAATATATTATTAAATTACTAAACTAAGCATCAATGATCGTCATGTTCGCTAATGTGGCAATATCTTTCACACTTCTTTGTTACCACAAGTAACAAGTAGGCTTCAATAAATCTTTAACTGTTACATGCTACTTTTGTCTAAAATTTGTACAAATAATAAAATTAAATGAGCTCTTTATAATATGCTCAAAGAAATAATTTTGTATGAAAATTTATATGTTATATATTGGCCTGATTAATGATTCAGGAAATAATTCGGGTTTTCAAAGTGCTTCCAATAATTCAAATTTCAGCTTGTGTCAAAATAAAATCTATAACACAAAGATAAGCAAATTTCCTTATGAACAATGCATTTTAACATTATTCAATCACTGGCAATCACACAGTACTGATTGCTTCAATAAACATTACTGTAACTGTGTTATTTAAAAGACTGTAATGTTTTAATTATTTCCTTAATTAAAACATTACAGTCTTTTCCTCCTTCTAACACCAAAAGAAAACCCAGATAAGAAATATAAAAATATCAGTAAAAATAAATTATATTATTGAATGACACTTTACATTAATTACACTTATGCATATATTATTTTATTATAAATTACTTCAAAATCAAAGAAGAGAAGGGGGAGAAACTTTAATATTGACATTTCTAAAATGATATAAACATTAATCATTTAGTACAGTTTGTTATTTCAGGCAAAAATAATTCACTTTTCTGGATAGCATTTATATTTCCATCTCACTTTCAATGAAACATTAAGCATATAATTTAAACACCAGTTTATTTTATTTATCAGACAGATTATGTCAACTCGAAAAAACCTATCAGTAAAATTCGGTAGTAATAATTCTGAATGTTAGGCAACTTGCAAGATTCAACAAAAATTATCAATACTTTTATTATAATGACAATACTACAGTAACATGAACATAAAATTAAACTGCATATAACTATAAAATAAGCCAGCATATAATAATGGTGCATTGGTTTCTAAAACAATGGGCTCGATGAAAAAATACATGTATCATGGTAGCTATTCATATTCTTCAGCTATCCTAATATTCTCATGTTCACTTTACATAACTAAAGTATCTAAAATACAATAAAAATGCAAACAATATTTATGAGAAAATGTTAAAAGCAATCATAAGCATTTGATTGAATGACCATATTTTGTCTTCCTGCAAGTCGAATCTTAAAATGATATGCAGTTTGAAAAATGCTTAATCCTTTTATAAAATATTCAAAAGAGATTAAAAAAAGATACTGTTCTGTTATCAGGACCGGGTTCAGAGTTGTATTTATGTATGCTTGTATATTTGTATGTTTGTGTGTCTACATATACACATCTATGCACATACTTACGAACACAGGTTCATACATTTCCGATTCTGGTCCCAATAACAGAACAGTACCCCCAAAAAAACTTGAATTACAAACTAGATTAAGATAATGTTTCAACCATACATATTTTGGACAAAACAATGCAAACTCTTATTTTTATACAATTGTTCAAACTATTTAACATAAATTTATTGCTTCAATAAAATAATAATAATAATCTGATCACACATATTATTTTGAAACTGAATGCATAAACTAGACTAAAAAAAATTCAGTCATAAACATTTGGATAGCAAGGCAAATTAGATATTTGAAAAGACAGCCAGCCATTGAGATACACGTAATTCACGACAGAATGGTAACAATTCATAAAGCTGCGAAACATTTAACTGTCAAAATGACATAAATTCGAAAAGCAAAAAAAGTAAACATACAAGTATTGCAACTGAACTTACCTTTCATGCAACAAAAAATATCCATACAAGTTAAACTCATGGCGCAGCCATTTTGGATTTCGTTTCAAATCAGACAGATGTTTACGGATTTGCAGAAGAATACGAGGAACTAGTAGTAAGGTATACTAGTATATAGGAGCCTTAACTAGTAGTTTGCCGGATACAATGTGCAATGACGCGAAAGAATATAGTTCTGTAGAACTTCCTACATTATTCCGTAATAAACAGTACTATTTCCTAATTTTTCTTTATCTAATTAATTAATTAATAGCGAAATAGTTAAATAATGCCGAATTCATTTTTAATGAAATGTAAAATTTTGCATGTATGGGACAACCACCTTCCGTCGAATATTTCTGAGAATATAAACAAATTTTGGAATCTGAGAGTATCAGTAAATAAATATATAGAATATCGCCTCTCAAACGACCACTTCTGAAAGTGACCAATAGTTCTGAGATTATAAATAAATATTGATATTAAGCATTATTTCTATAAGACGACCATCTCTATATAAGACCAAAGTTTCTAGAATCTTGGATAGTCATCAGAGATGTATTTTTATTGCGAAATTATCGCACGACTGTAATTCAATATCAATAACAGATCGCGCGATTGAAAAACATTTTCTGTCCTGTAATTAGAGGAAAAAAATTTTCCTTATGAGGTATTTCTCCCGCTTTCCTAGCGTGCCTTCATGGTGTAATAGTTCTGCACGTTGGGCCGGTATTTCAGAGGTCCGTGGTTCGATTCACGGCGAAGGCGGTTGCTAATTTTTCATCTCTACGGCTTCCCAAAAAAATCCTAATGTCTCTACAGTGGCGCCAGAACTATAAAGGTGTTGGATGAGGTATATCCACACCCAGGATTTAGTGATTGGATCCCCTTAAAAAAAGTGTCGGCCTCTAAAAAGAGAAGTAATATAAGGTATTTCTCCCGCTTTCCTAGCGTGTATTTGGCCCACCAGCGGCCGAGCGGTAAAGTCGCTGAACCCTGGTAGTGCGATCCGAGGTTCGAATCCCGCCAACGGGCTGGCTGCATGGGTGTTTTCGTGGTTTTCCCCACGTGTAACGTGTATACAAGCCAGTTTCCCTTAGAAAGTCCTCCACGAAGACATCCCTCCCCTTAGGCAGATAGCCCTAGTGTGCTTTGCCATAATTAAATACACCCCCACCACACCTAGCGTGTCTTCGTGGTGTAGTGGTTCTGCACACTGAGCCGGTATTCCAGAGGTCCGTCCTTCGATTCCCGGCGAAGGCAGTTGCTAATTTTTCATGTTTCCTGCTTCCAAAAAATACCTAATGTCTCTATACCCAAATTTTAAAAAAAATTCGTTTCCGTATTTAAATATATCTATATCTAATTTTACCTATATTTGTAGTAGGGTTTGTAATCTGTAAGTAATTATACATGTAATTTATACATTTTTTATAAAAAAAATATATGTTATTTAGAATTTTTCAAATATTCTAGAAAATGCTAATCCATTGAAAAAAATCTTTTCCATGACTAAATAAATTTTTAAAAACGTCAGAAAAAATAGCAGTTAAAATTAATAACAAAATAACAAGAATAAATCATCAATCACACCAATATTTTTAATGTACAGCATTTAGAAACAACTTAGTAAAATACATATGAAAAATAAAATAATGTGCAAGTTTCAGATGTGCAATGTCAAAAAATTAAAACTGGTAAATTTGAGAACAAATATCCTCAAAATGTTTGACAACGAAAGTCCTCCGGACAATGCAGAATGAATGTCCTCAGGATGTGAAATTGGTGAACTCCTCAGGACATCT
Source organism: Stegodyphus dumicola (assembly GCF_044657685.1). Classification (NCBI taxonomy): domain Eukaryota; kingdom Metazoa; phylum Arthropoda; class Arachnida; order Araneae; family Eresidae; genus Stegodyphus; species Stegodyphus dumicola. The sequence continues at coordinate 81,003,880 of NC_140769.1, read as the reverse complement.
GAGAATCAACATCTTCAGGACATCCTGTCATATCCCGGGACATAGCGACTTAAATAAGACATCCTCAGGATGTTAAATTACGATCTCCTCAGGACATCTGAGAATCAACATCCTTAGGACATCCTAAGCATGTCTCGGGATATTGCGACTTAAATAGGACATCCTGAGGATGTTTTGTGCTATGGGGGCAGTATATTGCCTTACAGGCCAGAAGAAACAGGCGGGAGAAATCGCTAGACACACGACACAGGCGACTGGACGACCGATATCGCGTTTTACCGTGGCCAAAAGACTGCACGGTGAACGGTCTGTTTGCACGACGCCCTGTACGGTGTGTACCTCTAACGCCTGCCCATCGGAGAAGGCGTTCTCTGTGGTGCCGGGAATACCAGAATTGGAGAGACAATGTGATGGGGAAGAGTACTTTTTACAGATGAGAGCAGATTCAGTCTGAGTAGCGATTCTCATCGCATACTCATCTGGAGAGAGCGGGGAAGCCGCAATCATCCCTCGAACATCATTGAAAGGGACAGGTATGGAGGTGGCGGTGTTCTCGTTTGGGGAAGCATCATGCTTGGTAGTCGTACAGACCTTCACATCTTCGACGCAGGTTCGGTCAACGGGACCCGTTATTGTAACGAGATTCTTCTTCCATATGTGCGTCTATTTAGAGGCGCTATGGGTCCGCAGTTCCTTTTCATGGACGACAATGCACCATGTCATCGCACAGTAGCTGCCGAACAGCTCTTAGAGAGTGAGGATATTGAACGTATGGATTGGCCGGCACGATCTCCGGATCTCAATCCCATCGAGCATGTATGGAATTTTCTAGGCAGACGCTTGGCAGCTCGTACCTTACCACCAGTAACGATTCCGGAGCTTCGATTGGCACTGCAAGACGAATGGGCAGCAATGCCTCAACAACTCTTTGACACCCTCATTCTCAGCATGGGCAGACGCTGTGAAACTTGCCTAGCAGTGAGGGAAAATCATATCCCCCTATTAAAGACCGGATGTTTTTTGCTGGACACCCATCACAGGGATGTTTCGGCCTTCAGTCGCATTGCGCCCCATGCTACTTTTTCAATAAAGCTTCTTTTTATCCCTCTGATTTCTCTTTTAGTAAGTGTTGCTTACATTACTCATGTCCTTACGTATTGGGGATCTTACGGTATTAAATGTGTTGATTTGGAAAGCTTTTGTACAAAGCTATATTGAAAAAACCGTCTCGTCCTTAATTTTTGCACACCAGTGTAGTTTGCGTCGATTCTTTCATAGAAAGTAAATTACAACCAAACAGGAATATATTAAGTAACGAGAAATCAAAAATAAAACTTCCCAAACTTGAACTAATGATATTTACCGGTGAAGTTAAAAGAATGGTTATGTTTCTAGAGTCAGTTTAAACGAATTCACGATCACAAAGAAATGGAATTGGAAGACAAATTCCAATATTTTATACAGTGTATGTTGTCAGGTACAAGAGCGAAAGAGATCATCGATAGCTATCTACCTATGGCAGAAATTATACAAAAACGATTGAAAGCCTCAAAACAAGATTTGGCCGTGAGGAATTGTTGGTGGAATACAATGTTCGCGAACTATTAACTTTAGTTGTTAAAAATGCTACCAAATCAAGGCTTAGTATCAATCAGTTATATGATAAACTTGAATCCCACTTCAGATCATCAGAATCCATTGATATGACCTCACACAAATATTCTGCAACGCTTTTCTCGCTTGTGGAGTCGTGTATTCCAAAAGACGTGTTGAGAGTTTGGTTTAGAAACTCAGTAAATGACGAGTAATCATTTAGTGCAAGAGAGCCAACTTTAAAATTTTTTAAGGGCTGAGGTCGAAGGAGAAAGAATAACTCTAGCGAAGTCAGGTATAAAGCAAAGTGATCCCTACAGAAAAGTTCATAAGGATAGGGAAGATATTATTACTATACCTACTGCAAGCAACTTGTTTTCGGGAGCAAAATAAATAAATAAAAATAATGTAATAAATTATATATTCTGTGAAAAATCTCATCAAAGAGAAGATTGCTACAAAGCGCAAAATTTAAGTCATGATGAAAAAATGAGAATTATGAAAGAGAAAAAATGTTGCTTTACATGTTTGAAAACAAACCATTGAGCTAAAATTTGTAAAAGCAAAGTTCTATGTATGTTTTGTGGTAGGAAGCATTACATTGTTTGTTGTCCAGAATTTAAACAGAAATTAAAAGTTCCTGTCAAGTGCAATCAAGAAAATTGTGAAATTAGCACTCTTTCTTCAACAGGCACTTTAGGAAGAGTTTTGCTTCGAACTTTAGTGGTTGCCATTCAACATGAAGGAAAGAAATTTCATCTTCAAGCTTTGATCGATACAGGATCTGAATATTCCTATATTTTAAAATCAACAGTAGAATCCTTAGGAATAAGATCAATAAGATCAGAAGCTCATAAAAAAATAACACACGTTGTGTTTGGAGGAAGGACATCTGATATGAATAATAAATGCTATAAAATAACTGTCGAGAATCTGCATACTGGTTATAATATATTTTCAATTTTTACAGTACGATACTGTGTCAAATCTTCGATAATGTGTAAAAGATATGCCGAAATTATTAGTTGGTAGGTGCTATTATTGCTTATTCAACGAAGACTTCATCTATGGCCGATATATGGCGTCCCCCCTGATCAACTTCTTCACTGCTGAAGACTTTGCACTTTTATTACAAGTGCACAGGACTTTTCCATTTTATGGAATTTAACGAACCTTTACAGGTCCTTAGGGGATTGATAAACATGTAGTGGTTAAGGCCTTCGGGTCGAACACCACTTAACGAATGATGATCTCCGATCTCCGAAAATTTAAAAACAACCAAACAAGTTTTTTCTAGAAAAAAAAAAAAAAAAAAAAAAAAAATAAATAAATAAATAAATAAAAATAAAATAACATTTTTACAATTGTTGCCGCTCAAAACTAAAGAGAAAATAATATTACACTGGTTGAATGTATATGAACTATGCTATACTTTACATACTCCCACGTTTTGATAACATGATTTTTATCAAAACAAATATTTAATTAATCTAAAATTTAACCTCCATTTTGAAGTTCACTTAAATGTCTATTGTTAAGTTCACTTAAATTCTATTTTAAAATTCACTTAAAAGTATATTTTAAAGTTTAACGTCCTTGAATATATAGAAGGCACTTTTATACCTCGACCACTTCATAATCTAATCTATAGCACTCATCCCAGTAGTCATCAAACGTTTTGCCATCTGGGATCACAAACTGGTTTAGGTTTAGAAATTACTTTATGAAATAAGGATTTCTTTCTAACCTTTATCTTTCCTGTCTGATTAGAGAGATTATTTAGGTAAAAATGAATTGATGAATGGGCAAAATGGTGAAAATTTAATGTCGTATCTAACACAAAGATTTACCGAATACCAATATAAATTTATACTACCAATATGAAATAACCCAAACAAGGTAAATAATATACGAGGGCTGTAAATTAAGTAATGTCAACATAGGCATAAATCAATTTTTAATGAACTTACAATTGCATTACATTCCTTCTATGTAATCAACAGCAAAGCCTTTTGCCAAATATCGGAAAGCCGTTGTCGACCAGTGGCAAGGTGTTGATTGTTGATGTGAGCGACCGAACGCCCTACTGCGTGGAGTACAGATGAAACGTCATGAAATCGGTGACCTCGGAGGGATTCCTTCAATTTCGGAAACAGATCGATGTCACAAGGATCGATGTCGGGTGAGTAGGGAGGGTGTTCCAGGATTTTCCACTGCCACCGTCGCAAAAGGAGAGTGACATTGTTTGCGACATGACAACGAGCGTTTTCATGCAATACAATAGGGAAATTGTTGTGCAATAAACGTGGACGTTTGCGCCGAATAGCTGGACGCAGATGGTGCTGTAGAAATCGGCAATAGTAATCTGCGTTGACAGTTTAACCTTCAGGTACAGCATGTGTAAAAATCACACCGTCCCAGTCGTATGCCATAATCAACATAACCTTCACCCGACTGGGTTCCTGTCGAAATTTCTGTGGACGTGGCGAACCTTGGTGACGCCATTCATTTGATTGACTCTTTAATTCAGGCTTATAGGCTCGTGCCCCTTTCTCATCAATGGCGGCAATACGCTGCAGAAATGCGTCTCCTTCATTACGGTATCTCTCCAAGTGGGTACCAGCCAGTGCATACCGGTGCCATTTCTGTACTTCGGTTAGTCGATGTGGAACCCAGCGGGAAGCAATTTTCCTCATATTGAGAGATTTCTTCATTATGCGCGACACTGTTTGATGACTCAGACCAACCTCTAAGGATAATTCTCGAACAGTCCATAGACGGTCTATAAGGAGACCGCTCAGGATGTCAATCTGCTCTTGAGGAATGGAGGGCCGACCTGTGTGTTGCAAATCCGCAGTCTCATTCCGACCCGAATGAAATGCTTGAACCCATCTTGCTACTGTACTATACGGTAAAGCATTTGTGCCACAGGCTTCCACTAATCCTCGATAGCATTCTGTTGCATTTTAGCCACTGGCAACCTCGATTTTAAGCCACGACTGCTGATCGCCTTTTGAAAACATGCTTTAGAGCGATGTAAACAAAACTCCTCACTTTAACGCCACGCAACAACTACCCTTCTAATCAGATCGACTGTTTTTTGCACTCTACACATCGACAACAGCGCCACCTCACCGCTCCCATATCCTATTTGCGCATGCCCGCCCTTCTGCGAGTTTCAAGGTTAAGTTGCCACTATTTAATTTACAACCCCCGTAGATCAAAGATTAAGTTCGATTTAGATCCACAAAATCATAAATCTAAAATATAATGGTAAAACACCATGTATATTTTAGAATCAACTTCTAAAACATACATGGTCTTGTTACATTACAAGAAAGCAAAGCTGGTGTAGATGGTGCATCGGAATCGAACAGAAAATTTAGGGCCTGAATTTTTTTTATTATTATTTAGGGAGTGTAAGCACGATTATAATTTATTTGTCGTTATTAAGACAGAATGTCTATCAAGAAATGGCAACAGCTAATTTCTAGATGTCTTTCTATTTATATATATATTCACAGAGGATGTACTGTTGGAAACGGTAATAGTTAAACGCATTTCTTCTTCGAACTGTTGAGACTACTTTCATGGCAACTAATCCTGTAGAAAAAAAAAAAAAAAAAAAAAAAAAAAAGAAAGAAAGGTTTCAGATTTTAAATTACGTCCAAATAGGCGTTTTTTTTAACGTTTTGTGTGTTACTTTTATTTATTAAATATCATGTTCTTTGCACTTAAAAATCATAAAATTCAGTTCAACAGCGATGTCGCAAAATAATTTTAAAATGAGCATATCTTTAGAATTTCCATTACACAGTTCCGCGCGCTGGAGAGAAGAAAAGTTTCTTCCCCCCTCCCCCCTGGTAGAGTGCTGCCATGGCTCGCTTTGAAATCGTTGAGTTTGTTAATCAAAAATTCGCTAGTTAAAGTTTTGCAAAATATGAAATCGATAATGAAATAGATTTCAAATTTGGGCTTTCAGACGCCCATATTCGCAGTCATGGACCTTATAAGAAATGGACCAACCCAAATGAGTTTTCTCCCTTTCCCTGGCGCATTCCCGGTTTTCACCTTGACCACATACGGAGGAGTAGGGGCGACTTGCAGAAACTTAACAATAGTTGGCTAATGCAACGCGTATAATTTTCATAAAACCAGCTGGTGATAGCGCCTCATTTCACAAATTAGAATTTTTAGATATTTTTATTTTTGAAAGTTTAGCATGTTTATCACGCATAATTAATGTTCTAAATAATTATAAAGCTGTTGCATGCTTTCAGGTCTGGATATTTTTTTAGCTTTTCCTATGCTGTAAGGAAATTTTTAGCTACTTCTTTTAAAAAATAATATTTTAAATCTGAACTAATAGAAAAATTCAAACAAACAATTTTCTCTTACAATTTTTATGCTTTTTATTGGTGTAAATTAGTAAAAAATACTAAGATCCAAAAAACTGGATTTTTGAAAGTTTTTGTTTCCCATTCTTAATTGTACTGCTTTTTTAAAATTATATCTGAATATTATAGCATAATATTTTACAAAGGAGTTTTATTTCAATAATATTTCGTAATACATCATAGTGATAAACACTTTTAACACTTTAATATTTTTTAATCATCTATTCTAATGTTAAAAATTGTATTTAACTGTAATAATTAACTGTCCTAGTATTTTATTGTGATTATTTTTTAAATTTATTTCTAGTTCTGCATAAGTTTTCTTATTTATTGTGAATTTATTTTATTAGCCGAAAGAGGCGGCAACTCAGAAAATCTATTAGTTTCGAAACGGCATTTTGCTTTGTTTCACTTTAAATGTCCGTTTCACTTTGAAAACAGTTGCCACCAAATATTATTGTTCTGTATTATAAAGAAATTAAATAATGAAGAATCTGCATGTATGTTTCTCTCGCACTGTGAAAAAAACAACGGAAAAGACATCAAATTCTGAATAACGTAATCCTCCACCCGAATATGGGCACCTGGACAGCCTAATTTCGAATTTGTTTTAATCCATTTCTTATTTTGTAACTTTAACGAAGTTTTGATTAACAAACTCAGTTCAAAGAAAGCAATGACAACCCTGTACAGAAAATAACATTTTTATCTCCAGCGCAGAAATTCTAAAGATATGCCATTTTCAAATATTTTGTGATATTGCTCTTGAATTGAATTTTAAGTGGTTTACTTGCGAAGAACATGATATTTAATAAATAAAAGTAACACACAAAACGTTACGAAAAATGCTCCTTTGGGCGTAATATAAAATCAAATCTGAGTGCTTCCAGAGTTTATCTTTTTTTTTTTTTTTTTTCTTTTTTTTATTACACTCAGAAAAGATTATGTTCCGGATTTTATGAATTACTAAAATAAATAATCATCTTGTAATGTTGGTAATTAATGATCAAATAATCAAATAAATAATCATCTTGTTATGTTATAATAATTTTAAAAACTACTGCCTGAAAATGCATATAAAATCAAAGAAAATTATCAGATCCTGTTGAATTTTACCTAATTTGTTTCAAAGTATCATGTGCTATCAATATTATTTAATTTTACTTTATTTGTACACAAAAATAAGTTCATAAGTTTTGCGTTTAGAATTTTTACCGTTTCCTAAAATAAAGAAATTTATACACGAATTACACTTGAAAAAAATGCGCAAAATGCAGAAAAAAGTGCTTTTATGACATATATTAAATCTTATTTGCAAAAACTGTGACTTTCATAATCTCATCACTTATACAACGCATCACATTATGTGATACAAAAGTCGTAGGTTTCCGTGTTAAAGTAAGCCAGATCGTCCCTACTCTTTCTTGCGGATATGTGGGTGACGCACGCTCCTCTCACTGTGTTAGTCTATCTCTTATAAGGTGCACGTTCGCAGTAGGATTATGTCATTCAAAATTGAGTGGCTCTAGGTACCGTTGTTTTATCACAATGCGAGAAACATACATACATTTATGCAGATTCTTCATTATTTAATTTCTTCAAATGTAATACAGGGCGATAGTATTTGGTGCAACGATTTGAAAAGTGATACGTCGTTTATATAGTTCCGACGCAAAATCGCAAAACGGAAACAATAGTCCTTCAGTGACAAAGCCCTTTTGGACTAAAAATATGAAAGATTCAGATTTTGAATTTCAACCAAAGGGGCGTTTTTTAATGTTTTGTGTGTTGCCTTTATTTATTAAATATCATGTTCTTCGCACTTCAAACCATAAAATTCAGTTCAACAGCAATATCGCAAAATAATTTTAAAATGAGCATATCGTTAGACAAGGAGGTTAGAATACTTCCTTGAAAATTCTAACCTCCTTCTCTTTGAAATTTCCGATACACAGTCTCGCGCACTAGAAAAAAATGTTTATTTATTTATTTGTACGGTGTTGCCGTTACTCGCTTTGAATCGCTGAGCTTGTTAATAAAATTTTTTTTAAAGTTTTACAAATTATTAAATAGATAATAAAACAAATTCCAAATTTGGGCTTCAAGATGCCCATATTACGTTATTCAAAATTGGCTCTAGGTACCGTTGTTTTATCTAAATGCGAGAAATATACATACATGTAGCAGATTCTTCATTATTTAATTCTTTGAATATAATATAGGGCTTTAATATTTGGTAACAACAATTTGAAAAGTGAACCGACATTTATAGTGAACCAACGCAAAATGCCGAAACGAAATTATTAGTCCTTCTGAGCAAATTACCCCTTTGGACTAAAAAGAAGAAGAAGAAAACAGTTATTGATTCGAGAGTTTTGGCAACAGAAAGAAACCAGACGAAAACCGTAGAACTAGCATTTTTTATTCATAACTTTTACTTGAACTCAATTTTTTGGGAGTTTCTGAATCGGCTTTAATCGGTGTTGGTGTATTTAATTATGGCAAAGCACACGAGGGCTATCTGCCTAAAAGGAGAGATGCCTTCGTGGAGGACTTTCTAAGGGGAACTGGATCGTATACACGTTACACATGGGGAAAACCACGAAAGCTCCCATGCAGCCAGCCTGTTTGCGGAATTCGAACCTCGGACCGAACTACCAGTGTTCAGCGACTTTACCACTCGGCCGCTGGTGGGCCTCGGCTGTAATCGGATATTGTTATTTAAATGATAATCATTTTAAACTAAAAATGTAAATAATATTGTGTCAACATAAAACTAAGGAAAGCTAAGTCATGTCTGATGATTATTTCTACGTTTTGAATGATTTATTAAAGAAGACATTAGTTTTTTTCTAGCAGATATTCGGAATGTAATCCAGCATAAAGAAAATACGGGAAAGTGTAGAATCGCCCACTGCTTGTCGCATTTTCACACATCCTTCGGTATCCATGTACACGTCAACCTATTTTCACTTAAAGAAACATCCTAGAATTGCACAAAAATGGCATTGTGCACTCCCTTGACTTTACCTATGTACGCATCGATCTATTTTCACTTAAAAAGTCAAAGAAAATTGAAAAAAAATTCAATTCTTCTTACTCTTGTAGCCCATCAGCGGCCGAGCGGTAATACTGGTAGTTCGTCCGAGGTTCGAATTCCGCGAACGGTCTGGTTGTATGGGCGTTTACGTGATTTTCCCCCACATGTAACGTGTATACGAGCCAGTTTCCCTTAGAAAGATGAAGGCATCCTCCCCTTAGGCAGATAGCCCTGGAGGCTTTGCCATAGTCACACACACACTCTTGTAAAAAGCGCCTAACAAATAAGTGGGCGATTCTGCACTTTAGTTAGAAAATCATCAAAGGGGTAAGTCTTGAAATTTATTGAGCCCTTATATTAATAGATTGAACCCAATTGGAGTATATACTAGTTTTATTTAAAAGACACGAAAAATTTGGTGAATCGGACGGTACGTGATAATATTTATTTATTATTATTATTATTTTTTTTTTGTTTGGCGTGGACGACGATAAAACTTCCCAGCTGAATGCCGAAGCCAGCAAGGTGAGTGTGAAAGTTCCGCCATTTTGGGTCGAAAGAACCTGAGATGTAGTTTTATCAGGTAGAGGTCCAATTTCACATTAGTAGAATCAAGAATGAAGAAACGATGTTCAATTATTTGGTTGCTCAATTAGAACCTAGATTTATAGAGAACATCTGGGATATCATAAAAGACTAAGAGCAACAAATATTCGGTTGCTATGGAACGATTATTCAACACGTTTAAGGAAAGTGAAAATCATCGCATTAAACGTCTGCTCACCGGGTGGGAACTTGGCGACATAAAACTCAGCCAGCTCCTTCTCAGAATAGAATCTTTGGGGGTAGACTTGTCGTAGAATATTTTGCGATCTCTCTGGCTGGTGTGTGGTGTGGTGTATTTAATTACGGCAAAGCACACTAGGGCTATATGCCAAAGGGAAGGGATGCCTTTCGTGGAGGACTTTCTAAGGGAAACTGGCTCGTATACACGTTACACATGGGAAAAACCACGAAAACACCCATGCAGCCAGCCCGTTCGCGGGATTCGAACCTCGGACCGAACTACCAGTGTTCAGCGACTTTACCGCTCGGCCGCTGGTGAGCCCTCTCTGGCTGGAAAACAAACGCTGTGAAAAACATTCTAGTAGTTAGTGACAAGACTCTGGATAAATTGGCTACAATGGCGGATTAAATTTTGGATCTAAAGAGGAGGGTTATTCGTAGGTATAACACAATGGTTTAGAGTTGATAACTGCCTCAAAATGCAGTCAATGCCGTTACCATTTTTTCAAACGTAAAACAAATCCTATCAAGGATCTTTTCAGTGGTGTTTTAACGGTGCGAGCCATTTTTCCCGAAAAACCGCCTCACCAAGAGGCTCTAGGCACAATTAATTTCCATGTTATTTTGTTTTTTGAGAAATAATCTAGAACTTCTTTTGAAATGTTCTTCCAAATTTCTTTCAATACTGAATGAGTTTTGATAAATGTTTTTGCATTATCACTGTAAATTATTTTACAAAGTCCTCTTCGTGCAATAAACCTTCAAAGAGCTAGAATAAAGATGTCAGTGTTCAAATTTGTTACCAATTCTAGATGTACAGCCCTAATTACCTAGCAAGTACATAATAAAATATAAGCCTTTTCGGAACCAGATGAAAGTTTGATATAAATCGGTCCATCAAAATCTATGCCAATTGTTTCAAATTGTGGAGTTTCGATAATCCTATCTCTATGTAATTGTGCTATTACCTCCTTAAACTGGAGTAACATTAAATCTTTTACAAATTAAGCAAATTTTTAGAACAAATTTCCCGCATCTTTTTCCTTTAATGATAAAATATTTCTCTCAAAGATGTGATAATGTGGTAGCTACTCCAAAGGTACAATCTCACATGTATCCATAATCAACAGCTTGACAAATTTAGAATTTTCAGAAGTACCCATGAGTGTTTTTCTCGTTCTTGGAATCAGAGAATTGCAGTCAACCTTCCAACACAAACAATCCATTTTCATCTTATTCGGGATTAAGATTATAAAAATTTGATTCCTTACTGATAGATTTTCCACATTTTAATTGGTCTATTTCAACGTTAAATGTCGATTATTGAGTACATTATGCCTTATCCAGTTCTGAAGCTGTCAATGGACCGGAGACCTTTTATTCGAATTATGCATAAAACGCATTATAAATGCTGTGATACGATAAACTCTTTTGAGACTGCTAAAATTCTCAACACCTAAAACTGTTTCCGGTATTACGGTGCGCATATTTCACAAGTGCACATCTGTGTAGCCACCGAAGGAGTGGCTTCTAGGATGGACCAATGAGCATCCAGTAATATTTCTGTCATGTCACATGACCTTTCGCACGCTTTAAGATTTAAGCAAGATGTTTGAAAATATTTTGCCACGCAATTTTCTGTACAAATTTCTGCACATGGTCTATTTCTTCTGAAAATTTTCATTACGGAGTTAGATCATATATAAGCAATTAGAAAGATTTCACTACCTGGTTGAAAGAATTTGAAATAAATCCAAACATATGTTGGATACTCAGCAAAAATATTCATGCGAAATATTACTTCATAAGTGATAAATAAGACAAAATAAATATGTGATACACATCTGAGCCCAAATGCCATCCTTACATAAAATTTTGCATATGAGAAAAATATTTACACCAGTTATATATGTAAATAGAAGTCAGCACTTTTTATTGCAGTCTATATGAAAACGATGTTCTACACTAATAGCCAATGCATAATTTTTATTCAGGGTTTTATTCATTCATTCACTTCACTAATTTGCATTTAGTGTGTTAAGTTTCACATTTTATAACCGCTCACTCTTAAACATACAGAATGAATTTATCTATTCACAACGAATATATTCAATTTATTCAAATATAAATTTTAATGTTAACAATGGATATAATCAAATCATACACAACATGTATTCTGAATCTTACACTTTCAAAATTAAAAGAATGCAAGCACTGAAATAAGAAAGCACTAGATTCATTGTAACACTTCCAGTCCTTTCCAGTTCAATAAAAAATAAAAATTAAAAAAAAAAAAAAAAAACTATACACATGAATGAATTTTCTTAATCCACATTTGTTAGTAAATGCATAATATTCGATGATAATTGCAGCTTGAGTCATTTTCTCGATGTAAAGAGCTATAATATGCCGTGAACATAAATCCAAATATCAATGAGTGATAAAAATCGTGAAAGTGAAATGTCAGCGATTAATTAAACTCATAAAACGAAAGCACTGTGAGATTTTCTACTATACGCAATACAATTGTACTGCGAAACAAATGCAAACAACATACGCTCACATGCACGAAGATTTAGCGTCACAAGAGCAATACAAGCTCATTGGTCCATTTTCGAAACCCCTCCCTCAGTGGCTACGCTGATGTGCACTTGTGAAATATGCTTACGGTGCAACATAATTCAGTAATTTGAGGTTTCATCTTTCTTTCAGTTCAAGCATCTTCGCTTAACTCAGTTACTAATTTTGACGGCCATGAATGTTCTTGAAGGGATAACCAAACTGAACCTTGCCACCAGACGTTATTTCCTATAAGTGTTATCAGGCCTTCACCTTGCGTCACTAAATCAGCTGGATTTTCTTTTCCACAACAATGGTTCCAATTTTCAGCATCTGTAAAGTACTGAATTTCTCTGACTCTTTTGGAAACAAATTCCTTCCAATTCACAGCAGATTCTTTTATCCAATGAAGTGGTATTGCTGAGTCTGTCCACAAATTTATGTTCGCGTTTAGAAAGTCTAGTGCCGTCTTTAAAGTTTTAGACATCTTTGCGGCAATTATGGCACCCATTAATTCTAATCGGAGAAGCGTAATTTGTTTTACAGGAGAAACTCTACGTTTTGCTTAGATGAAACTTGTTTTATTTTCATTATAAAATAAGCTATTGCATCAAATGCATTAGGACAAATATCATAGAAAATGTGGATTTGAACCTGATCCTTTATCGAATTCATTCTTTGTTGGAAATATTTCCTAGGTATCTCTAATCTCTTAAGATGTTCTGTTTCACAGCAGCAACTTCTCCATTCATTTTCGAAATCCAAGGGTAACTCATCATCCCAGGCCAAACCTCTTTTTCCAAATTTCTTGCAATAAGCTTTTAACCCGTATGGTGAATGGAGATACAAACCCTATGGGACCTTTAGCATAGTCTTTAAAACATAACGTCTTTGTAGGTCAAATACTCTCTAGGTTATCTATAAGAGGCTGAACATCGAAAGGTATCAGAATTGGTATTCCATAATATTCCTAAAACTTTTAAATGGAGACAGGAATTTTCTTGTTCACTGCATAACATATTTTCTTTCCACATTTCTCTTAATTTCATAGAATTAGAATTAAATCTGCGTAAATGAATCCTAGCATGTTTAAGAAGTTTTGCGCAGTAGAAAATAAATAGTACGCCTCTTCATCAGAATTTGAACCCGAAATTTAATCATCACCATACAGGGATGTGTCTAACATTTCATAAACTTTATATTGCTCTTTCTTATATTTCTGAATATGATGTTTGACATTAGCAGATAAAATGAAGGGGCTACAAGTAGCACCGAATGGCACTGGAATAAATCTTAGAATTTTCAACAAGTCAACTGCCATATATCATCAAACCACACAAATTACAAATAATTTCGGTCTTCTGGTGTTAAGAAAATTTGGAGAAACGCCTTCTTTAGATTCGCGCAGAATGCGACTTTGTGTTTTCGAAAATTGATAATAATATATAAAATGATAGGGTTTAAATTGGGCCATGACCATAAACAATCATCTAACGATTTAAACTGAGTTTCTTTTGAAGGAGCATCAAAGACCCTCACTCTAGGGATGGATTTCTCATCCCTCTTAACGGGTCTATGCGGCATGAAATGTTCTCAATGTTAGATTACATTCATTATTCAACTACTTATTTCCCTTTTGTTCAGTAACAATTTCTTTATATTGGAGAAGATCGTCATTTTTCGCGAGCTTACGATTTAATTCGAAAAACAAATCTTTGCCATTTCGAAATTAGTCCCTAACCCTTCCCCCTTACTATATTCCACAATAATTTCTCTTTATATCTGGTATTAACAAAATTTAAATCGTTTTCAAATTTATTAATGATTTTTTTACCTATTTTCGAAAATATATCGTAACTAATACCAACTGCTTCAAGGTCCTATAATTTTTTTAAATCTTCCTGTTCTGCATTCTCAAGATCTAATTTGAAAACGGACGAATTTTTATTTTTTGCCTTTTCATCATTATGTATGGAACAACAAAGCAACCATCCAAATAAGCTTTCACACACAAAAGGCGATTTTATTTTTTTTAACTGTCCTTGGATTGTTTACCTCCCAGAGACGATCGGCGCCGCACTCGAAAGCCACATAACGTATTCCAATTAGAGAAACACTCTGTACTTAAATTTGATAATAATTCTAAATAGACTCCTCCAGTCACTACACAAGTAAACAACGAAATATACACTTTTGTACCATCTTTTAAATACAAAGATCCAGGAAAATCTGTGCTGTGCCACTTTACTCAAATGGTTGAGTTTTCTCCACTCGGTCATCAGAAAGAGAAGCCGATATCTTATGTCCAGCTCTAGCATTGTATTTTTTACAAAATCTACAATCATGTACTACAAAATTTACAAAACGCCTAGCTTAATCAAAAATTTCAGTTTTACTTGCACTAAAGTTTCATTTGCACCACTATGAAGTATTTTTTCACGACAGCTTAAAATAATTAAACGAGAAAAATAATTATTTGGTAATATTGTAGTTTGAATTTCATCAACATCTAATGATGATTTTTACTGATCTACTTCCAACCCTTAAACAACCTTTTTCATCAATTATTGGATTTAATTCAAAAAATTTGGAATTATGAGAATGTTTTGTTACACTTAACATCACTCAATTCTGCAAAAAAATACTCACCTTGTGATAAGTTAATCCAATAACACTTAGCATTACATATTTCATTTTTGGTCACAGGACCCTGTGACTTTAAATTATTAATGAATAAATATATATGATGTGACTCATAAAATTTTAATTAAGTCACCAAAGTTCTCTATTTTTAACACAGGTTGTAAAGGTTGAACACTGCTGGTAACTCGAGCCACAACTCTCTTTAACACTATCTACTTACTATGTTACACTGCTCCCTCATTTTAGGCCAATTTATTTCATCTTGATGTAGCCATGGAGGTCCACGACACTACTTCATTCCGGCAGTTTAGAAACCACCATTGTATATGATCAAGTTTTGCCTTTTGCTTCATTGAAAAATAAAGTAAAGGGCTAAATACTGGGAGGGGGGGGGAAAGATGGTGACTTTTATCTCTGAAAGCTTCAGAAGTCTGATTTTTGTTTTGAAGAAGTTTTAAATGACATGCTTTTTTTTATTATGTAATAACAAAACAAATTTATGCATAGGAAAAATTCATATCTAAAGTACAATGGAATGTAATCTTCAGAAATGGCCGGATGTCAGCTGTTGAAATAGCTCTGGAGAACAAGTTTACTAAGAAAATAAAGTGAGTAAAAGAAGTATTAGCAATTGCCTATAATTGATCACATCAACTAACAAAGGAAATGCTTGACAATTTTAGCTCGGGATAATGAACACAGGGGTAATAAACACATCTAATGAAACTTTCATTTTAATATGCATTTTACACAAAATATACAACAAAAACGTAAATTTGCATGTCAAAAAAGCATTGGCAAGATCATAGAGCAAAATGTGGAAACAAAATTTAATACATTTTATTCATACTTTTTGCATTTATAACCTATTTCTCATTGAGAAAACCAAAGTCTTTGTTGTACTACTGGGAATTTTGTGCCATTCTTGCAGGAATATATGGTTAAGTTCATCTTTACACGAAATTTTGCATTTCCTGACTTCTAGATCCAATTAGTGCATAAATTTTCAATTGGATTTATGTCAGGCGATGTCTTTAGCTAGCGAAAAGAGTTATAGAGTAACCATTCCTGGGTGAGGCTCGCTGTATGTTTAGGGTCACCATCCTGTTGAAACACGAATGATGCTACTAAGCCAGGTTTTTGGGCACTGAATTTCAAGTTACGGCGTAATTATGTCAAGGTACGTACGTGCTGTCATAATACCATCGATGAAGAACAGTTTTCAAATCCGTTTGCTGCCATACAGCACCAAACTACGATGGTCTTTCCACCATGTTTTGTACTCGGTGTTAAATGTTGTTTTTCCAGTTCAGTGTTTAGCTTTCTCCACACATACTGCCATCCATCACTCCCGAAAATGTTAAACTTCGATTCGTCGGAGAAAATAACTATTTTTCGAAACTCCTCTAATAAATTAACATGAGATTTTGCAAAATCACAGGATGCATCTCTTCTCCTGTTTATTTCTGAAATAAAAGGTTTCCTTCTAGCAGCCCTTCCGTAATAACGTCCTTCATGTAAAACATTCCGTACAGTCTGTACACTAAAAGTTTTAGCGAAATATTAATATCTTTGCCTAACTGGGGTGCACTTATTTTAGGGTTTTTCTAATCTCTTTGATAATGCCACATTTTTTTCTCTTGCAGAAAATATTCGAGGCCGTCCACTTCTAATCGTATTTTCCGTCGATCCTGTCACGTTGAACTTCTTAAACACTTCTAACAGTAAATAAACTATGTTTAATTGTATTGCTATAGCACTATAAAATGAGCCCTGATTTCTGAACTGAATAATAATGCTTTTAATATTAACATTTAAGTTCCTCGAAGCCATTTTATCACAGTATTAGCAAAATAACGTTTTAAAAGTTTTGAAGTAGCACTACAGATTTTATATTAACAGGGTTCAGTCTACACATGTGACCTCAACATAACAAAATTTGCATAGCAGTTAGAGCTTTGCCATTACTTTTTTGATATGCAAATTTACGTTTTTGTTGTATATTTTGTGTAAAAAGCATATTAAAATGAAAGTTTCATTATATTTGTCTGCTTATTACCTCTTGTGTTCATTATGTTCTGTTTATTACTTCTTGTGTTAAAGTAGTCAAGCATTTCCTTTGTTAGCTAATATATGATCAATTATGGGCAAATACCAAAACTTTTTTTACCCACTGTATGATTTTTGTGTTTTACATTTACTAATGTAATAGCAGACAATATAAATAGTTTATCAACAGATAACCGGCTCATCCTTCACAGGCATGTGCTTAATATGGGGAACTTGGAAAAAAATGCGAGAAGTTTAATTGGCGATTATAGTATTCAGAGTAACTTACTCGAAACAAAAGCTGATCTCCAAAATATTAATTGTCCATTCTTCACTACAGCTTCCAAATCAAAACTTTCAGCTCTTGAAGTAACTAAACATGCTATAAGCATGAACTTGTGTTCCCATCTATGTTCTTTCTATTCCTGCAATCAATATCATTAATGATTTAAAAGCTTAAAAATGGCATGCTGGAATTACATGGCAAGATAAGCGCTGCATGCGGAACTGTTTTCTTAATATTAAAGTAGAATGACTTGCCTATTTAGCTGGAATCTAAAAGCAACTCTATCACCTCAGCACGTTATACGTCTTATGAACAAGTACCCTTGATATTTTCCTTCAGCAAAATATCAGCAATTCGTTTCAAGTTATAATTTTTGATGAATTACGCTACGATTATAGTTCCGTTCAAATATACCTGGACAGCAGTTACTAAAAATTATCAACGCACGTTCATAACTCTGCTCAAAGACATAATAACACTGCTACAAGTCACTCAAGTAGCGAAATTTAGGCTGGCTTGATGGTCTCTTGGTGATATAATAAAAGAAATACTGTCAAGAAGCAATGGCAGCGTTAAACATGTGCAGCAAAATACACAAACTTTCAATAGTGAAGTCATGGCTAGTTGATTAATTAATCTAATAAAGTGTTTTAGAATTATTTACTTTAGAGATGCTTGCATAGGCAATTTTCTATGGAACACAGGGTCATATTAACATTACAGAAGCAAAATCTATGCAGCTAGGTACTGAATCTAAAATGAGTACCATATCTCAGCAGTCTTATCCATTTAGCTACTGGTGGGTTACTTACTGAAGTCAGGTATCAATCTAAAGCATAAGCAAAACTCAACTGGACTAATTTCCCAAATTTTATTTCTGCAGATGACAACAAAACTCCCTCTTAAGTTTTATTTGTCATTTTAAACTGGCAATAATTATTCTCGGAAAAAAATAATGTTACATCATCAGCAATAGAATTTATGAAGCAGATCTGTTACATGACATATAATTTTCAACAGATTAAAACTGCAATTAATTATCTACATGACAGTCAAAAATATTCCTCATTATTTATCAAAATTTTATTTAAGGATCATATCAAATGCTTAATCATGACCAAAAAAAAAAAAAAAAAAAAAAAAAAATGTTTGAAATCTGAGATATTAAAAATTCGAAAAACAGTATTAAACCCAATAAGTTTTTTAAAATTATCACTGTAATAATAATAAAAAAAAATCTACATGGTTCAAGAATCTCTTTTTTTCCTCCATATGCAGGAATAAATAATATGATACATAAGACAAAAGTACCAATAGATGTTAAATAAATATATAAAACGAATTATTTAATGCATTTTCCAATAATATAATCATTGATCTAATAGAAACCAGTTTTGACAAGTTTCAAAACGAGTTGATAACATCAAAATAATTAATAACTGTTTCCTGGCAATTTCAGTATTTAACAATATTAATTCAAACTCCAAGTCGTATGTTTTCTCCCTTCTTTCAGCGTGCCTTCGCGGTGTAACTGGCAGAGTTCTTGATGCGTATTCGAGAGAGCCAAAGTTTGAATTCCAGAGAATATCACATTTTTATGTTTCTGTATCAATAAAAAGTAATAACTCTATAGTAAAATGTGCAAGTAACAATCTTTATTTTAAGATAAAAATTTAGGAAAACTAATAGAATACAACTTTAAAGAATGCAGAATTTTTACAGTTTAAATACATTTTTCAAAATTTTACTATTAAAACCCTACTTTTGAAAATTGGAAATAAAAGATTATTATACAATGATATAAATCATTTATTACTAGAATTGATTGACATTCTTTGAAGTTCATTAAAAATATATACAAATAATAAAATTGCTGTAGTAATTAAAATATATCAGATTTTTAAGATTTAAATATTTAAAATTATCAAACAGCTCACACAAGTCTAATATTTTATTGATATAAAGCTCACAATAAATCTTAACAGACAACTAAATGATAATAAAAATAACAGTATGGTAAACAATCAATTGATATAAAAATTTTAACATTAAAAAATTTTGTGAAATTGTATAGGATAAAATGCACTATGTACATATTTTCAGAGTTTAGCACATTTTGTAAGCATTACAGTTTAACAATAATTATCACTACTATTTTTTCTATCAATGCTTATTATCTTTATAATTTATAATGCATATAATTTGAATAAAATTTATAAATATTTTAAGAATGAAAATATGTGCAGATATTTTGATATTTAAATATTTTGATATAGATATTTAAATGATCATTTTAAATATACTTTGTTAATAGTATACAAGCATTATCTCTTTTATTCTTTTAAGCATGACACTGAAACTTCAAAGTACCTCTCAAATCAGTAACATCTGTATGCATAAAATTTTTAGTGAAGTTGTTCAGATAACTTGGATAAATAAATGAGATCAATAAAATAGGACTCCAGAGTGAAAAGATAAAACTATGTAGAGCCCTTTATAAGCTCCCACTCTAATAATAATTTAAATAATAATAATAATAATAATAATAAAATAAAATAAAATAAAAAAGCTGCCAAATTTTAAAATTTAGAAAGCTGAATTGAGAATGCTGAAATGGAGTGTTGCTAGGAAGATTTCACAGATAATTATATTAATTTTCTTTTCTATAATATTCGATATAATTATTAAAAAAGTAATTACAACATATATTTACAAATTAAACATCTTTATAATTAAATTAAAATATAAGCTATAAGCTGAAGCATAATACATGTGTTTGATCAATCCTGTAGCTGATGCTTTTATAACAGTATTATTTCTGAGATGAAATTTAACAAAAGTAATCATTAAAAACAGAAATTAGTTTAGCATGAAACAGATCGCATATGTCTTTATATTTTTTTATTTATGTTTTATTCTTAATGAATATATGCCATTGATATTTTAGATATAAAAGTTTAAAAATTTTATATTCAAATACTCTGGAACAAAGCATACTTGTTTTTGGCCCAAATGTTGAAAAATACATCATACATATAATATATAATGTAGAATTTTAAAACAGTGAGCATAATTTTAATGACTGATAATTCATATTTTTTTAACACATTCAAGGTACTCACTGAAACAAACATTCCGAAATCTTTCTTTTGTGGAAACAACTGATATGCAATAAATTTATTTAATATTTTTGTTCTACAATCGTAATGCAATTATGCTATAAAAGTAATTCCACTTAACATTTTATTAAATAAATTCTAATAGATTGAGCATCAAAATTAGTAAAATTTCAGTATTAAAATATATTTCTTATAGTGCCCTTATATTAATACAATTTAATGCAGAAATATATTTCTTCCATTTCTGCAGTTAAATTTCTCTAATAAAAAATATATATAAATATCTTTTTTGTTATAACTTCTACACAATAAACTCTGTTTTTTTTTTTAAATAAGAACCGGTTTAATAAAATTGAATAAAATCAATTCCTTTGAAACTTAAAACGCAGTTATTTTAGCAGATCTCCATATTAATGAACACAAACATAACACTTTGTCAGCTAAGGGTAAATTTCATTTAAAAAATAGTTGCAAAGTGTGGTTGCTATGTTATACAATCTACATATCTAAATAAACAGTTTTATTTTCAGAATTACTGCATTAAAGTCACAGATTTCACAGGTATAAGGTTAAGAAATATCCAACAATTGTTTTGCTTAACTTACATTAGATTTGGAAACAAGTATTTATTTATAACCCTGATTTCTGTAAAATTTTAATTCATTGTTTATAGTAGTATAATATATAATGTAGCATTTTAAAACAGTATAAATAGCATATCACTATAAGTAAAACCTTTCAGAACAAAATAAAATAAAATGCTAAAAAGATTATAAAAGATGTAGATCATCTAAGGAATCTTTCAATCAAAGATAATGTAGAACACAGTATATATAATTTCCATACTCTAAATATGAAGAATGTCTCAGCTCTGTTTAAGGGAAAAAAGAAAGTATAAATATTATTATGGATCCATTTCTTGCCCTCCACAAAAAAGGGAGGAGGATAACAATACAAAGCAGGAGAAACCATATGGCCATTCTTGAGATAATGCACAAGCAGCATTGGATAAGAAACAGTAATGCCTATTTCAATTTTTCTTAGGATTTAGAATCTGTTTTGTTGCTGGGCATGATAAGTTCGATCTTTTTATAAAATAATTCATATGGCTTCATCAAAACTTGAGTTCACCAACAATAAACATTACGAGTGCAATTCTTTTAAGCTAAGTAATTCCTTACAATTTGAAATCACTTTTTACATAATAATGTTAGCACAGAACAAACAGATGAATATAAATAATGCTGCAAAAATAATGTAGTCGTTTTCATTAAACTTTAAAAATCATACTCTGAAAATACATAAAGATTTAAGACTAGGTATCTCTTAGAGATAAAACATGAATTAAAATAACAGCACAGTTTTCAGACATATTTTAGATTTACATGGCACATCATTTTGCATACTTTGGTATACTGATAAAAATTTTAGCTCATTAGACTATAACAATCAGTAAATATGAGATGTGGCAAAAAAGCAGAGCAGTATGCTTTTATATATATATATATATATATATATATATATATATAAATTCCTTTTCTTAGCACTTTATGAAAAACTTTCATTTTTCTGTACAAAATAGTATGAGAAAGTTTTAGGAAAAATGCATATGAATGTTTAATCGTAAACAATCATAGATAATACTTGAATTATGAAAGCAATAAATAATATGATCTTTTCAAACACAAGGAAAGGTTAATTAACTTTCTAGATGGGAAAGTTAACACAAAGGAATGCTGATCTGATAAATGATTCATCACAATTAGATAATAGTTACTAAGTTTTAAGTTCTAAAATCTACCCTTTTCAAACTACTTTTACCCATTTGAAACAATACAACCCCTTTCTTGGGACAGGACTATCTTTCTGGTGAGCAGAGTTATAGGAACTTTAAAACATCAAGAAGTGAAGTATACAAAGAGCACATCTTCATCTGTTCCGAAGCTCTTTCTGGCATTCTCAAAAGAATCATAAGGCATTGTACAAACCTCTGAAATAAAAAATTAGGAAAAACATCAACTCAATATCATATTCTTTTGCCTTTAGCTATAAGGCAGATTAAAGTGAAAACATTTATAATTTATTATAAATGAAATGGAGAAATATAGAAAAATTATCCCATTCTACATTATTTTTTGATGTAGTCTTCATGACATACAGCACATTTATTCCAGAAGTGCATTGATACCTCATGTGAAAAATTCTTTTGATGTTACTATAGCCCCTCGTGCACCATCGTTTTTCACCTTTCTATCGCTTTGGAAATGCTTGCCTCTAATCACATCTTTGAGAAATCCAAACACACAAATATCACAAAGGACTAGGTCTATAAATAAGGCATACCTGTTAAACAATCAAATTTCATATCCTGAACTGTCATAACCATTAAAAGGGCAGTGTAGAGTAGAGTATTACCGTGTAGTAACAATACACCTGAAATCAAAAGTGTTCATCATTTTATTTCTGACTGCAGGGTTAAGGTAATTTTGGAGAAGAAATGCATATGAATTACTGATCACTGTCACTCCAGTTTCCATATAACATTCCAAAATGAGCTCATTTCCATTCCAAAAGAGAGTAAGTATTACTTCTCCTGCTGTGATTGGGGATGGAATGTTTTTGGATTTTGCCAACAAACTATGTTGACCTTTTTGTTTCAGACAGGTCATAGTTCACTTAGATTTAATTTTCTGTAATAATTTTTCCTAAAAATCAATCTTTTCAACCTAAAAGCAAACACAAAATTTCCATTCATGTGGCAGTCTCTGAATTCAGCCTGATGTTATACTTATCTCACTAACATGTTATTGAATAGGACCATAATATGGAGAATATAATGAGCTGAACCAGCAATTTCATCTAAAATAGAACAATGCCAATGTCATTCATAGTAATATGACTGCTTTCCTTTTTAAGCTCTCCTACTGCAGCATATTCACTATGATGTTTTTGCTTGTCATTTTCCTGTATGCTTAGCCCAATCACAGCATCCTCCATATTCATGATGCCACTTTTAAACTTTCTACACCTCTCAAACTCATAGGGATAAACATGAATCATCATCTTGCAATTTCATTTGGAAATGGATTTCGATTAGTTTAACACTTTCACAACTAAAAAAGATACAGATTGAAGTTGTGCTTTACAGATTGCAGTTCTAATGCAGTGCATGCCAACAATGTGGTGGCCATCGTTACATTGATGCTTCTTCAGTGTTAACAAGTAAAAAAAAAAAAAAAAAAAGCTAAATAATTATTAATTATACTTAACTACCAGTTTTCACCTTTCATTACTTTACTGAATAATTTTTTGTCTGTAAGTGCTCTAATGCATGCATTTGCTATTCAGCTTATTTTCACTTCATATTATTTACAGTTTATCTTTACTAAATGCATTCTATTTTCCTTTTAATGTAAATTTTAAAGCAACAGTTCTTATAAGCAAAAATATAAACTGTTAGAGAAATTCAGTCAAACACGATTAATACATAAGTGACAAAGGTTACAAAGGAGGATAAATTTGCTATTAAACAAAGCTGCTGTCAAGAGAAATAGCCCATGTGTGATTCATTGTTACTAACACAATGGGAAAATTCATATTTATTCAAAAATAGTATCTTTTACATATGCATTTTATAAATTTAAAATTAATGCATATATTAAACATTTTAATATTTACAATAAAAATGAATTAACCCTTTGTGTACTCGATTTTGATACATTCTGGTCCTGTAATACAGGGCGGGTTTTTTTTTTAATTTTTAATTTTTTATTTTCTCTATCTTCATATATTACTATTCACATCTTTATAAACAAAATTAGTAAAATGCAGCAATTTTAATAGATTTTTTAATTTTTATAAAACATACAATATGGATCACACTATTTTAGCTTGCATGGAATAAAAATTCACAGGATCTTTTTAATTTTGATAAATATACATGCTAACTAACTTATACAGCTAATAATATTAATTGTACTCACTTATACAAAATTTTTGTTAGCGTAGTTAACTTTGAAACATGGCTTTAAACATAATCCAACTTTAAATCATTCACATCAAATGAGAGTCTTTTTATGCACTTTTCCCCCATTGTTATCTTTTTATTTTTTTAAAATCTTTTTTACACAGCATACTGCCTCCTAGGTTCATTTTTAAAATATTTGGTGGTATGTGGCTTGCAAAATGCCTTCCTACAAGATGAATAAAGTCCATACTATCACCACTAGACCATACTGATGAGCAAATAGCAGAACAATATTTACCAATGATTTCCTTGATCACAGCCAGCTTGAAATCAAGAAGGGATTTTTTTCATGTTTGCTATTTTTCTGTATATTACATACGAATTACATATTGCCTGATCCAAGATATGCAAAAAGTTATTTTTCTGTATATTATATATGATTCCACATTGTTTGATCCAATATATGAAAAACCACTTTCTTGCAATATTTACAAGAAAATATTTTGTTTTCAGGTACTAGAGTAGTACAGCACCTCCTGATCGCATTTGTCGACACCACCCATTGTAAAGTTATAATCATAAATCACTTTTGGCATTAGTTTTTCTTTTGCAGTCCCTGAATAAACTGGTAAAGATAACACATCCTCAACAGAACTAAGAATATTTACTATTTTCTTATCATTCCACTATGAAATAAGCAACAGCTTTAACTGTGTTCAGCTGTGAAGAAACAAGAGTACTCCCTTGCAATAACATAAACCTGTAGCACCATCTAAGTACAAAACAAAATATGAATATTACAATATTCTCAACCAACACGGAATAAAAGGCGAGATCCACTATATGGAAAAATATTTTCTTGTAATATTTATGAAGTTGATTTCGGGTACTAGGGTAGTACAGCATCTCCTGATCACATCTGTCGACACCACCCACTATAAAACTATAATCATAAATCCCTATTGATTTTAGTTTTACTTTTGCAGTCCCTGAATAAACTGATGCAGATTATGCATCATGAAAAGAACTAAGCATAATTACTATTTTCTTATCATTCCAGAATCCTTTAGTTAAAACTAGCCTAACTCTTATTCTTTTTGTCTAACTTAGTAATCAGTTCCACACTTAATTTCTTGTCAGATCATACTGTGCCTCACATACGGCTAATATTATTAATATTTAACCTTCCTCTTTTCGAAAGCCCATTTTTGGAGTCATTCATCAAATTTTCTTATTCACTTCTGAATTCCATTTACCATTCAAATATGTTTGAAAATTATCGGGAAAGGATAGGTGATGACTTGAGAATTCTACAGAATTCTTGAAAATGTTGCCAATTTCTAAAAATTAAAAAATATTCACAAACTAAAATTTTTAACGAAAAACATCAGTGACAGAAATTAACTGCAATTCAGAAACTGTATTTATCCTTTTATTTGGTAGACAAAGTTATCTCATTATGAAGCAATTATGGAATGTGATATTCAAATTTCATATTCTGTGAAAAATTTCATATATTCCACATAAAATAAATCTCAATGAACATGTACCTGACCTCCATCTTATAGACCTAAACTTTTCAATGTATAATTTTGCTAACAACATTTAAATAAACATAATGAAATATTCTGGTATTGGGAAATATCATACAGCTAATTTAAAGGTAAAGACAATAGAAAAGCATTAATATCAAAAGCAATTAACCATACTATTATCACTTACTATTCAATACTGAAGGGTTTCGATATAGAACTTTGTTTTCCCTTTTATCAAATCCACACAGTACAATGAAATGTCCTATAAATAATAAATGAATCTTAACTTTTATTTATGCTAACTACAATAAATGTACAGTGTAACCTTGGATCACGAATAAATTCCCTCTGCCCAAAAGAAGTGTTTTGGACGACAAATGATGTCTCAAGATATGAATAAGTAAACTGGCACCAAATGATACCAATAATGCAGAAGTGGAAATGTCTTTAGAAGAAGACAGGATATTCTTAGTTATTTGATCCATGGAATTTGTGAAAAAAGGGGTAAGGTAAAAGGTTCACAGAACATTATCACCCTGATAAACCAGTAGTAAGTTGTAGTATAAATATTTGCAATAACAATGCTACTGCTTTAAGAACATGCAATAGCATGCTTTAGGAACATTTTTAAAAAAAAGGAAGAAAATAACATTGAACACATTTTTAATTAAAAAAAGAGTCCAGTGATTCTCAAGAATGGGAGAGTAGTGATAAGAAGGGAAGGGGGGACAGAAAGACAGCAGTTATCTGATATTTTTATAGAGTAGGATTGCCCTCTCAAACTATAACTTTTTGCCCTTTTGATTTTTCACCATTTTCTAGTTGGTAAACTTTCCTTCATAGAGATACAGTGCAATTTACTTCAAGTTTTCTAATTTTTTATATTTAGTACTGTGTTAAATATAAAAGGCATATATATATATATATATACATATATACTATATTAATATCGTGCGTTAGTATATGTGTTATCAGATTTAATGAATTCCATCAAATTTGCATTATATGAACTTACATTCAAAGTACTGTTTTCAAAGCAATAATTCAGGATCCAGGAATGAATTAATTCCTATACTTCAGTTTATGAATATTTTTGGTGACAAAGTATCTTCAGGAATGAATTAAATTCGTAAACCAAGGTTTAACTGTACATATTCACTTATATATTACCTAAATGTAATATTGTATATTAAGGAGGTATTCAAGGCTTTAACTAATGAAAGGAACAACTCCTTTCCTTTTGGCCACAATAAATTCATTACCCTGATCTAAATTTTGTGACAATACAACAACATTAAAAATTTTTACAGTTTTCATTGATGCTATCTTATACAGAAAAGCACATAAAAATTGTTCAGTTGTTCCACAAAATACAAAAGAAATAGCTTTGGAAGTTCATAAGTATTTTGAACATCCAAAAGCTACAGGAATAATACAACTATTAAAAATTTGATGTGTACACCACGACTTTCCTATATGGAATATTAAATTATACACATTTTTTTCCTACATTTCATTTAAACTTATTGAATTAAATCTACTTTGTTCATAGTGCAGAAATCATAATAGAATAAATGCACATTTTAAAATTCACTACATTTATTTACCATAGCAACACTCTGGCACTAGGTTCACTTAACAGCATCACATCTTTTCATTTTATAACTCAGAATGCACAAAAATTATATCATCTGAAGAATTATCTAGTTGTTGCTACATGTTCTATTCAAATACAGTACAAAGTCCGTAATCCGCATTCATCGATTCCAGATTAGGGTTTTTTTCAGATTATAGATCATAAATTTAAATCTGGTAAGATGGTATGCAGAAATTATGCAATTAAAAATATGAAACCGTAATTTATGAAATAAAGAGCAATTATGATCTAAAGGGTATCAATATTTACAAAAAAAAAAAAAAAAAAAAAAAAAGAGCTTAATATTTATTTGTTTACTTTATTAAACATTTCTTTCAATGTAAGTTGTTTAAGTTGCTTCGTTTTTTGTGCTAATACTTTCTCTTTAATTCTAAAAACAGACATAATTTCTTGTTCAGTTACAAAGTCCCACTGTTCGAATCTTGTAATTGCTGTGTCGAGAATACCGACTAACTTGTCAATTAAAATGTTTTCGTTTTCAATTACCTCTCTGTCACTTTCTTCACTATCAGAAGTGCGCATGGGGTAAACGCTTTACGTGCATGCGTAAGTTTGTGGCTTTGAGGTCCAGATTATAGTTCATTCCAGATAATGGATGTCCGGATTACGAACTGTACTATAATAAATCTAAAATGATGTTTAAAAGGAATTAAACAAATAAAAAAGAAACAGCTTTTCACAGACGATTCTGCGCCACTTACCTAATGCACATGCGCTACTTGTAAACATTCTCCTCTGTTCAAGACAGACTGGTAACAATATCTGCTGCTAATACGAAACACTTATTTCCTCGAATTTCATTAGAGATATATTTCTCATTCAATTAATTCAGTTCTCACTTTGTGGCAAGGCAGAAGTACATAAAAACTCAATATCTTCATTAAAAATTGAAAGATATAGAAAAACATAAAACAATAAATACAGTTAAAAAACAATTTTTATGATTAGATTTTCTGCACAAAACAAGCAATTTGGCCAGCATGGGAGAAGGCAGATGTTTTGGTGCACAAAACTAAAAACTTCGTTTTGGTCCCACTTTGCAAAAAGACACTAAAGGTGCAGAAAGACTTAATTCACTATTGTGCTAAATTTCAAATGTAAACAAATATAGCTGCCATAGTAAGAAAAATTAGGCTTAGCTGCACTAAACAACTTTTAAATTGTTGATAATTCTACAACTATTGCATGCAGATTAACTAAAGCATAAAAACCTTAACCGCAAGATAATTCATTCATTTTAAAGCAAAAAATGCACAATTTACCCATATATGAGAACATAAAAAGCTCACAGAGCCGAGTAACAGAATGGGTATATATATATATATATTTGGTGTGCGGCCAATTACAACTAAAAAGGGAAGTGCACAACTACATGTTATAGCAGTTCTATATACAAAATTTCAGGGTTCTAAGGCTACTCGTTTTTGAGTTATGTGAGGTACATACGTACAGATGCCACGACAATATCACTTCTAAATCCATTTTAAATCAGTTTTATAATTCGCCAGGGGAAAAAAGAGGCCTTTATGCTGTCCTTGCATACAGATGTCATTCAAAAACATTGTTAAATTGCATTCAATAGTGGTCAAAATGGATATTTTCATTGAAATATGATACCCAGAATTTTTCGTGAATAAAATACTTCCTTTACTTCGTACAAGAAAGTAAAAAGGAGCAGCAAAATGCTTTCTTTGTACTGTCAATATTCATAACTGGAGTAACATTACTTATTGTGCACAATTGTGAATATTAAAACGATTGAAAACTTTTGCTTTTTACTTCCTTGTACGGAGTAAAAAGGAAGTATTGTGATCGCAAAATGTTTCCGACAGCGTATTTCAATGAAAATATCCATTTTGACTGCTATCGAATGCAATTTAACGATGTTTTTGCATTACATCTGTACGTAAGGACAGAATAAAAGACTCTTTTCCTCCAAAAAAATTATAAAACTGCTTTAAAATTAATTCTAAAGAGAATTTTTTGTGGCATCTGTACGAACGTACGTTACTCACATAACTCAAAAACGAATAGCCTCAGAACGTTGAAATTTTGTATATAGGACTGCTATAACATGTAGATGTGTACCTCGTATTTTGGTTGCAATCGGCCACACCAAACGTATATATATATATATATATATATCCACTCTATCACCCGGCTCAGTGATCTCAGTTTCTTTACTCTTATATGTTTGTAAATTGTACATTTTTTGCTTTAAAAATGATTGAATTATGCTGTTCTTATCTTCCAGTTAAGGTTTTTATGCCTTTTGTAAATCTGGAAGCAGTAGTTGTACTATTATCAACAATTTAAAAGCTGTTTAAGTGCGGTTAAGCCTTAAGTTTTAAATAACATGGCGGACATATTTATTTACATTTGAAACAGCAGAATAGTAGATTTGTTGCCAATCTAGAGAGACTAATCTTCACAACAACAAAGATAATGCCTTCATTTATTATTGCGAATTAAATCATGCCTAATCATTTCCGGAATTCTTTCGACTAAATAAGTGTTTAAGATTTATTTCGTAACTTTTAATACAGATATTTTGAGTTTTTATGTATTTTTGCCTTGTAGCGAAGTGAGAACTGAATTAATTGAATGAGAAATACTAAATTGTCTGTGAAAATCTGTTTCTTTTTTGCTTTGTTTGCTTAATTTCTTTTATATATCATTCTAGCTTTATTATAGTATTTGAATAGAACATGTGGCAATGATTATATAATTCTTCAAATGATATAAATTTTGTGCATTCTGAGTTATATGAATGAAATATAATACTGTTAACTGAACCTAGCACCAGACTGTTGCTATGGTAAACAAATATAGTGAATTTTAAAGAGTGCATTTATTCTACTGTGGTTTATGCGCTATCGACAAAGTAGATTTAATTCAATCCAATAAGTTTAAATGAAATGCAAGAAAAAATGCATATAATTTAATTTTCCATACAAGGAAGTCGTGGTGTACACATCAGATTTTTTTCCCCTCAACATGTAATATTCCACTAAATAAAGGCATGGAGATTTCTCTTTCCCTCTCAGTAGATAACTGCTATAAAATGTTATTAACCACTTACGCTACGACTAAACTTTACGGTTGCGATGCCGTGCACTACAATGTAACAAGCGGTAAAGTGTCTCATTTACGCCGCTCCGAGTCTGCGAGTGCAATCCAGAGCTGTAACTCGAGAAATAAACAATCTTGTTGTTAGGTGACGTGTGCACCACGTTTTTTTCATTTTTGCGTGTGGTTTGAGACAAAAGCATCTAACGTGCGTGGCACATCTTTTTAGCGCAAGTGGTTAAGAAGAATAGATAAAACTATTTTTAAGTATTTAGTTTAATTTGTACTAAGCAACATGCTTCTATTAGACTGAAATGAAACATATAATGCAATGTTTATTGGCAGAAACATCTATTTAATGATGGACAGAGTTTTATTACAAACTAAAAATACAAACTCCACTCTGAGGTGTTCAGTTAGCTATAGAAGAATATATATACATATAACTTTTTAAATGATTAACTTACACTGGGCAACACCCTTTTATAATATCAAAAAGTAACAGACTTATTTTATGTATCATCCACTGGCAAAAATGTCTATGGCAGTCAGAATCTTGATGCAAACTATATGTAAAAATAACTCATAAATATTTAAAAATGATATAGAGTGGCATATATACAAATATGTAAAAAAATTTCCTAAAACCATTGACACTAGATATAAATACACATAAACAAACATTTCCTAAAATCAATTTTAACCCCTCAGCGAGTTTCATGTGATAAAATGGTATATATACAAATATATATAGCTAATAGGCTTCCCACTTTTTGCTTCATTTCTATTACAAATATCATGGCGACAAAGAGATTATCAATGGGGAAAAACTACTTCTATATATTTTTACATCCACCTATATATATTTTCTCTTTCTTGCCAATGAAAAAAGAGTTTCTTGCCATATTAATCATGGGATTAGTGATTTTGCATAATTTTCCCATATTTTATTAAGCCTAAATACACCAAAGCAATTTCAAAGGTTTATCAAAATGGGCAGGATGATCTCGGATGGATTAGTACTAATTATGAGCCTCTTACACTTGAGGTAGCATTCTGTAATCATACTTAAAAACAAATATCAGTTTAAATAATCTTTCAGTTAACATTCACTTAGATATTCTATGATAAATACGATGCTACATTCCTGACAGTTCCCAGCCAAGGAGTGTTTTTTTCCCTACATATGCAGATGATTTGGAATATTTGTATCAAAAATGCCATTTTTTTTATAAAGACAAATGACATTTCTACAATTAAATAAAATTTGCTTGACAAAAACACAAAAATTATTTTTTCTTTCTACTAACATTTAGCTACATTTTATCAGACTGAATTATTTAGACTTTGCATGGGTAACCAAACAATAAAAACTATTGCAATTCTTTTCAGCATAACAATTCAGAACTTCAATTTTACCTTGGTATGAAAAAGAAATATTGCAGTAGCTGGTAATTTTCATCAGGCACTGAAAGAAATAAATGCACAATAAAAAAATACTACTCAATGCATTGCTACTTTGAATTATGACGAAGTACTATAACTAGAAGGGAGTCAGAAACTAACCTTGTTAGTGTGACATGTATCACAATACAACAAATTAGCATTCACAAGAACAATTGCTGGATTACCAGAAGCTAAATGATCGATTATTTCTTCCATTTCAACAGATCTGTAATAGAAAGATCAATTACGTTACATCATACATGTAGTAAATTATATTACAACTATCATAGAATAGACTCTGAAAATAACTAATGGAACTTCAGCTTTTCTAGAACATAACATTAGCAAAATATTCTCAATACAAATAAATCAGGTCTGACATAACATACTACTATAACACAGGTTGATTTTTTAATGTGATTAAATTTGAAGTAAGTATGCAATTTGGTTTTTGAAAAAGAAATAAGACGAAATAAAATTTTTAAAGAATTTGTGAAATGATAACTCTGTTTTAATACATTTCAAAACTTTCTGAATTGTATTCTTGCATTATATTTCTCAGTTAAAAGTGAATTTCATTCCTAATTTCCAATCACAGACCAACTATATCATATACAGTCAAAAGTTGTTAATCCAGACTCGTCGGGACTTCGGCGATTCCGGATTATCGATTTTTCTGGATTATCGATCATCAGTTTAAATCTGGTAAGATGGCATGCAATTACAAAATTAAAAATATGAAATCGTAATTTATGAAATAAAGAACAATTATGATCTAAAGGGTATCAAAATTTACAAAAAGAAAAAGCTTAATATTTATTTGTTTACTTTATTAAACGTTTCTTTCAATGCACGCATAGTCGA
This sequence comes from Stegodyphus dumicola, assembly GCF_044657685.1. Lineage (NCBI taxonomy): Eukaryota > Metazoa > Arthropoda > Arachnida > Araneae > Eresidae > Stegodyphus > Stegodyphus dumicola. The sequence continues at coordinate 80,970,870 of NC_140769.1, read as the reverse complement.
AATTAGAAAATTGCAACCAGAAAACTACTTGATGTGTATTCATGATATTTATAATAACGAGGAATTTGATTTAAATCATAACAAAGACGGAGTACACCGAGATGAAATACTGCATTTAGTAAGGAATTATAAGCCAAATAAAATAAAAACATCTGCCCTGAAGATAAGGATAGTGCTGAGAGATCAACTTCCAATTCATAGCGCGCCGCGGCGTTCCCCCCCCCTCGGCCGTGAAATTGATAAACATATTTCGGATTTTGAAACATACTTTCGCTTTGTAGATCCTTTACATATTAGTAAATATATATCAGAAATTCTATTTGACATAATCGAAAGTTCAAGCTTACTTTTATAAAATTGCTCTAACAGTTTGCAAAAAATAATAAGCCGGATCCAATTCGAAGATTAAGGAACAACGCAATCTGCAACATTAACTGAATTAGATAATTTTAGCTTAGCTTACCCCATCCGTTATACATTAAACGTGCATGCGTAAACGTATTATGCGCATGCGCACACGCATATTCACAGCCGTAAAGGTCTTAGGCGCATGCGTCAAAGTTTGTAGCTTTGAGGTCCGGATTAAAAATCATTCCGGATTATGGGTGTCTGAATTAACGACTTATGACTGTATTAGCAGTGTTAACGTTAATTCTTCTAGTAACTGAAGTTACACAGTCCATTATTTAAATTATTATGAATCGTTTTATACATTAGTTGGACACATAAGTAATAAAAACATTGGTACAACTCTACCAAAAAAAAAAAAAAAAAAAAAAAAAATCAATTTGTGGCACATGCACTTAGTACAGTCAAAAGTCTTTAATCTGGATGTTCATAATCCAGAATGATCTATAATCCTAACCTCAAAGCTACAAACTTTCTGTGCAGCGTTTACACATGCGCATAATACCTATACACATGCGCGTTTAATGTATAACGAACAGTATAAGCTAAGCTAAAATTATCTATTTCAGTTAATGTTGCAGATTGCATTGTTCATTAATCTTCTAATTGGATCTGGCTTATTATTTTTTGCAGACTGTTAGAGCAATATTATAAAAGTTAAGCCAGAACTTTCGATTATGTCAAAAAGAATTTCCGATTCTGGAGCTGCCAAAGGATCTACAAAGCGAAAGCATGTTTCAATGTCCATCAATCAAAAAGTGGAATTGCTGCAAAAAATAGATAAAGGCATATCCTTTGTTTCTCTAACCATTCCGAAATCTGTTTATCAATTTCACGCTTCTCCGAGGGAGGGGACGTCGCGTCGCACAATGAACTGGAAGTTGATCTGTCAGCACTATCTTTATCTTCAAGGCAGATTTTTTATTTTATTCGGCTTATAATTCCTTACTAAATGGGGTATTACATCTCAATGTACCCCATCTTTGATATGATTTAAATCAAATTCCTCGTCATTATGAATATCATGAATACACATCAAATAGTTTTCTGGTTGCAATTTTCTAATTTTGACTATGCGTAATGTATGCTTTATGCATGCGCATGTTGAAAGAAATGTTTAATAAAGTAGACAAATAAATATTAAGCTTTTTTTGGTAAATTTTGATACCCTTTAGATCATAATAGCTCTATTTCATAAATTACAGTTTCATATTTTTAGTTTTATAATTTCTGCATGCCATCTTACCAGATTTAAAGTGATGATCTATAATCCAGAAAAACCGATAATCCGGAATCGCCAAAGTCCTGAAGAGTCCAGATTAAAGACTTTTAACTGTATATAAGAAATGCAGACATTATTTAGTGTGTTCCACACAATAATAAAATTAAGTGAGAGGGGAAGACATTGGCACACAAAGCACTTATTTCCATCATTACAATGAGCTGACTCGTCAATTATGATAAATAAAGTAATTATTATGAGAATTTTTCATTTTCAATTAAAATGAAGTTAGTTTTAAGTTGCTGAACTAGAAATTCTCCTTTTAAAATATGTGATGATTAAAATGTCTAGCTACTGCCTCTACATTTTACCTCTACATGTATGCAGATAGATGAATTGGAAAACTAAATGTAATCAAAACATAGAACTTAGAACTGATGCAACATTCATAAATATGCATTTGGTAATAACAAATAATTACTAAGGGCTGAATGATAGTGTCAATCACAAAGTTCAATGAACTTAAAATATTGTTACGAAATATCAAGGCACTGTAAGATGGCTTCCCCGCAAACCAGATTTTAGGGTTGCCAGAAAATAGTAAGAGAAGGCACAGTTACCACATTTGGCAAGAAATCACCCATTTTGTGACAAAATTGGCGATATGCCATGGACGAACGGAGAACCTTCTGGAACGAATTCTTACCAGTTTAGCCCAGAATGTTCTCGAACACAAGCCAGAAGCTATATAAACCCTCCTGCTACGCAGACAGTCAGTATCGAGTTAGTGTGGCTCGGCAGTCAATTAGTTAGTCCATGTCAAGTCGATCAGCGAGTGCTGAGTGTGGGTCATTGAGTGCACCAAAAGAGTATCCTAGTGTATCGTGGTTAGTGCATCGTCGAAAGAGTGTGTTGAGTTCCGAGAATGACTGAACTGAGGAGTCGGGAGCTGTACTCTATTGTATCATTGAGTGCATCATGAGTTGTAGCGTGGAGAGTCTCGAGAGTACGTGAAGTTCCCAGAACCACCGAGCAGGGAGCTGTAGTCTGGTGCTTTGCAGTGAAGCTGTCTTTACCGTTATTGCCTGATTGTGTGAAGGTTGTGTCTCTGATTGAGTCGGCGTGTTTATTGTAGTTCTTTGACGACTGTAAAAGTGTTTTGGAGCTGTCCTGAGAATACTGGCTAATAAATTGTGCTTTGATACTTCATAAAGTGCTGTCGTCATTATTCACTTGAAATCTAAGAACCCCGTACACACGTGAAGGAAGAAAATAATGTAGCAACTGGTGTCAGAAGTGGGATTTGTGAGTGAATGCCAGTAACCCGCTTGCAGAGGAAAGCCATGATGGAGGAAATGAAGACTTTGATGAACTTTTTAGCTGAGATCAAAGCCGAACTGAAAGAGATAAAAACCGGATACGAAGAGATAAAAGCTGGTTTGAAGAGATGACAGCTGATATGAAAGCCAGACGAGAAGAGATAAAAGCCAGCTGAGAAAAGGTGCGAGAGCAACTCCAACAGGTGCATAATTTTTGAAAATATTGCAAGATATATGCTTTTTAAATGTTCAAGGACTTGTAGAGAAAAAAGTCCAAGTCTTTTAAAATTAATCATAAAACAGAAATGTGAACAGACCAAAGAAACCAAATTCAGAACACAAAAGTGATCAAACAAAGCATATAAACAAAATGACAGCAGATCAAACGACGATATTTCCCATAAAAAATTACAAAAATAAGATATAAAAATAGATGTAGAACAGATGCAACATACAAACCAGCACATTTGATAATAACAAATAACCGCCAAAGGCTGAATGGCAGTGTCAATTAGAAATTTCATTCAATTTAAAATATGTGCTTAAAAATTCACAATTTTTGAAAAAATTGTAGGATAAAGATGTTTTCAAATGTTCGAAGACTTTTAGAGCAAAAAATATACAAGTCTGAAAATTAATCATAGAATATAAATGCAAAAAGATCAAAGAAACCAAATCTAAAACATGGCAGAATGGAGGAGGGAGGAGATCAAACAAAGTATGTAAACAGAATGACAGCAGATCAAAAGACAATACTTCCCATAAAAAATATTGCACAAAATATGACTGAAAACTCTCTACATGCTATATACCTGTACCTCTATTTTGTAACATATAATAACTTATACCATGCACAAATGTTTATTTATATATGATCATTCTATTCAGAAACTGAATTATAAATCATATTGAGAAATTTCATTCACAATAAATAGGCCCACCAGCGGCCGAGTGGTAAAGTCGCTGAACACTGGTAGTTCGGTCCGAGGTTCGAATCCCGCGAACAGGCTCTCTGCATGGGCATTTTCATGGTTTTCTCCCATGCGTAACATGTATACGAGTCAGTTTCCCTTAGAAAGTCCTTCACAAAGGCATTCTTCCCCTTAGGCAGATAGCCCTAATGTGCTTTGCCATAATTAAAAAAAATAAGCCAAACCATTCCCAATAAATAAAGTTTCATCTCTTTCTGCTTGTCTGCAATCCCTTTTCAAAAAGTATTTATGAAGCAACACACTGTGTTGCCAAAACAATTATGAAGCAAGGTTTGCCAAAATGCATTTATGTGGCAATCATTGAAATACACATGCATTTCAGCATACCTGAATCACCATCCACCAAATTTAACGGTTACTTTTCCAATTAGTGGTTGTTTCTGGGTTGAATAATTTTTTTTTTCTTGCAAAGAATCATAATGGGACTGCAGAGTTTGCCAGCTGATGAAAAGAAGGTAGTATTTTCTTAAAAAATATGATGTTTCCCCCAACAGTAGAGAATTAAAAAAAAACATGAAGTTTTATTTCTTAGATGATTGAATTTTATGGAAATTAGAAAAACTGCATGCAAAGTGTTGAAATAAGGAATGAAAAATAATAATCAGCAAATTTGTGCAATTCACTCTCTCCTTTTTTTTTTTTTTTTTTTTTTTTTAAATCCAGTAAAAACAGATTACTATGTAGATGGAAAGAATAACACAATACACAGTGCTGAACTTGTGCAATTTTTTGACATTTTTTAAGCTAAAACAGACCACTGTGTACTATGAAAAAAAAAAAAAAAATTCATAAGGATGTCCTTAAAAAATTAAGTGTTTTATTACAGATATTTCTTGCTTTTTTAATTCATTCTTCTTTTATGGACTATTTTAAAGCCACTATTTTAAAAATGCTGTTGCATTTCATGAAGTAGCATGGTAAGAAATTAGTTGTGAGTGAGTTGATACATTTTGGGAGGGAGATTTGTATAATCAGAAAGTACCAAATTTCCTTATGTTTGTATGTTAACAATATAAACACAGCAGATATACACCAACTGATGTTAATTGCATGAGGAAAATAACTGGCTTTATACAGTGAATGTTATAAAAATGTAACAACATAAACAGAAAAGACATTTCTATCTCAAGTAAATGAAGAGTCATTTTTATATCAGAAAATGAAGAGTACAATCATAATAATTCAGTACGAAATATCATTCCAATCACATAAAATGCAAAAAATTAAAATCAGCAGAAAATTAATTGGAAATTTGCAAAAATCTGAGTTAAAATAACTATTTATTATAATAAAAGCTATGAAAATTTGCACTAAAAAGGCCAAGTAGAAAATAACATACAAATAAATCCCTCACTCATCAATTATTTTTCGTAAAATAGTAAGATAAAAAATATATTCACCGCATTTTCGAATGAAATACTGTGACAAGGAAAGCCACATAAGACAAATTTCCTGTGATTTAATTACAATAGAATTTCACAAACTACCAATAACTTGACAATCCCTTTTTGTTTAATTCCTACATGATTTCTGTTGGGCAAGCAGAAAACAATGTGTGGATTTATGAATAGTTAGACAGTAATAATTTCTAACAATGGATATATGATACACACAGTATAAGTACATATTAATTACTGTATTATTGCAATTATAGTACGTATTTATGCATATGGAGTATTCACATGCTTTTCTGTTCAATGATTTGTAATGGTATTCTAATTTGTTAGCTTTTGTCTTTTTCCCTGTGTGACACTATGTCTCGTAACCTGCATAATGAATTAGGGACAGGTCTTATTATTTCAGCAAAAATTCCAATCTACACCATTCCTCCTCTCAATAACAAAGTGGATGAAGAAAATCAAGTAGCAGCTGTTAATTAACATTCACATAGCCATTTAGACATTGGCGTTGCCTGTACAAGTGGAATGTGGACTGAGAAGGGAAAAAACATAACTAATCAACATGATAATGGATATCACATTGGATTCATTAAGAATTTGCACAAAGTATTAATAAAACTGATATGAACTTAGGAATTGGATAAATAATTGTTGCATAAGTACTGGTTCATAATAGATTGAATGCACACAGAATTGATGATAGCTTGATAAAATTTATTTTACCAAAAAGTACACTTCACAGCTCTGGAACTTTCCCCCAAAATACTCATAAACTCTTAACAGTGTCACAGAATGCCATCAGTAATTGCACTTTTCAAATTACTATGGACGTTAAGCCCAACACATCTAAAGATTACAATGCACAGCGCATCTAAAGAGCGAAGCTCACACGGTGGTATCTCAATACTCCTAACTCAAGCTGAACTAAACAACTGCTATTCAGAAATTGATATTCTCGCCAGTCTTATACAGTTTTCTGCTAGCCACAGAGATTTCTAGTACCTTCTACTTCTCAAGATTACTGTATGGCATATGAAGGTCAGATATAGTTCTTATAGCATCAATTACAATACCCATTACAGATATACAGTGAACGGGCCAAAATGTCGTCAAGTTTGGTGACCTCTGGCAGTTTCACACCAAATTTAGCAACACAAGTTAATTGTATAAACCATCGGCAGCTTGGCGATATCTCGCCAATTTAGCGAGATAGCCATTTACTCAATGTTAAATAGACTTGCCCTGTTTTCTTACTTTTCCGGAACAGTTTTGCTACTTCAGATTTTCCCGTTACATTATTTAAAACAACAACAGCTACTGTTTCATACAATTTCATTAAAATTATTTACATATCTAGAAAATTTGTAACAATATTATGAGTTGTAAATAAACTTCCTTGGTTTCATAAAACTTGACATTTTTGGTAACTCATCATCCTCTCAATATACATTAGGTTCAGTTTGTGAGACTGCTGTATGTACTTTTCATACCTACTCAAATCTGAACATTTTCTCTGAATGATTAGAAAGGTGTTTAACAATTTTAGTGAAAATTAAGAGATGTAACAGACCTATTTAAGTGTAATTGAACTATTTTATTCACGCCATGAACTCATGAACTGTAACCGAACTATTTTATTTAAACGCCATCTCGTGGCGATATGAAAAAACGTCAGTCAACCTCCAGCCGCCATGATGATAGTTTACTATGTTATGTTATTCAAATGTTTGATGTTCCATTTGGTATATGTTTCATTTTTATGTATATTTCTTTTGTTTGTAACCGTTCCCGTGTGCTCTGTTAATAAATCCTTTTAAAGCTAGCCGGCATTAGTGTCTATTGAGGAACGGCTACATCACATTGGCGCCCAACTAAATTTGAATCCAAAATGGCGCAACAAAATGTTTAGAATTTCTGTTTGGCTTTAACAAGTTCTTACTCCCGAATTTAACTTTTAGTTGCTGGAGATCGGCTCAGTTTCTTTTCAGGTGTGGACTACTGGTCAAATATTCTGGAAACCAGTTCTGGAATTAAAATTGTCATACCGTGCTGCTAGCACATCGAATCATCAACTGGACAATTTCAACGGAAAAGATAAGTTTCGTTTACATTATCGTTTAATCTGAGTTTAAAGTTCTTTTAAACTGATTATTTATTATAAGCTGCTTCTTAAAGCAAATGTAAATTCTTTACTGAAATCTCATTTATTGATACTACATAAGAGTATTAAACGAAAGCAAACGGCTTTCTGTTAACCAAACGTTATTTCTTGAATTGTTATTTTAAAATGTTAATGCGCCTAGTAAATTAATTTGTGAATAATATTGTTTCACTGAATACATGTTTTGATGTTAAAGTTTGAATATATTCATGGACGTTGTTCATTAGAATTTATTAGTTTCGATTCTGACTTAGAGCAGCAGATGTTTTCCCCCGCGGACATGTTTAGACAAGCGATGATTTATGATGTGTTTATGTCAAATCTTTTATTATTTTTATTTCCTTTGAGTGCTGTTGTTCCTTATTAAATGTTTTACTCTACATAAAATAAAATATTGTACTTGTTGATTTATCTTTCGACGAACTTTTTGAGAAAATGATTATAGTATAATACTTTAAGAAAATACGATTGTTTTCCTTTAATGAATGCATGTCTTGAAAATATTTCTTGAAGCGAAAGAAAATAATTATGAATAAAATCGACTGACTATTTAAATAAAGTAAAAGAGTTACTAAGTGTGTGTTGCTTAATCAGCTTAATATTTTGTTAAGATTAAGATTTCGAAGAATTCAGCTTGAATATAAAAGCTTATGGTAAGACATTTATGTATGTTTTGTATGTTTTGCTAAGTAGTAAACAATTTTTGAGCAATTTATTATATGTTATTTTCTTGATACAAGTTGAATTTATAAGGGCATTTTATGATATTTTTACGACTTCGAAATAATAAACTTTGTGAGTATTATTGTTTACATTTATAAATACTGTTTAATAGTGGTATATAAATGTATGAGTAACATTGTTTACATTCATACATGCTGTTTAATAGGGGTATATACATTTTACTTAAAGGTATAATTATTAATTCTAAAATACTGTATTGTGAATAAAATCGAAATAACAACAAATTCAACTTCATCTTTTCCCTCCCCCCTGACCTCTCATATAATTATGGCTTACCTTGCCAAAGCACGAAAAGAGGATTTAAAAACTCTCGCTGCAGAACTGGGTTTCACTGTAAACGACACTATGCGAGTAACAGATCTTTAAGATCTTATTGTCAATTCTGACACTTATGATGAGGCTTTTACCAGGAATCTTCTGGAAACTTTAATCGAAACTAGACAACAAAAACAACGTGAAAGCAACGATCTGGAGACACGTCAAAGAAAGAACAAGAACTTTTATTAGAATTGGAACGTTTAAAATTAAACCTGGCAGCTGCTAGCTCAAACCCTAACTATGCCGCCTTTGCTTCAAATGCAGCTATTGGAACAAATATTCAACACCTAATCCCTAAATTTATAGGAACTTCTGACATTGCAACCTACCTGCAAATTTTTGAAAGACAATGTGAGAAAGTTAATATAAAACAAATAGATTACATCACTCATCTCCTACCTCTTCTGCCTATAGACATTTCACAAATTATTTTAAGAGAACCAAAAGACAAATTAGAAGATTATTCTTACATCAAGAAGATTCTGCTACAAAGATTGAAATTAAATGCTGAATCATTTCACATTAAACTTACTACACACCAAAAACACCCTGGGTCTTTATGGAAAGATTTTACTTACGAATTAAACAATTATCTCGAAGAGTGTCTTGATGTTACAGACTTTGAATCACTCAAAGACTTGGTTCTGACGGATCAGCTTAAAAGAAGAGTCAGTAGTGACATTAAGGAGCATTTTATTGATACTTGGGGGAAAATAAAGAGTTCATCTGAATTAGTACAGAAATTGGATGATTATGAAGCTGTACGTGTTAAAAATACGAACTATAAAACTGAACTTCCTGGCAGGCGGAACTATTCTTACAAATCGACTAATCCATCCAAACACAAAGTGGAAAATCGAACAAGTGACATACAGGGAACTCATAAAACCTTTTCAAATCGTGTTCAGCAACAAACAGAGGAAAAGCGACCTCCTTTAACATGCTATGGGTGCGGAAAAACTGGTTTTATCAAGTCTAAATGTTCAGACTGTAACCCCCCAAAGACTTCAAATTCATCAAATTTTGGCACTATCCAAATCCGATCCTGTTTATCTTCTGCTCGGACTGCTGTATTTCCAATTAATATTGGTGGTGTTTCCGGTACAGCTTTCGCCGACACTGGTGCTAGTCACTCAATTGCAAGTGAATCCCTCTATCATATTCTGCAGAAACAAGATGCAGTATTTGAAAAGACAACACTAGAGGTGTCTTTCGCTGATGGTTTGGTATCTGAAAAAGAGGTACTTCGCACCGAACAAATTATTCTTCTCGAAGGCAGAGAGTTCAAAACTCCGCTCCTTGTGTTGCCTGATGCCAAAAATAACTCGACTCTGTTAGGAACTGACTTTCTTCAAAAAGCTAAAATTGTTTTAAATCTTGCTGAAAATAAGTGGAACTTTTCTGATGAACCTCGAAGAAAATATAGCTTCGTGAAACCTCATCAATCCCAAGTACTGGAAGAAACCCCAGTTGTTGTAAACAACTGCCGACGACGAGAAAATGAAGGACAGCAATTAACTACAGCCCAACGGCTTGCAACTGATGCATTGCTTAACAAATATCACACTGTCTTCAAAGTAGGGGGAGAAGCCACTCCATTCATTGAACACCATATTAACACAAGAAACAGCCCCCCTGTTTCAGTCCCTCCATATCGGATGAGCCCAAGTAAGAAAGAACTGTTGAAAAAGGAACTTGATTCCCTTCTAAAAAAAGGTATCATAAAAGAATTTGAAAGCCCCTATGCCTCTCCTGTGGTTCTGATTCCCAAGGCAAATGGAAAAGTACGGTTATGCATTGATTATTGTAACCTAAATGCTCAAACCGTTCCAGACACTTATCCTTTGCCACGTATAGATGATTTATTTGTTGAGTGAAGCAAAACCGACACCTTATATGTCAACTATTGATTTGAGATCCGGTTATCATCAGGTGAGAGTAGCTGAAGAAGATCAAAATAAGACTGCTTTTGTTTGCCCTTTTGGTACATAAAAATTTACCCGAATGCCCTTCGGATTGAGAAACGCTCCTGCCACTTTTTCTAGATTGATAGATAGGTTCCGTTCTGGACTTAATAATGTGTTTGCTTTGACGTATTTAGATGATATCATCGTGCTGTCATCTAGCTTCGAAAAGCACTTTTCTGATTTAGAACAAGTTTTCCAACGTCTATCGTTATTCAAGCTCAATGCTAATCGTGAGAAGTGCCACTTCTGTTGTGAAAAAGTGAAATATTTAGGGCATTACCTTACTAAGCATGGTATAGCTGTTGATCCACACAAGACTGCTGCCATTGCAGACATGCCATCGCCAAAAACTGTTAAGCAAGTGCAATCGTTCGTACAAACGTGTTCCTGGTATCGTCGATATATTCCAAATTTTTCTCAAATAGCCAAACCGTTAACGGATTTAACAAAGAAGAAAGCGCTGTGGAAGTGGGAAGCACAACAAGAAGATGCTTTCCAAGAGCTGAAATCCAAATTAATTAGCCCGCCGATTCTTAAGCAAGCTGATGGAACGAAGACTTTTATCATTCGCACAGATGCTAGCAATGTAGCCATTGGAGCAGTGTTGCTACAAGGGGAGAAAAATGAAGAACACCCTATAGAATATGCCAGCCGCTTGCTGACTGCATCAGAACGAAACTATTCCACCATAGAAAAAGAAGCCTTAGCAGTAGTATGGGCACTCAACAAATTTAGAGGATATGTTGAAAGCCAGTCTATCACAATCACCTCTGACCACCAACCATTGAAATGGCTGATGTCTTTAAAGTCACCAACTGGTAGGCTCGCAAGATGGGCCTTACAAATCCAATCCTACAATCTGACTATCAATTACATTCCTGGACGATTGAACTTTATTGCTGATCTATTGTCTCGTCCTATTTGTGAACATTCAAGTACAGATTCTTGTCAAGTATGGGCTATCTCTGTCGAAATCCCTACTATTAGCCCTGCAGAATTAAGACAATCACAGCTAGAAGATGATGATCTTCGGAAGATCATCGAAACTTTTGAGAGTCCAGAGAAAGAAGCAGACTGTGCAACTTGGACTGGAAGAGGCTACGTTATGAACAGAGGAGTTTTGTACCGATATTCCCCTGATTCAGAAGAGGAAGAAGTTCAACTAGTTACACCTCAAAAAAGAAAAGCAGAAATCTTGAAAGAATATCATGATTCGCCAACGGCCGGTCACTATGGATCTGAAGGAACATTTTATCGAATAGCAAAAAGATACTACTGGGTTGGAATGAGAAAGGATATAACAGAATATGTCAAAAGCTGTCTCGAATGCTGTCGTTATAAAGCCACTAATCAAAAGCCATCTGGTTTACTTCAAACTCCAGTCTATGCTCAACGTTTTGAGACCTTGTCAATTGATCTTTTCGGTCCTCTTCCTGAAACACCGTCTGGTGAAAAATGGATTTTTATTTTGCAGGACTGTGCTACGAAGTGGACAGAACTATTTGCTTTAAAGGAAGCCATGGCCAGAGAATGTGCCACTATTCTTTTGGAGGAAGTCGCCCTTTGATTTGGGTTACCCAGGAAAATAATAAGTGATAATGGTACCCAGTTTACTAGTGCTGTTATGCAACAACTATGCTATATCTTGAACATTGATCAAAGTCTTACTCCTGTCTATCACCCACAATCTAACCCAGTTGAAAGGAAGAATAGAGATCTGAAACCACATTTAGCAATACTTGTTGGTAACGACCATCAGTCATGGAAGGATAAACTGCCATTAATAAGGTTTGCTTTCAATACAGCCAAATGTGATTCAACTGGACATTCTGCTTCTTTTCTTCAATTTGCACAAGAGTTACGAACCTTAGATGATGTAAAGCATGATATAAAAGCCGTAATTGAGAACGATAATTTTGTTCCCGAAATTACTCCATATTTGAAACGTTTTGCAAGACATGTACAACAGGTACGAGAAAGAGTCGAAATGCATCAAGATAAGCAGAAACGATATGCTGACAAAAAACGAAGAGAAACACCGAAATTCGTTCCTGGAGATAAAGTTTGGGTCACCCTCCACCCAATCAGCAAAGGTCCACTGAAGAAAACTGCTAAATTCATGCCGAAGAGAGATGGTCCTTATGTGATAGTGACTACAAGATCTCCAACCACTTATGATATTGCCGATCCTCATGAACCAGACAAAATTCTCGGCAAGTATCATGTTTCAGCCTTGAAACCATATCAAGATCGAAATAAGCAAAACTCAGCTCATGTAATTCCAGTGGTTCCCTTAAAGAAAAGAGGACGCCCAAAACGTGTAATACCATCCGAATCTGCACTTGTTGCACAAGGTGCTGGTGAAGCAAAATCTACTCCTCGTCAAACTGGAGCCCGTCCATCTGATTCTCCGCCCGCTGCACAAAGTAGACAAATGTCAGTTCCTGACTTCTTGCCGAGACGTCTACGAAGTCAGAGGGGGAGGATGTAACAGACCTATTTAAGTGTAATTGAACTATTTTATTCATGCCATGAACTCATGAACTGTAACCGAACTATTTTATTTAAACGCCATCTCGTGGCGATATGAAAAAATGTCAGTCGACCTCCAGCCGCCATGATGATAGTTTACTATGTTATGTTATTCAAATGTTTGATGTTCCATTTGGTATATGTTTCATTTTTATGTATATTTCTTTTGTTTGTAACCGTTCCTGTGTGCTCTGTTAATAAATCCTTTTAAAGCTAGCCGGCATTGGTGTCTATTGAGGAACGGCTACATCACATTTGGGGGAGGATGTAACAGACCTATTTAAGTGTAATTGAACTATTCTATTCACGCCATGAACTCATGAACTGTAACCGAACTATTTTATTTAAACGCCATCTCGTGGCGATATGAAAAAACGTCAGTCGACCTCCAGCCGCCATGATGATAGCTTACTATGTTATGTTATTCTCAATGTTTGATGTTCCATTTCGTTTATGTTTCATTTTTATATATATTTCTTTTGTTTGTAACCGTTCCTGTGTGCTCTGTTAATAAATCCTTTTAAAGCTAGCCGGCATTAGTGTCTATTGAGGAACGGCTACATCACAGAAATGAGAATTAAATTCTAATTAAAAATTACAGCAAAAGGAAAACTCAATACTTTAAAAACAATTAATGTAATTTGCCCCTTCCCCTTCCCCCAAAAAATCCAAATATATAAAAAGAGGGGGGAAAAACAACTTTTACCTTTTTTCAACTTTTACACCATTAGCATCAGCAGTAAGGAATCTTTCATTTATTCTTTGAGTATCTTTGTTTAAAACATGGAGGTAAAAAGCCTAAATATAATTTCATACATTAAGATTCACTTCATTTCTAAATTTAAATAATTACTAATATAAACTGAATAACCAATTATATATAAAATAAAAAAACTGAACCTTAAATTTACATTATAGTGATATCATGCAAATAGATTCCATCAATCCAATATTTTGCTGACTTTAAGTCATCTTATAATGCATTAGTCAGGTTACTAGAAAAATTGTAATTCAATTCTGATGTAAAACATATTAGCATTTAATTGGATATTCTAAATTTTATGTTCTTTGATTTCATTTCATACATTTTCTTATACTTTTACATTGAGAAAATCCTGAGTAGTGAAGAAAAGATTTTTGTATCAAAAAATAAAAATTCAAGTACATAAGATATTAAATGGATGGAGTTAGCATCTTTAAAAAGTATTGCTCATTTTTTTTATCAAAGCACTTTTAAATACAATGAAAATAATATTAATACTTAAAGTGTATAGTATTTGCAGGGATACCATATATTGAAGTAAACAAAATTAACTACAATAATACAAATATCAACTCATTAAACACTACTTAAATCTTTATATAAATGCCTACAGTAGATTAAGACAACTCAGATCAAATGACATTTAACATGATCAATAAAATGTAATGAGGAGAAAAAGGTATAATTCAGATGAAATAAAATTTGATAAGAAAAATTATTCTGAATAATCATTAGATATGGGGAACGAATTTGTCTAATTTAAGTTTCCTTAATTCAATAAATTCCATTAATTGGTGGAAAACATTACCTTTAGTAAATGTTAAAAATTAAAAATCTGGAGATTTGGTGATCTGTCGGATGACCAGCCAAATGTGATGAAAAATCAGGAGAGGTGGTAGCTGTACCAAAGATATAACTGCTCTTTAGCTGTGGCCATCAAGGGTTCCAAGTTAGAAGGGGCTCCTAAGCTTCAAAATATCATAGAATCCAAGACCTCACTATCACATAATAGCATTTTCACATCACTTTGTATTATTAATGAATTTTACTTACATTTTCAAAAGCAAGTACTCATTCAGAAATTTCCTTTCATGTTTAATATTTTTATTTTATGGTTTAGATAATTTACTAAAATTACATGATACTGGGTAAAGGATTATTTACTGAATTTTGACGAGAAAACTGATGATATGAGTGGCAGTGTCAAATCAAGTGAAGATGCTAATAATGATTTTAGCTGGGAACAATATTCTGTAGGTTTGTAAAAATTAATTTCTGATCTCATTTTTAACTCCCATCCCATACCTTTACCTGAACTAAACCATTAATTCTATGTCTTGTAAACCTACTTTTAAAAATTACCATTTCTGACCAATTAAAAGTTTCACAATCCACCTTAATCTTGAAAGTGATTTTTTATTTTTGTGAATGTATACACCAGACAGACATTATATTATGACCACCCACTATCTATAAAAATGGGCTTGGCCAGGAACAAAACCAATGCACGTGCACAGCTGATGTTCGAGTATATACAGCGATTATGCATTGTCATTCTGAACATAGCACGATTAGCAACATAATGGGAAAATCAGCTGATTTAGCAGACTTTAATAAAGGTGAAATTGTTATGGCTTGGCAACTGGGAACATCAATATCAGAAACAAAGCGTTTAGTGGGCTGCTCACATGCAGTTGTTGTGAGCACATATAGAAAGTGGTGTATGGATGGTGAAATGAACAAGTCACTGACCAGCAGTGTGTCATCAACGGCACACTGATTCCAGAGGAAAGGAGAGATTGCTACCCAATTGCTTGCTATGACCGAAGATTAAGAATATAAATGGCATCTTGATGAAGGTAAGTTTATGAAAATAGGGACTAAAATAGGTAAATGTACATATTTAGCTAATAAAGGGTCTTTAAATACAGGTCGTCATGACACATTCAAAAACCCTGGCCACTCAGAGGGTTAAAGTAGTTCATCTGTACTATTATTAGTATTACACTTCCATAACAGTGTTATTTTATTATATGAGAATTATTATATTCTTAAATCCTTAACAATAGACTATAACCCAGGGAGGAAAAAAAGCAACTTAATAGTTAGTTTTGTCCATAATTATGATGTTAAATAAATGTTCAACAAAAGACAAACAGAATTATATTAAATGCATAGTTAATTGAAGGCAGTTATAAATGTATACAGCTGTAACTTGCTAAATATTTGTTGGCAAATTACCATATTAACAGCTAACATTCAAGTATCAAATATTTTTGGAATATAAAATTTAAAGATTATCACTGTATTATGTAAAAGCAGCATTGTAAGTTGAATATATATATATATATATATATATATATACGCAGTGCCTTCCCGCAATGTTCAAATTTATATAAATAAATAGACGTCCAAGAAGACACTTGGTTCTTTTATATGATAGAGGCCATCATGAACAAAAACTGCCAGCTCTGAAATCAATTGCCAAAGTGGACTGTTGATTAAAAACCAATCTACTTAAACTTTATCCAGACAACTTGTTTTCTCAAAAAAGACACTTTATAAACCACAGACAAAACACAAACTGTGTACTGATAATTACCTTAATCGTTCAGATGCAAAATATGTTATCAATTTTCAATTCACCGAGAGGTGAGAAAAATACAGTAGCATTCTTTCAAGAGAAAGACATCTTAGCTCATAACAGACTATGCAAAAAAGGTTAAAAATATATTTATACATCAATGATAAAAAGAGTTTAAAAATATTTTAAAAGTTGGAAGAAGAAGATAATCATTCAAGAGAGAAACTGTATGCAAAAAATAAAAGTAATATTATTACATTGTACTTCTATTATGTTTTTGTTATTTCCATGCATTTTTTGCTTGTCCCCCCTCCCAATGCTCCACAATTTGTGCTTGGCAATTTTCTGTCACAGTAGCCATTATAACATAAAAGTACCACACAATTTAATAACATGTTCAGTTGTTTAAAATTATCTTAGCCTAATCTGCATATAATGGAATGAATAAATGAATTTTTGCAAAATAGATATACTGGTGTAAAAACTAATAAACAAATGTAATAACTGCAAGAAGTAAATTTACCTCTTTGGAATACCCTGGATTAACTCCTAATGTTACAGTAGCATAGAGATGCCGAACACCAAATTTATGAAGAAGATATGCCAAATCAATTGTCCATGTACTAAAATTTAAAGAGGTTCAAAATAAACAATTGACTCTCTGCA
This sequence comes from Stegodyphus dumicola, assembly GCF_044657685.1. Lineage (NCBI taxonomy): Eukaryota > Metazoa > Arthropoda > Arachnida > Araneae > Eresidae > Stegodyphus > Stegodyphus dumicola. The sequence continues at coordinate 80,953,794 of NC_140769.1, read as the reverse complement.
GATGGCTGACACATATCTATTTATATTTTTTGATAAAGATATGCATTAACCATCTTCAGAGGGTTAAAAATTACATCTAAGGAAGTTCACTTTAAAAAGTAAAACAAGAGATTAAATGTTAGTGAATTTTATAATAAATACACTAACCTTTTATTGAACCCTTCCTGCTTGGAAACAGTATCCAGATTTTGTTGCAAATACAATCTATCCTCCTCACTGAATTAAAAAGAATAAACTAGATGTTTCAAAAAGTGATTTATAAAAGAGATCTTAATTAATATAAAATATCTAAAATATAGAAAATTCACTTACAATATTTATAAATGATATTAAAAAATCAGTAATAATAATAAAAAAGTAATCACAAAGCACCAACGTACTTCCCTAAAAATAAAATTTTACCAGTTTAAATATCTTTATTCTATAGTAACCTTTTTCAAACTTTCTTGATTCATCACTTCCTCAACTTCTGTAAAATTTAAAAATTAGATGCAATAAATTTTTTTGCACATGTATTGCATTTACAGATGCTTTACATTGCGCGACTGCAATACGTGTTTAAAAATTATTCAAAGCTCAAGAATCTTTAAGTATGAGAGGAAATTAATTAAAACTATCAGAAATAGAAATATTTATTTCAAAGAAAATGATAAAATTATGATTATATTATTTTGTACTTAACTAGAATGTTGATGTGAGCAGTGAACTCATTTCTCATCCATAAACACTTTGAAATATGGCATATGTTTGAAAACTGAAATTCTTATTCCCCCCTCTCAATTTTTGATCTGGACTTGTATTTAATTTGATCACAGTCACAGCTGAAAATCCAACCTCATATATATATAGAATATGTGGGTATATATATACAGTCAAAAGTCGTTAATCCGGACTCGTCGGGACTTCGGCGATTCCGGATTATCGATTTTTCCGGATTATAGATCATCAGTTTAAATCTGGTAAGATGGCATGCAGAAATTACAAAATAAAAAATATGAAAACGTAATTTATGAAATAAAGAACAATTATGATCCAAAGGGTATCAAAATTTACAAAAAAAAAAAAGCTTAGTATTTATTTGTTTACTTTATTAAACATTTCTTTCAATGTCAGTTGCTTAAGTTGCTTCGTTTTTTACGTGATAATACATTCTCTTTAATTCTATAAACAGACATCATTTCTTGTTCAGTTACAAAGTTCTGCTGTTCAAGTCCTATAATTGCTGTGTGTACCAACTAATTTGTCAATCGAAATTTTTTCGTTTTCAATAACCTCTGTCACTTTCTTCGCTATCGGAAGCGAATTATAATGACGAGGAATTTGATTTAAATCATATCAAAGACGGAGTACATTGAGATGAAATACTACATTTAGTACGGAATTATAAGCCAAATAAAATAAAAACATCTGCCCTGAAGATAAGGATAGTGCTGACAGATCAACTTCCAATTCATTGCGCGCCCGCCACGGCGTTAAAGATAAACAAAGTTTAGATAAACAAAGGATATGCCTTTATCCATTTTTTGCAGCAATTCCACTTTTTGTTTAATGAACTTCGAAATATATTTTCGCTTTGTTGATCCTTTACATATTAGTAAATATATATCAGAAATTCTATTTAACATAATCGAAAGTTCAAGCTTACTTTTATAAAATTACTCTAACAGTCTGCAAAAAATAATAAGCCGGATCCAATTCGAAGATTAAGGAACAATGCAATCTGCAACATTAACTGAAATAGATAATTAGGTAATTTTAGCTTAGCTTATACCGTCCGTTATACATTAAACGCGCACTCGTAAACGTATTTTGCGCACGCTCACAAGCGTATTCGCAGCCAAAAAAGGTCTTATGCGCATGCGTCGTTGAGGTCCGGATTATAGATCATTCCGGATTATGGGTGTCCGAATTAACGACTTTTGACTGTATATACATATATGAGATGCATTTAATAGAATCAAAACTTTCACAGCCACTATGAAGCACGCATATCCAAAAATTATATATCTGGATATTCTTTGGAATTACATACACCATACTCTGGCTATTTCATGCATCAAATTAAATTTTGCTATCAAAATTACTATTTTCAGTTCTTCCTTCCCATAAGTCCAAAAATGTAAAAGAAAAGCCATCACAAACTTGAATAATCAAAATGGCATTTCAGTTCAAAAACAATTTTGTTCTGTAAATGTTTCTGTGCAAGTTGCTGGAGACTTGGCATTTAAAGAATTTTTGATCCCACCATGTTTTTTAAGCTGCTTCTGAGAAATGTCAGTCAAAGTGAAAAGCAGGCTTCTGTAATGTGTGATGGAGTACATGAAATAAACTTATGCTCCTCTGGTTAAAAAGGTTGAAAATTATGTAATGAATGGGTAATGTGCATGAAATTCTGGATTTTATTTAATGCATGAATATCCCCTTCACAAAATGAAGTATGCAGTAAAAGAAAGCCATCATTAAAATGTCCTAGGTAGAATTTGGTCCCTTCCACTTCCAAATGCTAATTTTTTTTCCACCTCCATGGTTGTAAAATCTGTTTCTTTATTTTATAAAGTAGGAGGTCTTCAACCTTTCCCGTCCGAGGGCCACATCATTAAATTCACAAAGATCTGAGGGCCAAATGTCTATAAAAAAAATAGTTTTGTCAGAAAATTTATATAAAAAAAGGGAGGCTTGTTTTGCAAGACTACAATTGATTCTAAGCAAAGAGATAGTGTTACAGATTTGTATATATATATATATATGCATTGGTTCCAAAAAGTCAAATGGAAATCGAATTAAAATGTTTAGCAATTTCTTTTAACTATAGGAAAAAAAAAAAAAAACTATAAAAATGATTGTACAGAACGATGTTATAAATGCATTTATAATAATAATAATAATAATAATAATAATAATAATAATAAAATAAAAAAAAAACTTGAATTACTGGCGAGAAATGGTAGTTACTTTAGTTTTAATGTGAAATTTGACATAGTTTTTGCTTGATTAAAGCTTCAATATCCAGTTTAATCTGTGTTGTTGCAATTCGTAAAGTTTCCTTCAAATGCCTGTCTGTCAGCCGTGTTCTTGTTTTTGATTTTAGGATTTTCATTTTACTAAAAAGCTGTTCACATATGTAAGTTCTGCCAAAGATAGAAGACATGAAGAGTGCATGTTTACAAATTCCTGGATACTTGTCTTTGGTCACGTACTTTGAATAAAAATCAAGTAATGTAGGATTTTTAAGAAACTTGCATTTTACTGCAAAGTCGTACTGTAAATCTATAAATTCTAATTGAAGTTCAGGTGGATCGCAATGTAAATCTATAAATTCTAATTGAAGTTCAGGTGGAACACTTCCAACGTCTACTGAAAATGGCGAGGAGAACATTCTCATAAAAATTTCATTTTCACGAAAATTGGAAAATCTACTTTTGAATTCCTCTTTCGAATTTGAAATGTATTGTACATAATTATTTGAATTTCATGTTTTCCAGTTCTTCACACCATCAATTTTGAAAAAGTGAGTGGAATTCTTATTTAGCAACTGACTTTACCACTGGATAAATTTTGTCTCAAAAGCTTTCACAAAGCAATAAAGATTATGAACAAGTAGATCTTTTCCCAGGAAGCGGTAGTTCAAATCATTGAGATGACCTGCAATATCGACAAGAAATCCAACAACTTCTCATCACTGAACTCATGAATAGATTTACCTTTAGATTCCATTAATTGTTGAACTTGCACTCTTCAAAGAAAACAGGCGCTGAAAGAATCTTTCCTCGGCTCAATCAACGTACTGCCACATAATACACAACACCACCATATTCAGCTTCAAACTCACTCAAGAACTGTTGAAACTGCCTGTGATTAGACTGAATGAAATAAACCAATTTTACAACAACATTCATCATATGTTCAAAGTTTGAGAAGAACATCTTGCACAAATTGGTGGATGATGCAGTGGAAAGTTATCATAGTATTACTTCCACTTGCCTTCACATCAGATTTCAGTAATGTTGTTACTCCTATTTTCTCTCCAGTCATAGATTTAGCACCATCCGTGGTTATAGCAAACATATTACTAACATTAACTAATAATTAAGTCTAACTCACATTTATCCAAAAGTTTGTGTTAGACTCGAATACAAACCTGTTCCTCATGTTATACCTTTTAGTGCAACGACACTGGCTAATTTATAATTGTGAAGTCTCTATCAACGCCACGAATAAAAATAGCTACTTGTACAGTAGCTGTTTCACCTGTTGATTCATCCATCGCTAAGAATAAAATTTTTTGAATTTGGATTATAATGTACTGAATATATCTGTTGCGAGATCCTCTATGCTTCTCGCTACTGTCACACCAGACAAGCTAATATTCGATATGACTTGAGCCTGTGATGGACAACGCACATCAACTGCACTCTGAAGACATTCTTTTACAAATTGTCTATTACCAAAGGGTTTTCCACACTTAGCAATTTTTTCTGCTATCATGTAACTAACACGAACACTATTTTCATATTCTTTATTTGCTGTGGTGAAGAAAGACTGCTGAAAATTTAGTTTTGATTTTAATACACTCACCTTATCACTTCAAAAATGACCCAAATACAGAATATTTTTCACTCTCCTTAGTATCATAATGTCTCTTAATGTTATATTACTTCATCACAGCTACACAGTCATTGCAAATAAGGCAAACTGCCGTACCCTTATGTACAACAAAAAATAAAGATCTGACCAATTTTCTTGAAATAATCGCACTTTTCCTTCAACTTTTCTTTTATTCAAAGACCATAAACACTTCTGAAGTTTAGAATGTGGAATGACCGCGAGTAACCTAGCTTAAAATCAACAGTAGAAAATCTGCTTATCACTAAATCAAATAGGATGTTTAACCCATTAGCCGCTGGTGTTGTGTTGACGCAATGGTCAAAATAAATGGGTATATAAATATAACTACCTAAGATATTTTATACCAGCAGATGATTTTGTAAAGGGAATATCATAAAGATTATTTCTGTAAAAACATATTTGCCTTCAACAATCATTTTGTTTATAATAATTAATCTCATACTTTAAACAAAATTTAAGCACAATTTTTGACCGGGTATTTTTGCTGAAAGTATTTAACGAAAGAATCGCCGTCTTTATGAGTGATCTATTTTTAGTCAAGGTCACCGTTTATCAAAACATTACATCAGTCAGATATTTATATTTGTGTTGGGAAGGAAGGGAAAACAGGTGTTGCTCTGACACAATGTCAGCAGGAAACAGGTAGTCAATCTCCTTTTTCACTCATTCCTTTCGATGTTCTGTTATTTAAAAATGCCTAGAATGAGGTATCTTACATCAGAAGAAGCCCTTCAAAGATTTTTTGATGAAGAAATAGATGATGATAATGTTAATAATGACCAGAATGAAACTGATATTGTTGTTGTTTCCTCATAAATTGTAGAAGTTAGTGACAAAGAAGAAAGGAATAGCAATGTTTTAAATAATGATAATGATATTTTACCAAATGATATTGCTGGGGAAGTTGAAATTCACGAAGGAATTTTAGAAGGCTGAAACTTACTTTCAGCCTTCTAAAAGTAGTTATAGTTATACTAAAACGTTTAAAAAGCAGAAGACTGAAATCTTGAAGTGGATAAAAAAGGAACTGTTAGTTATGTCTCAGGAAGAACATGAAGAAAGAGATAGAATTATAAAAGACAAAATACAAGGTAAAACTAGTGCGCAGATTTTCGATTTTCATTTTGGTTTGGACATTTACTCTCTTCTCGTTGAACAGACAAATATATATGCTCAGGGGAAAAAAAAAAAAAAAGCCCAGAATTTATTGCATCTGAAACCTATATGAGAAGAATTTTATTGGAATAGTATTGCTTACAGGATAATATTCTTTACCTCAAGAAAAAATGTATTGGTCTTTTGATAAGGACATTTCTGTTCCTGTTGCACGAGAATCGATATCACATTTGCAGTACAGGAATATGAAGCAGAATTTGCAATTGACAATACTGATAAATTATATGAAGTGAGACCGTATCTAAACTTACTAAATATCACCACTTTTTACTACTGGAAATATAAAGTCTCTTTTAGATTTCAGACACGAGAATACATTACTCCTTTTGCAAACTCCTATTGAGAGCATAGAATTAGCCAGAAATAGATCAGCAAAAGGAAGACCTAGTAAATTCAGCATTCAAAAACCATTGCATGCAGATGGTAGACATTTTATTGTTAACTCCGTTGATAACAAAAGACTTTGTTGTAAAGAGTATCATAGCCAGACTGTTTACAGATGCAAAGTATGTAATGTAGCTTTACATCATGATTGTAATCAAGCTTTTCATGCTTGAATCTTTCAGTTGAAATATCTGTATTTGTAAAAGAAATACAATGTATATTTTAATATTAAATTAATTACAAGTAAAGTGATTTGTAGATATCTAAAACGTTATACAGCTAAAAAGTAATCCTGTGCTTCCCTCAAAAGAAACATCACACGAGTACAATCCTACTCACTAAACATCCATAGTCTTATTCCGCTGATGTTACGCGAACGCAACACTCGCTTTTTCCACAAGTAAGAGCATTTTTTTTATTTTCAATGTAAATTTATGTTATAAATGCTTAATTTAATATTTGTTATTATTTTCATGAGAAAAGAAACATTCCTTGTAGTTTTGGCGGTTAATGGGTTAAGATCACCATTCCCTTTGACAACTGATTGCAACATTAGGAGAAATAGAATTCTATTAATTTATTCCTGCCCCCCCCCTCTAGAATAGGGGCATGCTCAAGTTCACCTTTGGTGAAGTATTGAACAAAGCTGGACATCTGTTGCAAACCTGTTAGAAATAAGAATCTAACCTTTTTAATGAACAGAGATTTTGTGCATGGTCAAACTTTTTATTTTTAAAATTACATAAAAGAAAGTGAAATTTTTGAAAAATTAGTCTTTTCAGGAAATTTTATCTCAAATGATATCAGGCATGTCAATAAAATGTTCTAAATATCCTGAATAAGAGGAAAAAAAAGTTTTTTTTTTTTACAACAAAAATCTGACAAGGCTAGTTTTATTGAAATCAAAATTTTGCAAAAATTTTTCAATTTTTCTTCAAATTCAAATGTGGGGCCACTTAAATGCCTTCAGCGAGCCACGGGTTGAAGACCCCTATTGTAAAGTATGTTTAATAAGCTAAGTTTTTTCAAAATATCACAAAGCTATCAGTAAGGTTTTTAAACAATGCAGTAACCTTTACACACACACAACATGCAGTTTAAAATCACTGCTAAAAACAAAATATCATTTTATGTTTGAAATTATCTAGAAGATTATTATAATATAAGTTAATAGCAATACAAAATTTAGAAATAAATTCCTGCATTTTAATTATAGAGAATAACCAATGCTTTTTTTTTTCTGTGGGATACATACATCGAAACATTTTATGAATCTATCAAAGTAATTTTATGTGGCTCTTTAATATATTTTAATTATGTATTTGTAGCAAATATTATAGGGACATAAAGATTTGGTCTCAGAAACTGCTATTGAATGAAAAAAAAAAAGATGAAATGAATGTTTGTCTGGCATTGTATGCTTCTAGATCAAGCCATATGAGCAGGTAAGCCCTTTGAGCACCATGACCAGCTTTATCCTGTCATATTTTTGTTACTTGGTATATATTAGCTCATAATTTAGGACAATTTTACAAATTTTGCATTTAGACAGGTAATTTTAGTAAAATTAAAATTGTATTTTTCTATGTAATGTAGCATGAGAAAAAGTTATACTGGAAAAGTCAGAATACAGGGGCACGTGCATTTAACATTGAATAATCAGGCAGCTCGGTAATTTGTATTGAAATTGGTGGTGGTGTATCGAGAATACTGCAAAGCACACTAGGGCTATCTGCCTAAGGGGAGGGATGCTTTTGTAGAGGATTTTCTAAGGGGAACTGCTCATATACATGTTACACATGGGGAAAACCACGAAAACGCCCATGCAGCCAGCTCGTTCGCGAGATTCGAACCTCAGACCGAACTACCAGTGTTCAGCGATTTTATCGCTCGGCTGAATTGAATAAATGTAATTGACCACTATGTTAGCTGTAACCAAAGCCAGATTTAGACTTGATAAGGCCCTAAGCTATTTGAGATATGGGGCCCTTCATAGTCTGTTATAATCTTACTATTTATACTATATTTAAATTTTTGGGGGCTCCAAGAAAGTGGGGGTCTAAGCTATAGCTTGTGTGGCTTATACATAAATCTGGCCCTGGCTGTAACCGTAATTCCATCCTCTCATTGCTTTCCAGTAATTTCAAGAAGCACAAAATACTAGAAATATCTTGTCGGCTGAAAATTATTTAAGGCTTTTAAGGCTGTACAGAGAGCATCTGCTCTCAGATGTTTAGTTGGTTGCTGTTGTTACGGTTGCAAGTTCAGTGCGAAATTGCATTAGCTTTCTCTTTAGATACGCTTTACACTGCGTTGTTCTTTACGTTCTTAGCAGTATAAAGTGAAACTACTGATTATACTGTGTGATAATGCGAACACGAATATTTCTGTGGAAAATTCCAGAGTTCTGAAATATTTCTTTTGATAAAAATACATTTTTATTAACCTATTATCGGACTTCTGCATTCAAGTTATTACAAACCGGTACGCATGCAACAACATTTTGCTTTCTTACTTTTAGTAACACTTTTAGTAATGTCATCTGATTAAATGCAAGTTTATGAAAATAGATACTAAAACAAGTAAATATACAAATTTAACTAATAAAGGCTGTTTAAATACAGGTCTTCATGACAGATCCAAAACCTTTCCTGCTCAGAGGGTTAATGTGTGTTGGAAAAGATCGCATAACGCTAGAGGGTGCTGAGAGCGCCATTGAGTGTGTTCAGAGTTGATGGAAGGTGTGATGCAGTGATGATGTGAGATTTCTGAGATTGTAATATTATTTTACTCCAGTAAATCAATTTATATTTTATTGATTGGTGATTATTGAAAATTTATGTAATACCATGAACCACCATATATTAGAAACATGGATTACCACTGAATCCAGAGCTTAATTTCTAAGATTAGAAGTGCCGGAGCCCTATGGAAGACTGTCAGCAAAGAGGAACAAGAATAAATAAATAAATAAAATGACTATTAAACTTATTAATAATTTTAAAATTAAAGAGTTAATTATTATAAAATTATTTGATAACTATTTAATTAACGTTTATAAATTGTTATTTAATCAATAATTATTATTTATTGAAATAATTAAAGATTAAAGTAATTAAATAATTAAAATTTTAAATAATTAAAATTAAATAAAATGTAAAGAGATAAATTGAAATTTAATACACAATTTTTAATATAATTTTATAGTTAAAATAAAATGTTCAATATAAAATTTCTACTGAAATTGTATTCAATTACATAAAAGGAGTGCAGCAGCCTTCTTATTCAGGGCTCTGGTGCGTTCCGGCTAGAATTATGATTTATTACAGAAACTAAGAAGCACCGGAGCCGAGATCCGGTGGGCTCCCGCCCGATTTAAGCTCTGATCATAGGGGTGGGAGGGGGAAGTTCTTTTATCATCACAAAAAACTTAAATATACTTAAAGTACAGCTGATGAAAATTCCACGGAAAAACAGAATGAGGGTATAAGTGGGTGGAAACAAAAAATGAGGGGAATCTTGGTGAGAGAGAACGTTCTCTTTGACCGTGGCTCTCTGCTGATATAATTATAGCCATCAAGCAGATGTGTGTAAAGGGTAAAATGAGTCCTGAATCTGACTCCTAAGGATGAATGTAAAGTTGCTGGTGACGCTTCCCCCCCCATTAGTGGATACTGTGGGAAGACAATGTATAGGACGTGCTTCAGCAGTTTATCTCAGTATTTCACTCTTATTGTACTTGCTGTCACTTAACGCACATTTAAGAACACAAATTTTCTTTCCTGTGAGGATAGCTAACTGTAAGTATCGATAACAATACACTAGATATGATGGCATGGTGAGAAACTTATGCATTCCTAAACAAACTCCCCTAAATTTATTGCTTTTCTTAAAGGGAAAGGTTTTTGCATGTGAACGAGGGGACTTTACTTGAACCTCTCATGTTCTCATGAGTTCGTATTTCTAGGGAAATAGAGTATTGCAAGGTCTGCTTGTTGTTAAACTAAAACGTTAGGAATTCTAAATTTTTCTCCTTTAAATTGTGGTTCAGTTTTATAAAGAGAAGTACCGGAGCTCATCTTATTTAGGGCTCTGGTGCGCTCCGGCTAAAATTGCAATTTATCTTAAAAATTGAGAAGCACCGGAGCCTGGCTCCGGCGCAATTTAAGCACTGACTGAATCTTCAAACCACTGATGTGCATTTGGTGCATATTGGCCGAAAACCAGGCAAGAGAATCTTTACTGAATTAATGAAACTGAACTACACCTGGATAGAAATTAAATATGGCTGAAAATCTGTCAAAGTTGAAGAAGAAACGCACTTCCGTGTTTTCGATGTTGACGAAATTAATTAACAAAATAGAAGTTGCTATCAACAATGAAAACCAAACAGTTGGAAGCATTTTTGGAACAATTAATTGGAACAGAAACTGACTTAAATTCTTTAAATGATGAAATTGAAAATCTTTTGCGTGTCAAAACAATACCTGAAGTTATAGAAGCTTCAGAAGAAATCAAAGAAAAAATAATTTTTTGGAAATTTAAACTTCATTCTAAAATAAAGAAAGTGAATTCTGATTCTATCTAAGTTGATACAGTTTCACAAAACATTCAGTTGATTAATAATGAAACTGAAAATATAAATATAAAATTGCCTAAATTACATATTAGTAAATATTATGGTAATTAATTCTGGTTGGTTAGTAAGACTTTTACAATTTATTTGAAAGCTCTGTTCATAATAATCCTAAATTAAGCAAAGTTGATATTTGAAATTCTATCTCGGTGGTACCGTGGCAGCATGTACGAGGGCTATCCAGAAAGTAGATTACGTTTTGGAATAAAAAAATAAACAAAGTATAGGAAACAAATTTTATTATATACAGACGAAAGCCACACTCAAATACTACTTTTCTACATAGTCACCATACAAATTAAGGCATTTATCGTAGCGATGTACGAGCTTGGAAATTCCTTCGTCGAAAAATTCGGCCGCCTGCGCCTTCAACCACTTCGTTACCTCTTCTTGCAGCTGTGCATCGCCATCAAAACGCTGCATAGCCAGCCACTTCTTCATTGCTGGGAATAGGTGGAAGTCGCTCGGTGCCAGGTCGGGACTGTACGGCGGATGAGGAAACAACTCCCACTTAAAAGATTCAAGAACTTTACGAGTGACATTTGCCGTGTGGGGCCGGGCGTTGTCGTGAATCAACAAGATCTTAGAGCTCAACATTCCTCTGCGCTTGTTTTGAATTGCTCTTCTGAGTTTTTGGAGAGTTTGGCAATACGAGTACCTTTGAGAGTTTATTGTAGTGCCTCTTTCCAGGAAGTCCACCAAAATTACACCTTTTCTGTCCCAAAAAACAGTCGCCATCATCTTCCTTGCCGACATTGTTTGCATGCATTTCTTGGGTTTTTGGGGAGAACTTGTGTGCCCCCACTGCATTGATTGCAATTTCGTTTCACAGTTCACATGTTTCACCCATGTTTCGTCACCAGTAACGATGCGATCGAGTAAAGAGTCACCATCCTTATGGTAAGCGTCCAAAAAGTTCAACGCTGCAGCCATTCGCTGATTTTTGTGGTCCTCTGTCAAGATTTTTGGAATCCATCTTGCACAAAACTTGTGGTAACCAAGCTTTTCGCTGATGATTTCGTGCAACAAACTTCGCGAAATTTGTGGAAAACTCAAAGAAAGTTCCGTTATTGTGAAATTTCGATTTTCACGGACTTTAGCATCGACTTTTTTGAGAAGTTCGGCAGTCACTATGCTGGGTCTCCCACTTCGATCTTCGTCGTGAACATTGGTTCGGCCATTTTGAAATCTTATGACCCACTGACGCACTCCACCTTCAGTGATAATGTTGTCCCCATACACTTCACGAAGCTGCCGATAGATTTCTATCGGTTTACAGTTTTTTGCAGTCAGAAACCTTATTACTGAGCGCACCTCGCAGCTCGCGGGATTTTCAATTAACGCAGACATTTCAAACCGTCACAGTATCTGAACGGAGCACAGCATGAACCTCTCACTAGCACGGCTAGATGCAGACTGAGCTGCGCAACGCTCTGACCCCAAGATGGCCGCGCTAGCCCTGCCCCTAGCGGACACAGACGGAAACGTAATCTACTTCCTGGATGGCCCTCGTATTAGTGGATTTGCTTTAAGTGATGAAAATTATGATAAAGCACTTGATTTATTGAAAGAAAGGTTCGGAAATGAAAACATTTTGATTAACACTCATTTGAGTGTTTTGCTGAATTTAACTCCTATTAAAAATCCTAACAATATTATAAGTTTATGAAATTTATATAACGCGGAAATGCAGATCAGAAGCTTAGATTCTTTAGGAATTACAGGTGAATCATATGCAAATCTATTGACACCAATTTTAATGAAATTAATTCATTCAGAATTCGTTTTAGAATTTACTCGCATTCAAGGTGACAAAGAATTTGACTTTATTAATGAATTGTAAAAGAGTTTTTAAGTCAAATTCTTTGTCACCTTGAATGCAAGTAAATTCTGAAACGAATTCTGGATGAATTAATTTCATTAAAATTGGTGTCAATAGATTTGCATATGATTCACCTGTAATTCCTAAAGAATCTAAGCTTCTGATCTGCATTTCTGCATTATATAAATTTCATAAACTTATAATATTGTTAGGATTTTTAATAGAAGTTAAATTCAGCAAAACACTCAAATGAGTGTTAATCAAAATGTTTTTTGATTAAGAATGTTTTTTGAAAAAGAAATTTGAAGCCGCGAGAGATCCTTTCCAATTAATAATTATAAATCATCGAATCAGCGAGTGCACTTATTTTCCTTGCAAGAGAAAATAAAAAGTAAAAATTCTACTTTCGTTAGACATAACTCTTCAAGACCTCTGCCTAAGAGGAAGATTTCTTTCTCCTCCCCACACATGCATGAATTCCTGGCGTCAGTTGAAAATGTAATGTGTTTATTTTGTAGCAAAGGTCATAAATCAGAATCGTGCTCTACATTTAATGCATATGAAAGGAGAGATATATTGAAGAAATGAGGTCGCTGTTTCTGTTGTTTGACACCGAATCATCGAGTTGCAGACTGTTTGAAGTGTCCTAGCTGCGGTAAATCTAACCATGTCTCAATTTGTTTTTCCAAAAGGAGAAACCGATAATGTTGTATCGGCGAATATTGTATCAGCAAAAAAGAATACTATGTAACAAAATGTTCAGCGTTAATTGATAATGGAAAAGAGCAGGAAATTGTTAGAATTTTCCTGGACAATGGTTTACACAGCTTCTTTTTTTTGTCAGCTATTTCCAAAAGGTTTAACTTTCCAGTTGTTAGAAAGAAAGGAAAGCCTTTCCATTTGCACATTTGGTGCTAAGGAGACGGAAACAAAATCATTTAATGTAGTTAAACTTAAATTAAAAAATAGAGATGATCAAAATTTAGGCATAGAAATTGAAGCACTGGAGACAGAATATATTTCGGGCACACATTTACCGACTCCTGATAAAAATATTGAGAAAAAATTTACACCTTTAAAAATTGTACAACTAGCGGACTGTTATGAATTTAACAATAAAGAAATATCAATATTTAATAGGTGCAGATTTATATTATGATATTGTCACTGGTCGAATTACACGCCTATGGAAAACCCTCGTAGCAGTTGAAACAATATTTGGTTGGTGTTTGCAAAGCCGAAACATGAACTTAAATGACACGTTTGCGATGAGTGTTATGGTAAACGAAACCAATACTTCCAATCAACTCAAGGAATTTTGGGACTTAGAGAATTTGGGTATTGAGGATCAAGTAGCTGACATAGAACCCACTGAGAAAGAAGAAAGATATAATGAGTGAATTTGAATCCAGAATTACATATAAAAATAAGCAATACACAGTGAAATTGCCCTGGAAACCAAATATGAAGACATTAGAAAATAACGAGCAAATAGCAATGAAAAGGATTTTGAGATTGAAATCATCTTTTAAAAATGACCTTTCATTATTTTGTGAATATAACACTGTTCTAAAGAATTATCTTTTGGAGAATATTATTGAACCTGTCCCAGATGATGAAGTAAATTTACACCAAAATACATTTTATCTACCTTATCGATCTGTAATACGTACAGATAAGACTACAAGCAAATTACGCATTGTGTTTGATGCTTCGCCGCATGCAAAGGGTCAATTATCTTTGATTGATTGCTTATACACGGGACGACTTAATTTTATGCCTAATATGTTTCTTCTTTTGATTAGATTTAGAACGAATCCAATAGCATTTGTTGCAGATATTAAGATGGCCTTTTTCCAGATTGAAATAGATGAAAGTGAATGAAACTACACCAGATTCTTCCAGGAAGAAGATCCAGGAACTGATGATGAAAACAAAAAATTGGAAATTTTTTGGCTGACAAGGGTGTTATTTGGGGTAAGATCTAGCCCATTCCTTCTTGCAGCCACAATCAAACATCACTTGAAAAGGTATGTAGACATATTTCCTCTGACTTCTAAGCATCTTAATGAATCATTGTATGGGGATGATTTGATTTGTGGGCAAGTCACTGTTCAACAGACTCTCAAGACTTGTAAAGAGAGTGCAGACATTCTAAAAGAAAAAGTATTTACCTTCGAAAGTGGCGAACCAATTCTCCTGAGCTAAGTAATGAATTAAAGAATTTAAACTTCAATGTAGATCTGGGTGAAGAGTCTTTAGATATAAAGCTGATAGCTTCAAAAGTATTGGGAATTGGTTGGGATGAAGAAACTGACATGTGTTTTATTTCAATACCAGAAATCTGGATCATTTCTTTCAAAGAGAACTAACACAAAAAGACACTTACTACAAGCGGTAGGTCGACTTTTCGATCCAGTAGGGTTTACAGGACCATATACTATTAGAGTTAAGTACTTGATACAAGAAATTTGGTGCTTAGGATTAGACTGGGATGAAAAATAGCCCAAACAGTTAGAAATTGCTTGGAATAAATGGTGTGATGAGATCCAAGATGTAAAGGAAATAATTATTCCTCAATATTATTTTCAAAATTCTTTGCCCAGTCACGCAATCACAATTCAAATTACACTGTTTTCAGAGGCATCTAGTAAAGCTTATGGTATTGTTGTGTATTTACGCATAGAATTAAACAGTGGAAATATCATTTCTAGGTTTGTAGCATCAAAGGGCAGGGTAGCTCCATTAAAAGCCCTTTTGATTCCTAGATTGGAACTCATGAGTGCCCTTTTGTCTTCAAGATTGAGCAATAAAATTGCAACTGCACTAAGTTTTCCAGTTATTTGATATTTTTGGACAGATTCCTCAATAGCTTATTACTGGATCAAAGATGATCCAAATAGACATAAGGTGTTCATGAAGAATAGAATAAAAGAAATACGAAAATACAGCAACCCAAAGGAATGGCATCATTGTATAGGTAAGAATAATCCTGCCGATTTGATTTCTAGGGGTTTATCCTTAAGCAAGCTCAAGACTAATCACCGCTGGTGGCATGGAGCCTGTTGGTTGACAATGAATAGTCTAGCATAGCCATCCTTTTTAGAATCAATGGAAGAAACTGAAATAGATGTCAATAAGTTAAGAGTTTATGAAGTCAGTTGTTGTAAATATGACTGTTTAAAGTAGCCAAACTGAAAACGATTTGATCCCAAGATACTCCTCATTCAGTAAATTAATTAGGATAACTGCTTTAAGATTTATAAATAACTGTAAAGTGAACCCAGAGTTAAGAACAGACTTCTTATGTGCTTCTGAATTAAGGCATGCTACTGAAGTTTTAGTAAAACTGGTACAGTCAACTGAATTTCGAAGGGAAATAAATTGTGTGAAAAACAGACAATCTATCCCAAAAAATAGTAAAATATCATCTCTGAACGTATTTCTTGACAAAAATGAGGTACTTAGAGTAGGAAGAAGACTGCAGTATTCTAAGTTTTCTGAATTTCAGAAACATCAGATACTCTTGCCAAAGGCTCATCATTTCACTAATTTAGTTATTGAATATTATCATCGAAAATCCTTGCATTTTGGTGTACAGACTACATTATCTTTAATAAGATAGTGGATATTGGATAATGTCTGGTCAAGATCAAGTTAGAAGAGTAATAAATAAGTGCACCACTTGCTTTAGAATGAAGAATCAAATGGTAAGCCAGATGACAGGTAATCTACCTAGAGACAGAGTCGTACCTTCTAGACCTTCCGAGAAGGTTGAAATGGATTTTGCAGGACCTATAATCACGAAACCTAATTTGAAAAGGTCAAAGGTGACATTAAAGTCTTATATTGCATTATTTATCTGTTTTTGCACTAAGGCAGTGTGCACTTAGAAGTTGTTTCTGTTTTAACAGCAAAAGCTTTTCTAGCCTGTTTATGACGATTTATTGCCAGAAGATCCAAGCCAGCCGTCATCTGAAGTCAAAACACCACAAATTTCAAAGGTGCGAGAAATATTCTTAATGCATATAATGAAATTTGCAAATCTAACCCAATTCTAGAATTCAGTGCAGAAAAAGGCATCCCATGGAAATTTATCCCACCAGCTTCTCCTTACTTTGGTGGACTGTGGGAAACAAACATAAAATCAGTGAAACTGATTTTGTTAAGGGTAGCAAAATCAGCTATCATGAATTTTGAAGGATTAACTACTTTAGTTACTCAGATAGAAGCAGTTTTGAATTCCTGTCCATTATCACTGCTTTCTTCTGATCTGAATGACTTACATCCTTTAACTCCGGGGCATTTTTTGACAGGAAATGCTATATTATCCTTTCCTGAACCATATATTGCTTCGGATTCTCTTTCTTTTCATTCCAGATGGGAACTAGTTCAGAGACTCCAAGCTAAATTTGGGAACCGGTGGCATTCAGAGTATCTAAATCAATTACACAACCGTGCTAAATGGAGCATCTCGCTGCCAAACATACAGATTGGTCAATTCGTATTGCTAAAGGACTCCAACTCCAATCCCTTGCATTGGCCATTGGGTCACATTCAGCAAGCGTATCCTTGTGCTGATGGTCTAGTCAGAGTAGTTGAAGTTCAGACGTGTACAGGTGTTCTTTGGCGAGCCATCAACAAAGTCATTCCCCTACCATTTAAAGACTAACAGATATGAACTTGGAAAACTTTTATTTTATATATTTTAATAATTTACCAATTTAATATTTAGTTTAGTGTAATTTTATTGACTTTAAATTTATATAAATATCTGAAAATTGAAATGTAAACTCCATCGGAGTTTAAGCGGGGAGAATGGTAAGACCTGTGTAATGCTAGAGGGTGCTGAGAGCACCATGGAGTGTGTTCAGAGAGCTGATGGAAGGTGTGATGCAGTGTTGATGCGAGATTTCTGAGATTTTATTATTATTATACTCCAGTAAATCAATTTATATTTTATTGATTGAAAATTTATGTAATACCATTGATTATTGAAAATTTATGTAATACCATAAACTATCATATATTAGAAACATGGATTACCATGGATTTGAATTTTCAAACCACTGATATGTATGTGTGACTTTCGCATATTGGTACAGTTGTTTGTTAGCTGATAGGCATATATTTGAATTTTCCCTGTGTTGTTGTTATTATTGTTTATGTATGTTTTGATAAATATTTACTAAGTGAAATTTAAAATATACTTAATTTAATTAATTTATTAAAATTTTTTTCATTAAAATGTTTTTAAATTTTGTTAAAAAATGTTCTGGTCTGTAAGCTGCTTTAAGATTGAGTATTTGGCCAGCATGCAATTTCAGTTTGAGGCCACTGATTCATATGATTTGTCAAGTTTTTATGTAACCTGTGTTGGCAAGGAAGATTTGTTTTATTTAAACTTGCTAGATATTCTGCTTGTCATTCAAAAAATGGTGCATCTTTGAGCACTGAACATGCCACCAATATCACTATCATATTGATCATTAGGGAGACGGGAATAGGCAAATACACTGGTCCCCAAAATTAGAGGCTAATGACAAAAATACAACGCAACTGATATTTGATGAAAAACTATTAACAGAAATTGGTACAAAAGCATAGTTAACATAAATTACAATGTTTGGCAGTTGGTTACTCACAAAATATTGAAACGGAAATTGGAAAATGATGGGAAAATTAAATCACTTCTTGCAGAAAGAGGGTTTCTTTAATATGGTGTATGGTCACCTCGGACAAATATGCATACCTCACATCTTGATTTCATAGACCTTTATTAAAGTGTTGATGAAATCTTGTGGACCTGTACGCTACTCTTCTAAAAGTGCACTTTTCAGATGCCAAACGGCTGCCTGGACTGGGGAGGAATTTAGCATGCTGAATTTTGGTGCCCTAAGACATCCCACACATGTTCAATTGGGGGTCAAGTAGGC
Organism: Stegodyphus dumicola; assembly: GCF_044657685.1. NCBI lineage: Eukaryota > Metazoa > Arthropoda > Arachnida > Araneae > Eresidae > Stegodyphus > Stegodyphus dumicola. The sequence goes on along the minus strand of NC_140769.1, from coordinate 80,935,214 downwards.
TTAGTAAGGTGGGCAATCCATTTGAGTGGTATATTCTGTTTGCAAGTATTCTGACATCACATATGCTCAATAAGAACAAGCATTGTCATTCATTATCAAAACCTCTGGCCCCACAACAGTAGCCCTAAGCAGTCTAACTTGGGCTTCTAATACCATGTCTACATACCACTAAATAGTTACAGAACTTCCTTGAAAGATATGCAACTCGATTCTGTCATTTGTTATGATTCCTCCCTATACCATTAAATTGCGGTCGGGGAAACAAGATATTTCATGGATAAAGGAAGGCAAGTTGCATGTTTATTCCTCTATCCAGATCAAAACATGTCAAGAATCACTGTTCAGACTAGATCTGGACTCATCAGTAAATAATACTTGGGCAAAGTTGTCTTGGGTCCATTGAAGATAACGATGGCACCAGTTTAAATGGGCCTCTGCGGAAGCTGGAATGAGTGCAACAGAAACTGTTGGTTTTCTTGCATACAGTCTAATCTCGTTAAGCCTTCATGCAGCAGTAAAACAGCTAATTCGAGTTCCTGTGGCAGCCTGAACGTCTAAAACCAAATCTCTTGTAGTCGCTTTCCAGTTTCTTTAAACTGACAACAACAGAAAATTGTATTCTGATACAGTTGTTGCTCTTGGTCACCCTTGACCTGGCTGTCTATCAACTGATCTAGTGTTTAAAAAGTGGCTCCAAGCACCTGATATGACACTTTGAAAGGATATTCAAATCTTGGGTGACCTCCATTTGTGTTTGACCTCTCTCAATTCTATGAATTATTTGGCACTTTTGATCTTCACTTAAATGATGCATTACAGCCATAACTACTGAATACTGATGACTCTCAGAAACTAACTACATTCATTTTAAACAACATAACAGACGAGAATTCCAACATGCATCCATAAGGCACCACATTATCAGTTAGTGAATATGCATATTTCCGGCACAATTGCATGCGCAGAAGTGCAATTTTGTGTTCAATTGTATTTAATTAACATAAATAATTACAGCATCGAGCATTGGTTCCAATTTTAACTTAGTGAGCATATTTTTTCTCATTATCCTTTAATTTGCACAAACAAGGCTTCCTTAAGCTGGTTGCAGTGTTGGTACTTAGAATCTAGCAAGATATTTGGTGAATCTTATTGCTACTACTGATAGTAACCAACATACCATACTAATTTTAGATGCAGAAGTAAGGCGGCTATTAAGAAAGAAAATATTCAATAGACTGTTTTGTTTAAGTTAAAATATGAAGATCAAGTTTTCTTTCTTTTCCCCCTTCTTTTTAAGACAAACTTTTCTTATTTAAGTTCTTCAATGATGTGGTTACAACAACTTCCTATCTACTCATATATTTTCCTACCTATCTGAATATTTAACTGACATATTTTCAGAAATAATTAAACTCAGCTTAAGATTATAAAACAGTTCCATAACTACTTTCAAAATACCTGACAAAATTGATTTTTGGGAATCATGTACAGAAATACACTAAAACGATTTTTCTGAGACAGTCTATAACTTATAAGTAAAATTAAGATTTAAAAAAAAAAAAAAAAAAAAAAAAAAAAAAAAAAAAAAAAAAAAGAGAGATTTATTCAAACATTTCTTTCTCAAATGAAGTCAGGAGGACAATTAGGTTTCTAATTCTCTCAACAATGATTTCTTTAAAAGTGCCTCAAAATTATCACTTTCTGAGAAAGAAAACTTATTAAGCTTTCACCGATTGCTCCTTGCTAATAGTCTTTAAAAAGAAAACTCAATGAGAGAAGAATATGAAGAAATATATGACAAAACATTAAAATGGTTGTTGCCATTTACAAATACTGAGCTTCTGGAGAGAGCATTCTTATCTTACAAATAGATTTAAAACAATTACAGCAATAAGCTCGGATGTGGTTCCTGACTTAAATTTTACTCTCTAAATTTGATTCAAGAAATTGAACTCGGTGAAACAGGCTGAAGAAATAATGAGGTCTGAACAATAGTCAAGACTGTCTTACATTGTGTTTTTCAATTAATTTTTAGACGTACAATATGATAACGTTTCATTCATTTTGTGTGCAAACATAAAGTAAAGTACAGTCAAAAGTCGTAAATTCGGACACCCATAATACGGACCTCAAAGCTACAAACTTTCTGCGCATGCGTCGCTTTGACGCGTACGCATAGGCTTTTATGCCTGCGCGTAAGACCTTTATGGCTGCGAATATGCGTGTGCGCAAGCGCATAATATGTTTACGCATGTGCGTTTAATGTATAACAGATGGCATAAGCTAAGCTAAAATTGTCTAATTCAGTTAACGTTGCAGATTGCGTTGTTCCTTAATCTTTGAATTGGATCCGGCTTATTATTTTTTGCAGACTGTTTAGAGCAATTTTATAAAAGTAAGCTTGAACTTTCGATTATGTCAAATAGAATTTCTGATATATATTTACTAATATGTAAAGGATCTACAAAGCGGAAGTATGTTTTGAAATCCAAAATCTGTTTATCAATTTCACACTGCTCTGTGGCAGGGGGGGAGAAACGCCGCGGCTTGCAGTGAATTGGAAGTTGATCTGTCAGCACTATCCTTATCTTCAGGGCAGATGTTTTTATTTTATTTGGCTTATAATTCCTTACTAAATGTAGTATTTCATCTCGATGTACTCCGTCTTTGATATGATTTAAATCAAGTTCCTCGTCATTATAATTCGCTTCCGATAGTGAAGAAAGTGACCCAGAGGTTACTGAAAACGAAAAAATTTCGATTGACAAATTAGTCGGTATTCTCGACACAGCAATTATAGGACTTGAACAGCGCAACTTTGTAAATAAGAAACTATGCCTGTTTAATAGAATTAAATAGAATTAAAGAGAAAGCATTATCACATGAAACGAAGCAACTTAAACAACTTACATTGAAAGAAATGTTTAATAAAGTAAATAAATAAATATTAAACTTTTTCTTTTTGTAAATTTTGATACCCTTTAGATCATAATTGTTCTTTATTTTATAAATTATGGTTTCATATTTTTAATTTTGTAATTTCTGCATGCCATCTTACCAGATTTAAACTGATGATCTATAATCCGGAATTGCCGAAGTCCTGACGAGTCCGGATTAACGACTTTTGACTGTAGTATTTTTCTTATATATTGAATCATAATTTTTGTCTTAATAAGAAGATATAAGAATAATACAAAATTATTTAGCAATTCACTTATTATAGGCTTGGTATTTTTTATATATACTACTTCAATATTATTTTGAGTTTATAGTATAGTCTAGACGTCATTAATAGTCAATAATTTCATCAATTCATTCAATGATTTTACAAAAGTTGATACTCAAACTACAGTACAATGAAAAAGTATTATAAAAAATGCATTATCATTGTGTTTACTAAAAATATTGTTGCTGATTATTTCAGCAAGTTTATCGTACTTTTTTTACAACTGTAACGAGTCTTTTGAACTGCCCTGTGTAATATTGACGAATAAATTGTGTTTTGATTCTTCATCAAGTGTTGTCATCAATCACTCCAGTGCAAATCCAGCTTTTATTTTTCCCTGATCTTATTCATTGCAGTCTATTAATTGTATGGTATTATATTAATACAAAGAAGATATAGAGCAAAATACTAGATGGAGTGAGGAGATAATTACAAAGTATTACTAAGAAACACTGAAGGAAAAAAAAAAAAAAAAAAAGATTGGCACCTGTTGGTTTAGAACAACATAATTTTAAAAGCAACAAGATAGTTGGATATCAGATGACAAAGGAATGTAGTTTCAAGGAGAAAGAATCCAATACATATGGACAAATTTATCTCTTTACAAGTTGTATAATAAGCAAAATTTGGACTATAGGAATGCATTATCATAACTCTCATTAAAGGAATGAGCTGCATGTTATTTTAAAAATTTTGCCTCCAGACATTTTCTTATTTAACACTTTAAAATATTCAGTGTTAAATAAATAATAAAATAAAGCACATTTGTTCTAATTTTACCTCAGCACCATCATTACAGCTGTAACTCCACAATCCCAAGATAAATGCTGCTGAACATGAACCAATGGAATTTCAATTGACTGAATTTCACGAGCTCCACCACCCATGATTTCAGGTTAATGCTTTCTTACTATAACACCTTTATTGTTTTAAGATAATCTATAATGAAATAAAAAGTAAGTTTTTTTATTATAAAACTAAAAACAGAATCTAATAACAAAAAATTATAACTAAATAAAATTTTGAGTGATACATTTTAATCTACGAAAGAAAAAATGTAATGTATTTTATATAAATGCTGCATTGAAAATAAAATTTCAAAATTTCTTAAAATATATACTTTACGATTATTATATGCATATTTATTACTTTTCATTGTTGTACTTCTACTTTAAAAAAAAAAAAAAATTTGAAGTTGGAAAGTTTCGGAAGAGACAATTAAGTATTTCATGTAGTAGACTTTAAGGTACCCCTTGTATCATGGCGAAGTTGTTGTTTGATTTATCGCCAAGTTGTAATTTCATTTATGGTAGCCTGAGTAGTTGAATGATATGGAAACCCTATTCTGACGTAATCGGGTGCATGATTCTGGGAAATTTTGAATCATGGGATGTTTTGTAAGCGTTTTTGTGGTGCATGTTGGTTTGATTCTTTAGATGGTAAAATGGACGAATTTAGTCAGATTAATTTGAAGTTTCTGTATGATTTAGAGTGAAAGGGGAAAAGAGTTTTAATTGACTGGTATGTAAATGAAGGTTTACTTAGTAGCCATTATAAGTGTCCTGTATATAGGAAGGATATGCTTCTAGTTGAACGTAAAAACCATTTAGATGGATTTGAATGGGTTTGTAGGAAGAAAGGTTCAGATGGTCACTATGTGAAGCATTCGATCAGAAAGAGTACCTGGTTGATACATTTGAGTATGATTGATATTTTGATTTTTACGTGGCTCTGGGTCTACGAAGCGAACTCGAAAATCATGGTAAGTGAATATTTGCTTTTGGTAGTGCTTAAATGTATAACATGTTTTACTTTTTTTATGTTATTTTATTGTTTGGTTTAAAATGTATTTTATTGAGATTATGTATTTTTTGTTTGCCTATATTGTAGAATTTGGTGCTCCTTTGACTTTTTAAGTGAAAATATATCAATGTGTACAAAGGGAGTGCGCAATGCAAGTTTGTGCAATTCTGGGATTTTTTTTAAAAGTGAAAATAGGTTGACGTGTACATGGATAAAGTTAAAGAGTGCGCAATGCCATTTCTGTGCAATTCGGGGATTTTTTTAAAGTGAAAATAGCTTGACGTGCACATGGATAAAGTCAAAGATTTTTTTTTTAAAGTGAAAATAAGTTGATGTGTACATAGACACCGAGTTTGTGCAATTGTTTGTCTTGTTATTTTGGCTTTGTGTAGTGGCGATTTTTGCGCCAAAAGTTGCCGCTTCGCAAGCCAAAATAACAAGTCAAAGAATTGCCCAAAATCAGTATCCATGTACGGCCAAAACTCGCCAAGGGGTACCCTAAACTATACTTTTACCAGTATTTCCTCATAATGGCTGGGTGCTCACTTCAAACCGAAACAAATTTATATATAATGGTCGGGGGGCACATTCCAGTAGAGAAACATATCAAAATTCTGGTGGAATACAGAATCTACAAATACTACACAATTCGTCATTGATGTATAATACAAACTTAATATTTTCAAAAAGAGGGAATACAAAAATTCACTAGGAACATTTTACAATTATTTATAAAATAATTTTGAAGCAAATCAATTCAAGATAAAAGTAACATTTGAATGTTCCATTTAAAGTGAAAAATAAAACAATAACGTAGTAAGAAAAATTTGCGCATTATAGTAAGGATTTGAAGCAAAAGTCAGTTGAAAGTTATACTCGAAATAACTTACTCCATAAAATTATGGAATTATTTCAATTATAACAATCAAAGCATTATACCCATTTCATCAGCATGTGCAGCATTAAGTGATAAAACAACATGTGACATTCATCACTCACACAGAAAAGAAAAACTAATAATGAACAAAACGAAATCAATATAACTAGTTATAAAATCAAACATAATTCTTTTATACGGTTAAAAATGACGACAAGATGAAATTTCGAATACATCTCACCATGCATTCTCTAACTGTGTAGCAAGTTACTTCATAAACAAAAATAAGCGTACTGCAAAACACGTTGCCAAACTTTTAGAACTATTCTAAAGTTTAAAGGTCCATTTTCTTGTTTAAAGGTCTTGCACATTTTTCATGAAATGCTTTCGGGAGATATGTTAAATAGAAAAAAATAAAGTAAAAAAAATCGCTTATTTTATTTTCTTGATTTAATTTAACTTTTACGTTAGTCTTCACATGTAGACAAGAACAGTTAAGAAATGTTTGGAAACCATATGCACGAATTTGAACGGGGCAGTAACATTTTTCGACATTTACCGGCTGTTTTTATAAAAATGTTAACTTTGTTCTCTTTTTTAACATAAAATTATTAATAATTCGTTCATGCTACTAATACAAGATTACAAGTTATGAGATTATTTATGGCTGCGTTGTAAATGCATATTTATATTTTATGTTAAAAAAGAGAACAAAGTTAACATTTTTATAATAATAGCCGGTAAATGTCGAAAAATGTTACTGCCCCGTTCAAATTCGTGCATTTGGTTTCCAGACATTTCTTAGCTGTTCTTGTCTACATGTGAAGACTAACGTAAAAGTTAAATTAAATCAAGAAAATAAAATAAGCGATTTTTTTTACTTTATTTTTTTCTATTTAACATATCTCCCGAAAGCATTTCATGAAAAATGTGCAAGACCTTTAAACAAGAAAATAGACCTTTAAACTTTAGAATAGTTCTAAAAGTTTGGCAACGTGTTTTGCAGTACGCTTATTTTCGTTTATGAAGTAACTTGCTACACAGTTAGAGAATGCATGGTGAGATGTATTCGAAATTTCATCTTGTCGTCATTTTTAACCGTATAAAAGAATTATGTTTGATTTTATAACTAGTTATATTGATTTCGTTTTGTTCATTATTAGTTTTTCTTTTCTGTGTGAGTGATGAATGTCACATGTTGTTTTATCACTTAATGCTGCACATGCTGATGAAATGGGTATAATGCTTTGATTGTTATAATTGAAATAATTCCATAATTTTATGGAGTAAGTTATTTCGAGTATAACTTTCAACTGACTTTTGCTTCAAATCCTTATTATAATGCGCAAATTTTTCTTACTACGTTATTGTTTTATTTTTCACTTTAAATGGAACATTCAAATGTTACTTTTATCTTGAATTGATTTGCTTCAAAATTATTTTATAAATAATTGTAAAATGTTCCTAGTGAATTTTTGTATTCCCTCTTTTTGAAAATATTAAGTTTGTATTATACATCAATGACGAATTGTGTAGTATTTGTAGATTCTGTATTCCACCAGAATTTTGATATGTTTCTCTACTGGAATGTGACCCCCGACCATTATATATAAATTTGTTTCGGTTTGAAGTGAGCACCCAGCCATTATGAGGAAATACTGGTAAAAGTATAGTTTAGGGTACCCCTTGGCGAGTTTTGGCCGTACATGGATACTGATTTTGGGCAATTCTTTGACTTGTTATTTTGGCTTGCGAAGCGGCAACTTTTGGCGCAAAAATCAATTAATTATATTCTCTTTATCTCTCAAGTAAGAAATACTTTTGCATAATCGGGTTTCATGTTTTTCTTATATGTAACATGAATACAAGCTAGTTCCTTTAAAAAGTTTTCCACAAAGGCATCCCTTCTCTTAAATAGTCAGCCCTCTTATGTTTTGCCATATTCTAATAACCTAACCTTAACTAAGAAATATTTTTCTCTAACTAAATTTATTAATAAGGAAATTGGGTTACTTTAACAATACAGCTTAAATACATAATACGTAAAAGCGTGACATAATTTACAGGAAGGAAGATCTAATATACTAAATTTTAAAATAATCTCAAATTGACATAAAGGAAGCATGTAGAAAAGTTGAGCGTTGTAAAGTAATACACCATTTGTAAAATTATAATTATTGAAAACTTATTATATGTAACTAGAACCTGTTTATGGAAGTATGGCATCATTTGTAATAATGTGACGCTAATTACCACGCATGGACGTAAGTAATTAGTTTGTGAAATTAATTTTGAAAAATAGCAGAGCGCGATGAAAGTACTGCAATAAAATGCATAAAATAAATTCCGTCTTCATATTACCTCTTAATATATATATATAAAAAGTGAATTATATCTACCAAATAAAACTGACTCCCTAAATTAAAATTTCTAAGCAATGAGATTAAACTTTTGTTGATGCTCTTTTTTCAGCACTCTTGATAATACTTAAAAGTTAATCAATTGTTAGTTCATTATTTATTTTTGTTCATAGCTTTTTCAAATTACGCTTTTATTATTATATATTAATTATCACTCTTATCATTCGCATCAATATGCAATAAACAGTGCTTCACTGAAAATTTAGCTGTGACGATATGTTCAACTAGCATAAGAAACAGAGCTAAAAATGGTCACTTAATATCCTCGAGACGAAAAAACGCTATACTAACTCTTCGGTTAGCCGCCACTCTTGACAACACTCGATATAGTAGAATGTGTATATATTCATAAAAAATATAGTTCCGCGATTTCTTAGTATCACGTAAAGCAAAAACACGCTGTAAACTACCAGTATTTATAGTTAAAAAAGAAATAACTAAAATCGCAATCTATTAGCGTAAAAAGTAATTTATTCGTAGAGAGGTTTATTGAAACACTTAACAATGAGTCGGGAGAGCAAGGTCAGCGAACAAGAATACCTCCCATTACAGAAGAAATATATGAGTAAGTTAAAGAAAGGTCAGGGTGAGGGAGACTGAGAAATTTCTTGTGGTCACATTAAACATTTGCTGCGGCATGTATGTGACATCTGTGCGACATTCACATCCACATCACAATGTGACATTTCTGCGACGTTGTACTGTGGTCACAAACGTAATGTGAAGGAAATGTAACATTGAGATGCCACTGCAAACTAGAGTGGTGGCCAAAATTGTGGACACTTTTGGAAATTTTCATGTTTTTGAACTTTGTATGCTTATAGAAAATGTTACGTTTCGAAAAATGCAAACTTGCATATATCATTTTAAAGAGAATTTATTACTAAATTCAATACAAAACACAAAGTTCAATTATTTGCAATACAAAAAAGAGTTATATGTACTTTAATATTGTAAGGATCTTAAGTTTTACTAACGTTTATTTTATTTTAAATCTTTACTATCACTTCTTATTTTCTACTTCCGGCCAGAATTAAAAGCGTTAACTTATTTATGCAAAATTTGTCTGGCGAACGCCAAGTACTTAAGTTGTGGCTTTTTGCCAAGCGAGAGAGAGGAAGGAGTTAGACGAAGCAGACCGCTTGCCTTAGAAGTTTTACTCAGTTGCTGGTTGCCTTCCAGGCCAGAGGTTTAATCCTCTTGATAATTTTAAACGTATTGTAGTGTTAACAGTTCTCTGTACTACATACGGCTTCCTGTTAATATATGGCCAATCTTCCACGTTTATTATTTCAAAGTCAAGTTAGAGTTTAGTTATATTTTTATATTCTTACGTTTAGACCAAAAGTAGTGGGTCTTTGTATTCCGAAGTACGGAAATTATTGTAAATAGAGAAAAATAAAGGGTTTGGTATACCCTTCTTGTGTATCCTGTCTACTTCCCACAGTTATTGAACATAGCTTTAGTAAGCTCTCTGTTCCGAGTCAGGTCCTTGCATGTTCCCGAAGAAAGTAAGACGGAACATTGAACCTGATAGTGGCGCCCAACGAAGAAGGATAACCATGGCCGAGTTTCAAGAAGAACCTGTGCTGCCTGCAGAAGAGGCTCAGCATCCAGAAATGCCAGCTGCCGCCCTGGAAGGATTTGGTTACATCGTCCAGACCATGCGCGCTTCGATGAAACCAGAAGCAACATTTAATGGAAACTCACCGGTAACCAGTTTTTTGGAAAAATTGGATGACCACTTCATGCTCTACCCCGTGCACGAATTTCAAAAAGTTACCTTAGCTTCCACGTTTAGCTACCAGCGCTTTGAGAGGCCAAGCGCTTAATTGGTTCAAATGTATAGGCAGAAGTCTCTTGGGTCAAGCAGGAAGTCCCACCTATACTTGAGAAAATTTCAAGACTGCCCTACTAAAAGCCTTCCCTGTTGTAAGGGATCGTGCGAAATTAGTTACGGAACTTTTCAGTATATATCATCAAAGAATCGAAAATTTCTCAAGCTTTATTTTAAGAAAAATTCACGTCTTCAAACTCTTGTATGAAAACCGTCCGGATCCTGAGATAATTCAAGTGATTTTGCCGAGGTTACTGCCCCAAGTGCAAGACTTTATTGAATTAAGAAATCCGACTATACTGGAAAAGCTATTTGAGCTAGCAATCCAGTTTGAAAGTAGAAGAACGGCGGACATTGAAAGAAGACGCCAATATCAACAGCGAAACCAATTTGGTGCGCCAAGACTACAGCAAACTCAAGCACACGGCTACAGAAGTAAAGCGAATCAGTGGGCAAGGAAACCCGAGCGTTCAAAAACAGCCGGCGAACGTCGACAGTTCAATAGCAATCCAGGAAAAAAGTCTCAAGGCCAGTGGAAAAAGAAGGAAAGCACGGAAATGAAAAATAATTTAAACTAAAACGGATTTCTGCTGACGGGAGGGTGCGGAAATCCGAAGGCCACGAAAACCCCTCATCCTTCAAGTTAAATACAGTAATGGTGAAAAATTTGACTCTTCCGAAGATTGAAGTGTTGGTGAATAATATCCCAGCCACCGCACTCCTGGATACAGGCGCGCAGTGTTCCTGTGTGGCAGAAGATTTTTTTAGGAAGTATTTTCGGAAATACCGCATATATAATTCGGATAATACGACAGTGTTAGCGGCGCAAGGAGAAAAATGTAAGTGTATAGGTAAATTACCGCTGTATGTCCGTATCAAGGACGAACAAGTAAAGGTTATGTTTTTCATAGTAAGGAATCTGCAAGCACATATTATCTTAGGGATAGATTTTCTTTCAGAGGCACAAGCAACGCTAGATTTTAATGAAGCGTCCCTTAAGCTGACAATGAAACCAGTTCGTGAAGAAAAGGCTGAACCGCGGATGTTAAACCTTGACCACCTGCCTAATGACGAGCAACGAAGAATCCGACAAGTGGTAAGTGAATTTGCTTCGTTATTTAGTGATATTCCAGGATTTACTCAGGTTACTAACCATAGTATTGACACCGGAGATTCAATGTCTGTTCGCCACAAAGCATACCGGTATGATAAGAATAAGGAAAAAATTATAGAATGGCATATCACCGATATGCTACGTAAAATGACCATAACGCCCATCTCAAGTAGTTATGCTAGCCCGGTGGTTTAATGTAAGAAAAATAATGACTATCCTTTGACACATCCAAAAAGGTGGAGATTCGCAAATGACTACCGTAAATTAAACTCCATAACTAAATATCCGGTATATCCGTTACCTATTATTGAAGAAATTCTAAGGAACATAACATCCACCAAATATATGACGACTTTAGACTTAACGACTGGTTATTTTCAAATAGGGGTTAGGCCTGAGGACGTGCCTAAGACTGCTTTTATAACCAAGTCTGGCACTTATGCATTTTTGCGTATGCCGTTTGGCCTTTCAGGGCCACCGGCAACATTTCAGCGATGTATGGACATTGTGTTAAGGCCTGTTCTTGGAAAATCCACATTTATCTATTTATACGATATCATTATTACTAGTGATAATCTCGACCGACATGTACAGGATTTAAGACAGGTGTTTTCTTTATTAAATGAGGCCGGTCTAAAAGTTAATGTCGAAAAGTGCAAATTTGCAGCCCCTGAATTAAAATATTTAGGTTATAAAATATCTCAGAAAGGAATCGAGACAGACGAATCAAATATAATCGCTGTACAAAAGCATCCGACTCCAAACACGGCGAAGAAGCTCTCTTCTTTTCTAGGACTTTGTTCATATTATAGGTCCTTTATAAAAGATTTTGCAGCAATTGCTGAACCATTGTTAAAATTAAAAAGGAAAAAGGCAAGATTCTCGTGGACGGCCGAAGCCAATAGTGCTTTCGAAAAATTAAAACAAGCATTAACGCAAGCCCCTGTGTTGAAATTTCCTGAAAAGGATGAGAATTTAGAAATTTCAGCGGATGCTTCGGATTATGCGGTAGGAGCGGTACTTTCGCAAAATCAGCAGCCCGTGGCATTTTTTAGCCGAACTTTAAATCAAACACAAAGAAACTATTCCGCGACCGAGAGAGAGGCACTTGCAGTTCTGTTAGCAGTGCAAAAGTTCCGAGTCTATTTTGGAAAGGCGCCAATAACAGTGTACTCTGATCATGCGGCGGTAACTAGATTGTACGCAGGGAAAAACTTATCCCCAAGGTTAATAAGATGGGCACTCAAGCTACAAGAATATAATCTGGTAATCAAGCATACCCCCGGAAAGGAAAATATCGTAGCAGATGCCCTATCCAGAATTAAAATAGATGAAGAAGGTAATACTGTAAAGGTGGCAATGCTCACAGCATATACAATAAATTCCCGAGAAATTGTAATAACCGAACTGGGTAAGGATCCTGAGTTTGGAAGCATTTATGAGTATTTAAAGGATCCTGAAAATTTTAGCCACCAAGATATTGTGGCGATAAGAAATAGGGCGGCCCATTACGAACTAATAGATGGTCTATTATTTTATACAAAAACTACGAATTCCAACAACGAATTTCGACCTGTTATCCCAGCTAGTCTTAGATTAAATATCCTGCAGGAGCTCCATGACAGCCCTTTAGCTTCTCATGCTGGTATTCGAAAAACTATCCAACGCATACGCGAGGCAGTCTATTTTCCTGAACTGCAAAAGTTAACAAGGGCGTATGTCCAGTCCTGCCCAACATGTCAAGCAGTTAATTATATTAATTTCCGCCCGTCCGGGTTTCTAAATATTATTAAATCCGAATTTCCAAATGAAATAATACGCATCGATTTATTGGGCCCTTTCCCAAAAAGTCAGTTAAATAAAAGTCGCTATCTTCTTGTTATGGTTAATCATTTTAGTAAGTGGACCGAAATTGTTCCCTTAAAATGAGCCTCCGCGAAATTAGTTACTGATTCTATTTTAAATAAATATATTTTAAAATACGGGGCGCCCTTAAAAGTTATATCGGATAATGGTCCTCAATTTGTAAGTAATGTATTTGAAGACATGTGCCAAAAACTTGACATACGTCATTTAAAAATGGTCCCGTATTGGCCGCAATCAAATATAGCGGAACGGGTCAATAGAAATATAGTGAAAATTATCCGTAGTTATGTTAAAAATTTTCATAAAACCTGGGATAACTATGTCAATGAATTTGCTTTCGCCCTTAGGACCGCAAAACATGATACAACGGGCAAAACTCCTGCTGAGTTATTTTTAGGCAGAAAGATTATAACGCCGTTAGATAAATTCTTTTATGTGCAACAAAGAGCCCCAGAATTTAAAATGGGTGATATAGAGAAACTAATTAAAGAAGCAAAAAAGAATACTGAAGTAGCACAGAGAAAACAAAAGCTATATTATGACTTGAAACGACGGGGAGTAACTTATAAAGTAGGGGATGAAGTATTAAAAATTAAGCATTCACTTTCTTCAGCACCAGAAGATAAAACTGCCAAATTTTTTCCACGATTTGAAGGACCATATGTCATAGAAAAAATAACTCACGCTGTAGTAGTGTTAAAAGCCAAGAATGGTGAAACCTGCTCCGCAAACATTGATCAAATCAAACCCTACTATGATCGTAATAAAATGCAAATATTTACAGATCTTTTGCAGGATCCGGCACGGCAGACACTGCAGGTACAAGCCCCAGAGTTGGAACAACGAAAAGTACAAGGGCAAGCCATTAAGAGGCAGGAGCAAGTGAAAAGAAAGTTTCCCCGCGGGAAAATGGAAGGTAACAAGAAAAAGAAGCCGTTCCACCGTCCAGAAAAGAGAGCTCACGAACACCCCAGAATGAAGAAGAGAGAAGGACGACGTATGCAAAGAGAGCCAGGAGAAATGACGGCAACTATAACCCGGCTCTAAAACGGAAGATCTACTCATCCGACAGGACTCTTCGCAGCAAATGTCGCGGAACTGCGGAAGGGCCAACAGCGGCGGAGGAAAAGTTACAAGGAAAATTTGAACGGCCAGCAACGAGGTCCAAGCAGGAACGCGAAAGAAGTTTCCCGATTCCGCTAAGACCAGGTGCCATCAAACGGCCAAGACCACAGGCAGAGGCGAAAAAGAAGGTATTCAAGGGTGACCGAACTGGAGAAAAAAGAAAGCTTCTAGAGGAAGGCACTGAAGGGCGAGCCCGCACAAGAAGGAGGATAAATCAAACGAAAATCTGCGCTACCTTCCAAGACTGGGCTCAGAAAAGAATGTCCGAATATCACAAAGATAAGTAAAAGTTTTATGTTACTTTGCAAATTTAAGTTAATCTTTCATTCTTACTGCAAGTGGCAGATTTCAAGAAGTTTTACCTCATGCGAGGTCTACCTTTATCGCCAAAAGGGCGAGAAATGAGTTGTTACCGATTTTGGTATTATGTTTTTCAATTACTTGCGCGTAAAACTAATGTTGATGTATAATAGCGATGTGTAAATACTTAAATATTGTAAAAGTTATTGTATAAATTTTATTTAAAACATTCTGGCAAGAAAGAAGTTTTAGTCTGAAAGACTTTTTGAAATGTAGTATTTCAATGTAGAAAGAATTGGCACTTGCTTTGAAAAGAATAGAAGTTAACAATGTACTACTAATGTATGTTTTCAAATGCGAAAAATTAACGGTATGTTAATATGTTCTTATATACAATGTGAACTGTTATTTTAAATGTTAAGAAATACCGTGATATGGTAAAAGTGAAAGTAATGTTAAAAATTTTTTTATTCGTGTGACTGTAAAAAGACTAAATTGTGGTGAATATGTGTTAAAGGTTGAATGAATGTAGTTAGGCTCTCAGACGCTACACTTCAGAGTTAGCCACTTTCAGAATAGTACCTCAGGGTTTAGAGTTGAAGTTAGGGTGTGTTACGAGGTCTTGGTATGTTGAATTTTAACACGTTAGTGTTTTGATGGTAGGATGAAGTGTTGAACACGTATACATAAACACATTCGTGTTCGGTGTTCTTTTACAACACATGTCAGAGAACACGGGGAGAGATAATTAAAATAGTCATGAATGAAATAAGAATGTTAAGAGAAATATAAATATTTCTCTATGCATGTTACTTGCCATTTCATTGTGTTACTTGCCATCAATCAAATATGCATGTTACTTGCCATTTCATTGTGTAACATTTCATTAAACTAGTTTTCCTTCCAGATCTCTGGAAGGAACCAGATTTGAATAAAAGCTCCTGTTTAGATGCAGTACAGATGAAAAAATTGCGTGTCCTTGGAGCTGCTATTGTAAAAACAAATTTCTTTTTTTTTTTTTCAATTTCTAGTTTCTAGTGAAAAATGTTTGTAAAAGATTGGTCTCGCGTTAGATTCTAGAGCTAAAAGTTTTCAACAAGGTCGTTTTAGACCTCAGTTTCAAACTAATTAACTCTGGCGGGAAGTATGTAAGGATCTTAAGTTTTACTAACGTTTATTTTATTTTAAATCTTTACTATCACTTCTTATTTTCTACTTCCGGCCAGAATTAAAAGCGTTAACTTATTTATGCGAAATTTGTCTGGCGAACGCCAAGTACTTAAGTTGTGGCTTTTTGCCAAGCGAGAGAGAGGAAGGAGTTAGACGAAGCAGGCCGCTTGCCTTAGAAGTTTTACTCAGTTGCTGGTTGCCTTCCAGGCCAGAGGTTTAATCCTCTTGATAATTTTAAACGTATTGTAGTGTTAACAGTTCTCTGTACTACATACGGCTTCCTGTTAATATAAGGCCAATCTTCCACGTTTATTATTTCAAAGTCAAGTTAGAGTTTAGTTATATTTTTATATTCTTACGTTTAGACCACAAGTAGTGGGTCTTTGTATTCCGAAGTACGGAAATTATTGTAAATAGAGAAAAATAAAGGGTTTGGTATACCCTTCTTGTGTATCCTGTCTACTTCCCACAGTTATTGAACATAGCTTTAGTAAGCTCTCTGTTCCGAGTCAGGTCCTTGCATGTTCCCGAAGAAAGTAAGACGGAACATTGAACCTGATAATATAAATAAAAAACACAGTTATGAAGTGGTTTGTAATTTCTAGCTTTCCTGGCCAATCACTGTTCTTGTTCTGAGAACCAATCAAATGTTAGTGACTGCCAGTAGAAGCTGACATCATGTTTACAGTTGAAACAATTCATTATTTTGCTTTGTTCTGTAGAAGGAGGAACTGTTTCTTATACACTGCAATTACAAGTAGGAATTTTTGTAAAAGTTTTTAATATTTAGTCAAGAAGCAATGACATCAAATAAAAGAGTATATTGGACACCTAGAAAGAGATGTAATATTATTGTGTTACGAGAAAGTGGTCTTTCCTATGTTGAAATTGCAAGAGAGGTGGGCGGTTCAGCGACTACATCTGGAGTCCGAAAGTTTTGTTTACGATATCAAAAGACAAATTCAATAAAAAAACAAAGAAGGAAAAGCCCGAAAAAGGTGCACCACATCTATTGATGACAGAAGAATAAAAAGACTATGTCTCCAAGATAGAAAAATGTCATCACCGGCCATCAGAAGTGATCTGAATGATGCTGGTGTTTCTGTCAGTTGAAGAACAATCAGGAGAAAGTTAACAGATGTTGGACTGAGAGGTAGAATTCCACGAAAAAAGCCTTATCTTAATTTTCAGCAACGAAGAAAAAGACTACAGTGGGGAATTAATTTGACAGATGATCAGTGGTCACAAATTATATGAAGTGATGAAACTAAGATATTATTATTCGGTAGTGATGGGCAAAAATATATAATACGTAGAATAGGAGAAGAGCTACATCCTGACTGCATTCAAACAACTGTGAAGAACCCAGTTAGTGTTATGATTTGGTCATGCATGTCAGCAGATGGTATTTGTCGCCTTCATGTCATCGATGGGACAGTCAATGCCAGAAAATACATTGACACTATTCTAGAACCAAAGCTTCTACCTTCCATCAGAGATCTCTTTCCCAACAATGCTTCGTTTATTTTTCAGCAGGATTCTGCTCCTTGCCACACGGCCAAAATATCGAAAGAGTGGTTTCGTACAAAGAGCTTTAAATTGTTGTCATGGCCAGGAAACAGTCCTGACCTCAATCCTATCGAAAATTTGTGGCACCGTTTGAAAACTCTTGTCCGAATGAGGCGCCCATCAAATAAAAGAGAACTAATTGAGGCTATAATTGTTTCCTGGCATCATGTAATAACGAAAGAAGAGCTTAAAACTCTTGTAAGCTCAATGAAACGTCGATGTGAAGCTATAATCAAATATAAAGTGTACCCTACGAAGTACTGATAACTCACTGCAATCATCAGTATCTAATGTATATCGATAACAATTATCGTTTAATTTTTTTTTTTGTATTGCAAATAATTGAATTTTGTGTTTTGTATTGAATTCAGTAATAAATTCTCTTTAAAATGATGTATACAAGTTTGCATTTTGCGAAACGTAACGTTTTCTATAAGCATACAAAGTTCAAAAAAATAAAAATTTCCAAAAGTGTCCACAATTTTTGCCACCACTGTAAGTGTGCTACATAGGATACAGGTGAAGCATATAGATAAGCTTATAGGATCATTGCTTTATAAATATGCAGATTTTTCCATTTAATGAGAATTTGAAATTTATACCAATCTGCATGGTTTGAGAGAATTGAGGATGCTGTAAACAATGTTGATTATTTTATCCCTGTGGACAATTACGATGTCTTTAAAAAAATCGTCGCTATGCAGTTCTGGCACCATATATTTAGACTTTTTTTTCCGATTCTGACACGTGATAGGTACTCAGTCAGCTATAGGCTGTTCATTTACGTAGCGGGCGAAAAAGCTGAACTCGAGCGAACTCAGGATTACGTCCTCTGCGTAATGCGAATTTACGCAGGCGAAAAAAAAATAGCGGCAACTACTTCGCGAACGTACTTGTGTGGACGGGCCTTGAGAGTGTCGGTGCTGTTTTGTTTCAACAGATAAACGGTCAACAACATGTCGTGGCATACTGAAGAAAGTAAGAAAGTGTTTATCTAACTCGGAGAGGAATTACTGTTTCACCAGGAATTCTTCGCCATCGTAGAACTTTTCCACCATTAACCTCTACAGCAGAAAATTCCTCCTACGAAGAGATCATGTATCGTTGAACTGGTTATCAAATTTCAAAAATCCCGAGGACACAATAGCTAGATACAAGGACTGGAAGAATATAACATCACTATTCGTGTTCGGAAGCGACCATCGCATGGAAAGGCTGATACCCTGCCCAGGAGACTCTGCCCTGAAACCTCGCGATATTGTTCCTGGGTGTAAGCGGAATACGAGTTTCTTAATCCGATCATACGTCAAGTTACGAATTCAACATCGTCTGACCCAGACCCATGCAATGACAAAAATGTCAGAAAAGACCACTTGGAAGACGACGATATTAAAGCCATAATTCACTTAATGGAGTCTTCAAAAAGAAATACTAGCTGGCAGGACATTTCGACCTGTAGTTCTAAAAATACTGTGATTTTTGGGACTCCCTCTATATGTACCGAAGGTTCGAATCAGATGATGGAAAGGCATTCAAATGGTAGCTGATAATATGTAGCGTATTCGGAAACTAAGTACCGTTTCATTCTAGCGCCGTCGCAGCGCTGTGTAGGCGTCCCGCGCATGCGCACTAGTCTTTCTTTTTCAGTGACTTTCAATTGTTGCCATTTTGGTTGCTCTATGTTGTGTTTTCAGTTTGCTGTGCATATTCGAAATGTTTAAGACAATTAGTTCTCCCGCTGACTGTGAGATTCGTGCCGTGATTAAATTTTTGAACGCGAGGAATGTTAAACCGGCCGAAATTTATCGTCAAGTGACAGAAGTTTACGGTGAATACGCGATAAGTGATGGAATGGTGAGAAACTGGTTAAGAATGTTTAATCCAGGTCTAACAAATGTCCACGCCGAGGATCGGAGTGGTCGGCCTTCTGTTGTCAGCGATGATTTGGTAAGGAAAGTTGATGAAGCAATTCATGAGTACAGACGCTTCACAATGACAACTCTTTCGGAGGCATTTCCACAAATTTCACGTACTGTTTTGTTCGAAATTGTGTCTGACCGCTTGAATTATCGCAAACTGTGTTCCCGATGGGTTCCAAAAATGCTCACTGATTTTCACAAAACAAAGCGACTTGGTAGTGCCATGACATTTCTCACGCGGTACAGTGATGAGGGAGAAAACTTTTTAAACCAAATTGTGACAGGTGATGAAACTAGTGTGTGTCATTTCACACCAGAATCGAAACAACAATCGATGGAGTGGAGACACACTCATTCTCCGAAAAAACAAAAGTTCAAAGTGACAATGTCATCACAAAAAATCATGTGCACTGTCTTCTGGGATAGGAAAGGCGTTTTGCTTACTGAATTTCTTCCCAGAGATGAAACCATTAATGCGGCACCATATTGTGAGACTTTAACAAAACTAAGGCGTGCCATTCAAAACAAAGGAAGAGGAATGCTCAGTAAAGGAATTGTGTTGCTCCATGACAATGCTCGGCCCCATACTGCTGGTGTCACTCAATCGTTAATTCGACAGTTTCATTGGGAGCAGTTCGATCACCCCCCGTACAGCCCGGACTTGGCGCCGTCCGACTATCTCTTGTTCCTGCACATGAAGCGCGAGCTTGGTGGCAAGCGCTTTGGATCTGACGATGACACGAAAAATGCTGTGGAGTCGTGGTTATCGAAACTGGAGGGAAGTTTCTTTGACGATGGTATACAAAAACTGGTCACCCGCTATGACAAGTGTTTGATCATTGGCGGAAACTATGTTGAAAAATAGTTTAAGACATGTATTTTCATGTAAAAATAAAATTGGATTCGAAATAATTGTTTTACTATTTTTTTTTCAAAACGGTACTTAGTTTCCGAATACGCCTCGTATCAAGACTTCTATTTCTTCTAATTGTGTTTGCAAACATAACTGGAGTCCTGAGTAAGAACAGGGAGTTTACTTAACTATGTTTGTGCAAGTGTAGAAGATACGACACAAATGGGAAAAGTTTAATTATCCTTTATTTTCCACAGTTTACAGCCGATCCCGCACTTCGGGATGCAAAGACCAGTATTTATGGTCTGAAACGTGAAAAATAAGAACTAAAACTATTTTAATTAAATAAGAACTAAACTCAGATACTTTACAAAGACTAGTAAAGCGAAGATTGGCTATTTAAACTTTGCGTATATAGTGAGCAGAATGCGAGAATCTACAATACGGCTTCAAGTATTCAAGAGAACTTGGCCTCAAAGGCAGACAGCAACTGACCGAAAAGCGAGCGGCAAGGTAAGGTAGCGAGAAGTCTCTCTTTCTCTCTCTTGGCTAACAGCCGCAATTTAAATACTTAACAGTTTTGGAAACTCAATTTGTGTAACCAAATCTGTTCGCGTTTATTTTGGCCTGAAATGGAAAATAAGAGAAAGCAAAGTTTTAAAATAAAATAAACGTTAGGAAAATTTAAAATCTTTACATACTTCCTACCAGGATTGCATAGTTCGAAACTTTGGTCTAAATGACCTTGTTGAGCATATTCAATTCTAATTTCTAACAAAGACTAGTAAAGCGAAGATTGGTTATTTAAACTTTGCGTATATAGTGAGCAGAATGCGAGAATCTACAATACGGCTTCAAGTATCCAAGAGAACTTGGCCTCAAAGGCAGACAGCAACTGACCGAAAAGCGAGCGGCAAGGTAAGGTAGCGAGAAGTCTCTCTTTCTCTCTCTTGGCGAGGCCAATCCTTACAACCATTCTAACCTAAAACTACTATCTCTAACCTAAAAGTTATCTATGTAGTATGTACATGAAGACATTCTCTGAACACAAAAATTCTTCATCTGTACTTGAATCTAAAAATAGAATTTTTCTTTTCATTTATCTGGCTCCTTCCAGAGATCTGGAAAAAAAAAAAAAAAAAAAAACTATTTTAGTAATTTTGTTGCAGCATTTTAGTTGATGGCAAATTGCATGAACACGTTTCTTTTAGAAGTGCGCTATTCTCGATTTATTTATTTCATTCATACTTTTATTTAATTATCTCCCCATGCTCTCTGACATGTGTTGTAAAAAACAGAAATATCCAACACGGGCATGTATATGTAGAAGTGTTCAACACTACCGCCTACCACCATAACACTAACGTGTTAAAAATCGACATATCAAGACCTCAGAACACGCCTTACAATCAGCTCGAAACCCTGAGGTACTACTCTGAAGAGGTGGTGAGCTAACTCTCAAGTGTAGCGTCAGAGAGCCTAATCTACATTCATTCATTCATTCAATATTTAGCACACATTTACAATGCATAGCGCTATTTTCAGTCATACTATTATGCTTGTAATTTAAATTCTAAGTTTTAAACTCTTGCATTTATACAATACTTTCACTTTTAACATATCAAAGTGCTTCTAAATCTTAAGAGAACAGTTCACATTTACTTAAGAACACATTAACATCTCATTAATTTTAAACATTTCCAAAACATACAGTAGTAACAAAATGTTTTGTTAATTTTCTTCTCCTCAATTTAATTAATTATTAATTAATTTCTTCAATTTAAGGTAACCCACCTCGTTCAAAAGACCGATTTCGACAGAAAAACTCATTTTTTTAAAAAAATTTAATATTTTTTAAGGCTATACTCTTAGCTATCGAAAACAGCATTTCTCTTCTTGATATGTTGATTAAAAGTGGAGATATACCCGTTTTTCTGAGATACAACAGACCGGAAGTAACTGTCTGCCACACCGGAAGTTAAAGTTTAAAGGACAAATTAAAGGTGCAACTTCCACTTTTTCTGTGTTATATATAAATTAAATAATTTTAAGCCTTTCGATATGTTTGGAGAATCTGGCAAAGTATTTTCATTATGTATTTTCTCTTTTACGTTTGGCAACAACGTTTCAAACTTATTGTTTTGTTTACATTGAGATTTCGGTTTTATGTACAAATTTCCTGCACTAATTTATCAGCTAAAGATTCATTTTTCTGCACGTTTTTTAATTCTGTTTAGTAATCGAAAGTTGGAGAATTCCAAAATTTATACGTAGTCATTAAAAAAAGCGAAAATTATACAGCGACTGATACACAAAATATGTAACTGCTGATGCTGGTAATCACAATGAAACTGAAACATCTGTCTATGAAATTATCTGGAACATTTATTGCAAATGAAAAAAGTGATTTTGATGAACTAAAAGGCAATCATAACGTTGAGGTTTCTATTCTTTTAAATGTTATACTCTCACTTTGTCACATATAATGCAGGAGCATTTTTAGTGAATATTTTTGTATATAATGTCATGTAACAATCTGAAAACTTTAAACGTGATTTTTGATTAGTTGTTTTTTTCATGATTTCTGTTCACGACAACCATGATAACTCTAAAAGTTCATTATCACTTGAAATTTTGCACACACGTTTTATACATTATTATGCATAATGTAGACTAGCAGTTAAAAAATTAATCCCATAGAATTTAAGTTACATCATTTTTCTTCAATAGCGTGTGTATTTTTTAAGAAAAATTAGTGTTTACTGATATATTTGATCATATTTTGCTAGTGAATCAATATTTTCAAATTATTCTGGTTCAATACATGTTTCTAAGTAGTATGTATAAAATAAAGCCAAATTTAAATTTTTATCAACAATATTTTCTTGTCAGTGATGGTTGATATTTTTATTAATTTTGATATAAAATTTTCAGTTTTTTGAGTACATTTCCCAAAATAATGATTTTTTTATCTCTTTTGCAGTGATTACATTTAAGTTTGAGTACAATTCATTAAAAAATCACTTAAATTCAAAAATATAACAAACATTTTGAAAAACGTCCTTCGAACGAGGTCGGTTACTTTAATTAATCTATTCAATTTAATTTCTTAATTTTCTTCTTAATTTCTTCTCTCTTTCTTTTATATTTAAATACTACATTTCATTTCCATAGAAGTCCTTCAGACTAAAATGTCTTTTCTTAACAGAGCATTTCAATAAAACTTTATACAATACTTTTACAAATATTGTTAAAGTACTTTTACTATGCTGTTACAAAGCTTTTATACTATTCGAGTACTTGTACATTACTTTTACACAATATTTTTAGATTACTCGCGAGTAATTGAAAACATAGTAAAAATAAGTAAAAATCATATCTCGCCTGTTTTCTCAAAACTTGACCTCACTTGAGGTAAAAATTTCTAAGTTCTGCCATTTGTAGTAAAGAACGAAAAATTAACTCGGTAAAGTAACAGAAAGTTTTACATATCTTTTCTGATATTCAGCCATGCGTTTTGTCCCCCATTCCTGGAAAGTTACGAAGACTGTGGTCTGGTTCAATCGACGTCATGCTCGGGACTGAACATCAGACGCCTCAATCTGTCATTTTCGTTTTGGCCGTGTGCCTTGACCCTTGAAGAGCTTCTTCTTGTCAGTTGGTTGCTGTAATGTTCGCTTAGTGGGCGGTATCCTTGGAGTCATCGGCACATCTCTGGTTCATTGTTGCCGTATCCTGGCTGCTCGCTGATCTGGATTACCGTCCTGCCTTGGGTTTGGAACTGCATTCCAAGGATGAAGCTTCGGATATTTTCTTCAGCCGGTTTGCTTTTCCTTTTCTTTGCCGGTTGTATGGCTCCGGTCACTTCCTCTTGCCCGCTTATTACTGCTAGAATTCCTCATTTCATCCTGTTGGATCTGATCATGACTTCTCTTTTCTTGTAAGGGAGGCTACTTTACCCTTCCTGTTGCCTCTGCTTCTCTGTCGGGAGTTTTTCTTTTCCGGCCTCTATCCGTACTTGTCGATGGCTCTGGCGGTTGTTGTCGTGCCATTTCTTGAGAGGGTGCCTGCGGTGCTGGATCCTGCAAAAGGTCTTCAAGTATTTTCATTTTATTGCGACTGTAATACAGCTGGATTTAATCGATATTTTCCGTAATTTTCTCACCATTCTTGGCTCTTAAAACCACCACTGCCTGAGTTATTTTCTCAACGAAAAATGGCCCTTCAAACCGTGAACAGAATGTAGCCACTTTATCTTCTGGAGCTGAGGAAATAGAGTGCTTAATCTTTAAAACTTCATCCTCCACATTATAAGTTACTTCCCGTCTTTTCTTGTCATAGTAAAATTTTTGTTTTCTGAAAGACTTCGGAGTTTTCTTTCACCTCATCGATTAATTTGTATATCTGACATTTCAAATTCAGGGGACCTTTTCTGAACATAAAACAATTTATCCAACGGTGTTATAATTTTTCAACCCCAAAACAACTCAGCAGGTCTTTTGCCAGTCGTGTCGTCGTGTTTGGCAGTCGGAAGAGTTAAGTCTGATACGGTTATCCCAGCTTTTATGAACATTTTTAACGTAACTACGAAAAATTTTAACTATGTTTATATTGACCCTTTCCGTTATATTTGATTGCGGGCGATTCGGGACCATTTTTAAATGACGTATGCCCAGTTTTTCGCCCGCGTCTTTAAAAATATTACCAATAAACTGGGGACCATTAGCCGATCTAACTTTTAGGGGCTCTCCGTATTTTAAAATATATTTATTTAAGATAGAATCTGTAACTATTTTCACGGAGGCTCGTTCCAGAGTAACAATTTCCGTTGACTTACTAAAATGGTCGACCATAACGAGGAGATACTGAATTTTATTTAACTGACTTTTAGGAAAAGGACCCAATAAATCGATGCCTATTATTTCATTTTGAAATTGTGATTTAATGCTATTTAAAAACCCGGCCGGGCAGAAACTAATTGGCATGTTGGACTGGACATACGTCCTTGTTAATTTTTGCATTTTAAGGAAACCAAATTGCTTCGCGTAAGCGTTGGACAGTTTTCCGAATGCCAAGATGGTCTGAAATAGGCGAATCATGTAATTTCTCTAATATATTTAATCTAAGACTAGCTGGGATAATCGGTCGAAATTCATGGTTATTATTCGTAGTCTTCGTATAAAATAACAATTCATATATCAGTTCGTAGTGAGCCGCCTTATTTCTTATCGCCACAATATCCTGTTGATTAAAATTTTCGAAATCTCTTAAATAATTATATATATTTTTAAATTCAGAATCTTTGCCCAGTTCGACTATTATGGCTTCACGGAGTCTATTATTTGTGATGTGAGCATTGCCACTTTAACTGGGTTACCATTTTCATCTATTTTAATTCTTGACAAGCATCTGTTAGAATGTTTTCCTTTCCCGGCGTGTGTTAAATTATCAAGTTATATTCTTATAGTTTAATTGCCCATCATATTAGCATTGGGGATAAGTTCTTCCCCGAGTATAATCTAGCGACCGCCACATGATCGGAATAGACTGTTCCCGGAGAACTTCAATAATAGATTCGGAACTTTTGAACTGCTAATAGTACGGCCAGTGTTTCTCTTTCAGTGGCCGAATTCCTTTGAGTGTCATTTAAAGCACGTCTAAAGAGTGCCGGGGGCTGCCCATTTTGGGAAAGCACCACCCCTACGGCGTAATACGACGAGTCTGCCGCAATCTCTTAACTCTTGTTTTATTTTTTCAAAAGCGGTGTTAGCTTCGGCTATCCAAGAGAATCTTTCCTTCTTTCGTTTTAAGTTTAATAGTGGTTCGGCAATAATTGCGAAATCCTTTGTAAAGGATCTGTAGCATGAACACATTCCTAGATAAGGAGATAATTTTTTCGCAGTATTTGGCGGCGGGTAATTTTGAATGGCAATTATTTTTGATTTATCTGTTTCAATTCTTTTCTGGGAAATTTTATACCCCAAATAACGTAATTAATTTGCTGCAAATTTATTCTTATCAATATTAACTTTTAGACCGGCCTCATTTAAAAACGAAAACACCTCTCTTAAGTCTTTGATATACTGTTTCAGATTATCACTGGTGACATCAACTTTACGTATGTACTGAGCAGAATGAGGGAAACTACAATACGTCTTCAAGTATCAAAGATAACTAAATTCTGGCCTCAAAGGCAGACAGCAACTGACTGAAAAGCGCGCGGCGAGGTAAGGTAGCTAGAAGTCTCTTTCTCTCTCTTGGTTAAAAGCCACAATTTAAATACTTAAGTTATACTTAGTTTGCAAGCTCAATTTGCATAACCGAACCCGTTCGCATTCATTGTGGCCGGAAATGGAAAATAAGAGAGGGTAGTAAAGTTTTAAAATAAAATAAACGTTAGTAAAACTTAAAATCCTTACTATACTTCCATGGTCTCGCATCCCGTACGTCCTTGAAGAACAATAGAGGAGCCCCATAGGAGGCCTTTTCGGAATAATGAAGACTTTGCAGAGAGTTTGAGAGTGCTTCTACTGGAGTAATGGAAAGGTTGACTTGCAAAATTGGTTCCAATCAGGCGATGCTTGCGCGGGTAGGAAAGGACAGAAGAAATGCAGTCGAGGGAAGCTACAACTTTACAATGTAAGATCGTCTTTTGAATGTATCGCCTTTGAGATCCTGGGGACTTTGCCACGAACTGCTAATGGCAACGAATAAATCTTCGTTGCCATTTCGAGCGATTTCGAGGATTTCGAGGCTTTTCGAGGCTCGCATTTTCGAGGCTCGCAGTAAATCGATTTCGAGGCTCGCAGTAAATCACTCATATCGATAAAACCCATACGATCCCATATTTACATCCGCAGTTAGACAGTAGGGTGAAGAGGTTTAATCGAACTATCCTTAATAACCTCTCGCTGGTGGTTTTCAGAAAGAAATAAAACTAGGACAAAAATTATCTCTACTTTTACTGGTTTCTGCAGTGCTGTCCACGAGACTAAAGGCTATTCTCCATCCCAGTTCTTCGGTCGTAATCTTTGTTTGTCTGTGATGTGTTATTTGAGTCAGCCACCGGATGAGCCTTCATTATCTGAGGTGTATGTGTTTTCACGTACATAGCTATCTGCTTTCAGTGAAGAAAGCATCAGAAAATTCCAGAAACTTAACACTTTGAACAACCATGACATCAAAATCCTAAAATAACACACACGAAGATAAAAAAAAGGCACATTATGCCTTTAAGCAAGCATCAATGTGCTATATGCGTGCAAGAAAGTTAAGTCTGAGATTTCGCCGAAGATGATGAAAACTGCAGTATGCGGTTCAGCGCTACGCTAAAATGCTAAAATTCTCATAGGAGATATCGTAATCTGCCGTTGTACAGCGAAATGTCTGGAAAGCCATTTGGGGCTGGCATGGGTCATATAAATATACTTGGCAACATTGTAGGCTTATAATAATAGAATAAACACTTTGGAGCCGCTATAGCATATGATAAATCTAATTTTCTTAATGTTTTGTATTTCTTATAATTGTGTATTTTTAATAAATGTACCTTTAGTACACATATTAATAAAATAAGGTGTGTAAATATATATATATATATAAATATATATATATATATAAATATATATATATATATAAATATATATATATATATATATATATATATATATTAAATACCTGTAGACGGCATATTGTACTAAAACAGACCGTGGACTGTACGCTTTACCAGCACATTTTCATAACAAGTACATAAACACTTTGCGATATAAATGTTTTTTGGAGGCATGATGCATTGCCTTATCAGTGTATTTTTGTGCTTCTTTGGTGGGTTTGGGGATAGTAAAAAAATACCCTTAAAAAGAAACTTAAATATATCAAAATATTGATATTCGGTCACCAAAATATTTGATGTTCAGCCGCAGTATTTGACAAAAATTGTTTTTAATACAGCTTCCCTTTTTTATGTTTTTGTTCCTTTTATAGTTATTCATTAGAAATAAAATATTACTATCTTGAGCTGTTTAGCACTAGTAGTTTGACCCGGTGTTGAATCCACGAAAACGGACTGTCTTCAAGTTTGGTTTTATCTATATCTAACAGGAATGCAACTCAGTTTCTCCACGAAAGCACATGTACCCTTGGTCAGATAGAAATCAATTGGCTTGCTATATCCAAATAATTCATTAAAATGAATATATGTTTTCATTAATTAAATTTAATATATTATGATGCTGTTGTTATTTTTGTCATGTATTCTTGTGTTGATATTACATAATTATTGTTATAAATTATAATGGTAACATCAGTCACGTTACGGGAATGAGAATTATGAAACAAAAAATAATTATAAAAATAATAGTTTAGATAATGCATGATATTATGTATTAATGCTTCTTTTTCTAGGTTCCCCCTGTTGTTGAAAAAGAACTACGATCAGGATCTAAAAGATGGTCTACTAGAACATGCCCAAGAGTGTCAACCACTGATTGTGACCTCATGACCCTGTGCACCTCAAGACTGCATCGATATCCATTCAACATCAGAATTTACATAAAGTGGACCAGTCACCAAGTGGTGCATTAATGAGCTGCACCGTAATTTGAGATTGAGATCTAATATTGAATACCATGCGTTGTTTGTATGTCTCTTCTAATGATCATGAACAGCAAGAACTAACTGTAAGACTACTGAAATTAAATCATTGATTAAAAAATTCTAAATTTGGTTTGATGGTGCTGTTAAATACCCTATAGAAATTTCAGGAAACTTTTCACAAATGTATTAAAATGACTGCTGCATACATGTGTGCTTTCTGAGATTTATTTGTTAAAATATTTCGGAAAGGGAGCCTGCGAAATGCTTTCTGTTAATATTATTTAAAATTGAAAATCACATATACTTTACAATTAAGTATACCTTATTTATTTCATAAAATTAAAATTTTCAAGTTAGAAAAATGTTTTTGATGTATATCCGGTTTCTATATAAGCATAACAATGTATTCTAATTATTCAGAAGTACTTGTTATTAAATTCGGAAAAATAATGATTAAAATATACATAATCATTTGACAGCTAATATTCTAGAGACATTAGGTTAATTGGGAGCAGGAAAGATGAAAAATGAGCAAACGCCTTCACCGGGAATCGAACCGCGGATCTCTGGAATACGCGCCCAGCGTGCAGACCATCACACCAGGAAGGCAGGCCAAGAAGGGAGAGAAATATGTGGACTAGTTTCATGTTGTTAAATTAAATTTCTTAAACCCAATATAAGTGATATAATTTATTAAAGATTACATGTATGTGTGTATAATATTTAGCATAAAATATTTCTTCAGTAATTAATTTTCTTATGTAGCAGTTGCACAAAATTCGTGTATGTTGATTTAATTATGTTCTTCATTAACGATTTGAGATCTTAATTTTAAGCTTATATTTTTTCTCTCACTTATTTTATATGAAATGTTTTCCTTTTTACATAACATGTTACTAAGAGATATGTTTAATCTTCAGAAAAATAGAATTTGCTTTTAATAAATTGAACAATTTGAACAGCTTTGGAAAATTTTCATTATTGTATACGTGAATAAATATTATAATTTATCATGCTTCATAATACATTTTAATATATCGTAAATTAAAAATTACCATAAATGAAAATTTAAAAAAATCTTTATGGTTTAGAGGCTTGTGATGAAAAAAACTTTAAGTAAAACTTGTTTTTGTGTGGGGAGGGGACAAGGGAAACTTTACAGATCCTGGCAAACACTTCTACAGAGTCTCCGAATTTTAAAGGTAAGTGTCATGGAATGTCATTGAAAATAAGAATTTTGCTTAGAGTAATTTTTTATATACTATAATAGTAAGCAGCTGAATATCTGTTAATTATACATTAGAAACAATGTATAATTTCAATTTTATCATGAGAAAGCAATTTTTGTTGTGAGTTTGAATAAGGAGAGCTTAAATCTAAGCTATCTGAAAGCTATGTATGTCTGTAGAATAGCAAATCAGTATGAGATAAAAGCTATGATTTAGTTGTACTGCTGAAAGATTGTTGTCAAGACAAACTGTAATAAATCATTAGAATTTTTTTAAGTAATGGGATAATATTAAACAAAAAGCTGCTAGTTTACAGATTTTTTCACAAGAGGATGTAAAAAAATAAAAAACAAGAAACTTGTATGAAAATGATTTAAGAAAGTTTCATGAGTATGTTAAATGTGCTTTTCTAATGCATGGAGCATGGTGGAATTAAACAACAAAGGTAATAATAATAATAAATGAAATTTAATTTACAAAAAGTAAAGGTATACCAGACAGAAATTTTTATTAAAATTTAGGTCTTGCAATGAGCAGTTATATTTTAGCTTATTTCTATTGGTGTGTAAGGCATTCAGTTTTGTAAAAATAAATTTTTATATACATGCTAATATATTGCAGGCATGTATTTTAATGACACATATTTCATAATTTCACTCTCTCAAAACTGAATCATAATTTTATGCAAATAAACCAGATTGCTATGCTAGCCAAATTGTCAATAATTAATGCTATAGATATGCTGATTTGCATAAGCAACTTCCAGATTGCTTACCCATAGCAGTAATGAATAATAATAATAATAATAAAAAAATACCAGGAAAAGGATCCATAGCAGTAACTGAACAAAAAATACCAGAAAGTGATTAATATAAATTTTATGCCTGAGCTCTCAAATAACTTCCTATAATTTACAGTTAACATCGCAAAATAATTACAGTTAATACTAAGCATAATTATAATTGATGGTTTAAAGTATTCTCAATTCATATTGTAATATAGTCCACTTAACGTATTCCCAATTTATGATTCAACATTTCCCATCCTTGGTTCAATGTATTGCCAATTTATGGTTCAACATATCACAAAATAATGGTTCATTGAAAACATGAAATAATGGTTTAATGTTTTACCATCTTTTGGTTGCAATTTTTTCACAATCTTTTGCGCAGTTCAAGATATAACTTCGTTATTACTTGTGTATATTTTATCTTCTTCTCGAATAACAAAACACCACCAAAATTTCAATGATAGCATTTTTGCTTAACTAAAATTAGCTGATGATAAATCTTCAACTATGGGTACAAATTTAGCGATATTTGGCAAAATATATTTATTTGATTACAGCTATAAAAGCTGTAATTAGTAGAACGTGGCAGGTAGCTTCAATACGGAATGAAGACACCTGTCACCTATAATGCTGAAATGACATTAGAAATTGCTAAAACATCTCGCATTTATCAGTTGGTATCAGAAGAGGTTGCGTGGATTTTGGACGTTGATGGATTTTAAGTCTTCTTTATTACTTGAATATTAAAAAAAATTTTATAAAATTTAGATTCTCATGTATTTCACTAGGGATTTAATATGAAATTTAATTAATGTTATAGTATAGTGTATAATTTTAACCTGACACAATGTTCACTCCACATTTATAAACAGATCTCAGTGATATAAGATAAATATTTTAAGCTTCAGATTCGGGATGTCTCATTGAACGCATGATTGCTTTAAATGCGGTAAAATATTGTAGTGAATGCCGGTAATGTTTAGGATTTCAAAATTAGCTTAAACTGACATTGATTGCAAGACCTGACGTACGCAGTTACTATTTTGTATAATTGCGGGAAATATACCGCCTCGCGTAACCTTTTTAAAGTCTTTCTGACCCCTAAATGACCCGCTGTTTTCGCGTTGTGTAATTCCTTCAAAATGCTTAATCGAAGCGAGGCTGGGATGACTGGTTTATATTCGAAATTTTCGTTTGTTGCTTTCGTATAAAACAATAAATTATCTATTATTTCACAGTTTTCTACTCTATTTCTTATTGCATCGATATATGTGTGTCCAAAGCTTTCGGGGTCTTTCAAATACGCATAGATACTTCCAAATTCAGGATCAGCTTTCAATTCAGCAATAATTGTTTCTCTAGAATCTAAAATTTTGAAATCAACACAGCGCATTTGAGTTCATTGCCTTCATCGTCCAGTTTTATACGAGATAATGCGTCAGTAACATTGTTTTCCTTACCCGGTTTATATTTAATTATTAGGTTATACTCTTGAAGTTTTAAAGCCCATCTTATTAACCTGGGCGTTAGGGTTTTCCCCCGAGTAAAGTCTACCAATAGCCGCATGATCCGAAAAGACTGTTACTGGCGCTTCGCCGAAATAAACTCGAAATTTGTGTACAGCCATTAATACGGCTAATGTTTGTCTCTCTGTAGCTGTATAATTCCTTTGCGTAGAGTTTAAAGTTTTACTAAAAAAATGCCAAAGGATGGCCATTTTGCATGAGAACCGCACCTACGGCATAGTCCGAAGCATCTGCTGCAATTTCCAGGTTTTCGTCCCTTTCCGAGAATTTCAAAACAGGGGCATTGATGAGTGCTTCTTTTAACCTTTCAAATGCAGTATTTGCCTCTGCTGTCCACGTAAATTTACTTTTCTTTCTTTTAATTACTAACAACGGTTCAACAATGTTCGCAAAATTTTTTATGAAAGACCGATAATAAGAACATAACCCAAGGAAAGAAGAAAGTTTCTTGGCGGTGTTGGGAGGTGGGAAATTCTTGATGGCTTTTATTTTTGAATCTTGAGTTTCTATACCCTTTTGCGAAATTTTATAACCCAGATATTTAAGTTCTTTTGTCGCGAACTTGCATTTTGATGCGTTAATTGTAAGACCGGCCTCTTTTAGTAATTTAAAAACCTCTTCTAAATCTTTAATATGTTGTTCCAACGTACTACTCGTTATAATTATATCATCTAGATAGATTAAAGTCGATTTTCCAAGGACAGGCTTTAGAACAATGTCCATAGCTCTCTGGAATGTTGATGGGGCCCCACACAACCCAAAGGGCATGCGTAAAAATGCATAAGTGCCCGATTTTGTGATAAACGCGGTTTTATGTATGTCTCCGGGTCTCATAGCTATTTGATAGTAGCCCAGACGTTAAGTCCAACGTAGTCATGTATCTCGTAGACTTAATTTTTCTAATAATTTCCTCTATAACCGGCAAAGGGTAAACTGGGAATTTAGTAACACTATTAAGTTTTCTGTAATCGATAGCAAAACTCCAAGCCCTTTTATCCGAGGGAGGGAACTCATTCTTTTTCCTACATAGTACGACTGGACTCGCGTACTCACTATTTATGGGCGTTATTATCTGATTCTTCAACATTTCCTGAATGTATTCTTCAATTATTTGTTCTTTCTGTTTATCATACCGGTAAGGTTTACTCCTACAGGGTTTGTCGGCAGTTAATTGTATATCATGCGTAACAATTTGACAATTACCAGGCCGTTCTGAAAACAAGTTCGAAAAAGTACTCACCACTTGCTGGATGGCTTGGCTTTCATGGTCATTCAAATGGGTAAGGTCCACTTGCGGTTGTTTCACTGGCTCCACCACCCTCCGATCCATTTCCAGCATAATCGAATTTTCCTGAAAATTCAGTTTGGCCTTCGCGGCCTTTAAAAACTTCATGCCTAAAATGACTGGACTCTGCAAATTTTTGACCACAAAAATGAATACTTTGAGGCTTTCATCTTTTACCTGTATTTGTAATGATAATTTCCCAATGCATTGACAAGTTTTTCCTTGCGCTGCTATAATTTCTGTGTTTTTATTTTTAAATAATCGTAACCTATTAAAATTCTTCTTAAAAAATGTATCACTCATAAAATTACCTTCTGCCCCTGTATCGATGAGGGCTTCTACGCCAACCAGGACTTGTATAATTGGACACGGACATTTATAGTAAAACAGCGCAAAATGCCGCTTCGAAACTAACCGCCTTTCTAGGCTACCGCCCCTTTGGGCTAATAAATTAAATTAACAGTAAATAAAAAAAAATCTTATGCAGAACTAAAAATAAATTAAAAAAATTATCACTATGAAATAAAAGCAAAATTAATTATTACGGTTAAATGCAATTTTAATATTAGAATTAAATGCATAAAATTTTGAAAGAGTCAAAAGTGTTTATAAAGTAAAGGCCCGTCCACACGAGTACGCTCAAAACGTATCTGACGAACGCGCTTTTACGTTGCCAGCGTAAAAGTGTCCAAACGAGTGCGCTTGCGAAGAGTGCGTTTAACCAGAATTATTTTCACGTGACGTTCACGTGATTTCCTTAAATCACGTGACGCTGTAATATAGCGTCAACAGAGCGAGCTGTATCTTATTACTTGGCTGTGCTTCCGTATGTTTGCAGCAAGCTGTCCGAATCAGATGATTTTTTTTTTTTTTTTATAGCTGAAACTTTACTATTAAGTGCAATTATTAAGCAGATGCAAAACCGCAAAAAATGGCAAGAATGGGTCCTAAAGATTCATTTAGAGCGACCTGTTCAAAGAGTTTTTTTTTTTTTTTTTTTTTTTTTTTTACTGCTTCGTTTGCGAAATGAATATCCGGAATTATTAAATTCCTACTATTAGCTCACACTCCCTATATCTTGTTCAAATTTTCAGTACATAAAATGCTTTTTATTCATCCACTCAAATTCAAATACAATTTTTTAAACTTGTAGTAATGACACTTGATGCTAATACAGCTTTTTCACATAATAAAATTTTTAAAATTTTTAATTAAAAAAAATTCTGTTTGTATTTTTATTTATTTATTTATTTATTGTATTTTTTAAATTTTTCTTTGTGGACCTAAGTAGGAATTAACTGAATTTTTTTTTTGTATATTACTTGTTATTTAATTACTCCAGGATGAGTATCGGCCAGTTTGACAGACTTGCAGATTCTATATTGTATGAAAATCAGGATTTATAAAATTGGTTTAGAATACAGTATATAAAGAGAATTAAATTACTTAATTCTCTTTATATACACCATCCACCATATAATAAAACCAACTTCCTATTTTTTAAAACTCCCCCTCCCTTGGTCTTTCGTTTTTCTTTTTATTTATTTTTGAATTTAGAATGAGGTTCAAACTGTGGACAGTTTATGAGAAATTATGTGCATGATAAAATATGCAATAAAGTAAAAATAAAGAGAGAATTTATAGATGATATATGATAAAGAGATGCAGATATATTATTACATAAGGGTTTCTATTTGCAATGCACATTTTTTAACTAAATTAAAAATAGCAATAATAATAATGAAAACAATAATAATATGTAAAATAAGAATATAATGATTCATGATTAAATATAAGAAACACGTTTCAAAATGAGAAAAGCTAACTGAATTATATACTGTCTACCTGTGAGGTTCGAACTCGCCACCTTTCCATTTGCAAAGCAGGGCGCTGACCACTCAGCTATCTGTGAAAAATGATGTAACAAGTAGAAGTCACTGCAAAGGTAATTTAATTAAATTTCAATAAATGATTGCTATATGACACAAGTTGTAACCTTCCTCCAAAATTTCGTAATTGTATTTTATTGAATACTCTTTCGCAGTCAACTGCTTTATTTTAGAAGTTGTTATATTGCTGAAGTTAGTTTTTGGTGTATTTAATATTGGGATATTTATAGAGCTTTTAATTACACATGATATAGCCAATATTTATAATAATTAAGGAGAAGTTTGTAAGGCAGAAACTTTAATTTTGTATAAACTGTAATTTATTTAGTTTCCTTTTACTTACGGTGTTATAAATAGGTAAAGCATATGGATATACTGGTTCGATCATTGCTTTATAAATATACAGTTTTTCCCTTTAATGAAAATTTTAAATTTATACCGATATATACGGTTTGAGAAATCTGAAGATAGCGTGAACAATACTGATTATTTTACTGCTGTATACAGTTATGATATTTCTAAGCAAAAACTCATCTCTGTGTGGTTCTGACGCCATATTGAAACGAGTAAGCAAGAAGGTTTTCTGATTATGACACGTGGTAAGAACTCGTTCGGCTATTGGCTATACGCGCGAGTCGCGGTCGGAAAAGCTGAACAGGAGCGAACTCAGTTTTACGTCTTCTGAGTCACGCGAATTTACGCCGGCGTCAAAATGTTGCGTCAACTACGTCGCGAGCGCACTCGTGTCGACGGGCCTTAAGGCCACGCTCTGATTGTTGTGGAATGCTTCTCCGACGAATTCGGTAAGTCTAACCAGTTGTTTTGCCGTACTAAGTTTTTTCCTGAACCCGAATTGCTCGGGAGGGATCTTGCTAAGATATGGCTCCATTCTCTTAAGTATGATGCGTTCAAAGATTTTTCCAAATCCTGGGAGAAGGCTAATGGGTCTGAACCCGCCCGGCCTGGTAATATCCTTTCCCGGTTTGGGGAGAAGAATCACTTTGGCAGTATTCCACTTATTAGGAAAATAATTATTCTCCATGCATGTGTTGAGTAGGCTGGTAAATTTTGTGATGATTTGGAGAGGTAGATTTTTGATTGTAACGTTGTTTATTTCTTCGAAGCCTGGAGCTTTTCTATTTTTTAACTTGCGTATTATATCAAGCACCTCTTTGGGAATCGCATATTTAGTCTTATTTTTCGCCCCTGGGCCACTAACCCAGTCTTTAATGAAATATCTGGTGTCATAAGAGAACATAAGATCACACGGATCTAAATTGGGCATGAACTGTTTCTCTAGGCGCGAAGCCATGACTTCTGCTTTGTCCTTATTTGTTAATGCGATAATATTGTTATCGTAGAGAGGTTTATTGCACGTTTGCTTGCGTTTAAGATTTTTAGCAAATGTCCAGAATGAGTTATTAGGTTCGTTAAAGCTAGTAATTTTCTCATTCCATTTTTCTGTTCTATAACTGCTTACTTCACGTTTAATCTCTTTACTCAGCTTATTCATGCTTAGTTTAATATTTGGATCCCATGAAATACTGTATCTCTTACGAAGTTTATTTCTTTCTTTTATTTTGTTCCTAATGCACAGAGGCAATCTGTCAGCTTTGTGATCCCAAGGGATTTTCTTTGTTGCTGCGTTAAAAGCATTGAATATGCTGTTTGTAAGATTTCCGATTGCATAGTCGATATCGTACGTAGTCGATATCATACGGCTTTTAAAGTCAGGAGGGTGTTGAAGGATGACGTCACTAAAAACATTCCAGTTTGTGCATTTTCTATAATTCGTTTTATTACATTTATTAGTGCCTAAGGTGGCGATGACTGGCACGTGATCGGATGCCAACAATATAATGGTTTATCTTTATTATTTTTGTCTGGGCATTCTGTTATAGCATGCTTTTGCCCGCATCTAACGCATTTGTGTTCGTAGTTACACCCTGCCTGAGTGTGATTAAATCCTTGGCACCGATAACATTGTATCGCGCCTTGTCTTCCTTTGTACTCGACTACTTTTATCGTGAGATCGCATAAGTATTTTTCGTGATAGATTTTCCTAGATGCATCGTTTTTGGGGAGGATAATAAGAAAAAGTGGAAGCATTGTTACTTCACCTCCTCGGTGTCTAGACATTTGTTTTATATCCTCTATGGTGTATCCTAGTTCCTGTAACGCGGTTCTGATTTCTTCAAATTCAGTGGTTAATAGCAACCCATTTATGACAACTTTGAGGCTTTTGTCTTGAGGTAAGATATACGAGTGATGTTCGAATTTGAGTTCTTTTAGGACCTTAACTATTCCTCTGTAACTGTCTGCATTAGTAGTCGTAACCTTAATACCTCCTTGAATTCTTTGACCGATGAAGTCGAACTTGTGTTGTCGAAATATGCCAGCTATCTTATTCCATGAATATTTTGATTCTGTTAGTATGATAGGTGGTAATTTATTTGACTTTGATTTATCTGCCTTATTATTTGAAGTGTTAGTATCATCTGATTTATTTTCCTCTTGTGTAATTTGCTGTGGGTCAGCAGTACTGGAATCCATATCCATGTTGTGTGTGTTATCCATTTGGGAATCCCGAGTGTTACTGTCTGGGTTATTCTCTTGAGTTTCAACGCAATCTTCATTACTATTTGTGATAATGACTGGGGAAATTATCTGAGTGTGAGTACTAAGCTTAACTTTCTTAATACCTACTCTGTTATTTTTTGTCCTGACAGTTTTGTCCCCGTATCTGTGAGGAATGACATGTCGGTGACGCGCACCCCGCCCACTGGGTTAGCCTATAAGGTCCATATAGAATACATTGTGACGTCACAAGCTTATTCCCGCCCGTTTATGGACGTCACACAGCTCCGCTTTCTCAACTTTGTTGATGCAGCCTATTCTACGCTTTTCCAAATTATTTATTAAGGGTGATATAGCTAAAGGTTTCCGGTATTGTTTTTAAAATTACATCTTTTTAACTTTAATCATTTTTATTAATCATTTCTTTATATTTCTTTCTCTTAAAATAGTGTATAATAGTCGTAAATTTATTTCTATTATCCACGATTTCTAGTGAATGATTTTATACGAAAGGAATTACGTATTGCTAAAAAATACGGTGACAGATTGGAAAAACTTTTGTAGGGAAGTATGCATGGAATTATGTTTGAAGGAGAATGTGATGTTGGGTGGGGAAGGCGTGATTGTCGAAAATGACGAAAGCAAGTTTGGCAAGCAAAAGTATCATAGACGGAAAAGACTCGAAGGAAGATGGGTTTTTGGTTTGGTTGAGAGAGGGACAGATAAATGCGTCTTTAGAGTTGTTGAAAACAGAGGTGCCGAAACATAATTATAGAGAATGTTCTACCAGGATGGATTGTTATATCGGATTGTTGGAAAGCATACGGCTGCCTCGAGTTCGAAGGGTATGCGCACCTGAAAGTCAATCATAGCTTGCGTTTTAAAGATCCAGAAACAGGTGCGCATACCAATAGTATTGAGGGAACTTGGGCAGCAATCAAAAGAAGTTTCCGTGGCTCTAGTAAGGCAAAAGACAGTTTGATTCCTATCTTGCAGAATACATTTGGAGAAGGAAACCCAAGAAATCCGACGTCAGCCAATTGATCCATATATTTCTCAGTGAGATCACTGCCATATGTTCTGCAAAAAGAGAGGACTGAAGGTAAGTTTCATTTATTATTATTGACTTAAGTAAAATATTGGGTGCTTTTCTTAATATGGCAGTTTGGATGTTCAGTAGCTGCTTTATTCTGGCAGCTTTATTTTTGTTTTGTATCATTTTTCTGGACACATTTTTTTTGCAACTCGAATCAATGGAGTTGGTTACGCGCGAGTTTCTGCAATTCTCTGATTTCTTTAAGTGAAAGCAGATTTCTGAGTATATAAGCAACGGAGAATTTATTCAATGTCTGCATTTTTAAAGTAAAAATAGATCGATGTACCCATGGGCAAAGCCAATGTGGTGCGCAAAGCCGAGGTTGTGCGCGATGCCGAGTTTGTGCAATTCTGGTATTTTTTTAAAGTGAAAATAGATCGATGTGCACATGGGCAAAGCCAATGTGGTGCGCGATGCCGAGTTTGTGCAAATCTGGGATTTTTTTTAAGTGAAAATAAATCGATGTGCACATGGGCAAAGCCAATGTGGTGCGCTATGTCGAGTTTGTGCAATTCTGGGATTTTTTTTAAGTGAAAATAGATCAATGTGCATGAGCAAAGCCAATGTAGTGCGCGATGCCGAGTTGTGCAATTCCGGGATGTTTTTTTAAGTGAAAATAGATCGATGTGCACATGGGCAAAGCCAATGTGGTGCGCAATGCCGAGGTTGTGCGCGATGCCGAGTTTGTGCAATTCTGGGATGTTTTTTTAAGTGAAATAGATCGATGTGCACATGGGCAAAGCCAATGTGGTGAGCAATGCCGAGTTTGTGCAACTCTGGGATGTTTTTTTAAGTGAAAATAGATCGATGTGTACATGATCAAAGCCAATGTGGTACAGGATGCCGAGTTTGTGCAATTCCGGGATGTTTTTTTAAGTGAAAATCGATCGATGTGCACATGGGGAAAGCCAATGTGGTGCGCGATGCAAGTTTATGCAATTCCGGGATTTTTTTAAGTGAAAATAGATCAATGTGCACATGAGCAAAGTGAATGTGGTGCGCAATGCCGAGTTTGAGCAATTCTCTGATTTTTCTTTTAAGTGAAAATAGATGGATGAGCACATAGACACGAAGTTTTTGGAACTCTTTGATGTTTTTCGAGCGAATACTGATCGTTGTGTATGAGGGAAAACGAAGTTGTGTGTGATGCCGAGCAGTAATGTAACTTTATATATGTGCAATGTTTAACATATCGTTTGTGTATTTTAAATTTGTATTGTTGTTTTAATTGTGAATTATATTTAAAACATCATTTTTCATTTAAATTGTATTTTTAATTTTTTGGTTTTGATATGTTTATAACGCTTTCCGACTTACGATATATATCGATAGCCCGACGATCTACTCAACAGTAGCAAAACTGTAAACTTTAACCTTTTAACATTTACCTGATATTTTAATACGTAGTGTTTGGTATCCTAATTGCACTTGATAATATGAGTTCATTGATAATATGTGTGTGTGTGCGTATGTGAAGCATTGTTTAGTGTTCTAAGTTTGTAGTATTTATTTTATTATATTATTTTCTTTCATTTTGAGAAATTTGGTAGACGGTTGCACGGATTTTGGCGATTTTTTTGGCGAGCAATACGATTTATGGTAAACCCATTGCGAGACAAGTTGTTTATGGTAACCGACACTTTGTTGTCATTTTATTTAAAAAATAATGCGTTTTATTATGCATAAATTCCGTGTTTTAAATATTGTTTATGACTTCAAAGTAATAAAAATGAATTTAATTTTCCATTTTTATTCGAAATAAAAATTTTATTGTTTATGATATTTTATGGAATTTTATGTTGTAAATGATGTAATGAATGACGTTACCTTACTTTAAAAGTAATTGGTTTTAATATCTATAAATTTAATCTAATGTTTTTAACATTATTTATGGCTGTTAAATATTAAAATACAATTTAATTTTGCATTTTTTAAATATGATTTTATTATAAATGATTATTTAAATAATTTTAATTCTAGGCGTGATGTAATCAGCTCCCTGATTGGTTAATGAATATTTGTGCATTACCGCGCCATTTTAAAATTTTATTATTCATCTCTTCGAATTCCTCAGATTTCAAAGCGAATGGATGTGTCCGTTTCGAATATGAATGTTGTTATTGGTAATTACCAAGATTATTGGTATCGGAATAAAAACATTGCCGTTTGAGACCTTATTTTGGCCAACCTTGCTTTCCTAATCAAAGATTTATTTAGAAATTGTTAGTAGCGTCAGAGGAAATTTATTTTTAATTTTTGGAGAAAACCTGGCTAATTGCTTCTTCAATGAAGTGTGAGAGATGTGGATCACACAGATGAAGATCGTTAGCGGACCGGTTTTTTTTTTCGTGGTACTTATCAATATACGAGAGGTTTAAAAATGTGAGTACATAATTTTCTTTTACTTCATAATTGTATACTTCAATTTTTATTAAAAAATTAATGTAATGTTTTAAAAAATTCCTGAGATATTTATTGCCACATATGTTTTAATGATAAATAATTAAATCCTATAAAACTTATTTTAAAGTATTTAAGTAATATTTTAATTCTTTTAAAAGTTGGTATGATGTTTTTAATTCGATATTCAATTTAAGTAATATTTTAATCCAATTAAATGTTGCGCAATGTTTTTATAGCGGTGTTTTTATTCTATTATATGAAGGTAATAATTTAACCTTACTTTAGCATTTTATAGTCTTAATAAATGTATTTATTTACATTTGCCAGCCATCTTAAAAAAACAACGTTTTCAACAAAAAATGAATCCATTATTTTTAAAGATATTTTTTTTTTTTTTTTTTTTTTTTTGAAGTTTCGAATACTTTACTATATGCGTAAAATACGTAAAAACAGCATTTTTCAAGATGGCTGACGACTGTGAAAACCGCGCCAACAATTGCGCCAATGTAAATCGCTAAAAATCCGTGCAACCGTCTACCAAAGTAGCACTGAGAAATTAGATTATTTTTTTATTTATTAATGCGTAGAATTCTAGTATGCCTACACAGAATATGACGTGATTTAGGAATTTTATAAACTGATATGAAAGCTGTGTAATGATGTTCATATGCAATAAAAATATTCTTCTTTTTTTATTAATGTAAAGTTTAAAATTTTTAGAAGGTAATGAAAATTGTCTAATTATTGATATGTAAGGAATTATGTCGTTACGTAGCAAGAATGTAATTTGTAAAATTGATAAAATTGAAATGTTCCACAATATGAATTTAAATTAAAAAGATCTTTTTTCATTTGTATAAATGCTTTAATAAAAAAATCTTTGAAAATATTGAAGCTCTACAAGTATCAGAGACTGCGACGTTGCTTATCGTTTTAATAACTGGTAGAATTCGCTCACTGTATCATGGTAATTTTAAATATAAACAATTTATTATACTTATTATCCGTAACGCCTAAGCTTAAATGTTATAAATGTAAATTAAAAGTAAAGAATTTGATATTAATTTACAATAATAAACAATTTATTATTGTTATTTTTAAGAGAAAATAGAAAGTACGCCTAGTGTAAATGCGAGACTACATTCTGACGTCACAAACTTAGTCCCACCCATTTATGGACGTCATTCTTTGCGCTTTTACCAACTTCTCTAGCAATGGCTTTACCATAAATCGCAACGCTCGGGGTAAAAAAAAAAAAAAAAAAACCGCCAAAATCCGTGCAACCGTTTACCAAAGTAGCACCAACACAACATTGT
This sequence comes from Stegodyphus dumicola, assembly GCF_044657685.1. Taxonomy (NCBI): domain Eukaryota; kingdom Metazoa; phylum Arthropoda; class Arachnida; order Araneae; family Eresidae; genus Stegodyphus; species Stegodyphus dumicola. The sequence goes on along the minus strand of NC_140769.1, from coordinate 80,892,429 downwards.
ATTAGGAATTTGCGAAATTGAAGCACATCCTATGTAAACCAGTAAACCAGTTATAGGTAAACCAGTTTTCTGTTCTGACACTTGTAATAATTTATTAATCTTATATTCTAACTTTCTCCATCTATCTAAATATGATTCTGACTCATCAACCTATTTTTCGATAATTTTTTCATCTATAGTAACTTGTTTAAATAGCTCTTGCTTAAAATCGTTTTCAGCTGAAATCATTAATTTTGATTTCTCTTGAATAACCCTTAATTCTAAAATTTTTTCTTCATCACTTAAATTATTTGCTCTTTGATCAAATTCATTACACGATTTAGAAAATACTCTACGATGCTGCTTACGTGCTAGCTTTAAAGCTTCCATACTTAAAAATAATGAAAACAAATTGCTTACTTTTAGTTGCAATTCCAGCCCTTTCTTGACACCAGTTGACAAATAATTGCCTCTCAAAAATACTCCAAAGTCAATAACGATTCATTAAAACTCCAAGTTGTTTCATAAAACACATTTATTAGACGTAAGCACATCGAAACTCAATGTATGCATCTTATATGCATCTTTAAATAATACAAAAAGATGCCTTCTCTTCTTATAACTCAAAAACACAGCATAAATTTCTCTTAAAATTAAAAAAGAATAGAACAAACAGACTTAGCAATATTTTTACTGTTGTCACAACCTAACTACTAAAAAATCGCGCAGTTACAAACACGTCAAAAATGAAATTCAGCACGCATTATTCAAAGATAAAAATAAAATATAAACAAAACAATAACTTACGTTTGTAAATATTTGAAGAATACAGTTTTTCACATACGTAATCGGTCGAGCAGGATAACAGTTTGAAAGTAACTAATGAGCGTTATTGCATTATGTAAGCTTTGCGAATCTTCCAATGCAAGATGTAATATCCTTTGCAAAAAAGCATAGGACAGAAATTCTTGTGATGATTAAATGAAAGAGAATAAAGTGCCGCAGAGGTATTGGTAGAGACTAATTTTTCCACAAGCAACGAACATGGTGCATAATCTTCAAGACCGTTTTTTGTCACTAAGTGATGTGCCAGAACACACGTTAAAGTCATGTGCGGTGTTTGGCAAGCATCTTGTACAGTCTTTTGTGTTTCAGAGTGATCAGAAGAAAATCATAAACTTTTTCTACAAATGAAGGTTTAGCACAACGAATATACTGCAGTAGGTATCGTTGAATTATGTCTGTTTGGCTTAAAGGACTTCTGGGTTCGATTACCCTATCCCTATCTGTAGTAGGAAACATATCCCATCTTTGACAGCAATTATGCAGAATGTTTTAATAATAGCTGTTACGAAAATCCAAAACTAAAATCAGAACTACGCCGAGACTAACCGTCAATGGTTGTTCTGCACAGGCTCTTAATATACGTATATGAACCTTAATAATAATTAGACACCGTGAGTCCAATATAGAGCATCTGTTTATACTTTCAATATTTATAGAAAAGGAAATAAATTTTATCTTCTTGGATTCTGCACATGCTTCTTGACGAATAACAATTTTATTAACACTTGGCATCAGCAGCTTCACAGTTTCCTTGAATTAAAGCCGGAATTCTCTACTAGGATATTATTCAATAAACAGAAAAAAATACAAAACATGTTTCAATTAATACCAACATTCAATTCATGGAACGCTTATATCACTAAGCAAACACGGATTAGAACTTGCATAGCAACGCCTAAAACTGATGCCATCCACAAAAATGGATTCATAAAACAAAATTTCGTGTTCATTCAACAAAGTTATTCTTAAAACAAAGTCTCGTGGATATCTCCCGAAGTTTATTGACGGCATTACGTAACATTCTCCTACCTTGATTTGTCACCTTCGAAGTATATCAACAAAGTTCGGAAGTTCAACAGCCCAGTATCTTCGATATCTTGATTACTCTACCGCTTCTTGACGTCCGAGGAACTGCTGAAACATCTTTCTGAACTGGATTGACATTCTGTAATATTGCTGGTCGGTCATTAGTAGGATGTTGATCTTGTATAATGGAATCCCCAGAAGAATTAACTTCTAGAGGGTAAATCCTTTGGACTCGACAAACGAGAAGACCAAGTGAGTTTTGACTTTGACGACTCTAACATGGCCCTCGCTACCTGGATACAGTTCTTCAATCACTGCAAGTGGCCAATTAAGTCTCTTCTTTTTTTCAGAACCAACAAGGACCACTTCTCCAACTTTGAAAATTTTGTCTGATGTGACAGCTTTTTGCGCCACCTAACCTAAGTATTCTTTCTGGAATCGTCGTCTGAATTATTCACTCAGTTCTTGGGAATAATGTTCTCTGTTTACCAGTTTATTCATATCCAAGTGATCAAGATCAGCCGTTCCAATATCTTTTACATCTTGGAGAAAGTTGGATGGTGTTAGAGGCCTCAACTCATCTGCATCGTTGGAGACGTATGTTAACGGGCGGTTGGTTAACAGTGGCTTCTGCGTCGCAAAGAACTGTGAGCATTTTTTACTGACCTCGGGATTCAGTAATATGCAAGCAAAAGCACAAGCAAGTGTCGATAAATTTATAGACTGGGAAACATCCAGAAACTTGTAAATTTCCTTAGAGAAGACTCAAGATTTTTATAACTTGTAGAGACATTAGGTTATTTCGAAGCATGAGAGATGAAAAATGAGCAATGCCCTCACCGAGACTCGAACCATGGACCTCTCGAATACGCGTTGAACTTTCTGACCACTACACAACGAAGGCATGCTAAGAAGGCGGGAGAAATACCTTATAAATTGACCGAAAAGATCTTTTCATATAAAATCCGTGTGTTAATCTTAATGGGAAAAGCGATAAAGTTGTACAGCAAATAATATATTTAGGCCTGCTTATAGACAATAAGCTATCATGGTTACCACAAATCATGAGCGCATTCAGCAATGATCTTAGTTATTGGCAAACTCAATGCAGCGAACATCTTGGGGTGCCAACGCATTTTCTTAGGCATTGGTATTTTATAGTTGTAGAACGAACTGCCTTACGAGGTGTCACTGCATGGGCTGAAAAAGTCAACGAACATCTAAAGCTTATCATTAATTTAATCCAGTGTCTATTCCTACTGTGTATCTACTAGTCCTATTAGACAACTTCAAAGGCAGCCTTTTAAGCTCTAGTGGGAAGACCACCATTAGACCTCAGATTTGAGCGGGAAGTCTTTATAGGCACTATTTCAAGGCTAAAGCCAAGACAGATTTTTTTGGGGGGGCAGAGAATATCAGTAACCTTCGAACACCAATCGACGCAGTTAAATTTTGATGCAGTAATCCACATGGACTCCCATTATACAGTTTCAGTTCCTAAAGAGATCTAAACACATAGTTCTAAAACAGACAATGGTGTTGGGAGCGGTTTCTGCTGTATTGATAATAACTCTATCACATTTACTTGGAAACATAGACTGGACAGTCGCAACACAGTCTTTCAAACAGAGCTATTAACCATAAGTGTAGCAAAACAAAGTAGCCTAGAAGCCTAGTAGACAAACCTTGAAGCAGCAATAAGTTATGCTTAAAATTTTCAAGGCTATGTAAATATTTACAATGACTCGGCTTCAAGATTAATGGCAACTGCAGGTGCATGTTGCAGAAGCCTTTTCGTACATAGTGTCAGACAAGTTTTGTTAGCATTACCACCAGAACAAACGCCGCATTTGTATTGAGTTCCCACCCACACTAGAATACAGGAGAATGAGCTTGCGAAGCAAACCATCAATGATATAACTATGCCAGATCATCCAACACTACTTACTCCCACTGTCTTTTCTCAAATACACATTACAAATGTACACCTTATGAATAAATGGGAAGAGTAGTGGTCATCTGGAAACATCGAAAGAGGCAAACCTGTTAAATCAGCTTTGCGCAAAGTTGAGAAGATCTTCTACTCGATTATTGATAAAGAAGGCTTAGCAAGAATACCTTTTTATGATGTTAACTATGTCATGAAATTTCCCTTAGGTCATCCGATTAACATAGAAATGGCTCAACGACAAATGGAAAGAAGGAAAAAGATAAAATCGCAAAATGGTACTGCTTCTTACACAACAGATGACTACACTACTCCACATTCCACTGATGATGAAGGATGGATTACCCCTGCAAAAACTGCGAGGTTATACTCTGCTCCCGGTTCGGAAGCAAAGACTTCACCAGCTAAGAAGACTTCTACTACTGAGGTAGTCAAATCGATTAGTACGGCTAATAATTTTTAAGTTTTGACGTAGGTTCCTGCCTCTGAGCCTATGATTGCGTGAACGAAGAAGCGTGAACAAAAATCACGCGACTACTGTTCCTGTGGTGGACTTAAAATAGGAAAAGTTGTCGCCAATTTTTTGCCCCATATTGGAGGTAAATTGGAGCGAATTAAGAGGATTTTTCTCCAAAAAACGGAGTAAAAAAACTTTGTCGGGATGTTAACTCGGGAGAAAATAACGCTTCTCTTCGACTCCTCACAGTATCGAGATAGAGCGCTCGCCGTTCTTAGGAAGCATGCAATCCAATTCAGTACTTTTCTCAGTAAGATGGAAACGCCGCTTAAGGTGGTTATCCGCGGCTTATCGGACGACTCTTCGGTTGATGATATCAAAGAAGAACTCATCAAAGAAGGTTTTGCAGTGATAAATGTCGCACAGTTCATCCGAAAAAGAATGACGAGATGATCAGACTTCCCATTTACTTCGCCTCATTTAAAAGAGACGACAGAAGACAAGGGCAGAAGTATTTACTGGAAGAAACCTCTACTTGATTTGAGGGTCAAGTTTAGATAAAATCGATGAAATCCAAGCACGCTTATATGCTTTAGATGTCAGCGCTATGGACATGGAGAGAATTTCTGTAACAACGAGCCCAAATGTTTAAAGTGTGATCAGAAGCACCTTGCAAATTGAAGAAGGAAGATAAGCCAACTTGCGTGCACTGCAAACTGGATCAGGTAGCCTCATCGAAGTCTTGCGAGTTTTGTCAGAAATTTCGTGTAAAGCTTGTCACAAAGAAGCAAACTCAAGCGCTAAAGCCACAAAAAGTGTGATCGTCGGGCGCCTGAAAAAGCTGCGTTCCAAGATAGATAGCCTCCTTCGAAATTCAACTCCGATGTTCCGCACGGTAATTTAGAGGATTTCCAGATGGATGAGAATTTCAAGAAAATGATCTGAAAACTCCTGGAGTTTGCTGAGAAATGCAAACAACTGCAGTCACCCCCCAAGAAAAGATTCTTCTAGCTTTGGAAATGGTCGAAAAATTAATACGAATGGACTTGTAATCCCGTTCACCATTTGTAAGATGACTTATGGGCACCGATGGATGGCGCCACCTATGGACTTGTCTCACGGATGCGCGTTTACTTACCTGTTTTGTAGTGATTCTTATGCTTGTGATGCCTGAGCTTTTCTCTTCATCTCAAGACTTTCCTGCTAGAATCTTACTACGTCTGGACTTTCTACTGTCTTGTGCCTTTGACAAATTTTATCATCGAGCAGAACGTTTCGCGCGATATTCCTGTAATACAAATAATGAATGAATGAATAAGACAAACTCTACCTCCTTTGTTTGTCCTCTGGAGCATTCATCTCACTGCATCGCTCGTAGTAGCACCTTATGTGAAGACAGTCGGAACAAAGCGAGCAAATTTGCAAGCTACTCGCGGCTTGACATCAGAAATGGAACTGGAACTAAGATGGAATTGGCATCACAGTTTGAAAAGAGATGTTCTTCTACATATTTCTCGGCTACAATTTCAATAATTATTCTTAAATTAATGTTTTACCATTGAAACTTATACTTTTCTCGCATTCTGACTATACTATCCTTTTTTTTTTTTTTTAACAAACACGTATATACGTAAAAAAGCAAATTTAAAATAATTAAAAAAGTGTGCAAACATATAAAAGATTAAATTTTCGAACTAATTTACAATATCATTTAAATTCAGATAGCATAAGTAAATCCAGCGCAAAACCAAACCATGAAAATAAATTCACCAATTTAGCAAATTAAAATTAATCTAAAAAATTTTATAAAAATGCATAAGTGAATGACTGTAGAGCAGGCAGGAGACAGACTTATCAAGGGGAAGTTGCCTCCAAATCTAACTCCTTAATCATTCAATTCATTCGTATTTCGTCATTCATGCAGGCAAGGGTAAAATTCAAAACCAAAAGTAAATACATAGTGTGAAATGTCCAAAAAGAAATACCAATAAAGTGGTACTTTTAGAAATTAGTAATTAAAAATTAAAGGTCAAAAAGGAAAATACCAATGAAGTATTTTGAGAAATAAGCAATGTAAAGTATAGTATTAAATTAAATTTAAAAAAAAATCCAGAAAAATTAATTTGGAAACCAATGCATTTTAGAAACCTTTGTCTACAGAAACCTCCCCGACACGAATACGCATATCAATTAAAAAGAAACTAAAAAGGAACTAGACATAATTTACATAAACAAAAAGAAACTAATAAAAACTATAAGTCTGTCTCCTGCCTGCTCTACGGTAATTCACTTATGCATTTAAAAAAAAATTAGATTAATTTTAATTTGCTAAATTAGTGAATTTATTTTCATGGTTTGGTTTTGCACTTGATTTACTTATGCTATCTGAATTTAAATGATATTGTAAATTAGTTCGAAAATTTAATCTTTTATATGTTTGCACACTTTTTAAAAATTATTTTAACTATAAATTTGCTTTTTTACGTATATACATGTTTGTTAAAATTTAAATTTCATTCCTTGCAGCAATGGCGCAAAGAAATAATAAATTTGTATTTATATTTAATTTATTCTTTTGAAACTATCCTGTTTTTTGTTATTCTTATGTACGTTTAATAACTTCCGCTCTTATTTTTGAATTTAATTACTGATTCGCGTAGCCTTTACAATTAAGTATAGGTAAATTAAGTAAGTACGCTACTAATTTTTATTGTTTTACATAATTTTAATGCAGAGTATTTTTCATACTTTTTCAGTAATTTCTAACATGCTCTTAATAACTTCTATTTCGTATTTTCTGACTATATACATGACCTTCGTTTAATTTTAAATATAATTTTTACTACTTTCGTACTTTTTAACGCTTGTATTTTCAACATATTTTTAATTTTAATTAATTTGTTGTATTTTCTGACAATATATATGAATTTTATTCATCACATTATTTACTAGATGTAATTTTTATCTCCTTTCGTATTCTTTATATTTTTATTATCTAAATGTACGAAAGAAATTAAAAATTTACATTTAAAACTAAGTAATTTCTGCGCTTCTCAGCAAGTAACTCCAGAAATAAGAGCGAACATTATTAAAGGTACATAAAATAAAAAAAAATCTGATGTGTACACCACATGACTTCCTTGTACGGAATATTAAATTATACGCATTTTTTCTTGCATTTCATTTAAACTTATTGGATTGAATTAAATCTACTTCGCCGACAGCGCATAAACCACAATAGAATAAATGCATTCTTTAAAATTCACTCTAGTATTTGTTTACCATAGCAACAGTATTAATAATTATATAACAGTTAACTTATATAATAATTATATAACGGAAACTAAGTTAACTGTTATATAATCCAATAATTATATAAGAGTTAACTTATATATTTCGTTCATATTATAACTCATAATGCACAAAATTTACAGTGGTGGCCAAAATTGAGGACACTTTTGGAAATTTTTATGTTTTTGAACTTTGTATGCTTATAGAAAATGTTACGTTTCGCAAAATGCAAACTTGTATATATCATTTTAAAGAGAATTTATTACTGAATTTAATACAAAACACAAAATTCAATTATTTGCAATACAAAAAAAGTTATATATACTTTAATATAAATAAAAAACACAGTTATGAAGTGGTTTGTAATGTCTAGCTTTCCTGGCCAATCACACTTCTTGTTCTGAGAACCAATCAAATGTTAGTAGCTGCCAGTAGAAGCTGACATCATGTTTACACTTGAAACAATTCATAATTTTGCTTTGTTCCGTAGAAGGAGGACCTGTTTCTTATACACTGCAATTACAAGTAGGAATTTTTGTAAAAATTTTTAATATTTAGTCAAGAAGCAATGACATCAAATAAAAGAGTATATTGGTCACCTAGAAAGAGATGTAATATTATTGTGTTACGAGAAAGTGGTCTTTCCTCTGCTGAAATTGCAAGACAGGTGGGTGGTTCAGTGACTACATCTGGAGTCCGAAAGTTTTGTTTACGATATCAGGAGACAAATTCAAGTACTGATAACTCCCTGCAATTATCAGTATCTAATGTATATCGATAACTATTATCGTTTAGCTTTTTTGTGTTGCAAATAATTGAATTTTGTGTTTTGTATTGAATTCAGTAATAAATTCTCTTTAAAATGATGTATACGAGTTTGCATTTTGCGAAACGTAACGTTTTCTATAAGCATGCAAAGTTCAAAAACATAAAAATTTACAAGTGTCCACAGTTTTGGCCACCAATTATATAACGGAAATATAATTGGTGGCCGTTATATAATAATTATATAACGGGAACTAAGTTAACTGTTACATAATCTAATAATTATATAAGAGTTATATATTTCGTTCATATTATAACTCATAATGCACAAAATTTATATCATTTAAAGAATAGAATTATCTAATCGTTGCCACATGTTCTATTCAAATACTATAATAAAGCTAGAATGATGTATAAAAGAAATTAAGCAAACAAAACAAAAAAGAAATAGTTTTTCACAGACGATTGAGTATTTCTCATTTAATTAATTCAGTTCTCATTTCGCGAGAAGGCAAAAATACATAAAAACTCAAAATATATATATATTAAAAATTACGAAGTAAATCTCAAACACTTATTTCCTCGAAAAAATTCCAGAAAGAATTAAGCATGATTTAATTGGCAATAATAAATGAAGGCGTTATCTTTGTTGTTGCGAAGCTAAGTTTCTCTAGATTGGCAACAAATCCACTAGTCTGCTGTTTCAAATGCAAACAATTAATGGCCGCCATAAAAAAAACGCTTAGCGGCACTTGAACAACTTTAAAATTGTTGATAATTCAAAAAATATTGCATACAGGTTTACTAAAGGCATAAAAAACTTAACCGGAAGATAAAAACAACATAATTCAATCATTTCTAAAGTAAAAAAATGTACAATTTACAAACATATAAGAGTAAAGAAACTGAGATCACTGAGTTTATATATATACGTTTGGTGCGGCCGATTGCAACCAAAATACGAGGTGCACGACTACATGTTATAGCAGTCCTATATACAAAATTTCAACGTTCTGAGGCTACTTGTTTTCGAGTTATGCGAGATACGTAAGCACGTACGTACATATGTTCGTACAGACGCCACGAAAAATTCTCTTCAGAATTAAATTTAAAGCAGTTTTATAATTTTTTTTTGGAGGAAAGGAGTCTTTTATTCTGTCCTTACGTACAGATATCACGCAAAAACATCGTTACATTGCATTCGATAGCGGTCAAAATGGATATTTTCGTTGAAATATGCTACCTGAAACTTTTCGCGATTACAATACTTCCTTTTTACTTCGTACAAGGAAGTAATAATAGGACAGCACAGTCGGTATGCGAAATAACTATAGAAGTTATCACCGGAAAATGAATAAAAGATAATATCTTTTCAAATTTGTATGTCAAGTCTCTCTTATCTTCCTCAGGCTGTCCTCTCCTTTAACATGCAATTGACTCCACTTTGCGCTTGCGGTGTTCACCTACAGTTTGCTGCGCACTATGCCTCCTGTCCGTTAACCGGCATTTTCAGATTACTGACTTATATCAGAATGAGGAAATTTTTCTGCAACAAATTAATTTCAAAGGTCTGCAAAATTTTATTATACTGTATTATTGTGTATGCACAATTTATTATACTGTATTATTGTGTATTAATGCACAATCAATTTATTATTTCAGCATTGTTACAAATTGAGAGATGATTTGCTCAGATCCATATAAAAATTTAGAATTAGTCAAAAGGGTAAGTAAAATGTAAAAAAAAAAAAAAAAAAATTCAATAAACTGCGCTCGGGGAAAGATGTTCCCCTTTGCCCCCTTCTGGAAACGTATATTACATACGTATAATTACAAAGTATGTTACATATTACAATGAATATTCAACTGAACTGAAAGATGCGCTTTTCATGAGATGCCTGGGTTTTGTGATTACGCTCGTTTTATGTCGCAAAAAATAATTTAATAATTTTAAATATAAGAATTAAATTTGCTGTTAATTAACTAAGTAACTGGTGCCGAAATTAAAATTAAATCTCTTAACTTAAACTGATGACTGATATTGTAAAATTGAATGAATGCATATCTTTGAATGCATATTAAATTTAAAATCAGTCAAACAATATCCTGAAGGTAAAAGGAAATAACATTCTTCTTTCTCTCTAGTGATTTGGAATAAAAAATAAAATGTATTCTGAATACCAATGGAAGTTCTAAATCGCATTTTTTTTCACATTTTAAAAATATACTATGTGTTTCTCTGAAAGAACACACCGCGAAAAATAAATCAGTCTGTAATACCGCTTTAATAACTAGAGGTAAACCAATTCAATGTAACCAAAAAAGCCTATGCTTTGAAGTGCATTAATACATAGTACCAAGAGACAACACAGAAGGATTCTCCATTCACAGAAGGGTTATCAACACAGAATTCCACATCAGTTCATGTAAAATAATAAATATCAATTCATAAATTTGGTGCGCTAAGAATATCAATTATATTATCTATTAAAATATAAATGAATATTTCAGGTTAAAGAATTAAGGGACATTTTAAAATTCAATAATTTCCTAGACATCCACTAGTACATTTCAGAAAGCACAAATTTTACACCCAGGGACTTTTAGGAGGACCCCTGCCATTTCTAACGAATTGGGAGCTTGATGACATGATAAAGCATAAATAGAAAACATAATTTATAATTTTAAACATATTGAATATTTCTAGGTTAACGTAATTAATAAGACAGCTGACCGGACTATATACAACGTTCTCTTAAAGGTAAATTACAGATATTGTGAAGGCAGGCATAAGATTTGCCGAACAAATTCCTCTTTTTAGTCATAGCAAATTACTAATTAAATATTTTAATATATTTATTTTTTGCATTAAAAGAATAAAATAATTTTCACACATTTTGTTACTGAAATATCCTTAATTTATTACTTTATATTTCTGAGAAATTTATAACAGTTAATATGAAAAGTTCTTTTTTTTCCACTGTCAGTTTTAATTAAAACGCTAAATATTAAAATTGTATTTCATTAGCAGTTAACCTACAAATTTTCTCTATCTGAAATTTTTAAATAAACTGAAATTTATGTAAACAAAACAAAATAACTCTAAATATAAAAGAAATGAATCACTAACGGAAGTAGTTTCACTTCCCTTCTTTGGAAGACCCATGGAAATTTGATGGAACACATACTCGAGCCTCCACTGGTGCAGTTCCTTCGAATAAAATTAACTTTTCTCAGCTTCCTGTTATTTTCTCCTGCTCTAACTTCCCAAGAAAATCGGTGAACCGAACAAGAGTCAACGGAAGAAGCGGCACTCACACCTAGAGGTAACGGGATCTTTTAATTCCTTTCAGGCGACTGGAGCTGAAAACAATACAGAGCACAATAGTGTACTATTTGCAAACTGTTACCGCGTTGCTCAGAGCCGCGGCCTTCAGTTATCAAACAAGGAGCAAGGGACTGATGGTCTGTCACTCAAGAGTTTCGCTGAAGTTCGATAAATCGATGATGGAACACCACAGTGGGAATTCTGATTGAGACAGACAAATTTTCTAACACCGAACACGATTAAAAATGGGACTTCGTGGACGCTGGCGGCGCAAGCTCCTAAGGCAGGCGAACGACTAAACCTCCTAAATTTTTCTTTCTCTCCTTCAAAATTAAACCAAATCTATCTAACGAAGAAACTTTGGAGTATCCAAAACTAACTTTAGTATTAAAAAAAAAGAGAAAAAAAACCTAAACAAGAAACCTCGGAGAATAGGCTCAAATAGAATTATTTGTTAACTATGAAAAATTTAAATTATTTTCTAGCCAATGCTTAAATTATGAAAGCATTACTTCAGTCAACCGAAAAAAAACTGTGGTCAGTGATGACTCAACCCTGCACTTAGCTTCCGCATCAGAAATAAATTCGAAACTCATCTTCGAAATCGGAAAAGCCGTTTCCTGTCTTTAATTGCAAGCTAAGAATACTTCACTACATTTGCACTCGAATAAAGCAGTTTATTTACACAAATCCTTACAACTTCTGTCCTTTTCAAGCAAAGGCCAAGAGCGAAGCAAAGACTCAAAACTGTTCTCACTGTTTCGCACTGTTCTTTCAACTCACCTGAAAATACATCCGCAAACTTAATTGACCCTCGTAATTCACACCTTTTAGTTCTTTTCCCCACAACAGAAATTCAGAAAACTCCCTATTTTTTCCACATACGCCCTCAGCCTAAATTTCAAAGCTAACAAGATTATAGAATTAAGGATACAATGACTAAGCTCTTAACTGCCAAAATGTTTTGCTGCGCTACAATTTCATTTAATTTTAAACACTTAATCACCTTGATTGACTTTATAATTTTAGTTAAATTTGGCACATAGCATCTGCGTTTTATATTCACAGGCTTTAGAAAGGACGGCAGCTCTAAACAAATGTGGCGATCTGGGAACTATCCAGAATTCGCTTTGAGAAAGCGATCGGCATATTTATGGCGCGGCGGGTGGATAGTGTACCAGAGATGTGAAAGACAAAGTGTCTAAGATTTAATGATGTTTGTGATGTAGCTTGGGAAGTCTAGGCTGTGGATTTTGTAAATGAGGGTGTCCAGCCATACTCAGTCAAAAGCCTTCGCTATATCAATGAATTTTCCACCAGTAATTTTGCGTTGGTGCATGCCTTCGGAAATAGTCTGAACTACTCTGAAGAGTTGGTTTGTCGTTGACAAGTTTTTCTGAAAGCCAAACTGATAGGGTATGATATTGTTCTTGCCATCAAGATGCCTTGTAATTCTTTTTAACAACACGGCTTCAAATAGCTTGCTATGTCCGGGTAGTAGGCTGATTGATCTGTAAGAATTACATCTCTGCACCTCATTAACTTCTTCTAGAAGCGGGTCGTTTTCGGTAAATGACTACGGAATGAATATATGTGGTATTTTTGAAAGAACTATTTAGTATGTTTTTTAAAGGATATGTTAATTGAATTTTAGGTTAGTATACATGGCTTCCTTTCCTTTATACTCAAAAGTATATTAATGACTGTCATAAGGTTATTATAAATTACGAAAATACAAAACTATTGTGTAAACTCCCTACAATTGTTCTTGAAAAATGCAGTGTGCTCTAGCAGGTAATTTTGTACCTTTGACATATTTGGCATTATTTTGGGACGGAAAACAACTGGAATGCTTACATAAAGTCCTTCATTTAGAATTACTATGTTCATGTAGTTAATATTTACAGAAGACTGAAAGTTTACATATTTTGCCTGCGCATTTAACATTGCATGTCAGATGCATATTTGACTTTTCTTTGGAGCCATTATAAGAATACAAAAGTGCTAAAATAGTATATTACGTTATAGATCATTTTGTTGCTGATGCACTCAACACTGGATTTCCGCATCATAAATCACTTTTATCGTCACGAAAGACAGCGAGTTTTCTTTTGTGCTGCTACGCCCCTAAAATTGCCAAAAGCTTGCCATTTTACTTCATTTGTTCAATAGATTTAGCAACATTAGTTAATATTGACATGAACGTGAGAGCGCAACGAACTTGAATGCGGACAACTAAATTAATTTTAAACTTTAAAAGACTTTCGTGACATTTAAAGAATTCAGGCTTCCGTGAAGTTTTGAATAATTTTCGAAATATTGCCAGCAATACATCACGCTTTATGTCTTATAGGTACATGCGGTAGCTCTAGAATACGCTGCAAAACAAAATTTCATACCAATGAAAAAAATCAATACATTCATTTTAGATAGCAGTTATCTTTAACTTCTTAATTTATATTAAAGAAAATGGTGATGTATGATCTCCTGGAAATATATTTTATTCCAGTTTTATAATTTTGGTAATTTAAATTGAAACATTTTGCTTATTATGGATTTCCTTACTCGTGCATCTAAGCACGTAAAATATCATAAAGGTTTCATGACGAAGTTTTAATAGAAATATAAGTACTGACCTCTTCTAAAACACATTTAGCTCTCAAGGTGATATCTATACACGTGGAGGTTTCAGTGTGAAAATAGTTCTTTCTAAAATTTTCCACAACAGGCCCTATCAGCAATAGTCGAGCCTTGGCTGTGGATTTCAAATTTAACAGCATAATAATTTCACTTGCAACTGCTAATTGCGTTAGACCCTTATAAGAAGAACAGCTATAATTTCTAGCTTTAAATTAAAGCATAGGAGTTTTCGTCCTTTCAATAAAAATTCTAGCTAGCATTTTCTTGCAAATTAAATTCCTCTCATTCATATTAATAATCTGCTGCTTTGTGTAAATGCTAAGTTCTATACTTTAATTCAGTTCTGTAAGATTTATTTTTGTAGTTGCTCTGCATAAATGTGTTAAATGAAATTCCTGTAGGATCGGTACTTACTGTCTAGGAATATGATGTCTGTAAACGTACTTCTTAGGTGGTTGTCTAAGGGCTAATAAACTAGTCCGATTTATGGAAAATAATTTAATGTAACATGAGTAGTTGTTACAAACTACAAAATGATTACACGTGTAAAAGGAAATAGATGATATTTACAGATGAAGAGAATCGACCGTCTTTTACATGTAAACATCTTTCAGTCGCATCATCGTCTTAATGGCGGAATCGTCTGAATTCTATCATCGGAAAAGTAAAAGATTTATTCTCACAGCTTGTCGTGTCATCCGAGTCGTCTTAAATGGTTTATTTCAGCCATCTTTCCTTATCATATTAACATCTTCAAAAATAACGGGTTTATCTCTTCTTCAATGCTCTTTCAGTGTTCGTTCATCTTTAACAGTCTATCTTAATACATACAGTGGTAACCAAAATTGTGGACACTTTTGGAAATTTTCATGTTTTCGAACTTTGTATGCTTATAGATAACGTTACGTTTCACAAAATGCAAACTTGTATATATCATTTTAAAGAGAATTTATTACTGAATTCAATACAAAACACAAAATTCAATTATTTGCAATACAAAAAAAAATTAAACGATAATTGTTATCGATATACATTAGATAGTGATGATTGAAGTGAGTTATCAGTACATAGTAGGGTACCCTTTATTTTTGATTACAGCTTCACATCGACGCTTCATTGAGCTGACAAGAGTTTTAAGCTCCTCTTTCGTTATTACATGAAGCCAGGAAACAATTATAGCCTCAATTAGTTCCCTTTTATTTAATGGGCGCCTCATTCAGACAAGAGTTTTCAAACGGTACCACAAATTTTCGATAGGATTGAGGTCAGGATTGTTTCCTGACCATGACAACAATTTAATGCTCTTTGTACGAAACCATTCTTTCGATATTTTGGCCGTGCGGCAAGGAGCAGAATCCTGCTGAAAAATAAACGAAGCATTGTTGGAAAAGAGATCTCTGATGGAAGGTAGAAGTTTTAGTTCTAGAATAGTGTCAATGTATTTTCTGGCATTGAGTGTCCCATCGATGACATGAAGGCGACCAATACCATCTGCTGGCATGCAGGACCAAATCAACACTAAATGAGTTCTTCACAGTTTCTTGAATGCAGTCAGGATGTAGCTCTTCTCCTATTCTGTCTTACATATTTTCGCCCATCGCTACCGAATAAAGATATCTTAGTTTCATCACTCCATATAACTTGTGACCACTGATCATCTGTCCAATCAATGTGTTCCTTTGCCCACTGTAGTCTTTTTCTTCGTTGCTGAAAATTAAGATAAGGCTTTTTTCGTGGAATTCTACCTCTCAGACCAACATCTGTTAATCTTCTCCTGATTGTTCTTCAACTGACAGAAACACCAGCATCATTCAGATCACTTCTGATGGCCGCTGATGACATTTTTCTATCTTGGAGACATAGTCTTTTTATTCTTCTGTCATCAATAGATGTGGTGCACCTTTTTCGAGCTTTTCCTTCTTTGTTTTTTATTGAATTTGTCTCCTGATATCGTAAACAAAACTTTCGGACACCAGATGTAGTCACTGAACCACCACACCTGTCCTGCAATTTCAGCAGAGGAAAGACCATTTTATCGTAACACAATAATATTACATCTCTTTCTAGGTGACCAATCTACTCTTTTATTTGATGTCATTGCTTCTTGACTAAATATTAAAAATTTTTACAAAAGTTCCTACTTGTAATTGCAGTGTATAAGAAACAGGTCCTCCTTCTACGGAACAAAGCAAAATTATGAATTGTTTCAAGTGTAAACATGATGTCAGCTTCTACTGGCAGCTACTAACATTTGATTGGTTCTCAGAACAAGAAGTGTGATTGGCCAGGAAAGCTAGACATTACAAACCACTTCATAACTGTGTTTTTTATTTATATTAAAGTACATATAACTTTTTTTGTGTTGCAAATAATTGAATTTTGTGTTTTGTATTGAATTCAGTAATAAATTCTCTTTAAAATGATATATACAAGTTTGCATTTTGCGAAAGGTAACATTTTCTATAAGCATACAAAGCTCAAAAACATAAAAATTTTGAAAAGTGTCCACAATTTTGGCCACCACTGTATATTTCACAAACACGTCTTCTTTAATGATGTCTGGAACAATTCGCTGGATTCATCTTTGTATACACGTCTTCTCAACATCGTCTGAATGCTTCTTCTTAGATACCGTCTGAATACGTCTTCTTAGATTCCGTCTGGATACGTCTTCTGAATGCGACTTAGATATCTTCAAGATCCGTCATTCGAATGCGTCTTCTCAAAATCGTTTTCTTTAAGCCGTCTTTCTTCATACATTTCATCCTTAGACATCACCTTCAATCTTCTTAAGTTAGTTCACGTCTTTAAACAATAGTCCATTAGTCAAATCGGGAGAAATTTGTCTAGTCGGAAGTCTAAATCAGGGATCATCAAAATCGGTATTTCATTGTCAAAGATTTTAAATTTTTCTTCCTCTATCTTCTGAATCTGATTTTCCGCTTCTTTTTTCTTAATTTCTTTAATTTCTTTTGTTCTGTCTTTGCTTTTTGTATCAACGTCGTTATGTTCAGGTTTTCTGACTGACTTCTGCTTTTCAATCTTCTCTTCTTCTCCGGTGGTCTCTGTAGTTTCCTTGTTTTCAGTTGTTCCTTTTGCTTGTCTGTTATCAGATATGTTACTGAAGTTTTTTTAGTGGAATCAGCAATTAATACATCATAAACTCTGACATGAGATTCTTCTTTGGGAACATGCTTCTTTTAAGAATCTCCTTCTGCAGTGGCGTTTCTCCTCGTTGGCGTCAAAGCTAATTGTATTGTGTTTCAGTTTTCTTTTTGCACTAATTCATCTTTAACAGCATCGTTTTCATTTATAGCAGAATCTGCATCACTCAGGACGTCATCAGAATTCACAATCAGGAAATCAGTGCTACTTGCTTTGATTGTAGATGAAGTATCCAGTTTGATCACATTCTGTATTGTAACAGGAACTAAACTAACAGGATCAGTTTCTAGTTTTGGAAGTAAGAAACCATAATTCACAACTTTTTCAAATCCTTCTTCAGAACCATTTCCATTGCAATGAGCATTTTTCTGCTCTTCAGAATCATTCTCAGATTTCTTGTTTTCTACGGTAACACAAATATTTGATCAAATGAAAAACCATCAATTTCGAATTCCCCATCAAACCTTCCTATAGGCTTAGTTTTCCCATTACCAAACCCCGTTAATTTTAGATCTGCCGACTTGAGTTCAGGAGAACCTATATTCTTTTGTATATCTTCTCGGATTAGCGTTACTTGACTACCAGTATCTATTAAAGTATCAATTTGCAAATTACCCAATTTAACAGTTTTATGCATTTCTTTCTGACAAGTCTGAGTTATTAATGTTACCGTTTTGGCATCTTGGATATATTTAGAAGATGTTTTGAAACAATCTGCGGCTTTGTGCCCAAACAAATCGCCTTTAAAACACTTAAATCCTTTACTCTTATTGTTACACGAGTTAGATTTATGACCTAAACTTCCACAATTATAACACCTTGGTTCTTTACTCTTACTAGGTATAGCGCGTACTTTATTTTGTGTGTTAGTACTTGAATAACCCTTATCCTTCGTATCTGGAACGAGAATTTTTTCATAAATTTTTAATTTCTCTTTGAATTCAGAAATAGTTTTACAACCATACAAAATAATTTTGTTGCTACTCTAATCTGGTATCCCATTGATTACATAATCAAGAATTGATGAATCATCAAGAGAACCGCGACTGGCTATTTCACGCATGGCAATTAAATATTCGGAAAGAGATTCACCAGGTTTTAAGTTTCGTTTCTGAAATAAATTAAGAAGATTTGCACTGTATATTTTAGAACCAAATTAAGATAAAAGATTCTCTTTTAATTTGTCTCATGACGTTATACCATTGAAAGATCGTATAAATACTTTAGCAGAGCCAGTAAGCAATTTTTTAGTAAACACAATTTTCTGTAATACCGATAACTTAAATAATTTAAAAGATTCTTCTAAATCACCAATGAAGGATTCAACTGGATATGTATCAGTGCCAAATTCAGAAACAGTTTCTAAGCTATCACGAAAATGTAGGGAAATATTGCTAGGCATTATAATGTTTTCATCCACTGAATTATTTATGGGAGGTGATTCTGACCGAACAGAATTAACATTATCATTTTTATCAGAATCATAAACACTTTCTTTTTCAGATAACTCATCATCGTCATCACTTTCGGATTTTAGAAGCATAAAATCACAAAGACTATTCAATATTAAATTACAGTTTTTATCAGGATTTGAATCATAATTAAAATGTAACAAATTACACACAGAAATATAATAATCTGCAGTAAGAGTTTTAAGTGATTTTGTTTTGTTTCTTCAATATTAAAATCAGATGGAAAACGACAAAAGTTACGCAATCTCGCACGATTATTTTCGATCACCTGAAGTTCCAAACACAATTTGATGTAAGGGTTTAATTGACTTAGTAGGCCCGGTCTTTAAAGAATTGGTGCTACTTTGGTAGACGGTTGCACGGATTTTGGCGATTTTTCTTTTAGCGAGTAATACGACTTATGGTAAACCCATTGCTGGATAAGTTATTTATGGTAACCGATACTTTGTTGTTATTTTATTTAAAAAATAATGCGTTTTATTATGCATAAATTCCGTGTTTTAAATATTATTTATGGCTTCTAAATATTAAAAATCAATTTAATTTTGCAATTTTATTTGAAATAAAAATTTTATTGTTTATGATATTTTATGCTGTGGATGATGTAATCAATGACGTCACCTTACTTTAAAAGTAATTGGTTTTAATATCTATAAATTTAATCTAATGTATTAAACATTATTTATGGCTGTTAAATATTAAAATGCAATTTAATTTTGCATTTCTTTTTTAAAATGATTTTATTATGTATGATTATTTAGATAATTTTAATTCCAGGCGTGATGTAATCAGCTCTCTGATTGGTTATAGATTATTTGTGCATTAACGAGCTGTAATCAGCTCTCTGATAGGTTGCTGAAAATTTGTGCATTACCGCGCCATTTTAAAATTTAATTCATATCTTCGAATTCCTTCAAAAATGTCTCTTTCAAAGAAGAATGTTGTTATTGGTAAGTAGCAAGAATTATTGGTATCGGAATCAAAAAATTGTCCTTAAACACCTTATTTTGGCCAGCCTGACTTTAACACCTTATTTTGGCCAGCCTTATCAAAGATTTATTTATAAATTCTTACAAAGGTCAGAGGAAATTTATTAAAAATTTTTGGGGGAAACCTCGCTAATTGCTTCTTCAATGAAGCGCGAAAATGTAGATCACAGTTGAAGATCGTTAGAAGAGCCGATTCTGAGAACGGCCGTATATGGTATTGTGGTCATGTTGAAGAAATAACCGCTGTAACGGTAAGAAAAGAACATTCCTCCTTTTTTACCAACAATAAACTAATTGATGTCATTTTAGCTCTAGTGTACGAAGCTTTCTTATTTTAAATTATTTAATTTAAGTAATATTTTAATTCTTTTAAACGTTGCTATGATGGTTTTTAATTCGATATTCAATTTGCGTAATATTTTAATCCAATTAAACGTTAGCTCAATGTTTTTATAGCTGTATTTTTATCCTATTTCTGTGCTATATGAAAGTAATAATTTAACCTTCCTTTAGTATTTTATACTCGTAGTAAATGTATTTATTTACATTTGCTTGCCATCTTGAAAAACGTTTTAAAAAAAAAAATTAATCCATTATCTTTAACGATATTTATTTTTTTAAAGTTTCGAATACTTTACTATGCGGAAAATAATGTAAAAACGGCGTTTTTCAAGATGGCTGACGATTGTAAAAACCGCGCCAACAATTTCGCCAAAGTAAATTGCCAAAAATCCGTGCAACCGTCTACCAAAGTAGCACCAAAGAATTTGAAATTCTAGGAATAGAATTTAAGGTAGTCATCTTAATTCGCAGTATCGTAGAACACTATTCAAGTAACAATGTGGAAATAATCGAGGTACTACTTTGGTATACGGTTGCACGGATTTTTGGCGATTTACATTGGCGCAATTGTTGGCGCGGTTTTTTACAGTCGTCAGCCAACTTGAAAAATGCTGTTTTTACGTATTTCAGGCATATTAAAGTGTTCGAAACTTTACAAAAATACGAGTAAATATCGTTAAAAATAATGGATTAATTTTTTTTAAAAACGTTGTTTTTATTAAGATGGCTGGCAAATGTAAATAAATACATTTACTAAGAGTATAAAATGCTAAAGTAAGTTTAAATTATTACTTTCATATAATAGAATAAAAACATTGCGCCAACGTTTAATTGGAATAAAATATTACTTAAATTGAATATTGAATTAAAAACATCATACCAACGTTTAAAAGAATTAAAATTTTCCAATTACTTAAATTCAAATCCTTTAAAATAAGTTTTATAGGATATAATTATTTAACATTAAAACATGTGGCAATAAATATCTCAGGAATTTTTTAAAAAAATTTATTAATTTTTTAATAAAAATTGAAGTATACAATAATAAAGTAAAAGAAAAATATGTACTTACATTTTTTTAAGCATTTTACTTTACGCATATTGATAAATACCAGAAAAAAAAGATCTTCCTCTGTTATCCACATTTCTCGCACTTCATTGAAGAAGCATTTAGCGAGGTTTCCTCCAAAAATTTTAAATAAATTTTCTCTGACCCTTGTAACAATAAATAAATCTTTGATTAGGAAATCCAGGTTGGCCAAAATAAGGTCTCAAATGGCAATTTTTTTATGCCGATACCAATAATTCTTGGTAATTACGAATAAAAACATTCATCTTCGAAACGGAGACATCCATTCGCTTTGAAATCTGAGGAATTCGAAGAGATGAATAATAAAATTTTAAAATGGCGCGGTAATGCACAAATATTCATTAACCAATCAGGGAGCTGATTACATCACGCCTAGAATTAAAATTATTTAAATAATCATTTATAATAAAATCATATTTAAAAAATGCAAAATTAAATTGTATTTTAATATTTAACAGCCATAAATAATGTTAAAAACATTAGATTAAATTTATAGATAATAAAACCAATTACTTTTAAAATAATGTGACGTCATTCATTACATCATTCACAACATAAAATTCCATAAAATATCATAAACAATAAAATTTTTATTTAAAATAAAAATGTAAAATTAAATTCATTTTTATTATTTAGAAGTCATAAATAATATTTAAAACACGGAATTTATGCATAATAAAACGTATTATTTTTAAATACATCATGATTCTTCCTAGACTCATCGCGGCCTGGGTGCTACTTTGGTAGACAGTTGCACGGATTTTTGGCGATTTACCTTGGCGCAGTTTTTATAATCGTCAGCCATCTTGAAAAACGCCGTTTTTACGTTATTTTCCGCATAGTAAAGTATTCGAAACTTTAAAAAATTAAATATCGTTAAAAATAATGAATTAATTTTTTTTTGTTGAAAGCGTTGTTTTTTAAGATGGCAAGCAAATGTAAATAAATACATTTACTACGAGTATAAAATACTAAAGGAAGGTTAAATTATTACTTTCATATAGCACAGAAGTAGAATAAAAATACCACTATAAAAACATTGCGCCAACGTTTAACTGGATTAAAATATTACGTAAATTGAATATCAAATTAAAAACCATCATACCAACGTTTAAAAGAATTAAAATATGACTTAAATACTTTAAAATAAGTAAATAAGAACACTTCGTACAGTAGAGCTAAAATGACAGCAATTAGTTTATTTTCGGTAAAAAGGGAGGCAAAAAATGTCGGTAAAAAATGTCTAATAATTTCCTTACCGTACAGCGGTTATTTCTTCCAACATGACCACAATATCATATACGGCCGTTCTCAGAATCGGCTCTTCTAATGATCTTCATCTGTGATATACATTTTCGTACTTCATTGAAGAAGCAGTTAGCGAAGTTTCCTTTAAAAATTTAAAATAAATTTCCTCTAACCCTTGTAAGAATTTATAAATAAATATTTGATTAGGAAAGCCAGGCTGGCGAAAATAAAGTTTCAAAGGACAATTTTTTGATTCCGAAGCCAAAAATTCTTGGTACTTATCAATAACAACATTCATCTTTGAAAGAGACATTTTTGAAGGAATTCGAAGATATGAATTAAATTTTAAAATGGCGCGGTAATGCACAAATTTTCAGCAACCTATCAGAGAGCTGATTACAGCTCGTTAATGCACAAATAATCTATAACCAATCAGAGAGCTGATTACATCACGCCTAGAATTAAAATTATTTAAATAATCATACATAATAAAATCATTTTAAAAAAGAAATGCAAAATTAAATTGTATTTTAATATTTAACAACCATAAATAATATTTAAGACATTAGATTAAATTTATAGATATTAAAACTAATTACTTTTAAAGTAAGGTGACGTCACTGATTACATCATCGACAGCATAAAATTTCATAAACAATAAAATTTTTATTTCAAATAAAAATGCAAAATTAAATTTATTTTTAATATTTAGAAGCCATAAATAATATTTAAAACACGGAATTTATGCATAATAACACGCATTATTTTTTAAATAAAATGACAACAAAGTATCGGTTACCATAAATAATTTATCCAGCAATGGGTTTACCATAGGTCGTATTACTCGCCAAAAAATCACCAAAATCCGTGCAACCGTCTACCAAAGTAGCACCGCGGTCTGAGCGCCTAAATCTGTAGAATCGGTACTTACTGTCTGGGAATATGATGTCTGTAAACGTACTTTTTAGGTGGCTGTCTAGCGGCTAATAAACTAGTCCGATTCATGGAAAACTCGATAATTTAATGAAACATGAATAGTTAGTACAAACTACAAACTGATTACATGTAGATGATATTTACATATGAAGAGAATCGACCGTACTTTTACATGCAAACATGTTTCAGTCGCATCATCGTCTTAATGGCGGAATCGTCTGAATTCTATCATCGGAAAAGTAAAAGATTTATTCTCACAGCTTGTCGCGTCATCCGATTATAATGAACGATGCCATCCCACGTTCCTGTGCCACAAATTTCATTAAACGCGTTTTAGTTGTTGTAAGAAACATGACACATGAAACAAAAATAGAGAATTAGCTTTTTTAGTTAACAGACAGTCACCCATAATTGAATTTTGCTATTTCCTATCATATTAACTGCAGAATTCTCTTTCCTCTAGGCATCAAAACTAGCGATGCGTGTCCAGAACTGAGGCAAACAAAATAGCGGAAGCCATTTGAGTGAGAACAGTTACTTTTTGAAGATTTCATCCTGAGATAAGATTATAATTCTGTTCTTTTCATAAACATCTGTAGGGAATTTAAGATGGCAAGAAAAAAATCTTCGAACTTTATATTTTTGAAAATGGTAAATGAAAAAGATGAACACGCGGGAAACGAAGTTTCGAAAAACAAAAAAAAATTCTACCAGCTCAAAACACAAATAGTACGCATATCTATGAATAAGTAAGGTAACGCTTCCCAGGTCATCGATCCTTGACATGGGAATCAGCCATAAGGGAACGAGGGACTCTTAAGTTCAATAATTGAATTTTTTTGCTCGACCAGTTCTCTCACATACAAGCACTTTATTTTTATGCATCGAATATCCTGTCTGGAATTTCTACTTTCTCATAGGCATTTCATTTACACGATTTACCCTATTTTAATTTTTTTCTCCCTTTAACTAATATCGGGAGAATATTTTACGTTTATGTGACTATATACAAATTCTCTCAAGAGCTACGAAAATTCTTTGTCGTAACGACTTTCTGGAGCATAACTCATTAGCCAAAAAAAAAACCCCAAAAATGTTTTATAAAATAACTTTTTTTTTTGACATGAAACGCATTTGAGACTTCTTTGACTAAAATCATTTAATGGCAAACGGTGAAATTCATGGACCTTATAACAGATAGACTAACCCAGTGGGCGGGGCTCGCGTCACCGACATGTCGGCAAGAAAGAGTAGGGACGATCTGGTTTACTTTAACACTGACACCTATGGCGTTTGTATCACATAACTCTTTTCAATTATTAAATGTGATACGTTGTATAGTGATGAGATTATGAAAGCCACAGGTTTTTCCAAATAGGATTTAATATATCTCATTACAGCACTTTTTACTGCATTTCGCGCATTTTTTTCACGTGTAATTCTTGTACAAACATCTTTACTTTGGTAAAACGGTAAAAACTCTAAGCACAAAATTTATGAACTTAATTTTTCGTAAAAATAAAGTAAAATGAAATAAGATTGATAGTACGTGATACTTTGAAATAAATAAGGTAATATTAGACAAGATCTGATAATTTTTTAAAATTTAATGAACATTTTCAGGCAGTGATTTTCCAAACTATAATAACATTACAAAACGATCATATTTATTTGATTATATGATCATTAAATTATTAACAATAAAGTGGATTAGTAATTTTAATAATTCATAAAATTCGGAGCATAACATTTTCTCAGCGTAATGAAGTGAAAAAAAGATAAAATAAAATCTAAAAGCACTCAGATTTTATATTACGCCCAAAGGGAACCTTTTTTTAAAGTTTTGTGTAGTACCTATATTCATTGAATATCATGTTCTTCGCCCGTAAACCACATACATTTGAAAACAGCATATTTTTAGAATTTCCGCACTGGAGATAAAACTGTGATTTTCCGTACAGTGCTCGCTCTGAACTCGTTGAGTTTGCTAATCAAAAATTCGTTAAAATTTTACAAAATATGAAATAGATTAAAACAAATTCGAAATTCGGCCGTCCAGATGCCCATGTTCGGGTGGAGGATTACATTATTCAAAATTTGATGGCTCTAGATACTGTCGCTTTTGTCACAGTGCGAGAAACATACAGGTATTCATGCAGATTCTTCATTATTTAATTTCTTTACATATAATACAGGGCGATAATATTTGGTAACAACAATTTGCAAGGAGACAATAGTAACATTTTGTCGGACATTTATAGTAAAATAGCGCAAAATGCCGCTTCGAAACTAACCGCCTTTCTAGGCTACCGCTCCTTTGGGCTAATAAATTAAATTAACAGTAAATAAAAAAAATCTTATGCAGAACTAAAAATAAATTTAAAAAATAATCACTATAAAATACAAGCAAAATTAATTATTACGGTAAAAATACAATTTTAATATTAGAATTAAATTTATAAAAATTTTTAAGGAGTCAAAAGTGTTATCACTATGATGTATTGTGAAATATTATTGAAATTAAATTCCTTTATAGAAATTGTGCTATAATACTCATCTATAATTTTTAAAAAGAAGCAAAATTTAGAATTTTAAACAAAACTTCCAAAAATTTGTTTTTAAATATTTAAAAATTTTTTAAAACCAATCTCACTTTCAAAAATAAAAATATGTAGAAATTCTAATTTGTGAAATGAGGCGCTACAACCAGCTTTTTCTTGACAATTATACACGCTGCAATAGGCAACCAATGTTAAATTTCTGCAAGTCGTCCCTACTCCTCCGGATGTGATCAAGGTGACAGCCGGCAACGCCTCAGACGAGGGAGAAAACCCGTTTGGATTAGTCTATTTCTTATAAGGTCCATGGTGAAATTATACAGAATACAGAATATGCAGGATGAGGTACAAGATGATGCTGGCCTTTATATAAGGCAAGACAATCTTCTGCGCGAAACTTTATTAATTAATTTATTTATTAATAGTGAGCATATGTATTTCAATCTTTTATACATACGATTTCAAGCATTAAACGATTTCAAGAAAACAGTAATTTTCTCAAGTGTTATTCCTTACAGATTTCCATAAACCAAGAATTTAAAAACAGAAAAAATTAGGTTTAAACAAAATAAAATATCTCGCTTTACAACTTTTTATTCAAATTTCAGGCACCTATATTTCTAGATGTAAATAAACAAAAACAGAATATCATCAACACAAAATGTGGTTCTGATACTTAATTACAACCAATTAGGTGAGATGTTGAACAACGGACTGACAAAAAGAATGTTTAGTTAGTAAAAATTCACAATAATTTGTCATTATAGGCCCTAATCAATGCACAATTTTAGTAAAAATAGGAATTTTTGTAATAATTTAAATATGTCCTAAAAAGTCCGAATTTTCAGCACTTAAGAATTTAGTAAAACTGAAACAACTTTAAGAGCAGAAACTAATACATAAGTTTTTTTTATTTCTTTTCATAACACAATTATCTTAATTTCAAAAGATTCCGTTTTTAAACAATACAGAAGATTTTCAGAATTACCTTGAAATCAGAATTTATTAGGTTTCCCATTTGAACACAAAATTGATGCGCCCTATGATTCAGTAAAACAAACATCAT
Source organism: Stegodyphus dumicola (assembly GCF_044657685.1). Taxonomy (NCBI): domain Eukaryota; kingdom Metazoa; phylum Arthropoda; class Arachnida; order Araneae; family Eresidae; genus Stegodyphus; species Stegodyphus dumicola. Next base: position 80,865,283 of record NC_140769.1, on the reverse strand, counting down.
TTGTGAACAGTCTAAAAAGTATTTTACTCCCAAACTATTGTCTTGCATCATTTTCTTACGCAGATCTTGTATTTATTATTTCTAGTCTTTATGCACGTGCATATAATGTAATTACTCTGTAATTTTCTGTGGGTTTTTTTTTGTGTACTTTTTTATATATATTATTATGGTTTTATATCCTAATGTGAGGTTTGTTAAGGTTTCCTTTTAGTTTTAATTCTAATTGACATTTTCCACCTTAGAGAAGTCAGTGTAAAACTAAAAATTAGTCCAAAAGCAATCTTATCGTAAATTTTGGATAAAATCGTATCAATTTCGAAGGCGGTCTGGCACAATGCACTCTTTTTCAAAAGCAAACAAAAATTTCTCTTGAAAATGATTTAGCATTTAATTCAAGCGGCAAAGATTGAAAATCATCTTGATCTTAATTATCGTAGATATAAAATTAATTATTTTGAAAAATTTTTCCTGATGGTTCCCACTATGGTTTTTCATGAGTTTCAGAAAGATAAACATTCATCTTTTTCTCTTCAAATACCATGTTCTTCTTCTTAAGAAGCACCTTTAATTCTTAATTTGTTCCAATATTCAGTTCGTAGGTAGTAGAAACGCATTTAAAGCAAAATTTAACTTGTAGCTAATATTTTCCATAGACGAAAGGAATGTAACTTTTCCGTAATAACGAACAACATTTGTAACTTTTGAATATGATTTTTAACTATAACGGAATGTAACTTTCGAACTTCACAAATTTGAAGAACTACATCAAGAAATATAAGAAAATTAAAATAATTAAATATTCTGAAATCTCGTCAAACTTAAAAATAATTTCGAAATTAGATTTTTTGATTTTTCGCAAAATTCAGCCCGTTATTTCTATCTTTTTAAATCCATTCCTTGGTATTAATATTTTTAAAATATGACAATAGACTGAAAATATGTTAAATAAAAATTCTACTGATCTTGAAATGGAAATAATTGTTTTCAGTCTAATCTATAGGTAAAAAAACAACACTATCACAAACAGACTTCTGGATACTTGTACATAAGAAAAAAGTATTTATTCTTAAAAGAAATTTTTCAAAGGTTAAGTTTCTCCTGCTTTAGATCAATTTACAACTGCGAAAGTGGTTTTTGAACAATGAACTTGTTAAAAACCAAAATTCAAATCCAGGATAACCAAAGATCACCATCTGAATGACTGCACGAATTTAACAATAACATCGTATGTACCAGAGTACAATAAACTCGCAGAAGACGTGCAATGTCAAGTTTCACATCAAAATTTCCTTTCCTGTATTGAATTTGCATCTTAATGAATTTTTAATAAATAGTAATGTTAAGAACACATAATTATACTTTTTCTTTAATATGTTATATACACATTTTTATAGTTTATGTTATACATAAACTATAAAAATGTATATATAATATAAAATAACTATAAAACTATAAAAATGTGTATATATACTATAACTATAAAAATGTGTATATATACTACAACTATAAAAATGTGTATATATACGTTTATTAAAAGTGAATTATGTAAATGTTGCTCGACAGAAATCTTTAAATTCTAAATTGGCCGCATCGAGTCAAAGTTTGTGCACGGTATTAACGGTGTAATAACAGTAAGTCTTGGTAATTGTAAGGACAAATTATAAGGTATTTCTCCCACTTCCCTAGCGTGCCTTCGTGGTGTAACGGTAGCACACTGGGCCGTTATTCCAGAAGTCCATGGTTTGATTCCCGGCGAAGGCGGTTGCATATTTTTCATCTTTTCTGCTTCTAAAAAATACCTAATGTCTCTACAAGTGGCACCCGAACTAAAAAGGGTTGTGGATGATGATTCTCCGCACCCAGGATTTGGCGACTAGGTCCCCTAAAACCCTAGTCGCTCTTTAAAAAGGGGAGTATATAAGGTATTTCTCCCACTTCCCTAGCGTGCCTTCGTGGTGTAACGGTAGCATGGAGGGCCGGTATTTCAGAGGTCCGTGGTTCGATTCCGGCGAAGGCGGTTTGCTATTTTTCATCTTTTCTGCTTCCAATTAACCTAATGACTCTACAAAATGAGCGTTGAATTCTTACTAATTATTTTATTTTTCCTTTTTGCATTGGCAATGCCTAGATAGCAGCTTCGTAACAGTCTTTCATATCATAGTGTCATATAAGTACTTTTGTATATATGGGTTTATAACCTAATTTATGCCCTGGAAGTTTTTAAAATGGTCTGCAATAACTTTTGCTCTCATTTTAAAATTTTCTATATACGGAATACAACTGAGTTTTTTGCCCCATATTAAACCTAAATATTTTGATTCTTTAAGACATTTAATTTTCTTTGTATTAAGTTTGAAGATAGGGTAAATAACGTTTAACTTTTTCCTCAGGTTTACTGATAATAAGAGCTGAAGAATTATTTTCTGAGATGGTTGATTTGTATTTGGAACAGAGTGAATCGAATAAATTAATAACAGCAATGATTTCCCAATTGCTCTCTAGTATTTCCTTTAACAATAAATACTGTATCATCCGCATAAGCTATTATGTAACATAATTTGGCCATTCAGCTGACAAAATTCAGTTAAAAGGGATATTCCATACAAGACAAGCATAAGATCATTGAGCATAAGCATTTATCATACAAGACAAGCATAAACATTGATCCTTTTCATTATTCCACTGTTATGAATGATAAGCACGTCCTTGTCTTGCAGGAAGTTCATATTAACCTTAAGTAAATTTAAGGGCAGTATGTTTCTTTAACTTTTTTTTTTACTATTACTGGTCACCAAAGCGTATCAAAAGCACTTTTAATATCTAGGCTTAAGACAGCTGTGTGAATTTCTGCTTTTCTGTTTTCATCAATTATTCTTTCATTTCAGCAAGTGAATTTTGAGTCGTACAGCCGGTGAGAAATCCAAATTGACCATCATTTAGAAACTGGTTTCTCTTATATGACATTTGATTCTAGTGATGGTAAGTTTTAACATATTTTAACCAAAGGAGAAAGAAAGAAAGATTTGTCAAAAACGATTGAGGATGCATAGATACTTCACGCTTTTAAAGAACCTAACTTGGCCTATTTTGAAAATATTGGGTAATATTTCATACTATAGGAGTTTATTGAAATGTTTAAAGAAAATTTCAGAATGGGGCTTAAATACTAATTTAATTATAATGTAATCCAAGCCATCTGGACCTGGCGCCTTCTTTTTAGAAAGATGATTAATTTCTAAAAAAATATTTAAATCTGATTAATATTATCGCTGGCAAAGGGAATATTGTTAATAGCATTGTATGAAGTAGAATCTGAGTGTGTCTTTTTTTTTTTTTTTTTTTGCTCTAAAGTATCTGCAGCTGGTATATCATCTGAAAAAAAAAATGAGTACTAAAATTCAGTAAGTATGTTAGGAATGAAATTTGCCTCATGCGCTGTTTCAGAGTTATGTAGATGCAATTCAGTAGAAGTAAATAGTTTACCTGTAGTTATTTAATGCAGTATACTATGTGCATTAGTATTTTCTGTTCAAAACGTTTTCTATCTGTTTAATTTCCCTACCACTACATTTTTTTAATAAAGTGCTTTTGCCTCTTTAAAATTGACTAGGAAAACTGTTTTTGCACTTAATTCTTGCTCTGTTTCAGGCTTTATTCTTGAAACTGTAACTTTATTTTTTTGTTGTTTGAGATCTTTGTTCTACCAGCTTATTTTCTTAAAGGCTTAGTATTTTTGGTAGAAAGTAATTCTTCACAAGCCTTTTTAATTTTATTAATCAAATTTTCGGTGAGCTGATTAATCCAAATCGGCGTTTTACAATTATGTAAATTATTTTCAGAATTCTGAAATATAATGCGCATTTTAATGCTCAAATGCTTTAACTTCCTCATGTGGAAGCTTAAATCTCCTAAAAAATTTCGCCATCTTTTATTATTGGTACATAGTTTGAAATATGGGCATAGCATCGGGACTATTATGAAGAGCTAAATTACATGATGAGAGTTTATCCTCTAGACTTTTATGTAATTTAAGAACAATAGCTGTGGCAACTCTTTCTTATAAAACGATGAGTGGATTCCAGTTTAAATTACAACAGATATTTCAGGCTTTTGGAACTCGGTTACGATTTTGACTTTCGTTTTTTGGAAACTTTTCATGATAATGGAAAGCCTGTGATCAATCCACTGCAAAAAGGTTCTTAAATAAAAAGTAAATTAATAGTACTTTCAGTAGCATATTCAAAATGCTGAGAGCAGACGCAGCTCCAGCTTTACATAAGTTTATTTCAATGCAGCTGATGTCTCGTTCACTAGCAATAATTGCAATTTTTATTGTTTCATATAGTGTATCTTGTATAATACTCCAGTCAAACTGGATAGCTGTATGAAAGGTGGCATATTTTATGTTACCATTCTTCGCATAAGGTATGAATGAATTCGTATTATTTGAGCTTCTGCTTGATAAGTAGGATATAAGACCGAATAAGTTAGAGGAAATATGTTATGGTTTGTATCGTGCAAACTATTAGTTATGGTGCAGTTGATACATGATGGTTTGCCAGCAGTAAATTTCTGCACAGAATAATTCCCAGAACAATGTGAACAGTGTTGATTATAAATGCAATTATATTTTGAATGTCCTAATTCTTGACAATGAAAACATCGAATAATATCAAAGAACTCTGTAATTCGCAATATTCTCCATCCAACAGTTATGAAAAGGAAAGATATGCATTTTTTGAAAGCATCTGGAGAGCATGTTGTGTTGTGACTTATTTTAGTCTGACAGTAATATCAGAACGAACCAGCAAATCCATCGTGGCAAGGATTGCAAATTGCACCTGTCGTTGGCAACAGCCTTGAGCACTACGCAGGTGACAGTACGACGTTTATTCGATTCCGTCTCCAATTTTTATGAAGACCTCCTTGGGGGACGACGGGTCCGAGGCACTCCCATCCCTCTTCCCCTACCAGCAACCTCTCAAGAGGACTTTCGGCTGCCGTATATTTAGAGTGCCTTCTTGCCGCATGGAGACTTTACATTTACAAACATCCGCGCCGTCTCCGGATTCGAATCCGGGCCCTTAGGTACGGCAGTCAGCGTCGCTAACCCCTATCCCGATTGAACGATTCTGGACAGCATTCTAATGCATATTTAACATTATCATTGTATTTTGACAGCTTAATTAAGAACTTAACTTCCGAAGTTGGAATGTCTAATTGAAAAGAAATAAGCTTAGTTAAATTTTGAATTACAATGCTATTAGATAAATTATTTATTGTGCATTTAGGATAACGTGGCTTAGGAACTGTGATATTAAAATTCTTATTGGATGTATTTGAAACAGATATTATTTTCTTAATTAATTAATTCTGTACCTTTCTTATTTTGACGGACAACTGTTAAGCATCCTTTCGCAATTTGTTTGACTTAGTGAAATTTCGTACCAATTTCCTTCATAAGTATGATTTTGTTTTCATTTTTGTAATACACATATTTTCTGAGAAGTAATGCAGTTTTTTCATATTTCTAGTAATGGAATTTGAAACTTCAAACAGACTTAATTTGGAACTTAAAATATTGAAGCTTTAATCGTATCAGAATATGATTTCTTTTCAGGATTAGATTGTGAAGAAAAGGATGGAAATGGAAAAAAATAGCTTCTTTTTGCATTAAGTTAGTAGAATGCTTATTTATCTCTCAATTCGGTAATTTTTAAAGATGGAAATTCTAAAAATTTCTCTGATAACATTAACTTATAAGTTTATTTAAGTTATCAAAAAGCTGGTCCTGCTAATGAAATATTTGTCTTCCTTTTACTGCTGTCGCTATGTCTTCAGTGTTATTATAGAATTCTCTACATCTAAATCAAAATCCTAAGCCAGATCTCGAGTATCAAAAGCTATTTCTGAGTCGGTACGTTCACTACAGATTGACTCACTGGAAGGACTTAGGCTCATTTTGTGATGTTAGGCGTACTCATGAGATTAATTTGAAAACACACTTTAGCTAGCAGTCATTATAACACGAAAAGAAAGTAACATGAAAAAAGGAAATTCTCAAAAATAGGAATGCTTACATGAAACTATGTTGAACCAAGGCGAAAAGTTGCAAAAACACTACATGATAAGATAACCTTGGAAGTAGTAAAGCAGAAACGGAATCGAAGTCTTGAACCACATAAAATAACTAAAATTGACACTGATTTCCTCAGCGTTGGGCTTAATATCCATGTTAAAGAAATTCACTAAATATTCCCTAAATATTCACTGCAGCGAGTAAAAAATGCATTTAATCAATTTACAAGCTCTAATGTAGTTAAAAAAACACAAAAGATTGAGATAAATCAAGTAATGCATAAAACGTACATTTTATCACTCTACAGATACTGACGTAGTCAAAAAAGAGCAAAAGATTGAGATAAATCATGTAATTTTTCAAAAAATGCTATAAGGTATTTCTCCCACTTTCCTAGCGTGTCTTCGTGGTGTAGTGGTCAGCACACTGAACCAGTATTTCAGAGGTCCGCGGTTTGATTCCCGGCGAAAACGATGTTAATTTTTCAATCTCTCTTACTCCAAAAAAAAAAAAAAAAAAATCCTAATGTCTCAACAATGCATTTAATCAGCTTACAAAAAACATTGTACAGAGGGTGTTTATACATTTTTAGAACGATTTCGATAAAGAATTAAAGAAAGCAAATATTTTGAGTAAACATTTTTGGAAACGGCTTATTATTTGAAAATTTGTTCTTCAAAAACGTCGCTTTGTAAACAAGCAGTGGCTTGAAGGATATGTTTTTGCTTTTTCCGAAGAGAAATATTCCTATTTCTATCAGATCAAACATTTAAAAAAATACTCATTACACTTTACACATTAATTAAACGGCGAAAAAATCGTTCTAAAAATGTGTAACACCCGCTGTAGTTAAAACAGCACAAAAGACTGAAATAAATCGCAATATATAAAAATTATAAATTTGAGGAGAACAAAACAAAGGTTATGATACGTTAAGAGAACAAGAATTCTTCAGCAGATTTAGGTAGTGAGTTGGGTCAGAAATCCTTATATTAATTACATAAGTCCATATGGCAATTTGAAATTCCGCGAAGATGCTTCCTCCTTTACTCTGCTGCAGGGAGCGAGAGTCAAGTGTAATTATTAGCATAGGACTGTTAATGAAGAACATTAAAATTTTTCTTTCTGCGAAAAACGCCGTGTGTCACCTTAAAATGATTCTAATTACTACAAAATAAGTTCTAGCTGGATAACGGTGCTTTATTCTGGTCATGGTTCGGGATTTTATATTGTAGTTATGGTACCTTGATTATGTTTAATACTATAGTAAAAATTTCGAGCAATTTTGGAAATGATCTTTTCTAATATTTCGATTTTTAAAACGGTATTTTATGTGCTATTCCTTATAAAATCATTCGTTATTTTTCTAAGGGCTTTATTTTGATAAATTTCTATTTTATTTATATTTATATTTGCATCATATCCCCATACGGGACAGACGTAAAATAAAGTTAGACGGATTACTGTTTTGTATAAAAGCATTTTATAGTGAATAGGAAGTTATTAGTTATGCTGACGGCGGTATAAGAGTTAATTAAGAATTATTATTATACTAATTGCTTTTTAATTGATTAGTCTGTTATAAGAAAAACATTGCTGCTGTAACGAATTTTTTATTTAGATAGATAATATTAGTATAATTATAATTAAAATTGTTGTTTTTCTGTGTTATGTAGCCTGAGACAAAATTTTAAGAGAAAGCTATGCCAGATATGTAAGGTGCACGTGCATTTAACATTGAGTAAATGAGTACCTCGGTAATCTGCATTGAAATTGAATAAATGTAATTGACCATTATGTTAGCTGCAACCGTAATTCTATCCTCTTATTGCTTTCCAGTAATTTCTAATCTCTCGGCCGGTTGAAAACTATTTAAGGCCGAAGAGAGAGCACCTGCTCCCAGTTGTTTAGTTAGCTGCTGCTGTTATTATTGTTGTGAGTTCAGGGTGAGATCGGAGCAGCTTTCTCTTTAGATGCGTTTAAGGTTGTGTTTAAGGTTATTAGTAGTTTCAAGTGTAGTTGCTTATTACACTGTGTGATACTGCGAGCACTTGTACGAATATTTCTGTGGAAAATTCCAGAGCTCAGAAATATTTCTTTTGATAAAAAAATAAATTTTTATTAAACTGTTATCGAACTTGTGCTTTCAATCTATTACGAACCCGGAAAAAACTAGAGAACTTGTAGAGACATTAGGATTATTTTTTGAAGCCAGAGAGATGAAAAATTAGCAACGGCTTCGCCGGGAATCGAACCACGGACCTCTGGAATACCGGCCCAGTGTGCAGAACCACTACACCCCGAAGGCACGCTAGGAAAGCGGGGGAATAACCTTATATACTCCCTATTTTAAAGGGCGACTGGGGTTTTCAGGGGACCCAATCACCAAGTCCTGGGTGTGGAGAAACCTCATCCATCACTCTTTTAGTTCAGGCGCCATTTGTAGAGACATTAGGGTTTTTTGGAAGCAAGAGAGATGAAAAATTAGCAGCCGCCTTCGCCGGGAATCGAACCACGGACCTCTGGAATACCGGCCCAGCGTGCAGAACCACTACACCACGAAGTCACGCTAGAAAAGTGGGAAAAACTTATAATGCTTAAGTTATTAGAAGAGAACTGCTTCATTTTAAAGCTTAGAGATTTCTCGGGTTTGATAACTTAACATAACTTAAGTAGATCTTTCTTTGATAACTTAAGTAGATCTTTCTTCCTAAGCTTGAAAGTCGTCATGTTATTGGACCCAAGTGCATAGAAAATAGATAATCGTCAATTAAGATAAAAGGTATTCTTCGTTTTTATCAGAATTTCATATTAAGATTTTAAGCATTTTTTTAAATGCAAGTTTAAATAATGGAATTACCCATTTTTTATCAATCTTATCTCTATGAAGAAAAATATATACCCGGCATGAGGATAAGAGATTCTGTGTGATCTATTCTATTCTGCTTCCGCATCTACTGAATGACAAATTAATGGCGAATGAAACAAAGAACTGATTAAGATGCAATGTTTGCCGTCAGAGTTGTTTTCTTGTACCGACATCCCTGGGCAATGACATGAATTGAGTATGACTGGAGCGCAATTCTAATTACTTTTTCTGACCACGTAGGTAGGCAATTAACTATCAGCGCAAGAGATGATATTCTCACGTTCATTTTATACAGTCAAATACAAGACTCAGTATTGCGTAACTTTCGCTTACATTGGCTTTTAACAGTTTAAATATCAGATATTTTAAACTAATTTTAGGAAATCAGTATGTTGTTATGCTTTTACTTTTTACTATACTTCATGCACATGAAAGATGATACGTATCATTTAAATACCCAAGCTAACTCGATGTTGTGAATATAAAATTCTAAGGAAATATTTAAAGATGAGATTAATTATATAAATATAAATATCGTGAATACTTTCGTGGTAAATCACCTCCTATAGATTGCCATCTTTGAAAGCGACAAATATTGGGTTGGCAAGAAAATAGTTTCGGTTTGCACGAATAGATAGCGCTATGTTCGTTTTATTACTCTTCTGTCAAACTCATAATTTTTTTCTTTGGAAATTTGGCAGGTGATACTTTTAGGTTGAAATAGAAACAAATTTCATGTATTTTTGTTTATAACTGTTAAGTTCTAATCACACTATGTTTCGACTACGTGGGACTGGACATCGAAAGGGACTATTCTCAGAACCCGCATGTTTCCAGGAAACCCACGCAGCCAGGATACCATTTTCACTTACTACAAAGACTTGAACGCCAGACAGTAATAGATTATCGCTTAGATTGGGATCACACGATCCTTCAGAAGCAGAACTTTCGTCTGATTGCATCCCTATCCGGGACAGAGGTCCAGCCGACACATTTCCGGTGAGATTTGAAAAAATCCCGCGTAGCCGCAAAATCGCTTCCGCAACTAGATGGGACTTCGCTTCCAGCGGGGCTCTTTTTTCTAGGAATCCTCCTGTTTAAAACAGTGCTACCAGAATCTCGTTTCTCAGAAAAGTCCCATCTAACAGGGACTGTTGCTAGAGGTGATAACCTCTTTAGTTTCTGGTGAATTTCATCATGGAGGTGGCAAAAACAAACTTTTTTGACATATTTTACATTCTTATTTTCATAAAAGCAAGAAAGCGGTTTAGGGTCACAAAGAGATATATGAATTTTATGGCGTTGAATATATAATAGGACGCATATGTCAGAATTGGATTAAAAATTTCATTCTGTAGGTTTTTCGCTTGAAGATGACCAATGTTCTGGCCGGTTTTCTGAGTTGATGATGACAAAATTAAAATTTCTGAGTTGATCATATAACTACTCGACAAATTGCAAAAGGGTTAAATGTATCACACACAACAATTGAAAATCACATTAGGTATCTTGCACTCGTTAAGGAGCTCGATATTTGGGTTCCTCATGGATTGAAAGAAATTCACTTAACGAATCAATATTTGCGATAAGCATTTCAAACGTAATGCAATCGACCCTTATTTGAAATGAATTATCACTGATAATGAAAAATGAATCCTATACAGTAACATTAATCGAAAAAGATCAAGGCCCAAGCATGATGAATCAATACAAATCATATCGAAAGCTAAATTGAGTCAGAGAAAGATCATGCTGTCTTATTTGTTGGGATTATAAAGATATTGTGCATTTTGAGCTACTTTTAAGCAACCTATTGATCAACTCGGATGTTTGATGCCGACAGCTTATGATACTGAGGGAAGGAATCAAAGAAAAGGCATGATTTGGCAAATCCCAAAGGAATCGTGTTCCACCAACGACACTGCGAAGCCTCACATACCTTTAACAACTCGTACGAAATTATTCGAACTTGGATGGGATCTGATGTCTCATCCTCCATTAGCCCCGATTTTGCACCATCGGATTATCATTTACTCCGAAGTTTACAAAATTTCTTAAATGATAAATATTTCAATAAAAATTATGACCTCAAATCGCATTTTGTTGAAGTTTTTCATGGTAAAGACGAGAAGTAGTACTATGAGCGTGGAATCACAAAATTACCAGAAATATAGCAAAAGATAATAAAAAAGAATGGAAGGTATTTGAGTGATTAAAGTTCATTTTTACTTCCTTGTACGAAGTAAAGGAAGTATTGTAAACACGAAAAATTCTGGGTGTCATATTTCAACGAAAATATCCATTTGGACCGCTATCGAATGCAATTTAACGATAGGTTTGCGTGACATCTGTACGTAAAGATAGAGTGAAGGACTCTTTTTCCCCAAACGGATTTTAAAAGTGATTTAAAATGGATTCAGGAGAGATTTTTTTCGTGATGTCTTTTGTACGTATGTACGTATGTATGCATGTATCTCGCATAACTCAAAAACGAGTAGCCTCAGAACGTTTGAATTTTGTATATAGGACTGCTATAACATGAAGTTGTGCAACTTCCTTTTTGGTTCTACCAAAAGTATATAAATATATATATATATATATATATATGTAAGATATAAAAAAATACGATAGCTGCTTTTAAAAATAATTGGCAACCTCAAAATGAAAGATTCTAGATTTGGTGCTCTATCCCTAAATTCATCTGTTCTCCCAATTCGATCCTTCTATATTATGTAACAACCTCAACTTAACCAATCGTAGCTTATCTCTACAATTACACGACACTTAGTTTATGAATACCGCTGGCGAATTAATTACGTCATTCCATCCTTTCCTTAAGTGCTATTCTGTCACCCGCGCGCTGCTTTGCTTTTCAACTGTCTACGTTTCTTTTAAGAAAACTAGTGTACATGTGCTTCATTTCTATTTCATTTCTGAGGTTGCGACCCTCGTTTCCCCAATATATAAATATATTCCCACCAAAAGTGATTATTCTTATTGCAGAAATGTCTAATTGAGGGTATTTATCTTTTGACAAGTAAGAATAAAAGCTCATGAAACCTGTATTTTCAAATATTTGGATAAAATTTCTACAAAACAATAAATTAATTAACGCCATTTGTAGATAACTTGATATATTATTTACGTTCATTTTTAATGGTAATAAAATAATATAAAATTGGGCTCCATGTCATTAAATTCCTCAAAATCGTTTTTCAAATTCGTGCCGTAATAATGATATTTTTTCCTGCGTATTCTTGAGATTTTCATTTGAAATTATACACCAGGATATGGGATATATAAAATGAACAAAATCATGGTTCTATTTACATTTCCCATAGTTGAAGCTTGAAAAACTTTAATATAGGCATACTTATCAGTAAAAGGTTTATTCTTATCTTGCTGCTCCTTATTGAGAATATTTAAAAGTCCGCTTAAGTTTCAGCAAGGAATTCTATATCTGTTATCAAATGGATACAAGACTTAGCATTTGATAGATTACTTAGCATAAGGATACTTAGCATAATATCCATATATCATTATGCAGCTCATCGATGGTTTTACTTACTTGCCTCCCAATCTTTATACATAGGTAAGAGAGGTAATATTTTAGGTTCAAAAGTTCGATAATGAGTTTTCAGAGAATAAGCACGAATAAGAGTCCTCAAAACACGTTTTTATTATCTTAACAATAATGTCTGTCCATGACGACTGATTCGGCCATTTCCAAAAGATGTTTTTTTTTTTCGAATTAATGCTTTCTGCATTCAGATAAAGAGATTAGATTTTTGGTAAAATTTGGCAGTGGAAAGTTGTACTTAACTTGAAACCCCTAACAGTTTTTAAAATTACATTAAAATTTAATTATATATAAAACTATATTAAAATATAACCTCAAACTTTTAAATTTTAATATTTAAGACTTTTATATCAAAGATCTATCTGCAAAAGACTTTCATGCAAAAGTATAGGATCACTATCATAAGAGTGAAATTTAAAATAATGTAGCACATATTATTAGAAGGTTACTTTCACTATATCTAAACATGATATTAATAGAAAGTCGTAGAAGAAAAGGATTTTTATAACTACCTTTCATTTACTGATCTTCAAAACTCTTGTAATGCAGGCATGTTACCAAAAAATGCACTTGTTATTCTTTTATACTGTTTATGATGACAAAGCAGAAGAGCAAATAGCAAATTCGGACCTATTGCATGCAAAAGCACCTATTGCTTTACTCTCTACTTACCTTAGAACGCAGGGTGGTTACTAATCAGCTATAATTCCTAAAATTGAAGATAATTGCTTATTCATACTTAAATATCGAGAGGATATATGAGAAAATAAAAATGAATTTAAATTGTCTATACTCTGAAAATAACACAATAACACAGAGAAAGATTAAATTACGTGATAGCTATTTCAAAGTGTGATATTTCTCTGTTATTGGAACCAGGCCCGTCGTCAAATATTTTGTTAAACTCGTTAAGAGGTTCACATGAGATCGCCATTTTGTTTTATCAATGTAGCGTTCTGCGAAGTTAATTTCATTGCAATCACTATTCCTCTTTATTAGGATAACATTTTGAGAAGTTAATTTCGTTAAATTTTTTATCATGGATATGAAATTTGGGACTTACATAATGATGAAACATCTCCGATTCAATTTTTGTAAGAACGAGGAATAAATTACTGTGAAAGAAAAGGCACGAAAAATTATGAAATGAAGCTATACTTCGATTCCAAGGAAGCATCGAAACAGAGGTATAAACATACAACAAAAAACGAAAAAATACGAAATGCGGAAAAAAAAGGGGAAAGAAATGTTTTTGAAAATTGGTCTGATAGATCCAGAATTTATTCTTTAACGGCAGTTTGCTTCATTTACGCACGGTGTTTAGAATTAACTTATAAGGTATTTCTCCCACCTATCTAGCGTGCCTTCGTGATGTAGTGGTTCTGCACGCTGGGCCGGTATTCCAGAGGTCGGTGGTTCGATTCCCGGCGAAGGCGTTTGCCCATTTTTCATCTTGCCTGCTTCCAAAAAAAAAAAAAAAAAAAAAAAAAAAAATAGAAGAAGAAAAAAATGTCTCTACAAACTTTCAGTAAATTTTGTCAGTGTCAACTTGATACATCACTGCTTTGTTATGATTGGAACAGCTATAATGAGGGACGTTTGTGGCCATGTCTAGACCAGTGGTTCTCAACCTTTTTGTCTCATGCACCCCTTTCACCATTGGTAAAAGATCATTTCTTCTTCTTCCCTTCCTTTTAAAAACAAACTAAAAATTTGAGATTTATTTATATTTACATTATTGGCTAAGGCGTTTTGTAAATTAAACAACAAAAAGTAAAGTAAATGTTGGTAAATATTAAAACTTAAGTAAAAGTTTTTTTTTTATATTCATAAATTAAAACTAAATATTGGTACTTACGTATTAACGCTACTACCTTGGCGCAGTTTGGCAATTGTTTACATAGGAAAAGGTAAAAGGTATTTTTAGGGTGCAAGTTGGAGGTTTTTGAGGCGTTTTTTTTTTGAAAGATTCCCAAACTAGCGATATTTATCGTAAGTCGGTAAACATTACGAACATACAGGAAAAAATATATACTTTAGTAATTTTAAATACAAATTTAAATTATTAAATAAGGTTTACATGATACATTAAAAAATAAAACATTGACATTCTTCTTAAAATATTTTTGTAATTTTTTTTAGAGCTATTCGTCTCCCGAAGTTACATATAGATAGATCTGTTTTCGCTTAAAAAGCACCAGATAAATGCAGAGACTCCACTTCATGCAATAATCTGTAGCAGCGCCTAAGAAACGCTTTTCCTCGTTGTTCCCTTTGAAAAATGTACTTAAAATTCTGTCCTCTTGCAGAAATTTTAAAGCAGTTTTTTCCATTGTTCCACAAACTTCCACAAGCTCATATTTTAAATATATTTATTGAAATATATTTATTATGAAATGTATTTATTATAAAGCTCATATTTATTTATTGAAAAATAAGTTGTTCTAAAATATGTAAGGCAAAAAATATCACGATTTGTTTATAAAAACCACTGGCACTTGGAATACAAAAAAAAAAAAAAAAAAAAGAATGTATACAAAAAATGGCGGCGTTGCTTGACTGAAGGATTGTGATGAGCATATTTGTCGGAAGAATGGTTATGCGCATGGTTACCAGAGTTTGGCACATTCTGAAAATTTGATGACTTCTATTAAGATGGTTGCGTTAGCACGTAAGTACCTAAATAAGTAATAGTTAAACAAAAGGATGACCCCATCCTGCCACTCTGAAACTATGAAATGTCAAATTACGAGAATTCCCTTTTTTGTTGAGACCGTCAGTTAAAATAGGTGCCACTGCAGTAGACATTTACGAATTTAAGTCAGTTTTCACGTCGAAGAAACAAAACAACGTTGGCCGTATCTTTCCGTGGGTATGCTGCTGGATTTGCTGAGAAACAAAAGAATATTTTTTTACTACTGTGTCTAACCGCTTTGTCAGAACTTTGCTTAAAGTCATTGTCGAAACTATTATTGCTGACACTACAATGTACTCAGCGTTGGAAAGGAATTAAAGGAGAATTAAAGGAATTAAAGGAATTTAGGGAAGAATTAAAGAAGCCGGATTTGAACATTTCCGCGTTAACCATAAATATAATTTCACCGATCCCGGTAATGTTTGTTATACGCAAATTACTGAAAGGTTATGGAGTAGTGCGAAATGGCGAAATAAACATCAGCGTAGCACAGCCCATAGCCAGTCAGATTCGCTAACCGAATTTTTCTTCTCATTGTTCCTTTTGTTTTAAACGTTAGCCATTGAATTAAGAAAAAATAGCCAGCGATGGACAACTGACAGAATGAATAATGCTGTACAAGCAATATTTCTACTGAGATGAGATATCTGAACTCTTCAGACCAGTTTTATGTAGCATAATTAATTTTATAAACATGTATAAGAATGAAAAGGGAAAATTATCAGTATCAATGAAAAAATTTTAATTGTTCTTTAGCTTATAAAGAATTTTCTCACTGCCTCCAGCATGCCTTCATGATGTAACAGTAGCACACTCGGCGCGTATTCGAGATGTCCAGGGTTCGAGTCCCGGCTTCAAATGCCTCCTGCTTCAAAATAACCTAACGACTCTTCAGTAGCGCTCGAACTAAAGAGTGGTGGACAATAATTCATCATCACCAGGATTTGGCGATTGGGTCCTTTAATTCCCAGTCGCCTTTTAAAACAGGGAGTATGCAATGTATTTTCTTCCTCGTTCCAGCATGCCTTCGTGGTGTAAGGTAGC
This sequence comes from Stegodyphus dumicola, assembly GCF_044657685.1. NCBI lineage: Eukaryota > Metazoa > Arthropoda > Arachnida > Araneae > Eresidae > Stegodyphus > Stegodyphus dumicola. The sequence goes on along the minus strand of NC_140769.1, from coordinate 80,849,016 downwards.
ACAACCGACGTATACTCAATAGGTCCAGCGTCGAGTCCCGGCGAGGACATTGCTCATTTTTCATTTTTTTGAAAAACTCATGATTTATTAAAAGTTAATTTATTTAAATTAGCATCTGAATTCTTTGATTAAAAAAATCAAAAATAAAGAAAGCCGCATTTGTGAATGACATTTGGATTTTCCTTTGGGTATAAATTACATTATTTCTCAAAGACGTTTTCTTATCAACATTTATATAGCATCATATTTTCTTAAAATGCCGCTCAGACATTTACGCTCAGACGGTAGTTGACTACTACCGTCTAGGCCACTATACTGCCCAGACGGTATAGTGATTAGGAGAGCCTGACTGTGATACCCAAGGGCCCGGGTTCGAATCCCGGAGTAGGCATGGAGTGGCCAATGCCATTATAAACGGGTGCCCGCCATTGTAAAAAATTTTTTTTTCTTAAAATAAATGCTACCTATAATATTCAGCGATACAATCAATTTTGTAAGATATGAAATAAGAATTAACTAGAATCAGAAAATGTCAAAATGCATTTATGCAGTTTCTCTAATATACGTAAAGACAGCTAATACTAATAATGGTAATTCCTAAATAAAATGTGCTTAATGTTTAAGTATAAAATATATATTATAAGACATAATTTTTAGTAATTTCAGATCAAACATTACAGTGTATTCAAAAATGCGTTGGAGCGTTTTTAAAATAATATTAAGGCTGTTTCCAAACTCAGTCGTGAAAGTGAGCCAGTTTCTCTTAAAAAATCCTCCACAAAGATGTGCCTTTCTTTTGGTTGCTAATTTTAGTGAGCGAATAAATAAACCAATCCAGTATTAGTTATTTTAATTAGAACAGGATTAATATTCGGGAAACTACAGAAATTTTAAATTATTTTTATGAGTCACATTTAATGGAACTAAACAAGGACAGCGAAACATTTCCCAAACATTTTTTATCAAGATTTATTTCTAAATACGTTTTAAATATTGCATATTTTTTCAGAAATTATAAGTTATCGTATCGATAAGTTTTAAAAATATCGATCAGTATCAAGACAATACAACAAATTATTATGAAAATAAGCTATGAAAATATTTACTAAGGCTTACGTCTAATAGGATATTTTATAATTGAAGAGTTAAAATATTTGGCCTAACTTGCAGATGCAATCATATGGTAAGGGTAACAGATTAAAACGAAATGAACCTGTTATAATTTTATACTTGAAACCCGCTATAGTAATGTAGGTGTCTTAACCAAAAATAAACCCCGCCCATTGTTCAACTTATTGTCTACTGAATACTATCCGGAAATAAAATTCTACAGTGGCATCCGAAGGTCACGTTCTAATTTTGACATACAGAGAATTCTAAAGAATCATTTTAATTAATCGTTAATGAAACGAAATGAGTATTTTGCGTTTTGTAGAAGTAACGATAGAATGTTTTGAGTTGTGAGGAAAAGGTCTTCGTATGAGACTGCTCGTTAACGATTCATGGCTAATGTGCATGTGCGTGTATATCTCTAGAAATCAACCAACCATTATAGGATGAGCGTGATCTCCTGTTTTATGCCTCATAATACGGAAGTGCAAAAATGGTTTTATTCGACTTAATAAAATAGCTTACCGTAATCAGTTATTGTTTACATTTTGACCGACTACATAATTATTCTACATTATTTCTACATTAACATTTTTTATAGCATATTGACAACAATATTTCTAGATTTGCGTTCTTTTGCTTTTTTTAAATGAAAAATTAAACAATTATGAATTTTTTTAAGTAGATGATATTTGCATTTTGGTTTTAGACTTTTCCTTTTACTTGGGCAATGGCGAAATACGTTTAATTTCTCACGAACTCTCTTTTTTTTTCAGTAATTATCTTTTTAAATGCATAGAAACTGATTTCAGAAATAAGGTCAGAAGAGAACTTAGAATATAGAGGATAATTTATGATCAGTAGAATATAAGATTTTGAAAACAAGCAGGTATGAAAGTTTAAGATAATGACGTTGAAAAAGAAATTTATCCTTAATTTGCGCATTTCGAGAGATATTTTTCGCATAAGTTCTCGGAACGCATTATTCTACACATGCATTCTGGTTGCTTCGAGTTAAGTAAGATAGAGAGTGTCACCGATAAAGTAATGCGAAAAGGAAAAAGAAAAGAGAACAGAGTATGAACTGAGAAAATACTCTTTAAAAGTAAGAATTAAAATAAAAGTCATTAATTAATATCGTAAAAGTTATAAAAACAGATAATCCGTAAAATGTATTCATATAATTTACAACAACAACAAAAAAGGTGTTAATTAAGTTTTTAATTAAAATTTAATGCCTAAGATCTCATAAGGAAAGGAAAAATAATAAGTTCTCTACACAAGAATGTATTCATTTCTTTGCTTATTAATTAGATGCTAGAAGACTAAAGGTAGTTAAGAGAATAAGCTGACTGTATTCACGAAACAGAGAGAAACTGAGAGAATATAAGTTCATATCTTTTATCAACAAATGTTTAGGAGCGCTCAGTGAAGAACTACGTTAGACGAAGCTATGACAATAGGTTTTGGGCTAAGAGCAGTCTATGGGAAAATATAATACTAAGTTTAAATTCTAAAAAATTAGCTTAAAAGTTTTCTTCCCATTATTTTTAAACTTCGCAGCTGTATATATATATTGATTTCTGAAGAAAAGGTCAAAAAGACGCCACCTGCTTTAGTCACGTGACATTCTTTACAGGCAGCTCTATTCGAAATTTACAACAATTTTGAAGTTTAAATTCAGTTCAAACACACGAGAAAGTATTAATGTTAACATATTTCTGATACGTATATAATATCCTACATAACTTAAAATGCTTCATTCTAGAATATACGAAAAACAAAGATTGTATTTCTCTTCACATCAGAATGAAAGAATTTCTCCTCTGATTATTTCACATGTATCATCTCAATTCCACAAGAAAAAAAATCTCCTGACCCGTAGCTACTCTTAACATACATTACTTTTACCATGTCGCTTTTAATATATTGTCTGTATCAGTGGTCTGAAATTCAAATTGCGGGGGGCCAAATGCATAATCTGAAAGCAGGTGATGAGTCAGAATTTTTTTGATAGAGTGAATATATATATATATATATATATATATGTATGTATATGTATATATTCACTCTCATATATATATATATATATATATATATATGTATATGTATATATTCACTCTCATATATATATATATATATATATATATATATTATTTTTTTCCCTACTCTTTTCTTCTCTCAGTTCTCTGCTTAGGTTTTGTATTCTACTCAGGATGTTTCCAAGATGTCGCATTGCTTGGTCATTCCAGATAATGCTATTACAGCATTTTCTAAGCTTTTTTGGGATAATGTGTCTGCAAAGTGTTTGGCATTCGTCCAGTTGGAAGATTTTCTTAATTAGTGAAGAAATGGTTCCTCGACATTATCTGAGATGAAGAAAGTGTAGCCATATTTGCCTTATGTTTTTCATTCTCAAGTTTCTGCAGATCCTCAGTGGTCAGATCTTGTCACTCCATTAACTCCTCCATATCTTTATTACACCCATCCAGACACACGGACTTTCCCACAGAGATAATATCCTCAAATTCAGACTTTAGAAATTTAAAACTGTGACTTCAAAATTAAAAATTAAAAACTTCAAAAATTTAGAAATTCAGACCATTCAAAACTTGTTGGAAAAAATTCTAAGCCTTTACAGAATCCGCCATCTCTTTAACAAATCACGTCGGCATCTTTAAGCATTGGATTCTTCTTTACGTGTTACAACACTGTAAATGAAATTCTTTTATTAAAATTACCAAACCAGACATATCTGGCTTTCATCCAGAGAGACAACATCCTCAGCTTCAGACTTGTTGTTGTGCTTGTTGAACATTCCAGACTCTTCAAAAATTTGTTAAGAAACAAATTTCTAAGCCTTTAAAAGTTCTCCAACTCTTTAATGAAATAATGCTGGCATTTTTAACAGCACTGGTTGATTCGCTAAGTCTCAGAACACTGTAAATGCCAGTGTTCTTCTTTAAATTATCTAATTAGTTATGACTGGCTTTAAACAACTCTCATTGTTCTCCCGCATCTGCCTTGTTTTTCAAAAGATTGGCATGCATCAGGTTTGTCTTTTGGTTAATCGACGCCTCTGGTACGCTATATTCAGCACACTGTTTCTCTGCTACCCAAATCAAAAGTAATTTCTCAACATGCTCTAATACCCCTGAACTTTGTTTAGTAACCAAATTCAAAGTTCTAGCCGATTCTGTAGTGTTTCTGTTTTTTATAGTCGTTAATATTGGCGTTCTCGGCATACGTTATGCAATAGGCAAGTCCCAGACACACATGCTGTCTTTGAACTTCTCAACAAGCTCCTTTTTCCTACCCTTGGTGATCTTAAAAATCTTCTTTGTTGCTTGATTCTTCTTATTAACTTTCTTAAAACTTATTGTTAACGAAGTACAAAACATTCGCGCTACAAAGCACAAAATCACGTGAAAACTTAGAGTTATAGCGTGCGTTGTGTACTGAATAGTAGCAACATATGTGCTGACACTCATGGGCAGCCTCTCGAAAGAGGTAAACAAGGGCAATACATGCAGGCGTGACTTGCAGAACCCGAGTCGCATTACAAACAAATATCGTATACCAAACATTTTTCGATTTAAACATGACGTATACAAAAGTTGGAAAATTTTAAAGCAGACGTATACCAAGGTAACAGCTAACACTGTATACATATATATTCATTTTTTTCTATACGTATCTAAAATTGTATGAACTGCTCAGGTGTGCATCCTGCAAACTAACTAGTGATTTAAGGGAAACCAGAAACGCCTGAACACTGAAGTACCACCAACTACGGCTGGCTAACAATATTTGTTGCTTGTACCTACACGGGAAGTTATATCACTTTACGACAGTTACATACACGGATGCAGTGACAAAGAAAAAATTTCAGTCTGTTCTTTTTATCTTTTTTCCATTGAATAACAGTCCATGTCTCTATTCGTATAAAATTATAAGAACCGTATTTAGAACAAATGCCTAAAATTGATTCTGTCAGTTTGAGATTATTGGTCTGTAATATTAAAGTTTTTGCAAACGGATCATTCGTAAAGGATCCACCAAAACATGTTCTGAAATGATGATAAGGTGTAACCCAATATTGCTTATTCATGTTTGGATGTCTTCTTACTAGTTTTCACCTCCAGTACTGGAAAACGGAATCACTGCTTCTGCTTTAAATGATCTACTTTAAATGAACTGCTATCTTTACTGTTGTATCGACACATTTTTTATCATACCAACAGGCCTGCACGAATGAATGCCGTCCAAAGTAAAGCCATTCGCTGAATGATTTAAATTTTTTTAATTACAATGTTATGTTTATTCTTAAATTCGCTCGCATATATTTTTCAATTTTCTACCTGCAAAAACCTATAGTCTGTTTATAACGATGTTGATATTGTACACTATATCATAATCACATGCAATAAAACTTGAACCAAATGCTATTTGTTCTGTTTCTGATGGCATGATATAATATCTATTGAGTTTTTTAATTAACCTCTCTATTTGTCTTTAACTGATGCTATGAATTGAATTTCGAATTCAGCTAATTGGAAAAAAAAGTCTAAAGTGTTGTTATTTGTCAGCATAAAATATTTGGCAAGAGTAGGTAGTTGTTATTAAGATGTTTACATGAAGTTCAAAGTATTTTAAAAAAGCTGATAATTTGAAACATACATTCGATACAGCATAGAAAATCGCAAGATAAACTGATCATCATATTCGAATTACATTCTTTAAACGTGTTTTAACGTCTGTGAAACAATGAAAGTGACAACAATACCCAATAAGAAAAATGTTGGCAAAAGCAATGCTAAGATTCAATACCTAAGGAAAGGTTAATGGCATCAAAAATATCCAAACGAAAAGAACGCATGCAAGTTTTAAGTTTCTAAAAGAACTAAGAACTAGGAAAGGCGTACTAGTCAATTTATGAAAATCATGAGAAACGTAAATTTTTAAAACCGTTATAATGAGTTTTGAATGGAAAGTAAGATCGATGTTTTATAATAATTTAGAAGTAATCACGCGCGTATTACAGAATGAATAAAACTTCTTTCTTTTTTTTACATAGATGATTGCTCAGAAAGTTTATCGAATCTGGAATCATAATATCATTCTGTATGTTAAGGTTTAGTAAATACGTTTATTACTTCGAGTGAATTTTTTTTATTCTTCTTATATACGCATTATTGTTATCAGAAAGACATTTACGTATTTCCTTTTTGAAATTCTTAGAACAGATATGCATTTTGAATTTCAGATGCTTCTGCGAAGTGTTTTTGCTTGATTAAAACTTTCAAAAAATATCTGAGATTTATTTTTTAAAGTTCACGAAGTTCACCGATCCATATGGATTTCGCTATTTTTTTACTGACGCCGGTACAGTCTAAAAAATGCAATTGATAAATCATTTTTCACTGCATTTTTTGAGTACGCCAAGTCACAGTTGATGAAAGGTATGGTAAATGGATACAATTTTTTATGTATATTTATATTAATGGTTATATAACTGAAACTTTCAAGCTCTAAACTCATTCAGTTGCTTATTGTAGTTCGATGGCAAATGCTTTGATAAAATAAATCCTTTTTTGTTCATGTTGGAGACAATGTTATTGGATTTTAAAATTTACTTAAAAAAGGGGTTCTGCTGTGTAAAACTGAAAGGATAAAAGTGAAGGAAATTATTTGCCAAAGTAGGCAAGACGATGAATTCCTTTTTATTTTAGAAGACATTTGCCAATAAGTTTATTTTTTGTTTTGAATTTCTTACATATGTTTCAAAATTTATTTTAAAAGCAGAGAATTTTCTTCTACAAAAGAATAAGTTTTCTCTGTCAACACCTTTAAAGGAAAAAATTCAAGATGAGCACTACATACATAGCACAGTGAACCTTTTATTTTGATTTCCGCTGGAGACAATTGTCTTCTTAGAGAAAATGACTGTTATCGATTTACATGTATTTTTTATCCTCTGCATTTCTTTATATATTTATGATTTATGTCATGGTTCAAGGATTCGTCAGTTAAAGAAAAAATACAATTGCATAAGTATAGTAATGAATTGCTAATAAAATGAAGAATTGCTAATAATAATTATTAATGAAATTAAGAATTAGCTGTAGAGATGATCAATGAATAGTCTAACAACAATACTTAGAAAAATGATTTATCTCACAGCCGATTTTTTGAAATACTGTAGGTGGTACTGTAATATATATATATATATATATATATATTAAAGAAATATTGATTATACTACCTCCTAAGATTAATTTACATAATTACACCACACCATGCCCACAAAACTCAGAATGCAGCTTTCACCCTTTACAACACTGGGAGTAGACATTTAGTTCTCGTTACAAAAACTGCTTAAATGAGGAAAACATTCAAGTATGCGAATTTTAATGATTAATCAGTTTTATAAAAATTACGAAATGTAACAATTTGGTCAACCTTTGGGCCTTATTGTTATTTTATAATGTTTGACACCCTTGAGACAAAAATTGACCGAAATATTTAATTCCAAAATTGAGAATTTTAACATCTTTTTCCACTTTCCTTTAGAGGTTGGTTATAAAATAAATTTAAAAAAAACTAAGGCTGATTTTTTTCTTTTGATGTCATTTAGTGATATTTCATTGTGATTTACTAGTATTACATTCTTTAATTTACTGTTTCGTTACATGTGGCATACCGAAAGAGTCTCTTAAATTATTTTTAAGGTTTGAAAAGCTAAAAATAGATTATTAAAATTCTCATGTAGTTTTATTATTTTAGAATATAAAACCTAATAATCTTAGAAAAATTCATTAATGTAAACATATTTTTCCTTTTAAATTTTATGTAAGTAGCTCTACGAGTTATCTATACGCCAATACTGAAGTTTGCGACTGTTTTCTAGAATACGAATTCTATGAGATTCTAGGAAAAGATCTTTTTTGATATATATATATATATATATTAATACTTTTTAGACAAGGCTCACTAGCAGCCGGGCGGTAAAATCGTTCCGCACTGGTAGTTACGATCTGGGTACGAATCCAGGCGAACGGACAGGCTGCATGGACGTTTTTGTGGTTTTCCGCATGTGCGACGTGTATATGAGCCGGTGAGAGCGACGTGTATATGAGCAGGTGTTAGTCCCCATAGTGTATTTTGAGACAGTAAGTTAAAACATGTTCGCAGATTGTCGAAAAAACGTTTTTTGACAATCTGCAAACATGCACGCCACTTAATCTATTAACATCAGAAATGTCTTCTGAACTGATATTTCAGTTTGAGTTACGTAGAAATACAAAATACTCGTTTCTCAATTTAAGTACAAACTTAAATTATGATTTCAGACTTTGAAATTAAATATTTAGGTCAATTTTATTTTGTTGTACGAGATCCAGACCGTTTTGTGTTTTATTTTTATAATGAATACAGGCTTTTACTAAATGGAAGTGAAAAAAGTAAGATTTCTTATCTTTTATGAAACTAATTTTTGAAATTAAAAAATGCAAATATATATATGTAATAAATCAAAATCTCAAAAATCGGAACGAAAAAAAATGCCGAATTAAATATGTGAAGGTTAACCTATTTTTTCCGTGTAACAAAATAAATTGATAAAACGCAAAATAAAGAGAATTACAATACTGAAAAAAAAATGTTCATTTCAAAGAAGAAAAATTATAAAAAACAGGAAAATTTGTACATATCAAAACCAAAACAATAAAAAATTGTTTAATCTCCCTTGTTTAACGCTTCAAACAGAACTTGTCAAGGGAAAAGTCTTTTGAAGCCTTAAAGTAAGTTGATTAATGATTGACGAAAAACATGTTTTTCCAATGAATTTCCTGTGACTTTAAATGACTTTAAATTAATCCAACTTTCTTTTCAAACATAGTTTAGTTTAAACGTCTCATAAAATTCATTTCTTTCCCCTACATGTTTTCGCCCTCCTATAGTGCAAAATTATCAAAAGTTAAAATGCAAAGGAATTATCAAAAAGGCCTAAAAAGGCTAAAGATAATGAATTACTATACAAAAATAAAAAAAAAAATATGATTACAAAATTTACTAATCAATTTAATTTACAAAATTAGAATTAATTGTATAGTCCTATTATATAAATCCTAAAACCAGGGCTGGCTCATTTAAGTGAAGGATAACAACCAACTTTTTTGTCAAATAAAAATCCTGTCAAAGTAAAAAATGAAAAAGCAATTTCTGGAGAAAATTTTGTTTAAAAAAAGGGGAAAAAATAGCTTACAGAGAAAACAATGAAAAGATTGAAAAAATAAAACTTATCCTTCTGTATACGTACAAGCCTGCAGTATACATTAACTACAAAAATTTCAGACGCCTAAAAGGTTGCCGAAATTTCAAACAAAAACCTGCAGAAGGGAAGACTAGAAACTAAAATATCTTCTGTGAAGAAATTGGTGACCTTCCGGAAAAGGGGTTTTGGTTTGGGTTGGTTTGGGGACAGTTTTCTATTTGCTTTTTTAAACTCCTTAAAAGTATTTACATATATACATATATAAAATATAATTTATATGTAAAATATATGTATATATATGTATATAAATACACGAAGAAACTTAATAAGAGGCAAAAACCCCTTTACAGGGGTTTAATCCCTTTCCAAGGATGCAATTATTAATATTGTTGAAGAATCGCCTTGCTTTGACTCCATTTTACGTTTAACTTTAAATGCTTTAAATTTATATATATGTATATATATAAATGTATATAAATAATCATATATATAAAATTTAACATTAGTATATAATGAGCTGAGAAGAACCGTTGCGTTACTGGAACAGTTGAACTAAGGAGATTAGCACTTCATTTTTATTTCTCGTTTTATTATATATTACTCTCAGTCTAGTATCAGTATTTGCAGTTTAAATTTTACGTGTACTCCCTTCGGGTTTTCAAATCTCTTCTAGAAACAAGTGGTTAGGGCCTTCATGGGGAAGAAATTGTAAAGTTTCATTTAAGCTCCGACTTTTCCTAATCTTTAATCTAATTTTTAATTTTATAATTATATATGTATATAAAATATAATATATATATAATTTATATATTCAGACCATTTAAAATATTTTTATAACTTGAAATACACGTCCACTACCAACGATTCCGGACACGGTGTACATTTCGCATAATGACTTCAGAAACATTTACTCATTTAAGAAATATTTATTAAAATATCCATTGACATCTACTGCTTGATCGTGTATTTCAGTACCACTTTTATTAACTAATTTCGTCTTTCCATCACACTTTCCTCTAACACAGTCTGAACTTTATAAAGTAAATAAACTCTCTTGTAATTTCTCACATTAAAGTGTAATTGTTTTAACTTGTTTACAGAACTTAGAATTTCAAACGTTATATATATTTCCTCTTAAATACTTCAAAACCAATTATTACTTTGAAAAATATTTCTTCCTTTGAATTCAGATACTTAATTTTATCTCTTCGTTTATTAATTACCTTTCAAGCACAGATTGAATTTCGCAAACTATACCAAATGCGTTATTATTTCCAAGATTAAAGTCAAAACCTAACGGTTTTAAACTGTTCACATAACTTAGAGGTATACATGTTACAGTTCCATTAATAACTTCAAAAACATTTATTACTTATTATTATAATCATTCAATGAATTAAACTCTTGAATTCTGTCTTTCCGTTAATCACTACACTTTCTAACGCAGTTTGAACTTCGTAAAATAAATTAACTGTCTTATTATTTCTCAGATTACAACCCATTTTTTACATAGATTTATAGAATTTAGAGTTTCAAGTAGGATAATAGATGGCATTTCATCACCTTCTTCCCTCAGCAGAGTTTATTCGTTTTCTTAGAGCAATAGAGGCATCAGAAAACACTTGACTTTTCGAGTTGTCTTTGACACTGTTTGAACATTGGTTTATAATACGTTACCAAATGCACAGACGGGGAATGAAAAAATTAGGATTATAAACAATTTAGAAATGATGTTACATTTTAAAGACTGTTGAGTTAAAACGGACCTCAGATAATAAATTATACCATGCTGATACAAATATAGCATTAATGATTGAAAAATTATGAATTATTCTCCTCCCAATAAAAATAGTTTTTTTTTAAATTTAAAATAGAGTTGCAGATTTATTTTATTTCTAGAACGCTTTAAGTATTATAGAAGATACCGAAATCAAGGGCTTTTGGGGGTCGCCTTAATGAATGTATTTAACGGTGTAGGTCAGGTGATCTTCTTGGAGTAGCATAGTTATGAATATCTATGTTTATTTATGTTCTCAGAAACAGTGCTCTCTTTCAAGGTGGCTGCTGCAAAAGACCTTCTGTAATTTATTTTGGTTTCTTGTAATATTTAACTGTTGCGTCTCTTTGTTTAATATTCTTCATTTAATTATGTCATTAACCAAAATATATCTTATCACACCAATATATTCATAATTATCATGTAGTAATTAAAAGGATGGAAGGAATGGCAGTCTTCAAGAAAGGAATATTTCAAACTAACCTTCCTGTAAGTTATAAAGTTATCTCCGTTAGATCTGCCTTTGGCATTTGATATGCATTGAGCGTTTTATGACTGTGGACATTCTCTGAGTGTTAAAGTGATTGTTTAACAGCTCATTCGGAAGCAAATAATGCGGCGCATTCTGATTAGACATGCTTCCATTGCAACAATGTCTCTTGCCGTGACAAAAGTCATTACTATAGACTTCCTTATTTTTATTACTGTATATATGCATAACTCTATTTCGTTAATGAAGAAGACATTCTTTTACATTTCTTTCTTAATTTAGTAACTAATGCTTTATGCTTCAGATGTCAAGGGAGCAAAAACTGAATATATTGCTTGTTTGAACCAACCGGCTTTTTAAATCTTCGATAAATATCCCTCAGACCGATGGAGGAGATCCGGAAATATTTGAGGAGCTGGTTATCATGATGGTAATCATTCTAAACACATCTAAGTTTTTTTAAAAAGAAATCTAAATAAAAGTAAAGCATTTAAATCAGTGTCGTGTAAAAAATGTGATACAGCTAATTTTTAACAGCTTAAATTAATTACATTCACTTTGAAATAAAACGATTTAAAGCTAAATTGTACAGATCTAGTTGTGTCACCACTACATCAGGTGTAAATGTTGTAGAAGTTCAGCTTAAATCTTAAGCAAAGTACTAATAAGAAATAATTATTGCTAAATCAAGGAATAAAAAGAAAAAAAAATCGAAGTATTTATTAAGCACAAGCTCATACAATGGTCTAATTCTAATTTAGAACAAAACAAACCAAGGATTTACATTTTTCAATCAAGGATTCACATTTTCGCAATTACATTCTAATTTAGAACATTAAACAAAGGATTACTGTGCAACATTTTTAGTCCTAACCCTAGTTAAATTTTGGTTTCTCATCTATTACTAGATTAAGACGGATTGGTGGACCACGCCTAATTTTACTAATTCACGATATTATAAGAAAGAAATCATTAGCTAAAGAACTCTTAGTACGATGGCAGAATAAATAAAAGAAGAGGGCTCTGTCTCTAGTAATTTATAACACAGCAGATGAGAAATCAGAAAATAGGAAATGGAAACCCTCCTGAATCATTTTTAACAATAAAAAATATCCTCAATGTTCGCGGTTTGCTTTATAAGTTGCAATTTTAGATATTAGCGTTTATCATCACAAAAAGGAAGAAATACAGTGATAGCATCTCTCTCCAGATAGCTAATGAAAGCACAGTTTCTAGTGCAGATGAAAGCAGTGGAATGTGCTATTCTGCACCACCTCAGCTTTTTATTCCACATAATGATGCATTGAAAATGCAAGCTTAAAAATCATACATAAGAATCAGTCTGACCGAACGATAAACATTTCGTTTAAGGTCTATTCCAAGCTGTTCCATACAACAGAAATGTTCTGAATGCAGTGTTCCTATAAAGGGTTTGTTCATAATGAATCTAAAGTTATTAGGATGCTTTTGTAATAAGAATAGACCTCATTATTAATTCTAATTCATTAATCTATTAATCTAATCTGTCATATATGCACTGATGAGCAAATGTTTGACATGAAGTACACATAAAAAAATCTGGAGAAGAGCGATTGCATTTTAGAAGAGTTCATATCATCCTTATGACGGTATTATCAGGGTTTCAAGTCTGAAAATTGTTTGAGAATTTCCTTCTGTTCAGTGAAGTTGATTTCGTCATTTGATTGACGCTTGTATCAACACATAGAAGGGAAACAATTACACGACTCTAAAGAGTATTAGTCGTAGGAAGACTTTTTATGTTGAATTACTCAGCTAAATTTTAATGTTTCTCATTGTTTGTGGATGTAAGGTGATATTATATTCGCTTCAGGTTATTGGATGTTTCATTTCTCTTCAAGCCGTTCAGAAAGCTCTAAAAAGATTTGTTAGCAGGAGTACGACTAACATTTTTCTGATACCATCTTTTTTATTTTAAAATACTGTATGTCATCCATCCTGATTCAATTAAAAGCACTGCGCTTCTTTTTAGCGTGAGATGAAAAGTTGTTTTTCCACTTCTGATAGTCCAATAGTTGAAAATTTAGACTACTTAAGCATATCCAGATTTATTTCGAATTCGCTTGTGAAATGTTTCAAGGCTTCCAAATTACTGGCTGGGAAAATCCTGAATTGCTTCATCAGGGTCATTCACATTTCCAAAAGAAAAAAAATAAGTAGGTGTTTGACCACAATGTTGTGAAATAATTTCCAGCCTGCGGGATAAAAAGTACCCCGTTTTGAATTTTCTATTTCTATTAGCTATGAGCTCTTTGAGCACTATGTCGAATGCGCAAGAGCTAAGAGTGTGAATGACTACTTATAGAGGAACAGTATAGAGACTTTAGGACTTTTTAGGAAGCAAGAAATACGAAAAATGAGCAACGCCTTCACCGGAAATCGAACCGCGAACCTCTGGAATACGCGCCCAGCATGCAGAAAGAAGCCGGGAGAAATACCTTACCGAAAAGGTTTTTTTTTTCATTACGGTTTGAGAATCAACATTATTAGTATAATGGATTCGCCTTCTACAGTGGTCTGCTATAGTAGAAGATCAGGGCAGATTTGTTTAGAAAGCTGCTCCGTTTTATACACCCCATTAAGTGTAATACTGCCAAATTTAGGTAACCAAACCGGAAAAGCAATAAGTACACGTCCCCCAAGATACCTTCTTGAAAAATTTATAACGGCAGCATATTATCCTCTGCATTCAAAGTAGCATGTATTATAGTTAGGAACGTTTAAAGCATAATTAGGCGTGGTTTGAGACGGGATGATAACGCGCAAATGAATATTATATTCTAGCAAAGAAAAGTTTAGATCTCCTTCTTTCCCACTGATATTACGTACATTCTTTACTCAAAAAATGCTAGGATAAAAGCATGTTTTGTCTGATTTATTTACGATTAGATGCTTGGTCATTGGCTATATGTTCGAGAATAACCATTGAAGCTAGCTCTTGATTGTTGATATTACTTCCAGAAATCAGATTCTTTAACCAGCTAATGAGAAACTCGAGGTAATTTAATACGATATTTTCTTTAGTTACGTCTTTAAACTAGGATGTTAACTTTATAGTAAGTTCGGAGGAATTTTTTATAATTTATATATTAGCAGCGTCTGCACATGATGTAATAATAATTAACCCATTCTCTTATTTATAGATTTGCTTACAGGCGAAAAAGATTCATATGACATACAACTGATAAACATAATTTTTTATAATCGAAACAAGTGGAGAAGAACTCGCTTGAAAATTTTGATACTTTATTACTCATTTCTCGCTCTTGGATAAATATCGGCAGGAGATTTGCACATTAATTGATATCTATAACACGGAATGGATCCGGCCTACAGCTGTGAAATTCTACTTTGATTTGTAACTTTATGAAAGACTGTAAATTGTGCAGACATGATAAAGCTAAAATAACTGGTAAAAATGTAAAGCTCAAAGTAATCCTTTAATGCCTTTAATCCAAGGGCTGCAAACGGAAACGGAAACGAAGCAGATGCTCGAAGGATTTTTAGAAAATGAGCCTCGAGTAGAGAACTCCTGAACTTCCGAACTTTTAAGTTCATTAATCTTGGGATGCGCGATGATGAGTCGTTTCGTGATGTCAGGTAGGATTAGCAGGGAAAGGTGTCGCAGAACTCATGGGGTGGAAGAAGCTGCAATACGTGCATTTAAAAGATAATCCAGTTACAGTCACAAATTGTTGAGGACTTGTATTATGTATTAGCCAATTAAGCATTCGGATCATGTTAAATGAGAAAAATGCATCCACATCATTTGTAGACAGCACAGAATTTGAAACCGGGTGATTATCCTTCGAGTGTGAACTTTGCCTTGTGGTACCTATGATAGGTTGCAGCAAATCCTGACTTCCTTTCGTAAGTCTTATTCACCGAAGAGATTACGTTTTCCATTTGGAAATGTTTAACACCTACAATTCTCACTATCGGTCGCATGATAATTTTTTACTTGACTTGAGATCACATGCCTGCCAGGGAATATTTCCCATTAATGTTTGGCCTACCATAATGGAAACTACTTAGTAGGATCCTACATTCTACTCAATCGCTTGAAAGCCGGAATGTAAGCACCTTTCCGTTGTCCCTACAGTTAGCCGGAATGTAAGCACCTTTCCGTTGTTCCTTGAATAAAATGAATACAGTGAATTAGTGCAGCCTACAGTTGTTTGCACACAAATGGGGTTGTAGCAAGATAGAGATGTAGATTTCTGCATAACATCATAATTTACAGAATGTATATTAAATTCATGGGCCACCTTTGTGAAGCTCATTGTTGATGATGGCACTTTCGAGCACCAACTGTAAACAGATGAGTCATTAAAATATTTATTTCTTTTAACTTTATTTTTCTTATTTTTCTGCTGTTCATCATTTTCTTACGTTCGAGAACTTACATGTGCCAACTTCCCATATTGTAAATCAGTGAGAAAGATTTTTAAACCAGGTTTCAAAATGTTATCAGAAGAGCATGAAATCATAACAAAAGCGGATGTCTTAGTTCTCTAATAAGGCTGTGATAGGTTCCAAATGTTTACTGAAATTGTGCTCACTTTATGATTATTGTCTTCACTTTATGATTAATATTTTAATATTTTTCTTTTTATATATATATAATCATCGATGTGGCTTTTGTGCTGTTCATCGGAAGTTTGAAGTTATTACCACTAGTGACTGATTTATTGTTGAGCTTACCCCAAAGTAACTGCTATGTATTTAAAAGCACTAGAAAATACTGATTACTATACATCACACATAGATTTTCGATGATATAAACCTCAATGTATTTATTTCAATGCATAAGGTATTCAATTTTAAAGTATACTTTCTGTCTTTTGCAAAGATTATTCAAATCTTGCATCATATTTCCGATTCCCTGCTTATTTAATAAAAAAAATCTATTTGTCCGATTTCTAAAAACATTAATGCATTATAAAATGATTACATCAGACAAGCGCACTCCTTTATTCATATATTAATATGACAGTCAAATAAAGTCGAGCTTAAATTTTTTATTAATGGCAAAGATTTACAAATTTTACAGGAAAGTTAATATTAATAACATTAGAATTCTTTCATGTAAAATTTTTTGCGGAATGTCATTTAAAATTTTGAAAATGATGTGTGAGAAATGGAAATTTTTGTTTGACACAGAGTGTTTAATTTTCACAATTATAGTAAAATGGAAAAATTGTGAAAAATAAGGCTTTGGTAATAAAGACGCTATACTGATATATGATCCATGATAAGTACTATCGTATATTTTCTAATAAAATAATAGATTTATGTAATCCATAACCATTTTTATTATTCCATTTTTTATCTGGATGATAAATATTATTCTCTTTTCTGCATATCATGCTAATTAAACCATTTTAAGTGTTACTGTCGTGCAGAAATTTAAATAGAATTCTAGATACTTCATTTTTAATAGAATTCTAGATACTTCATTTTTAATAGAATTCTAGATACTTCATTTTGTTTTTTATGTTCTAAATCAATCAAAGTTTAGTGTCGTTTTGAGGGGAAGAAGTTTTTGTCATATACAACGAAACTGAAATGACGACAACCTTAATAATTAAGGAAAACATCCTCCTAAATTCTCTCTAAAGAATATTGACCCTGGTATATTTGATGACGAAAAAAATAAATGCCTCCATTTTATGATCATTCGCTTTGTTTTACGATCCAAAGTGTGACACTATGATTTATAACCTGCTGTAACTTGTTGAAGAAAATTGTTATTGTCTTGTTCATATCTTATCAGATGCTTCAACTAATCCATCTTCAATGCCTTTGCTCAGTGAACAATTGCTTTAGAATCTATAAGAAGGATATTCTGTGAATAGTATTAGTTCTTCATACACAAATACTACCTCACGCAGTATGTATGGTGTGTGTAGATAATCTGATAACTTATGTCATATTTTAGCCTTAATGAATTTTACCACTTTTGTTTTAAACGTAAACTTAATCATTCAAAATGAAGTTTACTTTTATATGGGATTTTGCACATGAATTACATTCTGATATTGCGTTCAAGCAATGCATTCCATAATCCTATTTCATATGTCGATAAGAATCACATGATATGAACTGGTACAAGAAAAGTATGCCAATTTAACAAAATCAAACTTTCAATAATTAAACATTTAAGTAATAAATTTAAACATTAAGTGGAAAAGCTCAGAGTATTGAGAGAGAAATAAATTTCTCAATTAGAACCAAACATGGGTTTAATTTGCCGTTCTTAGAAACTGAAAAGCATTTTTTTTCCTGATAATGAAAAGAACCAGTTCCAAAGAACTAATTATAGAAGATCTGCTAATTACCACTAACTTCACTACATTTCTAAGGCTCACCTTGAAGAATATCTCTGATGTAGTTTTGAGTTATTTGAAAAAGGAGAAGAGAGATGCAGAAATTTTCAGACATATTAAACGATTCTCCTTTTATTTGTGATGGGTATTCACTATAGTATGAATTTTCTTATCTGATGTAAAAATATAAATTTCGTGATTGGTATATTTTCTGTCTGAGGCGCATTCTGAAATAATCGAAAACATTTCATAACAAATGGCAAACATACAGAAAACTTAATAAATTGCTCCACACAAAGGAAATAGCAGTTTCGTTAGACTGCAACGAAAACTATGGAATTACAAAAGTTTTAAGTGCAATGAAAGTGAATGCTCAGTAAGTATGAACATGAAAAGAGGAAGATGAATTATAAATGAAGAATTAAATTTCTAAATATTGTAATTGCTTTTGATTACACTGGATACAACCTAACACGAAGATCTGAATTATTATCGGCAGCTAGAATAAGTACGAAGTTTTGTGAAATATTTCGATTTTCCTAAACTCAAAGAATAAGAGCAACCGAAACTATGCCTGGAACTGAAGTAATATTAATTGATGAAGAATAAAATGAATACAGTGAATTAGTGCAGCCTTTCTGCATACAGAGAAACGACCTTAAACTTGCGAATAAAGTTGAGCCAACTCTTGATTAATCTACAGATCTTGTGCAAAGAGGTAACGTTTGAACTTCTGTTTTAATAATAATATGAATTTTTTATTTCCGAACACCTACATCGTATTACCCAGTTTGTTAACTATATGCGCTTCTCTCTTTTATACTAGCGTAAAAATGATTCAAATTAAATATATTTCAAAATTATTTGAAATCTTACCTAGTTCAAAGACCATTAAAGCAACTATACTGCTAGAAAAGCATGTCAAGGCTATGTGCTTAAAATTTCAGCCCAAATTTAATCGGAAGCATCTTAGAGAAATAAAATCAATTCGCAAAACAAAAACTATACAGAATCAAACTGTTTGATTAAGGAAATAATGTCACAAATTTTATTATTATTATTTTATAATCAGTTCATATAATTATAGGATTTTCCTTATTTTACACAACAAATTTATTTTGATACCTGTTCTGAACTTCTCAACTTCCCCTCACATTCTCTCGCCTGGATGTAAATTTAAAGTTAAGTGAAGTGCTATTTAAACGTGTGAATATCTCAGTTTATTCAGAGCTTGTTTCGCTAGCCAAGCGCACGTTTCGTTGTTATTTCGCGGTCACGCTAGTAAGCCTCTTGGCCTTATCAGATTAGTATCACGCCGGTTAGATTCCTGTGAATCCACCTATCAGGCATAAACTTAAGTGCGCTCTTGCACTATTTATATCAGGTTAACTTGTATTGTATTCTACGTTTTAGTTTCCCCCCGCAAATGGTCGGTGTCTTTGTAACGCACAAATCCGTGCCTTTCTGTTAATTAGTTTGAACTAATAAAGGGTTATTTTCACCCTTCTTCTATGCTGATACTTAACCAGTTAACTGTGATTGACGAGTATACTCGTTATGGAGAAGCGACACGATTTTGTGTATTGACGAGTATACTCGTGATGCGTATATCATGTTAATGAAATGGAAAGCTATTGGAATGGGAGGTTTATTTAGTAAGTACTGTACATAATGACAGCGTAATAGAAACAGAGAAAAGAAAAATAATAACAAAGAAACCAGAGTTAGTGATTGATTATAATAAAAAAAACGGGTGGAGTGGATATGAGCGATGGAATTATCATAGCGAACTCCAGCAAGAAAACTCCTCAAAAAGTACTACAAAAAGATATTTCTCCATTTCCTTAGACATTATGTGCCTGAATGCATTCATATTATATAAAAAAATAATGGAACATTATCGCCTATCAACTTTTTGCACAAATTTATTGAAGACACTTTTGCGACGTATCCAATTAAAAGAACTAAATCGACACAAACTCGGCCATTTAGACCTAATATAAGCCAATTAGGCGGGAATCATGTTCCGGATTATATACCCGGAACATCGAAAAAAAAAAAAAAACAACCCTACGTAAAGGTGTTCGCATTGCTACAAACGTAAGATCAGGAAAGAATCGCGTTACTGGTGTTCGATTTGCAAAGTCCCATTGTGTATAGTACTCTGTTTCGTTGAATATCACTCCACAGCAGGAATTTAAATTCTTACCTTTATATGTATAATATTTACTTTAATTTATTGCGTTTCAGTTTAATATATATGTAATAATGCTTGTGTTAACCAAATAAGTAAATATTAGTAATAAAAGTTTCAATTTTATAAAATAAACCCATCTTTTTCATCCAATATCTTACCAGCGCAACTGACTCTGTGATTGACGAATATACTAGTCATGGCTCGATTCTGGCGACACAAAACGGTGTGCACTCTTAAACGAGTGCGCCACAGTTAACTGGTTAATTAACGCCTGTGCGAGAATTCGCCAGGTTCATTGTAGATTCTAATTTAGTTTATGTAGAGTAACAGAGACAGATCTTACATAATTAGTAGCTTATTTAAGAAAGTGTATATAGTTATTCCATTTTTACTTTCCATTAATAAACTTTTTTAACAGAAACATAACAAGCTTTTATTTATGCTGGGATTTTAGATGTTTTCTTGTTTTAAAAAATATATCTGCAATGTTTTCACGAAGCGTGCATCGAGACAAAATTATTATGCGTAGTCTAGATTTTTGGTTACCATTGAAATATTTACATCAGCAGACGTTTCTTGGAATAAAAATAATTCTTAGAGTTCTTATTCTCTAATAGGAAGTTTTGTAATTTTATCAATAATAATTATTAATTTATCAATATAATCAGAAATTTCGTTAAAGCTTTAATTATTTTACGTATTACATGCACTCCAACCAACGTTAGACATATTTGTAATACAGTTTATAAGACAAATCTGAAGCTGAAAGGAAGAAATATATTTAATAGGCAATGTGAATTATTAATAAAAATTAGCATTAACCCTTTGTGGCACAGTGGGTCCGGTCTGGACACACCTAAAAATTTCCTTCTGTATGCACAGAAAAATTGAATGAAAAAGGATTTATAGGTTACTATAGGCTACTCAGAACCTTCTTTATTTATAGTAGATGGCAGCTCAACGCAAACCAGTCCATATATTTTAGCCATGTTTAGTTTCTTAAGACCCTCATTTTTCAAAGAAGTCTTCCAGATTTTTTTTACGGTACAAAAGGAATAGTTTGAAAATAAATTTCTATGTTATTTTTTGGCTGTATGCTAATCTCTTTATTCTATATTAGTTTTAAATTTTTACCTTGAAATCTTTCCTAAAATCAAACGGCGAACCCTAGGTGTACTCAGACCGGGCTCACCGATAATCTAGGACAACTGAGAGTCTGCATTCTTTGTTTCTCCGCATCTCATCGATCAGTCCATTGGCAACAATGCTCGTTTCAGCATTTTTTTGGAAGCTCTATTCAATCAGTTGCCACTTTGGGCACACCCACAGAATTAAAACGATAAGTGCTATCTTCACAAAATTTTACTTGTGTACTGCTCTAGGCCTAATTAGACTGCCTACCGTTTTCTTTAAATCAAAACTCCAACTTTAAAAGATAGCGTGCCGGAAAGGGTTAATTTCGTATTCTACATTTTGATATTGGGCTTGATTCAGCAAAAACTTTGACTTGTCAAAGTTCGAATAACTGAAGTTTAATTGTTGATATAATTATTTTGTTTTCTTTTAGACAATCTCAAAATTTTAAAAAGCACCACTACAGCTGTTAAAAAATAAAACAAAACAAAAGTAAAAAAAATGTGAAATACAGGAAATATTCACTCATCTAAAAATTATCGAATAAATTTAGACTCATAAAAGTCACCAAAGGCACTTCTAGAGCTAAAGAAAAGTGCAAAAACGTAAGAGACTTTGTAACGCATTTCTCTTATTAGAGTTTACATATTCCTGGTAAAGCGAGTGGTGGTATTTCCGAGACAGTGTAACGTAACATAATTGTCTGAAATTTTTGGAAAGATTCCAAGAAGAATGTTTCTAGCATCAAAACAACGGACATGAAATAATGAAAGAGTAAAAAGTCTGTTTCATGACAAATAGTTTCAAAATGAGAAGATTATGCATATAAAGCATTCACCTGTTAAAGCGTTTTTCAAAGTTTTTGGCAGTAGAATATTTAAAAACCTTCTTAAACCCTTATATGGTATTTCACCCACCTTCTTAGCGGGCTTTCGGGGTGTAGTGGTTCTGCACGCTGGGCCGGAATTCCAGAGGTCCGTGTTTCGATTCCCGGCGAAGGCGATTGCTAATTTTCCTTCCTGCCTGCTTCCAAAAATACCCGATGTCTCTACAATACATAAGATACATGGACATCGTGGAACGCTGTATTACTAAATTAATTTTAATTCTTATATCTGTGTATCATATAAATATTTTGGCACTGTTTCAATAAATATACCTAAGTATTCAAAATAGAAAGCAATGCTCTGCCAAAGCTTAAATCTCAGTGCAGTATAAGTTTTAGAAAAATTAAAAGCAACAGTCATTGCTTTATTAAAATTTTTAGTTTATAAGTTATTTCTCCCGCCTTCTTGGCATGCCTTCGAGGTGTGGTGGTCCGCACGCTGGGGGCGTATTCCAGAGGTCCGCGGGTCGATTCCCGGCTAATTTTTCATCTTGCCTGCTTTTAAAAAAAAAAAAAAAAAAAAAAAAAAAAACCTAATGTCTCTACAGTGGCGACCGAACGAAAAGGGTGTTGGATGATGATTCTTCACAACCAGGATTTGGCGATTGGGTCCCCTAAAACCCCAGTCGTCCTTTAAAAGGGGTAATACATAAGGCATTTCTCCCACCTTCTTGGCATGCCTTCGTGGTGTGATGGTCTGCTCGCTGGGCGCGTATTCGAGAGGTCCGCGGTTCGACTCCCGGTGAAGGCGTTGCATATTTTTCATCTCTTGTACGTCCAAAAATACCTAATGTTTCTACAAGTTGATGTTGTCAAACAACTGCATACCTATCCCCGGAAAAAGTAACAAAAATAAAAATGCGATTTTGTTTATTTTGTGAATGAATTAAGACTTTTAGATAAATTTAAAGAAATGCTTTAATCTAAACTAACATTTAAGCAATATTAAAAAATAAATAAAAGAAAAAAAAACTGAAAGGATTCAAATTTTAACGTGGCGCCGGAGGTTTTTTTAATGTTTTTTATGGTCTCGTTGAGCATCGCAGGTTATCAGTCTGCTCGTGGACTTACGCCTACTAACACATTTTGCTTTGTATGTTTAGCTTTATTGTTAAGCATCACATTCTTCACACTTAAACCACACAAAATTCAAGAGTAAAATCACAAAATATTTAAAAACAGCATATCTTTAGAATTCTAGATAGAGTGTTAGGGGTTGCCATTCATTGTTTTAGTATCGCTATATTATTTCTTTGAAAACTAGCCGCTTGAGTGGCCAGGCGCCTAAAACATTCACATGAAAAAGAAAAAAGGGCATAATGATTTTTAAATAATACAGCTAGGGGCATTTAATAAAAATATTTAATAGCTGCAATTATATATTTCATGATTTAAATGCATTTTTATTTGAACCAAGCAGAAATCAGAAAAATCAAAATTAAAATGCAGAAAAGTTATTTTTAAGAACTTTTAACTACTTTAATTGTTATTCAGTTACAGAAAGATTAAATCTGAAAATTAAATATATGGCGTTTTACTGAATCGCAGTAAAGTGGTGCGTGGAGACAACAAGCGTTCTACACTCTTTCGCAAAAACATCGAAGCACCATGGAGGAAGTTGTTGTTTTTGATGAATTTGAATATGTGTACAGTTCATACACAGATAATAAAAGGATTAAAAAAGGCTCACAATCACCCATTGAGTACAAAAATTAGTAGTTGGTCGAACCACCCCTGGCGGCAATACATGCTTGAATTCTTCGAGGCAAGAAGGTTGAGGTTCCTAATGTCATCTTGCGACACATTCTGCCAGGCATTCATCAGTTGTCGCTCCAGATCTGCGATATTTTGTGGTGCCCGAATCTGGCGGCCTACCATGTCCCAGATATGCTCGATTGGTGAAAGGTCTGGTGACCTTGCTGGCCAAGGAAGAGTATCAACCGCATGGAGACAGTCCAGAGATATGCAAGCGGTGTGGGGCCTGGCATTATCTTGTTGGAAAATGGCCCCAGGATGACGTGCCATGAAGGGTATTGCAACCGGCCGCAGGATGGTATCAACATATCGTTGATCTGTTAAAGGTGTACGGAGGATGACTAAAGATGTCCTGCTATCATAAGAAATAGCGCCTCACACCATCACACCAGAGGTTATGGCTGTATGTCTTTGTAAAACAAAGGCTGATTGGGACCGCTGACCCCGTCATCTCCAGACACGAACACGGTGGTCATCTGCTTCAAGAGCAAAGTGGGATTCATCACGGAACACTATACGATACCAATCTAATGCAGCCATGATGATTGGCTGCGACACCACTCCAGACGACTCCGCCGATGTTGTGGGATCAAAAGCAAACGTCTTAAAGGCCTCTGTGAGCGTAACCCCTCCCTCAGTCAAGCGCCGTGAGATGGTGAACGGTACCACGGGAGGTATAGTAGCGGCTATAGTGCGTTGAATAGTCGACAATGATACCGTTGGGGTGGTTCGGGCCTGGCGAACAATCATCCTATCTTGCCTCGCATTTGTGCTCCTTGGCCTTCCAGAGCCTTCATTTCGTCGGCAGTTTGCTTGTAGCAACCATTGCTGCCAACATCTTTGCACAGCAGTGTCTGTACGCTGCAGGTGGCGGCCTATTGCTTGGTATGACCATCCAGCTTCAAGCAACCCTACAATGCGACCACGTTCGAAGTCGTTCAGTTGTCTGTAAGGTCTTCGATATCGTCGTAATGGCATTTTTAGTTGCTTCCTTTACGGAATTACAATGGCAGCAACAAAAAAGATAAATTTTCCGCCTCTGTCACTCGTTTCATACTTTGCGAAATGCGCACTGGAAATGCGCGCTATGATCGCAATTCCTGTTCATTTACCTTAAAACTTTGATTATTTGCATGTTCGATCGAGATGTTTTTGCATGGCAAATTTCGTCACATCGCAAAAGTTCTTCTTGGTGCTTCAATTTTTTTGCAAAAGAGTGTATTTGAATGATATCTTACATTTTTCCGAAAGGCAACAATCTAGCGCGCTGGAGATAAAAATGTTTGTTTCCAACAATGCTGCCATTTTTTGCTTCCAAATCGCTGAGTTTGTTAAACAAAATTTCGTTAAATTTGTACAGAAAGTGAAATTAATCAAAAAACTTTGAAATTCCAACATCGGGCTTTGGGATATCCATGTTTGGGTAAGAGGATTACATGTATTAAAAATTTGGTGCCTCTAGGTGATTTCCTTTTTTTTACAGTGGAAGGAACATATACACATACAGTACGGATTATTCATTATTTAATTTGTTTTAATAATACATTACGATAACATTTGTTGGCAACCATTTGACAAGTGATTCGGATACAAAAGTGATGCTGACGAAAAGTAAGTTCAGGATTAATAACATCCTTAGTATTATTAACGGAAAAAAATTCTGTCCAACAAATTCTAATCAAGGGATATGACCCTAAATTAAACATGCTGAAATTATATAAGCAGTGGCCTAAAGGGAAGATATTACTATCCTCCAAATGCCGTTCAGTTTGTTTGTTGAAATGATTAAACCCATGTAAAGTAACAGTTATTTTTATGCACCTGTTCTTTTATTTATAAATAATATTTTTTGTGATAAGCACATAATGTGATTTGAACTAAAGGCTAGAAGAAATAAAGTAATAGTAAAGGCTAGGAGTAAAGGCTAAAAGATAATAAATAGTAAAGGCTAGAAGAAATAAGATAAGAAGTATTAGAGAAACAACATATTACCTTTATTTCAGGAATTAATTAGATTCTTATATTTCTCATCGCAATTAAATGCGTATCTTTGTTTCAGGCTCCATCCACTTCTAATATGTCGGCAAGGTGAACAGCTTCCTGAAAATTACGAAGTACGGGAGGGGATTACAGGAAGTAAACTTACTATCTCATAAAAGTTCATTGCTATTTATTACACATACAAAGGGAGTGGGGAAATAATGAAAAATATTTCTTCTTGGTGAACCGTCTCCGAGAGGATCAAGAAGTCATTGTATTCCACCCTCACCACCGTTGAACTAGCGTTCTTTATAACCTTAAGTTATAGAAGAAAGGTGTATAAGAAGGCTGTAAAAATTCATAACACGTTTTCTCTCTGTGGGAATACATGAGTGAGTAGGTTCTCAATTGATTTCGGCACATTTGACATACGTTGCTTCCTCAATGAATTGCATTCTAACTTCTACAGTCCAAGTAATCAGATCACACATCTCGCATTTGCAAGTCAGATAAAAAGGACTTTAATAGATTTAATATGTAGCTTCCTTTAAACAACTTCGAGATGCTTTCCTAAAATTATAACAATATGATTTTTATTTTAAACCTGTGTCTTCAAACTTTGTCAAAGAATCCATAATTTTTTAACTTTTTTTGTGAAACCCGTTCTACTTATAGTAAAATATATCGAAAAAGCACTGAAAAAACATCAGTGTTGTGCGCACATTTTGTTTAAAATTAGAAAAAGATGGTTCAGTCTCCAACATTTTCACTGCTGTACTTAATCCGGAGAGTTTATACTGGTATAATGAAACATGTAATGATACGAGTACAAAGCAAAATATACGTTTATTTAGTTGTTGCTTGTGAGAAATACTTAAAAATATCTTCTTTCGAAAATTGGTGCCTTAACGCCTCCTCTGTCGTCTATGTTTGAAGAAGGTCCTTTTTCTAGGGATGGAACATTCAAATCCTCACATTCAACCAAACTTGAAAAAATATTCACCATTCGAAAAGTCAGGTTTTCGCGCTTTTTCCGTCATTTGAATCTTTTGAATTGTAACCTAAAAACCGCTTTAACTCAAAATTTTTGGAAATATTAGGTTTGTTCATATCTATGTGAAAGCGTTCTGTAAAAATGCGCTTGACTACTGCAATTTCAATGGACTTGGATACCAATATCTGCTCCCACTCTTCTTATTTTGAATTTCCTA
Organism: Stegodyphus dumicola; assembly: GCF_044657685.1. Classification (NCBI taxonomy): domain Eukaryota; kingdom Metazoa; phylum Arthropoda; class Arachnida; order Araneae; family Eresidae; genus Stegodyphus; species Stegodyphus dumicola. The sequence continues at coordinate 80,821,833 of NC_140769.1, read as the reverse complement.
TTGTAAGAGAGTTCTTCGACAATCATAAACCTCTTAAACATTATTTGCCATTGACGTAACCAGGTTTTTTATTTTTTCTCTTCGTTTTAGGTAATAAATAGAGCTTTTATTACTGACGTCATGTAGGTAAGTCACTGTTTCGTTAAGGGTCACAACTGTATTTTCATTTATCTCCCGCCAAATAGTTATAGGCTCATTTTATTGTCTCAAGCAGCTCGTCGTTTCGAAAACTTCAAATCCTTACTGATGTTCTTGCAATAGTGTTACTACGAATTAATTCAGGACGTGTCATTTTCCAGACGTTTTCGCTGTAATCAGTCGCTTTTCTGTTGACCCACAGACGAAGGCAACAATGCTGCATTAAAATCACATTTTCGCGTCTCATGGTTTTACGACAATTCCAGTAAGCAATCGCGCACGCCGCAACTGTAACTTGCTGTTGCATGTTCTGCACCATCTGGGTTAATGATGTAAACTCGAGCTCGTAACTCTGAATTGAAAAAGTGGAGTTTCAAATTTAGTAGAATATTCAACATTTTCTTGTACAGTATATTGTACAAGCACTATTCACTTACGAACATCCATGCCTTCTCCGAGATTCTAGCCCGGGCCTTTCAGTACGGCAGTCAGCTTCACTAACCATTAACCTTTATTTAATCAAGAGTCTTTATATAATACATTGGATAAATGGGTAACCCAGTTTAAATGGTAGCCAGAGCATTCAGAATTGTAGCAATATGCACAAGTTGTATATAATAAAGGCTTTTAATTGTTTTATTTTTCATGTATGTAATCCAGTTTCTTTTGTATCCAACACATTATTTTTATTAATCTCTTATGGAAGAAAGAATGTCAGTACGGCACATTTTAACAAATTTTATTGCTGCTTTTGCAAGCTGTAGGAACATTATCCACACTAGCAATTTAAATTCAATATCTACGTGTCTGTAGCTGATCATGTTAACAAAAGAATTATGTAACTCAACTGTCTACACAGCTTAAGCGCATATGTAACTTAACTGTTGACTATGCATTTTAATTATCTGTTTATTTTAAATTGGCCTTACTTGCCAACGTAATTATTATTTTTAATTTTTTATTAGGGTATCTAGGTACCCTAATAAACCTTGAGGTAGGGTTACCTGGCTTTCTGTAAGGCCCTACCTGAGGTAGGTTTGACAGTTATAGTGGGGGGCATCTGCCAAGGTGACATTACACTTAAATTTTTTTTGAAAAATTTAAGGTCAGTTGTCACCCCTAGTAGCCTTTACATCGCTAACCAGAATACTGATTGTACAGCTTCTACAATATACTATAGCACACACTACGTTTACCTAGTACATGCAGCCATATGTCTGAGTGATGATGTGCGCACGTAATCCATAAAAGTCTTTATTCGGTCTTTATTTTCACAACCATTGATTGTAGACATATATTTCCGATTACAAAAACGCTTTTCATATTATGTCACTTTCAAATTAAAAGAAAAATCAACTTTGTAAAAATTACAGAATTTAACCTTTTATAAAACCTTTCTAACTTTTATAATTATTCGGTCATTTAAATAAAGCAGTTTTTCTCATCAGAACTTAAAAGTTGTAGGGGAGGGATAAACTTGCTATAAAATCAGGAAGTAATTTTATTTTATTCTTATTCTTAGTATAAATTTTTAAAAGTTGCAGTTCAGGTTTAACAATTATTTGTCAAAGGTAAGTAGAATTTGCAAAGGAGCATATATTCGCTATTGGTTTCAGTACTGAAAGGATATATTCGGTATTGGTATAATACTAGCATATTCGGTATATTTTGCTTTATGAGTTCAATCAAATAATTACTAAGAGGGATATTAATAACACTATACAAGGATCAGATAATAAGCGCGAGCCAGAGTCAATGATGTATTCAGAAATTCCGAGCCGGAAACTATAGCCTAGAAGACGAATCTCCTCCTGGAAGAAAACGAGAACGTTCTTCAAAACCTGATAGAACAAATCCCATCATAACTATTAAGAATTTTGCAAAGACTTTTTAACTTTGAAAATGCAAAAATATGAATATTTTAGTCATTTAAAATATTTTTGTAAATGGAGGGGGTACGTGTACCACAGGTTGAGAATCGCTGCTCTAAAGTTTTCTAGAAGAATCGTTTTTAGAAATACAAAAACGTACTTTTTGACCTGTAAACATAATTCTTGACTAAATAAAATCGCCTAAGTAAGATCGAAATTTTATTTTTAGACCTAACTTTCCGTAACTAAAGCTGGAAGTCAAATCCTATAATTTGCGTCCAGCAAAATCTTCTTTTTTAGGATTTATATGTTCCAAATGTGTTAAAGAATACACAATTGTTATAGTGACAGCGTTTCAGACGTCCTTTATCGTACATTAAAGTTATGATTTTAAAAGGCATTCAAATGTTTTTATAAATATTAAAAGATTTTTCTTTTAAATAAAGACTGACGTTTCATTATTGTGCATACATAAACAATTTCCAACAAATATCTATTTTGAGGTATTTCATCGTAAGTCAAAAGATTAGCTTATTTTGAAACAAAACCAAAGAATTAATTGCATTGTTTATCAACTTCAGAAAAGAAATCAGATTTCCTATTAGTTACAATTTATAACTATATCCCCAAATACTATTGCAATATGCATTAGACAAACCTCTTTTTAAAAGAAGGAAATTTTAATTTTTTTGCTTGAAATTGAGAGCTTTGAGTAAGAGATGAACGTACTACTAAGTAACTTTTGACCTGATTTATATTTTGCTTTTGAAAAGCCAAAATCATAACTCCCGTAATTTATCTCTCATTCTATTTCAAATATCAATACATAAAACCAGTAAGAAAACGTAAGAGAGGGATATAAAGATATAAAAGAGAAGGGGAAAAGAAAAGAAAGCATTCCAATCTGGGCTTTTAAACAAGGTCATCTGATGAAGTCGGAGTGAAACCTGTTGCAGTAAGGTTTAAAAATGTGACGGATAATTGATGGAAACACTCAGCTTTGTTACAATACAGTTCGTAGTGCTGTTTTTTTACGCAACCGTTTCAAAAGAAATGAAACGAACAGACAAAGACAACGTAATAAGAAAGGAATAAACCTGATTGTATACTTGAATCGAGTCGCTAAATCGAGAATAATTCGTACACCACTTTTCAAGATTACTAAGTCTGATCCTATTTTAATACAATTTTCTCAATAACTGTTATGAATAAAATTTTGACCCGAGACAATGTATATTATCGCATATTTATATTATATCTCAATTGAAATAGTAGTACTTAATATCATGAAATAAGAAAATACATTCTATTTTTGTTTTAACCAGAGTGATACTGCATTATCGCTTCGGAAAACAACTTCAGATGAATGATCTGTTACTATAGACGCAGTCTTCTCCCTCCTGTTTTACACTGAACTTTTTTATCGTATATCCTTACGCCTTTTATCTAAGAGGAGAGAATATAGCTACGAAGGATTTAGATTCTGAAGCTTCAATGTAAAAGTCTACTAATTTTAGAATTTTTTTGCTTTTGTTAATAGAAATAAAAGTATATAGCTTTGAAAGTGTCGCTTTCGAAACTGATTTCTAAAATAATATTCTTAACTTTATCTCTTCTGTAGGTGGCTTAATTTATATCTGATTTTTAAAGATATAACGAGAACCCCTTCCCCCCAAAAAATCAAACATCTTATTTAAGATCTGAATCACAATAATGAATTAAAATCCATTCCTGAAAATAATAATTAGCAGTCTTACTAATTTAAGTTGTATGAGTAAATCACATGTTTTAAGGTAAATCTCAATTTCAATAATATAAAAAAATAAAAAAAAGTAATAAATAAATAAAAATCGGAAGGCTTTCAGATCTTGTATTACGCCCAAACGGGCGTTTTTTTTTTTTTTTTTTTTTTTTTTCCATTTTTCCATTTACATACACATACACGTTTCAAGTGCATTTGAGCTAATGTCCCTTTGGGTTAGAAATATTTAAAAACAGCGTATTTTTAGAATTTCTGATGCACAGTCTCTCGCGCTGGAGATAATTTTGTTTTCATACAGTGTTGCCATTGCTCCCTTTGAAATCGTTAAGGTTGTCAATCAAAAATTTGTTAAAGTTTTACAAAATATGAAATTCACAATAAAAGAAATTCCAGATTCCAAATTCGGGCTTCCAGGTGTTCATATTCGGGTGGAGGACTACGTTATTCGGAATTTGAAAACTATGTTTTTCCACAATGCGAAACACATGCATACATTCATGCAGATTCTTCATTATTTAATTTCTTTAAATATAATACAGGGTGATAATATTTGGTGGCAACAATTTAAATAGTGATACGTCGCTTATAGTTTACCGATGCAAAATGCCGTTTCGAGGCTAACAGCTCTTCTGGGGTAACGGTTCTTTGGGCTAATCATAGATTCATATGAACTGCAAAAATAATCCAATTAGAACACTAAAGAAGAACACTCCGAGCCTGGCAAGCTCTATGGAACTTATCTTCTATAGTAATTTTAAGCTTTCTTGACTTCGAATTGTGATTAATGGTGGATAAAATTGATTCTCTACTTTTTGTTCAACTATATTTCTCAAAATAATTAAACTGCTACGAAATATGCTCTGTTATTTATTTATTTTAGCAACACTATGTTTAGTTAATTGAACAGATCCCTTTCTGCTGTTTACTTCAGTATTAATTTAGTTCATAAAAGACGGGAATGGGAAAATAATTAAATTTGAAAGCAAAATATAGTTTTAAAAAGTTTTCCTCGTAGGATATTCCATGCAATACAGCATTACCCTTTTCATATAAATTGTTATAATTTAAGTGGTTCAAATTATAGTGTCTCGTGTTCTTCAGGATTATAAACTAATGAAACACTAGAAGACTGTGTGAAATATTATCCTCAAGTTTTAAATACGACAAAGTCCAGAGAAGGATGAAAAGAACCCTTTATTAACTCAGTATAATCGTAGATGGCACCGACTTGTGCTTACAGCAGCCAACACTTTTGGCTTAACTCAAAAAGGAGCGACGAACTTTAGAACTTAGCTTAACGGCTCCCAGGATAATTTAAGGCGGGCGCAAGTTGTCTCTAACTGGTCTTCGTAACAAGCCTAATGGCTAAAATCAGTCAACGCTACAGAAATCTAATCTCTAGTAAATCAGGATACCAACGTGGCCTTCAAGCAGTCACAACACGTTCTAACATCACCTTCCAAAATCTTCTCTTAAATACTACTTCTTTCTGCCTCATTCGAATACACGCGCGCTGGCTTATTAACATTCTGGCGTAGGTTGAAAATTAGAATCAAAATAAAGTTGCTTTAAAATAAAAATTATCAGTTAGATAAATTAAATGAATCCTTACAAAGTAATATAGTTAATATGCTTGTTTACTATAACACTTTGTGATGTTGAGAGGCCCCAACTTGTCAGCAATAGTAGTAGTGACTGCTATGAACTGGAAATTACACAGACTCTTAAGAAGGGTTTAACTCCCATTTTATTTCACTTTAGAAGTCACAGTAGCGTTCACTCGACGCTCACAAACTACGTCGACCCGGCGGTTAAACAAAAATAGAAAAGTACAACTAAAAATGAATGACAGGATGAATAAGTAACGAAGTCACTATCTACGAGGCTCTATAATGTAACTATCTTAACCGCGTTCTAAGATACAGCTGAGATTCAGCAAACTTTCTGATTAAGAAGTTGAAAGATTCAACTAACTGCCGAAGTAGGCACACAGGCCGAAACGCGCGGTTCTTAAATTTCTACCTAGCAACCTTCACGCTCGTGATTCAAGAAGCACACTTACAAATCTCGCTTCCGTTCTATTTAACTCAAATTACTTCTGCAAAAATTTGAATACTCTGCGCGTTCTACTGTGATTTACATACTCTGGCATTGGCAATTCTAGGGGAAAGTAAAGGCTTGACAGGAAAGATAGCTTAAACTTAAAATAAATGTTAGTTAAAATAAATATAAACCCTACAACTTTATTAAATTATATTCAACAGCTATTGCATTTAACATAGGAATTGATAAATTATTATTGATAAATTTGATATTATTGATATTATTATTGATCACTATTGATAATTATCATTATTGATAAATTTTAATAGGATACATTACAACCTATAATACACAGACTTGGCAGAAATGTTATATAGAGATACTTGTCATCGTTATTTATCAAATTTCTCTCGAATGTACTGAAGAAAACTAAACTATGTTCGTAATCGGAGCAGTAATTTAATTGTGTACTGCTTTAACTGTTTAAATCATATTAAATATCTTCGAAAACTGGAAAAATAACAACAAGTTATGTAATAACTAGGTGTCATTGTTAAAAGTTATCAAACTCAGTAATTCTTATTATTAATTGTAATTGTGTGTTATTTTTCCTGAACAGCTTTGATGAGGATGTCTAAACTCTATACTACAGTTTATATTTTCAGGCACTCTGTCATTATGTTTAAAGGAATTGGAAAAATACCAGTTTGTAAAGTTTGAGTAGTTTTTTAGAAAAAAAAAGTCCTAAAGCGTCTCTTTTCTGTATAAGCAATCATATAATTATAGTAGAAAAGGTTAAGCTCGGAAGGGAAGATTCTTATGAAGTAGGTCAGATACGTGCTTTTCAAGATATACTATAACATCCATGTAACAACTTCAGAATTGAATCTTCTTAGTTTAAAAAAAAAAAATTAATCTTTTGCAGCATCCATGTATATACGATACGTACATGAAGCTAAGTTCATATGCACACGATTATAAAAGGCATGGTCATTCCCAGCAGCGGTCGAACGATAAAATCGCTGAACACTGGTAGTTAAACCTAAGTTTATGGACAAATATTTAATAAGCATCATTAGTATTTATCTGTTCCAAACTGATTCAGTAGAGTAACAGAAATTTACTATGCTATTATATCCAGAATATTATGAAATAAGTGCAAAAGCGTCATAAGAAGATTAGTATCATCATTTTTACATTTCCTAAAACTCTGTTAATCAAGTTATTAATCATTAGATTTATTTATATTGCTCATGTATAAGACAAGGAAACGCTTACCTAAGTAAGAAATAATCCAATGACTTTATGTTATCTATTCATGAAATAATCTTGATTAACGAATTCTGTAATTTTCTTCTTAAGCTTTCATATTACTCTTCTTCTTCTCTCCATAAAGTATAATTATAATTAAATAGGATAGGGTTTTTTCCAATGGAAAGCTACGAAAGATTTTAATCCTTTAGGTATCATACATAAATGGTGGTTAATTAATACTCCAATATATAATTCGAATAACGCTGAAATCCTTTCTAAATTAATTAAGCAAATCAATTTTATCGTTCTTATCCTAAAAATCACAATTTTTTTTTTAAATTATTGCGTCAACAAATTTAACCAAACTCAAAATCCGTCAACAGGATATTCACATATCATGGAGATTAGAGAAATCTTACGTGACTTCTGGCAGTTTAATACACGCTTAAAAGAACTGACTGTTTTAGTAGCTAAACTAGCGGAGAGTTTGATTCATGATAATGGTAAATACGTTTGTACTTATTTTATCTGATAGTTATGCATATTTTAGATTCTAACTAAATACCATGATTTATATTTGATTGAGCAAGACAGTTATCGTTGTAGTTAAATTTGGACGGCACTTCCAGATGCTAAAAATAAATAAATGCATGGAATTTTTAAAACAAAGAGAATTTATGCTATAAACTGTTGTATACTAAAACTCAGCATTTTTATAAGTCGTCAAATGAATGAATAATAAGATGAAATTATCTATGATTTATCTTCTTTGAAATAAAAATGGAAGAGGTGCTATCACAGTTTTGGTCTAATTGGTAATTAAATTTTGTTGACTAGAACTACTACACTGTAAAGTTAATTTTAGGTTACTATATGGGCATCTGCTAAAAAAATAGCGCTGAAACTGTCCTAGACAGAAAAGTTTTAAAGAATTTACTTCTGATAAGAATGGTTGAAAAGACGTTTTTCCAAAACTTTACCTTCAAACATAAACTAGAATGACCTAAGAGTGAGAAAATTGCAATATGTTCTAATTTTATATGATAATATCGAAATTGGCTTAGAACAAGTATCAAGGTTCTATCTCTATATTTATAATAGTAGTTAAATCTGTATAATAAGTTCTATAGATTAAAATTATTATAGCTCTTCGCTTATTAAATCGCGATCGAATTATGTTAGTACTGTTTATATTCGAGTTCAATACTAGAAGAAACTTAGTTCAAATTTTATTTTACGCAAGAAAAAGATTGATTAGAAACATTCTTGAGACCTAAAGGAACCTTATAAATAATTAATTTCAACGAAGAATGAGTAATAGCTGCTAAGCAGCTACAAGCTTAGTCTCCATCAATAAATAACAATTTATTTCTAACACTATAAACTGAAGTATTTTCATTTCATTATACCACAATAAATAAGCTGCAATATCATGCGCTAAAATTCAATTCATAGACAATCAAAACTCTATGCATTTAGATTCCAAAGAATAGTATAAAAAAGATAGAACATGTCTACCGCCAACTCAGTTGCAGACGTTAATTGTTATACCTCTCTTTCTCAAATTCTTCGCTTTTGAGAAACTGCTGTGAGATTCTTTAGATATAAAAAATCCCGAGTTTAACTTCTCACATAAAACAGTACTTATCATAAAATGTCAACGTCAAAACTAATCCTAGTTTACGAAAATTTTCAAAAATCCCATTCTTTGGAAACTAGGCTATTTAAACACAATCTTATACATTAATGACGAGAATGTTGAAAGCGCAAAGCAATTGTTTGCCTTATCACATAAAACACCCCTGGTTCTCAGGTAGAAATTTATTTGAGAGCTTTCATGTTTTGGTTTTTATTATATTAACCTTCAATTTACTCATTTATCCTTTTATTATGAAAATAACGACTTGTTTTCTCACTTAAAAAATTAAATATATTTCGCGAAGTAATCTTTTATGGCAGATCAGCCTGTGACAAAAGAATTGAAACATTCCAAAGCTAATGTTTGACAGGAGTGAAACTTACACGTAATGGGATAAATAAATTAATGGAATTTACAGATCAATTTCTTATTCTACAATTACGATACAGGCATCATTAATCAATAAGGAGTATAGCCCTTTACATCTTACTGATATACCTTTTCCTGCAGATTTACAACACTGTAAAGCAGTATGGTAGTAAAAGTAGCTAGAGGCATGGAGGCCTTACGTTGTCATATGGGTACATTTTGCAAGCGCTTTTATAGACTATTAATACTTTATAGATGATACACTTAGCATGTCCTAGATGTGTTCAGTTGGAGATGTGTCAATCTGAGGATCTCGCTAGTCAAAGCAAAATATCAATAGAACTAAGGCACTTCTGGGACACCCGAGATATGAGCGTCTGAAACTTGTTTTGCTTGAAAATATCCATAACTCTGACACTGGGATACGTTACACGAACAGCAGTGCACTAGGTTTTAGGATGTTGTGGACTTACCTACATGTTGCAAGACTATCTTGCACCGTTGCTAGACTAAGAAAGGCACAGATATCGTACAAGAAAGCTTCATATTATATTACACTAGGATTTAAGCGTGGGTGTTGATGGATGGCAAACTGCGGATGTGAACATTGTCTAGATCTCCTCCAAACGCGAATATGCGAATATCTGTTCTAAGCAGAAATTCCATGCCTCCCACGACCTGTCCGCGCTTGTCTGGAGCACAGCAAATCACCAGATGCAGTAGATGACGACGCTCAGGAGTCAAAAATGGACGGCTTACAGGGCACATCATATAGTTATGTCATCCTAGGATAGTGAAAATGCTTTTATAAAAACATGTTTGCTGATTACAACAACAGATTAGATGACTAATAACGAAATTGTTTGAATTTTATAGCATGTAGCTTCGTGTTCGCTATTTTGGGTGGACTATAACTTTAGTTACGCGTGAGTGTCTATTTACATGGATCAATACAGGGGTGGATAGGGCTGGTTTGACTGTCGTGAACAATTTGCATAAGCTGTCGGTATCTTTTTTCACATTCATTATTATTTGCCGAGAAAAGGGGCTCACTTATGGAGTTCAGTTTATACCATGGAAAATGAAAGATGCCAGGACCCCAAAAATTATTGCAGTATGGAATAAATGAATAGCCGCCGACTTGCATAAAGGTACTGGTATTGTTATGAAACTGTCGGGGGTGGAAATGAAGATTCCCCCCCCCCTTTATGCCATGGAAAAAGAATTAGGTAGAACAGTTATGAATTTGTGACTAGTTAACGATGGCGGGATTTAACGATGAGCTTACTATGTTTAGTATTAGTTTACCTTTGGATTTTCCCTTTTAACGTGTTGTTAAATCGTTTTCTACGGTAATTTTGTTGTTGTTGTTTTAGTTTTTTACATAATTCTGAAATTCTGATTAATGTTTTATCTGTTTTTGAACAATCCATATCATGTAACAAGGTGGACCTACGGGTACTGGCGTTTTGGGAAATTTCCCGAATTTCCGATAGCCTCATTCGTGCGTTGCCTGCCAACACATGACCATGTCATTCGATATTCTATGACAGCCAATCGGTTAAACTGTTCAGTTTCTTTCATTAGGTCCACGACGGAACCAATTCGCATCATTCAAACATGTCACCAAAAGATTTGGTGTTTTTACTAAATACAGGACACAGGACTCTATTCGAAATTCATTTGCTTACACAGTATTCAAGTACAGCGTAGAGGAAAACAGATAACAATTTCCCTTGAAAAATAAACAAAAGAATATTCGTACTCTGCGAATTGTTACGTAATTCTCCCAGTTGCATTTCTGGAGTAGAATAATTTGCATATCAAATATCGTTTAGATTCGACCATGATTTTGAGTTTTTTCTTTCAGAATGTATTTAATTACTTTTTACGGTAAGTTCTTGATTTAATCTTGCTTCTGTTTTTTAGCGGTTCAAAATAAGCAAATTTTAACAAGATGAATTTAACAAGGTGCAATAAGCATCAGGGGGAAATTAGAAACAGTAATTAATTATATATATATAATAATAATAATTAATTATATATAAATTCAGGCCCTCTGGAAGTCTCTTAAAGTTCGCTTACTGTCGATATGTTAACGCAAACTGAAGAAGTGTTTAGATAGGGAATTAGAATTAACCGCACTTATAAATAATTTAAGTTTTACTTATGTAAAGAAACCTGAAGTATTAAATTAGGCATTTATTTGGCAGTCATCGAGAGATTTAAGCCTAAGCTTTTTGATTGTTTATGTAGAATTTCTGAGTTCCTGACCTGTAGATTTCAGTAGACTTTTGAACTTATGTTTTATAGTGTATGAAATTGCAGAACTAAATAAATATTTTTTTGTCTTTCGCTAAAACCGTCAATTACCAAAAACTTTAGCCAGTTTATTGCTAATTAATAAAATAAATTAAGAATTATGGGAAAACTAGCTACTTATAATTTGAATGGAATTAACACATTTCTAGCACTCGCAATAAAATACTCGCGTAAATTGAAAAATAAACTTTTCTGGGAAAAAGATAAGACACCTTCGTTTCCAGCGGAATGAAAGAGTATAGACAATTTCTGTATTAGATTAAAAAACGAAAACAATGCAGAAATATTTTCATCGGTTGATAACGTTTGCATTAAATCCGTATTGGGAAAAGTTAAACAGTATTTGCAGTCATCGACTGAAAATGTAAAAGCAGATTTCTTAGATTTATAAATATGAGATACTGACTAAATAGAATATCAATTTTCAATTTCCAGTACTTTAAGAGTAGAAGAAAAAGTATTTGAAAAAATATGAAAATATGATTACTCTTCTCAATTACGAATAATGGGAAAATGTAAAAAGTGCTCAAAGGTAGAAGCCATGGAGAATGACATGCATTAAATAGCTGTGGAGAATGACATCCAAATTAGGTCATGTTTAAAAAGATCTCAGAGAACGGAAGTACAGATTGAAGAACCGAGATTCACTAATATTAGCCAAAATAAACTACTGAATACTTGGTTAGGTTATTTTAATTACGGCAAAGCCTCGCGGGCTATCTGCCTAAGGGGAGGGCTGCCTTCGTGGAAGACTTTCTAAGGTGAACTGGCTCGTATACACGTTACACATTGAGAAAACCACGAAAACACCCATGCAGCCAGCCCGTTCGCGAAATTCGAACCTCGGACTGAACTACCAGTGTTCAGCGACTTTACCGCTCGGCCGCTGGTGGACCCTGAATACTTGGAAGCTAGCGCAATCTCTTTAAACCGCGACTTACAAACTTTTCTAAACATTCTAATTTCAAACTTCAGTTACATTTTAAAGAATTTTAAGATCAATTTGTTAGTTTTTCAATGCTTTGTAATGAATGCATTTTTTATGGATTGTCTATGTACGCACTATTGTACACTATTCGAATCACGAATGTCGCTGCCTACGCATCTAACTATCTAATGACGTATCTAAATGCCACATCTAAATTTCTGCAAGCGGTGGTTCAGCTATTATTCTATGATCAAATACTCAATCTAGTTTAAAAAGATTTATTAAAATACTAAAATTAATCTAATCTAGAATCGAATCGAATGTTACATCTCATGAGCAGCATTCTAGTTGCGTCATAACAAATCGAAAGTCAAGTTCTCAGGGTTGCCATTCTGAGGCAGAGAAAAGTTTGTTTCTAATCAAACCGGAACATCGGCATAGTGAAAGTTTCTAGTCAAACCGGAACATCCCGGCCCCCGTTGGACAATTGTCCAACATCATTTGGAAATGGGAGTAGACTGATATTGGAGACGGGTCGGCGAAAGATTCCATCTGAAGTTCTGACGTCTACGACTCGTACTAGTACATCTGGACCAGGAAAGGTCTCCTCGATGCGAGCTAGTGTCCACTTAATGGGTGCCTTGTTTTTATCCTTTAACAAGACTAGTTGTCCTGCCTTGAGATTGGATCTCACTTGATTCCATTTTGAGCGGTTCTGCAAATAATTAAGATATTCCACGCTCCAAAGGTTCCAGAAATTAGCTCTAAGTTTTTGAATTAAAGTCCATCTAGAAGACAAGGTCAAAGAATATACAGAATCATTCGGTTCTGGTATCGACAAAAGTGGAGCTCCTATTAGGAAATGACCTGGAGTCAAAGACTAAAGATCTGTCGGATCAGCCGAAATAGGTGATAGAGGTCGAGAGTTCAAGCAGGCTTCTATTTGTGTAATTAATGTATACAGCTCTTCAAAGTTTAAAATTGTCGTTTTCACGACCTTTGTCAAAATTCTTTTTATTGATTTTATATTAGCCTCCCATAACCCGCCAAAGTGCGGGGAGGAAGGAGGAATAAATCTCCATGTTATACCTTCTTCGGAACTAAAGCGCTGAATGGGATCCGATATACAAATTCTAAAGAGTTTATCAAGAACATTCTTCGTTCCCTTGAAGTTCGTAGCGTTATCACTCCAAACAATGGATGGTTCAGATCGTCTGGCAATAAACCTTCTAAGACATGCTACAAATGCTTCAGTAGACAAATCCGATACTACTTCTAGATGAATAGCCTTTGAACTAAAGCAAATAAATATCACGATGTATGATTTTAACGTAACTCTACATTTCAAATTAGGCTTGGTGATAACTGGACCTGCAAAGTCCAGTCCTATTTTTTCGAACGGTCTAGTTATTACAACTCTATCTCTAGGTAAGTCTCCCATCATTTGGTTTATGGTTTTGTTCCTTGTTCGAAAGCACGTCATGCATTTACTTATAACGCGTCTAACTCTATCTTGTCCGGAAGGTATCCAGTATAATTGTCTAATAAGAGAAAGTGTTGTTTGAACGCCCAAATGAAGAGATTTTTTGTAATAATAATCTATGAGTAATTCAGTGAAATGATGTCTTTTGGGCAAAAGAAGTTCATGTTTCTGGTCTTCTGAAAGATTGGAGAAACGTAGTCTTCCACCAACTCGTAAAGGTTCATCTTCATCCAGAAATACATTTAAGGAATAAACCTTACTATTACTTGGAACTGATTGTTTCGACTGCAGGCACTTAATTTCAGGTTGAAATTCAGAATGTTGTACACATTTGACTAGCACCTTTGTTGCATTCTGTAATTCAGAAGCACTCAAAAAACTTTCTTTTCTTAATGGTGGATTGGTTCTACAGTTGTTCGCAAACCTTAAACACCACGCAGTAGTTCTAATCAATTTTCTGAATGAAGAATACTTTTTAATGAATCCGTTCTCAATGGAATTTTCATCTGTGACTGTTGAGTTCACTACAGCTCCGCTTCGAAGTTCAAGCTCTTCATGATCCTTGAAATCTCTTACTGATTCTGCAAGTTTAGGCCACGAATCGATGCTCTATAATAGCCAATTAGGTCCATACCACCACATGTCACTATTTCGTAGTTCAGACAACGTTATTCCTTTCGTGGAATTTGTCTTTGTTCCTCTGGTCAGCATATCAGCCGGATTTTCATCTCCAGGGCAATAATTCCAGGACTCAGGTGATGTTTTCTCTCGTATTTCCATTACTCGATGTTGGATGAATGGCTTCCATTTATTTAAACCGCCCTTTATCCAATGTAATGTAACAGAAGAGTCTGACCAAAAATATATATTCATCTGGAGTCTTTTCTCTAACTGTTCTTTCATAGTCGAGGCTAATAGTGCTCCGATGAGCGCCCCATCAGCTCTAATCTTGGAAGGGACAGCTTCTTCAGTGGAGCTACTCTGGTTTTGGAAATGACAAAACTACTTCCTATTTCACTATCCGTCGTGACGTATCGCAGGTATATCACAGCTCCATATGCCTTCTGACTTGCGTCGGTAAAGCAACGCATTTGAATATCTCTCAATTCAGACTTGTTAGTCTTTCGGAAGTAATGTCGCGGAATGTTTACATCCTGAATCGCTGACAGTTCATTAATCCATTTTTTCATTCTGTTTTCAAAGTCCAATGGTAACGGATCATCCCAATCTACCCCAAATTGCCAAATTTCCTGCATTAGTATTTTTGCCCTAATAGTGAATGGACTTATGAATCCAATGGGATCGTAAAGCTTTTCAATGGTTTTAAGAACTTCTCTTTTTGTCATTAACTTTGTTTTCCCTTGATTAGTTAGATTTTGTGATTCTATCTTCAGAAGGTCTTCCTTGTAATTCCATTTATATCCCAATACCTTCTGTTCCAGAACTTTCTGGATTTCACCATTTTAGTATTAGTCAAAAACTTCCTGCTGATTTCCACAATTTGTTTTCCACTTTCGCATGTTGAAACCAGCAGCCTTCAATATATATCTAATATCTTCATATATGAGTTTGGCTTCATTTTCGTCTTCATCCCCGCCTATTAAATCGTCTACGTATAAACATTCGTTCAATAGTTTAACTGCTTTCTGATTTGTTTCTTTTAAAGGTATTTATGTGATGTTTGATAGTAGCGGCAAGCAAAAATGGGCTGGATGTAGCTCCAAACAAAACGCGAGTCATCTTAAGTATTTTCGTGTTAGGTTTCCCATCCTTATCTGTAAGGTTATTTGCCCACAAAAATCTTACAGCATCCCTATCTTCAGGTGACAGAGAAATCTGAAGAAAGGCTTGTTCAATGTCGGCAGTAAATGCTATGCTATGTGTACGAAATTGTATTAATATTTCTAACAATGGTGGATTTAAATTAGGACCGGAATAGAGACAATCGTTTAAAGAATATTCGTTTTTCGAATGGCTGGATGCATCAAATGCAAGTCTCACGGGTTTGTCAGGTCGAATAACTGGCTGGTGAGGCATGTAATGAATTCTTCCTGTTTCTTCAGAACTTGGATCAATTTCCTCAGCTATACCTATTTTTAAATGCTTCTCTATAACTGAGTGACACTGCTGATGAAGCAGTGGATCATTTCTCAACCTTTTAACCAGTTTATTAAAGCGAACTTCTGCATTTACGTAATTCGTTTTTAATTCAGACGAATTTTCATTCCAAGGGAGTTTAACCTCATATCGCTTTTCTTTAAATTTGATAGTTCTGTTAAAATTCTCTAAAATGTCATTATCTATTTTACTAATTTCCTTCCCTTGTTCTATTCCCAATGTTTCTAATTCCCAAAACTGCTTTAACTGTGTTGAGACCAATTTGTCATCAACAATAATGTCCATGTTTAACAATTCATCGTTAGAATCAGTCCGGCCTTGAAGGCACCATCCAAATATTGTTTCGGAAGCTATAAGTTTATTTTTAAAACGTTTAAGTCTACCAGTTATTACTTCATGATAGTAATCTGATCCGATCAAAACAGCAATATTTTTGTCGCTGAATTCATAAGAATCAGCTAATTGTAGTCCTATTAAATCTTTGTTAATTTTGGAAACTGGGATATCAGGGAAAGCTAAATTAGTTGCACATATTTGGTTAGTTTCTAAAGCTTTAATTTCTATATTTAGGGATGGTTCACTTCTGTTTTCTAGTTTGACTTTAACAACATTGTAAGTTTGTTCTGTTGCCTGGTTAACCCCAAAGGCAAATACGGACAAAGTCTCCTTTCGAATAACAGGTAATTTACACTTCTCTGAAATGTCCCGAATTATAAAACTTCTCATCGATCCATTGTCTAATAGAATACGAACTGGTTCTAAATTATCCTTCTCAAAAAATGGACGTATCATCACAGTACACGTTTGTAGCAATGCACTGCGGAAAGTTTTGGTTTTTAATTGACTAATCTGTACATCTTTACTGGATGGAATTGTCGACACGACCTTGTTTTTCTCCGATTTGGTTTCGAGTTGGAAACAAATAGACCTATCGTGTTTTTTATTACATATTTCGCACATTTTTCTTTCCTTACACTGCTTAATTTTATGCTGAGAGTTTAGACACAAAAAACATCGGGCTTGAGATTTTAAAATACACTCATGTCCAAAATTATGTTTACATGCATAAATTCACGGATTTCTCAGAGACTATGACTTATAATTTAATGAATTGTCGGGGAATCATACATAACATGATGACACATAAATGCAAAAGAAAAAATTGAAGATCACCTCATATGATATAAAATTGTAGCATGAAACAATAAAAATGGTAATAAAGTGTGACAAAGAGAGTTAAGAAAAAAAGGAATGATTCAGAAAAAGAATTAAGTCTTACGAATTTAATATGGAATATGATCTCCTCTGACTTGTACACACATATCACAACGTGTTTTAAGGCTGGAAATAACGTTGTTAACCACAGTTTGGGGAATTAATCTCCACTCTTCCAGCAATCCCGTCTTCAGAGCATTTACATCTCTAGGAGGAGGATGTATACGTGTAATTGCTCTTCCAAGGTAGTCCCATAAGTTCTCTATCGAGTTAAGGTCAGGAGAGTTTGGTGGCCAAGGTATTCGCTTAATGTCTTCACTTTCAAGGAATTCATCAACGAGGTTTGCTCGATGTGGACAGGCATTATCATCCATAAATAAAAAGTCAGGTCCATATGCACCCCTGAAAAGTCTTACATAAGGATCTAAGACCTCCTCTCGATATATCTGGCCTGTCACAGATCCGCTGCTGAACACGTGTAGGGGCGTACGTCCATCGATCATTATTCCACCCCATACCATCACATCTCCACTACCGAAACGGTCACGTTCCACAATGTTCGAGGGATCATTTCGTGTTCCTGACTCCCTCCAGATGTAAACACGTTTAGAATCACCAGTTAAACTAAACCGCGACTCATTAGTAAAGAGAACATGGGACCATTGATGTTCAGTCCAGTTTTGATGTTCTTTACACCAATTAAAGCGATCCCTCTTTTTCTGTGAAGACAGTAAAACACATACCCTTGGCTTTCTGGCATAAAGGCCTTTTTCATTAAGCCTTCTGTATATTGTTTGCCGAGATGAAACAGTTCCAGTGGCGGCTGCATGCTCTGAACTTAACTGGCGAGCAGTAGCCTTTCTGTTACGACGGGCAGTTAATGCCAGATACCGATCTTCAGAGGCAGTTGTCGTTCGTTTCCGACCTTGTCCAGGCCTCCTTACAACACTTCCATCATTTTGAAACTGTTTCCATAGCTTAGAGACTGTCTGTCTTGAAATATTCAGACATGTGGCTGTTTCCATGATTGACTGCCCTGCTTCTAAACGGCCGATAATTCGCCACTTTACAGATTCTTCCAAATGATACTTCGAAGCAATTAACAAACCGCTTTGAGACCCTACACACTGAAATCAAACGCTATGTTGCAGAAATTCACTCAAATATTCAGTTTGTGCAAAGCGCTTGATTCACCCTTGGATGACGTAACTAGATTTGCATATCACAAACCGTTTGATTACTTTTGATTGGATAATGCTAATTAGGCTTGGTTTTCACACATTCCCTGCAAATACGGATCACATTGATTCGATATTTCAGTGAATATCATCAGTTTTGGGTATGTAAAGATAATTTTGGACATGAGTGTATTTCTTTTCTCCTCCACGGTTTTAATTTCGCAGCGCTCCGAATCGTGTAGTTCGTCACAATATATGCATTTACTGCTAGCGACTGGAGCAACATATTCATACGTTTTAGGCGAACTTCTTTAAAACTGTTTACTGCGCTTGTTGTCGTGAGCGGAGTGGAGACGATCGTTTGATTTATGCCTCCAGTTATGAATCATTTCCGCTCGGTGTTTCGTTTTTGTTTCTCTACTCTCATTTAACTGCGTAGCTCTTTCGCGGCTTTCTATTTCTTTACGAATAAATTCCATTAATTCGTTAACGTTCCATGTTTGGTCACTGTTTCTACTGCGACTGTATTCTAATGTTATCTCTGATGGAATTAATTTTAACAATATTGCGCAAAGTAAACTACCGTAAGTTTCTGATACGACGTTCATTGACTTTAAGCATCTAATTTGAGTTTCACACTGATCATATAAATTCCTAAGATTTTCTATATCCCTTACATTTCTAACAGGGGAAAGATTTAACAGTTTATTCATGTGAGCATTTATTACTAAATCTTTTCTCCCAAACCTGTTAGTTAACAATTCTATAGCTGAATCGTAGTTCTCATTTGTAAGCGAGAGACCGGAAACGGCATTATAAGCTACCCCACCTAGTAATGACTTTAAGTAACTGAACTTATTTACTTTCGATAATGAGTCATTATTATGAATAGCTGCCTCGAATTGACTCCAAAATTCCTGCCAATTGCTAGAATCACCAAAAAATTTAGCAATAGTCAATTTTGGAAGGCGGATAAATTTATTATTTTCAAGTTTGGAATCTATAGCGGTTTCATTAGGAATGCTCATACTTTCCTTATCCGAATTTTCGAGTTTGTGTAATTCCCTCAATTTGATTCTTGCTCTAAATTGCCACAGTTGGATTTTTTATTCATATTCTAGAGCGGATGAAACTTCAAGTTCAAATTCATCCTCTGGGACCTTCAAATCCTGTTCTATTTGAGTGTTTAAATCACTTAAGAGTTTTTGCCTTTTCGTTTAATATGTCTAACGTTTCTTCTATTACATTTATACTAACGTCATCTTTGCTTAATTCTGTCTCAATTTTCTTTAGTACCTTGGACACTGCTGTCCTTAATACTTTGCGTTTCGATTTAAGCTTAGCCACAGGATCTTTCATAAATTACTTTAAAATAGAAAACTTATCCTACCTGTTTTTTGCAGGCTTCGCACATTTCACACCGTGCTAATCCATACTTACGAATCCATATTTTCGAATATTAGCCGACTTCCCGGCATATAGCACCAAAAAATGTTTATACGCACAAATGTACACTATTCGAATCACGAATGTCGCTGCCTACGCATCTAGCTATCTAATGACGTATCTAAATGCCACATCTAAATTTCTGCAAGCGGTGGTTCAGCTATTATTCTATGATCAAATACTCAATCTAGTTTAAAAAGATTTATTAAAATACTAAAATTAATCTAATCTAGAATCGAATCGAATGTTACATCTCATGAGCAGCATTCTAGTTGCGTCATAACAAATCGAAAGTCAAGTTCTCACGGTTACCATTCTGAGGCAGAGAAAAGTTTGTTTCTAATCAAACCGGAACATCGGCATAGTGAAAGTTTCTAGTCAAACCGGAACATGGGTTTTAAATGTTTTTACGATGCACTTTACTGAAATATTATTTAAATTTGTTTTTATGAATTTAAAATTCTTTACGACTTAAAAATTTAGTAATACTTATTACTTTCACTATTCTTACTAATGATATGATGTTGCACTAGTGTGACACTAATAACTTGGTCATTAAAAATCTTTACTGTCCGCACACCTGGATTTGAATGTACAGGGAGGAAAATATATGTGTTCAAATGGTAATTATATTTTTTCAAAAAGGGATTGGGAGTAGAGTGCGCTGGCGCTGGCTAGCCAAACCTTACTGTGGGAATTTTATTTACCACAGAAAGCTTTACAAGTGAACAAGATACTTGTTAAGTAAAACACTTTTACAAAAACAACGACTCCTGAGTAGCTGTGTGGCGTGTGTATATGATACATTATGATTTACACATTAGTTGGTTTCTCGGTGTTAATTTATCTATAACACGTGTCAGCAAAATTTGAGCAAATTGATTCTACATTAAATCGGAAATAAGAAGGATAGTTACATTTTTAGTGAAGAGGAGAAAATGTGCAAAGCTTTGAAGAATCCGTGAGAAAAGACCAGGATTTTAAGCACTAGAATCACAAGAGTGTGAAGGCTGTTACAAGAAGACCTGGATGCAGCAGGGTTGTGCCACATACCGTAACTCAAGTACTTCCATACTCGTTGTTAAAAAAATTCCCCAATTAACTAATTTCTCGTATAGATCATATGCCATACTTTCGGGAAGTCTTAGTTTTTACCACCAATTTTTACTCGGGTATTTTAAAAATCGCACGTTTTAAAAAAAAAGAATTGAAATAAAATCTTCATGTTGCAATGAAGATTTTGACCTGCAATTCTATACACGGTATGTTTGCGTGTTTTCAGAATCATTATGCTTGTTTACAAAAGTGCCAGCCATAAAAGATGGACATCTCGACGGCATTATTTTTAAAAAGTGAATTCGAGGTTATGATTACTTGTTAAATAAAACCGCACTAAAAAAATTCAACGACATTTTTTTAAACATGATTTACAAACATGCGAGCCTCACCATTGTTGAACGCTGAATGATGGGAGTTAGACCAGGTTTCAATCCCATGCAATCGGCTGACTGCATGGTTGTTCTTCATGGTTTCCCCATGTGTAACCTAAATACGAACCAGTTTCTTCTAGAAAATCTTTCACGAAAGAAATTCTTTCTTTTAGGCAGTTAGCGTAATGTGCTTTACCACATTCAGATATACCTAACGTAACCTACCCCAAAATGCAAACATAAAGGCACTACAAAAGAAATTTAAACTTCTTAATTTAATATATTGTGTGAATGAAGATAATTTAGCCCGAGGATTTCTGTTTTATGGTTAGAAAATTCCATTTAGCAAAGAATATTAACTTTTACAGAAATTCATCGCTTTTATACTACTGATTTATGACAGAAGGCATTTACATCTGAAACCTCCTGGCACTGTAAAGGTGGTTTTCACTGAAAAAAGTATCATTAATTTCAGTACTGGCCAACATTACGTGATTATAACTAATAAAAAAAACTATTCAATAATACGACCTTCGTAATGGATTTGAAACAACCTTAGGCATTAAAATACCTTTTTTTTTTTTTTTTTTTTTTTTTTTTCAACGGACAACTTTTGAAAAATCGAGACAGTAATTATCCTTTGTATATCGTGTTGCTACTTTATTCTTTCTTTAAGACTCTCACCTACGTTCGATACGAGTAACATAATTTGCATACTAAGCTGTTATTTTTTGCATCCATTGGTTTAGTAATCAGATTGTCAGATAGTCTGGATTATGCTCATTTTTTCATGCTTTTTTAATGCCTGGCAGGTGTATCATTCCAGTCTCATTGTTTTGGATTTCTGCCTGTAACTGCAGCTTTCATGGGTCAATGTATCCCTTGTAACTCTTAACAAGCACATTGAAGATTATATATTTTATTTTCCAACGCGCTCATCTAATAACACACTTTAAGGCATGTTTCACTCCACTGTTCTATAAATAAAACCTTTTTTAAATTAGTCACAGCGGTTACTGACGTCTGTGCCCATATGTCTTTTTATAAAAAGAAAAAAAAATCACTAGGGTACACTTTTTACGTATTTTATTTGACGAATGATATTTATTTTAAGAATTAATTGTAAATCTGAATCTCTGTTTCCACGCAAAAAGAACCAAAGGACCGCCTTTGTCCCTGAACCGAAGCAATGCTTTCTTGCAAAATTCGGAGATTCCTGAATATTGACTTGATGAATGGCTAAGAGGAAGGATAACTTTAATTAAGTGCATAAAAACTGTTAAACGCTTACTACTCTCTTTTACATTTCATTTATTCATTCTAAAATTGAATCAAATGTGTTCTAATAATGGTAATTTATTAAACAAATCGAAGGAACACTCGAACCTCGAAGCGTGTTTGGATTTTTACGTCATGGAAAAATAGAAAGTATTGGTATTTGAGGGAAATACTTTGTTGCAAGTTTCGTGTGTAAGCGAGTTGGGGAAACAGACATACAGTTACTTTTTGAATAATTATGCCTTTTCCTAATCAACTAAATTAAGCTCATAAATCTATGTGTAGTAGTAACTTACAAACAAATAATGTCATCGCAAATTTTTGTTCTGCCATTTGGTCTTCCTATTTTGAACTATTTATCTTAGATATAAGATGTTGTGCTCCATGTCTTTAAATTTCGAGGAACTAATTTGCAAAATTAATAGGTCTACCATAACTGATGAATTTAAAATCTTTCATGCCTTAAACTGAAATCAAGAAAAAACTGCATACCAAGATTTGATTGCAATTTCTTTTTAGTCTGATAATTTTATATTTTTTAAAAATCTTTTACATGTATATTTTATAAATTTTTAACTTTACTAGTTAATGTTTGGTTGTTAGAGTATAATTTGAAGTTTTAACATTGTAGCCTATTCAGAAACTACTATAAGCACCTGAAACTGATCACAATTTATGCTTTTTAAAATTATTACGAAAATTCAATGTATATAGTATATAGTTAGTATCCTTTTAAATTATGGAATATACTGACAGCAAGCATTCATGCAGTAAAACAAAACTGCGCTTAGGTATCATTACATAAATAAAGAATGAATTTCTCAATTATAAAAATAAAAATATCTCTTTCTGTTAAACTTATTCTTAATTTTTGGGCTTTTCAAATAGTATAATTAACTTGTTAATTGAAGTAACTGCAGAAGTATTTTATGAAGTTATAAGATATTTTCTTTCGCCTTCCAACGTGGCTTAGGGGCGTGACTGGATACTACTTCCAACGCGTAATCGGGAGGTCCAGAGTTTGAATCCCATGAGAACATTCCATATTTTTCATATTTCCTACACCGATATAATCTAATGACTTTAAAAGTAGACTAAAAATGGTGGAGGATAACTCATCACCATCGGGATTTAGCGATTGGGTTCCCTTCTCCTCAGTCGCTCTTTAAAAAGGGGACATATATAAGGTATTTTCTTCCTCCTTTCCTCATGTCTTCGTGGTGTAACCGCGATGCCACATCCGAAGGTCCGAATCCCTGCGAGAGCATTGCGCATTTTTGATATTTCCTGCATGGATATAACCTAATGACTTTATAAGTGGTGCCCGAATTAAAATGTGGTGGCGATAATTCGTCACTGTCGCCCTTTAAAAGGGGAAATATATAAGGTATTTTTTTCTTCTTTTCTACGTGCCTTCGTGGTGTAAGTATACATCACGTAAGACACGTAATCGGGAGGTCCGGAGTTCAAATCTTGACGAGATCATTGCACATTTTTCGTATTTCCTGCACCGGTATAACCTAATGAATCTACGAAGTCGTTTCATACTTTTCTTGCACTTTATTAAAATTCAGTGAAATATGCCTAAATGCGTATGCATTAATGAAAGTTTACATACAAATGGAAAGTATGTCCATTTTACCGATATTACTTACAGTTTCTTAAAAGCGTTTTTTGAATGTATGATAAGGATATTTTTGTTTAGAGAGTACATAGTTATTTTATGCGACCTTAAATTATATGGTCAGAAAAGTACATTTTATACTATTTGTTGAATTAATTATATATGAACGGGCCATAAATTTTTATCTTATTGCACTACTTACTTCTCTAATTCTTCCTGATTGACTTGTAGTTAGCATATATAAAGGAAGAAGCACAAAAGATAATTAAAATATTTTTTGCTATTCCACCAAATACAGGGAAACTAGCACGATACTGCATCATAAACTATGAGCAGAGAGCTACTATACCTAAAAATTAGAGATTAACTGTAAAAATATTTTCGAAAGGATCTTCATTTGGCTTAACTGAATTTGTTTCAGAAGTATGGTTCCAGACATCGAATTAAATATCGATAAGCCTTAAATAATAAGCCTTGATAAGCCAATACTTAAATAAAACTCATTCAATAAATCTCAAGTTTAGAAGACTTAAATAATCTCGGAAAAAATATTATTTCCAAACAGCGTGATAATTAATGTATTGAAATATAAGATGTCAAATATTTCAACCACCGGTTGAATGATGATTTTGGATGAGGGGAATGATTTTTAAAACATAAAAATAACGGCTCACTGTTTTGAATTTCATTACTAATAGCTACAGTGATTAAAATTTATTTAATTCTTTTTTCTGACATCTTATTAATTGCGTGGAAAAATTGTTCATTTACTTTTTACAAAACAAAACAGTGTAGCAAATAGTTAACATTAGTTTTTGCCCCTAAGCGTTTTTTCTTGTTACGCTATTTCCTTCACTATAAAAAAAAGTAATAAATAAGAGCCTAGACTAATGCACAAGTATATTACAGAAAAATGAAAGAAATTCTTGTAATACAAATTAAAAATTGCACTGTTTTAACAAATACTTCTGATCCAAATCAAGATCAAAATGAGGTCCACAAGTACGTACATCATGGAAAGTGAAGAGAAAAAGTGTTGCTGATCAAGACCGTGGGCAATTTATTTATGACTGTATGAATTTGACTACCTCCATATATACAAGCGCTCCCCGCCTGACGAACGTGAAAACGAGTTACGTTCTGAACAACTGTTCGTACATGAATTTTTTTCGTAAAATGTTTCCAAGTGTGTTACAAATATCTCGTAACGATGTTCCTGAGCTAAGAGCTATAAATACTATCTCCTCAGTCGCTCTTTAAAAGGGGACATAGTATATAAGGTATTTTTTCCCTCCATTCCGCAAGCCTTCGTGGTGTAACCGGGATGCCACATCCGAAGGTCCGAATTCCGGCGAGAGCATTGCGCATTTCTGATATTTCCTGCATAGATATAACCTTTAATGACTCTATAAATGGTGCCTCACTTATAGAGTGCTGGAACTGCTATACTTTGCAGCAAACCTACATAGATAAGAAATTAACGTGTGTGGTGTTCAAGATGTTAAGAGGCGTAGGATGACTGGCTTTGACACTGTAGAAGCCATAATTCGTTCAGTTACGGCTCCATTTGATATTTCAATTGAGATTAAAACAATTAAAAATTCTAAAACAGTTAAATAATACATTTTTATTTTAAATACAATACATTGTGAACAAAAATTACCAATACATAAAACATTACTTTAATGTACAGTAAGTACCTTGGATTGTTGTCTCTAACGCATGTATAAATGGGATAAGGATGAGGTTAGCAAATTTTTAAGTGGGTGGAGGGTGAATCAACGTCTGATTTGCCCACTAAAAACTCATGAACAAATAGAGGTGTCATTTGTGAAGAGGAGACTGCATGAGAGGTGGAAGGAATTGACATTTTAGATGGCCCAGCAACACCGATTTCGGAAAATAAGTATTTAAACTTGTCTGAAAAGATTATCTTTTTTTTTCGTTGTAAATACGACGAAGCACTAGTATGACAGTGTGCACAGTAGTCTGTTTTTTTACAAAAATTTAGACTTTTTTGGTCCTTTTTCAGCCTTAGTAAACTCCACTGCCATTAACTTTGTATCGAACATTTTAAACTTGGGCAGATTCACCCTCTTCTTCCTTTTTCTCTTTCTGCTGCTCTTCGATATGCATCAAGCCTTCGTTAGAGCTGGACCTGCTAGACTTTGCGGCAAACCTATATAGATAAGAGATTCACGTATGGTGGTCCCTGAAAAGTGGCAGTGTTCAGGCTGTCAAGAGGCGTAGGATGACTGGCTCTGACACTGTAAAAGCCATAATTCGTTCAGTTACGACTCTATTTAATATTTCAAGAATAATTATTTCACGGCCAGTGTCAAGGCGGTTTAGAGATCTGCACTATGTCTGATACCAAAGCCTCTAGATTTCGGGAAAGGCGACGAACCAATGATCCTGTTTCTTCTCTGATATGGTTTTAGCTGTAACGAATCAGAGGTCAAATTAAGAAGGTATGACTAATTGAGTCTGAAAACTGTTTTAGATAAGGCAAATGCTCTAAAACTCTACACTAGAGAGACTCTTGCTACTCGCAAGATCTTCATTAGAGGAAAATAGCTTACAATTCGTATCTTAGTTATGTATCCAATATTAATAGTTAATTACTGTTATTGTATTAATACTAGAGATTATTATATGTTTATAATAAATTCGTTATTAGTTCTAAATGCAGTGAGTAACACGTAATCTAAACAAATCGCGACGAATTAGTTACCAATTCCTACACGGAGTCGCCATATCAGTGCAGCTTATCGTCGTCACCCCAACTTCTTGGGAATTTACTCATTCTTCGAAATCTTCTTCCTTAG
The DNA here is from genome assembly GCF_044657685.1 of Stegodyphus dumicola. Lineage (NCBI taxonomy): Eukaryota > Metazoa > Arthropoda > Arachnida > Araneae > Eresidae > Stegodyphus > Stegodyphus dumicola. The sequence continues at coordinate 80,794,907 of NC_140769.1, read as the reverse complement.
GTTTAGAATCTAGGATCAGAAGAATCCTCCTCTGCGATTGAGGTGACCAAAGAACCAAGCCTCAAATATTGCCAAACTTTCCCATTATTCGATCGTGTGATAGGAAGGAAGCTTTCATTTGTTTTTCAATGCCCTGAGAACAAAAGCATCATAAACTAATAAATGTTTTAGTTTGAAGTTCATTTGATAAAGTTTAATTATTAGATCTTCTGTAAGTTATAAATTTCTAAAAGATTTTGAGAAAAGCATATCTTAATTTACTTTTTTATACGATCAATTAATATTTAATAAATAACCTGATTCGACGTATATTGGCTTTAAAGTTTCGTACTAAGAAACACGAATCTCAGATAAAGCAAAGAGAACTACATTATCTTTTCATGTCTCCTTACTGATCTCTTAACTATTCTTTTAGCTGCAATCTTGTTAAAATTATTTAAAGCAATTTGTGAACTAGACATTTTACAAAAGCCACTCAAGAAGAGTAATTGACTTTAACTAACGAATTTAATTTTAAGCTCTACTTTTCCTTATGAATTAAAATTACGATTATATCATTACTTCCTTATGGGTTTCTTCTCTATTTTTCCAAGAGATGGAGCTACAATCATTGTTTCTTTTTTATTCCATAATCTTTTTTATTTCTGCTGTTTAAAAAATGTATCCTTGATAAAAGGGTATAGAGTATTCTTCTCCTTGAAGAAAGGAGAATTGTGAACACGGAAATTCTGAAAACTTTCTTGTTTATCACACCTATCATTTACGTCTTAGATTTTTAATTAATTGTATATTCAATAAACGCCAAATGGGTTTTTCACGACTGAAATGACTAATAAACCACTTCCCACAGATTCCAAAACAGAGATCTACGTGGGAAGCTAATTTCTCCTCTACGCCTACATTTTTTTTTTGGTCATAAATACTTGTTTTAAATTTTATAAGAGATTATTCATCTTAATAATTTAGTAAAAATTATTCACGTTCATTTGAGACTGAAAGGAAACATAAAGAGGCTGATTTGGATGCAGAGCTGTTAAAAATGTGAATGACTTTTACCTTTGAAAAATTTTAAGTTATATTAAAATGATTTTAACTAACTTTTTCCATTCTTATGAATAACATAAAAGTGCACAATTCAAATAATCATTAAACTTTTTTTTAAAGTAAAACTTAACTTATATGGTTTTTTTATTAAGATAAACTCAATAATAATTTCACAGTAACCGACAGTTTCAACAATTCTATCAGCTCATTCTTTCATGTAACAACTTCTGAACTTCAACTTTCCGTGAAATAAACGTAGTTAAAACTTCTCTTACTATCTCGCATTTTTAACATAATTCAATTTACTGCTGACTTTAGGTTCTTACCGTGGGAAAAGCCGTAGTTATTATCGTCTGAAACATATTCTATCGGCCAGATAAATAAATTCTTTCTCGTCTGCATTAAATCAAACCCCGTAACCGCAGCTACTCAAAGTTTTTGCTGTTCAACAGAAAGTAATTCTACAGACCTTTCGCAGTAGAATCTCCTAACCACTATGCCGTCTGGGCGGCACAAACTTTGGTTCTCCTGGCTGATTACACGCGAAGACCAAAGCAAACCAATTTTTGCCGAAAAGCTAGTGCAAACATCAAAAATGCAAGGTAGTGTTAGAAATTAGTTTAAGCCAGCAAGGTCGCTTTTATTCTCTTTATCTCGTTTCAGGTGGAAGTTGATGAAATAAAGAAGTATACAACTGCAAACATAATACGATAACTGAAATAATTAAAACAAAACATTATACACTAATCGATAGTTTTCAGAAGTGTATCCACTGCTGATTTCTTCAGTTTCCTGTATTATATATATATATATATATATATATATTATTTGAGTTCTCATTTGTTCGTATCAGGCTCAAGCAAGCGGTTAGTATTTCTGAGAATTTTGCGATTTGTGATCATAGCATTTGCAATTAAAAGGCAGAAAAACGTCTTTACTTAGAATACTGAAGGAGAAATTCAGAATTTTACTCGAGAATTTATTTACATGAACCTATATTTAAGCTTTCAAGATATGCCTGTCGTTCAGAAATTTTTGAGAGTGTACTAGCTTTTCGCAAAATAGTGGTTGCTATAACAATACACAAAAAGTGGTGGTCAAAAGTTCTAGACCAACTACACACTGCGCTTAAAATATTAAGAAATCTATTTGGTAACAAAGAAAAATTATAGAATAAATAAATGGAGTAAATAAAATTATGGAATAAATAAATGGAGAAAAATAAGAAAATGCACACTTAAAATGTTAAAGTAAAAAATATACGGGGATGTATATACACATCTCAAATGTAGAATTCATTTTACATTATGAGAAGTTAGAGATTTTTAAAATTGCATTTGTAATTTTCCAACCGTGCACTTTTGCGTATAGCTTTTCTTCTGGTAACGGTTAGTTAATTTTTGTAAAAAGACCTTAATTTAGTATTGGTACGTCTTTTAAATGTTGTATCGTACTGTTCAAGTAGGAAACAAACCAATTCACTCTTAGATCTTCACAATAAGATTATCCATAAATCAGTTGTGAAGTAAAGTGCTAAAAAACTACATTTCGTCCCTCCTATGTAAAATGCTGAAAGCGTCGCACAAGAACATGAAAATATGTCTGGATACTTTCTGTCATATGCTCGAAGATGTTTGGGAGGATGGCTTCATTAACGAACGGACAAGTTTACTTTAAAGCCACAGCTTTCCGTTTCCTTACATTCCAATGCACCCGAAAGCTAATACAAAGTTGATTTCCATCTGGCGACCATATTTCATTAATATCACCCAATTGATAATGCTTGATTAATGATGCTTTGTAAGATTTATTTCCTCATTAATAATGTAAGAGGTCTTCGATTGTACGAAGAAGCATGTCCACGCATGGATTTAAGCCCCTTAAGCAATATTTCCAGCATTTATTACGGAAAAAAATTGTATCGTGAAAATATTGTAGTAATTATATCGTTAACTCCTATTAATTTTTCCTACCAATTAATTTCTACATAAAAGTATTCCCGGTATAAAAATGTAGCAAAGATTATTGAATAAATTAATTGTGGCAAGTTATTTAAATTAAAATTAATTTGATACACACGAAATTTAAGAGAAATATCCATAAAAACATATTTTTTATTCATTATATACACAAGCATTGATTTATTGAATGATGAATAACGAACAACACATGTTAAACAAAGACAGATGTCTGTAGCATAAAATGTTTACTGGATTATTTAAGAAACAGTTAAAAGTGGAAAATCTGAATTGCAATGCAATTAATGCAACGCAATTAATGCACTGTTTCCGTTTTCTAAAGCAAAAAGCACACGAATAACATCAAGCATGAAATTTTCCATTTGATAATATTTTCCTAGTGGCTAGATTAGGGATTCTCAACTCCTTTTTTACTATCGGCTCCTATTAAAAGAATGGTTTTCTTCATCGATCCCCTGACACTGTTCTCTATAACATAAACTATGCAACATAATCATAATACAAATAATTGAATATAAAGAGACAATTATATTGAGTATAAGAATACCAAATGTTTGGAAAAGTGGTTTATTAGATTTATGTTTTATTATTTTTTTTAATTTTACGAACATAAACTAGTTTGTAGAAACAAAATCACAGATTCTAATTGCCCCAAATCTCGATTTTAATGAATGTAATGACTATGTTTGAAGTATAAGGGTAATTTTTAAAAATATCTGGCATTAAATTAATTCTTAATCATCTAGTTGAAAAGTATTCGATCTGTTTCTTATTTTCCGTAGTAAATTATTGATTTGAATAAAGCCCTCTTCCACTAGTTAAAGGAAAAGTCAATGATGTTGGTTTGGTAACAATTTTGCCGTTAGCCACGTAGAGTTTACTTTTCCAAATTTCGTCTATTGTTTAAGAAATGTAAGTTGTACAAAATTGTGGGGTAAACAGCGTCCCCACAGTGATGATGCACATTATCAAGGTATAAAATTATGTGTGGAATATATTTTTCATGACACATGATTATGGGCGCAATACACACCCTACAGTTTTATGCAGAGTTTATGCACATTTTAGATAATGGATAGTTAGTAGCATGACAAAGCAAATGGAACGGAGTAGCATCTTGACTGCAGGAGGTTTTGGTGTTTCAAGTTTTTGGTGAAAGAAACCGTGTTTACGAGCCTTTTACCTTTTTTTACGACCAAAAATTTTATTCAAGAAAAGGTTTTTGGTTTAGATTAGAAAGGTTTCAGTTCTCAAAATTTTGAGTTCGGGTTCCGAGTTAGCTACGTCATTAGCGTTACGCAAGTTACGCAAGGTGGATTGATTAGAAATGACGCAGTCCTGAAAAGTTGGGTGTTTTAGAATAGAGAGGAAGAATTACGGGGTTAATTTTGACTTATATATTTTTTATCATACACACACACGCATATATATACATATGTAATATAAAAAATATGAAAGCAATTACTCATGAATTTTAATTTTAATTGACAATAACCTCTTTTATTTTTTCATTTAATTTGGGGACTTCCTCTCTCTGTCTTAGAAATACCGCCATAAGTCTAAACTGCGTCTTTCAAATTAATCATGCGATCTTACGTAAAGCTTAATGCAGATATCTCTTGCCCAATCAAAGTATTTGTAAATCGAAACTTTTGACTCCATCCCTTCTTCCTCTGAAGTACTGCGACACTCTTCGCTTCGGTTTCTGTACTGTATGGATGCTTCGCTACGCTCTCTTTTGTCGCCATAGTGTCAAAAATGTAAATGCTCTGGAAATAGGCACGATTGTAGTGTCAAGTAAATTGCGGCCACAAATGGAAATTTAAATAAATATGGCATTTAATCCGGCTCGACTGCTTCTTCTTCAAAATGGATGGACACTCTATGGATCAAGTATCTAAAGTAAACAGCCTTGCTACGCTTTTACATCAGTATTTCCAAAATTATGCTTTTATTACATATATATAACAGTTAAAAACACAGTATTTAAGATTAAAATAGTTCAAACTATTTACAACAATATATATAAAGAAACATAATAATAGAATACAAATAAAAAAATTAAACCCGTTCTGCGCTGTAACTGCAGGATCGAAGCAGAATAAACTTCAAGCATCTAAAGTTAAAATTAAATTGGAATCAAAGAAGGCAATTCCTCAACAATATTAATAATTGCAACCGTATATAAGAGGTTTAACACAACATCTAAACAAATCAAAATTAAAATAAGAATTCATAGTAGAACAAACCCGAAAAATATAAATGTGAAATGGGAAAGACGACAACGATGTTTTGTACCACGAAGTTTTTAGAACTGCGATGTTTTCTCCTTGCTTTGTTTTCTCCCACGGTGTTTTGTACGACGACATTTTCGTCTGCGATGTTCTTGCCGCGAAGTTTTCACCTGTAACCAGTATGAAAGGTAATGCTTTAGATCCAAAAATTTGATAGTGAGTTTTCAGTCAATAAGCACGATTTAAAGTCTCCGCAACACATTTTGATTATTTTCACAATGATGTTTGTCTGCATGTAAGTGACGATTTTTCATACATGATAGCTCTAATACTACCTCTTAAAAACATTTCAATTTTCCGTATTCAAGCTTTCTACATTCATATAAAAAGTTTATTATATTTCGGGTAAAAGTCGGCAACCCGAAGTGGTATTTTACAGGAAGCCCATAACTGTGTTAATGGACCACCAGAAGTGATATTTTTTTGAAGCTTTTAACAGTTTTTAATAAAAAAACTATATTAAAATTTTAGCATTTTAGTACTTTTGAATTTTAGTGTTTAAGATTTTGATATCAATGAAAACAACATATTACATTTTGTAAAATTAAAACTCAGAAGTGATATTTCACTTGAAGCCCCGAACAGACTTTCGTAAAAATATATATTCTGAGATAATTCAAAATTTCTCAAATTTTGTATTTACAAATAGGAATGTGATTTAAAATAACATATTGTATTTATAAGAATTAAATGGATTCTTAAAAATATGCTAAAACAGCGAGAATAAGCTCATTATGAAGATGGAGTTCTCGTTATGACTAAGATGTATTAGACCTAATCTTCAAATTTGTGCTCGTTTTACTTTTATGTCACAACACTTTTCAAATGAAAAGATGATACAATCAAATTTTATCAATGTAGCAGATAGAAATAATATTACGAATATAAAAAGACTATATGGCAACACTTAGCATTCTATCGAAAATTCTAAAAATACGCTTCTTTTAAAAAATTTTGTGATTGTTGAGTCATAGATTTTCGTGAATCAGAAATACTATATGACCACAGGATATACTACGATCGATGCATATTTTCAAATAAAAGCATGAGAACTCATATATATACAAGAGCACGTATAGTTATTATCGTCGTATGGGAAACTAGAATAATAAAAATGAGAGTGTTCATAAATCCTGCAGATTTTATGAAAGTTGTGAACTGTTATTATTGAAAGCCACAGTTCCTAAAAAAAGCAGATCTATGTAAAATATTATACTTCTTGGTAATTATCTTTTTTTCTAATTTATATGTTATTTTCTGGAACAATAAGTTCAATAGACCAACTTCTCGGGCAATGATCAGTTCCCAAGTGTAATCTTTGCACAGATCCAATGACACACATCATACGCGACTGAAAGGTTAACTGCAAAGAATTAGCTCTGCCCAAATACTCTCGTGATTTGCAGTTATTAATAACAACACGAATGGGCTGCTAAATCACACGTTGGAACTAGAGAAAATAGCCTCTTAAAGAGACGGGTTCTTGCTTCATATATTAAGCATCCATTTCATTTTGGTTTTGTTCAAGGCTCTTCTCCCATCTTATTGCCGAACATCAAGAGGTCAACGGACAACAATCACTTGTCGGGATGCTCATCGGAAGCGTGCTACAGCTGAACGATGACTGTTAACAGAAAACAAAATCCCTCAGTAATGCTTCCGCCGAGGTAATGAGTTCTCTTGTGCAAATACTGTGCATCAACTTTCTTTTACGGTGAGGAAAGGGGCGGAGAATCGCAAACGTGACCTCGCACGCCCTGAGTCTGTTTCTAGCAGACGTTAAAACACACCGATCATTGAGAATCAGAGCTACTGAACTGACAGAAGCATCTGGCAAAAAATGCTATTCATTCTGAAGAAAGCTAAACGAAATTAGAAAATAAATGTCTCGTATGATATGTACCTACAGTGAAACTTTTTATAAAAGTGAAACGAAGAAAACACACCACTCTAAAGCAGCTGCATTAATATGGGGTTAGCTATAGAAAATACTACGAAAATGAACAGAATTTTCTTTTTAACTCCGTGAGAAAGAGAAATAATAATAAACTCATTTAATTTATTTTGATTAATAGAGAAAAAAAACGCATAAAAATTGCAGTCTTTTCTTTGGAGAAATTTCTCTTGCACTAGAGCTTGTGTGAATTAAAAATTAATTAAGAATCAAAGCTCACCAAAAACCAAAAGATTAAAGCAATAAAATATTGGTATGTTGCCTCGGATTGGCAACTGAACGGATAACCAATCTGGCAACTGCATGGGATGACTGTATAAGATATATTCGCTTTTCGCATGTGCAATGCAGATGCAAATGAGTTTTCTTGCGCAACCAACCACTAAGATATTCCTTTTCTTAAATCTGTAATCGTGGCCATACAACTAGGGAATTTTTTATAGCTTTGCTGACCTGGAATGGATTATTTCGGCTGCATAAAATATTTGAACTGCTGACGACAGTCAAAGAGCAGTCAAAGAGAGACAGTCAAAGTCATGCAGGTAAATGGGCAAAAACCTTGCTAATACATTTAGACAGGAATAAGTTAGAAATTCCGGAAAAACATATCTGTTGTAATTGTAAACACATTGATTGAAAATATTAATACAAGAATGCTTACAGATGTGTATTTAAAAGTGAGAAGCTCAAGAAGAAAGTGAATTTCTTCCTATTAATCCTAGTTCTTTAATGAGCACTTTTTATAAACCTTGGGCTATAATCAAAGCCTAAGATAAAGTGTATTTCTGAGATGTTTTCAAACAAATTCGATATTAGTTTTGTACGCAAACATTTTTTTTAAATATAGCTAAACAGATAAAGCTATATATGGATGTTCATATAAATGACATAGCAAATCATCAAATTAGGTAAAGCAACAACTTGTGTTTGGCGTGGCGAACAGAGGTTCCTCATTATCAGGAGCAAAGAACTCTGCAGAAGAAGTGAGAGCCATGACGTTTTCAAACCAAAAGCTAAACACTAAAGCGAACAAGAAGGTAGCGCGAACTTATGAATACTTTATGACTTTAACTCCAATCGCGTCCTTCCTAATGCTTTTAAAATTTCATAGGTTTGTATTTCTATGGACAGATGACACTACCTTCCCGTTCGCTTTACTGTTTTACTTTTGGTGTAAATACGGCCGTGGCTTCTCCTTTATTGAGTTGGAAACATTGCGAAATTCACAATATCGCGACATGATGTTACCGATACCGATACCTGCTTCTGCAGAATTTCTTTACTTTTGATACTAAGGGACAGTTTCTGTTCGCCTTCGAAATCGATAGAGTATTTAATCAAAATTTACGCTGAATTTATTTCTCGATTAACTGATATTAAAAGATATCTGATAAAAAGTATCGATATAATCCTGAAAAATTCTTCAGAAGTCAAAGTAAAAAAACAATTTAAAAAATAGAGTGTATGAATTTAAAAGGTTTAAATTGGAGAATTTTTTAAACCAACTGAAGGAGTTGAAAAAGATTGATTGATGATGAAAAGAATATGGAATAATATTTGCGTGACGTGTGTACGTACGAACTGAATAAAAGACTCCTTCAAAAAAAATATTATAAAAAGGTTTTAAAATGGATTTAGAAGAGTTTTTTTTTGGGACGTGTGTTTACGTATGTGTACGCATCTCCACGTATTTATACGCATGTTTACGTATGTGTATCTCACATAACTCAAAACGATTAGGCGCAGATCATTAAAATTTTGTAAATGGGATGCTATAACATCTAGGTGGTCATCTTTTTTTTACCGCAATCGGCAGAGCCAGGCGTGCATATATATACACTCTGAATTGCCACTGAATTAGCGACAGCAAGTCAATAACGAGTTGGGCCTCCTCTGACCTTGATAATGGCTGCCACACGATGAGGCATAGATTCAATGAGTTTGCCGAAGCATTCTACGGGAATGACTTGCCAAACGTCGGATACAGTTGTCCATATTTCAAGAAGATTTACTAGCGTTGTGTGATATGGTTTCACAGTTTTCCTTTAAAACATCCGAAGGGTGTTCATGGATTTAAGTCAAGGCCTCAGGTAGCCAATTCATAACAGAGCAGTAAGAGGAATGCTCATCCAACCAATGGGACCTGTGAGAGTGGTAGTTATCTTGCTGGAATACTCCATTCTCGTGTGAATGATAGATAAGACAACATAAATGGATGGAGATATTCATGTTTGTCAATGTCAAATTGAAAAAAAATTCGAGAAGTAGCGAAATCTAACTTTTAATGCAAACTCCCAGGTCCAATACTTATATTTCGGAAAATTTTTTACTCGTATTAAAAAGAATAAAATTTTAAGAAGTTTGACCCCGTGCCACAAAAATTGACCGGGACATTTAATTCCAAAATTTACAATATTTATGTCATTTTCAATTTGCCTTGAGGAATGGTTAAATGAGTTAATATAATTCTAGGAAATAAGTTTAAACAAAGTGCAGCAAAAATGTATATAATTTAATAGGCCGTGCAAGGAATTCATGTGATGTCCACATCCGGTTTTGATTTTATGTGAAGTTGGGATTAGATTTCTAAATCAAACAGAAATTTTGAATATAGTTTTACGCCATTATCTGTTAGTTTGAATGAGTTGAAAGAAAGATGACATTATGCACTTCCCTCTTACGTTGATTAGAAGGAATAATTTTTCTACATTCAAAAGCAGTGTTCACAGGCTTTTTTATTTCTTTCCGCATTTTATTAATTAAAAGTTTTAAAATAAATGTATGAAAAGGAATTTTTTAAATGGCAATAAATATTATTTATTAATATTATTAAATATTATCAATATTTCATTAAATTTAATTACTTAATAATTAAAATTAATCATTATTTAATTGAACCTTTGTTAAATAAAGTGAGAGCTAGCTTTTAGTTAAATGCACTAAAATGTAAAAATGCCTTTTTATCTATCATAATATTCTTGGTCATATGCAGCTAAAAATAAAATCTTGAGCTCTCATTATACAAAATATATTAGGACACCAACAGAAACTATATTAATGAAAGATCAGTGAGAATGGTGAAATAAAAATAACAGATATAAAAAATAATTACATTCAGTTCGGTTAAATCTCTGCTTGACAATCCAAGCATTGTTAGAACTTCTATGACTAGTTGTTGTTGTTGTCTGGTCTATGTAGTTTATGGAATAATGGTTGCCAGAACCTCGAGGTTGGACTTCTACTTCCACCCCAATTTTGAGGAACTACATCCGGGGGAAGGGGTGGCCCGAAGATATCTCAAACTTTCGTTTTTCCACCAAATCACACGAGAGGACTTTTGGCGCACCATATATTTAGAGTGCCTGCATGCCGCAAAGATACTATATTTTTACAAACATCCATGCCTTCTCCGGTACTCGAACCCGGGTCCTTTGGTACCGCTGTAGGATCCCACTATACTGTCTGGGCGGCTCCATGAGTAGTTTTAGTCGTATATGAGTAGGAATATTATGATAACTAAAAACTGTCTTTTAGACATATTTAATTTCAATTAGAACGAACTTTAGTAAATTCCATAAGCATATACTTATGAATGCAAAATTGAGCGATCCACAACATGTACACTTTAATTTATTATTAGGAGCTATACGTATACAGTATTTTGTTTAAAAGTACATCTATAGTGCCATATCAATAAATCTTGCTGAAAGGATGTCCCGAACAATTTCTAGATGCAAGTCATCATCTGTCATTAAATTTAAAAAAAGAAATAAAATGAAGTCAAGCTACGGATTTGCATGTATATATAGATATCTTTCTTAGCATCATAAGGAAGCGGATATTGGAAGGCCCTAACTTGATTCAAAAATTATTTAAATGTTGTTGGAACATTGCTTTGACCGGTTAAACATATTAATGATAACATATTAGTGATGCAGATTGATACTAACAGTTGCAGTAATGTTAATTTCTCGTTATGTGACATTGAAACGACAAATGTCATTGAACCATAATTGTGTATTCAGGTCGTGAAGGACGTTATGAATCGAGTTATCGCCAAGTGGAAACAACAAGCAACTTAATTCAAATTTATGACCCGTTGGGGCATTCTCAGACTGACAGACAATGATGTCTTTTTCTCAGATCAATAAACTATTGCTTTCTGATCAATATATTGCATCAAACCTGTGTGGGAGTGCAAGAAAAAGGGACGAAAGACTAGAATATGTTTGTGGCAGAAGGGAAAAAAATAATTGTTTCTTATTACAGCAGCAAATTTTTTTATGTTGTCTTTGAAGAACTGCTTGCATGGAATAAAAAATAAGTAAAATACAGTTTGATACTCCCAAAGACTTAAGACCCTTCGTATATTGAGCAATACAAAATGTATTTAGATTACGATATACATTATATTAATCCAAATGTATGTCATATATACGATTTCTAATACGATTCTCAGAGTTATGTTAAATTTAATATATATAAAGAGTTTTAGATAAATTTAATCATTATAAATAACAAAACCATGTAAATTAATATTTTTCATTTGCATGTATTTTATTTTGTTCGTTACAGTTCAAAGAAAACGGAAAATTAATAAAGAAGCAAAATCAGCACCTCTGAGCGTAGGAAGAACAGCAACGAAATACCTTGATATCTTTTTTTCCAAGGCCTTCCGATCTATCGGATGGCGCAAATTTAAAATTTTGTTTGATTTAAGAATCAGTTCATCATTATTTATAAGATTACTAAACATGACAATATTAACGTTTTTGCTTTAAATATCTGTAGTTATTTGCAATCGTATGATAATTAAAAAGAAAGGATTTTAAAAACCGCTAAACTTAGGTAAATTATTTTAAAAAATTCGGAAAAAACGTTCGTTTGTAAGATTATATTTTTAGTATCGAACTGTCTAAAGGTCGAAATTCTCTGATGATTAATTTAAAATAAATATGAGTGCACTCATACTTATTAGAATATGCAATACACGAAAGTATATAGTTCTAGAGGACTTTCTATATTATTCCATAATAAAATTGTACCAAGTTTATCCTTTTTTCTATATCTCATAAATGAATAAATGGTGACATAATTGTTGTTAAACGATGATGAATTCATTTTCATAAAAATGTAGAGCGTTACCTATACGATATACAATGAACATATTTGTGACAATCGGTATTTATGAGAATATAAGTAAATATTGGCTTCTAAGAATATTAAAATGTTTACAGCGTCGTCTCTAAAAGCAGCTACCTATGAAAGTAACCAATATTTCTGAGAATATAAATAAATATTAAGCATTACTTCTCTGAGGACCATCTCTACAGACGACAAAAATGGCTAGAACTGTGGATGGTCATCAGAGAGAATTCTTTTTACAGTAAAATTATCACACGTCTGTAATTCAATAACATCGACAATGTACGAGATTGAAAAGCATTTTCAGTCCTGTAACTAAACAAATTTTTTTTTTACTTTTCTAACTTTGTCTGTACCTATAATAATATTTGTAATTTGAAAGTCATTGTGTAAGTAACTTAAGCGCTTTTTTGTATAAAATATATGTCATTTAGAATTTAGTAATTAGTAATTTAGTAAATATTTTAAAAACAGGTAATCCATTTAAAATATCTTTTCCATGTAAAAATAAATTTTTAAAATGCCAGAAAAAAAGCAGTTAAAATTAATGACGAAATAACAAATTTAATCAAGATATCAATATTTTTTATTGAACAATATTTAGAAATAACTCTTAAAAAGTAAATTACGTATGAAAATTAAACAATATACATGCAGATTCGAAAAACCAAAATTACCAGAACTGAGAGTAAACATCCTCAGAATGTTTGACAACAGAAGTCATCAGGAGAATGCAGTATGGATATCCTCAGGATGTGAAAATTACGAAGTTCTCAATAGATCTAAGAATCAGCAGCTTCAGGACATCTTCGCATATCCCAAGACATAGCGACTTAGGTAAGATACCCTCAGGATGTTAAATTACAACAGGACATCTGAGAATCAATATACTCAGAATATCTAAAGTATGTCCCGGGATACTGCGACTTAAATAGGATAATCCCTAGGATATTCTGCGCTACAGAGGTGAAATATTTCAAGACAATCGGTTCGATGGAAAGGAGTCAGAAATTAATTTAAAGATTTGTCCCAAACAAACAAAAGAATTTAATTGAATCAAAGCATATAAAAATATATGACTTTATTTTGGTCAGCACTTAATAATAATAAACCAGAAAACTCATTTATTATATATGGTTTTTTTTATTAAAATTCGGTTTGGGCTTTTCTTTCGTTTCCTTAATGAACTGCTTAGACCAGTTTTAGTTAATGCTTGATGAGTTACATTTCTTTATCTACTTTTAGTACAAGATTTACTCATAAAAGACATATAATTGGTAGTTTGTAAAACATCAAACTGTCAAAGGACTTATTTTTAAAGCCTAATGTAATACGTCCTATTTGTTTCTAGAGAATGAATGAATGATCACTTAACTTACAAGTCTTTTGATGAATATGTTCTCTTACTTTTCTCAGTAATGGATTGTTATGATATGCAATATATGCGTGAGATTAATTTTATATGGAGCATCCCTCTAACAGTTCTACGAAAAACCTCACTAATGAATACGTTTGAATACCATGAAACAATTCGCCAGTAAAATAGAGAAGCGACTATTTTGCAAAGAAAATATTTAATAACAGGTATCAGTTCCTCATTGCCTTTGGTAGTTACCTGTCAAAATAGCAATTTTGACAATTTGTGAAAAGAGTCCAGCAGAAGTTGACAAAATTGAAACGAGATCCTGGGACAGGTAATATTTTCCTTGCCAACACACCAGAAAGATATAACGCCATCAATTAAAGTCATCTACATATCAATAGAAGTTTTAAAAAATAACTCAATATATTCAAAAAATACTTTGGAAAGTAATCACCGCATTGTGCTAATAAACAAAAAATACTCGCATGAGTCAATAAGGAATCAATGACATTAAAATCCTAAATTTTATTAAAAGCTAGTTTCAGGAATTTATTTCTACTAAATAAATTAAACGTAAAAAGTGTTGCAAGATCCGTAACGTATAGAATTATATACATTATACATTTTATTATTATGAGCGGTTCTCTTTTTTTATACTTTATTAATATGAACTGGTTTCCGGTAGAAAATCCCAGCAGATAACCCTCATAAGCTAGATCATGTTGAATAAAACAATAGTTTTCATTACTTAAAGTAGTGAGTGCCTCACATATTCACAAAAAGTACCAGAAAACCTACTGCAAATTTAATATTAAAATTATGACATTTATTCATTAGAATAAAATAAAACCGCAGATGGCCGTCAACATTGGTCAGGGAAGTATCAAGCGTTAATCATCAGTGTGGATATACACAGTAAATTTATGTAGATTATTAAAATAAAATGGAAGCCAATGGTGACCGGCAAGACTTTTAGTGACAGATAACTAATACGTTGACGAGTACTGGCTGTCAACATACTGGTCATAGATATAGAGTATTATAGTAAGTTCCAATTTTTAAACTGACAGCAGCATTCTCAAAACTTTGGCTACTAGTAGCCTGTAGGATAACGGTCAAATCATAGATCACCGCTCGAAACATGAAGAAAATTGACATGAAGAAAATTTACACTTTTTAAATTAAAACTGATTAGAATGACACTAGATTTTCATATGAAAAGGCCGGACTTTCCTATAGAAATTTTCCTGTAACGAACGAACTTCTCTGTAAAGGCTGCTAGTCACTAATGGCTGACACATTGATAGCCAGTGACAGCCAACCCATAGGTCACTTGCAGGAAGCAGCACAGTGAGTTCAGATAAGTTTTTAAATCAACTTTTAACCGAAAGACTCTCGTGCCTCTACTGAAAATGTGTTGTTAGAGTGGACTTTTGATCAGATTTTTAGAATGATGTTGTAGGTTCCTCACTTTTATTCTATTAACTTTGTGGAATGACGAGGAACCTAGTGAACTACTAAGCGAATAATCGCTTAGGTCCAAGAATAGAAACGTAAACTCACGAAAGGATAATTATCCTTTACTTGCTCAAAAAAGATTTAATAATTGGTCCTTTTCCCAGGGCGTAGCGAAAAGCCTTGGGCTTAAAATTTAGGAAATAAGAACTAACTAATGACTAACTAAAGAGATTTAGCCGAAGCTAACACAATTCTAAATTAGTTGGCCTGTAATATTAACTTAGCCAGCGAAACTATCAAAAAGCACATAATACGGCCGAGCGTAGTAACAGTTAGAAAGATGTAGCAAAAGGCAAACGCGCGCTATTCAGGAATATTAGCTCTCTCTGGCGAAGTCAGTGGAACTTGACTTAAATATTACTCTATTTCTCATTTGTATTTAACGCAATTCTAAAACCTCATTCTGGTAAGGAATTGTGAGCTGAAGCTGAAAGTGGTATAAACTTAAAATAATTGTTATAAAATTAAAATATACCTTACAATGTCACAAATTTTATTTTGTCTTCAATAGGTAGTGAAACATTTAACATAATTTCTAGTATTTCTAGTACATGATGTATCTGGAAAATTAGTTTTTATTTTTATCTCGAGAATCATTGTAGGATCTTTGTGTCTCCTGGATCTTTGTACTCTAGAAGCAAACAATAGGTCTTCTTGCAAGCAGATGATATCTTAGAGCCGTACAAGTTATAGAGATGAGATCCTAAAGCCCTATATTCGCCTTTTCAGGAGCGCAGTTGGCCCTTATTTATCTTTATGGACGACAACGCTCGTTCACATAGATTTCATCTAGTGGCTGATTTTCTGGAAACAGGATATTAAACGGATGAATAGCCCAGCTAGATTTCAAGACCTAAACCTTACAGATCAAATTTGGGATGCTTTTGGGAGGATGACTGCAACTCGCCTTTCCATTTCTAGAAATTTCCAAGACATGAAAACAGCGTTGCTTCAGGAGTAGAATAGACTACCGCAAGGACTCATAAGCCTTCTTTTCATCAAGAAGTCACGTTGTTAGAACTATGTGACACTTAGAGAGGTCGTACTTCTTATTAAGCTGCTTTTGTGTTGGATCTTACAATCTCTGCTTTAGACTTTCCTGCAGCGCTGAGCCTTACACACAATATGCGTATGTATTAGGGTCGTTAAACAATGTATTTTTTGTAGTATATCAATAGAAACTTTTATAAAATTTCAAGCTGATAAGAACTAAATTTCATTATCATCTGTCCATCAGTTCTGGAGATAATAGAACAAATTAAAATTTTTTCTTAATTTTAAATATTATGTATTGAACATGTCAATAAGTAATTTTAGTTTGAACGCTAAGTGATCTTATTTGAATATGTTTCTTCTACGTCATTGTGTGATTGTCCATTTCGTTTGCTAACTGCGGATTTAACTCACTTTGAATCATGAAGTCGTTCCATAATTGATTAAAAGTTTTGGTTTCATCTCACTCAACAATTTCATTTTTTAAACATTTTACATAGATTGTTGGAAAATAGACTTTTAAATATTTTCAATTATTCAGTCTTTTGATAGTTAATAAGTTTGCCTTCTTCGATAGAATTTTGCTTCATGGCATTTTGCACAAATTTCTTCAAGCATTTTATAACGTTTCGCTGTGAACGATTCCGAGCAGTAGTATCCGAGAAAATTGGTTCCCTTAAGCTGAAATGAGCACTAAGAGTTTAATGAATGTTTTGCAGACGAATTCTTAAACCTCCATTTAAAGCTTTTACCACAAGGTTGGGTCAAGGCAGTTAACACTGGTGGAAGATGTGATACGGTAATGATTTCCAGTATGAGTTCAGTGGCTTTAAAATGTCTTAAAGTGAAGTGGCGTAAAGTGTACAGTTACTCAAATGCTTATAATAGACGGGAAGGCCAAGATTTTTTAAATTGGTTTTACGACTGATACAAAAATAGCTAATAAATATCTAGTTTCATATTCGCATTTCAACACTTTTCTCGAGTTTAGAAAATATTCTAAATAAATAAAGCAAATGATAAGTAATCGTAAACGATATGTAACCACAAACAATATGTATGAAAAGCAAACGATATATATGAAGCTTTAAAGAAAAGACTAATTGAAAAAAGCAAAAGGTTACGAAGCAACTGTTAAGCCTTTCCGAAAATTCCCGAATGAAATTAGGTTACATCAAAGTAAGGCACGAATATGATTGAAATGGGTGCCGGATCATCTTGTATACCAAATGATTAAATGCTGTAATTCTGAGGTAGCTAATCCTATATGCCACTTTAGAAAACCGTTCTGGATAAGAACATTGTGCCTTTTATTCTAGTATAGTGAACTCTTTCAAAGCCGACCAACCATTATTGCAAACGTTTGGATATGGTTGTGTTAGAAAGTTCATGTTCAATAGCAATGTTTATACCTGTTAAGAAATACTAGTCACTTTTAGAAGTGGTCATCTTAGAGAGCATCCTGAGAGAGTTCTTTGGGATTTCTATAGTTCATCTTGGATTCAGCTACTGTCCCAAAACTTTGGTGATTTTCCTCTTGTGCAATGTGAATCTAAGTCGATTTCATTCAAAAAGAAAAGTACTATTCATCATATTGTGACTATTCATCAGTAGCCCAAATGGGTATTATTCTTTTGACCTCCTACTAAAGAACTATAATTAAAATTACCTAATTTTTCTTGAACTAAAATGTATACCATTGATTCCCTTGAAGCGGCTCTTGATTTTACAGTGTGTTTATTTTTTAATGCAGTGTAGTTTTCTTAATTTGAATTTCTGGTTCTCTGCATCAGAGTGTATGTAAGTCGATAATATGTTATTTACAGATCGTGGGAAAGCTTTAAGCAATTTTTTACGCAAAAATAATTACATGTTGTTTTAAATGACCAGACTTTAATGCATTTTTTTGGGAATGGCTTAGGTTTTATGGAGAATACCGGGAGGACGGATCCGAGTGTCTTCCAACCCTCTTTACGTAACACAAAATTTTGACTCGCCAGTATTTTAAGAAAAAAAAAACCTCATGTTCTTTATATCCAGTCACATTTCCTTCACATCAAAATGTGAAAATAATGTGTGACTCATAAATATGCACATGGTAATACACATCATGCTATTCAGTGCTCAGCATTTCTTCCTTGGCTGCAATGATAGCTCCTAGAACTTTATTTTTCAGTTTCTCAATGTCACGTGACAAAAACAAAATGTAAAAACAATTGTTGATGTGCTTTCATAAGAAATACTTGCATTTTCTTTAATCAAGTGACCTCTGAGGATACTTTAATAAACATACGTATGTCGCCTCTTACAGCCAATTCTGTCTGCTTACTGGGCAGGATTTGCATTAATATGACGCATTAAATGCATACTTTCTCAGATATTATAGGCTTTATGTTGTCGTACTATTTGCGTAATAAATTATTAAAAAATGTTTTTATCCTTTGCAACATTCCAAGTTTATTCACATCTAGGTCACAGACTTCACAAAAGTTAAATTACGTATAAGGTATTAAAAGCTGAAAGTACTATAAAACAGTCGAAAATTATTTTTTTTTTCTGACTTCTTTATGTCACTTATATTGCATTGAAGATATGATGTGCCCATTTTTTAACTCTTCTTTGAGAAGAAGTAAGTAGAACTAAAGACAGACAAAAAGGTCACTAATCTACTTTAGCCATATTAAAAAAAGATGTTAAACTTCTGTTTAATATTATTGATTTTAATGTAAAAACAATAGTAAAATAGGTAACGCTATTTAGATTTTTATTACCTTATGATTTTATCTGATCGAAGAACTTTTCATGAGATATGCTGTTTTTACTTCCTTGTACGAAGTAAAAAGGAAGTATTGTAATCGCGAAAAGTTTCAGGCAGCATATTTCAACGAAAATATCCATTTTGACCGCTATCGAATGCAATTTAACGATGTTTTTGCGTGATATCTGTACGTAAGGACAGAATAAAAGACTCGTTTCCTCAAAAAAATTCTAAAACTGCTTTAAAATTAATTCTGAAGAGAATTTTTCTTGGCGTCTGTACGAACGTATATACGTACGTATGTATTTATCTTGCATAACTCAAAAATGAGTAGCCTCAGAACGTTGAAATTTTGTATATAGGACTGCTATAACATGTAGATGTGCACCTCGTATTTTGGTTGCAATCGGCCGCACCAAACGTATATAAATATATTTATATATATATCCACTCTGTTACCCGGCTCAGTGATCTCAGTTTCTTTACTCTTATATGTCTGTAAATTGTACATTTTTTGCTTTAAAATGATTGAATTATGTTGTTTTTATCTTCCGGTTAAAGTTTTGATGCCTTTAGTAAATCTGTATGTAATATTTTTAGAATTATCAACAATTTTAAAGTTGTTTAAGTGCCGCTAAGCCTTTTTTTTATGACGGCCATTGATTGTTTACATTTGAAACAGCAGACTATTGGATTTGTTGCCAATCTAGAAAAACTTAGCTTCGCAACAACAAAGATAACGCCTACATTTATTATTGCCAATTAAATCATGCTTAATCCTTTCTGGAATTGTTTCGAGGAAATAAGTGTTTAAGATTTACTTCGTAATTTTTAATATAGATACTTTGAGTTTTTATGTATTTTTGCCTTCTCGTGAAGTGAGAACTGAATTAATTGAATGAGAAATACTGAATAGTCTGTGAAAAACTGTTTCTGTTTTGTTTTGTTTGCTTAATTTCTTTTATACATCATTCTAGCTTTATTATAGTATTTGAATAGAACATGTGGCAACGATTAGATAATTCTATTCTTTAAATGATATAAATTTTGTGCATTATGAGTTATATAACATGAACGAAATATAATACTGTTAAGAAAGCATTAATTCTATTGTGGTTTATGCGCTGTCGGCGAAGTAGATTTAATTCAATCCAATAAGTTTAAATAAAATGCAAGAAAAAATGCGTATAATTTAACATTTCGTACAAGGAAGTCATATGGTGTACACATCAGATTTTTTGGATTTTTACCTTGCCGTATAGTGACATCTTAATTGATTGAATGAGAAATATGTCTCTAATGAAATTCGGGGAAATAGGTTTAAATGAAATGCAGCAAAAAATGTGCATAATTTAGTAGGTCGTGCAAGGAAGTCATATGGTGTCCACACAGATATTTTAAATACAAGATATGAGAAGTTTTCAATTATCTCATTCTATACTTTTTTTCATTAAAATATGTTCAGTGTTTCAGTGTTCAGTGTTCAAGTAAAGTATCGTTTCCGATTCAGTCTCAGTCAACATCTAACATGTTGTTCTCATTGAAAGGAAAGTCTTTCTAATCCAAGTAAAATTGGAAAGTTTTGGATTACATTTTTTAATACAGGTTTTCATTAAAATGTGTCATGGGGTTTCAATTAAAATATCGCTTTCTGTTGTCCTTAAAAACTGCTACAGGTTTCATGTAAAGTACTACTTCCAGTTGCCTAATTTTACCTAAAATCTAACCAACGTTTTATACCAACGCAGATCCTTAAATGCGGCAAATTGAAATATTCGGGAGTTTTATATAACAGCTATTTTGGACGAAAACGTCGTCATGCATATGTACACAGACATCATTCTAAAGAAAGTAAAAACATGACTAATGCGTGTTTATCTACCGAAAACATACTATCGAATTTTTTAACTGAAAAAATTACCTCCTTTACCTCTGTATATAGAATGACGGGCAGGTAAAAATACCTTTTTTTAAAAACAAAAATTGTATTGCATTCAGTATATTATTTATTAATACATAAGTAATCATTTTGAATGCCTGTTTTTAATATTTTTTTTAAAAATCATTAATATAACTGCTAAATGTTTTGCTTCCGTACGATACACGCATTTCCAAAATGTCCTAATTCGTAGATTTGTAAGTTTAGAAGTCAACAAGATTTGAAAATTATGAAATTTCTTTTCGTATTACACAGCGCTTTTATGAGGAATGGATCCTTCCATGCGCACTTATGTTCTTAAAAGGCTGGACTGCCAACAAAAGTAATGAAAAACTCACCGGTCACTTAAATCTCAAGCGTGGGATGTTTAAGCAGAGATTGAACTTAAAAACTGGCATGTGGAAGGATTACAAGTCGTCATTCAGTTCCTTCTTTTTAAAATTCCAATCTCCTCCTTTTAAGTGCCAACTAAGAGCTAATGATTTTGGAAATGAGAAAAGCGTCCATGTCTAAGCATCATTTCTTTTTGCAAGACATCATGGGGTTATTTTTGTTGGTATAGCCTTTAAAAGAGGTAAATGTCACCATCTACAGTAATAGTTTTTGTTATGCCCAGTGGCTTTTGCCTCATGATCAAGGCATGTTGGAAAAAGAAGCAGAATCGTTGTAGGAAGTGATGATTATTCTATGAAAGAACACTTTTTTGTGAGTCTATCTGTATGTGTGCGGTTCGAAAAAATGTCAACAAATAAATGTTTTTCTACAATCTCAATTACTTTTCTACTTCTGTAAGTGGTCGCATGTCGTGGAAAAGGCGTTTTTTACGCAACTGTGGATGTTTAAAATGTGAATGTTGCAGTTTGACTACTGCCTTCTGTTTGTTTTGACGATTGAGAATTGAAATTTTTCTTTTGAATCTTCAGAATAAAATAAATAGAAGAAATCACATCTGACAAAAGTAAACTTATGCTAACTAAAGTTCATACATATTTAACCGTATAACTGAAAAAGCTCAATTTTTAATGATGCCACAGCATTTCAAAATTTCAAATTTTTCTTGTAAATCACTCTGATTTCTTTCAGTAAAAATGATCGTTTTAACGGGTTTTGGTGGATAATGCAAAGTAAAGTGATTCATTAAACTATGCAAAAATTAATTAACATTCTGAACTTCAAAATGTTAAGATAATATTTTAAAAAGTACAATTTATGTAGTATGGATAAGTAAATTAATGACTTTTTATATTTAATATCAAATGTAGAAAACTGCATGTGAAAGCTTGTCTTAAATTTACAGTGCGGATATTTTAAAAACATTTTAAGGGTTTCATGTGTAACTTGCGTGTATTTGAATTGGTATAGAACAGCGATTCTCAACCGGTGCAAGAGAAAAATAAGTGGTACGCAAAAGAAAGAAATTATTTCTAACTATTAAATTCAAATATTAAATACCCCACATCCTATTTTAAGTTTTTTCCTCGAACATTCGTAAATTTATGCGATCTGAGCTTTGTTCAAGGTTAATAGCCACTCACAGACTTTAGCAAAATAGTCCGTTTTTATTTTCACAAATACTCTTTTAGCAATAACAAAACAGCAATAACATAACAAAATTTGTCATAAATGGTGTTTTTAAAATGAGTGATAGAAATAGATGCTGTATTTAATAGGAAATAAAAATTAAGTTCCTGTAAAAACATAATAGCATCTCATTAATTCTTTTAGAGTTGATCGATTTAACAGTATGTCTTTCCAGTATTGCTCTGTTTTCAGTTATAATACTTTTTTTACGCCGATTTGCTGTCTCTAACAGCAGTTATTATGTCTTTTTGTCGCCTTGTATTGCTTACTTTTCTACGCGATTTAAGAATATCGTCGTTTGTTTTTGAAGAACTCGTAATATATTGTGCATTTAAATATTTGTGAAAAAATAATAAAACAAATCTATATTTTCAAAACGGAAAAATGGCTAGAGATGATTCACAGGTGATGGAATCAGAACAATCTACTAACACTATGAAAAGAAAAGACAAATTGTTTATAGAAAATATAATGAGAGTTATTTGGGTTTACTTGGAGTGGAGAGGAAATGGACTCTAAAACTCAGTTTGCTGTTTGCGCTGAAGTATTATCCTATCAAAGTATGAAACCATCGTTTTTTAAAAGACATCCTGAATCTAAGCATTTAAAGGATAGATCTGAAGAATATTTTAAGAGGAAATTATCGGAGTGCAAAAATGGTGAACAAGTAATGAAAGGCTTTTCTTACGTCAAGTGAAAAAGCTTTTGGAAGCTAGTTACCTAGCAAGCCTAAGAATTGGCAAGAGTGGGCAGGCTTACACTATTGAAGAAAACCTTATATTACCAGCAGCTGAAGATATCGTTTTAATATTATTCAACGAAAAAAGCCCCTAATGAACTTAATATTCTGTTATCAAATGATATAGAAAGTCGACAAATTCATGAAATGGCAAATTCCAAAGAAAAGACATTCATTCAAAAAATAAAACACAGCGAGTATTTCGCATTGCAATTGGACGAAAGTACTGACATAACGAAGTTGGTTCAATTGTTGAAGTTATTAGTTTACGTACGTTTCGAAGAAGGTTATCCAACTGAAATTTTAAAGCAAATGAAATTTTAAAGTAATTGACAATTTTATGTCTGAGAATGATATTCCTTATAAGACGTACATTACCGTTTGCAGTGTCGGAGCTCGAGCTTTAACAGGAAAACATTTCGGTGTTAGTTCTGAAATAAAGTAAGTCGCACCTGAAACACATACTGCTCCATTCATCGTGAAGGTTTAATAGCCAAAATAATCCCCCAAACCTGAAAATAGTTTTGAATCAAATTGTGAAAAATGTTAATTTTATTAAAAGCCGAGCTTCAAATTCAAGAATATTTAAGATTTTAATTTAATTATGGCAAGAGATGGGCAGTGAAAATGAAACATTTTTATTACATTCCGAAGTAAGCTGGTTATTCAAAAGTAAAGTTTTTAAATCGTAAAAGATAAAATAAATGCAATGAAAAAAATCCAGCTAGTACACCAAAGCATTGGATAATAATATTTTAAGCTTTTTACCAATTTTAGAAAGTTTTCTAACCGAAAATAATTTGAATGTAAAAAAAAATTAGCATCCGACATTAAAAATCAGCGTTTTTCATTGATAAATAATTTCAACATGTGTTTTTCCGAGGGTTATGAAAACGAAAATTGGATTAGAAACCCATTTTGTTCAAATGTACCTGAAATGTTATCACCTGAAGGAAAAGAACAATTGATAGACATTTTCTGTGATCGAACTCTAACTGAATATTTCAAAAATAACACAGTTGTTAACTTTTGGATGAATCGAAAAAATAATTTAAAGGCGTTTCAAATAAAGCTATTAATTTTACTGCCTTTTTTGCACAAACTACTATATGTGTGAACAAGGATTTTCTTCCATGCTGTTATTGGAAAAATAAATACAGAACAAAACGAAAAGAGGATCCTAATTTACGGTTAAAACTAAGTGAAATAAGACCAGACGTAGAGATACTGATCTCTCCTAAACAGGCCCAAATTTCTCACCGAATTTTATAATTAAATATTATAACTTAAATTTTATAATTAAAATGATAATCAATATTTAATCCAATTATAATATATTTTTTATGTGTGCATATTTAATAAGAGTAGCCAATAGGTTATGCAAATGGCAAAATATATTTTTTTTATATCTCTATTGAGAAAAATAATCATTGTAAAATGTAGGGATGGTGCTAATATTTTTAAATTTTTGTTTAGATGGTATGCGTTAGTCAAAAGGCTGAGAACCGCTGGTAAAGATTGCAAATGAAAGTCTAGATTCATCTTGAGAGATTTAAATTCCAAAAAGGAAGGGCAGCAAGGATAATGTTGTAGCTTACAAATGATGAGTATGAATATTTATTAACATGAGATTACTGGTAAGATAATCTCAATTACAACCATGAAGATTTTTGTAAAAATTATTTTGTAGATGATAAACATTGTAGGAAAGATGAATGCTATTATTTTCTATGTATAATAGAGCAGTGCCTAAGGTTTAAGGAAAATACAAATCTATTATAAAATTTGAAAGCAACCACTGGAATTAAAATCTATTAATTTCTCAAAGGATGTTTCAAGTTCTGAATTTGTTCGGTTCTCAGTGGCGTAGCGAGCTAATAACATAAGAATTTTTGGAATTTCTTTCGTATGTAATGCAAATGCAAAAGAGGTTTTTTTTTCAGATGTCCATGAAAATACCCCTCTTTCTCCAGGCAGGCGTCCCTCAGACTCCGATAAATAATTAAACCATTTTGGTTTACACCCTTGTTGAATTATTGATATATCTACTCAAAAATGGTCAAAATATCATAAAAAATGCATTAAATGCAGGCTTTAGCAGTTTTCTAAATGGGATTTCTACTGTTAAGCAGCAAGAAAAATAAACAAAAAATGAGGCAAGATATTAGATAAAGTAGGAAATAAATTTTTAGACAAAACTTTAAGGAACTCGAAAAACAAAAAGAATTCTTATTATTTCAAGTTGATACTACTATTGTTTTACCTCCGTAAGGATAATAGTAAATTAAAATAAAAGTATTTAAAAAATAAGTAATAAATGCTTAAAATACACATAAATAACTTAAGAAATAATTTTATAATGTATAAATGCTTTATTTGATTTGGTTTATTAGATTATGGCAAAGCACCCAAGAGCTATCTGCGTAAGGGAGGGATGCCTTCGTGGAGGACTTTCTAAGACGAACTGACTGACCCGTAACCACATTAAACATGGGGAAAACCACGAATATGCCCATGCAGACAGCCCGTTTGCCAGATTTCTAGTCTCGGACCAGTGTTCAGCGACTTTACCGCTTGACTGCCGGTGGGCCAATGCATAAATAAAACAAAGTTGAGAGACAAAATTTAAATTCGTAATTTTAATGTAAAGGAAACTTTATTAATTAATTATACGTTAGTTATAATTATTATATTTACTCGCGCATTCCCTACCTTTTTCCTATTAATTTTACAGTTTGAAAAATGGGAGGGGGAAAATACGCTGTTTATACTATTTTCTGAAAAGACTTAAATGATAAATATTGCATATGAAAAAGCATACATAATGAATATTCTACACTAATATTATTACATTGCTATGAATTTTATAGACATATAAAGAATTTTAGGGAAATTGTATGTAAAATTGTAGCAATTTTTGTACACTGTAACATGAAATGCTTGAAAGACACGAAGCTCTGCCGAAAAAATAAGATTACAGAGGCGTATATTTAATATTGAGTAAATGGTCATCTCGCTAAATTGGAAGATATCGCAAAGGTTTGGCGACTAATTTTCGTCTCCAGATTTGGCGAAAAATCTCTGAAAATCGCCAAACTTGGCAACATTTGGGTTCCGTTCCTATATAACTATAATTGGTATTTTAAATGAATAACTGAAATTGATCCTTATGCGTAACTTAACCGTATTCGGCCCTTATATCTGACTTTATATGCCTTCCAGTAATTTCGAGAATTGGAAGGTGCTTGAGATTTCTCAGTAGCCGGGGTGAAACTAAACCGAAAAAAGCATCAGTTTTCAGCTTTTAGTTCAGAGTTAACTTAGGAGTATTGAGAGTATTGAGAGTTTGGCCTTTTACAAGCGTCTTGTCATTGCATTATGCTTAACGTACTTAGTAGTTTGAAGTATAGCTTCTGACTGTATTCCGTGATCCTGAGAAGAGCTATAGGAGTATTTTTGTGGAAAGTTCCAGAGCTGTAAAGTGTTTCTTTTGGTAAAATAAATGTTATCAAACTATCATCGGTTCTGTGTGTATTCACTCTGTTCTGCATTCATTTTTCTATATGCATTCAATTTATTATTCTGCGTGAATTCAGCCGAACCTGTGTGCAAGCAACAATATTAGGTATTTCGAAAGACTTATCAGTTTGAATAATATTATTTCTATTTGCACAGTATACTTTTCTATTTGGGTGTATATTTTACATTGTTACCGTAAATCAGAAGTGTCCGTATCACATGCTAAAAAACTGGGATAAAATTACCAGAGTGGCAGAAATTTGTGAGTCAATACAATATTTATATTGTTATAAATGCTGTAGTGTGTAATTATATAATTTCATGCCAAAGCAATAATTGAGAATCACATTTTAGATATCTAATTCATAGCTGTAATCATATCATTTCAGCATCTAGCACTAATAGTTTACCAAGATTGTAAATTACCCCAAAAAGTTATTTGGTTCTTACTTATATAGTAAAATATGTACGGCAGGAGATCTGAGGCTGTGCAGATTTTAAGAGTGTTGGAGAATTTCGGTACTTAAATGTATACATATATATATATAATCCTATAAATGTAAAAAAAAAAAAAAAACATATATAGTACATATATACGTATCTTTAACCGTTTGACTGCTACACGGCGCAAAAGCGCTGCGTTCATTTGTGTCGAAAACCACGACGCTCAGTGTGTCTTTGTTGCTTTATAATACGAAAAGAATTATTAAAATTGTTTGATATTTGTCTAAATCAGAGTGTTTTATTTGACAACATCAAGTCAAAATATGTCCTGCAGTTTTCGTGCGTTCTTGCGAGAATTGCTTAGCAGTCAAACGGTTAAAGAAAGATCTGAAAGGTTTCAGATTTTAATGGTCACCGAAAAGGGTTTGTTAAGGTTTTATACGTTCTCGATGGGCTCGCAATCTATTAGTTTGCAGTTACATTGACTTTATTTTGATCTTTTTAGCTTTATTACTAAGCATCATTTTCTTCTCACTTTTGACATAAACAGTTCAACCGCAAAATTTAATTTTTAAAAGTAGCATAGCAGTATACGTTTAGAATTCCCGATAAAATGTTAAGTGCTGGCACATATTTTTTGTATTTTTTGCAGTCGTTTTTCAGTTCATCATATCAGTTTTCAGTTTTCTTTGTAAAATGGCTTAGAAAACTTCTTTTTTTTTTTTTTTTTTTTTTTTTGTTTGTCTTTTTGTAAATTAATTTTTTGTGTATTAACTTCATTTGTCAAGTATCAAGTTCTTCGCATTTATGCCGCATAAAATTCGATTCAACAGCAAAATCGTAAAATATTTAAAAGAGTAAATCTTTAGAATTTCCGAGAGACAGTCACGCGGCGCTGGAGATAAAAATGTGTTTTTTTCCCCAATACAGTGTTGCCGCTTGCTTTGAAATCGTTGAGTTTGTTAATCAGAAATTCGCTCAACGTTTACGAAATATGACGTAGATTATAAATCAAAATTCGAAGTTCATAATTCGAGCTTCCAGGTGCATTCGGGAGGAGGACTACCTATTCAAAATTTGATGGATCTAGGTACCGTTGTTTTTTGACAATGCGAGAAACAATCATGCATTCATACAGATCCTTAATAATTTAATTTCTCTAAATATAACACAGGGCGATATCAGTATCTGGTGGCAACAATTTGATAAGTTATACTCCGTTTTTAATGATTCAAGGCAAAATGGCATTTAGAGACTCATATCACATTCGAGACTAACGTGCCTTTCGGGTTTTAAAAAATAGATTTATATTGAGGGGGGAAAAGGAAGGAAAAAAAAATTGAAAGCTTTGAGATTTTACATTACGCCAAAAGGGTGTTTTGTAACGTTTTGTGTGTTACATTTATTTATTAATTATCATATTCTTCGCACTTAAACCAGAAAATTCAATTCAACAGCAATATCGCAAATGTACGTATTTTATAATTTCATACGAAAGAAAATAATAAGCATATAAAATTATTTTTACATTTTTCATATATGCATTTATAATTTTAGAAGTTTAGTATGTTCGAGTTTGAGGCCTCCAGTGACAGAAATTGTTGGACGTTAATGTTAACTCAAAATATAGCCTAAAATATTAATTAAAAACCTAGTTCAAAATGCATCGGTGTTAAAAATTATAATCATGGTTGTTTAAAGCACTGAAAAAAGAGGTTTTGTATATGCCTGGAGTGTCTCACTCCATGCTGCTTGCACACGCAGTTCATTTTGTTTCCTGATGTCACTTTGAATAGCCGTGGATGGTGTATGTTGGGCCATATATTAGCGAATCATCCATCAGGCATGTTCGATGGACAAGATATTGAGTAAACGGTTGGGCCAAGGCAGCAGTGCTGCTATCCGGTGAACAATCATAAATTGTTGAATGTTGCGTATCACGTGCGATTGTTCATTATTTTGTTGAAAATTAACCTCAAGAAAGCCTTGAAGATAAGTGTAGATGGCAGTTTTCAAAGCTTCGGAGATGCTGTGGTGGCTGTTGAGTCTGTCAGAAGTGCGCATTAGAGAATTGAGGGGTTAAATCCAGTAGCACCTCAAACCATATCTTCAGATGAAAGACCGGTAAGAGTCACGAAGCCTCATCACAATGTCGCCAGACTCGAGTTCGACTGTGGTGGTACGGTAGGTAGAATGGAGGCTCCTCTGAAAGAAAATATCTTGTAGTTCATTTGCTTATGGCCGGTGTTTAATGTTCTATTATAATCGTATACGCCTCTAATATAAAGTTAACGGTGATCCTAGCAACGAAAGCCTTGTAAAAATTTCCCGCCTCTGCAGAAAATTTCGAATGTGGTACGTGTTGGCGCAGGCTGTCATACAATAGCTCCTAATTATTTCCGCTAGGGTACTTGATTTTATTGCGCTATTTGTTATTACCAGATGCACGATTTATGTGTCTTCTTTCTCATTTGGTGCTGTGACAAGACTCATGTAATAGTTCCCGTCTCTCTTGTATCCAGATGACTTGTTTCCATCCAACGCTATCACCGATTTCTTGGAAAGGTAATTCGTAATTTCTATAAGCCACAATTCGTTCTCTATTAAACTCAGAACTTGCTTCCCATATGAGCGGTTATAAGAGCAAAAACTTCGCTAGAATGAATGCTGTTTCTTCCAACGAAGCATACTGAAGCTTCCCAAGCAAACAAAGCTGAAAAATACATAATTGAAATAATTTTTAAAATCCTTCTACTATACATTACTGGCCCATATGATATGTATATGCTGTATATGCGCTGCAATGCTAATCATTTATGCTAGGACGGGTTAAGCCAATTCGAGGACCTGGTGGTAAAATGTTGGCCTATATGAAAACATTTTAATATCTACACTTCAAATACCGCAGTTAATGCTGAAGAGTGATAAATTATTAAATACATATTGTAGAGATTTATATTTATTTTAAATAACCAATTTTATTTAATTTTCAGCTTTCCCTTGATTGTCAGTTCCCTTGATTGTCAATGCCAGAATATTTCAATTTGGTAGCGCGCGTAAAGGAACGGAATTCTACCTTGTGAAGAAAGAGTTTAAATGCCCCCCCCCTCTCCCCGAGGTTCAGAAGGAAAGTTGGAGAGAGAGAGAGTTAGGCGATCGCCGTCACCTCAGTAGCGTGAGCTTCTACTCCCGGAGTTACTGCTGATTTACGTGGCCTAACAGCATTTACTTTTCTGCTACTAATTTCGACGCGGGTTAAATAAACAGGAATATCTGAGCCCTGCAGTTTAATTTTCTACTATTTGTGAAAATCTTCGAATTTTTAGTTTAATTCTGTGATTTCAGTTACCGCCCAAGGGAGTCGTAGTGTGTTAGCGTCGAGTTTGCTCATTGTAAATTTTAAAGAGTTTAATAAAGGGTACTTTTAAACCTTCTTCTGTTTAGTTCCTACCAGACTTACTACACGTAAAGTTTTCACTTAGAAGATAAGTAACTGGACCCTACAACATAATTATTTAATATTATTAATATTTAAAATGAAATTATGACTTATTATTTTTTATTTTAATATTCTTGTATTATTTCCTCTGCAAATCAGGATTAAAATACATAAAAATTAAAATTATATCAAAAAACTAAACATTGTATGGAAAAGAAAAGTATAACATTAAACTGTTAAAACATTTTATGGAAAATTTTAAAAAAATAATTCATTAGTAAATTAGATGATTATCAAGCAGTAGGTTTAATATTTTTTACTCTTGACTCCTTTTTAGCAACTTCGTAAATTCTTTTCTAAGTACACATGCTGTACGCTTCTTGTACAAACGCTTCTTGTTCTATATAGATTAGAGCTACACAGTTTACTCTTACTTCTAACATTTTATTTCGTAAATAGTATTTTACTCTTTTCAAAACAGAGAAATGTCACTCTCCGAATGCACTGGAAACTTGTATAGTCATGAAAGTATTTAAATAATTTCTATATTAGAGAAGAGTTGATTACTTTTCTCTTGGAGTGCGTCAGAAAAAAATTTGTTTCCACTTACTTTTAAAAACTGTTCCATTTCATTATCAAAATTTATAACATCCACGTAAGTTTTAATACTCAGAGTATTTACATCATTTTAGAGTAATTTCGGGAAAGAATTAAAAAAAAAAGCATATGTTTTGGAATAAAACTTTCTCGCTACAGCTCATTATTTGAAATCGAAATGCGGCCTGCTGCTTTTAAATTGGTTCTTCTTCCAAAATATAACATGTAATTAAGCTGTAGATGAAGGAAAAGTTTTTACGCTTTTCGAAGAGAAATATTCCTACTCCATGATTAAAAAACTTTGGGACTTTTGCTTCGTTTTCGGCTTAAAAAAGAAATTAGAATACTTTTGTGTTGATTTCCTTTTTAATGCCATTCAATGATATTCTTCGATTTATAAGTGTATACCATTTTTAAATCAATAATTTTATTACGTTTAGTATAACTAAAGCTCTTTCCTACAAGTAGTTTATGAGTTTTAAATGTAAAATTATGTTAATAATACTCACATGCAGTCTCACTATTTTAGGATCATATACTCATACACACATACAATGGGAAAATTATTGAACAAGAAACCTTCTTAATTTTTAATATATGAAAATAATGTTATGAGTTCAGTATGTGCAAATACTGGAGCATACTACTGTTTTATAGAACAGGAATTTCATAAGATTCTGTGAAAAAAAAATATCACACTTGCAAAACTTCATACTGATCAAAACATTTCTTTGCAGTCTGCATTTTAATACTCATCACTTCGTCTATTAGCATGATAAACATTTGTTTAAATTGAGGCTTCAATTGCAATTGTGTAAAAACTTAAATATTTTACTCTTCAGTTTGTATATGACCCGTGAATATGATCTCAGGCTTTTAGATTAATAATTACAGGTTTTTTTTTTGGAAGAAATGGGTGCTACCAGAATAAGGAACTACCAGAAACCAAAATACATGCATCCAGCGAAAACCATCTGTGTGGCGTATAGGCGCATATGTACACTGCTCAAAAAAAAAAAAAAAAAAAAAAAAAAAAAAAAGGACAGTGCTATATCTCCCGTTCTAATGGGCCGATTGACAAAATTCAAACTGCGTTTTTCATGTCTCGAAAGCGCGACTTAGGATATATATTAGATTTATATATAGCACTATTCTAACATAGGTATTTTGACACAAAATTGGACTTTTTCTGAAATAAAATACCAATGTTTTTACATATTTCGATTCTACGACTCAAATTATGCCAGAATACCAAGTTTTGTAAAAATCATACGACTAGTTTTTAAAATATTAGCTCTCAAAATTTGAGCTTCTCAATGTTAATTGAATTTGGGAAATATTTATTAATATCTCTTTTTTTATCGAACTTTTTTGATTTTTTCTCTCACATTTCGAAATTTAGGTTCATTCCAAATAAAATTTACCCATTTTTTGTGTTTTATTTTTAAAATTTCTATTTTTAAATAATTTTTATAAATTTTTCGAAAAAAATTTTGAATTATAACCTATAAAATTTTTACCATCATCATAAAGTAGGTGTATTTTTAAGCATATCTGCAAAAAATTAGAATTTTTTATTCAAAATTTTCTAAGATATACACGAATTTACATATTTTCGCGTTTTGAAATTTGGCATCTTTTTTTTTAAGCGATAATAACGCCAAATGTGGTCTATGGATTTTTGTTAAACTGAATTGCCACAGCTATTTTTAACCTTAAATTTCAAGTAAAATTGTACGGAGAATTAATTATATGAAATTTTTTCCCTCAATAAGGCGTAATAAATATTTATTAATACTATATGAAAAGCTATTTTTTAAATTATAGATGATATTATTCAAATTTTTAACAATTTTTTTAAATTTCTCTTTCTTCCTTTTTAAAAAAAAATAAGAGTGCATTTTTCTAAGAGATCTTAGAAATCTTTTCTTTTTACCTTCGGCGTTTTATCGTCTGCTACTTTACTTCGTTTAAATCGAATTGTCTAAAACTGAGAATTTTCGTTTAATGTTTATTTGAATTTTATGAAAATATTTTATGACATTAACTGCATAATTTATTTCTAAACAAACTGTTGCTTTTGAAGTGGCTGAAAGAGCGGCAGATACTATCATCCATATTTTTAAAGCACAGTATATTTTTATAGAAACATAAGATTTAGAATAATCATTTATATAAGTCAAATTATGATATAAACATACAATCCTCTAGAGACTGAATTAGTGGAAGTTCAATGGTTATGTAGAAATGATATGCAGCTACTTAATGGCTGGATAAGTCAGCAACTTCTGTGGACAAGTAAGAATAATTATATAAACGACACACAACATTCTGGATACAATTAACAACGAGGATACGATGTTTATTAAATGAATTTAAGAAGTTTTAAAACATAAAAAATCAAATCATTTTTTATCTTAAAATGTATTTTTGTGCGTAGCGTATTTTCATTATACCCTTAAAATTCTAATTTAGAATGTAATTGTCAAGAACTGAATCCTAATCATCAGTAATATAATAAGTAATTATTAAGGTTATTAATAAATCCTTCTTATAAAGTAATTGCAAATATTTAAAAAAAAACTTTTTGTCTGAATGCAAATATTTTTCTATGCAAAATTTTTAATTTTATATTAATCAAGATTGCACACGATATTATTTATTTGCACTTCAATTTTTACCGTCAGCTCTAGTAGAAGTTACAAATCAATTATATTTAATTACGGATTGGATTGGATTATTCAATTATGGCAAAGCACACGAGGGCTATCTACCTAAAGGGAGGGATGCCTTCGTGGAGGACTTTCTAAGGTAAACTGGCTCGTATACACGTTACACATGGAGGAAACCACGAAAACGCCCACGCAGCCAGCCCGTTCGCGGGATTCGAACCTCAGACCGAACTACCAGTGCTCAGCGTCTTTACCGCTCGGCCGCTGGTGGGCTATTTTATTAAGGAATGACCATCTAAATTTAGAAACAGCGTACCGTAACAGCAATTCAATTATTGGCGCCGTATCTTTCATGTTACTCCCGATTGGCAAGCTACATGATTTTTTAATGAGTATTCGGGTTTTGCTAGTAACTTCATTTGGAAATCGCGCTTAAACTAGGTTAGTTGGTTATTTGAACATAGAAAGAACATGGAGGCTATTTCATTAAGATGCTTTCACAGAGAACCTTTGTAAAGAGAACCTAAAAAACTACGAAAACCAACCATGCAAGCCTGGGTTAGACTTCGCAACAAACAATTAGTATTTAACAATCTTCAAATGCTAGGCAACTGGTGAGGCTGCAATTAAATCTCCAATTTAATATTTTATTTGTAAATATTTAAAATATTGTTGTATACTTAGACACAAAAAGCAGAATTTAAGTTTTGTTAACTCATTAGTAAACTACCAAGCCGTAGTGCAAATGAATATTCAATTTCTTTTGCAATAATTGTATTCACTTAATATTCTTGGAATGTGAGCTAAAGAAGGAACGTTCTTGGAAGATTAAAGAAGTGTTTAAATCCAGTGATATAAGGTTTGTCTTACAAGCTCAGGATCAAAACGATTCTGCAATTGCCCCAGTAGTTGACTTGTAAATGGCTGTGTATTAAGCAGATGACTTTTAATCTTACGTTTTCAGTCAGGCAACGTATTCCAAATGTTTCGTATTGCATGATAATGCATCTTTTCATTATTCAATAACCAGTCGGAGAACCGCTTGTGTTCCGAAAATAAGTATGTGTACTCAATCGTCCTGCATGTTTTTCAAATTTGTCTTCTTGTGATTTTTTTTCTTTCCCAAAAACTAAAGTTGCCTCTCAAAGGAAAGTTTTTTGATATTGAAGAGACAAAAGAAGTATGACATCTACTTTTAGAGGCATGTCAAAAACAGATCTCTACAAGCCTTCTCTTCCATTACATGTTGTGCAGTCAGACAAAACGTTGCATCAGCGTAAATTCTATAATCTATTTTTATTACACTCTGATTACTTTATTAACATAGAGTGAATATATAGTAAATCTTTTACTTCAGCTTAAGTAATTCGGAATTTTTGACGGAATTGTTGTCGGAACTAGGACTTAGAAGATAAGTCAAATTAAATATTTCGATAACCCAATAAATTCAAGGTCAAATTTCAATATTTTATTTTCGAAAGTTTCGTTTATGGTGATAATCTAAGAAATTTGGCAGAAATGAAAAATGTGATACACTGACATGTCCGTAACATTCCTCCTGATATGCTAAGAGCTGCTGTTGAGAATGCAGTAACAGGATTTAACTTGCTTTCGGAAAATGCTGGACGCTACATAATATGCTTCGTAGCACGTTTCGCAAAATATTAAACACATTTTAAACAGATGTTTTCGTGTCTTATTTCATTTACCAATATTGTATACAGTGCCATTTTTCCCCTGGTGGTGGGTTTTTGAACTCTTTTTTTATCCCGCGGAAAATAAATTCCCATAACCTCCTTTACACGATTCCCAGGTTTGATACCATTTGGTCCGGTAGTTTTCCTTTTATGACCATTTCAAATTGGAACTTTAATTATAACCACCATGCAAATTAAACTTTATAAGTCTGACAAGTTCGTTCAAGTCCCAGCTTTAAAAATATATGTATATAAATATAATCTCTTACATTAATCATCTTAGAAAGAATGTTTTAGGAAGCTAATCTTTATCTCGCGTTATAGATTGTATAAAAAAAACATGATCTTTAATATGATTTAGTTTGTTTCAGCTGATATAAGAATCGGATTACTCGGTATTTCAGAATAAACCCTGCTGGACTGTTTTATTTCTTTGTCATTTAGCAAAAATATTTTAATTAAAATATTTATTCTTTGGACTTCGCTTTAAACTTAATTTATAGTTAAAATGACTAGAAAATGAAAAGCTGTTTTCAGCTGAATCGCAATTCATGTAATTGATATTTTAAAAAATTGACAAGAATGCAAAATTTATGGAAGTCTAGCAATCGAAAAATCTTAATTTTCTTGTGTGAGCTCTGAAAGTAACTGTAGAAGAAAAGAAGAAAATTAGGAAGAAAAGTAAGCAAACATTTGCAGAGAAATTTGGCTGTCAGACATACCAAGATGTTTCAAAAAGTTGGAGGCTTTTGAATATACTTTCAGGATACTTCTAAGAATTTAGGCGTTCAAAGAGAAAACACTTGAACGTGTACACCAGCAAATACCATCAATTGAGCTTGTGTTAGCAGAAAAGACAAAAACGATATCATTGCAGATTAAAGTGAAGAGCGACTGGTTTTAGTCTACATGGTTGTATAAATTTAAATTCGTTATAGAACATCATATCGTATCATAAATGGAGAATCCTATGATTTTCTCAGTCGAATTATTTGAAGATTCAGGAGTTTATCCAGTATTTTGTATGTGGATGTCACCTAAAGGCGTTTTTTTTCCCCTCCTGATGAAACAGCGGCCGAGCGGTAAAGTCGCTGAACACTGGTAGTTCGGTCCGAGGTTCGAATCTCGCGAACGGGCTGGCTGCATGGGCGTTTTCGTGGTTTTTCCCATGTGTAACGTGTATACGAGCCAGTTTCCCTTAGAAAGTCCTCCACGAAGGCATCCCTTCCCTTAGGCAGATAGCCCTAGTGTGCTTTGTCATAATTAAATAAACCAAAACCTCTTGATGAAACCAGTCTTTCCTTTCATCTCATACCTTCAAAATGTTTAGTCTCTAAAGACTGATAAAACTCTAACGAAATACTTCGTGAAGAACTTTCTAAGGGAAACCAGCTGTCATACATGGTACACATGTGAAAATCCACGAAAACGCCGATGCAATCAGCCCGTTTACCGGGGATCGAACCCCGGAGTGAACTACCAGTGTTCAGCGACTTTACCGCTTGGCTGTTTGTTGGCCTTTATGAAATGGAAGGCGATAACTTTATTTAAAATAATTGTGAGAAGTACCATAATGTTTCGAAAAGTTGGATGCTTTTTTTAATATACTTGCAGAATGCCTAAAGAAAAAGAGCAAGAATAAAGTAGAATGCCTGAAGAAAAAGAGAAGAACAAATAAATTTTTGCGTAAAATTTAGTATTTGAATTTTTTTTAAATTTAAAACCTTTTAATCTTATGATATTTTATTCTTGTGATTTCAAAAATAAAATATTTGACTAAAATATGAATAACATTTTAAGAAACCAAATGTAGGATAAAATTGTGTAAAGCAATGGGCACAATGATAAAACTGTTTTAAGCAGTCTATGCAAGTCATTCTAAGTTAAAATGTCGTTTATACATCTCTCTTATTTATATATCTCTTTTCTGAACGGAACATTGAAAGGCGTGTTAACTTTGCTTTACTGTATTTTCTATTTCAATGTATGCAGTTTTCAAACGCATCGTAGTCTGGGTTACAAAGTATTCCTCCGAAAGAAACGCAATTCAAATAAATAAAATCAAATTCTGGAAAATTTATATTAATAAATATATTTAAAATGCTCAATTCGAAGGAATAAATAGAAAATTTTAAAACAATTATCTGAAGAGACAATGCAACACAAACAATTAAAATAAAAGTATAAGAATTTAAAAATTACCTAAAATAATAATGACAAAAAATATATATAAAGAAAACTATTTGAAAAAAAAATAAACGCTGCACCTTTATTTACGCAGTTCGAATAGGTAAACAGAAATTTTTAAAACAGTTATTTAAAAAAAATATGCAACTTAAACAATTAAAATGAAATTCGAAAAAGAAAAAATTACTTAAAATAATAAGTTATAATTAAAAATATAATATAAAGAATATTATTTGGAAAAAAGGAACGATGGTGACTTTTTTCTCTCTCACGGGAAAGGAAACTAGGTTGCTATATATTAAGAAGTTCGCCAAGTGAACTATTCTTGGCGCAAACTGACAAAAAAGTGCCAACATAAATTTGTGAATTTCTCCGTAAATTTCGCTCCAAATTTTACAAAATTTCATATTTAGGCGTAATTTGAGTCGTAGAATCAAAATATGTAAAAAAATTGATATGTTATCTCAGAAGAAGTCCGATTTTGTGTCAAAATACCTATGTTAGAATAGTGCTATATATAAATCTAATACATATCCTAAGTCGCGCTTTCGAGACATGAAGAACGCAATTTGAATTTTGTCAATCGGCCCAGTAGATCGGGAGATATAGGACTGTCCCTTTTTTTTTTTTTTTTTTTTTTTTTTTTTTGAGCAGTGTACATCCAGCGGTGTTGAGAATGGACGCAAATGTGCCCTTGGCTAAGACTTTGGCTGTTTACTGCTGTTTCACGTGTATGTTCGGAAATTATTTCTATCGTATATGTTCAACACACGCAGATACCTCATACCTCATTCGTTGCTTAGCAATGAGAAAAAATGAAATCTCGTTTATTTGGTCAGTCATTTTGCGGCCGCACGCCGTCCCGCAATGTGCTTCAGCTTAGAGCAGTTAGCAATCAAAGGGTTAAATACACTGAAGGAATTCCGGTAAATTCTGAATTATTTAGGAAATACTAATGTATACAATAACCAGTTGTTACAGAATTTCATCGTTATCTTCCATTTTATTTTTGATGAAAATGATAGTGTACATTTGCAAGAGGAATTCATAGCAAAGATACATAATATATCCTTTCCGAAGTATCATTTTTTAACTATAAGAATGGTATAAAGTGTCAATAAACTTGTTTCAAATATTATTAAAAAAACAAATACTGTTTTTATACGTGTCACTTAGGCAATGGTTAAGCTGTTTTAATATGAAATATAAGTGAAATATGCCATGAGGTCTAAATAGTCAATAGTTTCCTTTTTTATTTTATTATTATTATTTGTTTGAATTTCGGATTTATTTTATTCTAAATGAAAATATGAATACCCAAATGAAGGAATTTTCGAGTTTTAAGTTGAAAAAACGTATAAATTTGAGAACTGATAAATATTTATTTTCTTAAAAAACATGATAATTTTGAATTAGTTATAAATATCTAAAATATAGTACTTTTTAAAAAATTGTAATTAAACTTGAAATACTATCTCATTCGCGAAACATAACCAAACATCATTATACTAAATGATTATACTTACTAATTTAAGAAATGTAGAATGGTAATAACCTTTGTCACGAAAATAAACAGAATAAGCCGTACACGAGGCACACTCACATCTACATCAAAAGCAGAAGCTGTTTAAAATGTTAAATTCACATGGCAGCAGTATGATTTGTAACAGTCACTGGAGACTTTTGAGTATAGTTAAAAAATCAGGAAGTTTAGATAAAAAATGAGAACGGTCGTTTACTGCTTAAATGGCTCATCGACAGTTGTCAACAAAAGACCTTTCCCAGCGGCCACTTCCATAATATCAACATTGACCAGCATTTTTTGGAAAGAGCTTCACCATTAAACACATCAAAGGTAGTCAGTTTCTCTACGGGGATCACTTCTATGGAAGTATAAAATTGCTTGGAACTACATATAGTCGTTTTCGGAACATTTTAACACATACTTTATGACAAAACTTAAGATGCCACTATTTTTTCGACTTTTAAGAATATTGGGTTGAGGAATACATTATTTTACTAAGGTGACTGTAATAAACAATTTTGATTGGTTAACATTCTTTACATAAAAAAGAGCTTGTATTTCTACACAACTAGGTGCTCACGATCTCAGCGTACTTGGACGCCACTAGGTTTACTCTAGGTGCTTAAACCCGTCTCTGCATCTATATACTTTATTGTGATTTAAAGTATGGGGCAAATTTCAAGCCATAGTATTATGTATATGGAATTAAAGATGCTTCTTTTATGACATTCCATTCTAGGTGGTCTGCCGAATTAACGATAATCAATAGAATATGGTAGCTAACTTCAAAATTTGTGGACATTTCTCTTCAAGATAATTATTTTATGCTTAAATTTATAAATATATTATTATATTTTAATTTGTGAAATATTATGCTAACAACCGTTGCATAAAGCTTTAGGAGAAAAATAGGAAGTTTTGGAGTTTGATGAGAAAATAGTCAACGTGTTGGCCGCATTTAACGAAATATGCTCAAATTTTAAGATTTCATGTAATATTAGATTTCATATTTGGAAAGTATGCGACTAGTAGGGCAGAATTTATCAGAAAATTCTCGAAAATCCTCTTTCCTACACCAAGAAATCATCAAACAAAATTGCTGAGAGCCAGGAAACAATAGGTGAGAGGTATATTGTGAACGTTTGCTGCTTAAATCACTGAAAGAACTCGGGATTTACTTTAGCTGTAATTTCAGCATGAAGTTTCAATGATCTCATATTTTGAGACTAAATTTGTACAATGCTTTTCTTTTTATTGGAGGAACATTTGACAGCATATTTAGTATTGCTGAATTTATACTTCACTCAGTTTTCTCATATCTATTACCATGCAGCTGATCGAATGAAAAGATATGACATCTTCCTCCATGTTCGGCAAACATTTGTTTGGCAAAGCGTTAAGTAAAAACACTTTGGGAGTATAATAAAGGCCAAGTGTTCTTTATCGCTTACCTTGCATATTAGGGATATAAAACACGAACCGCTAACACGTAAAATCGTGATCATAATCTAGTTAATGATAATTTTCCTGCACCTACGTTTTTCTTCGCATCATTTTTTAATCCTTTTTTTTATATTCTGATTCTAAAGAAGTATTTTTGTTATGAGAAAATGGCTTTTCAGTACTGTGTGTGATTTTTTTTGCCGTTGAAAACAATTTCAGCGTGAGTTTATAACATCAAATTGGTGATCAAAATGCTGCAAATTCATTTCTCTAATTAGTATACAGCAGAGGAGTCTTCATGTTTCCTCGATGATACTTGTTAAGTCCGTTTGCGACTTAAAACTGCAAAACAGAGACTATTATTTAGATTCATTTGCATATACCTGTGCATATTTCAAACCATTTATCTCGGACAATGCAGCAAACACAAAACCCTTGAAAATATAGAGCTGTAGATTGCTTTCAAGTGGTGGAATCACGTGGCAAGAAATCGCTTCACCATTCAATTATTTAGAAATTCCGACAAAGCGGCTTGCATTTAGTTTGGATTTATTAACTAATGAAAAGCATTCAAGAGTTATTTTTCAGGGAGCGGGTATATTCTCATGGAAAGCAGTCTAAGGAAACTAGTTGATACTTGCTTTATATAAAAGGAAACTTAATGTCGTTGTTTGAAATAACTGGACATTTGCAAACTAATGTATTCGTAAGAAATGTCTTCAACCCATTGGTTATTTACCTACAACGTTGCCCAAAGCGCTATATTAGGTGTATTTAATATAATCATGGCAAAGCACACTAGGGCTATCTGCCTAAGGAGATGGATGCCTTCGTGGAGGACTTTCTACGGGAAACTGGCTCGTATACACGTTACTCATGGGAAAGACCCCGAAAACACCCTTGCAGCCAGCCTGTTCGCGAGATTCGAACCTCGGACCGAACTACCAGTGTTCAGCGACTTTACCGCTCGGCCGCTGGTAGGCCGCACTATTAGGGATATCTGAAATACACCCATATAAAAGCAGCAACTTCGCCCATTTCTGAGGAAGAACACCCTGGGGAGCTCCCAACGTCTTTCTCTGCAGCCAGGTCTCTCGAGAGGATTTTCGAGTTGCCAGCTTTTTAAGTGCCATTATGCTGCGTAGATATTACACCAGTTGTTCTCAGCCCTTTTTTGCCCTATGCACTCCTTTCACTATTACCAAACGATCTCCCATCCCTCCTTTCCAAACTCAAAATATATATATATATATTTATTTAAACCTGGATTATTCTTAAAAATATTTTATAAATTAAATAAGACAATGTATAGAAAATATTGATAAATACCAAAACTTGAATAAAAGTAGTTTTTTATATTCATAAACGAATAAAAGTCTAATAAAAGTCTGACCTCGTTTCCTATGCCGAAGAAGGTATGGATCTTTTGCACTATACACTTATAAACGTCCAAGCCTTCTCCCGAATTCGAACACGCGTCCAACTGTACGTTTGCCAGTATCGCTAACTACTGAAAGCCACTATGAAAATGGCTGGAAACTAATGCTCTGATGGAGATAGGGCAGTTCATACTAAATTCCTTTTGACATGCTAATAACTACAATGTGTTTTTGAATAATTATTATGTAAAGTACTTTCACTAAATACTTCCGCAAATATATTTAACTGTTTGGACGCCTTATGATTGATCTTGATGTAATCAACCACTTGTGCGCCAACAAAATCCATGCTTCAACGTATCAGAAGCAAACACTTTTATAGCCTGTAACTGTTAATAACAATTTCCATATTTCCTTCTTGTGCCTTTTCAGAATTACTGTGATTGTTTGTGGAACATATGATAGTGAAACATGTTTGGGAACTAAATGTTTATATTTTGTAGAAGTTCATTTAAAAACATCATATAGGGTTTTTTTTTCAGTATGTATATCGTTTAAGTAGTTGCAAATTCTGTTGAATATTTCCGTTCATGCATTGACCTTCTTTTTCAGACAATTAAAAAAAAAATATTGCAATCAGCCATTGGCAAGAAGTAAATTTTGAATAGAGAAGGAGTCACTGAAGTTTTTGCTTTCTTTTCATACACGAATGGTCTTATGAATCCATATGCAGAATATAATACTTACAGTTTACTTTTCAGCATTTACAATACAAATATATACCGTTAATAATATATTTTTATTGTAAAGCCTAAAAAGTAATAGAATATATTCAAATTAAAATTTAATTGTATATTAAGTATTATTCATGAAAGCTGAAACATGAAAGGGAGAAACTCTGTTGTCTAAATTTTGATAGATGCGGTATTCTAATATACATATTTGATTGCAAACTTCTTATTTGTGCTTCATGGTTTGCACAATCTTCTTTAATTTGCACGTGAAACATAATTTTAATTTGATGTTGGTGAATATTATGTTTACACTGGTATGAATTTCATAATTATATCTCACCAACATACAGGCAAATTATAGTTTTGATAAACATCGTCAAATAAAGTAATTTATCCCGTTTTGTCGAGTTTTAGTTCTTCAAAAAAAGTGTTCATAACTTCTTTTGAAATTTACATACCAATTCAAAAGTGAAAATTAGTCAGATTTAATTTGCAAACCAACTAAGACGTAATAACTAGTAAAACTTTAAGCCTAAGTTTTTATATATTACTTTATAAGATTATTATTTTAACTTAATTAATTATTTATAATTTCAGATTTTACTATAACTTCTTCTTTCCATTTCATCACCAGAATGCAAATTAGATTGATAGTATTTAAACTGACGTTTTTGGATTTTAAGGCAGTCCACGATGACTTGAAAATCGATCCTATAGTGGACCACACTACTAAATGTAATAAGCTTTTCTTCAAAACTGAACTTAGCTGTGATGCTGCAAATTTTTGAGGAGTACTTTGTTACCAAATCATTCCAGAAGGTAATTTGATCTGACCATTTATTTTTCACATGCTTAAAGACCACAAATTCGTAACCTAGCCTTGACTGCCGTTGCATTTTTTTTTTTTTTTTTTTTTTTCGCGCGCCGTAATTTTTTCCTGTTGTCACTTTCCATCTACCTGGTATACATGCAGTACAGGAGACAATGGTCTCTCCACTGTATTGACCGCTTTTACAGTTTCACATGCTAAGCTCGGCAAAGGCCATGTGCCTTCAGAGGTTTGTAAGACACAGCATGTTCTAAACCTTTCTCGGGCGTTAGTTCC
Organism: Stegodyphus dumicola; assembly: GCF_044657685.1. Taxonomy (NCBI): domain Eukaryota; kingdom Metazoa; phylum Arthropoda; class Arachnida; order Araneae; family Eresidae; genus Stegodyphus; species Stegodyphus dumicola. Next base: position 80,750,859 of record NC_140769.1, on the reverse strand, counting down.
TGCTAGCTAGGTTAAGTCGTAATCATTCAGCTTTGCGTTATCCCTGCTGACATTTGAATTTGAGAACCTGATACGCAGGTTAGAATTTTTGAGTCAGCTTAGAGTAAAATTTAATTGTGTAGTCTTTGACTATTGTACTACGTTTTAACCTAAAATTTGACTGTTATTTTAGTTACAGCATCACGAGCTGTGGTTCATAACGTACTTAGCACTAGAATGTCCACTTATGTTCTAATTTCTTCTTAAATAAAAAAAAAGTTATTAAGATCTTCCATGACTATTTTTTGACTTTAGCGATGATTCAACGTCTAATGGGGTTTTATTAGCTCCTGATTAAATAAAACTATATAATTTTATTAAATTTAAATTTTACATGTATAAAATAGATGCAAATATTAAAAATTATTTGCGTTCAATGGAGAATATCATGCATATATTTAGAAAATCGCGTTAATTTTTTTTTTAAATTTTCGGTCATGGTAAAAAAAACGATCTTAAGCAGTCAAAGCAGAAACTATTTGCTTTTGTAAATTATTCAGGTTTGTCATGTTGGCAATAAATGCCCCTGTACTTTGACGTAGGTTGCATTTATTAATCATATATGATATTAAAACTTATTTGAAAAACACGGACTTTATTTCTTGTCATTGTATAACTATAATACTGGAAAAGGTTTATTAAGGGAATTTATATCTTTTAGTATTGCGCATTACTGCTAATTTGTTATGGAAAATTTTAGCCAAATCTGCTGCTGTAAAGCCTGTTAGTAATTTCATTAAAATATTTGTATTACCCATTCCCTCCACGTTCCTGATTTGACACACTAGATATTATAACTTAAGAACAGTTAAAAAGCAATGACAAGATTTAACCATCAAATAAAAAATTCTGAAGACCTGTCTCGCAGATTGCACGAACTTAAAAATTGGTATATTAATTCGTATTTAAAGAAAAAAACTTCCAAGATTTCTTGAAAGGTTCTTGATTTTGTTTTGTTGCTATTTTTTAATAAATAATCATCGCGGAGTGGAAAATACTGAATATTCTCATTTCTTCCTTACTCCTTTTAGAAGTTCTAACTTTCTGGCCAATATTGTTTTTCCTTTTCTTTTCAAGCAACTGAATTCAAGCTGTTTTCCTTCTTTTATTTAAATCTTTAGCCTGTGGCATATAAGTATTTCTTTGGAATAGCCAGACATGATTTAATTTGTGAAGGATAAAAAAGCCTGCTGTAACTTTTTTAAACTTTTTTTTATGATATAGAATTTTAAGATAATTTATATTACATTGAACAAAGAAAAATAAGTAAATAACTCACCCTTCTATATTCTATTATAAATTGTTGCACATTTTAATTAAACTTTTGCTTTCAAACTTAGTTGAAAACAAATTAAAACTTTATGGTCTAGAAAGGATTTTGCTCTTATTTGAAAAAATAATGTCACTCCTGTGAAAATTTGTTTGTATTGTTATAAAAATTACATGTTTATTTTCAAAACAGCATTTTAAAATTTGTTTTTTCTTAAACTTAGATTTCAAATTCTGCTTTAATTAATTTTATGACTTTTATCATAAAATTAAAAGTGTCCTTTCATTACTGTTCCATTCAGCAAAAATTTCATCAGTGTCAAAGATTAATTTACACTCATGTATCTCCCGTACTTTTACTTTTAGCCGTTATAACACTTCTTATGTTGAAAATGAAGGGAAAAGCGATTACAGATACATTTTTGGACAAAGTATTTAATGGAGGCTTTCCATATTTTATGTGGTGTTATAATACGGTATCATGCCATTTATTACTTACGCAAGTATTGCAACCTGCATGAGATGTAAAATCCCTTAATTATCTTCCAAGTGGAACTGAAAAACTATCATAGAATGTGGCACAGTACAAAATGCACATACAGTGTAAAAGAAATTATGTTTACACAAATCATAAAATAAATACCCATGAATTTATAATATTATTAAACTAATATTTATAATTATTTTCAATATATACCTACATGGCTATGGTCTTTTCAATAAATATCTTTACTATTAAATAATACTACCCTTCATCTTGAAACAAATATCTTAAAAATTAGAAATAAATGTATAGTCAAATCATTCAAACAACATGATGATAAGGGAGAGCAGAATGCATGAATAGTAAAATATTTGCATGGTATAAAGATAGTGTGCAATATGCTTAAAGGGAAAAAATAAAAATAATAAAAATGAAAAGCAAATAATATATATAAAAAATAAATAATATATTGAAACGTGACAACATACTTTAATATTGCAATGAATTAATTGCGCCGAGAATCCGTGACAGCGAATGAACCTAGGGCTAACAAATTCCTCAGAATAGCTTCATAGGTAATTGATGGTGTGTGCATTAATTACTTCAGCCGCGATTAGAATAATATGTGAAAAGTTCACGAAGTTGAAGTATTACCGATGTTAAGAGCACGTTTATCTACAAGCTTAGCACAAGAACGGAATAATGAAGACAAGATGCACCGGGATTTGATGATGTAGGTGTTAATTATGCCGGAAATTTATTAAAAATGCCACTAAAAATGCTTTGCCATGATCTAAGTGTTTGCATTTTAAAGACTTTCTACTGGTTGAGAAGAATTTGCTTCTAGTAAAGATCACATTTATATATATCGAAAAAGACAAACGAGTTATACGATTTCTAAATTACTGAAGACGTTGACCTTCCTTTTCCGTTTCCTATAAGGACTAAGCATATTTGCATTAGCCACCTAGTTTTGGGCGGAACTGTTCCAGCTCATGATGAGGAGTACACGTCCTGCAACCACTTTAAAAATTTTGTTTATTGGAGAAGATAAATAAAATGTTAATTAAATCTAATATTATCTGAGCTCCTCATTTTGTTACAAAGAAAAAAAGGCAAATTTAAATTTCACTTGGATGTGGGAAGGCACATGTAAGGATTGCCGAAGATGAAGACTCCGACTCCCTAGCTAAAGACATGAAAAAGAAACGCTTAAAAAAGAAATTGATTCTCATTTCTGAATACAGAAGAAGATATGAATTAATTAATGAATCGATGAAGAAGGTACTCTTTTGCGGGCGTGGAGAAAACTGAAAAGTTCCAGATTTTAATGTTCGCCCAAGAAGGTTTGTTAAGGCTTTTTATACTCGTTCTGAGCTCGCCGTCTGCTGTAACCATCACTCCTACTAATCCTTTTTTTTTTTTTTTTTTTTTTTTTTTTGTCTTTTTAACTCGCCGAGGAAAATGATACTTAATAATAAAGTATCATTTTTCTCGCACTTACGTCATATACAACTCAACAGCAAAATTACAAAAATTTTAAAAGCAATACAGCAATATATATTAAGAATTCTCGATGCAGCGTTAAGTATTGGTATACAATGTTCTCTTTTCTTCAGTCTCTTCTCATTCATCATATCAATGTTCAGTTTTCTTACTAAGATGCATTTACAAAACATTTCAGCCCAAAGAGGTGTTAATCAAGAAGAGCTATTACCCGAAATGGCATTTTGCGTCGAATCACCAAAAGCACTGAATCACTTTTCAAATTGTTGCCACCAAGTTTATCGCTCAAATTTATTATAGTTGAAGAAATTGAATAATGAAGAATCTGAATCGATCACGGCAAGCGGCGTTTCTTCTGTTTGAACTTCTGTCTGAACTTTGAAAGGGAGGATTTGATCCTTCCAGAGCAGGGACTGTACCCTGGTGTTCGTATGCAGTTCGTATGCAACAGGTAACAATTGCGGTTAGTTTATTTATTTATTTATTTTGTTGTCGGCTTTGCAGTTCCCTACAGACACAATCAATAATGCCGTTATGACATTGTTGAAGACTTTATAGACAATGACTTTATAAATTGGATGATTTCGAACGTGATCGCATAGTAGGGATGCTTGAAGAGGGCTGGTTCTACGAAACAATAGAACCTATAGAACTACGGACCCGAACAATAGAACAATAGAACCTATAGAACTATGGACCCGAACAATAGAGCTTATAGAACTACGGACCTTTGCACAGCCATATTTGCCTGGTACCGGCTGTGCAAAGGTACTGACAACAGTGTTTGCTACAAAGTACTCATCGGCGGAATTAAGGCTTTGGAAGGTGGTGGTGCACGAATGCGTGGCAAAATCGGATGATTGTGTGACAGACCCGAACTATCCCAAAGGCTTCATTGTCCGCTATCAAGGTGCTACAGCCTCTTCCATATCACCTGTGGCAACTTTCAGCAAATCCGGGTGCTTGACTGAGACGTTATTACGTTTATAGCAGCCATTAAGACGTCTACCTTTAGCCCGACGATTGTCTGGAGTGGTGTCATTGCCAATTATCATGGCTGCCAGCCGAATGCATATCATAACGTTAAGCGATGAATTCCCTTTCAGTCTTTCAGCAGAGGACAATCAAGTCCGTGTGTTAAGGAGACAGGGCCAACGGTCCTAATCAGTCTTTGATTTACCACCACACCAGGGGAAATGGCACCACAGCCATTTCCTCTGGTGTGAATGTGTAGTGGGCTATCTCTTGCAATAGCTAGTCGACCGTAGTCATCTTGTATCATTAGAAAGGTACAGAAATGTAGATTAGTTTCGCATATAAAATCCTATGCTATTCAACTATGTTGAATGATTACTAAAAAATAATACAAGAGAATATTGTAAAGCACCATTGCAAAATGCTATTTATTATCAAATATATGAACCTATTTGTTTTCATTCACTTTGCGATAAATAATGCATGCAAGTGACAATTTAGAAAACTGAGGAACAAAACCAAAATCGTTTATTAAAAATGCTATTAATGGTTCAGTCTCTGAAACATCGAGAAACATCTTGTACACCTTATTTGAAATACATATTGGACAGTCTAAGCAGTTTTTATTCTTAGGAGTGTTTTCATTTCAGATTTAAAGAGTTTAATAATAAAAATGACCAAAGCTACAAACTACGATGATTATTAACAACTGTTTAGTTTACACTAAATAAGGGTAATGACATTAATAATATGTTTAGAATAAAGAATAGTTATGAAATTTTTTCTTACTAAAGTAAGAGAAAGATTAAATGTTAAACAAAACTTAAGTATAAGAAAACGCTTTCATGGTCTTTAAACACAAATAACATTATTCAGAATTTTAGTAACAGATACAAAGACGAATAAATGTTTGCTATTTAATGCTTGAAGTGCAGAGAAAGCGAAAAACATTCATGTGAAGAAACATTTTTCATTGACTCGGCGGAGAAAGGAAACGTGCAAAGTAAATTAAATCTTTTAAACTTAGGAAAATTCATTTCAAGTGAATTTTGCTTTGTTTTGTATTTTTACGTATTTTATTTTTGCATCAAGACCATTAAAATTCACATCTTTCAGATGTGTTGCAGAGTTCGTGTGCCAAACGTTATCAGGAAAGTAAACATAGCATATAACAATAAAAGATGTATAAATAAAAGATGCAAAGTAAAACAGAAAAAGTATAATGAACGTAGTGGAATTTATAATTAATTGTGATTTCTCTCAAAATGGAAGATAAAAGTTACAAAATCTAAAAGTGTTAATCCTTTGCATAATTAAAATAACTTTTTAATTTATTTAAACAAGTTATATCATTTTATTCATCAAACAGATCTATAAAACTGTAATCATATATACAAATCTTCAGATAATTTTTTTTGAAAAAATGCAAGCGAGCCTTCTATTAAATCTATACTTACTATATTACTCATATTCTTTTAAGGTAACATCAATAAATTATTGTGCTTCTAAACTGCTAAAAGGAGAGCTTTCAAACCTAAAAACGTGTTCAGACTTAAAATATTTGATACTAAAGAGTGGAAAGAAGTGGAAAAGGGCTGGAGCAACATATCTTAGCCTGCATTTTAATTTGTCACTATAAACTAGGCACTTCAAGGTTGTAGTAACCCTGCCCTCATTTACAATCGTAGCATGTGTTGTCATCACGGAACAGACGGCATTAGTGAATTTTAGGAAATTAGAAGGTTCGACCTCACTTCTGCTGCATTCGTTGCTATGGTTACGTCATCGTTTATAATGACCTTGGAGTGCCTATTCTAAAGTAACAGACTATAGAAGATGTACTTTATTTTGAAGTCAAGATGCACACTGGTAGTCGAAAGAATCAGTCATGATACAAAAATTTAGATATAAGTATTTTCATTTATAAGTTTAGTTCTAATTCCAAAAATTGATTTCAAAATTGTGTAAACACTTTCTATATATATGTGAAATATACCTTCAGCAGACATGCGTGATACGTCATTTAAGTTTATCAATGATAAAATTATATTTACAAGTTAAAAAGTGGCAAGTACGCATTTCGGTGACTTCAATTTTCTACAGTGTGGTGGTCTCTAACTTGACTAGAACTAGAAGAGAAACTCTCTTGTTGATAGCATGAGACGCTGTATTACTCAGACCTTTTTCTGGGTTTGAGAAGCTGGACGTTTTATATTCGGCTAATGTCAATTATGTAGTGTGTACTCTGTGTTTGCAAAACGTAGCTTTGTTCCTCAGTAGTTTCTGAATAGTTGTTGACAATTAATTAAAATTTTCCTTTAAAATAAAATTAAATAATTTAAAATGCAAGTGCAATAAATATTTCTTTTATATATCAGTTTGGCCCAAAAATAAGCCTTTTCAAATCATAGCTTATTACTAAAACAAGTTAAATTTATTTGTTTTATTATCATTAATTATTTTTTGTGTCTTTTCATATGCTATTTGATTATAAAAATGAATTTATATTTTTCCATTCTTCTAAATAAATTTGACTGAGCAAGAGATTCATACCGCAAAATAGTCTCTTTTGCAACTGCTGTAAACTATGATCGTGGATTCAAAACAAATGTAGAACAAAATATTCTATACTTCTCTTTCTCTCTATATATTTGAAATTTAAAAAAAAATCTGAAAAGTTTCAGATTTTCATGGTTTATGCTCTTATTGAGCTCCTAGTCTACCAGTTTACTGTTACATCACTCTTACCCTCCCTTTTTTGTCTTTTGAACTTTGTTATTAAGCATCCTTTTCCTCGCACTTATGCCATATACAGTTCAACAGCAAAATTATAAAAATTTTAAAAGCATAATAGCAGTATACGTTCAGAATTCCCGACGCAGCCTTAACTGCTGGATATATTTTTCTGTTTTAATTTTCAGTATTTTCTCATTTTATCACATTAATGTTCAGTTTTCTTACTAAGATGGCTTTACAAAATATTTTGTTTTGTTTTTTATTATTAACATTTTGTGTGTTTACTTTATTTATTAAATATTACATTCTTGGCGCTTACGCCGCATAAAATTTGATTCAACAGCAAAATCACAAAACATTTAGAAACAGCTTATCTTTAGAATTTACGACAGACAGTCTAGCAAGCTAGAGATAAAAATACCTTTTTTATACAGTCTTGCCTCTGCTCTCTTTGAAATCGTTAAGCTTGCTAACCAAAAATTCGTTAATGTTTTAGAAAATATGAAATAGATAATAAAACAAATTCGAAATTCAAAATTCGGTGTTCCCAGTTCCCATGTTCTGGTGGAGGACTACGATATTCAGAATTTGATGGCTCTAGGTACCGCTTTTTTTCACAGTGCGAGAACATGCGTACATTCATGCAGCTTCTTCATTATTTAATTTCTTTAAATATAATACAGGGTGATAAAATTTGGTGGCAACAATTTGAAAAAGATACGCCGTTTATAACGATTCAAGTAAAATGCTGTTTCGAAACTAATATCCCATTTCGGACTAACGGCCCTTTTGGGCTGATAAGATAAATGTAAGATATTTTTCATAAATCAGAAGTTTATAAAGATGATTTATTGCATTTACATAGGTTGTAATTTTGACTTTTGCGGATAAAAAAGACAAATGAGCTCATTTTAAGGTTTCCTGTATTAAAATAAACTATAGTTTATTTCATTTAGGTAATGAACGCAATTTTATTTTTAATTTTCACACGGTTTATAAATATTAGTTGCAAGATTATTTTTTTTCTTTTGAGGAATAAGAAATAGATTAACATGAAACGCATTTATAAATACGCTCTTAAGATTTGTTATCTTTAGAGCTATCCAGAAATATTATAAACGGAGCCTGAGTAAAAGTTTGCCTGTTAGATCTATACTCTTATTTCAATTTTAAAAGTCAGACTTAAATAGTTATAAGCGCATTTCCTATTTACATGCTCTTCGCCCTCGTAGAAATGTGCTTTTAAGATAAAGGTAATTTTTTACCACTGTTTTTTATTATTATTTTGCCACGAAAGGCTATTGTTTAGCTTCAGTCGAAGAGAATTAATACTCGATGAGAAGTTTCTTAAGTGACATAAATATCTCAAAAAAAAAATGCTGTTGTTATCAATATTGAGAAAGCAAGTAGAAATTGTTGTCCCCTCTTTTGAAATGATGTGACATTTCTTGGAAATATCTGTTGAAAGCTTGACGCGCAGGCAAGTATTAATCGCATTTTAAAATAAGGGGAATTTTCCCCATTGATTAATGTTAATTTCCATTAATTAATGTTGATGTTTTCCATTAATTAAGTTAATAATATTAACTTATCACCGAATATTATCATAACAATTCTGAACATATTATTTTAAATGCATGATTATATGTTCTGTGCCTTGAGTTTTTGTGAATTAATTTTCAAATTAGTAGTTTCATAGAGATTGATGATCTAAAATCTATTTTAATTGCACTAAATTGAAACATTTTGAAATTTTTAATAGAAAGCTCTTTTCGTAAGCTGAATTTTTGTGATCGTGACCATTTTACTGCTTTCCTATTACTATTTTATTGATCAGAGTAAAGTTTTTTATGATTATACTTTGATTTAAAATAATGACTTAAGAAAATACATCAAAACTTAAACATTTCAATAAGCGTTACAGTGATATATTATATAATCGCCTTCCTTTTTATCGCAAAAAGGAGGAATGCTATCAAGTTCATGAATGACATTTATAAAACTAAGTTTTTGGTTTTATTGGATTACGGCAAAGCACTCGAGGGCTATCTCGCCTTAAGGGAGGGATGCCTTCGTGGAGGACTTTCTAAGGGAAACTGGCTCGTATACACGTTACACACGGGGAAAACCACGAAAACGCTCATGCAGCCTCGAACCTCGTACCGAACTACCAGTGTTCAGCGATCTTACCGCTCGGTCACTGGTGGACCCTTATAAAACTAAGAACAGAAGTATTATTTCAATTCCTTGATTGCGGAAAGAACGGATAATATAACAAAATGAAAAGATAAAAACCAGGCACCAAATTCGATTAAAAAAACACTGATTTCAGAAATTTTTATAACTTCATTATTTGTGTGTTCTATTCATTGAAAACTGTGACAGTAAAAATATGCATAACAAAAATCTTGCACATTTATTGAATTTTATATGTAAACATAAAACCTTGAAATAAATGACATAAGTTTAATAAGTTTAATGTTCATAACTATTTTAATTAATAACAGTTCTTAATTCAGAAAACGTCCGATTTCAAGACCCAAAAATCCAAAACTAGGGCCAATTTTAAATTATCTTGCATTATTGTAAACTGAGAAAACAAAAGAAAATAGTCAACTGTTCATCTTTAAAGACCTTCAGTGCGCGTGCGTGGTATTTTAGCCAATCAGGTTTGGAAATATCGGCGCGGAAGAACCAACGAGCTAACTCAAGCCTTTAGAAACAGTGTCGGCTACTCTGAGAGCGGCAGATGATTTTCTATCCTGAAGATGAGCAGACGATGAAGAGTTTTGGGAGCAAGCAAATTTTAGTGTACCTTTGACTTTTTGACGTTCTTCTATTAGAAATTAAAGTATTATTAAGTGATTTCTCGCTCATCTTTTAGTTCGATATGGCATTAAGGTAAGCATTTTTACCAATATTCATATTACCATTTATTTACAGAAAAATTTATGTTCTTTCATAGAATACTTATTGAAAGTCATTTTCATTTTTAATAATTATTTTGCAATTTATATAAATGGACGTTGGGCACTGTTTTAATTATGAAATTTGCAATAAATGAGGATTGTAAAACGAATGCAACTTTTTCCCCAATACATGAAATGCAATAATGTTTTTATAAGTTTTACAAACGAATGCATTTTTCATACTTGTAAATATCCAGATAAATGGTATTATTTAGTAATTTAAATTTATTATTATGATTCCAGTTTATATGCTTTAATATAATACTTGATTATCTTTTCATTACTTCGAAAGGATTGAAAAAATAAATTGCTTATGCTCTGTAGTTAAGACTTTTTTTTGCCTTTCATTCTAAAATGCACTTTTGTAGGCATTTGTAATAAAGGTGGTAATAAACACCTTTACAATTCAGACATTATATTTTAAGCATAAGCCTTCGAATCAACTGTTTTTAAGTAGAAATATTAATATCAAATACTTAATTTCGAATATTTCTATAATGTGAAAATTTTTAAAATACAGTGAAACACACGCATATGTATATATATGATTTTATATAAAAAATAATTTATATAAAAGGAAATATTTTGCAAGCATAAAGTGTAATTATTATTAAAAATTTCATTATGTCTTAAATCTAAAGTATATAATTCGTAAGAAACATATAATAGAAAACAGAAAAATAATTCGTAACAAAAAAGGAATTTTATTCCAAATGAAATAGGACATTTAAAAATTACCCGATTCATGTTGCATAATTTCCAGTGATATTCCAAATAGTTAGCAGATATTTTTAGCCTACTTGAAGTTTTTTCCTGTTTTACTATTTAAATTATAATCTGCGATCACTTTATACTTTGCATTCATTTATACATTTTGCAAATGTTTCCGTATACAAACTGAATAAGAAATCACACTCTATATGAGCTGAAAATATTTTGACTTGCAAAATTTGATGTGATTAAATAGTTTTTTAATTATATAAATTTAACATGATTAATATGGGTATTAGGTTGCTAGAAAATTTTTTTGTTTGCAGTATTTAATTATCATATCGTACGTGAATTGCCATCATATCGTACGTGAATGATTACAAATATATATAATATAATATCTCCTGTGTACTTATGATGGCAGGTATAAATGTTCCGGGATCTCAAGCATGTTATGATAAATTATTAGAGATAACGCAAATTTACCTTCGGATTGTAAGTTCTATTATTCTATTCCTATACAGGTTCAAGTATTTTAAAAACGAAAGACAGAAAAGAAATAATGTAAAATAATGTTTAAATTGAGTATGAATTTGCGTACATTTTTTTAATGTTGCTTTTTCATTTTCTTAATTTACAAAGTTCTTACATTAAGTGCAGAAAGTTAGAAAACGCGCAAAGTGAGTTCAGTAATATATTCGACAGAAAATTACCTTTGTCACTACGTGAGTTTTCCATTTTTAACTACTTACATTCTGCCTTAAGAAGGCATAGTTGTATTCACATTCATACAAGCCACGAAAATAGATTATCGGTTGTCATGGCTTGAAATTAGTATTGCATCAGTCATGCTATTGTCCATGTTTGTAAAACATTTTCAATCAGTTCATAGTTCCAATTACAATTGTAAGAAATTTCACGGCAGAAAATTACAACAGTCCAAGTCCATTCGAAAGTTGAAATATCGGATAAATATTACAAAACATTAAATACCATCAGATAACCATTAAAAATGTTAGCAAACATTTGGTGTTGTGATAATCGACGGGAGAGAAAATAACTTTCTGGAGATGTTTTCGGTTCTTGGACTTCGCTTCCTAAACAAATAAAAAATATTCTAACTTAAGAGAAATATTTGTGGCTTACCAGATGGGCAAGCGATTCAGAGAAATAAGTGCACAGCTACGTCTTGAATAATTAAGTATTTTATTTATTGAATAATAACTTAAGTTTCCGGCTTATGATAATTTATGATGAAATAACGTCCCAGTAAAATTTTTCCCCTATGATTTGGGATTGCTATTTTTGGAAGCTTGTTTTAAATATATGATTTTAAGTTCTATATTTTGAATTCTTGGGAGATTAATTTTTAAACATTTAGGCTAATACCAACTGTTTAGCGTAATTGTTTTAGACATGAAACTGGAATGTGCATGCAAAGATTAAATTGTATTTGAAAACACGTTTTTTATATTTTTTGAAATTTTAAAATATTTTGGTAATTTATTAAAACTATAATAAACTCTTCCAAACATTAGAATGTAATCTAAAATTTTCGAATTGCAATTCTTTCTCACCCCCCTCCCCCTCCATACTGAACATGAATTTGAACCTTAAACGAAACGAAAGCAACAACATCTAAACATATCATTTCAGTTCCTTTTTTTTTTTTTCAAAAGGTAAATCTGAAAATATGAGCGGAATGTAAACTAGACCGAACCGTTAAGTACTTAGGAATACATTAGAAAGAAAATGTATTCACGTGAAAATTGAAATAAAAGCAATAATAAGACACACGTGTGAATTGTATAGTGTTGCTTGAAAGAAATCAAACTGCTAGACTTTATTTCTTTTCTTTTCCTCAGCTGGAAGCGAGAGGGAATACGAGAAACAGAAAACGAGAGGAAAATCTCATCAGTCGGGGGGTAATGACGGTATTTGTCGCTTCGCCGTGCTCATTGACTTCTCGTTTTTCAGCCTCTCTGTCCACCACGGCAGATGTTTTCGTGTTTTATTCTTTGCTGTAACCATCCTGGCAGCAGTTAGTGCGCGGAAATGCCAAGAATATTCTGTTATTTGCAATGAAGTAATCAAACGGTTGTTGTCGCTATTTCAATTTCCTCCAGGTCGTTGTCATATTGAAAATGACTGGCTTCACGAAAAACTACAAAACAAGCGTAACTTCACTGAAAACTACGAAATATCGATCTAAATTGAGTTATTTTGCAAAGCAGCGAGAGTTTAGGATTATAACTTAGTTTACGTTTCAAATGGTTTCGCACTGTTTCAATTATCACTTGAATCAAAGATCTTTGCACTTTCGAGAAAATTCGATTGTTTGACGAATCCCTCTATTGCAAAACCTCAGGAATTCGAGAAACGACTTTTTTGACGTAGTGGTTAGGTTCAGGGCAGTTGCATTGCAGTTATCACGTAAAACGACGCAGAAACTTGACATCTGATGTGGAAACATTTTCACCAAGTTTTACGAAACCGGTTGTAAATAAAAGTCCAGGAAAATAGGAATTTTCAAACTATATTATTTTATATTTTTTTTTCCTTCTCTCTCTTTTCTGCATTGTTTTCTGTTAGCACATAAAAAGGGAATAAATACAATTTTTGTAATAAACTACGATTGGCCAATCTTGTTTAATTACTTCTCGTCAACAAAATAAAGGTCAGATATTTAAAATTTACGTACTGAATTAAAAGGAAAAACAAATACATTTTTTTCTTACTAAATGGTACGTTACTGATGAACGGTTCCTAGCCGTTAAATAGATTTAATGATAAGCAGAGACTGATTACATATTGGAAAGCCAGGGTTTGAATCTCAAATACGATACTGACGTTAGTAACTGTAGTATCTCTTGAGGAATAGATGTAGGAAATTTCCTCCGAGTGAAAAATGTATTTACTTAAATTTATGAAAAGCGATCATTCTTGGTTATCATTTCATTTAATAATTTTGAATGAATCTAAATTTGTAACTCATTTCATCATATACTATTTCCAAAAAAATAAAAGCAAAAATACATATTCCACGTTTTTTTAAAAGTACTAAAAGTACTTACAATACGCTAAGTTTTTAGGATTAAAGTGTTTGAGACATTAGGTTATTTCGAAATAAGAAACACAAAAAATGAGCAGTGCCCTCGGCAGGACTCAAACCTCTCGAAATTCGCCTAGTGTGCTGACCATTACACCACGAAGACATGCTAAGAAGGTGAGAGAAATATCTTATATACACCCCCTTTGAAAGGGCGACTCGGGGTTAGGGGACCCAGTCGCCAAATCCTGGTGGTGGAGAATCATTATCCAGAACCTTTTTTACTTCGGGCGCCACAGTAGAGACATTAGGTTATTTCGAAATAGGAAACATGAAAAATGAGCAATATTCTCGCCGGGACTCGAACCTTGGACCTCTCGAATACGCGCCTAGTGTGCTGACCATTACATCACGAAGGCATACTAAGAAGGCGGGAGAAATAACTTATAAAAGTAACTGATTTTAAGCAGCTAAACGGTAATTTCTTTTAGATTTTGTATTTTTACGAAATTAAATTTCTAAAGTTTGATTTTTTATGTCTAAAAATAGATCCCTTAGTTACACCTCTTAATAACAGCAAAGCACTTTCAGTATTTTCCAAAATTAATAATAATCTCAAAATTTCTTAAATATTATATTATTTTTATCACACATATATGTATTCCTAGAATAACACATTTTAAAATCTCTTTTAAAATTACTATTATTTGGGATAAATGTTAAAATTTATATAAAAAGTTTCTAAACAACGGTTATTTTATATATCAATTTATTAATTTCTATATATCTGGAATATAAATGCTTTATTTTTGTAAATAGGCTACTTTTTTCTTGCTCTTTAAAAGTAGAGGTTCAATCGAGAAAGTTAAAATAAATGCATTCGTTGACCAAAATTTCAAAAATTCCATTTTTTTATCCTTAAAGCCAAATATAATTTTTAGCTTCAGTATTAAACTATATACTATTTCCTTTTCACGAAATTAATTGCTTTACTGTTTCTTATTACTGGCTATATGTAATTCAGGACTTATAAACCTACTAGGCCTAATGTAGTAAAAGAAAACTAGCAAATAATGCATTTAAATGTATTTTTTGGTGTAAAAAATAAATGCTTGTTCACTTAAGTGGTTATTTAACGGCATGATCGAATTTTCCAGCGCTTGAAAATTTTTGCATTGTTTTTAAAATAAAGATGCCATTGTTAAAATCGTGAAGCTAAGTCGACTTATGATAAATACTGGTTTAATTATTTTCTGAGTCTGCATTTACTATTACAATTTAGTTCAAAGTTAGATACTTGATAGTTTTAGTATAATGAACCAAGCTAGAGTATACTATGCTATTCTTTTGATCAGAAATCAACATTATCTTCCTCATTCTTAATGAGCAGAAGTGCTGATTTGGAGACATTATCACTGATTGATTCAGTTCTATTCATATCTCAATCATTGTTTCGTTTCCATAGGCTTTTTAAAATTTATTTTGGTGCGTTTTTATGTATGTATATATTATTTGAAATATTTACTGTCTGCAAAAATATATTCTTAATGATCCATTAATATTTAAGTAAAGTTTAGCTGTTTTATTTATGCCAACTATCTCTATTTATGCCTATAAATAAAGCTGAAATAGCAATCAAACGTTGCTAGGTGGTTTATAAGGAGCAAAAGTTGAAGATAGAAGTTGAACTTAACTTTCTTTCCTCCCTCGAAATATCATTGATCGATTGATTGCACATATTTTGAAAGTAGCTAAATGAAATCTGAACTGATAGCTTTTTATTATTAAACAGATCAGATAACATTTTCCAGCTATGATCCAACATTTTGCTTATGCTATATTCGAAAACGTAGCATAAACGTAGAAAAAGTGCAATATAGATTTATATGATATCGAAATCATTTAAACTGTATTTACTCTAAATCATTAGCATAAAAAATTTCTTCAATTAATTTTTAATTCTCATTCTTTGAAACTGACTATGGTTAGAATTAGTGTTGTGATATGTTTTGAAATTACAACATTAAAAATAGTGATAATTTTAATGAATAATAGAGGAATTATCGTAAATAGTTGAATTACGTGAAAAACACAATCTTCAGTCAAGCCAGATTTTGTAATCTTCCATATACACGAAAAATCTAAACAAATGAATCTGAAAACATCCCTTGAGAAGCGACACCCGCGTTATATTATCTAAAATTTATTTCTCTTAGATACGAATTATAATGTTATTTAGTCACCTAGCATTAACAGTCGAATCTTAAAACTATTTGCTGAATTTTACCGAAGTTGCATTTCTTAATTTAATTTATAAGGTATTTCTCTCGCCTTCTTAGCATGCCTTCGTAGTGTAGTGGTCAGCACACTCGGCGCGTTTTCGAGAGGTCTAGTCCAGGCGAGGACATTGCTCATTTTTCACTTTTTCTGCTTCAAAAATAAGCTAATAACTCTACAGTGGCGCCCGAACTAAAAGGTGATGGATGATGAATTTCCACCACTAGATTGGGTCTCCTAATCTCTATTTGCCTTTTAAAAGGGGGAGTATATAAGGTATATTTCCCGCCTTCTAGCATGCCTTCGTGGTGTAATTGGAAGCATATTTAACGCGTATTCGAGAGATCCGGGGTTCGAGTCCTAGAAAGGTATTGCTCATTTTTCACATCTTCTGCTTCCAAAAAATACCTAATGTCTCTACAAATTTTGCTTCGGAAATAATTGATTCTACATAATTCTAAATTAATATCATTAATTCCTCTTGATTGATTTCATTTCTTGAAGTCCTAGTTTCATGTAATGGAAAAAAGAGTTTCAAAAACATTGAACATGTTGACAACACATGAGGCTTAACTATCATGAACATTTTATAAGCCATAAAATAGTTGTGATCATCAGATCAGTCTTCTTCGAAGTTTCATAAATTCCCGAATTTTGGTTTTATTTACCGCGAAACAATTCACTTTCACTTATCTCTCATCCAAGACCTGAATTGTCAATATTTAAACGCTACAGG
The DNA here is from genome assembly GCF_044657685.1 of Stegodyphus dumicola. NCBI lineage: Eukaryota > Metazoa > Arthropoda > Arachnida > Araneae > Eresidae > Stegodyphus > Stegodyphus dumicola. The sequence goes on along the minus strand of NC_140769.1, from coordinate 80,734,108 downwards.
TTCTGAGTCGATTCACTTTTGGCTTGTAATAGTCAAATATGAAAAAAAAAAAAAAAAAAAAAAAAAAAAAAAAAACCACTTTCTACAGTTGCAAAATTCTTTTGTTATTATTTAGACGCAGAGAACAAGGCAAAGTTAGAGACAACGAGCTTCCCCTAACTGTTTACTCTCGAATTCATTAACTGGAAAAAAAAAATCCCGCAAACGCACCTTCTCAAACCCAATGTGCCGCTTTAGGAAAACACTTTCCTTTGATGACCTTTACATACCGTAAGCATACCACCAGGAGATAATTTAAAAATATATCTCTTGTTTATGTTTTGGATCAAGAAGTGCCATATTTATTAAAAGCCGATCTTCACCAACCGTGCATAAATTTGCCCACTTTGGGTCAAGTTCTTTTCTCACAAAACCACCACAACAGCCTGAGGGACTATTTATTAAAGTCTGACGTAGACCGTTTATGAAACTTGCTGAAAGAGCTCAAGAGGAAAAGGTCACTGTTTTCATAACCATTAAACACTTAAGGTCATTCCCGTACCTTGAATACAAATAGATTTGTCACATCATATGGGTCAATAACACTTGGAAGGCCGGCAGGAGGATTTAAAAGTTTGATCATTTAAGAAAGAAAGCGATGCTTTCTTGTTCAATTAAAAAAGAATGTTTGTTTAGATATTCGACACCGGAAAAGCATTTTGACTTAATGGCGAATTATAGAATCATTTCGCTTGACTTCCGATATCATTTGTTCATCATTCCTCCGCCTAAAATAACAATAAGAGAAAAGATAAATAAGACATTTTCCTTTTTGCCATAGCCTCCACAGATTTGCAGTAAAATCACATATATGCCATTTAGAACGATGCTACATTAATATTATTACCAGAGGAAACAAGTCTTTTAAATGCAAGTGTCTTTATACACATTGAACCTAGCTATATTCCTGGTCATAAACAAGTTCATAATCCTGAGAGCTTTTGTTGTCATTCTAAGCCAGTCTTCAACTTCTTAATAGCTTTCGTTTGTTATCTTTAAACACGTTCTGTTTGCTTTTGATATTATAGCAACATATTCAGTTGATTAATGAAGAATATATTTTTATTGCACTCGATCTTGATAATGGTTTTTTATCTATCACTTCCATTCGCTGCTCGCATTGAGACGCAGCGAATCTAAGTCCCAATTTTTTCATAGTTTCAGTGTTTTTATTAAATGTTATACACACTGACATGTATAGAAGTATTGAGTGGCATAGCTGTAGCATTTGCTGTGTGGGGTAGTCATTGAAAGCCGTCTGGGGCGTTCTCTGAGTTTACCGCCGTTTTTGGTATGAAAAAAAAAATAAAAATAAATAAAAACTTTGGAAAGTGTCAAAATGACATTAAAGGTTAATCAATTAAAACACTCTTCTTATTTCCAAAGTAAAAATTTAATTTCCGCAAGCAAAAAAATAATACAATTTAAAATTAAATTACTGTTTTGCTTTTTTTTAGAGGGGGCCAAAGTTATCGATGATAATTTAGAAGTCTGAGCTTGATATGTCCAATTGTTGTTACCCAAATAGCAGATTATAGTTCTTAAAAACTTCTTAAATGATTTTTCTTTAGAAAGCTCTTCTCACAATTAGTAATACTTAAAGCAATGAGAAAAGTTCAAGGTAGTATTACATTATTTGAAACTTTGTCCTGAAGATTGCATTTTAGAATAAACTGCAAAAGTTCTAATGCCCTTTCACGTTCCTGTTTTGTTTTCCCTATCAATAATGGAAACACAACTCTGAAATACTTCCCCGTTGACGAAGAATTCTTCCTTATTAATGTTATCGAGATGAAAATTTAATTGATAAATCAAATTTACAATCAAAAGTTTTGGTGGAGTAAAAAAAAAGATATAAAAAGTTGAAATTTAATAGTGATTTTTGTAATGTTTCATTTACAACAAAAATTATTTTTGTTCTCAATGTATTTCAATATAGCACTGCAGAATCTCATTATTTTTCACTTTGCCTCGACGATCCATATGACTAAAAAATTGGCCAGGGATTGGAAAAAATTTCCAACTCTTTAGCTTTGTCATTGGAACTATTTTGCTTTTTACCCCAAACCGTTAAACACATTCGGTGCTTAATTTTATATTAAAACGATCTTATATTAGAAACGGCGAATGTGCGTGCCCTGGATGCAGTGAACTGATGAAGGTCAAAGGGATTTTCCTTTCCCCGCAACGTGAAAGCATGAAGAATTTGTTCTTATATGAGGGAAAAAGTGAGTGTCCGTTGTTTAGCACTGATCGCGTTTAATTTATTATTACGTTTTAATTAAAGCAAATGCGAGTTTTCAGCTCCGAAGTTTATATTTAGTTTAAAGTTTTGTACGTGTATACGTGTTATATTTATATGAATGTTTAAGATTGTTTTTACTCGATACATTGTGTACAGAAACGAGTTTGATTAAATTCATGAGCTGATTTATTAACTTCATGAGTTGATTTGTGGTGTTAAATTTATTGTTCAATGTTGCACAAATTTTGAGTTACATTTAAATTGATTAATTTTCGTATAATGTTTACTTAATATTATTTATTTATTGTTTAATTTCATTTTTGTTTGTATAATATTATCACTAAGTCTCAAAATGTATAAGCAAGTTAAAAATTAGATTTATTCTCTACTTTTTAATATCCCCATTCTCGTTTCTATGTATTCCATACTATTGCGAGTTTCACCCGCTCGCTTATTCGATTCGTTAGACAATCGGGGGCTTATTAATTAGAAAACATTTCAGGTAATTTAGGTAAAAAACAATAAAATATAATGACACCTCAAGTAAATAAACATCAATATAAACATCTTCAAAACATTTTGGACTTTTATTTAAGCATAAATAGTATCTAGCAAAACGGTTTACAGGACTCTGCAGCAAACGGTGATGTAGGCTTTTAAAATAAATGCATTTAATTTAATGAGAACCAGATCGTACGGATCATATATACCAAGTATATTGCAACAAATGTACATCAATTAAGATTAAAGATTGTTTAATTAAATATTATATATATATATATATATATAAACGTATGAATTACTCTGCATTTGTTATAGGAAGCAACTCATTTCATGTTTTAGAGAAATACCTGGTAGTTCCCACAGATATCTCAACAGTATTATCAAAAGAAACTTCCTCACTACGCCATTAAAATATTTTTAAAATCTTCAATTTCATATATTAAAGGTTACAAGCATGCTAGAATATATTTCTACAGTTCTATCCTATTATAAATATAATTATTTATTTACACAAGTTATTCTCTCCCTCCTTCCAGCATGCCTTCGTGGTGTAACGGTAGCACAATTGATGCGTATTCGAGAGGTCTAAGTTCGAGTTCTGGCGAGGGTAATGCGGATTTCCTCAGTTTCCTGACATTGAAAAAAATCTAAATGAGTTTTCCAGCATTAAAAAAAAAAAAAAAAAAAAAAAAAAAAAAACTAATGACTTAGCAGTAACGCTTCGAACTAAAAGGTGGTGGACAATAATTCGTCACTCCCAGTATTTGGAGACTGGGTCCCCTAATCCCCATTTACTTGTAAAAGGAGGGTGTATATAAGGTATTTTCTCCCTCTTTCCAACATGCTTTTACGATGTAACAGTAGCGCACTCGTTGCGTTTTCGAGTAGTCCAGGTTCGAGTTCCGGTGAGGATTTTTTTCATGTCTCATATTTTTCATGTCTCCTACACATTAAAAAACATCCTAATGACTCTAAAACACAAAAACAGTTTTAGCGCTGATTGAATGTTTTTTAATTTCGTTAGCTGCAAACTGTTATTTTTACAAAACAATATGCCGCTGAAATTATTTTTCATTCAGTGAAATTGTAATCAGTTGCAAAAGGTTTTATCGAAGTATGAAGTAATTAAACTACTAATTAGCAAATAAGCTTAAAAATTAAATAATATAATGTAAACTGATAGTTTTTTGAAACGCGGTAGATAAAAATATCAGAACTAATGTCAAATTAAATAGCAGTTGCAGCAAAAAATTATTAAAAATACCTAATATTTCGATCAGAATTTTATTATTTGATAAAAATAGTAAACAGAAAAAAAAAAAAAAAAAAAAAAAAACCGCTGTAAATTAGAAGCACAAAACGGAAATAATTATTCACGCAAGTTTTCTGTGTGACTAATTTACAGAGTATTATGATTTTTCGTAAAAAAAATCCTTTTTTACTTGCTTTAAGCCCCTAATAGATTTAAAGTTTCATTATGTAAATTGAGCACAGGAAACTACACATAAAAACCATTACTTCTTTTAAATTAAATAACTGTTTTAAATTGATAAAATCTTGCCTAATATCAGTGGTTGGAGGCACAGCAAAATGTAGAAAGGAGTTACCTAAAAAGCAGTTTTTCTGATTTTTACGTTTTTTAAATGCTAAAAAGGAATTTAATATTGGTTTAATCAACAGAATTAAATGTATATTAATTAGTGAAATTTAGAATATTAAGCAGCAATACAGTTTAAAAATTGTTGCTTTTTTCTTTAGCTCAAAGGGGCAATTTGCCCAGATACACTGTTAATTTCGTTTTGACATTTTGTATTCAATCAGTATAAAAGTCTGAATCACTTTTCAAATTGTTGCCATAAAATATTAGAGCCCTGTATTATATTTAAAGAAATTAAATAATAAAGAATCTGCATGAATGTATGTATGTTTCTCGTTCTGTGAAAAAACAATGATACGTAGAGATTTTTTTCAAATTTTGAATTTGACCAAATTTAGCATAACGTAGTCCTGTATTTGAATATGCGCATCTGGAAGCCCAAATTTGAAATTTGGAATTTTTCCATTATCTATTTCATATTTTCTAAAACTTTAACTAATGTTTTATTAACAAACTCAATGATTTCAAAGCGAGTAGTAGCAACACTGAACAGAGGCAGGGAAAAAAGTTTTTATTTCCAGTGCGCGAGACTGTGTATCCTATGAGAACTGTAAACTATAAAAATATGATCTTTTTAAATTATTTTGTGATATTACTGTTGAATTGAATTTTATGGTTTAAGTGCGAAGAACACGATATCATTAAAACAAAAGGCCCCTGTGGGCGTAGTTTTAAAGCAAAGTTTGAAAACTTTCAGATTTTTTTAAACAGTATTTTAGGTTAGAATTTGGATTTGCGACATTCGAAGGATGAAAAAAGTGAAAAGCTTCGAATTTGTGAATCTTTTTCTAGGATTCCAATAACACATTTCTAGTAAAATGTATTATATATTTTATTTAACGTTCAATCTGAATCAGTTGTTTAACAGCTTCGAAACAATAATCAGTGTCCTATTTTGTTATCATTATTAAGCATATGCACTTCTGAACTATATCTTGGGGATTATTGAGTTCAAAAGAAATAAAGAATATCTTTATAATTTTACAATTCGATATTTGTTTTCCTGTTTAGCAGTCTGAGAAAGAAATCCTTCTCCAATTTTAGTGCATTTTGCAACTTACTTGATATTATCTGTTCCGACACTCTTAACATTTTATCAATAAAGATAGAAAATAACCAAAGTCGTCTACCCGTAGCGGATCATAACTTATTCGCATCAGGGACGATACACATGGCCTGCATGTTATTAAATATATAGGAAGGGAATGAACTGTACTTTTTATGTTAGGAATGTTAAACCAGGAACTCAGGTTTAACAAATATGTGCATATATATATATATATATAAGCCTTTTTTCACAGCATCTTAAAGTAAAATCGTAGGGGAAATATACTTGCATGTCATTGCCTTCAGGATCACAAGCAGGTGGTCTAAGACTTAAAATGGTTTGATTTTAATTTTATGCATACGTGCTATGCTTTCAGTAGAACCCAAACTTCGAATTTGGAATTTTAATCAGATTCCAAGCTATTAGTATCCATTAAACATGATACGTGTAGCGTTTGCTAGCAAAGAAACTAACTAGTGTCTCGAAGTAACAAGGCTGCTTGTTAAACAGACATGCAATTGAAAAAAGAAACAAATTACAAAAACCTTAATTAATCCCGAATGCAATTAATTAAATTATTACATTAATATCACCCTGAAGAGAACAATGCTTAACAAATCATCTCTAAGTGTGTCATTTTCGTATACCAGTATCTTCAGCTTCAGCACGAGACAATCAAATTGATGAACTTGTTAGTAACTTCAGTCTTTCTTCAAGCGAAGTCCGCTTTTACAGTTGTGCATTAAAAATGAGAACTTGTTCAACTACACTGTATTCATTTTTAGTAAAATACGTTATAAATTTAATGACGTATTCAAATCTTTATTACAAATTTGTTAAATTATTTTGCTTGACTGTGGACTAATCTAAGATACAATCATAACCCGTAATGATAGGTATGGTGAGAGTTAAAGGGTTATGGACTTAGCTGTAATTATAGTTTACAGCAAATGTATCAAAACGGAACCTTACTTTAGACCAAAAAGCAAAGAATTTATTTGGTATATCGTAAACGTTACAAATGTCATGTTCGGATACAGTGTCTGCTACAACAGCCTTATAGTAGAAAATTATCTAGCACAATGATTGTTTTACCACTTCAAAAACGAATGAATATTATGTTTTTTTACAAATTATAGCTGATATTAAATATAGAAAAGAGTTAAAATTTCTTTATTGAGTCTCAGGTACATACTCTTTTTAGTAGCAGGACGCCATACCTTTTTAATAAAAATGCACACATGTCGTTTCCACTTATTCTGATGGTTTTTCCCAGCCTTTCTATTAAAGGAATAGCATAAGCTAACAGCTGAACATTTGTTAAAGAAGACAGTGGTTATAATGGGGAGGATTACAATTGAAATAATTTTATAAGGTGTCGTGAAAAGATTTTTTTCCCAAATGTTATTAACATGTTAGCTAATGCTCGACAGACATTCTAACTTAACGTCTTTTTGTATTTTACGGAGGCAAAAAGAAGAAAAAAAGCCATTGTAAAATTTTAGAATGGATAATCCTATGAGAATAAGGATTAATTAGCATGCATTGGAGAAATAAAGAAATTGTAGTTATAATGAAAAAGAATGAGAAATGCATACGATTGTTCTGTTTACAAAAATAATCTTTTATGGAGTATATGTGACGATCAGACCATCGAATCAAGTTTGAGGATGTTAATATGTGCAAAAAATACGTAATTTTAATCCATAGACTGATTAATGATATCAAAACGTAACATAAAAATTACAGCATAGAGAATATTTTGAAGACAATTTCATCGTATGATTATTGTACGTGACGTCACGGGTATCAATCAGTATCATTCAACAGTATGTTTTCGTAAATAATACTTTAACATCAGAGATAAGATATTATAAAAGTATTCAACACATACCGAAAACGATATTCACGTACTATGCAACATGCAAAAGTATACACTTCGCAGCATATAAAAAGTATATAGTCTGTTTTGTTACTGTAGTACATAAAACAATCAACATTGTTCTAAAACATGATGTGTTGTTGCTTCAAGATGATATTTGATTATACGTTTAACGAGAGATCCTATAAAAACTTAACCTATTAGGATATGAAACTGCTTCATCTTCTCAATTTCCAAACCGTTCAACAACAGATTAGCACTCCTTGGTCTGGTGCTATCCGAGAAAATGTTTAGTAATGATTCAGCATCAGTTGATGATGTGTAAGAGCCAGGAGTTTAAATTGAGAATGCGAAAGGGCCAGTGTCAATTAGTTTCATAAATGGGATGCGATGCGCCTTTATTTATTTCGTTTTCCTAACGTTAGTAAAATAGGTTGTATCAGCTGGGGAAAAAAAAAAAAAAAAAAAAAAAAAAAACTAATACGTTTCTTCGATTAAAGCGCATTTTTTACGTGTATGTAAGCGTCGATGGAAAGAATTTGCCGATATTAATATCAAAATTTTCCCCGAGTAGCTAAATATTACATGGCAATATATTTTTATAAATTACCAATGCTCCTTTTAATAACTCGAAGCGTTTTATTTAATTTATTTTAGTTTCCTAGAATCAAAGTTCTTTTTCTTTTGGTAGTACCGAAATAAAGCGATATGTTTTATAATCGATAGCTTCCAGAATGGAAAAAATACGGTATATGATTTGGCAATTTTAAACGACGTAGTATGGCCTTTAATTCTGATAGCATTTCTATCTACCACAAGGCAAAAAAATACGTAATATGGCCTTTGACTAACCGAGAAAAGTAAACAGAATTCTATAGTATTACTATTGGGAAATTCTAAATTCCGTAGTATGCTCTTTGAATCTGATAATATTTCCTACCAAAAAGTATGTATTTACAAATGGCCATAAAATATACATAAATTAACTGTAGGACGAGACTAGAATAGTACTTTAAAAATTACCTTCTCTCCTTACACGATTTCTAGAAAACAGCAATATCTTCCTTAAAATCAGATTTGTTGAAATGTTTCCTTAACGTTTTGCAATGTATATTTATAATAAATTTTAATCCATTTTAATTTAAAAGTGCAAACAGCACTTTTGTCGGACGTTTCTTTTTCTGGAAAGCGATAATTCAAAGTAAATCAATTAATTTTTTAACAGTATTCAGTGAAACAGTTTTATTTATATCCAAGCTTTTAAATTTTAAATGTAAAATATTAAATGCTATTGAAATAGTTACGAGAATTTGAGTGTATTAAAGGTAATGTCGTGACAGAAGAACTGGACAAGCATTATTCTAATATGTTACTATCAGATGAAGGTCACAAGAAGTTTTAACATAAATTTTTATTTAATGTGTATTTTTGGTTACGCAAGAATGAACAAGAGGAAGAAGAACAAATTCTGAATCTACTGCCCCGGCGTGAGAAGAAGTCGTGTGAATCTGCCCACAAGTTTTATTATTTTCCTTTTTGACCTTCAACCTGCTACTGTAGAAACTTGTTTAAGTCGTTTTGAAATATTGTCTTTGAAGCCATTTTAAAATCTTACTATCTTAACAGTTTAAAAATAAATTGAAAATTCATGTTTTGTGCGAGTAAGAAATGTATACTGGCTATTGTATCGGCCTTCAAAAGAGGCTTCTTACATTAGGGAAATCTACATTTTTAGATGCTTAACAAGGAAAAAAAAAGGATGTAACAAGCGGACAGTATATATTGCAGGAAAAGTTAAAACATAAAATGATAATGCCCTATAACCAAACGAGGACATGGAGATGTAGAATAACGCTCTTGTTCAGTCAGAAACATAAGCACACACACGTGCCACTCTTAAACTGAGAAACTTCTTTTTAGGGGGATACTTTGGGTACAGAGAGAGGGCTTTGGAAAGCAAAAAGAGAAAGGGAGAGAGAGAGAGAGATAACGTAAAAATTCGATCTTGCTACCTTCTAGGCAAAATGAATCAGGCCAATCTTTTTATCAGGAGGTACAGCAGCATAGATCCTCAGGCATATAAACTCACTCCATCCGTCAGCTTTGGAGCTAAGCCCAATTAGTGCGTCGAAGATGTGACACAGTCTGACACGTTGAAGAAGGAAAGCTGGGAACGTTTATGGGATAAGCCTCAAGATACTAAACAACTTATGCTGTTCATGAGCACCTGCAACATCTCTTTTCTCATCAGTAGCAAAACTAAAAAACGTTCGATAAATTTAAAGAAATTTGTTATAACCTATGCCGTTATATTTCTGAAAAAAAAATCTGATGTGAACACCATATGACATCCTTGTACGGCCTTTTAAATTATGCAAACTGTTTGCTGCACTTCATTGAAACGTATTTACTCGAATTATACTAACTTAATAAACCGATCATTCAAGGCAAGTTAAAGTGACATAACAAATTGCAATTTTGAAATTAAATATCCCGCTCAGTTTTTGTCTAACTTCTTGTATTTTTATTTTTTTATGACGGGTATAATAATTTCCCAGCTATAAGTATAGGAAATGGAAGAAGGTAATAAAATTTAGGTTTCGTTATTTATACAAATTAAATATTTCTTTTTAAATTTAATACTTCCAAAATAGGAATATTTTCATTCATTCAGAACACTTGCGTAACTAGAAACGACCAATGATTTCAAAAATAAAAGCCGTGTAAACACGGCTTTTATTAAACTTACACGGCTTATATTCCGTACTCTTAAACTGGGTAAAAGAATGAGTGTGTGTTACACATAAGTTTAATTTTTAGGAGATGAGATGATATATATACAAAACTCTTCTCATATGTTCATATGTAAGAAGAATATATAATCTCTAATGAAAAGTAAATATCTTTAAAAACGCTTGTGCAAGTGCATGCCAAAAGTCAAACAATGAAAAGACTTTAAGAATTGCAAAAGACTAAAGTAATTGTAAAAGGACAAAAAGAATTTAAAGGAAGGAAAAAACTTATTTATATACATATGGTTATAATATATAGGGTGTTTCATAGATCATGGGACAAACTTGGAGGGGTGGTGGAGCGAACTAAAACATACATTTTTTGTATAGGAATGTAGGGTCTAAAGTGACGGGTTAAGGCAGGAACAAAAAAAAAAATAAATAAATAAACGACACGAGAAGAAAATGTATTTATGTACAAAATCAACGCAAAGTGTTTCTTTGCAGCAATACAGTATTAACAATAAATGTTCAAAAAGGGAACACTAATAGTGATAGGAACTACATCTGTGATTGGCTGGCAATGCAGCGGTAGAGAGCGGTAGTGAGTCGGACAAACCACGATCCGATGCATCAGAGGATCATTCGCAACTCTGATGTCCAACGTGAAGGGTGAGTTTACGCACAGGGAAAAAGCTGACATGCATCTCATGTATGATGCTGCTAATGGGAACGGCAGACCAGGGCTACGGTTGTACCAGGAACGGTTTCCGAACAGGCGTATGTCGAAGCACACAATGTTCGAGAGGTTGCATCGGTTTCTGTGTGAAAACGGGTGATTTGAAGCCACCTCTGACACTAGGAGTGGAAGAAGTGCACAACAAGCTCGCATTGAAGAATCCATCTTGAACATTGTGCATGAATCACCTCAGACAAGTACAAGAGCTATTGCATGTCGTCTGCAGCTGAGTCATTCCATCGTTTGGAGAGTATTTCATGAAAATGGTTTGCTTCCATACCATTTGCAGTGAGTCCAAGCCTTGCAAGAGACACATTACCCTCTTTGAGTTCATTTCTGTCATTGGTTCTTGCAGCAGTGTGCGAATTTGCGATTGGATGTGCTATTCACGGACTGCAACTTCAGTAGACTTTCTCACAGGACGGCATCTTCAATAGCCACAACATGCACGTGTGGGCAACTCAAAATTCACACGGCACATGTCCACATGCATTCCAAACCCGCTTCTTCGTGAATGTGTGAGCGGATATTGTTAACGACTACATCATAGGCCCATACCTCTTACCTGTACGTACAAATGGCTTATGTTATCATATTTTTCTGCAAGAGGTTGTAGGGTTTATATTTATTTTAACTAACATTTATTTTAAGCTATCTTTCTTGTCAAGCCTTTACTTTCCCCTAGAATTGCCAATGCCAGAGTATGTAAATCGTAGTAGAACGCGCAGAGTATTCAAATTTTAGCAGAAATAATTGAGTTTAAATAGAAGGGAAGCGAGATTGTAGGTGTGCTTCTTGAATCACGAGCGTGAAGGTTGCTTGGTAGAAAGTTTAAGAACCGCGCGTTTCGGCCTGTGTGCCTATTTCGACAATTCGTTGAATCTTTCAAATTCTTAATCAGAAAGTTTGCTGAATCTCAGCTGTATCTTAGAACGCGGTTAAGATAGTTACAATTATAGAGCCTCGTAGATAGTTACTTCGTTAGTTATGCATCCTGTCATTTATTTTTAGTTGTTCTTTTCTATTTTTGTTTAACCGCCGCGTCGGCGTAGTTTGTGAGCGTCAAGCGAACGCAACTGTGATTTCTAAAGTGAAATAAAAAGGGAGTTAAACCCTTCTTAAGAGTCTGTGTAATTTCCAGTTCATAGCAGTCACTACTACTGTTGCTGACAAGTTGGGGCCTCCCAACATCACAAGGTACTACCGAAATTTCTGCAGGATGTTCCGGCTGTCGTTTGTGATCGCATGTGGCTCCAGCATGATGGTGCACCAGCCCATAACCACGTGCGGGTCTGCAATTACTTGGATGGGACATTTTTGGGCTGATGGATTGGCCGTGGTGGAACCGTTCGATGGCCACCCCGTTCGCCAGATTTATCGAGCTTGGATTTTTTTATGGGGCCATCTGAAGAGCATCATTTACGAGACACCCGTTGACTCACTGGAGGACCTCTTTGCACGACTATCCATTGCGGCTGCATGCGTGCGCGAAATGCCTTTAGTTTTTCAAAATGTTCATCAGCCCCTTCTGCGACGTTACCAAGCATGTATTACTGCTGGTGGTCGCAATTTTGAACATTTATTGTGAATACTGTATTGCTACAAAGAAGCACCCACTTTGGGTTGATTTTGTACATAAGCACATTTTCCTCTCGTGTCGTTTTTCTGCCTTAACCCGTCACTTTAGACCCTACATTCCTATAACAAATGCATGTTTTAGTACGCTCCACCACCCCTCTAAGTTTGTCCCATGATCTATGAATTATCCTGTATATAAACGCAAAGCATCAAAAATAAAAGTAAACTGGAGTTAAAGCAAGGCAATTCCTCAACAATATTAAAAATTGCATCCTTTTATAAGAGGTTTAACACAATATCTAAATAATTCAAATTTAAAAAAAGAATCAAAGTAGTACGAATTCGAAAATTAAAAATACAAAAGGGTAAAAATATACAAGGCAATAGAAATATAAAAATTAATCCCCCCTTTATTTAAACTCCAGTTCAGAACTCATCAGGAAAAAATCAATTAAAGCTTTATAAAATTTGATTAATATGCTTCGAAAACGTGTTTTGTTCTTCTGGTTCGTATAAGATCAAAACCCGAAAAAAAATTTTCATTACATTAAAATTCATGCAAAACCAAAAAATTTGAATCTTAAATGTACCAGGAGTTTCCCTACACACCTTCGAAAGACTTGGAAAAAAGAATAAAACACATATATATATGGAGTATTCTTTTATGTATATATATATTTTAATATACACACATATAATATTATATATATATATTTGTGTGTGTGTGTATATCTGTATATACAATTTTGGTATTGCTAAATTGCAATAGAAAATAGAGGTGTAAAATTAGATGTTACAGCAGTCCCATATGTAAAATTTCAACTTTCTACGGCTAATCGGTTGTGTGTTATGCGGGACAAGTCCATACACATGTACAAAAGTCAGGAAAAAAATTCCATTTTACAATACGTTTTTGGAATAAAGAATCCTTTATTCTATGCATGTAAAAGTCATGTAAAAGAATATTGAAAATAGATTCGGGAACGGTAAAAATGGATATTCCTTTGAAATCTGTTAAATGAAATTTTTAGCAATTAAAATACATCATTTACTGTCAACATGTTATAAGAAATAGTCAAAATAGTCAACATGTTATAAGAAATACTATAGAAATTCACTTTAAAGTTGAGTTTTAAATGCAGCAAGACATTTTATTTCATGAGAGAACAGGATTACTCTTCTTTTTTAATTTTATGGAAATCCTGTATTTCCACAGTTGATCTTGAAGCGTGATTTGTTATTAGCGTGATGCTAATAACCCGATGCTGAAGTTAAAAGCAAAACTTTTCTCAACGACGTACGTATCCATCCTCAAATTATTACTCTGGTTCTGAAATGTCAGCTTAGAGTTTTGAAAATAATAAAATAACAGATGTAAATCTTTTGAAGGATACTTGGCATGGTTACCAACAAAGCATGTAATTTTATTTTGCTTCCAGCATTCTTTTCTTATCTACATCTAACTATTTCTTAAGAAATAACAATAAACCACGATATTTTAGGCGCTTTGAATGATTGAATACTATTACAAAAACGTTCGCACTTTATATTTTAGGTTAATGATGCATGAATAAGCGTATTTGAGCAATAATAAAATCAATCAGAAACATAACAAAGTGCGAGACGGAAATATTCAAATTATAGTTCATTATCAGCGTTGCTGAAATAAATTTAAAACCACGAAATTTTGAACGGTGTAATAAAAGCCTTAGGCACATATTTAATAGTTACTAGCATATTTCCGATCTGGGATGCCAGTATGGAAAATCTGTAATCATTTCTATGAGTTGTCAAAGTTTGGCAAGTCCACCAGATGCTGGCCATTATAATGTGCTTAGCTTGGTTCTATTACGGCACATATTATTTATTTATTACAAATATTCAGCCGCAAACATATGTTTGACAAGATGAGTGTAGAACCTGTGTTAACCAAAAGTAAACCCTGGGGCAAGTGTTTTTTTTTTTTTTTTTTTCTTCATTTTCTTCAGAAGAATTTTATTGAATGAATTATTTGCATCCCTTTTTTCCCCTGCAGAACAACTACCTAGTGGCACATAGATTTTGACACACTAATTGCTTCAGTTACATTTCGAAGAGACTTCTCAAATGAGTAATTTCAGGTCGTAAATGTAATTCATTTTCACTTTTTCCTTCTGGGTATAACTTTTGTGATGATTTCTCCAATCAACACAAGCAATCCTAATAAATGAGAAACGAATTAAACTCGACCTGGGAAAATGGGGCTGTCAAGATTGATGAATAAGAAAAACAGGTGACTTTTTCTTATTTGTTGTGTTCGTTATGTAATTACTAAACAAATAACAAAAGCAAATATTTTTCAGGAAAAGTCTATTAGAAAAAAAATTCTGCTGTCACTTTCGACAAATTATTACACCATGAAAAACTGCTTATTATTTCTTATGTGAAATAATACAGCGTGATAAGGCTTAGGAAAAGGCTTAAAATGATACAGCTTTGTGATTAAATTAGTGTCATTGCTTATGTACGAAAGCACATATTTCCCACGCTAAAATGGTAATAAATGCAAAAGATTATTTTTATCAAATTCTTCACAATATGAATAGCAGCAAGATTTCTAACAGGATTCGTAATCATAAGAGATAATAACTTGAAATGTAAAATGTATTCATCTTATTTCATTTATTGGAAGTTTTGGAAGGTTATTTAATATACGAGGTTATGCTTAAGCTACTATTTGTTCTTGAGAATTTTGATTTTACTTATTAAGCTTCACGCTAATGATATTTCGATTTTGAAACCAAACAGAAATATTTTATTAATAATTTTGAGAAACAAGGGGAGATCCTTAAAACATTGTAAAAATTTTCGTTAAAGGCATGAATATAATAAGGCATATGAGAAAAATTAAAAAGATCGCTACTTGATTAAATACATGCATCAAAACGTGCTGTGAAAAAAAGTACTGTTATGTAAAATTTGTAGTAAGCAAGAATGAACTTTTTGTACTTATAGTATAGCTTAAAATTAACTCTGTGTCTGGCTTAGTTTATGTCTGGAATATAAATTAATAATCCCTCAACGTTTAGCAACATATTAATTAATATGTGGCAATGAAGCTTTGTTTCTGGCTGAATATTTATTACTCTTGTTCGCAGCCTGAAAGCCGTGCGATTTAATATCCAATAGCAATGAAACCTTTCCAGCGTAGAAATAAAATTAAAAGATAAGAAGTTAAAATTCCGTTTAGCGAAAAGACAGCAGGCATGATATCGTATTTAAAATTCAATAGATTAAAATATAATATTTAGGAAACTAGTTTCATTTACTTTTCACTTGTACAACTCAAAAAATCCCTTCACATTAAGTGAATTCTTTAACTTGATAATAGTTTTGAAAAGTTATATTTACATTGTATAAACTCTTCTAGACGACTAGACAGGAAACTGATGTGATAGAAATATTTACGTATTATTCGAAATTCGTTTGGAAGTTGTTCGAATTTCTTTTGAAATTTCATGTTTCAGTTAAAGGTTATGTCTCAAAAAACACATTAAATTTATTTAATAATCATAGAGTTAGAATGTCTTTCCAAATATTTACACTGATATTACTAAATACGATGATATAATGATGTTTTACGATATTTAGTTTTATCGAAAGAAACGAGAAACTCGGTCGCACATTTCAAATATTTACAAACATTTTTAATATTAAACAGACTGTATTTCCAAATATTTTCAGTTAAATAGTATTTTACAAATTTAAGAATCTTAAATTTAAATCTAAGTTTCAGGCCTTAGAGTCATTGATTTTTAATCAGCAAACAGAACGGCTGACTAAACGAGAGGCTTCATGTTATTCTTTCGTACCGTTGGTTGGGACTTGTGTAGTACCGTGAAAGACATATTGATGCCACAATTGTTGGACACATTTTGCAACAATGCACCCAAGAAGGAAACGTACATTGTCGTACGGAATCAGTAATAAAGAAATGGTGGACGTCACAACGCACTAAACCCCGCAAATGACGTCATGGCCATATGAGACTCATGGTCTACAACTGGAAACGTACATTGTCGTACGGAATCAGGAATAAAGAAGTGGTGGACGTCACAACGCACTAAACCCCGCAAATTACGTGATAGCCATATGAGACTCATGGTCCACAACTGGAGACCCTGAGTCTCATATTTTTTGAGACAATTTGTGATATGTACAGGATGTTTCCGCTATTCATATACCAACGCAAACAGTTTTGCGACGACTGGCTGATGGTGGTTTAATGTCCAACTGTCCTTTACGAAGGCTTTCGCTGATAGCGAGTCATCGCTGTCATCATTAGTAATGATGTCCCACCGAAAAGGACAGCATAGCCCTCAGCAACGAATCTGGCTTTTGAGTCACGAATAATGATCGGTGTGTGAAGGTGATATAGCACCAAAGGAATGCATCTACCATTTTCAAATGACATATAGCTTGGATTAATGGTTTAAGTGCTGTTAATGCTAACAGCCGTTCAGTGCGCATAATAGGCACATTGCCAGGATTCCGCTATTCTGATACTTGTTGCAGTTCAATCTTTCGTAAGCACGTGGATGCTGAATATTTCGAACAGTTTTCGAGCGCATTGGAATAGTAGTCGGACACTGTGTTGCTGTTCCACTCAGCCTGAATTCATTGCAAGGTAGCAACTGTTCCTTTAACCAGTCCGATCCTCCTATCTCTTGTCTGTCGAGAATTTGTGGGGTATGATCAATCGTTGGCTAAATACCTTCCCTCCTCCACGACACGAAAATGAATTGTGGAATCGCATTAACAACGCTTGGTGCACAATACCAGGTGACACGATTTAGACATTTATTAGTTTAATGCAACGAAATGCTCAAGAATGTATTGCCCAAAATTGGGATGCAGAAGTTTTGATGCCCTGTATATATAATTATCTTTTCATGATACATCTTCCAAAGTTAAATCATTTGTTAAGCTTTTGATTACTTATCTATGTATAAACCTTGGCCTGTTTCCATTTATTCTTTCATGCTGCGGTATTTTTCTGTTAGGTTTGTAGAGACATATATATTTTTGGAAGCAGGAAAGATGAAAAATAGCAACCGCCTTCCGCCGGGAATCGAACCACGGACCTCTGGAATACCGGCTCAGGGTGCAGAACCACTACACGACGAAGGCACCCTAGGAAAGTGGGAGAAATACCTTATAGGCTATACTACTCTGAAGGTTGAACAATGAACGAATTAATTTGAAGAAAAATTGTCTGATCTCGTTGATAGTTATAGATATGATGCTCATTATACTGATGTGCAGTTTATCTAAGTATAGTTAAAATATATTACAGATCTTATAATCTATTGATTTATTTATATACTTACGAAGGAATAAATTTCTGCCTTACATGCTTCGTATTAATAGCTCAACAGTTTCACACCGAATTTTTTTTTTTTTTTTTTTTGTAATATCTATTGGCTAATTCGCATGAATTTTTATATTAGTATCTAACATAGCGGTAATTCCTAATGCTTGTTTTTTTATATGGTCTGCATGGAATATAACTATCTGACATTTTTTTATAGTTGCGCTAATATCTGACAATGGTGAACAGGTTAGTTATTCTAACATATGGTTTTAAATATGCCATGGAAAATATTGTGAGCGAAAATAAGTAGGGATAATTTACTTCAAGAGAAAGAGCTCCAAATATCTGATAAAAATGAGAAACAACAACAGCAACAAAACAAAACTTAAGAAATCGAGTCGAACTACCTGTGTTCATCAGTCTTACACACTTATTCAAGGGCGAACTCCTTCTAAGATGTACAAATTAAAGTTTGTTTATTATGGTATTAAAATGCGATGCATCGTCCTCAATATCCAAAACATTTGCTGACATCTTCATGAATCTATTGAGTATTTATTAATTTAGATTTTTTGTCTTATTATATCTTAAAATTAGTATTCTGTTATAAGCACAAATACAACGATGATAACTATAATGATTTTATTTATTTTATTCTTAACATAGTCTTAACTCATCACAGATGTGTCGAGTAATGGATTACAACGATGTAATTATATCCTTCTACTCATGTTCGTTATAATCGAGTTGACGAGCTTAGTCATAATGATCACTAAGAGAGCATAATTATACCTTAAATTAATTCTGTTATCTTAATGCAAAATACATTGATGCTGCTCTACAGAGGAGCAGAGAATTGCATTGGACAGGATGGTATCGTACTGTCTTATCCCTCTACTACTCTGATCTCCTATTAAAATTCAAAATTTTATGCATCGTAACGTTTAAATTTAATTCGCTTTTAGAATAATCCTCTAATCAGAAAGTTAAGTAAAATTCGTATCACATGCATGAAATTCAAGGTAACTGAATTTCGCCATTAGCGCATTTTCCACAAAAGAAATCTACGACGTGTCATTATTCGGGGTAGCGCAATTCGTGTTGCATTGCAAACGGAGTGTCACAAAATGTAACAAAATGATGGAAACAATCATAAAGATTAAAAAAGAGGTAAAGAATTTTTTTCGAATTTTGCAGTCATTGATTATTTCTATTAACTTTATACTGATCAAATTAAGAATTATTTTACGTTAAGAACTCTTTAAAGGAGAATAAACTACGAAGTTAAGTTTATAAGCTTGCATCATTCTATATTCTTTATGGATGTGAAATATATATGTATACACATTGACTAAGAACATTTCAGCCAAGAAGCTTGGATTTCTTCAGTCAAATACAGGATCTTGCGGTGCCACAACCACTATTATTTACTAGAATTCTCGTTTTCTAATGTTGCTCTTCTATCTTGTTAAAATAGTTCTACGTGATGAGTTTCCTCGGAAAACTGAAGCTATGCAAACAGCCGAACAGATAGTTGGAACGCCGAAATAGGCATTGTATCAGTATTTCCAAGAATGTGCTGGGGCAAGTTACTATGGGTGTTTACGCCGAAAAGTCCGTAGTTTATAATTTTTTACTTTTCCAACAAAGCTGCGTTTCAAGCACTTTCTGCGAACTTTTTCAACATAGGATTATACGTAAGGAATGCGTGTGACGAAATTACGAGCTAGGTTCTATCAACCGGCAACATTAATGAGAGAGATCAATTTGCGTATTTCCTCCAATAATGAGTTAACGCGCACTGCTAGCTTCATCTGCATGGTTGGGCCGCCGTTATTAAGCAAGTGAATCGCGTGCATACAAAATACTCGTATTTTCCAATCGTGATTGAAGATCAGAAATTGAATCGTGTTGTTCTTTTTCGACCTATCCAAGGTCGGTGTTAAGGACATTGCTCAGGGCAAGGCTGATTCATTAGGGTTGCCGACCAGTTCGATGCGAGATATGGAGTTCATCAACGATCGCCAAGTTATTTTGTGCTGAATTTATTTTTCGTTTCGTAATAATTGCTTAAACACCATAGCAGTGGAGTTTCTTCCATGTTTGAAATATTCTAAAGCAGGTAAAGGAAAACCATTAAAGATTATACTTAAATTTATAAATTTCTTACTATTTAAGCGACTTAGTGTCTCTAAAATTTTATTTACTTATTAGAAATCTAACTTAGAGCTGAATTTGGTTATGAATTACTTCGGGAGAATGTGTGTGAAAAGCATTTTTTATTCTTCTTAAACCTCTCTCCCCAACGCTTCAGAAAATGAGACTTTTTTAAAAACTTTTTATTACTATTATTTTTAAATCTAAGAAGTTTATTTATATGAAAGATTTATTTAATTATTTTCTGCTCAATAGGGATAGAAGCTGCATAGGTCTCTGTTCTCAGACAAATACAGATACTTTTATGAGAGACTCTCTTAGTAGTAAAAATTAAATTTAAAAAAAAAAAATATTTGAGGTAAGGGAAAAACAGTTGATTTTTAATACGCAAAGATTATGACTCCTACTTTATTCAGTGATGGTAACTGGCGGCACGTAGAAAGCATGAGGGTGTGAGGCAATTTCTCAAGTCCCACAGGTAACAAAATTAATATTTATTTGGCCAATTTTCAGATGGTTGTATATTTTCATACTTTAAATCATTTTAGGACTAACTAAATTTATTTGAAATTTCCACCATAAGAATTCTGAAATAATCGAAGTTTATTATTCAGTTATATATTTCTAATATTTATTACTCGCGGCCCGCAGCCCAAGACACAAATTATATTTGCCGTAGAGTATGCAGAAGTTGGCTGCAGTATATTAAATGTATGTATGTGTATGTGTGATTATGAAAGCCTCGAGGGCTATCTGCCTAAAGGGAGGGATGCCTTCGGGGAGGACGTTCTAAGGGAAACTCGCTCGTATACACGTTACACATGGGGAAAACTACAAAAACGCCCATACAGCCAGCTCGTTCGCGGGATTCGAACCTCGGACCGAACTACCAATATCAAATGTATGATTCATACATATTAAATCGTTACGTAATATTATGTCATCTTTATATGTACCATTAATTCACTTTTATACGTATTTGTTTCAGTTAGTTCAGGTGCGGTACCATTCAAAAGTGTAAACTGAGAGAGGAATTAAAAAAAAAAAAAAACGCAGAAAAAATGAATTTGTAAGAAAGGGAAACAATTAGGACCATTATTTTTCTAGAAGATATAAAAATGATTAGATTTTTAATTTAGTCAAACTGATTATGGAAAATGCGATTTACAAACGGATAAAATAACATTACTTATTATGTATTCATTCTGGAAAAGTGATCTTCTCGATGGAAAGTTCACCTGTTGTCAATAACCTAAAAAATAAAAATAACAAATGAACATAGTAATAACATATGTATTGAACACACATCAATTAACCCACAAAATTTTTCTGGATTATGAGAAAGTAAAATTTTTTATACAAGTCATCCTAAGCTCATATTTTGCTATTTCCAAAAATTGTTTCTTCTTCTCACAAAATAATGAAAGTACGTATCTGATGAAGCAAAATAGTTTATATAAAAAACAGAAACTTAACTTTTCCGGGGCGTTTTCCAATCAAATTGTGACGGATGTTACCCATTCTCCCTGGACGGTCGCTCTCTGTGGCGCATCCTGGGCAACGTCCTTGGTGATAATGCGGCTAAATGACCGAAGGGGTTTGACCATTCCCGAAGAATATAAGTTGCAACTTTTGAGCCATTTGAAACAATTTTTTTGAATATCGTTTGTGTTTCGTTTTGTTATTCAGTATTCAAAGTTTCACATCTGCAAATTTCTTTTGTAAGGTTTCCATATGTTTCTGTGCTAGTTAACAGGATGCTTTATTAGCGTCATGTGAGTTCAACTCACATTACAGAAACATAAATTGTAATTTTGTACAACTTAATTTTTTATTTTTTGTTCTCATTTAATGAGCCAAACAAGCACTTTTCAGAAAATAATTACATATTGGAGCGGAGTTGTTATAATTAATTTAGGTAATAAATTCTGGAGAATAAAACCAATTTCTGTCACTGCCACTTGAATTAAAAAATTTAAAATTTAAATATGCCACTTGAAAAATATTGTCCTCGCTCTATTCCTCAAAAACCTGCTTATATACAATTTTAAACGTAAAATAATTTTTCACTACATCTATATGACCATCTTTCTACTCTGAACTAGTTTGAAAACAGATTGAAACAAATATTAAAATTTTGAATTTTAGTTTTTCATTGCAATTAATAGCAATTTTTTTTACGAATAAAGAACCAATATCAAAAATGCTTTTTAAAGAGAACCATAAAATGTTATATTGTTATCACGTTCAAATAAAGTTTTAATTATGAAGAATCCGAAAGCTGAAACAATATGGATTATACTTCATTTGCTTTGAAGCACTTTTTAATAAAAAATATTGAATTCCTATAATTATGGACGTTTTTACTTTGAAGAATAAAGAAATTTATTTGACAAACTATTACTAATACTGCATATATCATAAGATAACGAAAATTTGCGCAATTAAATTAAACACAGGAAATGAAATGAAAACACGGTTGAAAATAAATGCATTACATTTTATCGTGAAATCGGTTATAAACTTTAGATGCGAGCGATTATTAAGGGAATTGCGACCGACGAAATTGCTGAATTAGATGACAGTGACAAGTATTTTCGACACAACGTTCTTGACTTTTCTTTCATAGAAAAACTGTATTTGATCAACTCAGAGGGAAATAAAGGGGGAAACGCCCGAAGGGTTTGCGATAAAACATTTTTCCTGCGTGTGGTCTGTAATTCATGGTATTTAACACATGGTACTTCGTTCAAACAAAATTATTGATGGAAGGCTGGGAAACTTACTACATTTATGTATTAGAGTTATAGGATGAAAAGCCGATTAGAGAGAATGCAGGACTGCAGAAAGCAATTTAACAAAAAATTCAAGTTTGACTTGATAGAGATTTTTTTTCTTTTGAGCGCAAGATTTATTGTAGTTTATAATGCACTTTATTAAATTCAAAAGAAATCTTTAGCGACTAAATGTAGAAACGTAATGGATATTTCATAAAACTTTAATGCATGGGTTGGAATCAATTCCCTAGTACATGTAACAGAACTTAGTACTATTATTGCTAATTTAAATATTCAGAAGATGATTTCAGTTCATTTTATATTGAAGCATATAGCATTGAGCAAGAAAGGTTACAAGACATAGAAAAATTAAATAACAATTTTAATAAAACGTTAAACATTATTATTTCGGATTATAATGGAAGTAAACAATTTCTCTTACCCTTTATAGCAATTTATAAATAATTACTCCAAATATTATTTTCAATTTCTGTGATTCTTATTAGTCAACTCTTGTAGAAACTTATTGGCTGTGTCTCGTGTTTTTAAAGTATATAATTATGAACTAATATTTCATAGCACAGGAGCCAAAAGTTAACACGTATTATACGGTCTTTTGTTTTTTTGCCTAGCAGTATCTAATGAATAACTTATAAAAACTTTACTATGTTACCATAAAGTGCTTGTTAATTGAGAATTAGATCAACATTGTATCATTGAGGAAGAGCGTATTATTTGGGAATTTTTCTTTCTTTATAAAACTTTGTTATATTTTACATAATTAAAAAAAAAACTAAATTTTTTATTTATTTTTCATGTTGTGTTCAAGCAGCTGATAAGGTCTCTGATAATGCTCTTTCTCTTTCGTCTAAATTAGTTACAATAAAAATCATATTTTGAATCATTCTCAGTAGCTGATGCACTTCGAAACTTACATATGGCAGGTTTCATGGAAATGTGAAAACATAGTTCAATATTAGGAAAAATATAGCTCAGAAAATGAAATATGGCTCATTTTTAGCATTTGAAAGAAAGTAAATATTTATATTCTACTTGAAATGACATGGGACGCATCAACATAACTATGCATTTAAATTCAAAACTGCATTGCAAGCCAAATCATGAAATCATTTATAGACGTTTAAAAGAAAATTATCGAATTTTTCACAATTTTATTTAGCTTGGTTTCACCGTTGAGTCAAATTCTGACCCTTTTCCAATAAAAGTTCTTAAAATTTTACGGACAGAATGTGTTTGCGATTACAATACTTTATTCCTCAAAGACCGATTTTAAAATTCCATAGTAAATTTTTATTTAATACTGAATTTTCTCACATATCATTGCTAAACGATCACAATAGTCAGTGGAGTATTGCGATAGTTATATCATAAATAGAAAAGTAACCATCCAAATGAAATTTTAGAAAATGATATAATTTACTGAATTTCAACGATTTTTCAGTTAAAAATCTAATTTAGTTATTTTTCGGCTGCTAACAGCGACGGATTTTGAATGAAAGATTCAATTCGTTCATTGATAGCAGCTTCGCGAGTTTAAGAGATGATAAAAACAGACTAAAAGTTTTAAATCGCACAGACATTTAAGGGGAGTTGGAACCCCAAAATCTTCAAAAAATTGTGATTTCGGATTTTTGCATTTTCAATTTCTCTACACTTTTGTCTTTCTAAAAATACCATTCTTTAATCTCTATGAAAATTAGAACTGTAAAAAAATCTAGTTTTAATTTGTCATCTACTGCTTTGATCAATGAGGATTTTTACATAAAAAAGCGTTTTTCTCCAAACGTGATTTTTTTTATACTCGATGTACCTTTTCTCAGGAACTACTGCTCACAGGTGTCTAAACGTTTTATGGCTTATTAATTAGGTTCCCTAATATTTACTGAAATGAGATTTTTGTAATAAACTTAGAAAAAACATTTTTAATTTTTTTGTGTGAGAAAAGTGCTAAATTTTACTATGCCTAACAAAATATCCTGTATTTTACTCTAAAATTCAAAATGTTTCAAAAAGCTCATTGGAGTATAATCAGATAGGTATACTTTAATTACAGAAAAATTTCAAGCTTGTATCTACAGCAGATTTTGAGAAAAGCTACATCGAAAATGGCCAATTTAACATTGTCGGTATAGGGGTTTCTGATACCCCTTAAGTGAGTTTAATGTAATCAATCATACAGAAATGCATTAATCGAAAGACCTTTAAAAAACAGTATTATAGTCTGTTCTTCTTAATACGCTTATTAGGAAAATTAATTTCCTTATGGAAAGGCTGTAGAGTCATTAGGATTTTTGGAAGTCGGAGAGATGAAAAATATGCAACCGCCTTCGCCGGGAATCGAACCACGGACCTCTGGAATACCGGCTTAGCGTGCTACCGTTACACCACGAAGGCACACTAGGGAAGTGGGAGAAAATAACCTTATAATGCAGTGGTTTTATTTTTTAATCATTGTAATTATTATTTCTTTTTATAGACTAAAATATGTATGAAAACTTTTTAAATTTAAGTTTTTATTAAATTCGGCCATTACAATATTTTTAGTTCTATATCCTTCAGTCACTAGAAAAAAGAATTATTGAGCGCTTATCGAAGACGCTATTAGAACCTACACATAATTTTAAGGAGCAGAAGTGATAATATAGAAATGATGTATGTAAGAATAATTACATTCATTTCGGTTAAAGTTCTCTTGGGAACTTTGCTTTTAAATCCATACTTGTTAGCATCCCAAGATATAATTTTTAATCACATGCGATTACAGATATATAGGGTAATAGCTAAGAAATATTATAGTTTTACTTTTAGTGCCTTTAAAACCGTGCGGCTAAAAAGTTGTTTTTAGCATAAAGGTTTAGGTTGTTTTTGAAATGTGTTTACTTTAGTCATGTGTAAATACTAAAATTTTATTATTTTCCGATGTTATATAATCACAAAATACGCACTTTTAACATAATTTTGCAATCAAATGAGGAAATTGCTTTCTTAATTTCCATATAAGTATAATAATTGAATAACATTTACCATTAATAATGTTCTGCAGGAAAGCACTTTCGAAGGAAAATAAGCCTCCAGTGCTTTACCATAATGAAATAATTTAATTTAGTATCACATTTTGTAAAACAACTTCTCCAGTTTATACAATTTCTAGAATGTAGAAAACAATTACAAAATCCAGTTGGCCAAAAAAGTTCTACCGTAATATTAACAACAAAAAAGACTGTTGATTAGCCAAGCTGCATGTATGATTAATGTTGTGGTAGCATGTTTTGTTGTGATGCGGAAAATAGACAGATTCAACTGTAGATGTTTATAACATTCAGAAGATTAGTGATCTAATGCTTCACATAGGTTCAAGAATTAATCACATACGCTAACATCAATTTCTGTATTAAGCAAATATTTTTCCAAAGATCAAAATTACTCGCATTGATCTATTATGCTTGATTTATGCACTAAGTAATCCGCTTTATTATCGTCAAAATACTCTGTTTATTTTTCATATTACTGAGAACCAGTCTTTAAATAGTTAACGCCATCGTTAACTCTTTAGATCGAAGAGAGGAATTACGGTAACGCATTTACTATCCAGTTATGAAAGTGCTTACTCGTTCACATTAAATTATATCACAAAATAAATCCAAGCGAGTAGACATTTCGAGACAAGAGGCATGATCTTTATTTTAAGATAGACAAACAACGAAAGAAATGATACTCATTTTTCATAACGACAATCTACCAATAGAACACACCTCTGATAAGTGCTTTAACATGCCTGCTATGACCTTATCTGAATTTTTAGCATTAAACACTTCTGATATGGCAGTTAACTATTTTTTGTCTCTTTTTTTATAAATCTAAAACTTGTTATAAGTTTTACTAACATTATTAAAAACAAACCGGAGTGGCAAAAAATTGCGTCAAAAGAAAGAATGAAAGAAAGAAGTTAAGAAACCTCAATTTAATATAACAAAACAAGAGGTACATCATTTTTATTTACTCGTACATCTTTACTTTTGAAAAGATGACAACTAAATTAAAACAAATACAAAATTTTGTGAAAATGTACTTGTTAAAACTGAAAATCAATTGAATTAAAATAAAAAAACGTCAAAGTATAGCCTAAAAGGATCTTCCTTCCCCCAAAAAAGATCTCTTAAAATAATCTTAATCTATGAAACATCTTTTCATTTTGTTAAAACTAAACTTCTGTGTAATTTGGCGCTGTATTAATTCCTAGTTTGAATAGTTTATACATAGAAAATAGTTAAACATAGTTTGTGCAGAGAAATTCTTTTGGTTATCTAATTTCTTATACTTAAAAAGACCTCTGTTTTTCATCTGAAAAATTATGAGTTATCTTCTCAATAAGCATTAAAAACAACTTTTCTAGTCTTTGATTATTATGCCATCAGAGGGATAAGTAGCTGCACCCAAACCGCACGAAAAGAACCTGGCGCCACAATTCCGTTTCGTTATGAGTACAATGACCGAAAACCTATCATTCATGATTTAACCACAAGCTAGAAAATGATCTGCTATTTAATCATCCATTATCTAAACCTCTCATAAAAAGATAAATGTTAGTTCTGTGGGTGACAGGAGTAATGTTCAAAATTATAAACATAAGTAAAATTGCTTTAATAATTAAAATTAATGTAAGAGATGATTAATATTCAATTTTTGATTTAGAAACATTCCTCATAAGATTTCTTAGGAAAAAGAAGTTAAAAATAAAAAACTAGTTTTCATAATTCAGAACTTCTTTTTATAATTTAGTGGATTTCAGAGAATTCATTGGGGTTTTCGTTTCCTTCTTATCATTTTTTCCAACTAAAAATTATTTAAGTGAAAAATTATACACAAATTTTCAATCTCTAGCATAATCATTGTCTTGAAATTCTTAAGTATGTGATTTGGATTCATAATCATATCTATTAAAAATGGCACTCTATTTGGCATGGCGGTCAGCAATATGGGCTGGACCAGGTTTGAAATTTGTTCGTTCGTTAGGCCCAAGTTTGGAACTTAGAAAAGACATGGACATTTTAAAATGAATAGTGCCTTTGCGGCTCGGGGCACTTAAAATAACGTCGATTCGAAGTTCATTCAAGTTGGTGGTAGACGCTGATAGGTAGAAGACCCTGGAATCCATCCTCCGAATATTATTCATAAAAATTGGAAGGAGTTTAGAAAACTCATACTCTCACTTACAAGGTACGTAAGTTCTTGGCCAATGACTAGCGTTCTTTTTTTTTTTTTTTTTTTTTTTTTTTTTTTTTTGGCCGATGTTGAAATTATATACGTAATCCAGATTGTGCTAAAATTAGAGGAATTAATAGCGACAAAAATAAATTTATAATAAAATGACTATAGAAAAGCAATATTGGAAAATATAATTGTGAATTCTCTCCACAGTAAAAGGCATTTGTTAAGCAGCTATTATATTATTAATATTGCCAAGATTTATATCCGTCGCGTAAAATAATTAATCTAAATTATTTAGTGTAAAGGAGTCACATCTTTCTTAATTTATTAGATGCTTTTATACCATTAAATAAAGGGAAATTTTCAGGCATCACAGGCTGCTAAGCTGGGTTTTAGCGTTTGTATCACAGCATTTAACGTTTGTAGTTCGTTTACAGTTTGATGTTTGTGCTCAATTAAGCTGTGTTATGTAAAGGAGGAAAACAGTTCTTAAATCTCTGCCATCAACTGCTACAAATGCTGTCATCGCATGCATTTTCTTCTCCTTTTTGTATTTCCCGTAGAAATTTACTTTTCTCATTTTGTGATAGATATTTTTTTAAGGTAAGGTTCAGTTACTCTGCAACCCGGCTATTCGAGAGAAAAAATGTAGTCTCTGTTTTGCTCAATTCAGAGGAAAGCTTAAAGGAAAAATTGAAATTTAATTATTTATAATTTCAGATTTTTAAGCTGAATAGTTATCAGGGTACAATTCTGCTGTATTAATGTCTCATAAAAATTATGCATGTCTTATTTCTAATAGAAAAGCAAAACCGAAATTTTGTGCTTGCAAATAATAGTCGCTAAAATGCCTCATTAAATCTAGGTGGTCATTTTTTAAATAACAATGTAGACAACGGCAGCTGCGTATCTATGTGCATCATGATACTATTAATAATTACTCTAACGAAAAGAAATATTCTTTTGTTAATGGGAAGGAATACGCATGAAATGTCATAAAAAAGACAAAATTCTTTCAAAACCATTAAGACTTACTATGGCAGTGCATCATCTGTTATTGAACATTTTATGGCTATTATGTTTGAGTCATTAAGTGAAAAAAGGAATTTACCTTCTTATTAATAGAGTTTGTTTGCTTTAAAGGCCAAATAAACTGCGTAATATCTTCGAGGTTTAAACCTTTAGTGACCTTGACAAAATTTACGCCGAATGTGCTGTTGGGGCCGTAACTTGTCTTCAAGAGAAGATAGTACAATATTCTTGCCTGAAGGAATCACGTTGAATATAATTCCACAATATTTCTCTAGAAGCGTTTTTTAAGTCTTAAATAACTTGCCGTTGGAAGCATAGAAACCATGTTTATTAATTTTACAACGTGAGAGTGAAGAGATGGTCTATGCGCTTCTAGTAAAATAATTGCGAATTGAAAGAGAAAGGAAAGTTCAAGGACGCACACGTGCTTCGAAAAGAACAAGGAAACAACGTTAGTTTTCGGTTGTATTCACACACCCCAAGATAATATAATAGTTACCCTTTTCTCATACAAACATCAAAGTAATTTATTATTCTCTTCTTCAAATCTGTGGTTTTGGTAAAAGAAATTAAAAAGCAAAAAAGCTACAAATTTTGTAAGGTAAAATTTTAATATCAGTCTCAAGAGAGTTTTTGTTAACATTTTCTTCTACATTTTTACAAGAAATATTTTTTATTTGAATGTTTAATGTCAAATAAATTTGCGGAAAATGTAATAAATTAGAAAAAAATTAATGCTTTTTTAACGATAACTTTTAATCATCTTGCGATTTTCTGTTGGCTTCCAGCACTGTACTTGGATTTAACACGCCACGGACACGAATTGTCCTACGCCAGCGAAGGAACATAACGATATTGTAAGTGTTCCTTTGGACTAAGTCATGAATTTCTTGCATATTTCTGAGAGGTGCGCACTAGACGTTTAAAACCATATTCATTTGATGTTTTGTATAATTCTTATGCTCAGAAGTTAAAGACAGAAAGTTCTATAGTTGATTTGTTTCCGACGTTAAGGAACACAGAAATGAACCTTCTTGCTCACTTAATCATCAGGTTACAATCATGTCCAAATTTATCTTAACACACTCCAAAATAACAATATTATAAGAAATATTTAGAAATAGAAATATGTATATGCAATTGATGTAATCCACTTTTCCAGAGAATGTATGAAAGACAAGCCTAATTGGTATTATTCAATCCGAAGTGATCGAAAGTTTCTATTATGTAAAGAGGTGTAAATACTCTGAAGACCGCATTCATTGAGCAATGCAACTTAATTCTCCAAACTGTGGTTAGCAACATTATTGCGTGAAAACACGGTGTGGGTATGGGTGTACAATTCAGAGAAGATCACATTCCGTATTAAATTCCTAAGCCTCAGTTTTGTTCTGAATCACCTTTTTTCCCCTCTGACTTCTATTATAACATATTATTGCCATTTTTATTGTTTCGCGATACAATCATATTTAGTGCTCTAAAATGTTTCCTTTTTATGTATGTGTTATAATGTTATGTATCATTCTCTAAGAAATCCGTTACTTCATGCACATAGTCTGGACATGAGTGTAAATTAATTCAAATCGTTTAATTACAATTAATAATAATAATGAACTTGTAGAGATTTATATTTATTTTAACTAACATTTTAAATTTTAAGTTCAGACTTTTCTATAAGCCTTCATTCCCCTAATTGTCAGTGCCAGAATAGTTAAATGTTGTAACGCGCATGAACGCATGCAAATTTTTCATTGTTGAGAGAAGTACTTAAAAGCCGAGTTTCGGTGAGGGAAAAAGAGAGTTAGGCTCTAGGCTGCCCGTCTCTGCCGTAGGTACGTTTGCTCATTGCTGATTCAAGTGGCTAAATTTGCATTGCTTTGCTTAGAAGGGGGTTGAAGTTCGCGATTTCGCTGAGCCCTGCATTTTAGTTTAGCACTTGTTAAACATTTCAACTTTTAATTTTCAATTCTTGACTTTCAGTTACCGGCCAAGTACAGGCGAAGTTTGTTAGCGTCAAGTTGACGCATTGTAAATTTTAAAGAGTTAATTAAAGGGTTTGAACCCTTCTTCTGTGTAGTTTCCTGCTACTCCTGTATCCAGACAGAACCCACCTGGACCCTACAAGCTATTTCCTATACTTGCAGATGAATTTATGACGTGAATGATACACATTAAGTCCGTCAGATCATTTATTTGTAGAATAAATAATAACTAAAATAAGATAATTAGTTATAATAGATAAGTTCTGAAATAGGTAATATCGTAAGTTCACAAAGCTCTTGAGAATTAGAGACATCAAAAAAATTTCAGTAAAGGTGATGCACCGAATATTGTTGTTGAAGAACTATATTTTATACTTGCCAAGAAGGGAAGAAATTAAGACTCACACAATCCAGTCATTTAAATTGTTTTATAGGTTGATTAATTAATTAAATCACAGGTTCCCAACGGAACCCAATGGAAGAGGTTCCCAACTGACCCTCGGGCAGTCGATGAAATTTTAAAGGGGGTCGGTGATGATCAAAGAGCCAAACAGGGTCCATGAACTGCAACTGATCAAATCAAAATCTCATTAATCACAATAACTAAATAAATAATTAAATTGGCAATTCATTGTTTATTTATATAAAATAGTAAAGTTTGATTTATGTGATCATGGCAAAGTTTCGAGGGCTATCTGTTTAAGGGGAGGGATGCTTTCGTGGAGGAATTTATAATGGAAACTGGCTCGTATACACATTACACATGAGGAAAACCACGAAAACGCCCATGCAGCCAGCCCGTTCGCGGGATTCGAACTTCGAGCCGATCGACGTTACGTCGTTTATGTTATTGTAAAAGGCTGTTATCATAAAAAAAAATTAAAAAAAAAGTCCATGCCACCAGACCATTCGCTAGAAACCGAATCCGGAATAAACTGCCATTCGGCTATTCGTGGGGAATTAGAATTAAAGCCATTCAGGGGCAACAAATTAGAAGATAGAAGATTTAAAAGGAAACGATGTATAGAATGCTGTTGTTAAAGCGACAGACTTTCCAGCTATCACTAGGAAATTAGAAAGTAGAAGCTATCTGTAGAAGGAAGTATTTTCTCATAAATTATCGAAGCTATATGCTTGTTGCAGACGAATAAGTGCCTTAATGATGATGCATATGAGGGCATGAAACGAGGACGAATTATCAAAATGACTCTGAAAATATATCTAAAAGTTTTGAAATTAGAAATATGCCAGTGATCAAAGACTTATCTACATGCGAAAATTTATAAAAAGGACTTTTTTACAAAAAAGAAATAAAATAATATAAACAAACCTAACATCTACGTGCTACAGAGTTTGAAAGAAAAGTTTCCATGAAATAATAAGAATTATTACAGTATCACTTGTGATATTCATTGCATAGAATAGGCAGACAACTGTAATTTATCGTTCATTGATCTTGAGCATGTTTCCGATTTTTCAACTAAATACCTAATCTATATAAATTACTCTTGTTTATTATTTCGAAACCTTAACCATCCTACTCGAGATACATTTGAATATTAGTTCAATACCTTGCTATTTCTAAATTTTAATGAATGCTTCAGAAACTTCACATTTAGTGATGGTAATTCCAAGAGAACAGTGTTATGCAGGTATTCTGCCTGAAGGCAAGGGCTGCTCTCAGCGAGGGTTTCGTCTAATCCATCTCTTTCTCTCTCTAATTTCGATTAAAATTGGTTTATCCAAAGATCTTGTTTATAGCTTATCCCTTTCGCAACCGCTGTTTTATTAATTTTTTGTTGGAGGAAAGGAAAAATACATAACATTTTACTAACGTAATTAATAACTCCGAGCTGGGAAAAATAGGCGTTCGCCTGCCGTCAAAAACAAGGTGTAATTTTACTGAGAGTTTGGTTTATCACTAGTGTTAAGAAGCCAGAAGATAAGCAAGACATCTTATTTTTGTATACATGTTTAGTTAAATTTTTCTAGTGTTATCTTATTTTTCTCATCATTTACATCCTAGAATGTCGTAGGATTTCGCTAAATAATGATGTATTAGTATAATTTGCATGATCAGCCCTGATTGTTTTAATCAGCATTATGATTCTTTCTGTCCACAATAAATTATTTATAAATAAACACAGCTTCTATTTGAAATTGTCCTTGAATTATTGCAAAGGTCTTGATCTTTGATATTCCACTATAACATAAGCGAATAAATAGGAACAAAGTGAACATTTTTGTAACTATCACCTAGCTGCTTAAACCTATCACCTCTGAAAGTAAACAGAATTTCTGAGAACGTAATTAAGTACACACAGTGATAATTATTATAATATTATTCTCTTAAATATCGGATGTAGACAGATCTCCATGATCTGATATAGACTATCAACTATATATTAAAGAAGTTATCAGGTTCAATGTTTCTTCTAACCTTCTTCGGAAACATACAATGACCTGACTAGAACAGAGAGCTTACTAAAGCTATGTTCACTAATTGTAGTAAGTAGACAGGATACAGACGAAGGGTATACAAAACCCTTTATTTTTTTTCTTTATATACAATGACTTCCGTACTTCGGAATACAATGACCCTCCACTCGGGGTCTAACTTAAAAGATATCAAAATAAAACTAAACTCTAATTTAACTTTAGAATAAGATTGGCCTTATAATAACAGAAAGCGTATGTAGCACAGAGACTGTGAACACTACAATACGTTTAATTTATCAAGAGGATTAAAACCTCTGGCCTGGAAGGCAAAGTAGCAACTGCGTAACTTCTAAGGTAAGCGGCCTGCTTCGAACTCACGGCTTCCTCTCTTCTGCTTGGCAAAAAGGCCACACTTAAATACTTGGCGTTCGCCAGACAACTTTGCATAAACTCCTTCACGCTTATAATTCTGGCCGGAAGTAGAAAATAAGAAGTGATAGTAAAGATTTAAAATAAAATAAACGTTAGTAAACTTAAGATCCTTACATACTTCCCGCCAGAGTTAATTAGTTTGAAACTGAGGTCTAAAACGACCTTGTTGAAAACTTTTAGCTCTAGAAACTAACGCGAGGCCAAACTTTTACAAACATAACTTAGCTAGAAACTAGAAAATTTTAAAAGAAAGAAATTTGTTACAATAGCAGCTCCCGGAATATACAACAATCTTTTTTCTTTTTCATCTGTACTGCATCAAAACAGGAGCTTTATTCAATTCTGGTTCCTTCCAGAGATCTGGAAGGAAAACTAGTTTAATGAAATGTTACAGAATGACATTGCAAATAACATATAGAATATACTTTTCTTAACATTCTTATTTCATTCATGACTATTTTAATTATCTCTCCCCGTGCTCTCTGACATGTGTTGTAAAAACACCAAACACGAATGTGTTTCTGTCTATGTGTTCAACACTTCCTCCTACAATCAAAACACTAACGTGTTAAAATTCAACATACGAGACCTCTTAACACACCCTAATTTCAACTCTAGACCCTGAGGTACTATTCTGAAAGTGGCTAACTCTAAAGTGTAGCGTCAGAGAGCCTAACTACATCATTCAACCTTTAACACATATTCAGCATGATTTAATCTTTACAGTCACACGAATAACAAAATTTTTTAACATTACTTTCACTTTTACCATATCACGGTATTTCTAAACATTCAAAATAACAGTTCACATGTATACAAGAACATATGAAGATGCCGTTAATTTTACACATTTGAAAACATACATTAGTAGTACATTGTTAACTTCTATTCTTTTCAAAGCAAGTGCCAATTCTTTCTACATTGAAATAATACTACATTTCAAAAAGTCTTTCAGACTAAAACTTCTTTCTTGTTAGAATGTTTTAAATAAAATTTATACAATTTAAGTCTTTATACAACGCTATTATACATCAACTTTAGTTTTACGCGCGAGTAATTGAAAAACATAATAAGAAAATCGGTCACAACTCATTTCTCGCCCTTTTGGCGATAAAGGTAGACCTCGCATGAGGTAAAACTTCTTCAAATCTGCCACTTGCAGTAAGAATGAAAGATTAACTTAAGTTTGTAAAGTAACACAAAATTTTACTTATCTTTGTAATATTCAGACATCCTTTTCTGGGCCCAGTCTTTAAAGGTGCTGCAGACCGTTGCTTGGTTGATCCTCCTTCTTGTACGGGCTCGCCCTTCAGTGCTTTCCTCTGGAAGCTTCCGTTTTTCACCACTACGGCCACCCTTGAACATCTTCCTTCTGTCCTCTGCTTGTGGTCTTGGCCGCTTGAAGGCAGCTGGTCTTGGTGGAACCGGGAAACTTCTGTCGTGATCCTGCTTGGACCTCGTTGTTGGCCGTTCAAATTTTTCTTGTACTTTTTCCTCCGCCGCTGATGGCCCTTCCGCAGTTCGGCGACTTTTGCTGCGGAGAGTTCTGTCGGATGAGTCAATCTTCCGTTTCACAGCCGGGTTATAGTTGCCGTCCTTTCTCCCGGTCTTTTCCACATACGTCGTCCTTCTCCCTTCTTCATTCTGGGGGTGTTCGTGAACTCTGTTTTTTGGACGGTGGAACGACTTCTTTTTCTTTGTACCTTCAATTTTTCCGCGGGGCAATTTTCTTTTCACTTGCTTCTGTCTCTCATTGGCTTGCCCTTGTACTTGTCGTTTTCCCACCTCTGGAACTTGTACCTGCGGTGTCTGCCGTACCGGATCCTGCAAAAGATCTGAAAAGATTTGCATTTTATTACGGTCATAGAATGGTTTTATCTGGTCAATGTTTGCGGAACAGGTTTCGCCATTTCTTGCCTTTAATACTACAACAGCGTGAGTTATTTTTTCTATAACATATGGTCCTTCAAAGCGTGGGAAAAATTTGGCAGTTTTATCTTCTGGTGCTGAAGAAAGTGAATGCTTAATTTTTAGTACTTCATCCCCTACTTTATAAGTTACTCCCCGTCGTTTCAAATCATAATAGAGCTTCTGTTTTCTTTGTGCTACTTCCGTATTCTTCTTTGCTTCCTTAATTAGTTTTTCTATATCACCCATTTTAAATTCTGGGGCTCTTTGTTGCACATAAAATAATTTATCTAACGGTGTTATAATCTTTCTGCCTAGAAATAACTCAGCAGGAGTTTTGCCCGTTGTATCATGTTTTGCGGTCCTAAGGGCGAAAGCAAATTCATTGACATAGTTATCCCAGCTTTTATGAAAATTTTTAACATAACTACGGATAATTTTCACTATATTTCTGTTGACCCGTTCCGCTATATTTGATTGCGGCCGATACGGGACCATTTTTAAATGACGTATGCCCAGTTTTTGGCACATGTCTTCAAATATATTACTTACAAATTGAGGACCATTATCCGATATAACTTTTAGGGGCGCCCCGTATTTTAAAATATATTTATTTAAAATAGAATCGGTAACTAATTTCGCGGAGGCTCGTTTTAAGGGAACAATTTCGGTCCATTTACTAAAATGATCAACTATAACAAGGAGATAGCGACTTTTGTTTAACTGACTTTTTGGGAAAGGGCCCAATAAATCGATACCGATTATTTCATTTGGAAATTCGGATTTAATACTATTTAGAAACCCGGCCGGGCGGAAATTAATATAATTAACGGCTTGACATGTTGGGCAGGACTGGACATACGCCCTTGTTAACTTTTGCAGTTCAGGAAAGTAGACTGCCTCGCGTACGCGTTGAGTAGTTTTTCGAATACCAGCATGAGAAGCTAAAGGGCTGTCATGGAGCTCTTGCAGGATATTTAATCTAAGACTAGCTGGGATAACAGGTCGAAATTCGTTGTTGGAATTCGTAGTTTTTGTATAAAATAATAGACCATCTATTAGTTCGTAATGGGCCGCCCTATTTCTTATCGCCACAATATCTTGGTGGCTAAAATTTTCAGGATCCTTCAAATACTCATAAATACTTCCAAACTCAGGATCCTTACCCAGTTCGGTTATTACAGTTTCTCGGGAATTTATTGTACACGCTGTCAGCATTGCAACTTTTACGGTATTACCCTGTTCGTCTAATTTAATTCGTGACAGGGCATCTGCTACGATATTTTCCTTTCCGGGGGTATGCTTGATTACCAGATTATATTCTTGCAGCTTGAGTGCCCATCTTATTAACCTTGGGGATAAATTTTTTCCAGAGTACAATCTAGTTACCGCCGCATGATCAGAATATACTGTTATCGGCGCCTTTCCAAAATAGACTCGGAACTTTTGCACTGCTAACAGAACTGCAAGTGCCTCTCTCTCGGTCGCGGAATAGTTTCTTTGTGTTTGATTTAAAGTTCGGCTAAAAAATGCTACTGGCTGCTGATTTTGCGAAAGTACCGCTCCTACCGCATAATCCG
Source organism: Stegodyphus dumicola (assembly GCF_044657685.1). NCBI lineage: Eukaryota > Metazoa > Arthropoda > Arachnida > Araneae > Eresidae > Stegodyphus > Stegodyphus dumicola. The sequence continues at coordinate 80,696,795 of NC_140769.1, read as the reverse complement.
AAGCATCCGCTGAAATTTCTAAATTTTCATCCTTTTCAGGAAATTTCAACACAGGGGCTTGCGTTAATGCTTGTTTTAATTTTTCGAAAGCACTATTGGCTTCGGCCGTCCACGAGAATCTTGCCTTTTTCCTTTTTAATTTTAACAATGGCTCAGCGATAGCCGCAAAATCTTTTATAAAGGACCTATAATATGAACAAAGTCCTAGAAAAGAAGAGAGCTTCTTTGCCGTGTTTGGAGTCGGATACTTTTGTACAGCGATTATTTTTGATTCATCTGTCTCGATCCCTTTTTGCGATATTTTGTAACCTAAATATTTTAATTCAGGGGCTGCAAATTTGCATTTTTCGACATTAACTTTTAGACCGGCCTCATTTAATAAAGAAAACACCTGTCTTAAATCCTGTACATGTTGGTCTAGATTATCACTAGTAATAATGATATCGTCTAAATAGATAAATGTGGACTTTCCGAGAACAGGTCTTAACACAATGTCCATGCATCGCTGAAATGTTACTGGGGCGCCTGAAAGGCCAAACGGCATTCGCAAAAATGCATAAGTGCCAGACTTGGTTATAAAAGCAGTCTTAGGCACGTCCTCAGGCCTGATCCCTATTTGAAAATAACCATTCGTTAAGTCTAAAGTTGTCATAAATTTGGTTGATTTTATGTTCCTTAAAATTTCTTCTATAATCGGTAACGGATATACCGGATATTTCGTTATGGAATTTAATTTACGGTAATCAATAGCGAATCTCCACCTTTTTGGATGCTCCAAAGGATAATCATTATTTTTCTTACATAAAACCACCGGACTAGCATAACTACTTGAGATAGGCGTTACGATCTTTTTACGTAGCATATCGGTAATATGCCATTCTATAATTTTTTCCTTATTCTTATCATACCGGTATGGTTTTTGACGAACCGGCAATGCATCTCCGGTGTCAATACTATGGTTAGTAACCTGGGTAAATCCTGGAATATCACTAAATAAGGAAGCAAATTCACTTACCACTTGTCGGATTCTATCTTGCTCGTCATTAGGCAGGTGGTCGAGATTTACCCTTGGCGGTTCAACCTTTTCTACACGCACTGGTTTCATCGTCAGTTTAAGAGACGCTTCATTAAAATCCAGTGTAGCTTGTGCGTCTGAAAGAAAGTCTATTCCTAGTATTAAGTGTGCTTGCAAATTCTTTACTATAAAAAACATCACCTTTACTTGTTCGTCCTTGATACGGATGTACAAAGGTACTTTACCTACGCACTTACATTGTTCTCCTTGCGCCGCTAATACTGTTGTATTATCCGCATTATATATGCGGTATTTGCGAAAATACTTTCTAAAAAAGACTTCTGCCACACAGGAACACTGCGCGCCGGTATCCAGGAGTGCGGTGGCCGGGATATTATTTACCAAGACTTCAATCTTCGGAAGAGTTAAATTTTTCACCATTACTGTATTTAACTTGTAGGAAGAGGGGTTTTCGTGGCCTTCGGATTTCCGCACCCTCTCGTCAGCAGAAATCCGTTTTAGTTTAAATTATTTTTTCTTTCGGTGCTTTCCTTCTTTCTCCACTGGCCTTGAGACTTTTTTCCTGGGTTGCTATTGAACTGTCGACGTTCGCCGGCTGTTTTTGAATGCTCGGGTTTCCTTGCCCACTGATTCGCTTTTTCTCCGTAGCCATGTGCTTGAGTTTGCTGTAGTCTTGGCGTACCAAATTGGTTTCGCTGTTGATATTGGCGTCTTCTTTCGACGTCCGCCGTTCTTCTACTTTCAAACTGGATTGCTAGCTCAAATAATTTTTCCAGTGTAGTCGGATTTCTCAATTCAATAAAGTCTTGCACTTGGGGTAGTAACCTCGGCAAAATCACTTGAATTATTTCAGGATCCGGACGGTTTCCATACAAGAGCTTGAAAACGTGAATTTTTCTTAAAATAAACCTGGAGAGGTTTTCCATTCTTTGTTGATATATACTGAACAGTTCTGTTTCTAATTTCGCACGATCCCTTACAACAGGGAAGGCTTTTAGTAGGGCAGTCTTGAAATTTTCGTAGGTATAGGTGGGACTTCCTGCTTGACCCAAGAGACTTCTGCCGATACATTTGAACCAGTTAAGCGCTTGGCCCCTCAAAGCGCTGGTAGCTAAGGTAACTTTTTGAAACTCGTGCACGGGGTAGAGCATGAAGTGGTCATCCAATTTTTCCAAAAAACTGGTTACCTGTGAGTTTCCATTAAACGTTGCTTCCGGTTTCATCGAAGCGCGCATGGTCTGGACAATATACCCAAATCCTTCCAGGGCGGCAGCTGGCATTTCTGGATTCTGAGCTGTTTCTGCAGGCAGCACAGGTTCTTCTTGAAACTCGGCCATGGTTATTCTTCGTCGGGCGCCACTATCAGGTTCAATGTTTCTTCTAACCTTCTTCGGAAACATACAATGACCTGACTAGAACAGAGAGCTTACTAAAGCTATGTTCACTAATTGTAGTAAGTAGACAGGATACAGACGAAGGGTATACAAAACCCTTTATTTTTTTTCTTTATATACAATGACTTCCGTACTTCGGAATACAATGACCCTCCACTCGGGGTCTAACTTAAAAGATATCAAAATAAAACTAAACTCTAATTTAACTTTAGAATAAGATTGGCCTTATAATAACAGAAAGCGTATGTAGCACAGAGACTGTGAACACTACAATACGTTTAATTTATCAAGAGGATTAAAACCTCTGGCCTGGAAGGCAAAGTAGCAACTGCGTAACTTCTAAGGTAAGCGGCCTGCTTCGAACTCACGGCTTCCTCTCTTCTGCTTGGCAAAAAGGCCACACTTAAATACTTGGCGTTCGCCAGACAACTTTGCATAAACTCCTTCACGCTTATAATTCTGGCCGGAAGTAGAAAATAAGAAGTGATAGTAAAGATTTAAAATAAAATAAACGTTAGTAAACTTAAGATCCTTACAAAGTCTCAAAATATCTTACTTCGCTAGCAAACTAAAACAGTTTAAATTCTTAATAAATCAAAAAGTTACATTTCCAGTTCTTACTATGATAACAGAAAAATTATTTTTATACAAAACACATTTCTGAATCAATAATATCATTTCTCAGCGTACGGTAATCTGTCGTAAAAGCTTCATTCAGTGGTTATGATACACTTTTTAAAAGATTCGTACTTTGCTGCCTCAGTGGATATGATTATATGCAAGGCCCTAATAAACTAAGTCATTCGCAACACTGCTTAGTGCATACGGCATTAAGAGGCATTAACAAGCTGAAAACCCTAAACGAGGTTAACATAATTATAAAGGCAAAGAGGGAGACCATTTTCTCGTAGCGCAAGGAGATACGACATTTGAGGTTAAGAGATTCCAGCCGATGAGAGAGGACTGGATATAATGCAGACTGAGAGCCAAAACACACGCCATGACAAAAGTACCGAGTGAAGTGCAAATACGACAGTCGTATTATGGAATGCTGTCCAGTCATCGGATATGAAAAATGAAAAAATACTGAATACAATATAGATTTTTATTATAAATTTCGTAGACCTTAAGCGAATTTTCTTAAATTTAGATTATTCAGTAACTTAAGGTATCTGCAGTATAAATAGTAAATGTATGAAGTGTTAAAAAACAGCATTAAACGTTATTTTACCGGAGTGCTTTACTATAATGAAAACGACCAATTAATTCATGGCAAATATAAATAAATTTCTGTATTCACTGATATCCGAAAGATAAAAAACAAACAACTTTTTTCCTCATTCAATACATTAAAATAGGGAAAGAACATGAAGCATTGTTAATTATAAAAATAATGATGTTAATTAAAACACCTGTATAACTGCAATTTATTAGCTAATTAAATGATGTATACATTTTATTAGGGAAATGGAGCCATGATGGTTGTAAATATTGCGATTTTGTTTTAAAAAGTGTATTAAAAGATATTAAACTCTGCACCTGACTATTGCATTCGGTTTTTAAAGAAACTATTTACTTGATTTATTGGGATAATGAGCTCTTGACTGGATGTTAGTGAATCTGTCTTTGGCCAAAATGGCAAAGCGAGTAAAAATTAGACACAGTGTCTTTAGCAATCTTTAACAGCACCTGGAAGATTTTAGTTTCGAGAAGAGCAGTCTTAGGTCATCCATCGGTTATAATGATGTCTGATGTTCGATTCTTCTTTTAACCAGAAATACCGTAAAAGTATCTCAGCTTACTACCGATCATTTCGCAGCTACAAGAAGACGGATAATTAATTAATATTTAATTAGCTTCAAGTGCAAACAGAAAGCTTAAAAGCAACTTCATCTTGAATGTTTGACAGGAGACACCGTATGTGTGTTCCACTGATTTGCTAATACCGAGCAGCTCAACTACTACTTTGGACAAGAGAACATGTCACATGAAAAAGGCAACAACAGAGCTCAAGTATTTTTAAGCTGAAGAATCTTGATATTCTTTGCTGTGTGATTCACATCATGCGTTAATTTAGAAAACGGAAAGAAATGTGGTATAACGACTCAAACTTTCTTGAAAAAAATATTTACCAAGTGATCAGTGTACTAGTTCGGGTAGGGGTATCTTTGGCGTTCCAATGCTGTGTTTTTATAATAAAAACCTGAAATATTGAGAATCACTGATGATGTACAACCATATACTGGAAATGCAAGGGGGTTCATTTTTTTCAATGGATTATAAAGTTTTTACGGTAATAAGAAGTACTCAACTGACATCTTGAAGAGCACACAATTCAATGGAAGGATTGGCCACCTCATTTCGCTTGACCTTTTATGGGATCATTTAGGAACACAGCCGCTCCTTCCTCCTCTTCCACATCACTGAACAAACTGCAATGGTTGGTGAGACTAAATAGGATTTTTCACGAATCAAAGGGCTTAAAACCTTGATTGAAAGCATGAAGATGAAATGTCAAGTTTGCATTAAAGCCAGAAGTGAGAAAATTCTGTGTTTAAGTTTTGTTTAAATTCAGTTATTTTCAAAAACAGCTTTTATCATATTTTAAATTTGCACTTTTTTGCAAAAAATGATTTAATTTTTTTTTCAGCAGCTCAAATTAATGCGATCTACAGAGTAAAAAAATTAAATTAGTAAATTGTATAAAATATATTTATTCCTTAACTAAAAACAATGTACGCCTCCGTTAAAGTCCATATTAATTGCTAAAGTTAAGAATCTAAAGCGGGACACATTCCTGAATTTCAATTCTTACCCAATTACTATGTTGACTTTAGATATAAATATAAACATATATATTAAAACATATAAACATGAATAACACTTCTTTGGGTTATTTTAATTTTTAATATTGCCAAATTTACTTTGGTACTATTATTATTTTTAGATACTTAATCTTACTTTTTACAGTAAAAGGATATAATATATATATATATATATCTTTTACAAATTTACTGTGTAATACTGCCTATACGTGAACACAAAGGATAACTATTAAATTAAAACATTAAAAATTGTCATATATACTATAAAAATTCACAAGAACCTTTCTTTAGTGCAGAAATGTAGAAGATAAGAAGGACAAGCATTTCCATTAAACACAGGGCTACCTGAAGGTGAAGTTTTTTCAAAGTCTGTTTCTCAATATTAATCAGAAGTGCGTCTCCATAAATATCTAATGGTTGTTATCGATACAAAATGCCAATTACAAAAATGTTAGAAGAGAGATATAAATTATTGCTAACATTCGTAAATACCTTAAATTGCTCACAGATGAGGCTTGTCTTCTATCGCTCGAAAAACACAATTATCCTAACAACATAATTATCCTGTAATAGTAGCTGATTGAGCAGTAATGTTTTTACGTAATGACAAGAGAGAAATGGTATCAGGAAATTTCAGAGATTATTGATATTGATCTATTTATACCTTTTTTCATTTCGTAAGATGGTCCAAAACATATGTATCATATTACAGATAAATAATTTAATGATGCATTCAGAAAATGATCTTCCACTGTTTTCCCACGCATAGGAAACTAAAGCAATACATTATTCATATTATTTTGATAGAAAATGCATTTGTTCTTATTTAATGAAATTTAGTTCTTTTTTTAAAAACAAATTTACTTTTTAGTTTGACCAGTGGTGACAAGGAAGAACGATAGAACTGATATCAAAAAAGCCGATTTAAAAAAATCTTTTCTTTGTTATTTGTTTCATTTATCATTACGAGCTGATGAAAAGAAGTGACAAAAAATATTACGATGATGACATTGTGAATTTTTTCCAAATGTGTACGATATTGTCACTTGAAATAAGCGGTTACTAGCAGAAAGGTAAATTAATATTCAGTGTTTGCTAGATTTATGAGAATCCAAAGTCGTACGCTTATCTAGATATTAGTTATTAATATATTACTAAGCACAGGTAAAATAGGCTGGCATAGATAAAATAAAATTTGAACGTTCGCGGATAAAATATATTCACTTTATCCATACGGGTGAAATTCCAGCTGTGTGAAGGCAACTGAAGGAAACTATAACACGACGTATTCAGTGTCAGTTTAGTCATGTTATAAGGTGTATGGATGGTGAAATGTCAAGTCTCTGGCCAGCAGTGTGGTATTTTCTGCCTTATTTTAGCATACCATCGTGGTGTAACGGTAGCACATTCGACTCATATTCGAAAGGTCTAGGTTCAAGTCCCGGCGAGGGCAGTGCTTATTCTTCATGTCTCCTGCTTTAAAATAACCTAATAACTTTACAGTGTCCAACGTAATTTATTTATTTTGATGTAATTAAACATGACAACGCATACCAGGACTATTTTTTCTATGGTAAAAAACGCTTTAAGGGGGATTTTCTAAAGGAAACTGGCTCATATTTAGTGAGTAAGTGAGATTCAGCAAATATTTGGGGAGTTTTCTAATAATATGGTTTATAAGTACGGTTTAAACTAGAAACGTTACAAGATTCTGAATTTATTCTTTTTCTTATCGACAGCCTTCGGTCTTTTGACAGCAATTTTTTTTTCTTTTTTGGGGGGGGGGAGGACATACATGGTTGGATGCACAAATTTATGATTTCGAGAGCTAAGATCGTCTTCCTTCGCAAATATTATCCCTATAGAACATATGAGATACAATCAAACGATTCTTTTCAATTATTGATTCACTATCAGGAAACAAGACATTATTACGACGCCGATCCGGGAGACATGCAAAGTAATATATTCAAAGTAGTTTCAACATACCATGGATTGGGAGCAGTGCCATGTGGTCATGTTTAAGAGAGGGTCCGCCCATCCTTTAAAAACATCCGTAATATTGTTCTCTTGAATATGTACTTATATTTAATGAATATATAAATGAAAATTTTAAAAATATATTGCATAAACTTTAATTAAATATTCAGTCTTTAATTAAATATTCTTCTGTGAGCCTTCAAAGTATATAATTTTCATATTCAACATACCAAAATTATTTACAAAACGGTCATTTTTGTTGCGGAAATTATTTGGTTATTTTCAGTGCAATTAATATACCATTATTGGTTTAGTTGAAACACTGAACAGAGAGCATATTATCAAATGTCTGGAAGGATTTCACACTCTTAAGGGAGTTTTATTGACCTCAGATTTGTACATTTAAATTGTTATAATAAAGATTAAATAAGAACGGGTCGAAATCCTGTGACTGAAAAGGTCTGATCAAAACCTAATTTAGGTTTTAAATAAATACATCTGAAATTAATGAAAACTTTCCCGTATTTATATTTATTTAATATATTAATAAACAAATAAATAATCAATATTTATTAGATATAATAAACCTTGTAGAGACATTAGGATTTTCGATTCTGAGAGACCTGAAAAATGAGCAATGCCTTCGCCGGGACTTGAACCTCGGATCTCTCGAATACATGCCGAATGTGCTGACCATTACACCAAAGACATGCTAAGAAGGCGGGAGAAATACCTTACATACTCCCAGTTTTAAAGGGCGACTGGGGATTAGGGGACAGTTGCCAAATCGTGGTGGTGGAGAGTAATCATCTACCACCTCTTTTAGTTCGGGTGACACTGTAGAGACATTAAGTTATTTCGAAGCAGGAGACATGAAAAATGAGCAATGCCGTCGCCTTGCCTCGAAACTCAGATCTCTCGAATATGCGTGGTGTAATGGTCAGTACCCCTTCGAGTGTACCACGAAGACATGCTAAGAAGGCGGGAGAAATACCTTATAACCTTACATTTACAAATACCTGTAATTATGCTATATTGCAATTGCTAATTTTACCTATTACGTAAATGCACCTCTTAAATGATAATAATGATAATTATAATTTGTGGGAGGCATTCACATTCTGATGTGTGGTGAGAAAAAGGGAATCGATCAATCAAATTAACCCCGTTCTATGAGAGCTGAAATAGTGCTTTTATCTTTTCTCCCTAGAACTAAAGAGATTTTATGGAATGTATTAGTGTTGCTTGTTAAGAATATAGCTGGGTATTATATAGAATGGCTATATGAGATTTACATTACTGTGATTTGAGATCCCGTTGGTAGAATCTAAATAATTTTATTTATTAATTTACTTACTTATTCATCATTAGGAGTACATTTTGTGCAGCAGATGTTATCATGTTTCCGCAAATGGTGTCAAAAATACATATGCTTTATATGCTAATATTTGCACTTTATTGTAAATCAAAATTTTAACAAGCTTATGTGAGTTTTCGTACATTTATAAACACTTTAGACGTAATCGTTTAAAATAAATTGAATATATGGCTCTCAGTGATTTTTGTTATGCTGTTAGGAAATATATACAGTTTCATCAAAAGTTACTGTTATATTTTTTATTGGTCTTTTAAGGAAACTGCGAAACTTAAATCACATTCTATTACTTATAACAATACAATTACTTAATACAGTGAGGGTTTTCTAAAATTTAGTTGCAAACCTAAAAATGAAAATACTCTTGATACATCACCAGACAGTTAAAAATAACTAGCATATTTAGAAAGTTATTATTATGAGGCTTTATATTAATAATAGGCTTTTCTACCCTTTTGTTTTCAACGAAAAGGTATATGACATTTACATAACCTTCATCAGCCGTCGTAAGCGTTGCCCAAGTGAAGTATACCTAGACCTCCCAGATTTGTAAAACAAATAACCTTTTGCTCTCTAAAAAAAAAAAAAAGTCGCTCCACTGAGATTTACTAAATCATTAAACATTGTTAAAGAAAGGGAACTCTTTTAAGGTCAACTTTAATCCTAGAGTTGTTCAATAGCAATATTACGGAGTTAATCCTTTTTTTAATTAGTCATAAGGGAAAAAGTGCAGGATTCATCAAGAGAGAACTTTCGAAATATTTTACCTTACGAGGAAAAGTAGTTTAAAAAAAATATTCCTAATCTCTGTATGAAATCGACAGTGATTCTGTTTAGCCGTCAGCCATGAGCGAGTACCGTTTAATTTGCGTATTGTTTCTGCAGGAAAAGTGGTATTCAGCAAGGTCGAATTGAGGAATGATTGGCAGAAATTTAACATCGAATTTCTTAGAGACTGTCAGCAGGTTCGATTTAAGAGTGATAGATCCTTTTTTATGAGTTACGAACAAAATTTTTATTGAAAACCTAACACAGAAGACACAAAAGAAGTTTTCGCTTCCCTTAAGGCTTTCATGCCAAAGGAATGAATGATTTTTTATATTTTAAGTTGTATGAATAAAACACGAGTTACTTCCATAGCTCATTAAAAATCATTTTTAGATGATAAATCGGGAATAAAGAATGATTAAATGAAATGTATCCTTACTTGCTTACAATTTTGGATTTATTATTAGAGGTAAAATATGGTTATTTATTTAAATGCAAATTTATTAACTGGTTTTGATTCTCCAAATATTTTTATTGTGATGAGATATAGATTTTTTGGTTCATGATTTTCTTTGGTTATGTGATGAAGCATATATCAAGAAGTAGAATGTGTAAAAAGCAAGAGAACTTATACCAAATATATTCATTAGCAGTTCATTCGTAATGAAATTAGAAAATGAACTATATCATTATCATTTCCTTTCTCGCATTTGTATTTTTTGTTATTTTCATTTCTCAAATGATTCACATTTTTGATATATACGAATATAATACGGTTTAAGAAAATCGTTTTTCTTCAATTCATATTTACCAAAGAACTAATTTAGTTCTCTATTCAGTAATCGAAAAAAAAAAAAAATCTGAAGATTTTGTTTTTGCAAAAAAAGGCCATCATTTAGTGTTTATTTTAGGCAATGACTGCAGTTATCATGCATTTAGTATTTATAATATCATTCTTGCCTTTACAGGCTGTTCGCTGAGATATAATGAGTATTTTTAGAGACGAAGGTATACTCAAATGATTTTGTCACATAAATTAACGATAGTTAATTATTTTATTATGCCATTTCGGCCAATAAAATGATTCTCCAGAGCATTTTAATTTTGTGAAGTGGACAGAAATTGCATTATAATATAATGCACATAGAAAGAGACAGCACATGAACAAAATTAAAGTTAATATTCTAAAGGAATATTACATTCCTTTCAAAAAACTGTTTTCTTGTCTTCTGTCGCATGATAGGATCATATCTGTTGCCTAAACAGCTCATGGGACATTAACACTTAGTATTATCTGTGATGTATTTACCGATTTCCTAGATGACATAGCCTTAGCGGCAATGCGTGGTCTATGGTTCCAGCATGATGGAGCTCCGGCGCATTTCAGTGCGTAATTGACTAGATATAGAAAACCCAGGGCCCTGAATTGGACATGGAAGAGGGGGCCGGTTTTATGGCCGTCACAATTGTTAGATCTGATATCTTTGGGTTTCTTCCCGTGGAACCATCTGAAGAAGTTGGTCTATCGAGACCTAGTTACTGCAGAAATTGACTTAGTTGCTCGTCTACATGCTGCGTGTACTTTGGTGAATATCATGCAGCTGCAAGCGTGTGCAATCTGCCACTCCACAGAGTGCGCATGAGCGTGCATACATTTTGAACATTTTTCTATATAAAACATATGCAAAGACTGATAATCATCTTTGCAGTAATTTCTTTTTTCTTGCACAGGGTCATACTTTTCTTTCGCATTTATCTCGTAAATTGTGGGTCGTACACTTACAGTTCTATGGACACATTTTATGTAGTCCAAGCGAGGAATTTGACTTTGCAGTGTTTGGGTGGTCTTGATGAGACACCCTGTATATTCCAACATGATTTTTGTGTGTTACACTCATTCTCGACACACTGAAATTTAGCATGTTGGATCTGAACTTTGAAATATACTATATAATTTTATTCTAAATGATATGCATAACTGTTAAATATTTTAAAAGTAAATACATCATGTCATAATTATTTAACCTAATTTATTACTGTTAAATATATACGCACGGTTTATGAACGACGGGAGGTGTTGTCAAGTATTTGATGTAATGCGAGGTGTTTCGGCTACATTTTTAGTTTTGCGAAAATTTATGATAGTATTAATTTTGAAGTACATTAATATGAAATTAGATTTTTGTATTTATTTCGTAAAATTTCGCTTGATATATTCATATTTAATTTATTCTTTGAGATTCAAGAAGGATAGATTTTAAAATTCGTATGTCTAAAATTTATAAGCATATGAATATATCTATAAAACTACTCTCGAATTATTGCAGAATTTTTATCATTCTTAAACACACCTCGTAAAACATTTTTAGAATATATACAATTGAAATGCTATAGCACTACGATGTTTTTTATGTATAATAAAATATTTTCTCAGAGGTTAACTCATAACTAAGTGCTCTGTCTACTTTTAAGTTTTGTTTTTCTGCTGAAAGCATTCCTTGGTTAAAATCAGTGTGACAACTTTATCCATCAAGATATTATTTTTCTTCTTTTCTACGTGCTTCTTGAATTAATGAATGTTTGGAATGCAAATCGAAAGGCAAATCTTATATTACTTTCTTTACCTGGGATGGAAGATACATATTATTAAACAAAAAGAATATTCTGTACTCTTCGGGCACTCTTTTCTTAGTTTCGAATGTCAAGAAGAATATGCAGACAACTTTCCAGTGGGCTATCTAAAACAGACTTCAAAAATTTTTAACTAAGAAAGAAAGTGTAATGTGGATACATTCTAAAGAGGACTGTATAGAAACATTTTAAGCGAAAATATCTTGAGAGGAAAATTTTTAAGTAGCTTCTACTAAGTATGATACAGCAAAAATATTCTTTAGAAAAAATTAAGCGCATAAACTCAGAAGTGCCGTGATATTATAATTATTTTCAGCCTGTATGCTTATATATCCATTTATCTTTCAGCTACCTTAACTCGCACTAAACTTAAGTTTGCATAATCTAAGTCCAATAATAAGTCCAATGTCCATTTGCAATCCTCAAAACTTTCCTCACAAATATTATTACTTAGCCAACATAACTTCCTATAAGTGATAATAAATAAATCTGTTAGAAATTATGTTAACTGAACAATATGTGAATGTCACAAATCTTAAAAACATCCGCTGCTGTTCTGAAGTGAACGTTGACGGACGTATTGCAGCATTTTTGCATACGTTTTTGGCGCATCTTTTTTTAGTTTACTGTGTATTATGGAAAACTATTCAAAATATGATTTTGTTTATACTTACAAAATGTAATACTTAAAATCAATCTTAACTTACTGTGAATTTTAATTTCGATTCTACTGTCAATCCTTTAGTGTCGTGACATTTTAAAAATTAAATTTCAAGTAAAAGTTTTTATTAAACCAGTAATTTAAATGTCAAATTAATGGCATGCTAACATAGATATCCCATACAATATTAGCCGAAATATAAAAGCATTACTGTTTACAAGATACTACCAAGCATTACTGTTTACAAGATAAAAAGAAGGTATTCCACGTAAGATAACTTTATGTTTTACATAAAACTTCAAGAAATGTAGCAAAGATACTTCAATGGGTCAAATAACATATACTTTTATCTTCCACGGGCCAGGTTGCTATTCAGTAAAGCCTGACACATTCAGATTTAATCAAGAAGGTTACCTGAGTCATATGCTAAGCGATTTAAAAGCAATAAACACATTTCTTAGCAATATTTTTTCTACTTTTTAAAATAAAATATTAAATAACAAAATTAGTAACATTTTTTTAAATAAAGATGCATTAAAATCATAAGATGTTTAATTAGAAATATTCGAAGCTTTTATGAAATTACTCTTGGGAAGGCTAAATAATATATAGTGAGATAAAACTAAGTAAACAAGAATTCTTTTAATTGCATTAAACTTGATGGATTTTAAGAGACAGATTACTTCCATATATTTATTTAAACGTTGGGTTGCGAGTATAAGTAGTTACAGCTTGTCAAAAGGAGTAAGAAAAAGGAGCCATGTTATAATCGAGTAGATGCTTTACAATGCTTTCTTTTCTAACTTGTTAATTTTTTTTCGTGAATATTTAGTATATATATATATATTATACATACTAATATACGTGATTGTTTCGTCAGTAAAAAAAGTTATAGATTCTGTGAAAAGAGATGAAACCGTATGCCTTATATAGGCTCAGCATTCCTTACCCAAATATACGAAGTGTTGAAACAAAACATTTGAGCGCTGACAGGATTCCAGAAGTTAAAAATTAAATGCTACTAACACAAGTCATTACACCTGATTACGTACGATGGTTGGGTGTCGGTGATGTAAGTTCAGGCTCGAGTATAGTTATTTCCAACAACTATGGTTTAACAGCATAATTATGTGTGTGAGGAATAATGTTTCGATATGTGTTGGTTTAGAGTGCTAAAAGACATTGAAATGATTTTAAAAAGTATTGACACGAGTCTAAAAGTGTCTAAAGTTTTTTTTTTTATTTAAAAAATACTTTCGGCCTACCTGCTTGAGATATAAGTCTTACACAGTGTTGCAGCTTTTAATTCAATAAACATGTATATCATGTTTACTGAATTAAAACCATGATTATCATGCTCTGCAAATTTTGCTTTCCTTCGCCCCAGAAAAACTTTCTAAGTTATCTTATTAAGAAAACTGAACATTTATAGGATAAATTAAGAAAATACTGAAAACATGGAAAACTATATGCAACCTTTAACACTGCTAGGGAAATTCTAAACATACATTGCCTTGATGCTTTTAGAAATTTTGTAATTTTGCTGTTGAATTTTATGCTATGTGAGTGCGAAGGAAACGGTGTTTAATAATACAACTGAAAAGACAATTAACAAAAGTGGTTTAGCAGAAGTGATAAAGAGTGAAAGAGCAAATTGCTAGACAGCGAACTCATCGAAAGCGCTAAAACTCTTAAAGAATCCTTTGAGGCGACCGGTAAAATCTGAATTTTGAAATCCTGTGTTATATATATGGACTGTCTATTACCCGCCATGCGTTGCAGTGCTACTTAAAGGAAAGAAAGTGTTTGTGTTTTAATTCTGTTATGAAATTTTTTATGTTAGTTTTGGAGCATGTCTGCCTATTCCAGGCCACGTTGTACCGTGACTATTAGCAACATGATTTTGTAGTGTCGAGTACTTCTAGCTATTTGGCTTCATCTCGACGGTTTTCTACAAACCAGAGCCTTGCCCACGCGTTAACTTATCCTGTGAGCTGTTAGGCTAATCTACCACATTTTGAATTTGTTCAACGTACGTTTGTCGGGTTAAGCCAGAAATGGTTGGCTTTTGTAAACCCCAGCTAGAAAATTGTTAAGTTTGTGATCGAATAAAAGGGTCTTATACGCCCTTCTTCTGACTTTTGTTTTGTTTCACAAGGCTAGAAGATAATTCTTCAATAGTGTTTTTTTGAAGTCCCCAGTGCATGCTCCGTAAAGAACTAGACTTAATGAGGTATTCATCAGCCTGTTGGATCCCGTCGATGGAATTAGGAAACAAACTGCGCTACTAAAGTACTTACCTTTGAGCCAGACTCTACAAAGGCTTTATACAGAAACATTACACATCAAAGATTGTTAAATAAAGATATTTTTATTTGCAGCATATATTTCTATTAGGCAATTCGAGCGAATCCCACATTCTAATACATAAATTTAAAAAAATTGTTTTAAATAAATTTATATAACAATAAAATGAAATTAAATATTGTTGCCACTCACAAATTATATTAACAAAATTTGGTATGTGTTTACGTAAAGTTAAAATGTTTATATTAAAATTAATAAATACAATACTTAATGAGCAGACGATAACAATCGTTTTTCATTGTTGCTTATATTTTTAACAGAAAAATGCTAAATGAAGTTGAGAAACTCTGTTCACTAACCATTAACTAATCATGTTCCACTGTTCACTTTGACAAGTGCTTTTAGAAATGACTGAGCCGTAAACCTGAGGCTTCATAAACATTCCAAACGATCGAGCAATAATAGCTTATTGGTATTCATCAGACTCCACCTTGAAATATGTCATCTTCTGTGCACAGATTTGGCTCTAGTGAGGCAGAAGTACCTAGACAATAGTTAACGAAGGTTTAAAAGATTTGATGCTTTTTGAAGCGTCATATTTTTAAAAGGCAGAATATTCAGCTCTGGCTGCTGTCAAAACCAGATAGAAGCTTAGGGCGACCACGCAGAAGGGCGATAGAATTGCAGTTTCCAAACTTTTTTTATATAAAGTGTTACTGAAAGTTGTTAAAGCCACTTTTTTCACTTATAAAGCAAATAAGCATATTAGAGTATATTGTTTAATTAATTTTTCCTTTCGCTTACATACCTGTGTAATATTAAGACAATCGTTTAATGCATTCTGAGGTCACGAGATTATGATAACAGGAAACATGGTCATGTAGGAAAATGAAACTTTTTACATATATGTGAAATTATGAAATGAATTTACATGAAAACCAAATGGTGCAGTTTTTGTTGTTTCAAGAAGAGAAACAAGGGTGTATGCTTCAATCGAAATTATTTTTTTTTATATCTTAGTTCCCGATTTTAGATATTTTTGAAATATTGCGATATTAGATAATTGCGTTGAAGTATAATTTAGGTATTAGGTTGTTATTGTTTTATATACAAGAGTGAATATTGTTTTATAAAAATATATTTTTAGGGCAGGAAAACTATTAGTCTCAATCCTCAGGTCATCACTTTTGCTGTCTTTTTTTCACTTTTCCAATAACTAATCCGTATCACTGCCAGGCGCTTAAATAAATATTAAAAAACCAAAAAATATATAATGCTTATATAAATTCAGCTATTGTGATTTCACAGTTCCAGCTACTAATTAATAATGTAACCAACATGTTTCTCATAAAAGTATAATTTATCTTTAAAGCCATATAAAGCAATAAGCAAGCTATCGTAAACTAAATGAACGTGCATATGGTTTGTATTTGCAACTCATGAAAACTTAGCAGTAAAGCAACCGTGTAATCAAACTGTCACATTCTTGCCACTAGGTGGCGGGCATCTTGCTGTAATTACTCGATTTCGATTTCGATTTCCGAGAAGCAGTCGAGATTGGAACCGCTCTGAGGAGCGTAAAGACTCAGAACTAAAAATGTACTGTTTTAAAATAATTATCACCTACCTTGTAAATAGTGTATATTAGCTTTTTATTTCAATAAATAATTAAAAGACAAGATGGCCTGCTAATTGTAATAGAAACTCTTACTGGAAAACGTGATTATTAGAAGCCTGGCGTCGAGAACACTGAAGATGCAGCAGGTAAGGAATTTTACATTAATTTTATTGTAAATAGAAGAACCTGATGCAACATTTTTATGGCGCCCGAACAGGGACGCCAGGTTTTTTGAAAAGTTCTAATAAAGTGAATTCAAAAGCTGAATATTAAAATTGAAGATTTTAATACTTGTTCTTGAAGTATTCAGCAAAAGAATAATTTTGTTTTCTAAGTAAGAGTTAAATATTTGTTTTTCATGAGACGTATATTTTTTGTGTAAATGTTTGAATCTAAGAAAGATAATGGCTGAAGTAGATAAATTAAAAAAGAAAAGAAGTATCTTAAGAACTGCCGTTACAAAACTATTTAAGAAAATCGAAAGTGAATTAAATAAATCTGAAGGTAGTATTAATGAGCTCGAAGAATTGTTAGAACAGCTTAATGCTAAAACCGAAACGCTATCTAATGCCGATGTGGAAGTTGAACCAATTCTGAGTGTAGATGAATTCGAAATTACAGAACAATATCGCGAGAAGATAACGTTATGGAAATTCAGGCTTAAGAAACGGATTAAGGAACTTAATCATGACTTAAATGCACCGAACACACAGCAAAATATAAAAGATACACCTAATGTTAAATTACCAAAACTTTCGATTCCCGTATTTTATGGGAACAGTAGTCAATGGCTTACTTTTTGGAATAGTTTTGAGTCCTCAATACATAATAACGAATTATTGAACAAAGTAGACAAATTTAATTACCTGAAAGCGTATTTAGGAGGAACAGCTGCTAATTGCGTTCAAGGACTTCCGTTATCGCCGAAACATTATGATTCAGCAATTCAAATCTTACACGACCGTTTTGGAAGGAGAGACATTCTTATTAATGCGCACATGAATAATTTGCTGAATATTGAATCATTAAAAAATGCGAATGACATAAAAACATTTCGTAATTTGTATGATAAAGTACAAACACAGATTAGATGTCTCGAAGCGTTAGATGTTGTATCGGAATCTTACAGCGCTTTGCTGTGTCCGATGATTTTGAAGTTATTGCCTTCAGAATTAACGCTTGAATTTCATAGAACACAAAATGTTGGCACCGATTATAACATAAAAGATTTAATGTCATTTTTACACGCAGAACTTTCATCCCGCGAACGCACAAGGTCAACGTTTTCGCAACAGCAAAAAGTATCCGATCGGCGACAGTCTTCTTCCCCCCCTGCAACGAAAAGCGCATATGGTCTCTCAAATAGACATAATAAACCAAAGATTCCGACCGCTACGGATTTGTTTACAAAATCCGAATGCAGAGAGGAAAATATGAACTGCGTCTTCTGTAATCAATTCCACAAGATTTATGACTGTAGTTTCGTTTCCGGATTATCATTACAAGAAAAAAGGGACATTTTAAAAAGAAAATGTGCTTGCTATAAATGCCTAAAATTACACCATTTGGCTCAAAACTGCAGAACAAAAATAACTTGTTCTATTTGTAAAAAACAACATGCAACTATTATGTGTAATAAACAAAATCCTTCTGTCGAAGTTTCGGAAATTAAAAAAGACGAACAGATAGAAAATAAAGTACTTTCAAATCAAGCAGGATGTTCAGAAGTATATTTGCAAACTTTAATTGTTCGCATATATGGAAGAGGGAATAACCAATTTGTTCGAGCGATAATTGACACCGGAAGTCAAAACTCATACATAAGCAGGTATGCAGCAGAAAGGTTACAATTAAGAAGCTTAGGTGAACAAAGTGTAACCCACGGACTTTTCGGTGGCATAGAAGTTTCGGAAAAACATAAACGTTATAGAATAAAATTGGGTAGCGTAGATAAACGGTATAATTGCGAAATCAATGTATTGGATGAAAGAAAAATATGTTCTTCGGTCCCTAAAATCAAAAATATACATTGGATTAGGGAACTTAGAAGAAGAGGAATTTACGTCAGTGATGTTTTTGAAAATTGCAGATTATTTCAGGAGAACCCCCAAGAGATTCATTTGTTGTTAGGGACAGATGTTGCTGCAAATTTATTTACAGGTAAAATCGAAGTTCTTCCTTGGGGAAGATTAGTTGCTGTAAGTACAAGACTTGGGTGGACAGTCATGGGGAAAGCGAACACTGACAATTATGAAATAGAAAATTCCTTTTCCACGCTTTCGTTATCTTTACATATTTCTGATGCCACGCTGTCAGAACTGTGGAGGCTTGATGTTATCGGAATAACAGATCCAGTTACAAAGAAGGCTAGAGAGGAAAGGGATTTGCAAGCAAAATTGCAGTTCGAAAATTCTGTATCTCTAAACGAAGAAGGGCGTTATGAAGTCGCACTTCCGTGGGCGGAGAATCATGTACCACTCTCCACCCACAAGGATTTAGCGTTGAAACGTCTACAATCTACCACCCAGAAACTTTTATCTCAAAATTTATTTTCTTCATACAATGCAGTTTTTAATGACTGGTGTAACTTAGGAGTGATCGAAGAAGTTAAAGAAAATATTGCGGTTGACTATGGACATTATTTACCGCATAGACCGGTGATCAAAGAAAATAGCTCAACACCAATTCGACCGGTGTTTGATGCGTCTGCGAGGAAACAATCGTCTCCTTCTCTAAATCAGTGTTTGGAGTGTGGACCAAATTTGATAGAACTAATTCCATCTCTTTTGTTGAGATTTCGGGAAGGCAAGTTTGCTGCTATAGCAGACGTTGAAAAGGCTTTCTTACAGATCAGTGTAAGGCCTCAAGATAGAGACTGGCTTCGGTTTTTCTGGTGGAATGATGTGGAAGAAAGGAAAACGAAAATATTTCGTCATACTAGGGTAGTATTTGGGGTTAAGAGTAGTCCTTTCCTTTTGGCAGCTGTTATAGAATTCCATCTACAAAAGTACATGAAAAATTCTTCATATGATACGGAGATAATAGCTAAACTCTTGCGTAGCTTCTACGTAGATAACGTTGTTGCCAGTTTTGACAAAGAATCCGAGATGATTCAGTTCATCGAAAAATCTCGAGAAATAATGAATGAAGGAAAGTTTAATCTTCGAGGTTGGTTACATAATGGAGATAACCTGAAACAGGAAACTATTTCACCCGTATTGGGTCTGTTATGGAACTGTCAGAAAGATAATTTAACTTTGAATCTGAATTGGCTAGAAGATTTTGAAATGGGTATAATAACGAAGAGAACAATTCTCGCTGTAACACACAAAATATTTGATCCTATTGGTATTGTGAGTCCTGTTCTCTTGTATTCTAAAATATTGTTGCAGAACCTATGGAAAACAGGAATTTCTTGGGATACTGAAGTTGACGAGAGTACAAAACAAAATTTTGTGAATTGGTATAAAAGCCTTTTTCTCTTAAAAGAAATATCCCTCCTACGTTGGATACATTCCAGCAAGGACAATAGGAAGTTCTGCAGCATTCACACATTCTGTGATGCCAGTAGTAATGCGTATGCTGCTGCAGTTTTCTTGAGAACTGTGACGAATTCTGGAGTTGAAATTCATCTGTTGGCATCGAAGTCTAGAGTAGCTCCCGTAAAATCTATTACGATCCCTCGTCTGGAATTGATAGCTGCCACGATAGGTGCCAGACTATGCTCTTCTGTTTTAAATGGTTTGCAATGGCAAAATATGGAAACGCATTTTTGGACGGATTCTACAACAGTTTTGACATGGATTCAAAGGGAAGAGATTGTCTGGGCTGTCTTTGTGGAAAACAGAGTCAGGGAGATTAGGAAACTGACGGATCCAAAAACGTGGAAACATATTGCTGGAACAAAAAATCCAGCTGACCTCCCATCAAGAGGTTGCACCGCTAAACAACTTTTAGTAGTTAGATGGTGGGAGGGCCCCGACTGGCTGAAGAAAAATCAGGAAGAATGGCCTAGACAAAGGGAAATACCGGACATGGAAATAGTGAATTCAGAAAAAAGGAAATCAGTCATTTCTGCACTAAATACGCAAAGGGTAGAACATTTTTTTGAGAAATATTCATCTTACCATAAAATGTTAAGAATAACTGCTTGGATATGCAGATTTATCAAAAACTGCAGAAGACCAGATTCTAAACAATCAGGAGAACTCACGGTCCCGGAAATAGAAACTGTAGAAAAGAAAATATGCAAGATAATACAAATAGAAGCATTTGGCAAAGAACTTAAAGTTAGCAACCTTTGTACCTTTTTTGACTCAGATGGCCTTATTCGGTTAAAGACCAAGATTACTAGAAGAGAGGAAGAAGAAAATTTTCTCTGTCCAATTGTATTGCCCTAAAATCATGACTTAGTTCATAGGTTAATTTTAGATTACCATTTGCGACTATCCCACGCTGGTGTGCAGTTCGTACTAGCCAATATTCGACAGAAATTCTGGGTCCTGAGAGGAAGAAAAACAGTACGTAAAGTTCTTATGAAGTGTGTTCGCTGTAGAAGATATAGCGCAAAGAATATAGAGACTGTTCCAGCACCTCTTCCTGAAGATCGAGTTCGAGATGCTCTGGTGTTTGAAGTGACCGGAGTCGATGTAGCCGGTCCTCTTTATTTACGAAAAGGAAAAAAGGCATGGATCTTGCTCTTTACTTGCGCGGTCTATCGCGCGATACATCTTGAACTGATAGAAAGTTTATCAACTAATGCGTTCATCTTGGGATTAAGGAGATTTATTGCCAGAAGAGGTCGTCCAAGTATTATTTACAGCGACAATGGCACTAATTTCGTTGGAACTGAAAATCTTTTAAGATCGATAGATTGGAAAGAAATAGAATGTAATTCAACTAGTATGAGAATACAGTGGAAGTTTAATCCTCCAACTGCTTCATGGTGGGGCGGTTGGTGGGAGAGGTTGGTACAAACAGTGAAGAAGATGTTGAGAAATGTTCTCGGCAAGTCCTGTGTCTCTTATGAGGAAATGTTGACTATACTTTGTGATATCGAATCAGTAATCAACTCAAGACCCCTTACGTACCTTTCAGAAGATCCAAATGATCTTACGGCACTAACTCCTTCAATGTTTCTACAAGATGTGCACGACGTCGGAGTGCCTGACTTAGACTACCTGGATACCATTAATCTGACAAAAAGATACAAGTTCTTGCAGAACTTAAGAGAACATTTCCGCAAAAGATTTCGTGGTGAATATTTAGCTATCCTAGTGCAAAAACCATCTAAACGATCTACTCGGACTATCAACAAAAATGACTTGGTGTTTGTCGGCAGCGACAACAAGAAGAGAATAGATTGGCCAATAGGTCGTGTTGTAGAACTATATCCTGGGAAAGACAACGAAGTACGTGTTGTCAAAGTGAAAACTGCAACGGGTGAACTCCTAAGACCTGTGAAACGTATTTATCCTCTCGAACTTGATAGACCTAACTTGTTTAGTGACTTCACCATGAACATAAAAAACTCTGCGGATAAGTGTTACAGTGATATGAACTATCAAACTAGATATGGACGTAAAACTGTAAAACCTCTTACATATTTTTAAATTGCTATATTAATTTTTGTTTCTTTTCAGTATTTTAGAAATTTAATTGTCCTAACAGTTGTCAATTGGAACATGTTATCTGGATATGGTATGAATGTAATGCAGAAAATGTTTAGATGTGTAATCCTTCTTTGTAAGTATTAATTTTAGAGCATTAGTTACTTTTCATATTTGTGAAAGTTGTACTTGAATTTTTGTTTGATTATTGATAAATTTTGTTTTGATTTTCCCATCTTATCGAGGTAAAATCAAAAGGTGGGAGGATGTCACATTCTTGCCACTAGGTGGCGGGCATCTCTTCCTTTACTTTTGCTGTAATTAAGTTCCGAGAAGCAGTCGAGATTGGAACCGCTCTGAGGAGCGTAAAGACTCAGAACTAAAAATGTACTGTTTTAAAATAATTATCACCTACCTTGTAAATAGTGTATATTAGCTTTTTATTTCAATAAATAATTAAAAGACAAGATGGCCTGCTAATTGTAATAGAAACTCTTACTGGAAAACGTGATTATTAGAAGCCTGGCGTCGAGAACACTGAAGATGCAGCAGGTAAGGAATTTTACATTAATTTTATTGTAAATAGAAGAACCTGATGCAACAGAAACGCGAGAAATCAGTCTTCATTTCCTGAAGCTTCACTATAGCGGACGATTTTAAAAAAACTAACAGCTCAACAGTTAGTTCGAGTTTCGGCGGAATTTGCATGTAAATAGCTTTTCCCCTTGTCTCCAAGTAAATTTCTTTGTTACTTTTATTAATTTTGCCATGTTTTCGTTATGAATATTTATATATTTATACTGATTCAAATTATTTTCTATAAAAATTAAATTTCCCATCCCAGAGGCAACGAAGTACCCCAAACCCTTATTCCTTCACCCTCGTGATAAACAGTAGGCAATTATTCGGATTCATTCGCCTTTCGTCACACAGCAATTCGTTCATCTGATCCGAATATAATAAATTTTAATTCGTCTGCAAATATAATATTGTTTCAATATGATAAATGTAGCCCAGACTTCAATGCATTTTGAAAATTTTCACACAGTGCAACCATTTTAGTACATCATAGATAATTAGTTGAATACTTTACCTGACGAAACTTTTGGATATTTTGAATACTTTGGCCATTCTTAGAATGATGAATAGTTAAATTTCAAACTGAACTTATTGTTAATGTGTAGCTTTGCTAGGTTCACTTCAGATATAGAGCTGTTAATTATGTTTTGATGAATAAGTAACACTTTTCAAATGCAGACGATAACCCTTGTGATGTAATTTAATGGAAAACAAAAAATTATGGCAAGAAATATCATCTGATAAAATATCTCAAAAACTTTTGAGTGTTCGAATTATTATGTAAGTTAGTGATCGCATATATTATGTGATTAATACTTTGAATAAATTACTTTATTACAAGGAATATTTAAATGATGCTTAAAATACAGAAATAATGTATTTAAAAAATTGAAGTCTGTGTTTCAATATTCAGTATAAGATTTATGCTATCGAAGTTTTAATCTTACAAGTATATACAGTCCGAAAACAGATGTGAGCCACTTTTCATACACCTACATGGTCAGTTTCTTCATTATTTAGTAATTAATTATGTATTCCTCACAATAGAAAATGATTAACTATATCTATATGGACACGAATATTTATCATTTTCCATTTTATGGAGGAATGGAATTATTATTATACATGGTATCCCTGAATTCATGGGATACACTTTAAGGGTAGGTAAAATACATATAAAGAAGCATTTTTTATATAGCAGTGAGGGATCGGAAATAAAAAGTGTAGACGGAAAAGACAGAGATGCTGAGGAAATGAAAAAAAGCTCTTTAGTTATATTAATGGTAAGTGCTCAAATATGCCAGCACCAGTGTCGATACAGGCCTAGTAGCGTCTAGCAAGAGATCGGTTTACTCTTTCGAAGATGCTTCTCTTCTGTTAACAGTTCACAGCCCTGTACATAAGATGCATGTCTGCTTTCTCAAAGAGTGTAAATTGCTCCACCACGCATAAAAATCTCTAAGAGCAAAGAATTATTTGAAGCTCGCAGAATACCATTCAAGCTCAATAAAAGTGTTTTGCCGAAGATTAATAATACAAACAAATTCAGCCTCCATATTAAATAATTTTCCTCCTTAGAATTCATTTGTTTTTTTAAGCTATGTCGTTCAATTTCTAATATCACTTGCTCTAAAAATCTTTTACGAAAATACATGCTGCCTAGCTGTTGTGACACTGTCCTCTACCACTTACAATATATCCTGATCACTGAATTGACACTTCCAGGGCTTTATTGCTGTTAATGGTCGGACGTTTCAGCACTTACTATAAATAATGTTATGGAGATAAGGATCTTTTTTTTATTTCCTCAATATTTCCTGTTCCTTCGCCTACACATGTTATTTCTGACCTCATATTGCTGTACAAAAAATGCTTCTTTATATGTATTTTACTTACGTTAAAGTTTGGCCAATGAATTCAGGGACACCTTGTGTAGTAAAAAGGTCCACATGATTGTGCCCAGCAGCAAACTGATGAACTATGAACTAAGCAAAAGCAAATAAAACATTGACGTTAAAATCTAAATTTTTCAAATTTACGTTTTATTAATTTTTATTATTATTATTGTTATTATTATTATTATTATTATTATTTTTGGTTTTTGTTTTGAATGAAGTTTTTTAAATAAACCATTGTCAGTTTAAACGTGAATATTGCTTAGCTTTAAGAACACATGTAAAATGCCTTACGAATTGAGCTTTTGGAACTACTAACACATTTGGTATACCTTCACAGAATGCTAGTGTTACGGTGAACATCTGTTCAAAAATCATTGCTGTCAGTACTTTAGAAATCTCAGTTGAAGAATGAAATAAATAAAATATAAAGCTGCAACAGAAATCAATCAAACCGAAAAATAGCTCATCTTTTTCATCCTTTACAATACCAGTCTAATCTTGAATCTCAATCACTGAATTCTTGTAGAACTCCTCGGGCTACATAGCGCTTCTCATAAAGTGACCACCACATAGACATGAAGTAAAAAATCGAATATTGAAGAAGCCTTCGAAAAGATCACATTATTGGAGCACCTTTTTTTTTATCCTTTTCTCATTTCATTCAGCCTTATTATTATTTACTTTTTTGTTGTTTAGCGCGCGGAGATCACTGAACTCGGCGCTTACTGCCATCAGTCCTACCTTTGATCATACGCTTCAAATGAGTTGAGTCTGGGCGCCTTATATGTTATTGATGGATACATGTGAGCATTTAAAAGCTTCCGAAAGGTTTCTTAGAATTTTTTTGTATATCTCCATCATTACAGCCTAAAAAAATGGAAAAAAGGGTTACTTTAAAAAATGCATGTAATTGACTTTTTCTATTTGATGTATCATTTACGTTTTCGCAACTTTTTATACTCAGTTTATAAATGGTTACTTATTTTGATAAGTTTATTATACAGGTTGTTTGACGAATCTTTCTTTCTATGTTTTGCTTCGGTAAAAGAATAAATGTAGTTACAGAGAAATTAGTAAGGATGCTTTTAAACCAGTGGAGCGAGCCAGTATAATTAAACGTTTCCTATTTTAGAACTGTTTGTAACTATTTAACTAATCAATAAATTAATTTAAATACGTGTATATTTTTTTAAATGGAGGGTCTAAAAAATATAGTATTATGCAGTATAGTATCAATTATGATCAAATATATTATATAATCAAATATCCTTTCCATTCCTTTGGTTTCGTAAAACGGCTTTGTTGTAACCCAAACAAGACTTTTTTGTCTTGAATATGTCTAAGGAATATAAACAGAACCACTATAGTTATATTTATGAATAATAATGAAGCCACTACGGAATCGGCAAACATTTTTCAAACGCTTTTATTGCCAATGAGAAGCATAAAATATTATTTAAAAGTATATTGCCTTGTTTTATAACAATAGTAATCTAAATATATTGTAAATCTGAAAGATATAATAAAAATGTCGCATGGCTGGCAATGATGTATCGATTTCTGGTACCTTCTTCCTAGCGATCGGAAAGTTCCTTCAGAGATATTTTTAAGCTATACGTATATGTAAAGTAAAAATATATGTAAAACAAATTTCTAACTTTAATTGGCAATAGTTACTCATGTTCTTCATTTTAATTTTGTTTATTTTCCCTTTCTGGTTTAATAATAAAATAATAACTGCTTACAATACAGTTATTTAAACTGCGTTATTTAAAGTTATGTCATATCAAACGATCTCACATAACGCTGCGAATGTCGGTACGTTTCAGCCAATCAATGAATAAGAGTTCATTTGACCTCAAAACGTTTTTGGGGAACCATAATCTTTTGACTCTCTCCTAGGACTTCTTTGGAATGCACTTTTCTGCTTGCTTGCTTTTAATACTTAGCGACCCACTTCTCTGTGTCATTCATTGCACTTGTCTTAAGATATAATAAAATCTAAAATACGAATAAAAATATGATGATGCTCTCATATTGATGCTAATGCAGACTTCGCTCATATTGATGTGTGGATCAGAATATCCTTCTATGGAATTATTCTGTCCTGAAGTAAATTATCCTGAAGTCAGGCTGCGTCTGACTACAACTGCTCAATTACGTATTTTACATGCCAGCGCCATTTATAAAACCATCGGCCCGATCAAAATTATCTGTATCTTCTCTTGCATCCTAAAACATTAACCCCACACATATATATGTCTCTGTGTTCGTAAGATAATATACGATATAATGTAAGATATACATGCAAGATAAAGATAAAATTTCAACTTTGGTATGCATCATAAAAGAGTCTAAAGGTTTGGTTCCCTTTTTGTCCTAAGAATAGCAACATGCTTACAGTAATCTCCTGCTTTACAAAGTATGCAACTTACGTAAATCGCATTTAAATACGTGCACAAAAGCCATAACATTCAAACTGAAACCAGTTAGAAATAAAGAATCCGGAAATAATTTCTTTCTCCGACGACCCATGTTTCTTCAATTCATATAAATAATCGCCTGGTTAGTGTAGTCACTTGTTTATCACCGTTATTGTTCATTGTTTATCTAATCTTAAAATGAATCTGAAGCGCAAAACCATTTAAAATTAAAGATCTGAAACTAATTTGGAACAAAATTTGAAACGAATTCGCATATATGAAGACAAAAATAAATTATCAACGATAATTCGGGACGTAAGTGAACCTATTTCTACATAATAAAGGATATACTTTGCAATGAAGAATAAAGTTCTCATTTTCAAAAACACCAATGATGATGATATATAAATTAAATAGGTTGAATTGTACAAATATTACCAACGCCAGAGGCCGGCCCAATTTCAGATATAGAGAAATTGCTGTATCACTGGATCGAAGATTCAGCGCAGAAATGTATATACCATTGAGCTTTCGGATTATCAAGGAAAAGGCTAGGTCTTTATATAAAAACTTTCAAAAGAAGGCTGTTATTCCGGATACGGAGTATAATCCGGATTTAAAGTGCGAACAATTCAAGAAGCGTGCCTTTCTACATCACGTCAAAGTGCGGATGTGAGGCAGCAAGTGCGGATATTGACATGGCAACTGCTCATACTTTCGTCAAAATGACAACTCATATAGTCCCTGACTACCTTTAGTCTTCAAGATCGCGAGAGCTATAAACTACCAGAGAATATCTCTCTCTAAAACCATACATCTCCACCATTGCCGAGCCAATCTAATTAGTTGTCGCGAGACTTTTTTTTTATTTGAAAAGCTTTATTTCAATTTCATTTTATATTCTATAACATATTTTTATGGTTTGTATTCGAGTAAAAACTGCTCCACGATGCATCATGTATAAAGCAATATTGTGCAATTAATGTAAACTGAAATAAAAATTCAATTTAAAGTTTAATTTTTTTAATTACATAAATATGAAATTAATTATACGCTAAATCAGTAATAATCAAAAATTTTTTAAACAAATAATGAATATAAATTACTGCTATTGCTTTCCAAAGGAAACAAGCTCAATGCTCATAAATTAAAACAGGTAACCATGTAAAAGGGAAAAGTATCATCTAAATTAAAAAAAAAATTTTTTTCAAAGTATTCTGCTTTAAGAAACAAAGCATTGCTAATAGAAATTAATATAAGTTATAACGAATTAAATTTAAGATTAAGTTGAAAAATTTTTGGAAACTTGAGAAAGAAAAGTTGAAAAACAATAAATTAATTAAAATAAATGAAGACTGGGCTAAATCGTTTTCAAGGGGACAGCCGAGAAATGATTATTCCTCCTTTATTTAATAATTAGAACTTTTCTTAATTCGGGCTATATTTATAACCGGATCCAAAGTAATTCAAGACGTAGAATTAATTATTTTATGAAATAATTAATTTAATAAATAATATAATTTACTTTATTTCTACATTATCCCAATATAGCTTTAATTTTCGTAAAAATTACTAAATGCAATATTAATCAAATAAAACGCTTCTGTAATTTTACTGTAAGGGATTTTCCTGCTCCCTAATCAAAATTTTAGACGAAAGCTTTCCTTTTTACATTCTTTAACTT
Organism: Stegodyphus dumicola; assembly: GCF_044657685.1. Taxonomy (NCBI): domain Eukaryota; kingdom Metazoa; phylum Arthropoda; class Arachnida; order Araneae; family Eresidae; genus Stegodyphus; species Stegodyphus dumicola. The sequence goes on along the minus strand of NC_140769.1, from coordinate 80,668,007 downwards.
AAGTCGGAAAAAAAAAAAAAAAAAAAAAAAAAAAAAAAAAAAAACTAATGGCGTCGTCTTTCCCCACGACATATCGCTGAAAGCAAAACGCGCTGGAAATCACTATTTGAGAAACAATTATTCGGACAAAAAATGGAAAAATATTGTCACAAAAGATGAATCTAGAATACATTTAAATGAACGCAATAAAAAGAGATCCATTTATTACCATCAAAGAAAAGAAAAAAATTAAAAATTTAGAACATGGTTCAAAGAATCTAAAGAAAATTTTTCAAAGGGATTTATGGTTTTTGTTGGTTTTTGATATAACTACAATTAAAAATTGAATAGATTGCAGAAAGAAAACTGTTAAAGTCAACTCCACATATTATCAGGAACATATTTTGTATCCAGTTTCCAAATATGAAATATCTTCTCTTTACTCACAGTGCCATACACAAAGAAAGGAGCCACAAGTCAAAACCCACTGTTAATTTCGCGGAAAAAAATGAAACAAGAAACGAGTATCGCCATACCCTTCATTCATATCCCTAATAAATTTTCTGATATATCATCCAACGGATTTTTGCGCTTTTTAAATTTTAAAAAGCGGTTTATTCAGACTTCGACCTAACCTCTTTGGATTTTGGAAAACTCTTCAAGAGGAACGGGATAAAATACCTCTTCCGCTACTAAAAAAAGTTTTATTGTCTTGGGAAATTACGGTGCAGAAAGATAGTGAAGGATAAGTGTTATCAAATGGAACATTCAAAACGGAAACATTTTAAGTAAAATATTTCTGTGAACACAAGGAAAATCGTCTAAAAACTATGCGAAGAGCCTTAGTAGCTCTGAAATGTATCATTTCAAAATTAATTATTGTCATATTTTCTTTTATAATGACCATAATTCCAGTACTTACATAACGCAGGATGTCTCTCAGCTAATAACAACATTAAAATTTCAAGTATCAAAATTTTAGTCAGCCAGTGGAATTAAAATAGAACCATAACTTATCTAATTTTAATGAACAATTTTTTCTTTTCACGCTTGGTTAAATGACTTAAAATCGCACTTATTAGACGATTCTCATTAAGGAAAAATGAAAGAACTAATGAGGAAATATGAAAATTGCAGAAACAGCATAACATTTTGTACGAAGGAGCTAATATGTGTAAATCTGCTTATAGTAATAGTTAATTTACAATGCATAAAATGAAAACAAAATGGTTTATCACAATACGAATTTTGCGAAATGTTGTACATAATGTATCCTTGCAAAAAGAATAAAAATATATTTATTTCTAGTGCATATGCCCTCACATATTAAGAGAAAAAAAAAAGAATGAGCACCACGTGCAAGAGACAGAAATGTGTCTTACGTTCGGTGTTATTGCCTCATGAAGTCACGTGCTTCAAATATAGCATAAATTTGACCTTTATGCCATATTTACATAAACTTGATTTTTGTGTCAGGGAGATGGCAAGGTAAATAATTAGCTTACGATCTATTTAAAATTCTACTCTACACTTGTCCATTACCTTGTAATGCAAGTTAAAAGTGAGAAGTGAATAAATATATTCCTTTAAAAATTAATAGTTTTCAAAAGCATTCACAAAAGTCTGCAAAGGGATTAAAAGAATTTAACTGAAAGTGATTTCAAAAACTGCACATGCAAGCAATATATGGGCTAACACAAATAGATTGCTTAAAAAAAAATGAAAAGATATACAAAATTTTATTAGGATATCGTAGAAGATTAACGATTTCTAAAAAAAATAGATTAAATTTATTCTGTGTGAGCTAGTATTTTTTGTTTATAAAATTTAGAACGTTTTCTCAGAAATTTATCTTACAACTTTATTTAGCATAGGACAAATATAAAATTCCTCAAGAAGTTCTAATGTTCATTAAATCACCTCAATTTGAATAACATTCAAAATTGACAAGTGTAAACAGCAAAAATGTTCTTTTGATAATTTTAGAACTTTAATATTAATTTTTAAAAGTTTTTCAATGAATTATCATTGCCTCTGGAAACAGATTCTTAAGCAAGTATTGTTTATGTTTATAGCATTTTCTGTAAAAAGTTTTATACTTTTTACTGATCGATCAATTAACTATAGGCAGTAAAAATATCTTATACAAATGTTTTTTCAGTATGTGGAATTTTGGTATACATTATTTCATAGTTTTTGTTAAATGACACTTGTTCACAAATTAAGAAAAGCATCAAAGAGAAAATTCACAGAATAAACCATAATGACTGAGACGTTTCAGATTTTGAAAGAAATGTTTTAACCTAGTAATGATACTTTGGTCTCTAAAGTCTTGAAATATTAATGTCAAAATCTTTAGACATGATTTCAGACTGAAAATTTCTTGAATACACTCAGTATGATGTACAAATTGTAACAGACGATAACGAGATTTTTCATTAGCATAAAGAAATCATTCTTTCCTCGCACATTCTGGCAACCTGCAGTATTATTTACAGTAATGTCAATTTTCATTTACTTTAAATATGCTTTTTTAAACCATATATTAGTGTTAAGATAACATTTTGATATAACCTTGGTCAACAGACAAACAAGGTTACGCTCTTTCCAACTATCGAGTTCAGTGATGTTTTTTGACTTATAGAAGTGGGAGAAAGGAAGACACAAAGGGAGTCAGTGATGTCACACACTCAAAGATTTCTGGTCAAGAAGAGCAAATATCTTACAACAATGTTTCTTTTGAATGTAGGATTTTTAAGTAATAATTTGTTTAAAACTTCTATTTCCTTCTCTTCTACCCTGAATTAGGCATTAACAAATTAGACTAATTTATTATTAGCAGTGTGATTTAGTTTTAGAACGTAAGTAAGATTTTACTGAAATATCTTCGGCGATAATCTTAGTAGACGAGTGCAAGCATGTTCGAAATTGCTAGAGTTCAAGATCCATTCCCTCCTCAGATTTTAGCATTTTCTTTCTCTTAAACCTTTTCTCCCATACTTTGAAAGAAATTTCTTCGACGTGCACATTGTTTCAAATTCGCAGATTTCATATCTTTGCAAAATAGAAAGAAAAATATTTGGTACAAGCATCGGTAAACAAGGGATCCATTGAAACAACTGCATCGCTATATCTTTAATAATTAAACCTTTTCTGTATTATGTAACTGCAAAAATATACATGTTGGCTTAATTTGCGATAGAACAGCATAACTTTTTCTCATATTTGGCTTTGCCATTTTGAATACTTTAGTTTAATTATAAAATTTTATGCTTTATTTTATATTTTATCTTTAGATTTTAAGGTATAATTTCTAAATTAGGAAGCTTATAAGCTTATCGCAACTGCTTGAATCAATCTGTATTTCGATACCAGGTCTAAATTTCTTTTTAATAATAATTAGATATTAATTTAATATTGTAATAATTAGATATATACTAGCATGATTTAAAATGCAGAGGATAAGAGTATAAAGATGATAGCTTGATTTATTTTTAAGGAATAGGCTTATTAATATATATTTTCGAAAATAGAACTCATTACCAGTATATAAGCACGCTAACATTATTCAGCTATAGCCAATCTGGACTTCCGTTACGGGTTCTGTGGCATGTAATTTTAATTTTATCGTCAAAAGTTGCTACGAAATTCGAAAATGTTAACAAAGCTAATAAAATATTAAAATCGAAAACATGTTTTTTATAAACCGATGTATCTATTTCAATAACAGAAGAAAAAAACTGTGTAGTAAGTTGTAATCACTTTTGTAGTATAATTATGCAATGAAAGATAGAAGAAGATTAGAAAAAGTTCTCAGGTAATAAAAATGATTAATCAACACATACTGTCAATACAGCACAATGGAGATTAGATTAGTCATTTTCAAAGGCAGTTGAGTTTCGACAAGATTCAATTTGAAAGTAATTAACATAAAGCTTTGCTACTGTAGTTAAGATATATTTACGAGAATAACATACAATGGGACATCTATCTACTGCGCGATTAATAGCTGAATGATATATATAACTAATCATTTAATGAAGCAATTATAAATTTTGTTTTGGAAAATACGAAACAGTGGGATGTCTGATACAGCATATTAGTATGCGGAGCTGCTGACTGCCGTGATTAACACATTATACTTTAATAACATTAAAAGTATGATTTTATGATATGGTTAATCAGAACTCATGTTTTCTCATAGTGATTTCAAAGGAACTTAACTTGTTGTTTCTATTTTCAGGTGCTATTTCAAGTTGTTTGCGTCGTTGGTAGTTTTCTTGCTGCTTAATGTAATGTCCTCCCAAAGTGCTCCAGCCTTCAAGCTAAAGAGTTACATGGCATATAGAAAGAATAATGGAGGGTATCCTCCTCGTGCCGATCGTCGGCTTATGGACGGAACTTCTCCCATCCATTTCATAAATCCGTTTGTGCCTCCGTCAGAATCCATGAATCCTTTCGGCAGTTTATATTCTTCTTCAGGGTTGTCGGGATCAGCTGCTGGCTCAGCGGTCTACAGGCTACCCTTGCGTCTATTTTCTAATGGGAAGCCACACAGTGTAATTCATGGATTCCCCAGCAAATCTCATCACGTCATGGACTTCTTGCCGCATGCCTTATCTAATATCATACGGTTGCCACTGAAGTACATTTCGAACGCAAAGCCTATTGGCGTCTACCTCAAAGACCCATCTTTCAACTATTTGTGATGTATGTTCACATTGTATCGAACTTAAGAAATTATAGCAAATCTTTATCAGTTCCACGAAGATGATAAAAACATTGACATTTATACAGATGCATCTTCAGAGACCTTTGCAAATTCAGCAAAGAATTATTTTTTGTTGTTTATCTTAGAAATTTCGTAACAGAAATTTCAATAAGATTCGTTGTTAGCAGCAACATATACATGATCGTTATTTATCAACGTATGCTCCGATGTGAAAGCGAGCTTTGTGAAATGTTCATAATGAAAAAGATGTTTCTCATTCTTTTTTTAATGTCAGAAAGTAAGGAAAAGGAACCTCTATGAGAGAGTATTATAATCTGATTTAAAAAAATAGCGCTGAAATTTCAGTATTTCAAATAATTTCAAAAATTTTACATGAATTTTTTTACATGTAAATTGCATGCTGAATATTTGTATTACAAATCTGTATTTTATTTAAAATAAAAGGCTTTTAACTGCGAAAGAATATTATAAAATGTGTGAAATTTTTTTAATAAGAAACGGGATGCATCTTTAATGCAAACTAGCATGATTTGTATTAAAGAAGGGTTACGATTTAAGCCAACTTTATGTTGCTAAGAAATTAAGCTATTAATTGAACACATATGGTTTTATAATAATTTAAAAATGCTTACTTGCATCTATCGATATTAAGGTTTTTATAAAATTAACTTTTTGAAAATCGGACTTGGAGGAATTACTTAATGATCTGCATGCGCAATTTAAGAACACATTCATTTTTCAGGAGATGTGTTAACTACGCTTATGTAAAATTTAACTAAATGTTCTGTTTGAAGGTTATAAAATAGAATAATTTTTAATGCAATTAACATTACCATAATTTACTGGCAAAAAGGTGGATATATGATAGCAGTTATTGGTAGCTAGTAAACTTCAGTTTTGTTATTATTTCTCTTCAAATTTTCAATATATTAAAGTTGAAGAAATGGAAATATTTGCACGCATTTTCAATACATAATTTTCTATCTTATGCTTGTAAGAATTCCATAATGGAATTAAAAAATATTATAGATTTTCTAAATGCATATGAAAACTTTGCACCACATTTTCAGTTTAAAATCAAATTTCTTTAAATTCAAGGTAATTTTTTGTGAATAGTAACTTTTATTCCTCCGTATTAAAAACTGAACATATTTATGCAAATGAAAAATACATACATTGCTGGCCATCCAAAATGCAACACAAAGAAGAATAAGAGATATGAAAGCCAAATTTATTGCAGTGATTACACATAGTATCAATGTTAATTGATTTGAAATACAGGCTTCTTCGAAGGAATACGAGAAAATGTTCTTCAATCATTGACCAGACATGTTCGATAGATCTGAAAAACGGGCAGGCCAGGGTAATAGTGCAATATGCTGGGCTAAGAAGAAAGCTTGGCCATTGCGTGGAATGTGTGGTCACGCATTGTCCTATTGAAATGTGAGGCGCTAGCCAGCTCTGAAGTTAAAGAAGGAGAATAAGATGAAAAACATCAGAGATATAGCGTTGGCTGGTAAGTGCGCCGATTATGGAGACTACAAGGATGCAAGAGTGGCCAGTACCACCTCACACCATAATAGCGGATGCAGGACCAGTATGACGATACATAACACAACAGTCGAGCAGCCTTTCTCCACGGTGTCTCCAAACTCTAATCCGAGCATAGTGATGCTGCAGACAGAAGCGTAATTTGCCCGAAAACACAATGTCATGCTAATCGCATGTCTACCTCTGCCGTTCAATGCACCATTGCAAGCGCTAATGCCTGTGGTTTAAAGTTAGAGGTAAGCGAAACAAAGGACGCCTAGCAGACACATCATTATACTGTAAATTGCTCGTGCAGACACCGACGGTTTTGTTGTAGACAGCATTTGTTGTGATATGGTTACGGATGTGGCAGTGCACTCCATCACTGCCACGTGCACAATATGCCTGTCTTATGTGCCCATATGTCATGCGCACCATAATCACAGTATGCCATGGAGTGGTGCGATGAGGCGGTTGTAATTGCTCCTGTCCGTAAATGTTCGAGATTTAGAGGAATGTCAAAATTTACGTTCATATGGCAGAAAACGATCTTGCCCTATGTTCAGCGTTTCCTGTAATGGATTAGAAAGTGATGAAATAACAAAAAGCCTTAAAGTTTATCGCAGGAAAATGAATTTGAGTGTCAAATGTCTTTCAAAATCTATCCATATATTGATTTTTTCAGCATATTCAAATAGTAAAGCTTCCGATACTTTTTTAATCAATAAGAAACAAGATGGATTTGAAGTATAGAATATCCGCTCTTTCAGAGGAACTTTTTGTATATTTTTCAGTGACAAAGAGATTGCTGAGAAGGGTTTTGAAAAATATGTGACGCAAAAGAAAGATTGTTAGAAAATGTTATTGTACAGTAAAAATGATGTAAAACTCTAAAAAATAATTACCTCAAGCAGGTTATTCCTTAAAATTAGTCCACAAATATCTTGTTTTCTACATGAATCTTTGGATATATGACTCTTTTGATTTCTTTCTTAAATGCATTAATTTCTGTATTCTGAATTGATTCGCTTGGAAAGATCAAAACGTTTTAATAAGGAATAAGGTAATCGTAAAACAAATTCTTCTGAAGTGATACCACTACCAGTAACAACTAATTACTAAGTTCTATGGCTTGTATTTTGTTCCTAAAACGAAGTAGGCGTCATAGAACTCAGTTAATAAAAAAAAGAATTAATCAAGTTCGACAGTAAAAAAAAAACTGAAATAAGTTTATAAACTACTTCCTCGCGATTTTCAAAATAAAAAAAAAAAATCACATGTTTCAAAGTGTATTTCACGTTATTTGCTGGAGTTATTTACTCTCAAACCAGTTATGAGTGTAAATCATTTCAAGATATGTGCACTTTAGTAATAAACTATTTGAACCAATTTTAATCGCGTGATATACCGAAAAAGAAGGGATTTTTAAAGCAATTATTCCATGCAGTAAATTTTTCTGGAGAAACGTATGCAACTTTTGCTTTCTTTGTTTTATATTCCGCGATCTTTCGCGTAAGATGTTTTTGTAATTATGGACAGAAATGCAAAACTTGTTATGGTATGTTATTGAAATACGTATAATTAAATGTAAGCAATTTTGTTTTGCCCAAAGCCGTAAGGAATTTAACAGAAACTCTTTAAGGAAATACGGTAAACTTTGCAGTAATAAGATCGTTAAAATAACTCTCTCTCATTCCTATGTGGAGCTAATGAGATCTTTAAATACGAAAACATCATCTGGAGTAAATCCTCGTCATCATGAGAACAGGAAGCATAGAGCTTGATAGCTATCAAGGAAGTGTAAGCTTAATTATCAGTTTTTGCGAGGATTATTTTGAATTGGCCTTCTTCTTGTGGAGGTTTTCATTACGATCTGCAACTCGATCATTAAACACACGCGAAGTGCTAGGAATATCTTTAAAAAAAAATCAAGCCCTTTTTTTCCTACAAGATTTCTTAAATATTCTTCCATGCTGTTAATGACCCTTTTAATGTTATCTCCAAGGTATTTCAACTTTAGGTGCTGAAAGATCTTGGAGGTAACATTAAAGGCTATTATTATACTATTATTATTAGTTTGAAAGGGTAAGCAATAACGTGCTGTATTTCAACGGTGTTATTAAGTAATTCTCTCTAGACACGTTAAAAGACGTGATATTTCCATGACACCGAATATTTTTTAAGTAATTTAATTTTTTTAAATTTGTCTAAGATTATTTTTCAAAAACGATAAGCGATAATATGCTGCATTCAAAAAACGTCCTTTTTATAATTCTGCATTTGTATTTAGCCCAAATATTATCGCCCTGTATTATTTTCAAAGAAATTAAACAAAGGAGAAAGTGCTTGAATGTATGTATTTTTCTCCCGCTGTGGAAAAAACGAAGGTACTTAAGCCATCAAATTTTAATAACGTAATCCTCCACCCGAACATGGGCCCCTGCAAGCCTGAATTTTGAATTTCGAATTTGTTTTATTATCTGTTTAACCATTTGTAAAACTTTGTAACGAATTTTTCATTAACAAATTCAATGATTTTAGTGGCAACACTGTACAGAAAAAAACATTTTTATCTCCAGCGCGCGAGACTATCTATCGGAAATTCTAAGGATATGCTGTTTTTAAATATTTTCTGACGTTGTTCTTGAATCGAATTTTATGTGGTTTAAGTGCGAAGAACATGATATTTAATAAATAAAGGTAGCACATAAAACGTTAGAAAACGCCTCTTTGGGCGTGATATAAAATCTAAGATTTTTTTATGATTTTTTTTACTCATCCAATAAAAAAACATTTAAGCACCTTCTGTCGAATATCATTTCGTGCCGAAAATGAATGATAAAGGTCATTCATTTTAATCTAAATAAACTATGCTTCACTCTGTAAAGTTTTTATAGTCTACCTCTACAATTAAATAACTGTTACTAAGGGATACTCCTGTAGCAATTAAATCGCCAATATTATTTATATTTTCTTTTGTATGAAATATACTTTTAATGAAAATTGGTATATAATGAATGTACATCACAGTTAGTATCAATATTTAATTATCGGTGGGCTGATTAGCATGTCACATGAATAACAGGAGCAAGGAAGTGGTACAATGAGGTATTTGAATCCCGATGGTACCAGGTTTCTTTCTCAACATTCTATGAGTGCCTCGGTCAACTATTTCACAGAATATCTAATTGAGTCAAGATCGTGGAAAGAAGCGTTCTAACTTGTATCATCAATCCATCAATTTATAGAATTCACAGATATTACACCATTCTACAGTAATTTGATTACAACAAAATCAACAAAGATTATATAAAATTCATATAATCAGAAAGTCTTGGATAAATCAAAGTTATAGACGAAACGAAATTGTACTGGAGGATATGTGCGTGTTTTTAAAAGAAAAAAATCTGATGTGTACACCACATGACTTCCTTTATTGAATATTAAATTATACGCAATTTTCCTGCATTTCATTTAAACATATTGAATTAACAGTTAACGAATTTGAATTAAATCTACTTCGTAGAGAGCGCATAAACGACAGTAGAATAAATGCACTCTTTAAAGTTCACTATATTTATTTACCATAGCGCTACTTTGGCGCTAGGCTCACTTAATAGCGTAATATCTCATTCATTTTATAACTCAGAGTGCACAAAATCTGAAGAATTCATCTGAAGAATTACCACATGTTCTAATCAACTACTATAATAAATCTAAAATGATATATAAAAGAAATTAAACAAGTAAAAAGGAAACAGTTTCCACACACGATTCAGCGCCGCTTACTAAAAACTTAATTAATTAGTAGCGCACATGCGCTACTAATTAATTCAGTTTTTAGTTAGCCTAAAGGCAAAAATACAAACAAATTCAAAATATTTTTATTAAAAACTGAAAGATATAGAAAAACATAAAACACTAAGTAAGTTAAAACAATTACAATTAAAATTACTGTTTCTACGCAAAAACAAGCAATTCGGCCAGGAGGCAAGAAGGCAGATTTTTCGGTGCACAAAACTAAAAGTTTACTTTTGGGCTCACTGGTCAGAAAGACACTGATGGCGTAGAAACTGAATTAGTTGTAGACGCTATGCTGATTCAATATATGGGATAATTTAATAACTTAAATGCTAATTCAAGAATGGATTAAGCATAATTTAATTCGCAATAATAAAAGAAGACGTTACTTTGTCTTTGCGAAGCTTCGTTTCTCTAGATTGGCAACAAATCCACTATTCTGCTAAGGTTCAAACGCAAACACATATGGCTCCTATGGTAAAAAATTAGGCTTAGCCGCACTTAAACAACTTTTAAATTGTCGATAATTCTACAATTATAACATACAGGTTAACTAAAGGCATAAAAACCTTAATTGGAAGATAAGAACAGCATAATTCAATCATTTTTAAAGCAAAAAACGCACAATTTACAAACATATAAGAATAATAAAACTGAGCTCACTGAACCGAGTAACAGAGTGGATATATGTATATATATCTTTACATATTTTTTGGTGCTGCCGATTGAAACCAAAAAGGGAGGTGCACATCTACATGTTATATTACCTCATACAAAATTTCAAATTTCTGAGTCTATTCGTTCTTGAATTATGTGAGATACATACATACGTACGTACGTATAGACGCCACAAAAAAATTCTTCTGAATCCATTTTAAATCAGTTTTATTTGTTTCGGGAAAAAGAGTCCTTTATTCTGTTCTTAACTACAGATTTCAAGCAAAAACATCTTTAAATTGCATTCGATAGCGATCTAAATGGATATTTTCGTTGAAATATTATACCCAAAATTTTTCGATATTACAATACTTCCTTTGTACTTCGTACAAGGAAGTAAAAAAGGAAGGAAATAGGTTGCTATAAATTAAGAAGTTCGCCAAGTAAATTATTCTTGGCGCAAACTGAAAAAATACGCCAAGATAAATTTTTAAATTACCCCGTAAATTTCGCACCAAAGTTTACAAAATTTAATATTTAGGCATAATCATTCATAGTAATATTTAAGCATAATCATTCATAGAATCGAAATATGCATTTCATGTCATTCAAGTTATCATGTCATTTCAGAAAAAGTCCGATTTTGCGTCATATGTCTATATTAAAACAACCCTATATATAAATCTAATATATATCCTAAGTCGCATTTTAGAGACATGAAGAACTCAGTTTGAATTTCGTCAATCGGCCCAGTAAAACGGGAGACATAGAACTGTCCCATTTGTTTCGTGAGTTATTTAGTTGATCAAAGCTCGAAGAATAATTTAGAGATAAGAGGGGGTTAATTTGCATGCACACTGTAGTATTTCTGAAAAGCACTGAATTATACTGTCATAATTTACGCTAAGAATTCAATAAAGTTACTTCTAGTTCGATAAATATGCGAGATTTATAAAACTATATCATGGCCATAATGTAATGAGTGTATTTGATATACAAATTTCTGAACATATTTGTCTCTGGAGAGAAGCAAAGAACCACAATTAACATGAGTTAATTATAGTAATAAACACTTTCTTATTTCCTTTACGTAGCAAAGTTTTCTCAGTTTAATTCACATGAAGCTTTCAATAATGATATTGGTACTATTCAAATAAATACAGTATCGCAGAATAAATCATGCATTAATGCATTAAACCATTTGAAGGAAAGTATCTTGAGCTTTAAGAAGAATTACAAGATACCAGTCTTATGATTAATAAAATAAAAATGTAAAACGTTTTCAATATTTTGATATGGATGTTCACATTGTGGAGCTAAATTAATTTTACAGATAAGATTTGAAGATAATCATTCATAAAAATTGCGACTAATACTGTTTGTACTTCGGATAGGAGTTCCGTTTTAACTCTTTCAATATTAGTTTTATTGTATATCAAGTATAATTCCGAATAAATCAAGATCTTGACAAAGAAATTATTTCATTTTTGCTCCTTATTATTGCTTATACAGCATGCCCTCATTTTATCAAACATTATATATGCTGTATTAAACTGGCCGTTCATCTTTCTGACTAAGGAAAGAAGGCATAAAACTTTCCTCTTATTTCGTTCATTGATTTTTCTTACAAAGTCGTGGAATTGTGAATTAACAAATTTTTAATGTCTGATCTTATAGAAAATAGCTCAATGTTCGAATCGTTAAGCGAAAAATCTAATTATAGTTTTAACAATTTTGCATTAAACTTTCTCATTAATTCTCTCAGATATGAAATTCTTACTTCCTCTTCGACAAAAACTACGGTAGTATACGTTATAGACATATTATGGACTAGATATTATAAAATACAGAAACTGATGATCTCTTTTTTTTCGATTGCAGTACATTTGGTGCCATACTTGATCAAAAATATGAACATATTATAATTACCTTTCAAGTGGGTGCAATTGAAATGCACAGAACACTAAAGGATTTATTCACAGACACGAATTACAAAATTTAACGCAAGCTGAAACTTACGAACACGGTGTGTCACTCCAATAGAACAAAGACCGCAAATGCATGCATATTTGTTTATAAAAGCGGATATTTGGATATAAAATGATGTACGAAAGTTCGATGAATTCATTCGATAGCAGAAAAGATTCGGAATTGGATATATATTTGCGAATGTTTTATTTTCTAGAGCGAAACACTTCATAAGGCATTTTCTCCCTTCTTTCCGCATGCCTTCATGGTATAAATGTAGCACACTCGGCGCGTATTCGAGATGTCCAGGTTCGATTTCAGGGGAGAACATTGCTTTTTTGTTACGTATTCTTTCCAAAAAAACGTAATGACTTTACAGTGACGCCCGAGCTAAAAGGTGGCGGTTGATAATTCGTCACAGCCAAGATTTGTCGACTGGCTCCCCAAATCGCCAGTAGCTCTTTAAAAAGGGGAGTATATTAGGTATTTTCTCCCTCCTTCCACTATGCTATCGTGGTGTAACAGTAGCTCACTCGACGCCTGTTCGAGAAAGTCCAAGTCCCGACGAGGGCCTTGCTTTTTTTTTCATGTACTTCTACTTCAAAATAACCTAATGACTCTACAACTTAATCAAATGTTGTTAACAAATTACAATGGAATTTCTCATGGTGATCAACTTCCGCAAAAGACTGCCTCTGAAAACGGCCATTATTTCTTGCAACATGCTTCTCTAAGATGAACCTGGACAGAAGAATAAAATCATCTGGTATCTTGGGTGGTTTTCTTAAACAGAGTTCTGGACACATTTAGTGCAAATTTCTAATCTTGTTTTTAATTAGAAATTTGCGCTAAATATATTCAGCAGAACTGTCTCTAAGTCTTGAAAGGTACCAAACCACAAAATCGGAAATACAGTTGAAAATATTTCTGAAGCATTTTTTTCAAATGTTTTATTTCTCTAGCCCCCTGCATTTAAATACAAATTATTGCTAACACTATGGATACGGCTGCGATATACCAGAATCTAGATACGTATAGTGAAAAGAGGGGAAGAAGATATGTATAAAATAATAGTGCAATAACAAAAATAACGATAAGTAGACATATATAAAAGTATTAACAATTATTTAATAATTAGAAGTTTGGTCTTCTTAGCCATCATAAACTGGAACCAAACATTAAGTAGACCAACAGCGAATTATCGCTTAGTCTAAAATTAACTACAGAGACTTGAGAAGGGTGTAAAAAACCTCATTTGTTTTAACTAAAACAAAAAACAAAATGCACACCTGATGCTCACACACTCAGCCGGCACGTATGGCAAAATAGCTTAAAATAACAGTCAATTAAAATTGAAATACGAGAGTAGTCAAGGACTACAGAAATCAGTTTAACGCGAAGTTGGCTCGTGAATCTAGCCGGCGTAGATATTCAAATATCGGCAGCAAAGTCGAGAAATTCCACCTATCAGAAATAGGAGAAACGTAACGTGAGCGCACACAAACAGAAGCATGCTCTTACTAGCTAACAACGTCTGCTTTCTGGCAAGGAAACGAAAGGGAGAAGTGTTAGTAAAGATATAAATCATAATAACTACTTAGATTAACATAATGGAACATTAGAAAGTTAATTCGTAATTACAAATAAGTATAACTATACAATAAAATAAAGAATGGATCAAAACCTTTCGCGATCCCCTTAAAAATCGTGTCCGATGAACTGGTGAGTTACACGGCATTTCCTAGAGTATTGTAAATAACAAATATAAATCATCCAAAGAAAACAAAACTAGTGGTAACCTCTAGGAGTTTGCGCGAACTTTTTATTAAGTCTATTTCTAATTTGCGAGACCTTTTTTTTTGTTTGTTTAGAGCAAATAAATTCATTCTATATTATGATCAATATAATCTGAAGGTTTAAGAACTGAAAGCAAGCATAAATTTCACACCGCGACAAAAGTCACTGAACTGTCTTGCGATGGTTTTACAAAATACTTTATTGTAAGGTACAGTAAAATTATTGTAATTTAACGGTACAATTATCGTAAAGTAAATCTACTTATTGTAAAGTAACTGCAAAGTAAATGAAAATCGAAATTGAAAATGGTGAAGAGATCAGTGATGAAGTATTAAAAGCAAATTTTAACGTATTTTATCCAGAGGGCATAGAAAAATGAAAAAGTAATACGCCCATGTTCATAAAGGGAAAAAGGATACAAAAATTAATTTCGCATTCAATCCTTAAATAAAAATTGATTTTTTTGGGCGTTTCGTTGAAATGGCTGCACAGAAAAATTGCATAATAAAATTCTTAGCAGTATAAAGACAGTTAAAGTCATTATAGAGTCTGAAACAATACTGAAGCTGAATCAGTTACAATAAAATATTTCTTCAAAATGGGAAACCTTTAAGAGGATGTAATCTTATATAAAGGAGTGTCTGAAAAATCCTCGCGAGGCCTTTAAAACTCTTTAAAAAGTCGATTGACTTGAAAAAAATAATGTATGGCAACTTCTTGCATAAACTCTGTTGCATATTTAAATTTATTCTTCTTTTTATGTCATTTCTTAATTTTTTTAATTTAAAATATTTTTGGTTCATGTGCAGTTATTTGTTTTTATATGACAGTTATTTGTAATGTAAAAAATAAAACATTTAGAGTTTGATTTTTTATTAGATAATGTGTAAGTCTTTTGTTAAAATTTGCATAGCTTATCCCTGCAAAACGCTCTTAACAAATAACTACAAAATATAAATAAACTCATTTACAAAGTATGAGAATCACATACTCTGCTGAGTGTTTTTGTTAATATTCTCCTAGATCTTCGTGAAATGAATCCATGTTACGATAATTCAGAGACCGGCAATTAAAAGTAAATATTTGTACTGTATTCTCAAAGAAAAGAAGGTACAATTAAAAAAGTGAATTAAGTGATATTTTCACTTCGTGCAGAATAAGAGATTTCCATACTTTAATGAGTAAATTCGACACCTTTTTATGTAGATTTTCCTAGCTCACGATGCTATACTTAGTGCTTATACGCTATGTAACCAGGAGTTACCTGTTATTTTGGATTTCTACAGTAATGCTTGTAGAATTGCTCTGTAACAGCGGCCATAAATAGATGCATGAGTTCACACTTTTTAGAAAAAATTCACTTACGAGTACATTTAGGAAACCAACAACAAAATGATAAAAATAAAAAAGAATTCCACTGTATCGTAAAAACCAGGAAATGATGTGTAATTTTCTCAAAATATTTTACATGCTATATCATACAGAGTTTTCAAACAAGTTTAGTGATAATTCTAGAAAGCTTTAAACATTCATTCAAGAGAATCATTAACCTGAAATTTGAAAAGAAAACACTGAATATTCGCTGAGATGAGGACAGTTAAACAAACTTTAAAGGCACATGCGAGAAATATATATATACCTTTCCTTCGTAATTTGTAATCAACTAGTAAAAACAACTTATATATCGCATGAATCCAAAATGATATCGAAGATATAGTGAGCCGTACTGTAGGTACTTTTCGGGAACTAGCTGGGTGATAGGAGATTTTCTAAAAATGACTTGTTCCTGCCATGGGCACTAAGTTTTTTACGTTTGTATATTTTGAATTAAAACGTGTATCTTACATATGTCTTAGACAGTCTTAAGTTCAAGTATTTTATTCTGTCGCATATGTAGCATCTGACACGCATTTTTGTTTATTTGCATAACTAGTTCACTTACAGTAAAAAGGTAACCCATAAATTTAGAAAATGACAATTTATGGAAAATTCTTTTTCATTCAAATAGTCTCAGATAGCAACTACAATACAGTTCCTTTTATCGTCGTTATCTTTCTGAATTTACACAATATTTTTCATAAATTGCCCTTACAAGTTAGCTAAAAAGTTGATATATTTCGCGCATGCGCATTTAAAATTATCTTCTTTAAATGAGGATTTCTCATTGAATATCCAATGTTTTAATTTCAAATTTCAATTTAGCATTTAACTTGAGCGTTTTCAGGTTTTCTGTACATTTTATTAAATCTAGTTGAAAACTCCACAAGCAAAAGTATTAAAAAATTAAAACGTTTAAAAGAAATCTTCCTTAAGGAAGATTCACTAGTTCACTTACAGTAAAAAGTTCGTATATTAATATACGAGTTATTTTTTGTTGCACACAGAAACTGCACAAAGCATGTAATATAAATTTGAAAATTACAGTTAGTATTTTCCGGTTTTGATGACACAGAGTTTTCAGAATACGTTTTGAAATTATTTTTTGTTGGTCCCCTAAATGCACTCAAAATTGAATTTTCAATAGAAAGCGAGAGTTCAAGCATTTATTTACACGGTGTAAGTTACAGAGCAATTTGTCAAGCCTTTCTGTCATTCAAAGTTTTTAGTGACTTTTGGCTGTATATTGAATTCTGGGAATACAAGTTCCTGAGTAAAAATTTGAGATATAATATTATCTGACTTAAAGGAGATTTAAATGAAACTGCGTTATCTACCTTGAAGTTATTATCGTGCAAATACGTAATTTGAGATTATGCTTCTGTGTCTCCGAAACGGTTGCATTAAAACAATTATGTCAGGTAAAGTTTAATTTAAGACTGGGTTTGAATGTTTCCAGAGCGCTCTTTGCTTTTTGGTTCTGAAGAGGAGAAAAAAATTACCGAAAAGAATACAAAAAGAAACTTCAAGGTTTTCTAGGTACAGAGTCAAAGGTTAAAATGATTTTGCTCAGCCCAGCTATTTCAGAACTCGTTAAGTGCAGACTGATGAAGTCGTTAAATTTAGAGAGAATTGGTCACGAAAACTGCATCACTCAAGCTTTATTTATTTTTGTTTTTAAACTTTAAATTAAGGCTTGACGAGATTTCATTATAATTCATTCATAATTGCTAGATTACCAGTCCAAGTTTCAGAATGAAGAATGTTCATCTGCTTTAAATTATCAAAAAAGGAGCTTAACTTTCTTAACTATTATACTTCAAGCTTAACTTTCTTAACTATCATACTTCAATACATTTTCCTTTTTGGTCTGCCTTTCGTCAACTATTTATAAGAGTTATGACCACAGGCGTGTAAAAGGAGCTTAAAATGCAATCAGTTTTCCACATAAGTAACGAGAGACAGATAAAGTTTTAGTTTTTGGCTAAGTATATTTTACTTTAAAAGAATGGCAATTAGATATCTAAATTCTTTTTTCCCTAGCCATATATTTGCACCAAAATAACGCTGTTCTTGTACTTATTGTTGCAGTAAAACAAAATACAAATTTGTTGTGTAACTCATTTCACGGGCTAACTGTTATAAATAAAAATGTATTCACGAAAGTTATAAAAAAGATCCTCTCTTCTCATCAGAAAAAATAAGAACGAGGTTATAGGGTCTTAACTGTACAGAATTTAAATCAGTTTGTCATCCTAACAGTGTTCTTTCTGAGCCTATTAGACTAACAAGCCAATTATCGCTCCGTCTGAAAATATTAGGGCAAAGTGATACGAAGGTTAAAATAAGTTTTTGTTAACTCTTCAAGCGAAAAGAAAGCGCGACGAGTAGGTAAAAATAAACTCCGCCGTTTGCAGGTATTTAAAATAATATAAGTTAAATTCTCCAGTTTCGAGGTAACTTAGTCGGAGACTCACAAGTTGGTTTATTTCAGCTGGATCATTTTATTTGCGCGTTTAAATATCGACTAGCAGAACGGCTAAAACCGGGGACAGAGCTGGGCGGTAGACTTGATTTGCAATCGACGCTGCCAACAGCTCTATATCTAAAGCATTCAAAACCCTCTGCTTAAATGCTCTACAACTTATTTTGCATCCTGGTGAGGACTATAGGAAGAAGAAGTTACAGTAAAGCTTTAAATCATAATAATTTTTTAATTAACATAAAATATTTTACAGGTTAATCAGTTCAAATAACATTCCCTTTTTTCACAGACCAAAACAGAAATTTCCTTCAACGATAGATTGAATAGCTATAAAGACTCGAGCATCAGTTAAGGATCGAACTATAGTGATATCTCTGTCAATAAGGGCTTTTAAAATTAATAAATAAATTCTGCTTTGCGGCCAAGCTCAAATTATTTTGTCATAACTGTCTGATTCTGCCATCATGTATCTAAGTGTACATGCTACATTGTCATCTATTTAGAGTGAGCCATGTCTGGGCAAATTAAACATATGGAGTAACCGCCTACTACCTCAAAAGTTTTCACTTAAGTTTTGATATCGCTATAAAGACTTTGTAATGATTTGATACTGACTGGAGAACCCATAATTTCACCTACACTGAATAGATACAAGATCAATGGAACTATTCAGATTTAAATTCTGTTCCACCATAATAAGTCTCATATAATTTATCTTTCAATATTTTGCCTATAGCGAAGACTTCTTTATAAGCTCACTAACTGGGTTTCATAGTGGAACATACTTTAAATAATATTTAAGCAACCAGTTTGAGTGCAAGAGAAGGAAACGTGTTTCATTCACTTAATTTTTTACTCGTGTCTCTTTTTGCAGATAAAGAAAGTTTGTTCCTATAAAAGGCCTAATAGCTCTACCTGTGATTGCTGATGTGTAGAAAATAATCAATAACTTTAATAATAAATCCTACATTTTAAGTTTTTAAATTAAATTGAATCTTATATTTGGGATTACTTCATGAATTTTGCATGATAGGACGAGACTGGCACGATAAGGTCTCCTAATATTACTTTTTAGTATAAGCTGTTATGAGAGAAAGTGTGTGATCGTGTTATAAGAATTCAAATTAAGATTTTTACCAAATTTTTCCTTCTAATGTTTATGCTGCTGCTCGTACTACGCAATACAGTAATAAGGGTTGTTGAAATTAATATCGATAATAAATGCTTGGCTCAACATCGGGCAAAACGAAACAAGTTTCACCACTCCTCCCAATTATAAATTGCATTACTTTCGATAATGATGATAAGTTATGTGATAATAAGTTACTTTTGCTTTTCGTATTAAGTTTCAATCTGTCAAGTGTAGATAAGGATTTAAAATGTGAAAAATATATGAATTCTATTCTCGTTTTCGTTTTTGTTGAATAATTTATTTCTACAGTTTGATCATCAAAACGTTTTTCTTTTTACTTCTGTAGTTTAATTCCAGGAACAAATGTTGAAAGATATCCTATAAACCGTAAGATAACATCGAAATAAATCGTAAAATTTTCATACGTGCTTTTGATGTATGTTTACTATCTTTTATTCTGACTTAAAAATATGCAATTTTTTATACTTCATCTTTCGATTAATTAATTTTAAAATTACCTATTTTTTTAAATGAAATAAATAAACAGTTACAAGCATTTATATACGTATATAAATGCTTGTATATACAAATATAAATACACACATTTTTAATCTTATTTGTAAAACTTTTTTTAAAACTTTATACATCATATAACGTTTCCTTAACGTATTTTAATGTTATTCTTAACAAACGTTATTTTGCGATTAATCGGCCCTTTGTTTATATGGTCTATGCTCTTATCATATTAAGGCCAATTAATAGGAGTCTGCTGTAATAACAAAATATAATAATATTAGTATATAATAGCACAAAAGCTACTGTAAATGATTTATCGATTTCAGAATTCAATAGAATCTCTCTTGTCCGGTAGCAATGCCACTTCGCCGATCCTGATAAGAGATTTTACCCAAATAGTGGAATATATTTTTCTAGAACTTACATTTTCATGATTTGTAGTGCTATCTGTAGAAAATGTAGCTTGTGAAATCCGTTGATCGTGTTTTTTTTATCTATAGGCTCCAATTTAATGATATAAAATATATACAAATTATTTAAAATTAAAGCGCATACGCACGATTTTATGTTTCCGGAAGACACAATTAAACAGCATTTAAAAATTACCTTACATATTATCACATGAAAATTGCGAATTTATTAGGGTTATGGCCTATATAAGGCCTACCGAAATGTTCTGTCCAATAATTGTTATTTCAAGTTTCCCCACATATGCAGATGTTCATTTAAGACATATATGGCCATCTCTCGTCGCCCAGAGGGTATAGAGGTTAGGGGAGCCTACTACAGTACCGAAGCACCTGGGTTCGAATCCCGGAGAAGATATGGATGTTTGTAAATGTATACTGTCGGTGCGGCATGGCGGCAAGCCGAAAGTCCTCTTGTGTGGATTGATGGGAGAGGGATTGGAGACTTTCGGATCCCTCTTCGGGGTGGACTCCCTCAAAATTGGGGTGGAAAACAGAAGTCCAACCTCTCTTTGGAATAGGCTCTGGCAACCATTGTTCCATGTAACATGGACAAGACAACAACAACAGCCATCTCTTTCTGTCACTGCATTTATCGATACCTGTTCTTCTGAAATAACTGAAACAAACGCGTCTTGAACTGAAACAACCAATCTCCGGAAGAGCTTCCAGTTAGCTCTTGTCGAGCGTGCGTTCAGTTACACCACGAAGCCAGGCAGAAACTAAAAAGAAGATACCTTATTACGCTTTTCTTTATCATTTTACTCCTTTTTCGGTACATGATGCATCATTTCATCTTCATTTGGGGAGAGTGTGACGGGAATAGAATCATCTACATCCATCCAAGATTGTATGTGGTCTTTATTAACACCAATCTTCGAAACTAGAACTAACTTTAAGATGTCGGCCACAGGCGCGAGGCGTGTTTTAAAAGAAAAAAAAAACATTTGTAATTCGAGTCGTCATCTACAAAAGTGATCACAGATCACAGTGACGCAGAGTAATGTTTTTCACATCTTTCCAGGTAGCAAAGTAACTATGACATCCTTTAACATGAATTATTACTGAAAATCATGAATACTACTTTCAGAGTTCATGCATTGATCCATAAAGTGGGATCAGTAGTTCATCTTTATGTTCTGGATAGTTCCTTCTTTCATTGGTTAGCTAAGGCTTGTTCTATTTGGAGAAGGAAATATAAAACAAATATTTTCAATACTTAAGTCTTCAGGTTGTTGGCCCATTACTTTTTTTTTATCATGTAGGCCTAAATTTCAGATCTGCAAATGTGCCACTATTTTGATACTACAGTTTATTTGGCTGCCGGTTACGAGATAATGAACTGTAGTATGTTTTTTTAATATTGTACAGTCAACAATATTTAATGTATGAAAGGGCCGAAAGGATATCCGCCGTATTTTCTAAACATTCTAAAACTGCTCTATGTGATCTCGTGAGTTTGAATTCGTGCAACATTTTCGTCGGGAACACGAGGGCGGCCAGAATTCTTTCCTAGGAGGGCATTGCAAATGAATATTACCATAATGTAGGAGTTACCGATTGCCTGAATTCAGGTAATGTAGACAAAGGCTATCTGCTTCCTTCAAGCATGATCTACAAACAGAATAACTCCTTTTCTTTCCCGTGATGAAATTAATAGGCTTTTAAATCATATGTTTTTGTCGAATCTTTATGTTCTTCCTCTTTTCGGCATGCCTTCGGAGTGTAAAGGTTAGCACACTCGACGCGTATTCGAGAGGTCCAGTTTCGAGTCTCGGCGAGGGCATTGCTCATTTTTTTCGCATTTCCTACTCAAAAATCCTAATGATTCTACAGTACTGATTACTGATTAATGCTGATTTTAATAATAATTAACACTGATTTCAGAGTGCTATTGTTTTCACATCAGTATGATTTGAAGCTTTTTTCATTCTATTTGTTAACTGAAACCAAAGTTTATTCATATTTGAGACTACATGAAAGTATTTTCAAAATAACTCCAGGTTATCACAATGATGATGTTTCTAATTTGCTTATTAAAAGATACAAATTTCCTCAAATAAGTACAAATAAATTATATTAAAGCTATTATAAATCTAACCAATCACTGCAATCAAATTTTCTTCCCTTAACCATAATGAAAATTGTAAAAATGTATAATAATTTGGATTTTTTTAATTGTATTAGTCTCATTCTTTCACTATTTTAAATTTTCAGAACTAAAATTAATTTTTAAAAAATGTAACACATACATATTTTATAGAATCTATTTTGAAGAAAATTTATTAAAAAGAAAAAAAAGAACGAAAGTAACATCAAATTAAAAAAACGTAACTGCAAAAATAACATCACATTTGAAGAAAAAGAAGACTCTAAGCTACTGCTGTTTATTACACCCGAAATTCCATTTGATCCTTGCCTATTGCGAGTAACCTTAGCATATAACCTTTCAGTTTAAATAATATGATTTTTATTCTGTCCAGCTGCAACTATTTTTTAGTCTAAAAACAAACCAGCATGAAGTTTTAGAAGATAGTTTAAAAATTTTTTGCTTTAAGGATGCGTACGTTTTTCTTCGTTTACAGATAATTCTAATTCACCTTTCAAACCAGTTTACACAAATGATCTGAGAAAGTTTGCAACTCAGTTTTTCGTGAAAAATTAAAATAGAACAAGAAAATTAACTTCAGTGAGAGCAATTTTTTGCAGACTGGAAATAACTTAATTTCGTTGCTTCGAAACGAAATAATGACTAAATGAGGAAGTAATATTTTACAATTATTACAGGTTTCCCATTAGCTGCTATGCCCCACCTAAACCTTTTCCACATTTAAATATTCTACCAATAAGTGCACAAAGAATTAGTTCCGCTTACGTTGTCAAGAGCAACGAACCTCTTGGTGGAATCTCGACCTCCGGTTACAATGTGGTTCGAAGGTGTGACATTCTGGTTCCTTGGGAACGACGGTTTATCGTCAAGTGCTTGATGGATTGAGGAGTGGTTGCCTCAAATGCGATCATCCGAGGGCATAAGACACCTGCTGGAATCTGTCGTGGGTGCGAAGACCGATGAAGAAAGGTTATGATGTTGCACTGACGTGACCTATTTGGGCAGAAATTTGAATGCGAAATTATAAGTCTTAGTGCAATAAAGATGCCGCTTGTGCTTAAGTTTGGCCTTATGGGCAGAGAAAGCGGATGTCGTCGTAAAGGATAGGATGTATTGACTGAAACTTAAAACGTTAAGAGATAAAATTAATAATGCTGAGAATGATATTTCTTAAATTTAAGTTGAAAGAAGTATTTTTCTTCTGAAAATCTAAGGCATATCTGCTTTACTAGAAGAATCAGATGAGAACATATCCCAAATATTTTACAGTTCAGTCTTTAACTTATTTAAAGTACATTTAATATATGAAGTAAAAAGGAAACACATCGTGCTCATTCCACATTTTAAACAAAAGAAAAATGCATATTAATAATTTATAATGTAATAGTAATATGTAATGTTCTTGTCATTTATTCTTTGAAATGATCATACGACGAAAGTAGGTTTAGGTAAGTTTTTGCGAGTTAACGATATACCGTTCTGATCTGAACAGTTGTCAACGATCTGAATAGTCCAGTTACATATCGTTGTACCCAGGTTCTAACAGAAGAGTAGCCTTGTAAATATTTTGCGGCTTGGATGCACTTTTAAAACCGTGGAACTGAAAAATTCTCTCGAAAGGTTGGTGACAGGGGAAGAGAGAGTAAAATTCGATCTCTGTAATGCGTTGTTATTACAACTGATTCCAGACTAAATATCCTTTACAGCATGGGATCTTTGACCAGGTAAAGGAATACACAGTTAATCCAAAACGCATATACTAAAAACATGTTAATGTTTATGTTACAACAAATGTTAACAACAAAACATGTTGATGTTAAAAAATTAGATTATAAGTAGCACAGAAACATTGCGCATTTATTCATTTATAAAAAAAATCAGGTTATTTAAATTTTTAAAAAATTTGGGACCTCACACTGTAAATTTTATTTAACTTTCGGAGCAAAGCAATATATATCTTTTAATAGAATCTCTAACCCTAGAACTGACAACAGGTATTAGTTTTGTGTGTATCTGGGAAGGAACTTAACAAAAACAGGTAAAGCAAAAGTTGGTTAAAATGGTTAAAGCGGAATTGAATGAAGGGTTGTATTTTAAATAATTAGTAACTTTTAAATTGTTAGAATATTCATAGATCTGTAAGAGAGTGCTTTCAGAAATCTAGACTGCATGTCCGTCCATGGATTCTTAAGCTTGGATGTTTGCTAAGAATCTTTCAATATGCAAACCGAACTTCACTGTAATGAACTTTACTGAAATTAGACAGTGTGTAAGTATAAGATGTGCGTTCTTTTGTTTTTAGAATTCGTTTTTCTATGTCTCAGAGAAAAAAATAAGAAATGAAAGAAAAATAATAAGAGCTTGCAAAGTACTATAATTAATGATAAAATTATTAAAACACGATGAAGAGAAGAACGAAAAGAATAATTGCGAAATTCTAAATAACTTATATTCCGAATTTCCTAAAGTAAGAAAGATAGTAAATATAAAACAAGAATAGCACGCATTCTTACAATACTTTGAAATGTAATTAAATATGAAATGAATAGTTAAAAGTATTTATTTAAAAATTGAAGTAAGATTTATTTAAAAATTGAAGTAGTAATTATTAAAAAAAATTATTTTACATTAAAAATTGTGTTTTTCGCATTTCAAAAATTTCTACGTTGTTATACAAAATAGTATTCTCATTCTTTAAATGGAAATATAATTTTTAAATTTGATAGTTCCACACCGCAACATTTATCTTTCTTTGCGCTAGTGTAACTCTTCTTATTAAAAATTCATCTAATGTATACTTTCCTTTTAAAAACATCGAAATGTAATTTTAGAATATTAAGTTCTAAAACCTCCATTTTGTTTTGAAAGTTTTCGCAATCTTAAATTTATACGCAATGAACATTTTTCATTCATTGTTCCATCAGTTTATTTTCTTGAATGCACTTCCCTAATGCCTCGTGATACCCATAGTTATATATAATATTAGAAAGTGAATTCTGTCCAATGATATTAAAATCCGAATTTTGAAGTAAATTAAAGCAGCAAAAGGATAATGTAATTCATGTTAAGAAATGAACAAACTGCTAATAAATAACACCCAGATAACATTGTCCTTAACTTTTTACCTCTGAACTGTCAATTGTGCCCTCACCGGGATTCGAATCATGGGCCTTCGAATTGCCAGCTGGAAGAGCTACTACTTAACTTCACGACAGTACGCACAGGGCAACGCGATAATTCCTTATAATTTCGACTTTCCATTCTTATGTGAGTGTGTATTTAATTATGGCAAAGCTCTTTACAGCTATCTGCCTAAGGGGAGGGATGCCTTCGTGGAGGACTTTCTAAGGGAAACTGGCTCGTATACACGTTACACATGGGGAAAACCACGAAAACACCCATGCAGCCAGCCCGTTCGCGGGATTCGAACCTCGGACCGAACTACCAGTGTTCAGCGACGTTACCGCTCGGCCGCTGGTGGGCCTTTCCATTCTTATGATATTTTATTTTACGCATATAGAAAAAAAAAGAGTGAGCATCAGGTATTGACTTGTTAAGAAACGTTTTATGAACTCCAAAGAAAGACATATAAAATATTTACCAACTGAAATTTAAACTTGCACTGTGCATATAAACGCACAAGACATGACTGTTTTTGAAGTGTAAAAACAACTCAGGGCTAGAATACTGTCACATTCAAGACAAAAGAAACCACTGGACCAAAGCTTCTGGGTTTTTAAAGCCTATCTAATCTAAATTTCATGAGGCTACGCTAA
This sequence comes from Stegodyphus dumicola, assembly GCF_044657685.1. Taxonomy (NCBI): domain Eukaryota; kingdom Metazoa; phylum Arthropoda; class Arachnida; order Araneae; family Eresidae; genus Stegodyphus; species Stegodyphus dumicola. The sequence goes on along the minus strand of NC_140769.1, from coordinate 80,641,680 downwards.
TGCGAATTTTGCTCTTTAGAGTCATGACTCTGACCAATAGATAAAGCAATATTGTACCATCGTCATCAACACATTGTAGCTTATTTATAGTTCAAAAGCCATGAAATGAAGACTGCTAAAATTTATTGACTCCTTACCACTGAAGATTAGTGCCGTTCGTCCGTTCAGAACGAAAGAACTTCGAAGCGTTAACATGTAAATTAATAACCCTAACAATGGAATAGACTTCAAGAAGATAAATGTGATGATTCAGACCTGCAAAAAAGTAAGAGTGAAATAGATATGACTTCATTTGGTATGCCTAAGGCGTTACGCCAAAACAACGCTTTCGTGCTTGCCTTTATTATGTTTGGAAAAGGATTATGTTATATCAATGCTGGCATAAAAGAATAACAAGTAGTTCCAAAAATGATTATGTAAAACTGGTACTCTAATCATTGTAATTAACTTCAGAATAACTAAGTGCATTTAGTAGAAATCCTAGAAGTTTATCTCGGTATTTAATTGTCATAAGAGATGCTACATATATTAATTAAAGAACTTTATTTGTCTAGTGCTCTGTTCTTCTATAGGGTGTGAATCACTGGTTAGAGTACAATATTTAATAATAGGTATTGTGGGTATAATCCAACTGCACTAACTAATGGAACTCCAGAACCCCACAAGAAACCTGGCAATAAGATCTTAAGAAATATAAAATAAGCGAAGAAGCAACCTTGTGTTTGTCGTAGATTTAATCAATAACTCAATCGAGTTCGAGGGCAAACAGGTACAGGTCCATCTTCATCAGGAGCAAAGAAATCTGCAAGACTGAAAAGCAGTGAATGCAACGATTGTATTTATACCCTACAGCAGTAAAATGAACAAGAAGTAGCGCTATCTGTTGGCAAAAGTTATAGATTAATTATACAAAAATGTTCTTTAGTTGAAACTTGTTGAGTTTTATCTTGTTTAGTTAATGACTTTAAGTCCAATCCAGTCCTTCCTAACGCTTTTAAAATTCTATTAACTTAATTTTTCAATTTCCTTACTATTTTTTTCAACAGATGGTGCAGCCTTCTTGTTGGCTTTACTGCCGTAGGGCCGACGTTGCGCCCGCTGCTTTCCAGTCTGCCAGATTTCCTTGCTCCTGATGAAGAAGAGGAACCTGTACCTGTTTACCCTCGAAAATGATTGAGTTATTGACTGACTCTACTTCAAATAAATGGTTATTACTTTGCTAATTTTATGTTTCACTTTGGCATGTTTCTCTTCTGTTTTGACTTTAAGAAATGTTTTGCAGTTTGTTTTTTACTCATCAAAACAATTTACAGCATTTGGTGCTTTTTGCATTTAGGAACAGTTGATGCTTTACGCATTTGCATAAATTTAGAACAGCCGGTGCCTTTCGCACTTATAAAAATTTGCATTTACAAATCTCCGATAACTCATGTGTAATTTGAACAAATAGGTATTTCTTGCAAAATATTTGTGATAAAATCCATTATTTGCTAGTTCTTTTATGCAAGGATTGTTAATGCAAACTCTTTTGTGTGAATTTCTTAATGGAGATCTTTTATATTATGTAAAGTTCTTTGCTATGGACAGGTCGTTTTTCTTTACTACAAAATTTGTTTGGATAGAAATGTTTAGTTAAATTAATTAAAAATTCACTTACGTAGAATTCGTAAATGAAATACAAAGTTACTCTAAGCAACTTTATGCAAAGCTTATTTACATAATGTTCTTCTGTACAAGATATAAATTTCTTATTATATCACGTATTTTGATGATAAAGAATTATTATTCCGTTGACTTCCTTGTGAATATATGACGCAGCTGTTTGATCAGTTCAGTGCATATATTTTCTGTCTTCTTGAGAAAGGTAGTTGATAATCTTCTCTATTTTTACTCCCTTGTAGGAAGTAAAAAGGAAGTTATGTAATCACAAAAAATTTCGGATTCCATATTTCAACGAAAATATCTATTTTGACCGCTATCGAATGCTATTTAATGATATTTTTGCGTGACATCTGTACGTAAGAACACGATAAAGGACTCTTTTCTCCAAAACGAATTATAAAACTAATTTAAAATGGATTCACAAAAGATTTTTTTCGTGGCGCCTATACGTCGCCTCTTATTTTGGTAGATGTGCACCTCCTATTTTGTAGATGTGCGCCTCCTATTTTGGTTGCAATCGGTCGCACCGGAAGTATATATATATTATATATATATCCACTCTGTTACTCGGCTCAGTTAGCCAGTTTCTTTATTTTTATATGTTTGTAAATTGTGCATTTTTTGCTTTAAAAATGATTGAATTATGATGATCTTATCTTCCGGTTAAGGTTTTTATGGCTTTGGTTAACCTGCAAATTATAATTGTAAAATTATCAACAATTTAAAAGTTGTTTAAGTGCGGCAAAGCCTAATTTTTTTACCATAGCAGCCATATTTGTTTACTTTTGAAACTTAGCAGAATAGTGGATTTGTTGCCAGTCTAGAGAAACTAAGCTTCGCAACAACAAAGTAACATCTTCTTTGATTATTGCGAATTAAATTATGCTTAATACATTCTGGAATTATCATTTAAGTTATTAAATTATTCCATACATTGACTCAACACAACGTCCACAACAAATTAAATCAGTTTCTATACTTTAAGTGTTTTTTTGCAGAGTGAGACCAAAAGTAAACTTTCAGTTTTGTGCACCGAAAAAATCTGCCTTCTTGCCCGATGGCCGAATTGCTTGTTTTTGCGTAGAAACTCTAATTTTAGTTGTAAAAAATTCTGTTTTAATTTTTTTAACTCTATTCGTTGTTTTATGTTTATTTATATCTTTCAATTTTTAATATAGATATTTTGAGGTTTTATGTATATTTTTGCCTTGTCGCGAAGTGAGAGCTGAATTAATTGAATGAGAAATATATCTGTAATGAAATTCGATGAAAAAAGTTTAAATGACAGGCGGAAAAATGCGTATAATTTAATATTTCGTACAAGGAAATCATGTGGTGTACACATCAGATTTTTCTTCTTAATTATTTAGTGTTTTAACTGATATATTCGTAGAATTGTTTAAAATTGTTTTTGTGAGTTGTTTAAAATAATCCTTCTCTGGAGCATTAATAGTTCTGGTTTGACGGCCGAACTTACCCATCACCAATTTGAATTAATCATTCCTGAGTCTATCTATTCAGTCACCATATATGTGGGGGTTTGCAAGGTATTAAAAGGCATTCCTTTAAAGCATTTTTGCGATAAAGTGATCAGCATAACACAATACGGTAGTCCAAAGATTTGAGTTCAATTTATTTCAGATTCAAAAGACTTGAGTTCAATTTCAAAAGATTTGAGTTCAATTCATTCAGATTTGAGTTAACTCTCGCCAGAACAATTTCTGACGAGAGCGCAGCGAACTTAGAAGTACCGCTTAAAAACTTCTTATGTTCCTATACGGTATACGCGTGACATTGTTGTACCATATGAGTCCCTGATAGAGTGCGTGGAAAATGTAGCTAGTTTTATCTGCGGGTCACGTAGTTAACTACTGGTGATGCAATAAATCTTGAGAACATGCAAAATAAACAGTCGGATTTGCTTTGGTTTTTCGCTAAGCGCTTAAAACTTGCAATATTTCCCCCCTGTAAATTTCAACGCAAATATATTGTTCCTTCTCATCACTGAAAATAAAAATTGATGAAAAAATACCCCTCTAGATTCTATGCTTGGTTTGGTGCAATGTCTTTCTTAATGTCTTAAATCAGAAGCTTTCTTTCACATCTAATTTGCTATGTATACGGAAAGAATATTTCAATAAGGGTGGGGTAAAGATCAAACTCTTTTGTTCTTATCATGCTGCTGAATCGATGATAAATTACTGCCAAAAAATATATGTGTGTGGGGTAATTGTGTTACTCATTAAACGTAGATGTAGATACATAACCGGGAGTGTTCCCGGCAGCATTCGTCGTTTATAAATAGACACATACATCCACATATCAGTCGGCAGCTGTTGTATACTTACTTAATTTATTCTTTAACTATTTGTTTTATTACACACCTTGTGAGGTCTAATTCTTAATTCTGCTTTTTGCATTTGCTGCTACTCTAATCAGATCTCAGCTGTTTTAGATGAGTTATCGAAATGGAAAAACTAAACATTAATCAAATAAATACGTAAATAAAACGCAGTGTGTAATGAAAACCGTTTTTATTATTCAAGGAGCTGTTAGGTACAAATTATAGATAATTATAAAGTGAATTTTCTGCACTACTGGTGTGCAGAAAATTGCAAATATGCAACCTTAGTTTGGCTTAAATTCTATACAAAAACTATATCGATTTCGAGTATGTTTTTTCAAGGCAGTCCTTTTCCAAAGCAAAGTGCTAAAATATGTCGGTGGAACTTATAATACGTATATTAAATGTATCGTTGCAAATAAATGCATTAAAATAAAATTAATGCTGTTATAAATCTTTCAGTTGCAGATGAACAAGTAAGTACTTACTCGTTCTAGGCTTTTTGATTTTGAAGTGAAATGTATTTGGTAGCCTATGTCAAAAGTGCCATCTTATTGCAAGTCATCGCGCGATTTAATCTTACTGTGTCGTAAAGAAACGAATGAGAAGCCCTAGTTTTCTCATCCAGATTTTTCACCTTCAGATTTCCTTCATCTTATTTCTTTTGACACAGTCTCCAAAGGGCGTGGGTTCTTGACTATCGATGACGTATTAATACTCGAAATTTTTTATTCAATAGACAACAGACTTTTAATAGGATATCCTTAATCTAGTTTGCCAATGAGACTCGGCTGAGGGAATTTCATCAACATAGACTGAATACACACAACCATCGAACGAAAACATTTTGATTATTCCTCATAAATTAAAAATAATTTATTTTATTTCATAATTTTAAAGATGAATTATTTTTTAAAGATTTTACAATTTTAAAGTAAATTTTCAGTTTGAAATTATTTTGGGTGGCAGACGATTCAGAGAAAGTTCTTCGAACTTTTGTAAAGAAAATAAAAAGGGAAAATATACTTTAAAAGCAAGCGCGAAAAATCGCGTTTATATTATAAATAAGCTCGTTGTGCTACCAAATATTTAAAACTAAATGCAGAAAATGAATTCTTATATAATCTTAAATAAATGTGTTTATTCATAGTACCTATTGGCTTTTATTGTAACAAATTGTCCAAAATGAAGACAGAAAATGAAAAATAATACCATATGCAAGACTGCTTGCTTAACAATAATTGCAGTGTTCCATCAATATTATGCTTTTGTTCACAAAGAAAGGAAACGCATTCACGTTAATCTACACTATCATCAACAGCAAGGGGCTCTTTCAAGATATATAAACAGCTTAATGTACAGTTAAACAATATTATTTCCAAAAATATTGTGTACTTATTATAGATATGATTGACTACGTAATATGAAATGTTTCTTTATCACTGTAACTAACATAAATATATTTTTTTATCATGTTTACTTGCGTTAATATTAATCAGAGAGACCACAAGTGATACTCTTATCCATCAAGCTGAGCTGAGGACAAAATAAAGTTCTATCTGAGTGAAACAAAAAATAATCGAAGTAAAAAAAAATCTGAAAGCTTTCAGATTTTATATTGTGCCTGGCGTTTCGTAACGTTTTGTATGTTACATTTATTTATTAAATATCATATTCTTTGTATCTAAACCATAAAATTCAATTCAACAGAAATATCTCAAAATAACTTTAAAAAGATCGTAGCTTTAGAATTTTCGATACACAGTCTCGCGCGCTGGACATAAGATGTTTATTTTCCTCACAGTGTTGCCATCGCACGCTTTGAAATCGTTGAGGCTGTTAATCCAAAATTTGTTAAAGTGTTACAAAATATGAAATTGATAATAAAACAAATTTCAGATTCCAAATTCAAGCTTCCAGATGCCCATTCTCAGAGGAAGATTACGTTATTCAAAATTTGATAGCTTTAAGTACCGTTGTTTTATCACAATGCGAGAAACATACATACATTTATACAGATTCTTCATTATTTAATTTTTTTTAGTATAACACAGGGCTGTAATATCTGGTGACAATAATTTGAAAAGTGAACCGACATTTATAGTGAACCAACGCAAAATGCAAAAATTAATAGCCCTTCTTGGCTAAAGTCCTTTGGGCTAAAAAATCTAGCATCGTACATTACATAAAAGAAAATAAGACACATATGTTTTTTAAATATTCGTATGGTCAGTTTCTGGAAGCTATAACTTTAATGAACACTTCTTCATTCCGTTGGTAGAGATAATAAATATAATACAACATAAACAAATGTAGTTGCATAGTGTAATATATGCTCACTAACTTGTTACGTTTAATATTAATAAGTACATCTACACCGTAGTGCATGTTTCTGAGATAAGTACCATAAGGCAAACTGCAAATTCTAATTCAAAAGATGTTTTGTAAGATATAATTTTCATTGCATAAAATAATATAGAAAATCGCACAACCTGGTGGTTAACTTAAAAAAAAAAGATCTTAGTCTACCGCTCAGCATGCTTTCACACAGATAAAATAGAAGGTAATATTATACGTGATACACGAATTAAGTTCTCAAACTAGTCCTATCTATTTCTGAGTATACTACATGACTGTTAGCATAAGGAAGGTGATCGTTGTTCGTTCTCTATAATACAATGCATAGTTTATAACATTTCACAATATCTTTTAAAGCATTCTGAATAAGTTTCAGCCAAATGTTGTTATTAACTTTGCGTTCTCTTTACAAAGAAGCCATTAAGGATTTGTGTATGATGCATAAAAAAGAGAATCGAGGAACTCCTAAGGTTAATTTTTTATTATGGAACTTTTTAATATGGTCAACTTATTACTAATATTTGGAATTCTTAAAAATTCGAAAAATCAAAATGAAACTTGCATAAATGTTTCATTTTGATTTTTCGAATTTTAGAAGTATGGAAAAACCGTACGAAAAAATTAAATAATTCCGCACTGGGTTTAACGATGAAACATACAATGATGTATACGATGTTGTATTGCCGAATGAAATCGGCAACCAAACTTAGCATGAAATGCAATCCCGCAGTCGCACCTCAATGCCTTAAAAACAGGCATGGCAGACCTACGCGTTAATTTTCAAGCAGCGATAGTCTCCCGTTCCGAGAGATTCTAAGCGAAATGCATGAGCGGAAGACACCATTTGCACGATGAAATGCGTTGGAGGGCTATCATGATGTTACAGGCTGGTGCAAGACAATCCGGTGTTGCAAGAGATCTGAATGTGCATCGTAGTGTCTTCAAAAGGCTGTGGAATCGTTATCAAAGAGATCAAGCCCTGCAGAAGATGTGGGTCTGGATGCTAGAGGATTCTACAACGGCAGAAGATCACTCCTGCTGCTATATGCAAGACGCAGTAGATCATTAACAGTACGACTGCTGGCGTCGCATCTCTCTGGTGCTGCAGGATGGTCCATATCTTGCCAAACTGCATCGCATTGACTGCATGAAAGTGAAACGTACGTCCAACAACCTGTGTTTCGTCTTATTTTGTCCCGATCGCATGACAGAGAGTGGTTTAACTGGGCTCGTGAATATCGCAGTTGGACATCACAGCATTTGGACCACGTACTCTTACGAATGAATCTCGATTTAACATACAGAACGATTCCTGATATGGCGAGAGCAAGGAACACACTATTGGGCCAGTTGTCGAAAGAGACTATTACGGAGGAGGAGGCTTGCTTGTATGGGTTACGATAGCAGCGAACGACTGCACCGACCTCTACCTTATTCCTGATGGTTGACAGGTTATATGGAGAGTGAAACCATTCACCATCTGCCATGGACTGCCTGGTCACCAGACCTGAATCCCACAGAATTAGGAATGTATGCTTACTATTATATTGCTGCGAATTAGTTTTAGGAACATTTATGCTATATTTCAAGACATCGTAGTGGTCAGAACATGGGTTATATGCATTGCATCCTTTAAAAGTAATATTTCAATAAATAGTAGTTTGGTTTGGTTTAATTGATTAAGGCTAGACACACCAAGGACTCACACTACCTAAGGAAAGAGATGCATCGCCTTAAAAGGTATTGTAATTGGTTTACTGTTTCATGTGACCACGACAAAGCCTCGAGGACTATCTGAATAAGGGGAGTAATGCCTTCGTGGAGGACGTTCTAAGGGAAACTGACTCCTATACACGTTACACATGGAAAAAACCACGGAAACGCCCATACAGCCAGCCAGTTCGCCTGGAATCGAACCCAGATCGGATCTATCAGTGTTCAGCGATTTCACTGCTTGGCCGCTAGTGGGCTGACTTGTGTCTGCTATATATTGTGTCTGCCAATTAAAATGATACAAGTATTCTTTCTGTAATCAAAATGTATAATAATATAGTGCTATAAATATAAATTCCTAATTTATTTAATTTGACACATGGGAATGTAATAATATTCCCATGTGCGCAAAAATATTCCTTTATTACGAATGTTTAAGCAATGTAAATAATATATCTAGGTTCTATTGCACTGCCGTGGAATAGTTTTAAGTATCTTATACTATACAGGGAAAAAGACGAAGAATATTTACGCGATATAGCGCGTAATTCTTGAATATTGTTTTCAGGAACATTAACTTAACAGATTAGAATATTATTTTCCTTTTATAATTTTTTAATTTTACAGGTTTTCTTAGCTTTCTAATTTCATTGTTACAAATTGTAATAAGCATATGAAAATGATTTTGTCATTATGTGCATAAGTGCCTGTATTATCTGGTATGTAGTTCTTACTTAAAATTTGACAAGAGATAAATTCTCTTATTTAGTTTAGCAGTTGCATGTAAAATGGAATAGCAGTTCCCAAAACAGTAATATAGTGTATATGGCTCTCATTGGGTTTAAAATTGGCTAAGATACCCTGTTTGTCATCAATAACAGCACAGCTCTGTTACCTCGTACTGAGAAGAAAACTGTTTTGGCCTCACGTTTGTATATTGCATTACACCATGTAAATATCCCATTGCAGCATGTTCGCAATGCCACAAAGTATGTGAAATGTGTTTAGAGTTTCTATAAATGCGCAAGTATTTATTTAATCTGGTCCTGGAGGTCATGGATTCAACGGACAATAAATGACCTTCCTTGAGATGGTTTCCAATTTTATATAGCTTAGTTTTAAGTCAAGAGCCAACTCGGAGGTAAAGTGTTAATGACAGCCCAATTGTCGCATGGTGAGCTTTGCTTTATAGTCAGGTTGATTGATGTAAACGATCTGAAAGGTAACAGTATACTTGAGAGCTGAGATCTATGCCACACTTTGTAGGCTAGAAAGACGCCCTAAATCTACGTCGTTTTTCACATTTGAACTCAAACGTTTTTAAAACACTGCCTAGAATAAATGCTAAAGAATATTTTCCTATATTTTATTTCTTTTTCCCTAAACCAATAAGCTCTTAATGAATGTTTTCATAAAACGCAAAGGGGCATAATGAGTTTTCGTAAAGATGAGGATAGCTGAACAAGGGATACGTGTTTAATGTTCTTAATATCGTGTTCTTAATGTTCGTGGATCTTAATGTTCTGAATATTTTTAAGCCTATTTTTAATGAATGAAAATGTGTCATTTTTCCTACTTGCCATTCTAAAAATAATTAATACAAAATTTAAGCTATTACCATTAGGGGATTTTTTTGTTTAACTGTATGTGCGGAATGTCAAAACAACACACGTACTGCTAATGTGAAATAGCAGTATAAAGGCTAACTATAAAGCAGAATGAAAATAACATAACTAATAAAACATTTAAAAACTATTTTCTCCACTAATACGCACTATAATTTACAATCTCTGTACTCACGTGAATTAGAAAGTGAAACACATACCAACGCAATTATAACACATTTAACATACCTGTGTCGTCATAAATAAGCATTATGAAATGTTAAATGACTCTGCCACCCTCGAAAATTGCATTTGAATGCATAGGGCTAAATTTATTCCAGACGAGAGCATTTGCAAAAATAAAGCGCAAAGTCTCTAACCTCATAAAAAGAATTAAACCAAATCTACTGGCAAGTTTATTTGCAGATCTTACTGAGCAACTTGGGTGGTCTTACTTTTCTTACAAATGTGGTTGTGCTTGAATGAGTTCCAAATATCCATAAGCTACGCGTATCAAAATGTTCAGAATCTTGATCACTAAGTTGTTAGTAGTTCACAGTTATTTTGGTGTTTCACAATGGTAACAATCGTAATATTTTAGCATGTTTTAGTTTATAGAGCAGATATAACGAAATAATGATTCAGAAATTCCTATGCCGTGGGAAAGAGGTTGAGATACTGGTTCTACCGTTATGATCAAAATATAAAAAACTGTTTTCTCAGTAACAAAACGTACTTCATGTAGAACAAAAATTTTTATGGTGAAAGAAGGTTTCACCAAAATCGGTTTTACTCTTATAGAATCTAGATGATATCCTAGGAGCATCTGTGCAAAAGGCCGCCGATCGTTTTCATAAACAGGAAGACTGATCATGAAATAATTTAAATTGCTTAAATTTGTAAAAATACTTTTAAATTTAATATTACATAAATATTTGATTATTATAAATAACATAGTTGATAATTTTGTTTAATTCATAATAAACTTACGAAACCAATAAGTAGCACTGATATTCTTTTGTTATATTGTCCGTGATCTAGTGTTCAATATATCTAAAATTAATACTGATAATATTATTTTCATAAATATTCATACATGTAAGTGCGCGTATACTGGCCAGTTCCAGAAACCTCTATCCATAAGAGCAGAACATAATGAGAAGTTTCGCTGTGCATATATACAGAGAGACAATGCATAGGGAAGTTTAATTTTTTTAGAGGGGCAGATCCCATCGGCTTTATGTTTTCTTACGCTATATATTGAATCTGTGAGTGACACATGTTCTACCGCATTCTTAGGATAATTAGCGCAAGGGTATAAACTGTTTTGAAGGCATAACACTCTTTCACTAGCATTGTTAAAAAAATAAGGAAATTTTTGGATAAGGTCCTGCAAGATGTGATTTTTGTGTATTCCATATGCACCCCTTTCTGTTTAAATCGACTGAGAGAGCTGGCCTCTGAAAAACATTTATTCCTTTAACTATTCCAATACTGGAGAGGTTTCATGAGAATTTACGTATCATTGATAAATGGGAATACAGATCCCATAATATCGACGAATAACTTAATATATTGATGCAGAATGTCCTAGAGTAACTTCTGAGCTGTTATGGCTTACCCCTCGTATGAACCCAGAGAAATTAGACCAAATCCAAAATGTGAAGCTAATTCTAAGTCGGTCACACTAGAAATCATTGTTACGAAAGCGACGTTATTCAATAATATTCAAATCTTACATACTTTACAGATGAATAAAAATGCGAATTGCTCTGCAAACTGAACTAGCTAAACTTTAAATCGTTATTAAATGAATAATTTTAATGGAAAAAATTGGTAATGTCCATGAAATTGAGAAAAATGTCTGAAATCTTGGACTTTTCTAAAAAAAAGTTATTCTATTATAGGAATTTTTTCTAAAAAATTAGTATTTCTACTATAAGAATAGTTTCTAAAAGATGAGTAATGCTTATTGAAAGTACATTGAAAAAGTCTGGTATTTCGTTAGCAAATATTTTTACAATAAATACAAGCAGAACTTGAGTAATTAAGAAGATAGTGCTTTTTATTAATGCTCATCATCATTTATACCTTATATGGAATAAAATTAACTGTTATCGAAGTACTTTACAGCCGAAAAAGTTAGATAAATTGAGAACGTAATGTACGAAACGTCTAAAAAATAGCCCTGATGGAAATGACGAAGATTTTGAAAATAATGTTGTTATTCATATAGTAATAGAATCGCATTCAAATCCTTTATAGAATGTGCAGCTAACCAGTTTGGCAATAAATCTACATGAACAAACAGTAGCTCGCAAATCATCCAAAAAAGGGTTTCAATATATTGAATGCTATGTGAAAGAAGAAATTAATAAAAACTATAATACTTGTAATGTTAATTTATTATCCATATAGAACATTTCTCTATGATTAAAAAAAGGAAAAAAATGTGACATTGATTTTAAAATTTAATTTATATGTAGATTAAATTCAATTTAAAAAATATTAAATTTAAATTTTAAAATTTAATTTACATTTTGAATTGTGACTGCATCTCACAGTAATCCCCATCTACAATAAAAGGAAACCGTAACAGAGAAGGAGATGGAGAAGTGAAAGATGAGAGAAAATGAGAGAGAGGAAAGGCTAACTAGAATTCCGGGATTGTGACACCCGATCACCAAGAAGCAAATCCTCTAAAGGGTCTTCGCCTGCTATGCTTCAGCTGAGCATTTTGGAATGCCCTTTACTCTTAGAATGGCACTACCAGCTTGTTTGTTGTTTGGGGGTGCCTGGGTTACTGGCTGCCCTCGTTTGTGGAGATACGGGGCCCCTTCTTTTGAGCTATGGGGACACTCGTGTCCAGGTGAGCTGAAGAGAGCCTCCAGTTCTTACTACCAGCAGCTAAACTCCTGACGTAATTCCCTCTCTTCCGCCTAGTGACAAACCCTGCTACCGTTGAAATGTATAAAAAGGCTTTTAGCAGTAGCAGCTCTATCGATTTGGCAGATCAGTGCTCTAAGTTTAAGCCTTAGAAACAAGAATATCTATTCATTCCAAAGATTCACAATAATATTAGTATATTAATCCGAAGAAAAACACATAAAACTTCCAAACATGTAAACATCTTAACGATTCGTAGCCATCCCTTTCAGTCGTTTAAATTGGAAATCAAGACTAACTGTCAACACTTCCAACATTCGTCTGACACATGCAAATTTAAAACCCTGGTGTGTGAAATGTGCGGGACCCCATAAAACTGAAAATTGCTCTGCTAAAAGTTTAGATACTGTACGCTGTTGTAACTGCAATCAAATAGGATACACCGTGAACTTTCGTGGGTGTCCTAAATTTCCTGCATTGAATGTGGAAAACAAAACCTGTTAATAATATGAAAACTAATGATAATGCAAACCCTGTAACAAAAAGTGTTTTTGATGTTAAAAATTCTGCTCAGTAAAATATTCGCAATGTCAAAAGCAAATCCTATTCAGATACTGTTAAAAATATTCCTGTTAATAATCCTAGGTTCAATTCTGCTGTTATAAAAAAATGTTGCTAATACCAACAACTCAGGAGACTCTGTTCTCAATGTATTATTAGATATCATCAAATTATTCAGAGAATTGGTCAAATGTTTGAAGGAATTTCCCTCAGGGACATTCTTAATAAAATTACAGCAAAAATACCAGAGATTCAATCTACCACCAATGCTACAGACAAATTATTTATTGTCTTTTCAATATTTGAGGATACCTTTGGTGCTGTGCACAGTATTTAACAAACTCTGCTGACCGTGTTTACATGCACTTTATTTATCTTTTTGTTCGCAATGTTATGTACTTATCATTCCCACCTACAATTCCACAGTTAACTGCATTCTGTAATTTCGATATATGTTGACATCCTTGCTACTTCACTCATATTTTATATTTTAATATACTCTTACTAATTTTCTCTGTGTGAACCCTATGTGTGTTTTTTAATGTAGTAATAAGTAATTTATATATTTTAATACAAATTAGTGATTTTTAATTAATTTTGGTAGCTATTTATGCATCAAATGATTATGTACTTTCTAAAATATAATATGTGTTCCTGCTGTAATTCTTGATGGATTCAGAGCATTAATAGTTTTTTACTGCCTTATTATGTTTTTTTCTTATAGTTACACACCTCACTTGTTCACCAGTTCAACGGCTTCGAGCCTTTTCCCATTCGATCTTCCCTTAGCGTAATGCTTTACATTCCCAGCTTCACTTATTACCATACACGTAAAAATAATTAAAAAACACAATGTATACTTTTAGGTTATTGCCTTTTATCATTCGAAATTTTCAATCTTTCTACAAGAAGTAGGGCTTCTGCCCGGGTACCCTGCGTCGCAAACACCATTCAACTGGAGCAGTAGTTCAAGACTACCACTTCTTTTAACCCCTCCTCTCGAGTAAAGTCATGTTACTAGTCGAACGCTTATAATACTTTAATGAAATCTATTATATCTCTAAAATCATATCTCGAGTAATTTCTGTGATACCTATAACTTACTTACTTCTCAGTACCAATCGCTTAATTTAGTTAAAATTTGTACTAGATTCTAACATTGAGAATCTTTTTCAAAGGGTATACTTAATCAAGACGAAGGAAAAGAAAACTACCAGTAGGAAAAAGGACGCTTGGGGCTCTAAATTTCTAAAGAAATACTTAGCAGGAATTTCTGTTTAAATGCGAAATATCAAAAATGAACCCCGGGCTGGGCAAGGTTGACTCAGCTTTCATCCCGTTAGTAGGTCGCTAAAATGAGTACCAAGTTCTCTTGGAGACTAAACACCGGGGGTCCTGAGCTAAGCTGACCACTTGTCCAGGCAAGATGCTAAAGCAACCCAGAGCCCACGGTCTAGAAAGCAGATATCAGGGCACTGGCCGGCCACGGCTTTCTAAAGACTGTTTGTGCCGATAAGTTTAGTTTAGGTTTTAGTTATCATTCAGAATTTTGATTAGAAAACAGAACAAATAAAAGTGAGTTAGATGTCATTAAGAATTTTAACAAAGCTGCTTTAACTCAGTTCCTTTAGATTAAAACAATATAATGAAAAGAAAAAGTACATGTTACCCTGACCTATTTTAACATCAATTGGAGAATATAAAGCACTGAATTTTAACTCTTATAAAAATATGTTACTATATATTATTATATAATAATACATAACTATAAATACTTTATAGTAAAGCAAATGATGAGTAATAAAAATCTCAGAGGACATGATTGTAGATGTATTTCGTTAAAGAAGGCACGTTTCTGAAAACACAGGTAAAATTATAACCTCTAGTCTATAATTCAATCTCAAGGCGGTTACTGTTTTAGAAGTCTGACTCCAAATAAACTCCTGTATCATATTACTCCAAAAAAAGCAAAAATTTGACTTTCTCAATGTTACATTAGATAAAAAACAAAGCGTGTCTACTTCTCTTCAGAGGTCTTTTGATGGGTACCATTAATTCCAAGACCTTAACAATAAAAATTCTTAAGAAGGTGCAATCACAGAATGAATTGCAATTGATCTCCCGATATAATGAGTGACTAAGAAATAAGTACTCATTACTCATCTCTTCAATTCTATCTATCGAGGCCTTTCTTTGCTTTTTCTACAAATGAAGAAAAAGAATTTCTATCCTTTTCTTTCTGACTTTTTTTTCTTTTTTACCTTCTTATTAACGGTTTTTGTAACTTAAGCAGAGGCAGCAATTTCAAACGGTACTTAACAAAGGCGCTTAGTAGGTTTTTCCTACCACCCCTTAAGTATCGGTAACGGAGGGGAGAAACATGTAAGAAAATAAACTAAAATAAAGCCCTGCATGACAAAAGTAGAAAAAGAATCAACTAGTTAATTCCTCTTGCTCTGAAACTCGAAACATAATTAAAAATAAATGCAGAGCTATGCAATATGACTACTGGGAGCAAGGAATGTAAAACGGAATGGCTATTGACATAAAATTCATTATTTTTTTCTTATTACGAAAGAAACGCCAATAGCTAAGAATATCTCAGCATTAAAATAAATAGAAAATTTTGGAAATTTTGATGCATTTTATTTTTTTATAGACAAATGAATAAATAAATGATTAACTCAAATAAATTATCATGGAATAAATCATTAACTGAATTTATGCATCGATTAGAAATGATACGTATATGGATGACGTTTCTAATTATAATTTTTATATACTCTTTGAGCTTTTTAGACCAAAGGGGCTTTGTCCCAGAAGGACTACTGTTTTCGTTTTGCAATTTTTGCGTCTGTTCACTATAAACGTCCGTTTCCCTTTTCAAACTGTTGCCACCAAATGTTACAGTCCTGCATTATATTTGAAGAAATTAAATAATGAAAAATCTGCATAAATGCATGTATATTTCTCGCATTGTGACAAAACAACGGTGCATAGAGCCATCGAAGTTTGAATGACGCAATCCTCCTACAAATATGGGCATGTGGAAGTAAAAATTTCAAATTTGGAATTTGATTATCGATTTCGTATTTTGTAAAACTTTAAAAATTTTTTATGAATTTTTGATGAACAAACTCAGGGATTTCAAAGCGAGCAATGGCAACGTTGTACAGAAAAAACCTTTTTATCTCCAGCCCGTGAGACTCTGTATCGGAAATTCTAAAGATATGCTCCATTTGAAACAATTTTGCGATATTGCTCTTGAACTTAATTTTATGGTTTAAGTGCGAAGAATTTGATATTTAATAAATAAAGGTAACTGACAAAATGTTAAGAAAACGCCTCTTTGGTTTTTATGTATTTTTCCTTCTCGCGAAGTGAGAACTGAATTAATTGAATGAGAAATACTCAATCGTCTGTGAAAAACTGTTTCTTTTTTGTTTTATTTGCTTAATTTCTTTTATACATAATTCTAGCTTTATTATTTATTATAGTATTTGAATAGAACATGTGGCAACGATTAGATAATTCTATTCTTTAAATGATATAAATTTTGTGCATTATGAGTTATAATATGAACGAAATATAATACTGTTAAGTGAACCTAGCGCCAGAGTCTCGCTAAGGTAAAGAAATACTAGAGTGAATTTTAAAGAATGCATTTATTCTATTGTGGTTTATGCGCTGTCGGGGAAGTAGATTTAATTCAATCCAATAAGTTTAAATGAAATGAAAAAAAATGCGTATAATTTAATATTCCGTACAAGGAAGTCATGTGGTGTACACATCAGATTTTTTAATAATGAATTTGTTTCAAGATTAATGAATGAGTTATGCTTATTCATGACTTGGTGTCAAAGTTACGTTTTAGACATTTCTGAGGTTGCACAAATACACAAACTAAAATGAGTGGACGCTAGCTACAATGAGCGGAATTGTGTCTTATTGTCTAATTTTCACCAACTAATTAGGTTTTTTAAAAAGTACATCTTATTTTATGTTAATTACTTGTCCTTTCTGTTTTTTTCACAGTTTTTACCAAAATACAAAATTCGCAAGTTAAAATGCGTGCTTAATTATAATTTATTTCTCTTTATGGCAACAAGTATTTCGATGTTTATCAGCAATTAAAGAATATTCTCTGAGGTCAGAAAAGAGTGAGCTGAAATAAACTAATATTTTGGACGAGTATGAAATCTACAACTAAACGAATTTTCTGGGAATTGAAGCGAATTTGATCGGCTGATGACAGTTAATCATTTAACATCATGACTTGATTCATTCTCTGTGAAATTTAAGTTTTACAGTTCTTTAATTTGCTGTACTACAAGTATCCATGTAGGAAAATCTCTTCAATTTTGCATTTTTTAATTTAGTTGTTAAAATTTGTAATTAGTCATTTGAGTTTGTGATAGCGAGTTTATTCGAAATATTGACTTCATTCTGAACCTTTCTTTGCGATATTTAAGTTTTATAGTTTCGTTTGATTTATTTTCTTGTAAGCAAGCGTGGCTAAGAACATTGCAAATTAAGTTCTACAAGTCGTTGAACCTTTTAAATTTTTTTCTGTTTCCTTATTTAGATATAGCTCAAACAGACAACTGCGACGGCGATAATTCGCCAAAACGAGATAAGAGTTAGTCATATGGAAAGAATAATGAAAACAAATTTTACAATTGTTTCTCTAGAATTTTATTTTAAACCTTTCTGCTGTCAGCATTTTATAACTAATAAATTCAACACAGTCCCAGTGTTTCACACCTACAACTGTTTTTCATCATTCGTTTACATTTTTATTATATTTCATAACATATGGCTCTTAAAACGAATTTCCTTTTTCACTATGTATACGTCTGATAGAGATAATGAGATATTTCACATCTTACACAAGTATTACTGAATATCAGAAATGAAAACGATATGACATTTTAAAATAGATGTAATGAGAAATGGCCCAGTTTTTCATGTCTTTCTAGATGCACTTCTAATTTACGAAAGTGATAAATATTCAGAATTAATATGAAAATAATGATACTCCCATTTTGCGGAAGAAAGAGAGCAATTACTTTTATTGTAACAAATTATATATATATATATATATTCTAAGATTTGCCTGTATATTTATTCCAAAACAGAATCAATAAACCTAGCTGGAAACGGATTTTTGCTTTTGTTGTGGTGGAAATTGCGTAGCGATCGCTTTGGGAAAGAATTCGAAGCATTGTTCATAGTAATTTTGCAGCGAAATAATGTATTCCTGCAGAAATTTTATCTCTCTTTTAATCTGTGCATATAAGAGTTTCTCTGTTATAGGAAACTCCTACACGGACAAATTTTAAAATCGAGTTTAAGACCATCCAAAAAAAAAAAAAAAAAAATTACATAAAACTTTTGAAAGGTTTCAGATTTTAAATTACGTCCAAAAGGGCGTTTTTTAGCGTTTTGTGTGTTACCTTTATTTATTAAATATCATGTTCTTTACACTTAAACCATAAAATTCAGTTCAATAGCAATGTCGCAAAATAATTTTTAAAATGAGCATATCTTTAGAATTTCCGATACACAGTTCCGCACGCTGGAGACAAAAAGGTTTTTTTCCGCATAGAGTGTTGCCATTGCTCGCTATAATATTGTTGAGTTTGTTAATCAAAAATTCGTTAAAGTTTTACAAAATATGAAATCGATGATAAAACAAATTCTAAATTTCAAATTTGGTCTTCCACTTGCCCATATTGGTAGGAGGATTACGTCATTCAGAATTCGATGGCTCTATGTACCGTTGTTTTATCACAATGCGAGAAATATACATACATTTATGCAGATTGTTCATTATTTAATTTCTTCAAATATAATGCAGGACATTTGGTGGCAACAGTTTGAAAAATGAAACGGGCATTTACAGAGATTCAACGCAAAATAGCAAAATGAAAACAATAGTCCTTTAGGGACAAAGCCCCTATCGACTAATAATCACAAATTTTCCCTAAAAGCCGTTGGAACGTCAAATAGAGCAAAAAGAACGCATACGAAAATGGCGATGTTGGAAACTGAAATTTTATCGTGAGCATGGTTGCGTGAATAATTGCTATGCGTGTTTACCAGAATTTCATGTGCTTTGGATTTTGACGATTTTTACTAAGGTGGTTGCAATAATAAATTAAGTACCAAAATTAAATGCCCCTATTTAGTAATAATTAAAATGTCATGAATCAAGAGGACTAAGACGTTAGGAAAAATTAAATTTCGTAATAAAAACACTTGGGAAAAACTTGGGTTGACACCACATTTTTCTGTCATTTTCTTCAAATCTGACGACTTAATGTAAAATATTCTTTGTCAAATTTCATGATGCGGTTCTTTATTCTGAAGTTTCCTAATTTCTGCTTGGTTTACAATTCATAAATTTGCACGTAAGGCATAATGGTGAACTGCATACAGGGAATCAAAGATGTATCACTCAATCGTGGTTTTTATTTTATTATTTTTTCAAAATGTTCAATATTTCATCTGTTAAGATCCGATTAATCAATACTTCCTTTTTGCAAAGATACCTTATCCGAAAGTAGTTGGCAAATCTTCACACGTGACTTCAATTCAACAGAAACATTACTTCAGAATTTCCGCCTATGTTATCAGAGTAGATTACTCTTAAAAATGAAGAGATATGCTCTACTACAGGCATAGAAGGATTTATGGGGTCGTGAAAGTTGTAATCGCAAAGAGCTCCAAGAGCCTTAAACCGTTACTTAGTTTTAAAAAATAATAAATAATCGGGTGACCATTTGCTATATTCTGATTCTCAACGTTATTTATTCACAGAAGCCATACACATGCCTAGAATTGTCTTTAATTTCATACTTTTACCGCTGTTCGGGTTATTTTTCTATAGTTTTGCTCCGAGTTAATTAAGAAAAAAAATTAATTACTCTCCGTATGATGATTCGAGATTATTTTTATAGTTTGCAGTTCTTCCTTAGCACTTAAAATATTTTGCTTTAGGGACTTAAAGTGTAATTTTATTGTAGAATTAATCTGGATAATGATACTGAGTTGGAATTTAATAATATGTGGTTAATTGAATAAAAATGTTTAAAAATATTTATTTGATATATATCGTTTTTGTTAAAAACTGTCTTCTTCATGAACTTTGTAGAGACATTAGATATTTTTGGAAGCAGGCAAATGAAATATTAGCAACGCCTTCGCCGGGAATCGAACCACGGACCTCTCCATTACGCTCTGAGTGTGCAGACCACCACACCACGAAGGTACGCTAAGAAGGCGGGAGAAACGCCTTATAACTTGAACAACGAATTTGGAGATAATTACTTATTGTTTGATGCATCTGAGCAAAGCAGACATCAAAAACCATTTTTGAAATCTGAACCATATTGTTTCATAACATTATGAAATATGTATATTTTACGATTTCATAAAACAGAGATATAAGCAAATAATAAATAGACACATATGGTATAGTGATTTTTCTCATAAGTAATGCTTTAATGACCAAGACACGAATAAACTTTAAATTCCCAGGAGTTGCTAAAAAAAATCTAATTAAAAACCTTTAGAATTAATTATGCTTTTTCAAGTGTTTTAATATTAAAAATTTGTTTTAATACTGACAATTATTAATTTTTAATAATTGAATAAATCTTTCTCATATGAATTTAATTATCTTGATTACATAATCTACAAATTATGTAAACGCAATATGTTCCCTTATTTTATGGAAACTGAATTCCTTTTCAGGTGAGAAAGGAAGAGATTATATTTTTCACACTATTTCGAGGTGATTATAAATGTATTATGTGGCTTAAGTCTATCCAAAGAGCTCCATTTTCCGAAAGAACCTTAAACCATTAGTTGGTTTTAAAAAACAGTAAATATCCGGATGAGCAATGCTAGTAATTTTTATGAATTTGTTTGTTTCTTGTACATTTACCATCAGCTCTAGTGCTGTTTTTCTTCTGAAGGATAAGCGTAAACCTAAACTGAGAGGGTTTGACAAATAACTTTATAGACTTTTTTATTGTCATCATTGTTGTGACTTATCTCACTATCTGACAGAAACATCAAAACAACCCCACGAAGTTCATCGTGGCAGGGAGAGCAAGATTGTGCCTGTCGTTGGCTACAGCTTTGAGCACCAAACAGGTGACAGTACGATTTCGCTCAGCTCCGCCCCCGGTTTTGATGGTGAGAGTCGCACCTGGATTGATGGAGAGTAGATCCTGTTTCCTACTCTTCTTTGGAGGAACAGATTAGAAAGTTTCCCACCCCCTACCACTAACCTTCTCGAGAGGACTTTTGGCTGGCCATGTATTTAGAGTGCCCCCATACCGCAAAGACACTATACATGTACAAACACCCATGCCTTCTCCAGAATTTGAACCCGAGCCATTCGGTATCGCAGTAGGCTTCCCTAACTACTATATACATTTAATAGGCCGCATCAGCTTCGGTCTCACTGCAAAAATCCCGTGAATGATGCACATTTTGCCTTTTTCACATTCATCCTACCAAAGAAAGTAAATCTGAATTTAAATTACTTCTTTTGGTTCAATATCGCCTTCGTTTTTCTAATTTCATCAGTAAGATATGAAATGCAAAAGTCCATGAAATATTTCATGAAATCTCAAAAATTGAGATGAGAGTGAAGCTCCAAAAGGAGACACTGAGAAGCGAAATACTTGATACCATCTATGGTTGAGCTTTTTACGAAGTTTATAAAAAATATTATATTAAAATGCTTAATAATGTTAAATTCTGAAATGTGAACTTCACTGCATTGCAATTCTGCATTTTTACATTATAATTCCGTTTGTTTAAGAAGGGTTTCCTTTCTAAATAGCAGGTGAAGTATAATAAATAGAACATTTTTAATGTATAATTTTAAAAGTAAATTGGACATACTCAAATTCACAGTTTTAATTGAGTGTTTTGGGGCGTAACTCATGTAACTTTGTAATATTACAGCTAAATTAGAAGTCCTCGAGGGTTAGAATATTGAAGAACTGTGCAGCGATTATTCGCTGAGTTTTTTCAAATAAGAAGTCCAAAGAAAGATTAAATTTATCCTTTATTCTCAAAACCTGCTAACTCAAAATAAGTTAACAGCTGGCCCCTTCTCGAATTTACGGTAAGACTCCACGTGTGCTTTAACTCATGATAGAAAATATAAAACTAATCTAATGTTAACTGAAATAAACCAGCCAACGCTGCACAAAATTAACTTGAAGAGACATTGAGTTATTTGGAAGCAGGAGAGAGAAAAATGAGCAATGCCTTCGTCGGAACTCGAACCACTGACCTTTCGAAAACGCGCCGAGCGTGCGGACCACTACACCACGAAGGCATGCTAAAAAGAATAAACTAGCAGAGCTGGCCCTTATTTAAGATCACCGACATACAGTAGCAGGCACGTAAAAATACACTAAGATTACACTGTTTAGTAAAGTAGAGTGAGTAAAGGAAAAGGATGAGAAAATAAAGGAAAAGCTTGTTCCAAAATAAAAATGAGTATTAGAAAATTAAAATAAACTATACAAGTTATATTTGTGTATGGTTATAGTATGCACGCATGTAAAAAAAATAAATGTTATCTTTCGTTTCCGAAACATTTAAGCAATTTGATCTCAGAGGAAAATATTTCAAATCGTAACACCGAACGTAACTTTAATAATTTTATGAGGTGGGGAAGTGGAATTTTAAAATGATAGGTGTATTCTTTAAAAACTTTTTTAATTTAAGCAGCCATCAGCTTCAGTTAAAAGAATATTCTGCTATTAGCCAAAAAGACTAGAACAAATTTTGCGATTGCAAAGGCAATAATTTTGAGTTCTCCTAAAAAGCATTGAATGAGGAAAGACATAAATTTGATATTTCTTAAGATTAGAGTTATGGGATTGTAAGTACAAGTGTATTTTAATCTAGATAAAACAGCTCCAGTATTTTCTTTATCTGCACATTGCGGTTAAAATTTCAACATAGCTAAAATCATTAAAAAATCCGTGAATAGTTCTTAAATTAGTTTTAATTTATCAAAGTTTTGATGCAGTCTGAATCTTCATAAATTGTTATAGGAATTTAGAGGTAAATGATTAGTAATACTGTTTATTCAATAAGGCCAATTAGGCAGTTTCTCAGCATAACCATTTTCTTTATTACGTGTTCTCAGATATGATGAAGAAAAGAATTTCGAAGAGGTGCACATCCGTTTACACTAAGTTTCAAAAGCTGGAAAACTTTATATATCTATTCGGAATTATGCATTTATTAACATATAAGAAGTATATTTTAACATCCAGAAAACATAGTAGCCCCTCATTGCCAAACCAGAAGATTTTTCGGGAATATTTGAAAAGGTGTACATTTTACAATGATTTTTCCATTTTTCAAGGAAGTTTAGCTATGGATATTGATGCAAGACTTGAGTCTTCATCCTGGTGAATTCCTTTTATTGAGGGGGGGGGAAAGGAGATTTACTTTTTAAATATGAAAATCAAAACATTGTTTCAATACTTCATAAATGTTAGTTTTACATGCCGTATAGCTAATAATTCAAGTTGTAACAAGCATGATAAAGTTAGTCAGCTTGTAACTCTAGCACTTCAAAATGCTAAATTCATCTAATAATTACTTCATTAAGAGTTACTTTCTAAAATGCAGACAATTAACCCATAGAAGAACATACTAAAACGCAACAACGTTTTGACAGACGCTTATTGGTAGGTAAGAATCAAAGAGAGTTAAAAACAAACAAAAAAAAAAGTCTATTTCTTTTAGATAATAACTGGTAACAATAATGCACCTGCCTTGAAATGAACAATTATGAAAATAATATTCCTTAAAACATAGCATTTGTATTTTTTATACTTAGTTAATCAGTACAAAAGAGGTTCATTTAGCAATCTACGATGACAACGAGACTCGACGGGGGTTCAAATTAACTTTTCCTCTGCAAAACAGATAAGGATCAACAAATAACAAGGCAGTTCTTTGCGCAACAAAGTAAAAGTTGCAGTTAATATTCGCTAAACTTTCTTGCGTGTGCTTTACATTTGCATAAGCTTTTGGTATGACCGAATATATATGACATGAATCAAAGAGAAGGTAGGAAAGCGTTTTAACTTAAGCCTAACTTAACATATTCCAAACTCATAAAAAATTTCTAATTTTGGTATGAATGATAATTGTTGTAAAAAATATTCCACATCTGTTGTTATGCTGTTTCACGTGTCTCATGACACAAAAAAGAAATATAATTTTTTTTGTTATGGTTTTCAGCGTATCTCAGGACGCAAGAAAGAAATTTGATTTTTTTCAAAGTAATAAATCTTTCTTTATTATGCGGGCTATTTAAACATATTTATTTTTTGTTTATATACAATTTTCTATTTTGCTGCATAATTTTTTCTTTGTCGGTTTAAACATTTATTATATCTTTATAAGGTATTTCTCCTGCCTTCTTAGTATGCCTTCGTAGTGTAATGGTCAGCACACTCGGCGTGTATTCTAGAGGTCCGTGATTCCCGGCGAGGGCGTTGCTCATTTTTCATCTCTTTTGCTTTGAAATAACCTAATGTCTCTACAGTGGAGCCCGAACTAAAAAACATGGTGGATGATGATTCGCCACCACGAGGATTTGGCTATTGGGTCCCATAATTCTCAGTCGCCCCTTAAAAGGGAAGTATATAAGGTATTTCTCCCACCTTCTTCGCATGCTTTCGTGGTGTAGTGGTCAGCACGCTCGACGCGTGTTCTAGATCTCTGTGGTTCGAGTCCCAGCGAGGGTATCGCTCATTTTTCATCTCTTATTCATAAATATTTTCGAAGTAACCTAATGTACTCTACACCTTTCTGACAGGTTTTTGATACCTTCCTTATAGAACTCTGCCGCCAGTAATAATACCCAATCATTGTCTGTCGTTTTTGCTTCTTCATCGGTGTTCTGACATTCTTTGAGCGATCTCATCATTTTCGCACTTATTGCCATTCAATGCATTATAAGTGCATAATATAACTGGAAATGAATATCCGCAGTTTTCATGTTTTTTTTACTGTTAAGAACAGCATGATTATGAGGAGTATTTTACAGTCAGCGGGGCGCTCGATTTTCTCTAACATTTTGGTCTACAGATGAACTCTGTTAATGCGGGTGGCTTCGGATTCGACCAATAGAATGCATGGATCCTGCTCGCACACTCATTTTTGCACAGTAATGAAATTTTAAACGGCCTTAACAATTAAGACTTGCTTAAAATTAACCTACGTATTCTATTCACAATAGGAAAAGAAATTTCGAAACCTCAGGATACTGTCCTTTGAGCAACTGGGATTTTAGGACCTTTTAAATGACACATTTGATTTATAAAATAATCTTTTAAGTACACACTTTTTGGAATAGGTTTTGACATTATATTATCTATAAAAACTGTGATTTTCAACTTACTTGAAAATCACAGTTTTTATAGGAAATATAATGCTTACTATTTATGAAGGATATAAGGAAAATCATTTTAAAACATACCTTTTCAGGAATTGCGCTTTTAAGATCATTTACAAGGAGAGATTTAGTATTTGAAATTATCTTTGGAAGTGCACAGATTTTTTTTAAGAAGCTTTTGACTTTCTGTTCACAGTAGACAACAGTGATTTCCAATTTTTACCTTTGCTATGGACGATACCATTTACTATGCCTTGGATATTTTTAAGATTCCTACATTATTTTTTATTGAAAATGAGAAGATTCTCTTTCGAAAAGTGCAAATACGTAATATAGTATCCAAAACTTATTTAGATAAGCAGTTCTGAGCTTGTACAAATTTTGTACTAACAAACAATAAGTTTTCCTCGTAAAATTGTAGCTAAATAAGTAAAAGTTACTGTTTTAAGCTTTGTTAATTTCAACTTCAACTCCTTGCTTAGGCAAAAATTATTGAAAAAAATGATTGGACACCCTCTGTTTTTTAACACATTACGAAATAAATAAGAAATGTTCTGTAATTTACATAAAACTTTTATAGGCGATAACATGGAAAAATACGACATAAGATTTGAGAAAGCTATAATAAGGATTTTTATTTAAAATAAAGTACAGTATTTTGTATAAATTTCATAATTATATTATTAACATATTCTTTGTGGCAGCAACAGTTTAGATAACTTAGGTATCTGTCGAAGTCTTCTGAATGAATACCATAATTCATTAAATAAAAACCCTGAATATGAACCACAAAGAAAAAAACAATTTAATGATTATTATTAACCACAATTAGATATAGTAATAGCAGAAGCTAGAATGAAGTCCCGGAAAGGAATCCACGCCGAAGTATTTCTAAGCACCCTTTCCCTGAAAGCTGTTTTCAGTGTCTTGGGAAACGTGACTAGAATTTTACGAACACCTGACGCCAAGTCAGGAAACCTCAGATTACTTATAGGAATCACCCAATCGGAAAGGTACGAAACATTTGTTACTCCTCAAAATAAATGGAACTCAATTTGATGAAGAACTCAACCGGAACTTAGGAAGAGAATCCGTTTCCGTTATTTGAGATTTATATTTATTTATTTATCTATTTTTTCGCGGATCATTCAATACTGAATATAATTTTGATAAGGAGCATTTCGGTGAACCTTAAATTGATAATATTATTGACACAGATAATTAGTTGAAATGGAGAAAAAAAGCTGTGGGAAGTGGAATCACGATTCCCTTGACCGACGCCATTGTATTATATAAAAAATGTCAGAAAAGTAATAATTCCACAAAACCAGCAATCCGCAGAAGGATATGTGCTAGGAAGAAGTCCAAAATTTGACTCGTTCCTTTATCATTAATGAATTTTTTCATAAAGTTTGCAATACCAATATAAAAAAAATCTTTATTGCATAAAACGAAAGAATTACAAAGCGAATATAAATTTTCTTCGCAAGAGGAAGTACTTGATACTGTTGAAAATACAAAATAATTTTGCATAAAGCAATTATACTTGTGTAGTAAGTAAATATAATCCTTTTCGTTCTCCAGGAACTCAATTATTTGAAATGGAATGCCGCTCACAGAGGTCTTCCTCTTGCAGTCATTGATAAAAATTTAGAGATATGTTTCTCTTGCCATAATAAAACACATTTCGCTACTCTACCACTATAACACCCATTTATCGTCCCATTTTATCCTTTTATCAATTATAAAATTGCTTGGAGTTTCCAAAAGTTCAACTTTTAGGTCATTTTTTCGTCTACAAGTAAAATTTCTTGCTCAGTGTTTACAGATTCCGTCTACGATTTCAAATCTTGGAGAATATAGCACATTTTGCTAGCTTGCTATAATACATATCGACCACCAAAATAACATTAAAATTTCGCATCAAAGAACACGAATCTTATATTCGAAGAGTTCAATCATACAGGTATTTAATGAAAATCATATTTAGTCACTTAATCACAGTTTTATCTTTTATTCTGCGAAAATGATAAAAAAAACCTTCTTTATTTGGTGGGTTGGATTTCCCATTCAGAAATGATAACCTTCTTTAATTAATTATATTAATTCTAATCAATTTCTTCCAAACGCTTTCAGAACTCTAATATGTTGAGTTTTCCATGTTTCATTGCTATTGTCTTCGACAGATGGGGTTCGTTTTCTCTTTACACAGACGCTTGTTGGACTTTGCATCTTTGCAAAATATTTCTTCTGAAGGTATAAGGTATTTCTCTCGCTTTCCAGCGTGCCTTCGTGGTGTAACGGTAGCACGCTGGCCCGGTATTCCAGAAGTCCGTGGTTCGATTCCCGGCGAAGGCGTTGTTAATTTTTCATTTTGGCTGCTTCTAAAAATATGCCTAATGTCTCTACAAAGGTAGAGTCCTATATTTGATCTCCCTCGAATTCTATATAGTTTTCTGCAACTAACCTAACTGGCGTGTTTTTTCAATAAAATAACTGTGCTACTTGAACGTTGCACCTTTGAAAACCGTTGAACGCAATCCTTTCGATAAATACTAATGTTCGATAAATACTTTCTGTATAATGACCCATATCTAAGCCAAACTAGAGTAATGGTCTCTAATAAAATATTTATAATCTTGTCATGCAAATAAGATTAAGAATGGACTTCTGATGTCGTCTGAAAGTATGTTGTCAACAGTTACCCGCCGGATGAGTAGCATAAAAAGTAATATCTAAGCTAATATTAAATTCAAACTTTGGTGAGGTAGTCTGATACTACCCACACTACCCATTTCTAAATTTCTTTTCTATGCATAGCATACTGTTCAAGTTCCTTTATGCAATATGACTTCGATGATTGTCGAGGTCTGGGACTTTTAGCACCATTAAGTGCACTTTCACTTCAAGGTAATGAAGAGGAATACATAAAATGCGCGCCCTAGGGAAAAGAATGTACTTGATAAGGATTAAAAAAAATTCAAATAAGATACCTTTATCCTATTTTGTTCAATTCCTGCGAAACTGCATTACCATTATAAACTAGATTTATGGATAATTGTACAATAGGTGTATCATTTATTTTACTCATGACATACAACTTCATCAAAAATTTTCATCTCACGTACATATCTTCCAGACAAACGATACACAGTTCTGTCTTTTATTAAATGGGACGCATGATGCAGAGCTGTGAGTCTGTAATCAGACAGTCACGGTGAAAACTGATCGCATCATTAAAAAATCGATTATGCCTGTTTTTTACCCAGCAATCTGGCCATTATCTGTTTAATCTAAATTACTTTCTAACACTTACTTGCTGCACTATAGCGGAGATAGCGGCACGAAAGGTTGAACCGCCTGCCGTTCTTCGGACATAACGGCTTAAATGTTACTAGGTTATTTACACTTAGCTGCATATAAATACGTATATAGTATGTTCAATATATAAATACAAATAAAAATTTGATAAGGGGCTAAAGGCAAATTTTCAAAAGCTCACAGATATGAAATATATGTAGTACGAACATGCCAAATAGTATGATAATTGAAAACGAATAACTCTTATATATTAAAAGCACTCGGAACTTCAAATTTAGATCGGTAAAGTTCTATAAGGATGATGCATTTTCTGATAATTAAAGAAAAATTACTTTAAATGCTTATATCAATCCTCGTAATTGCATTCTCGGAATATTTTTTAATCCAATGGCGGGCACCTGCCTATTTAGCACCGGCCATTCCCAAGGCCAGATGTCATGGGTATTTTATTGTCGAGGCACTTAATAGGTAGCCACCGTTGCCTCCTATGAAGGGAAGAACAATTACAACCATGCCTTTTCCGGGATTCGAACTCAGACCCTTCAGTATCGCACTAGGCTCTCCTAACCACTAAATCATCTGAGCGGCGATCTCAAATTATTACAAGTAACTATTTGCTTCATGTAAACTTGGAGCAGTTATGCGTGTCTGGTAATATCATCGCGCTTCAAAATTCAAGAAAAATAAATTATTGATAGTCATTTAGGGTCCTTACACCCTAAATGACAATCATACATAAATTATATTAATTCAAAGTCCTTAAGGCCGTATTAGGCTACCAAGCGATTTATCTCTTTGTTTGAAAATGTACGACAAAGACTTCTGATGGTTTAAAATAAACTTTTTTTAAAAATTATTTAAGCTCAAATTCAGCAGAAGGCAGAATTTGTGAGTAAAATCAAAACTCTGTCACTTGCGGGTATTATAATAATATAAAATTGAATTTACAGTTTAAAAGGAAAGTAGCCCGAGATTACACACATTTAACTTGACTACACTGGCTCAAGCGGCGCGATTTAATTGCTTTTAGCATATGGTTGATATCAGAATATTAACTGGCAGGGTGTCTTCACATTGACTGCATACTTAAAAACGCTAATATAGTCAGATTCCAATTATTCCCATTATTCACTCGGAAAATCCATTTATCATTCAAAAAACAAAGCTCTTCTCTTTATTTCAGATATAAAATCAATCTTCATGTACCATCATACAATCTCGAGTACAGCTGCAAAGACACATAAAATGAAACTTCAAACCATTCAAAGCAACATCTTATGCTGTGAGTCCTTAATGTTCCCTGGTACGTCCGGTAACGATGTGATTCATTAAGACCTAAACATTAAGCCCACTGATATCTTAATTAAAAAATTAGTCAATTTTTCTTTTCTAAAATCGAACAGATTAATAATAATTTACTTCAAGCCATACCTGCGTACGACATTTTAGTTCCTAGCTCCGCCGAAAAACCATTCTCCTTGATTGGACCAAAGTTCTGCATCTTTGCTCCACCTGAAAAGCGATGCTTTTACCCCACAATATTGCACTTTTTTATCCAACGCCTGCCTTTGTTGAGCGAATATTATGTTTTTCTGAGCTCTTGCTTTTATATTTTGAGTAGTTTTACGTTTTCAGCGTAGCCATCTCTCTGATTAGCTTACCCATGGAAGATTCTGAAACTGATGATATATCAGATTTGTCTATTTATGAGAACCCTGATAATAAGTGGATAAGACTTCAAGACTTCGTCAAATTT
Source organism: Stegodyphus dumicola (assembly GCF_044657685.1). Classification (NCBI taxonomy): domain Eukaryota; kingdom Metazoa; phylum Arthropoda; class Arachnida; order Araneae; family Eresidae; genus Stegodyphus; species Stegodyphus dumicola. The sequence goes on along the minus strand of NC_140769.1, from coordinate 80,611,021 downwards.
ATCGGCCCGCCCAGAAGAGGTCTAGAATTGATTAATAGAATGCAGCAGCTAGTAGAGTTTATAAAAGATGCGGGCGAGAGACCACCTGCCAGATTTATCAAAGAACTAAACGATCTTAGTGATCAATTGATTGTTCAGTGATTAACAAAATTCAACTCGAACATCATAAATTTCGAAAAGAAGTGATGGTAAAATCCAGGGGAATTCCTGAAATCTTACAAGTAGAAAAAGACCATAAAATCGAAGAAAGATAATGAAAGCTTGCAAAGCTGATGAAAACACCTAAGGAAACCCCTAAAACGGAAAGGGCTTCCATTCTCAGCCAGGAAGATATAATCCAGAGAAATCAATTAGAAGCTCTCACAGACGATGATGGCACACAGGATGAAAATGAGTTTCTGCCGATCGTGTCCTCTAATACCGAAGTAAATTAGAAGATGTTGCATGAGCAGATTTTCAGTCTATGCTTCGACGAAGTCAAATAAAAAAATCAAAAGAAATCCAATCAATATTTATGCAAAGACTCCTGAGGATTGTCGCAAGGTAGCAAAAACCTTCACAACATTGGCATTTTCCATACGTTCCAACTTTCTTCCAAAAAATCAATTAAGACTCTTAAATAATTAATATTCTTAAAGTTTATTTTTTCTCTAAACTTTTTCAAGTCATGTCTAAAGATTTGCCTAATGACATACAAGAAGAAGTCTTACTCAGCGAACTTTAAGTAAAAAAGATACCGGCTACGAAGATGAAGGATTTCTGTTGTATAGGAGACAGAGCAGTTAAATTCCTTCCCATCTATTTCATGTACTTTTCTAGGAATGCAGAAAGTAAATAAATCTATCAGATTACTCTAATTTGCGGAATGAGAGTCGAAAGAGAAAGCTTCGCCCTGTACCGCATCAGTGTTACCGCTGTTACGGCCAGATTGAATGTCTTAACATTCCTCGATATGTCAGATGCTTCAAAGAACATTTTCCTACAAATGCGATATGGATAAAACCGAAAATTCAAAGTACGTTCTAGGGTAGAGAATCGCATCTGGTATCCTCCAAGAAGTGCACCAACTTTCTTAAAGACAAATTTAAGCAAACACCTGGTTTTTGACTGATTAAGGAAAACTTGACAGCTATAACATAAAATAATGGAATTCCAGTTAATTCAAATCAAAAGTCATACAGTGCAACAAGATCTAGACCCTGACTAGCAAACAAGATCTAAATGTTGATGATGTCAAGGAAGTTAGTGAAGCTTTAAATTCCGGAGGTACCAGAAAGATTCTATAAAAAAAAGCTGATTTGCCTTTTCAAATTAAAAATGGCACATCAATAATCGACAAAATTAAAACAGGACTGGTAGCGGTAGTGTTTCAAAAAGAATTAACTACAAAATAAACACCCACCTAGTTTCAGGTTTTCCTCAAAAAGAGTCCCAGAGACTGATAAAGACAGTTTTTTCTCATTGCATGCATGCCGAACTAATGATATCTGAGGGATGAGTATGGTGATCTGCAGGAGTGGGCTTAGTATCGAAGCCGGCCGATGCGATATACGAATGCGCTGCCACCCTTCCGGCCGATATTAATTGAGTTCGTGGTTAACGTAGCCCGTTCAACACGAAGCCGGCAGATCGTTTTAAACATCATAACCATTCAACTTCACGGATCTGTTTTTCTTCTAATTACCAGGACTTGTTACTCTTTTCGCCTTATTAGGCGGTGCTTTTAGCACTTCAAAATTTTTTTTTGTTCCCGAGGTTACTTAAAGTTAAGAGTTAGTAAACGCATTCTTGCCGAAGATATAGTATTGCCATTTGGTCGCAGATCCACAACTTCTTTTCCAGCTTCGACTTTCTCAGTGACTAATGCCATCGCCGGAGCTGTCTTTTCGAAAGAAATGTTATCTTCGCTACAAATCTGCAAAATTTCAGCTGCTTCACCCTTCTCCCTCAGCAAGGAAGAGCATCATATATAATTATTGATCTATTTAACATTATGTTCCCATCAATTCCCGCAGATTAAATTCCTACCTCGGATATTTTGTGATTATCTAAATATTGCTAATTAAAATTTAACGTCCATGTGACCAAGAATCCTATTAATCTTAAACTCTATCCCATTCACTTTTATCTTTTGTATTCTATTTATGTTTAAAAAATAAATTTAAAATACCAAAAAAAAAAAAAAAAAAAAAAAAAAACTTCTAAAATTTAAATACTATTTTCTTCTGTTTCCTCCCTACCTCAGTGGTTGACGCGTTAGACTCGAGAGTGGAAGGTCGCGGCATCGAATCATTTCGCTAATCACCGTTAATGTTTCCAAATTTTTAATATTCTTAAAGTTTATTTTTTCTCTAAACTTTTTCAAGTCATGTTGACTTCCTCCTATTTTCCTTTATTTAACGATTATCTTTTCTTAATTCTGCTCACTATAATAATTTGTATGATGTGGATGGACAGGGCACTAAACCCTAGGTACACAGTAAAACGTAATCCTTGGACATTAACTGAAATTGATTTCCAGACGAAACCCTGACTCCCAGATGCACAGCTAAACGGAGACAAGCCGGTGGTAAAGTGAAATAAATAGAACTATTAATTTCATTATGTTTGTTTAATATAATAATAATAATTTATATATTAATTTGCACATAAGCTATGCAGATTTATTAAAAGTAACTAACTTTAAATTTATGTGTAATTTTATATATATTGAAGTAAGAAAAATCTCATATCTTATATGATTTTGATTGCAACTCATACAAAATTTTTGAAAAGTTAAAAAAAAACTAGGGAGAGGGATGATACTTCCTCAGGTAATTAGAAGGCTTGGCTTATTTGATTATAAGCAATGCACTCAAAGGCTGTCTGCCTAAGGAAAGGAATTCCTTCGTGGAGGACTTTCTAAGGAAAATTGGCTCGTATACACGTTACACAAAGGGAAAATTGTGAAAACGCCCATGCAGCGAGCCCGTTTGCGAGATTCGAACCTCAGATCGAAATACCATTGTTCAACGACTTTACCTCTCGGCCGCTGGTGAACGTTGTATTTAGAAGGAGGAATGGAGCAATAAAGTTTGAGAACGAGCCTTTGGAGACCTGAAAGTAGTAATATGTTCGTGTTTTCTCAGCCTACAGTATAAATAAGCAAAATGCCATTATATGCGTAAAAGCTTTTGTTAGGATAATAAGAATAATGAATCCAATTAGTATATTAAAAACTTTTGATCAAAAGGCGAGTAATTGACCGCAGAAATTAAAAATGTAATTTGAGTCTCAAGTGCGTCCAAAAAAGGCTTCGTATCATACATTCATATCGAATTAGGTTTAATGGAAATTTTCTGAACGTAATACAAACTGAAACTATAATACAAACTATAATACATGAAACTATAATACAAGGTAATACAAACTGTATAACTGAAAAACAATTTTCTAAAATTAAACAGACTTCCTTACAATAGTCATCAAATTAAGAACTAATGGATTACTCTGAATTTGAAGAAAATGAATAAAGCCAGAAGTAATGAGGGCTATGGGCTGATAGATGTCCTTTAAAAACTTAATATTTAAAACTCTGTAATGAAAGAGTTGTTTAAGTGTTATTTACATTAGAGAAAATCAAACTGGACTCTAAATTTCTTCCAAGGAAACTCAAGACTCAAAAGTGAATGCGTGAATGCGGAATATTTCAGCCAGGACATGCAGACATTGAGAGCATGCTGTAAAGTAAAATGGAATCTTAAAGTGCTATCATACTACTTTTGACCTGTTAAACATAAAGATATGTCAGATGTAAAATAGAAAAAGAAGTCAAGAATTTTATTATAAGAATTTTTTCTTTAGTTGAATTAGATTTTAGCGTAAAGCGGTGGTAATTTATGTGAAAAAATGAAACGTTAGTAATCAAAAACTGTGCTGTATAGAATAATTAGCAGATCGCGTTTGAAAGCAGACTGTGCAAATTTGTGTTCTATATATGTGGAACAAAAACATATTAAATTTTCCGGTTTACCACAAATAAACGTGCGGAATAAAAACAATTGTATAGATTAAGAATGTTGCAAAATTATGGCTCGACATCCAGCAATAAAATCGTGTCCGATAAACCTAAGATTAATTAACTTTAAAAAAAGAATTGTCAGAATATTTCTCTCGACGCCTTCAAATTAAGTTGTTGTTGGTTTCAATGACTAAGTTATCATGAAACCTAACTAATGACCAAATCTAGAAATGAAATAGTGAATGACTAGTGAAAATCATCTTTGTCTCTTGAACAGTTTCCAAAAACCTTTAGTTGATATAAAAAATCTATTTTTGTATCAACACCCCGAGAAACTCATCGAGAAAGAACCTGTTCTCTTTTTAAAAAGTTATTAAATTACTATACCTCTAGATAAAAAGATCCTAAATGTTATCGCAAAGTCATTAAAACAGATTTACTCCCACTTAGATGTAACGTAACTACAGATTACAAATATAAACCTCATTCGATTTATCACAGAAAAGATACATCAGCGATAAAATATTTCAACTGAACATTTCGTCTTGCCAATCTCTGGTTCTCGGGCAAAGGAAGGAATTGCTTTATGCTCTATTGAACTTACGATAAATTATATCCCGAAAAGAAAATATACTTCACAAGCTAGACAATGTAACATAACAATATCATTTCATCACTGGGCCAAATCTTCCAGTCATTTTTTTATAAAATAAATATAACATTAATTGAAGATATCATTTCTTTGAATGCAACAGATTAATGCTATTTTCATTTAAATCGTCCTACTTTCCAAGGTAAACACATTTGATTATACGTTGCTGCTACTTTCAGACATTATGGTGTCACTGCTGATCCACTGCGAGGCTTTGAACTAATGCAAATCACTCAGTACCCGACCCCTTCTTGCCAAGTCTAAGTGTAAGGTTGCTCATCTTCAGTGTCGACGTATTGACGGTTTCTACTTAATGTTAAGCGTCTTTTTTCTTTCTTTTCGCCACAAACGTGCCAAAAAACAAAAATGACATCTTTAGGGAGACTAAAGCCTGTGATTTGGGATTCGACCTTGCTCCAAGGCAAACGCCTGAAAGATAGCGATCGTGTTTATTTTGGAGCACTTTTTATATTTCTTTTTCTTTTTGCTTTGCAAGACCCTAATGATCTGATGGCTACCTGGGGTTGTGTATAATTCCATTTCATCCGGTTCAGTTTAAAGAATGCGACCTTTGTTATCAGATGGGGCAGTGTTTCGGTTGCTTGAAAAAACGGCAGAATTTACGTAATGAGTCTCAATGAAAGGCAACGGTCAGTGACTCAAATACCACTTCTGAAACAGAATTTAGATGTCAAAATAGGTAGAATGTTTATTACGTTTCTACTCAAATTATATATTGTAATATGAATACAAGAAATGTTTTCGACTTATATTTGTTGTATATGCACCGAATTAAATTTGCTTGCACCGAATTAAAAATTTAATCGTTCTGAAAAATGAATTCTGGGTATAAAATTTTACTTGGATCGTATATAGCTAATACAAAATTATTTGTTATTTTATTTGAAATGTATACGACTAATATAAAACAAAAAAAAAAATCTGAAATGTTTCAGATTTTAAATTACGTCCAAAGGGGCGTTTTTTAACATTTTGTGTGTTACCTTTCTTTATTAAATATCATGTTCCTCGCACTTAAACCATAAGATCCAGTGCAACAGCAATATCGCAAAATAGTTTTAAAACGAGCATATCTTTAGAATTTCCGATACAGAGACTCACGCGCTGGAGATAAAAATGTTTTTTCTGCACAACGTTGCCATTGCTCGCTTTGAAATCCTTGAGTTTGTTAATCAAAAATTCGTCAAAGTTTTAAAAAATAGGAAATCGATCATAAAACAAATTTCAAATTTCAAATTTGGTCTTCCACATGCTCATATTCGTTGGAGGATTACGTTATTCAAAATTCGATGACTCTATGTACCGTTGTTTTATCACAATACGAGAAATATACATACATTTATGCAGATTTTTCATTATTTAATTTCTTCAAATATAATGCAGAACTCTAACATTTTGTGGCAACAGTTTGAAAAGTGAACCGACATTTATGAGTCCGACGCAAAATGCCAAAACGAAACTAATAGTCCTTCGGGATTCAAATCCCTTTGGACTAAAAAGAAGAAAGATGTTTAGTAAAAAAGCAGTCATATTACCCCATTAATGAAAATGCATTAAAATAAACATTTTGAATAAAGAAATAACCGTCATCACGTAGATTTTTTTATACTAAAGAATCTATAATGGAAACTTTGCTTGTGCATAGCTCAACAGAGCTCTAGTTTTGAGGTACGTGTGTTTAATTCGCTTAACTTTTGTAGTATTAGCCATTAATTTAGCAGAAAAGTTTCGCACAGAATCAAGAGCGGATAATTCTAAATTCTGATTTGTACAATTTGTAGCAATAACAAAATTCTCTCTTTGTTCCAAAACAATTACAGTTTTGAAATAATACTTAGTGTTAAGTCAACAGAATATATATTCTGTAAAATAATAGTAGGTAGAAACATTGCAGCGATCTTGCTAAAAAGTTACCAGGAGCTGTAGCTCCACGAAATAGTTCAACGCTGTATTACTAAAATATGAACTAAGAAGAAATTAAAGAAAAAAAAATATTAATCTGGAAAAACTGGAAAAAACTGAAAACACGCGAAAAAAACTGTGAAAATTAATGTTGGAAGACATGCGAATGCACTAAAAAATTAATCTGACCGTTGTGATATGTGAAAAGTTAATACACATAAAAAAAAAGATTGACGGAAAAAAATATCAAAACATAAAATGCAAAAATTATAATGAAAATATAAATTGCAAAACACAAAAATACAATAATTACAAAGCGGAAAATGGTAAATTAACCACTCATACCCTCAACCAGGCTTTTCAAGGGAAAAATGACTGAGTATCGAACTAGGCTAAATACCATTACGCGTTTCGCCGAAACAGACCATTGAAGCTCTTGTTTGATGCGAAAAATTTTTTTTATAAAAACATGAATAGTCCAGAATAAATCTTTTTTGGAGGTTCAATGCTCTGTTCTATTTTCAAGACGCGTCCGCTGAAAAACACATTAGGATGCTAAAAATAAAATATGGCTGTATTAGCCATTTTCACTTATTTGAAGCAGTTTTGTTCTTCAAACAACTTGACTGACGCCATTTTGAGTTCTTTCCGTGTCTTTTCACTTCTGTCACACCCTTTCTAAAAAAAAGGGGGGGAACAGGAGTTCCCGCCAAAACTACAATCTCAGCCCATTGGCCTACGCAGATTTGATTGTTTCACCCACCTACGTTACACGACGAGAAGGAAGGTTGGTAGGACACGGAAGGGATTTGTACCCTTTTGAAATCTTTTTCGCAATGCAAAGGACGGCACCTCCCAGGTCAGTTTTTCGTTTCTTTTGTCTGTGTTTTTTTGGTCCTAATAAGACCAAACGACGTTTGTTTTCTTGCAAATTTAATTGCATATTAATTTGGTTACAGTACCATTCTCTTTATAAAAGTTCTTTATTCTTTAAGCTATGTAGGACCAGCCCGTACGTTGTTGTATGTTTGACTAATAGCAGACCGCTATTTATTTTATTTTGATTTTAATTTTACATTGGTAGGAGTTGCATTTACATTTTAACACCCTAATGTGTTTTTCAGCGGACGCGTCGGGAAAAAGGAACAGAGCATTGAACCTCCAAAAAAGATTTATTCGGGACTATTCATGTTTTTATAAAAAAAATTTTTCGCATCAAACAAGAGCTTCAATGGTCTGTTTCGGCGAAACGCGTAATGGTATTTAGCCTAGTTCGATACTCAGTCATTTTTCCCTTGAAAAGCCTGGTTGAGGGTATGAGTGGTTAATTTACCATTTTCCTCTTTGTAATTATTGTATTTTTGTGTTTTGCAATTTATATTTTCATTATAATTTTTGCATTTTATGTTTTGATATTTTTTTCCGTCAATCTACTTTTTATGTGTATTAACTTTTCACATATCACAACGGTCAGATTAATTTTTTAGTGCATTCGCATGTCTTCCAACATTAATTTTCACAGTTTTTTTCGCGTGTTTGCAGTTTCTTCCAGTTTTTCCAGATTAATATTTTTTTTTTTAATTTCTTCTTAGTTCATATTTTAGTAATACAGCGTTGAACTATTTCGTGGCGCTACAGCTCCTGGTAACTTTTTAGCAAAATCGCTGCAATGTTTCTACCTACTATTATTTCATATCTTTTTACAGCATTATGCGCAAAAAATTTAAGACCAAATGGGTTTTACGTCTCATTACTTGTTAGCTTTACAATTTCTGTTTCAATTATTCTGTAAAATGCATATAGAATATAGCATTTCTGATAATTTAGTTTATAGAGTTTTTTATAGCAATTAAAAATTATCTTTAATACAAAAGTAAAATAAAATCCGTGTATAATATAGCACCAGAATATGTATATATATATTATAACAGGAAATATAAATATATATATATCAGTTTCGAAGTCAAGGGTATAAAGGTAAAAAATATTCAATTTCGAGGTCAAAAGTTAATCTATTACTTCTGCAATAAATTCTTCTTCTTCTCATTATATGTTCAAAGAGATTTGAGAAAACGGAACTGTTAGGAAGCCTTTTTCATTAGTTCGAGACGAATGTTAATTTTTGTCAAAAAATTAACCAATGAAAATTATGCATAGGAAAAAGGCAGTTAACTGTTTTATAATTAAAACGATTAACTTAATAAAATGCCCATTTTTTTCGCATGAACATTTTTATAATGATACACGGTTCTTATGCGATTTCGAATATGAGTTTTTGATCTTATAAAAATTTACTATTTAAAATCTTATAAAAATTTAAACAAGTTTAAAAGGCAATAAAGATTTAGTTTTAAGAGTATATATTTGTTGTGTAAGTGTTGTTTTATGAAACCAAAATAATGGTAAAAAATGTTTTTTTAATAAATCTATCAATGATACTGCGAAATATACTGTATATTTCCAGATATAAGCTGATCTGTGTATCAGCCGACAGGTAAAATTCGGCTGCAAAAATCCAGCCAAATTTGAAAAACTGGTTAAGTCAAATTTAAAATAACCACATATATCCAATTTTATATATACAACTAAAAATTCGAATAAGTGTTGTCTAAGTTGTTAAAAGTACAGGTGACAACAGAACCGTGGCTAACGTATTTTTTCACCTGAGATAAAGACGTCAGTGCGCGTCCTATGCGTGCCCGGAATGTTAGTGTTCCCCCCGGGAAGATATTTCGCTTCATTTCATTTGAGACATAAACATCTAACACTTAATTTCTACAATAAACACATATTTTTCTGTAAAATTTAGTTTTCTCATAAATTAATATTTAACAACATGATTTATTAATATTTGTTGAAAGGGTATGATGATGTCAGTAGTTTCTCCTCAGCTCTCCTAATTTTTTGTGTAGGTATAATTTGAAACTGGGCAACAGCGAATTTTATTTCATTTTATGAAACATGAAAATCATTCACAAGCTGGCTCAAAATTTTTGCCTCTAAGTTCCAGTTGCGTTTTCACTTTACCAGTAAAAATTCTATTCTTTGTTTCTGCTATATAATGAAAGATGTCTGAATAGAGAAGGAAGTCGTATTCTGCTAATTTTAAATTGCGAAAAAAGCGCTTTTGTTGAGCACTGCTACGAAAACAGCAAAGAGAATATTATAAGAGGTGAAAGACAAAGTTTGTTCATAGTGAAATGAAGAATAATAACATTCTTAGAGACTTGCCTCAAGCAAAGACTTCGGAGACTTGCTGCAAAATTCCGAGTCAGCTATCTTTATTAAAATTTGTTTAATGTATATTAGAATTATAAAAAATTACTTAACCTTCAATATCATTCACGTGATCGAACTATTTATAAATCACTTTGAACTTGTATATAAGCCGACGTCCAAACTTCAGTATCAAAAAAATGTGCTAAAAATTTCTGCACTCATATATGGAAAAGCACTGTAATCCGTATTCATGGTTGCCTAATTGCAGAATCACATGGTGCAGGTCTTTATAGCACATTAAAGAGCAATAAGAAGCATTATTTCGTATGCATTGATTAAAAGCATATTATTATTAATTATTTAAAGTGCATGAAGACTTCTTATTGTTTATTAATTAAGTACAGAAAACTAAATACAAATAAGATTTCCCCCCTTTCTTTCATAATTTTATCTGCTTTATTTTGTCGCCTTCAACAGATTAACGGTTAACAAAGGCTAACTGCTATTCCGAACTTCAGAGTGCGAGCAGGCTGTTTTTATGTGTCTTTTTTGCAGGTGTAATATCTCTCTGCCTCCTGTGCAACGCTCTCGGTGATGAGACGGCTAAATGACCAACAGGTTCGTCCATTCCCGACTAATGCTTGAAAAACAAATGATCGGCCATTAGGGTAGCGGGATCACTCTATTTAAAACGTCTTGTTTTATTTTCCAACACATATGAGAAATCTTGATGTAGCTTCAAAATATATATTTTTTACTGAAAGATTTCTTGAGAAGGGACACAATAATTTAAAAATAAAAATCATATAATTATTTATGTACTAAAACTCCCTTTTTCGCTTTACCTCGTAAGAAATTTCCTCCTTCCTTACCGTATACCTTCGTGGTGTAATTGGAAGCACGTCGGGCTAGCAGTCGTTAGTCGGAAGTACTTCCATCTGAAGTTTCATCCAAAGTCTGAAATTCGTGTCCTGGGGAGAGCATCGCTGATTTTTCATATTTTCTGCTCTGACAAATACCTAATCGCTATACACTCTTCGTAACAAAACCTTGCCGATCTGTCTTCAAGAACACAGCAAAGAAATTAATAAACGCACCTTGGGGGTTCTCAATATCATTATATATCGCATACTACACGATCTACACATAAGGTAAACTTAAAGATTTCGTGCAAATTATTCGCTTGGGTTCTGCTAGTATTCGCTTGGGTTAAGCCTGTACTATATGTAAAGGAATTAAATAATGAAGGATCTGCTTAAATGCATGAATGTTTCTCGCATTGTGATAAAACAATCCTAGAGCCATCCAATTTTGAATAACGTATGTTTTCACTCGAATATGGGCATCTGGAAGCTCAAATTTGGAATTTATTTTATTATCGTTTTCATATTTTGTAAAACTTTATGAAATTTTTGATTAAGAAACTCGACGATTTCAAAGCGAGCAATGGCAACACTGTACGAAAAAAGAAACATTTATATCGCACGCGAGACTGTCTATTGGAATTTCTAAAGATATGCTCATTTTAAAATTATTTTGCGAAATTGCTGTTGAACTGAACTTTATGGGTTAAGTGCAAAGAACATGATATTTAATAAATAAAGGTAACAAACACGCAAAACGATAAAAAAGGCCCTTTGAGCGTAATGCAAAATATGAGAGCGTTCAGATTTTATTTATTTATTGTAATTATTATTTGGTATTTTTTTATTTTAGTTTTGTATGATACTTTCAGCTGCACAACAATTTCTTAGCAACGAAAGCTATTCATATTAGTACGTCATTAAACAAAAGAAAATTTTTAGAGCAGTGTCTCGTAAATTGTGGATAATTTATAGGTCATATTTAAAACTCTTAAGATGTAATAATTACACAGAATTTAATAGATTTCATTAGAGATAACATACATTATTTCAGGATAAAAGAATTTCATTATTGATAATTGTCTGACTCTTTAATTAAACATTTTCACTTGGTTTGTTACTTAATATTCTACATAACACTTTAGAAAACTCCATTATCTTTGAGCTATTAACATATGCACAAATATATGAAGACATCAAAATATAAAAATAAAATAGAATTTATTTTCGTTTTCATAGGCTACTAATTTTGTTCCCGCTGGGATAAAACTTACAGCATTTTTTTTAGCCTTGAACCCTTGAATTCTGTACAGGGCTTGGGAAAGTTCACGTCTTTCACGAGGTCATCGATTTCTGCTTGTTCAATTACATCAGATTTGTTTGTCTTTGCTCATGAAAAAGCGTAGATACCGTAATTATAGACATCTGTCCGTTCTTTCTCCTTTATCTGCTAACAGATGTAGAAATGCAAATTCTTATCCTTCAGTCTGTGCAAACAGTAAGAAAAATTAAGGTTCAGAATGTATGAAAATATGATATACAATTTCAAGCGTATTGATAAAAGATGATTTTACAGCGTTTTTAAAATTGAAAAGTCGAGAGTGACATATCAGACATATTTATCTTTCTCAAAACTATCAAAAACAGACACTCTTCGCAAATGCTTCATTTAAGTATTTTGTTTAAAGAGAATTCATAGTTTCACTCATTTTTCTCAAGATATCTGATGAATTTCGCTAATTTCTACCTTGGCGCCTCAGACGTGAAGGCGTTGTAAGAAGTGAAAAAACATATCATGGTTATATTGACAAAATAAGTATAGTCCTACAATTTCAAAGAGAGCATCAATCCGATGTTCAATAAACCAGCTTAAGTAACCCTAAGTGTTGTCAGCTAATTACGCAGTTCACGGAAATTTAATCTTAAGAAATTATCACATATCCGTAGCTATGGATCAAATATAGTAAAGATCGTCCAAGCTTACACTCTCAATATTTTAGAAAACAAATTGCATGAATCTGCTCATCTAAAAGTACATCGCGATAAAAAAAAAAAATAGATGCAAATATGCTGTAAAGAAGCAAATAAAAATATATCGATGTTAGAAAGTAAAGCTATTTTGCGATTTTCGAAAATTGCTAAATGTTCCTTTCCAAGACTGAGGGGGGTTATTATTTTAAATAAATTTAATAGATCTTAATAATAATAATCTATAATTTTTATAAATTATTAATATATCTTCATATTTTAGTTTATTACTTAATTTTATATATCGCTAGACGCAATATTCGCTAGGAAAGCCTACTGCGATGCCTAAGGACTGGAGTTCGAATTCCGGAGAAGGTATAGCTGTCATTGCCCATCCCTTTATACAATGTAACGGTGACCCATCTATTAGGTGCTCCTGCAATAAAGTGGCCATAGCAATAAATTAAATAAATATATTACATATTACTTACATGTGTTTATTTTTAGTTTCTTGAGATTTTCAGTATAAAGAAAATGTTCTTTATTAAATATTTCTAAATATAATAGTTATGAAAATTACTATCATTCATTTTTAATTACTGATTAGTTTATACTATTACTCGTTTATTATAAATAATAAGTAAAGTGTAGTATATTAAGTAACTACGAAAAAAGTTTCAAAATTATTAAAGTTTTATATAATTTTACATTAGCTACAAGAAATCAGAAAGAATTTCAGCCTATGCTGTTAAACCAGATATAAATAGTAGAGTGAAATCATTGGCTTAAAACAGGGTTTTTAATTGTTAAATTCTGTAATTTAATCTGTATGGTATTATCTCCCTCCTTTTCGCATGCGTTCGTGCTGTAACTGGAAGCGCACTTGAACCGTATTCGAGAGGTTCAAGGTTCGTGTGACGGCGAGGGCACTACATATTTTTCACTTCTCTTGCCTACAAAAAAAAAAAAAAAAAAAAAAAAAAAAAAAACTAATGACTCTACCGTATCTAACGAATAAGAAGGGTCACCACCAGGATTTGGCGATTGGGTCCCGTTATCTCTAGCATCCCCTTAAATTATTTGAAGGCAAAAGCGCCGGAAAAGACCTTTCATTTAAACGGCCACAACCTCCCGAAACAACCGAGATTACTACGTGTTTTCTTCGCTTCCTTTAAGGTATGCAGTAGTAAGTTGAGTTTCGCCAAATGCAGTGTATCATTTTATTGCAGACAGCTTGTCCTAAAAGGATTTATTTGTAGTTCCTTATCTTTCAGTTGTGCATGATATGTTAAATCTTCATACCTCTTTGTGCGTTAATGGACGAGGAGAGGAGGAAATTGCTGTGAATCTCGAGATTTTAAGCACATAGGTATTTTAAGTATATAGGTTAGCGAAGACTTTCTAAGGATTAAAAGGCGAAGTACATAAGGTATTGTCTCCCTCCTTTCCGCATGCCTTCGTTGTGTAATTGAAAGCATACTCGACGCGTATTCGAAGGGTCCAGTGTTCGAGTCCTGGCTAGGGCACTGCACATTTTTCACTGCTTCAAAGAAACCTAATGGCTCTACAAATGGCACCTGAACTATAAGGTGTTGCACGATAATTTTTTACCACCAGGATTTGGAGATTGTACTCCTAATCCCCAGTTACCCTTTAAAAGGGAGAGTAAATAAGGTGTTTTCTTCCTTCTTTCCGCATGCCTTCGTAGTGTAATTGGAAGCATAATCGACTCGTATTTGAGAGGTCCAGGGTGCACATTTCTCATGCCTTCTGCTTCAAAATAACCTAATGTCTCTACAAGTTAAATTTCGAAAAGTTCACAAATAATTCTCAAGAATACGGAATTTATCTTCCTGATCAGATACTATGAAGCGGAGAGATGTTATTTAAGTAAATTTTCTCTCGTGCGTTTGTATGTTTTTCTCCTGATTTACTTAGAGACAAGAAAATAGAAACCATTATAACATTTCAATTAGCAGTTGGAAGACTTTAATAATGAACAGTAAGCTTAATTTCAAGGTGAGCAAGCTCTAATTTTCCTTAAAGAACAAACCATGATAGAAGCGGGAAAACGTGGTTGTATACACCTGATCAGGAAATAATTCTACAAATATTCTAAGCTTATTTGCAGTTTTATGCATTTAATAACGCTTTTCATGAATGATTATTTAATACCTCTTTTCTGAAAAGTACTGTAAATAAAAATTTCATTAAAAAAAAACAGAGCAACATATGCACATTTTGTTCTTTTATTAGATTACATTATAACACAAAATTATACCACGTAAGAATAAGGACAGGACATTTGAATTTATGCATCTTTTAAATAAGATTCGAGATTTGAAGAAACGAAACCTAGTATTTTACTGTCAATTGAATGTTTGGAATTATAATCTAAACAAAACAGCTGCATATTTTAATTCAAAACATTAGAAATATTAGTTTTACTGCCGTTCCACAGAAAGCCCATCAAATGAACCTGATTTCTCTAAAACCTGGATTACTAATATTATATAGCAGCGGTTTGAGTCCGCGTTGTTAATTTTCTTGAGAACATTTAGTGTTCCCTGTTTAATATTTATTTACGTTAACTTTTGAAAGAATTCTCTCCCGTCTAGATTTGCTTTGGTGTTAGAAGATTCCAGAAAAATGTAAAAATTTCTGAACTATAAGTTAAATATTTTTGCTGAATTATGTGGTGAGAATAGACTTTAAAATTCGACAATTTTCATTATAAACTTTTATTTGGATCTGCTTAATAATTATACATTTACTTTAAGACTCACTCTCTTAAATTTGTTTTTGATTAAATGCAGATCAGAAATTTTACTTTAATTAAAAAACTGTAATTTTCCTTTTTCTCTCTGTCTTTATATGAAAGATTCGAAAAATTCTGAAACCCTTTATGATTCGAATTTTAAAAAACTGGGCTTCGTTTCACCTCTACTTATGATTAGAATTAACCCTTTACGGCACGCTACCTTTTAAAGTTGGATTTTTGATTTAAAAAAATAAAGGTAGGCAGTCAAATTAGGCCTAGAGGAGTACACAAAATTTTGTGAAGATAGCACTTATCGTTTAATTCTGTGGGTGTGCCCACAACACTGATTGAATAGAGCTTCGAAAAAAGAGTGCTGAAACGAGCATTGTTTTCAATGAACTGACCGATGAGATACGGAGAAACAAAGAATACAGACTCTTAGTTGTCCTAGATTATCGGTGAGCCCGGTTTGGGCATACCTAGGGTCCGCCGTTTGATTTTAAGCAAGATTTCAAGGTAAAAATTTAAAACTAATATAGAATAAGGAGATCAGCATACAACCAAAAACCAACATAGAAATTTCTTTTCAAGCAATTCCTTTTATACCCTAAAAATATTTGGAACATTTCTTTGAAAAATGAGGGTCTTAAAAAACTAAACATGGCTAAAATATATGGACCGGTTTGTGTTGAGCTGCCATATACTATAAATAAAGAAGGTTCAGAGTAACCTATAGTAACCTATAAATCCTTTTTCATTCAATTTTTCTGTGCATACAGAAGGAAATTTTTAGGTGTGTCCAGACCGGACACACTGTGCCGCAAAGGGTTAAAGAGGTAGTTTATCCTTACAGCAGGTATTGTTAATTAAGTTAATTTAGTTATTAGTTATTTAGTTTAGTAGCTAAGTTAACTAAGTTAATTAGTGTTAGCGAAGTTAATTCCAAGTAAAGCATGATTTCAAACTGCTTTAATGACTCTTGCATTCCCTTTTGTCATATGTAAAAGATTTTAGTAATGAATTTGACCTATTAAATTTACCCTCCATGTTAAAGATTAAATATTTTACCAAATTGTGTTTCCTTTTGTTACGTTTGGTCTAGCAAATTTTGCATCATTTTATGATGTTTGGCTTACCGAATTTTGCTTTCTTTTATGTGTCCTACCAAATTTCGTTTCCTTTTCTGATAATTGTCCTACCGAATTTTGTTTCTTTTTATTTTGTAAACTGTTTCCTTTACCTACTAATCTCTACTTCTTCTATGCGTAAATGCGTAAGGTTAACGTATAGTAACCAAACAGAAGAAAAACCTGCCTCTTTCAGTTAAATTATAATATCTTCCATCAATAATAAATTATAACGTCGCTGATAATTTAATTATAATGTCAAATAATAATGTTAAATTATAACGTCCTCCCTCAATAATCAGCCATTATAATGTCCATCAACCTTAAAATGTCCTCCATTTTTGAAACTGTTAGTGCAATATAAAAGTACTGTTTTACTTATACATCATTTTATTTCTACAATCATACTATTTTTACATTCGTACGCAATATGAGTCGCCTCATACATTTGTGGTTCACACATTCTTTAATAATGTCGGTATTTCAAACAAACCTGGCATCTATAGGACAGGAAGATAAATCAGTATTTGAAAATATGAACATCTTTGAAATGATACTGTAATACTGCGAGTACATAAATTTGAAACTTGAAAGCGAAGCAGCTTCTTCTTAAAGTAAATGGTTCGAAAGAAGAACAGACGAATATCTATGACGAATTTCAAAGTTTTTATAAAACATCTCTTTCACATTAGATAAAATGAACCAGACATCTGTATGAGTTTAAGTGTTTTGAACTGATGTTACTTAAAGTACGAATAAGTACAAATTTTATGATTTGATTCGTATTGCGTTCTTGTAATAAAAAGATGTTATCATCGGAGGCGTGAAACTGTAGGACCAATTTTTGCAAATAGATGTCATACCTCAAAACTGAAGATAAAGCGTCCACCAAAAGTTATTATCTGCATGAACAATGGATGGTATTTTTAAAATTTTGTCTTAACCTTGTTTTCTTTTCGTAATTACTGAAAATGTGAGAATATTATTTTTGCATTTTTATACCTTCTCATCACACAACTCTCTGATAAGCTCTCAATAGACGAAGGAATGGAATGAACTTAATAGAAGTCAGCGAAGGCGATATTCTCACACAATACAATTTTACGTTTGTGGCATTGTGTTTTACGTTTTGGATGTTTTATAGTTATTTATTAAGAATTAAAGCACTTTTCAAAATTAGCTAGCTTTGAAAAGTATGTTTATGTATCTTATTGATATCAGCACTAAGTTCTAAGAATTCTCTAATGTTGACGTTATTTTCTTCTCCTAATAAAGGTTCATAATTCTTGAATTTAATTTATATTTTGAAAATTATCTCTTTCAAAATAAATATCCTCCTTTTTCACTTTTGCATCTACTAACCATAAGTGGCGCATTGATAGCAGTGAATGTCGTTATTCTTATCGCCACTTCTGTGGGGTCTAATATACATCACGATTAAATACAAAAATTGTTGTACATCACTAACATAATTTTTAACTCTCTCCATGTGCATTTCGCATATTATTTCTATCTTAACCAACTGAATTGATAATATAATTTGCCTAATTCCAATGTCGTGATAAACGTAAGCCATTCATCGAAGGTGAGTTCTCAGATTAATGTACTCGAGACCTTGAAACCTTATAACGGAGGCAGTGCTTCATGATATCCAGTGTAATTGGATATGCTGAAGAATAAAAAGCAAAGAAAAGTGCTATTTTTGAAGAGCAATGCCGTTTTAATCCCTCGTTGTCAGTCGTGACGGAATGTCATACCACGTGAGACTGCACCTTATTAGTCAGTAAACTCGTAAAATAAGCAGTTAAAAGCCGTTTTTATAATTGCCGAAGTATATCCACAGCGCAAGATTTTTTTTACATAGGCATTAATGTCTCCATATGTCCTGACAAATTTTTTAGGTATTATATTTTATGTTTTCGAAAAGGGGCCATGTTTATTACAGGTAATTAGTCTTTTAATGATATTTAAGGAATGGGTGATCAAGTTTTAAAATTACATACTAGAGAACTAATTAGATACTTAATAGCTGTGAAATTTTAGGTTAAACTTATGTTACATGCATTTAACAAAAGGTTTCTTTAAGTAGACCATAAATAATCAATGAACATCTTGAATTACAAACTATGAAAGCTTTTGCGATGAATTAAAATCAGTTACTAATTGCCTAAAATATTTTTCTTATCTGCTGTAAAGTTTTATTCACAATTTCACCAGTAAAAGTAAATTAATAAAAATTAAACAGCTTTCGATTACTAAAAAAAATGCTTGTGAGACTGTAAGAATTTAAATCCTTTTCCGAATATTCTTCATTATCCAGAAGATTCAGCTAATTAATAAAAGATTCGTGTTTACTTCTTCTGGAGAAGGTAGTGTTATTTTAACAAGTTTTGTTTTGTTATAGAAGATATCTAGCAACAATTTTATAGCGGCGCCCAGAACTAAAATGTAAAGCACGATAATTCGTCACCGATTTGTTTTGACTTTCTAGGTATCACCTTCTATGCCATTGTTGGCTTAAATTTGGATAGAAGGGAATTTAAGGAATTTAAAATTCTTCAATTCTGCTTTTATAACGCACTGTTCTTTATATCAATCAATGGTAGAAAAATTCAGATTCAATTTCATGAAAGGGCGAGAACGACACTCTTTCAGGACTTCTAGGACCTTTAAAAGACCAAGCTCTTTTCAAAGCCTTAAAATAAAGACTAGTGACTCTGTAATCTGCCCATCTGCAAAATCATTTTATTGTTCTTATATGTGCTCAAGTTATAATAAATATTTATTCCAAGAGCAGCGGCCCGAGTTAATAAAAATTTTTGCTCAGTGTAGTGACCCTAGTAGACAATACCTTCAATCCCTAAACCGCTTAAGACAATACAAATGTTATAACGTATAATTTAAAAGTAAACAAAGTATTTAGTATATATATTATAAAGCATTCTTCGATGAAAATACTAGTAATTCATGACAGTTGTACTTTCCATGACTAAAAGAACCTTGACTATTGTACTTTCTTTGACTTAAAGAAATAACTTTTCCATGAAAGAAAAGTTAATGCTACTCAAATTTTACTTTATATAATATCGCTGCATCTAAAATGCGTCTTAATGGTAGAAGGCAAATTCCACAATGTCTTTCAATGAACCCACTTTCAAGATGTTTAAGGTTTAAACATGAAATCTTTCTAAAAGATGTTTCCAAAAATCAGCACTCTGAGATATTACGATGACAACATTGAATTGATACTGAATTTAAGTTTTTTTTTTTTTTTTTTTTTAGTGAGCACAAAATAATTTGCGGATTTTTTAATAAAATTGCCTTCCCTCTGTAACAACTAGTTATCACTCATGCTTGGTGTTCAAAATTAACGTGATTCGAGCGGCACTATTTGAACGAGTTGAATTGCGGCTATGTTGAGTTTAAGGTGTTATTTAGTTGAAATCATATTTGTATTACAACTGTTCGCTACTATGATTCAAAATCATGCTTCACTTATCACATAAAAAAATCAATGACAGACTTTAATAACATACGAATTTTATTTAATTAGCTTCACTTTCTTTAATGGATTTCATCATTTGCAAGCATTTAAATTCAATTAGCCGCGTTACTTTACACAATCGCGTTACTTTACACAATCGCGTTACTTTACAGCCGCGATTTACGACAACTCAGTAGAGTGATAATGTGTTGTATAATACTGTAATAATAATAAATATATCCTTTATAGCTGTCTAATGTT
Organism: Stegodyphus dumicola; assembly: GCF_044657685.1. NCBI lineage: Eukaryota > Metazoa > Arthropoda > Arachnida > Araneae > Eresidae > Stegodyphus > Stegodyphus dumicola. Next base: position 80,590,763 of record NC_140769.1, on the reverse strand, counting down.
AGAAATCTGAGGAAGAAAATGAAGCCTTTCTAATATCTGTATTTTAATGAGAAGTAGTTTAGACACCTGTGGATCATACTATGACCGTTATTACTAAAAGAGCTTAATGTACCATGTTGTGCTTTGAAAAGTAATTGTAACAAACTTCTATGCATTTGGTATCTATTGAGATGATTATGGAAGATTAAGCACTATGATGGGCCATTCTGAATTACATAAATACATTTTAATCACGTTTCAGTGTAAATGATATGGCATCGCACGCATTTAACCGTGCTACATAAGACAACTATGTTATTTAGTTTGAAATTCTAGACGTTGCAATATGATTAATTGAAAGTGTTAGACCAGTTAGATTTTCTGAAGTATTTTTTCCCTCCAGTGAACGAAACTGGTTATGGCCTTAACGGAAAATTTTCCTCGGTCTTGTATTTCATGTACAATAAAATGAATTTATCCATCTACGAATGTGCATAGAACTAAGAATTTTCCTCGGTCTTGTATTTCATGTACAATAAAATGAATTTATCCATCTACGAATGTGCATAGAACTAAGAATTGAACTTTCTAGAAAATCAAAGAATATTAAGCATTTTCATCGAAAGGAAATCCTTTTATTTAAACGTTGTATGATTTGAGGTTTATCTGTCATACTTCTTGCTTTCTGATAACGCTGAAATCTACCAGAATAATTTGTCAGTGCTTCACACTCGACCAAATGTTCCGCCGTCAATGGTCATTCACTATTACATTAAACACACAATGTCAAATCAGTTAGTCCAATGCGAAATAGATGACTATGTGGACAGTCATGCCCCGTCAATAGTCTAAAAGATGCAACCGGAACAGTTCGCCGGTGGTCAAGAAAAAAAGCTGGGTTTGTTGAGAGAACGCTCCAAGGCTTGCCATCACAAGCCCGAGTGGCAAAATCTCTAAAAGTCTTTTGATATGTTAGCGATAACAGAAGTTTAATCGAATGGAGGTTTGCGCTCGTTTTTTGGCTTTTGGAAAACCGCAGCCCCCAAACATATCAGCCATCTCATTCCCATAAATATCGCAGTGCGAAGGTACCCATTGAAAAGATATCTTGTCGGAAAATTTTTTTATGACTTTCTGACACTGTTGAAGGCATATGTTCTTACATTCTTGGTAAGAGGGGATGGCCTGTATTGCTGAAGTCGAACCAGACAGTACAACAGCCTTCCTGAATGAGCTCTCTCAATGATAATTGTTAGAGAGCCACATGAATGGCTTTCAGTTCCCCATCAAAGCACGTGGAGTAAGCCCCTACAGGTATGTAGAAACTGAAAAGCTTTCTAAAAGCTTCAGCTCCAGCCTCCTAGATCCTATCGGTCAGAGAGCCATTCGAGTATACATGCATCCATTCCTTAGCCGGAAAACGTTGCTCAGTTGTTTCCAAAGCTATAGATCTTATTTGCTCTGGACTCATTTCCTCCTTATCTACTTTCATTTGCAGGTCCAACCGCACATCAAGGAAGCTATAAACCAAAGGATTTAGCAAACCCAGCAGTGCCGGTTTCAGTGTTCTTATATGATTGCATTGTTCTAGGTGAGAGACACACTGTAGAAAACCATTTTATGTCTTCAGATTTCCTTGTTTATTATAATCATAATTCCTACAGTCATCCAATGCCTGATTTTGGAATACCTCCAGACATTGTATCACATCTCGCGTAGCCGAAATCAATATGTCACAGCTTTGCCGCTTGTTGATATTAGTTTTATTAATCAGTATAACGTTTTGCCTGCATTACCATTTTTACTCTCACCAGAATGAAAATTAGTTAACACATTTAAGAACAAAATTCTTGCATTTAAAAGAGAGCTTTTAGCATCGACCGCTAGCCGTCTCGATTCTATTTTTCCCTGTTTCTGAAGCTTTAGCCTTTGCTAGCCAATTCGCTCACGCAAATCGAGGACCTGAGCCAAAACTAATAAGCATATTGCGTCTTATAAATTTCATACTTTAATATTCAAGTTTAAATTTGACTTTTTTTCTGTTAATCCTGCAAGTAGGGGAAACTGCTCTGTTACTACACGCGTTGTGCAGATAGTGTGGCTGAAGAGATAATACATTATTTTAAAACTTCTTTTATGTTCGGTGTTGCTTCACTGGAAGATTAAGACGTTGCGATAAGTCTCCTGACTGTCTTCACGAAGCCTGAGATTAATATTTAAAGAAGTTTACTGTCTCAAACTCAAAATATACGCCTTTTTCCTTTAATCTTATCTGGCTTTCAATTCATTTCCTTTACTAAAACTGATTTTTAGATTAATTTATCAAAAAAAAAAAAAAAAAAAAAAAAAAACACTTTCAGCAATTAAAATATTAGCATTACAGCTGCATAGTTTTCTGCAAAATTTTAAGCATCAACTATGTTGATACATCTAACGAGACATCAAGAGGTTTTGCAAATTAAAAACTGCACACATTGAAAAGTGATTAACATTTAGAAGCTACATCTATTAGTAACAATCAAGACTTTAAGTAAATTAATATATGTACAGAGTGGGCTGCTGATGGCACGGTGTCCTAGGATAGAAGTCACTCTAGGATGTCAGCAATGGTAGTGCAGTCTCTAATGCGGCTGAGCGCATATTTATTCTTAATTATGTTCTTGAACCATGCGTGCATTCTGATTGCAGCTGGTCTTTTTAAATGTAAATTCGCTGTGTGCGGGCAATCGTACAGATAGTAATCTGGGTCATCAATAGTGCCACAAATACATTGGTCGCTGTCTCTTAGGCGAAATCTGTGAAAATAGGATATATATGGATCTTATTTTCACATTATACTGTGTGAGGTAGGCTTTCATTCTCTAGAGCGATTATAAATTTATTTACAATTCTAACCTACTTTACCTGTTTTATGTTTCAACTGCATTACTGTACGTCAGGTTTTAGTTTATTTTCATAATCTAAATTACATATCTATTTTGCTATCAAAAGCTACCTTCTCACATTTTGACGCTTACAGGAAAGTGACAACGCGAATTTCTCAGCTTAGATGCTATTATTTCACTGAAATAATTCACCAAGGGTTATTTTTATAGTAATTACAGTGATGATTTGCTTCATCTACTGGAAAGTGTTCCTTTTTTCAATTCATAACGTGCTTCAAGAAATGTACAAAAGCAACATCGCTCCATGTTTTGCCAAAATTTCTTTTTTAAAATTTAGACCTGATTCCATCATATCATTTATTAGCAATATTTATTCCATTGTTACTATTTTCTAGAAAAGAAAAGCTTTTCTATTAGAATTCTGGTTTTTACTATGCAGTTGCGCTACAGTTGTAGAGAAGAATATCAGATAGAGAGAAATCTTTGAAAGCACGTTATCGATTAATGTGAAAGAAAGTCTTTAATTTCTCTGTTGACTTCCATCTAAAAAAAAAATTAGGATGAAAGTCGACTTCATCCATCCGTAATATAAATTTTATGAAGACATATCATTTATCGTTTTATTTTGGGTACCTTATGGTGGAGATGTCTGGGATCCAGGAAATTCGGCCATCTTCTTGCTAATCGAAATATGAATCTTTGAATTATCGGATCGCTTCCGTGGCTATCACACGCAAGAATGCATGGAAAATTCTCTCATTATTTCATTACAAATTGGAATCTACCTGTATGAAATTATTTGATTACGATTTTTCAGTTCTCTTCTCTTCTTGCCAAATGCATTCTTAACCAGATCTTCCTTTTCTCTGCAGCTGCATTATCTCTGTAGTTTTTTTGATTGCCCGAGCCTTTATCTTCAGCATGTGCATAAATGCAGTCTGCGTATATATAGAATATCCGAAGTTTAAGCATCGAAATTTAACCAGGAACAGAATGTCTAATAATAGAAAAATGAAGTGAAATATATTTTATTAATGTTTTCACCATCTCGTTTTAGAGCTTCTAACTAAATATTGTTTAGAAATTGAAAATTTGCCCAAGAGCTAAGTAATTATAATAAATTTAATTTAAAATTAAGCAAAATGTAACCTTAGTTTACGGTAGAGTAAAACTCTGTCGATTTAGCGGATGATCATACATATGTCCAGAAGCCTATTTTATCTAATTGGTAATTTTATGTTGGTGTTTTTTTTTTTTTTAATTTTTTTTTATAAATTTTAAATATAATTTACAAAGATCTCAGGACGGACTGGGATTTAAGACCTGGATTTCTTTCAGCGGGAACAATTCACTCTACTTCTATGTTATCTATACCTGCAAGCAGTTTCAGTTAATTTTCAATTTAGAGACTTGTATAGCTCCTTGATTGTGATCTGCACAGCAGTACTAATCTACCTAATCGCAACCATGCTAAAGGTGTTCCACCTATTCTAACGGTTTTTGCTTTACTTGGATGCTGCTGTAGAAAACAGGACCTTATAGGAATTTTAAATTAGGAGTTATTTTCTTCCTGAACAGTTTATCCCCAGTCTATTTGAAGTTTATAGTGAAATTAGAGTGAGTTACTTTCCTTTATATTTGGAGATGACAATTTTCCTGGACATATGTATGGGACTCTCCTTTAATTTAATCCTACTATTAAATTCTGTCTATAGCTTAGGTACTGAACCTATGATCTTCTTTGCATGCTGATAAATTACTCTATGGCTGAATTACTGGAGCTCACAGAGAGCTCTCGAAAATTTCCAATTGACTATAAGACTCGAATGAATTTTCATCTGATCATTGATTTGATTATGGCACCACAGGGAACCTTTTGTGGAAGGAAGATTACAGATTTCATTTCAAAGAATGTCGTTCTATAATTTCTAATAGTCTCATTTTTAATCATTATTACGAAGTAAACGAAGTACTGTAATCGCGAAAAGTTTTTTATATCATATTCCAACGAATTCATTTGGCCGAACTCTTTGCATGATATTAAACGATTTCTTTGCATGGCATCTGTTCGCAACAACCGAATAAAGGACTCTTTTGTTTTAAACGGATTGTAAAATGGATTAAAAATGCATTCATAAGAGATTTTTTAGACATCTGTAAGTACGTATGTATGCTTATCCTAAAAATCAAAAACGGATAACCGCAGAAACGTTGAAATTTTGTATACGGAGCCGCTGTAACATGCAGTTGTACATCTCCATTTTTGGGTGCAATCGGCCGCACCAAACATATATATGCATACATTCCCACTCTGTTAACCGGCTTGGTGAGTTCAGTTTTTTATTCTTATAAGTTAGTAAATTGTGCAATTTTTGCTCTAAAAGTGATTGAATTATGTTGTTCGTATTGTTTCGGTTAAGGTTTTTATGCCATTAGTTGCCATTGTACTACATGCAATAGTTGTAGAATTATGAACAATTTAAAAGTGGTGCTAAGTCTAACGTGGCGGATATTTCTTTTTAAAAGCTTAGTAGTATAGAGAATTAAATCAGTTGGGGCATCAATGCCAACATATTTTTTTGCCAGTGAAATTAGAAGTTAACTTTAAGCTTTTGTGCCCCGAATATTTTGCTTTCTGCCCTTTGACTGAATTTCTTGTTTTTCCGCTAACTTAAGTTAAAAAAAAGATTGTTTTTCAACTGTTTTAACTGTATTTGGTGCTTTAGGTTTTTCTATACTTTACAATTTTTAATGAAGGTATTTTGAGTTTTTCTGGATTTTTGCCTTGCCACGAAGTGAGAACTGAACTGATTGAATGAGAATTATATCTCTAATGAAATTCGAAAATATAAGTTTAAATGAAGTTCAGTAAAAATTGTGTATCATTTAATAGGCCGTACAAGGAAGTCATGTGGTGTCTACATCAGATATTTTTTTAATGTGCTGCAAGACGTTATATAATTCTCTGAGAAAGCTAACGGATATTTCAAGTTGTAAGGTTAATTAAATGACAGAAATTTACAAAAGTTATTCGTAAATTTTCGTTCTTGCCTTAAAGGTATTTTTTATTTTTTTTATTTCTATTTTTTATCTATAACTACAATGAAGGTTTAGAAAGAAACTAAAACTTTTATTTTGTCTGTATATGCTGGCAGATTGCAAACTAAAAATGACTAAATACTCATTGCTCCTAGCAGGAAACAATTAAAATAAAAGTAATGAGACTAAGCTAATTTCTTGTCGACTTTTTCACAATTTAAAAAATTCTCTCACTCTACCATATTTATTCGATATTAACAGAAAAACTACCTGTGTAAAGCCAGATTCACTTACCGTGTCTTAAGCGTTTCGCAGTCTAAATTCAGTTAGACGCTCAATGCAGTTAAACACTTAATGCTTCGCTTGTTTATCGGCCATGTGTCATAGTGCTCACTTGCAGATTATTTAAATAAACGTTCATTTGACAGCTAAAGAATTGGAGAAAAGAAATAAATTTACGCAAAAAACATTAACAAACACAAATCTAATAGCATAAATAATGTTAAGAAAATTGATGAGAAATGAAGATTTTCATTATTAAAAGTATCATCTTTGGTAAATTTTGTATTAAAATTATTATCGCTTCAGTTATCGAATGAACAATGTAAAAATTCATTCTTTGGCCTCTTATTGCACCGATCTCATTCCCATATAAACTACCGCATGGTCTTATTTTAAACATCCAAGCTAAAGTTGCTAGAATGTTCGCAGAGAAATTTCCTGAATTCTCAGGAAATTAAAAATTCTCAGTAAAAGCATGCAGAATCATGAGTCTTCATATTACTGGAAAAGAAGGAGTTTTAACTGTTATTGATTCAGTACAATAAAAGGAGCGATGTAAGTGTGATAGGTATTGTTATTCTAAATACAGACAGTTTTACCAATATTTAAATTCTTTAGAAAAGAATGGGGGAAATATTTGTTTATTGCCACTAAAATAGTATCGAGAATCAGAATGAAAACATGTAATTCAGGCAACATTGTGTTTCAAATGAATTGAGACGAATCGGATAAATTTACGCTACTAACTGGATTTTAGTCTAAACAAACCTGAACCAAAACACTTTATCAGCATAAAGTATTGATGAAATTTAAAATGTGTTGCTTTTTATGATTTTGTATGCGGAAAACACTCAATATTTCGAATATGATAAGTTCGAATTTCCTATTATATGCCAAAGAATTTCAAAAATCGAAATTGTTCTGATAGTAATTATGAGGAAAATACTCTCCGCATCGAATTTTATTTCATTTAATTCGAACATCTACTACAGCTTCTTTCATTCTTTCTATTATTATATCAAGCTGACTTTGTTATCATGAATTACATCGAAAACAATCGAAAATTAAAGTTTTGTTTTATCTTTGTTTTTTTAAAAATTTGTTTTATCAAAAGAAACACTTCAGAGTTCTGGAACTTTCCACAGAAATACTCGTACAGGTGTTTACAGTAACACAGAATACAATCAGTAGTAACACTTCAAACTACTAAGAACATTATACACAACGCAGCTAAACCGGACATAGTATTCAAAACTCACGCTGAGCTAATAGCTAACAACAACAATTGAGAGCAGATGCTCTCTCCAGCTTTTATAGAGTTTCACCCTGCCGCCGAGATATTTCTAATGCTTTCTGCTTTTCAAAATTACTGGAAGGCAATATGAGGGTCGAATTACTGTTACAGCTAATACAATTATCAGTTTCATTTATTCAATTAAAATAACTATTACGGTGATACAGGGATCGGACCAAAATGTCGCCATGCTCTCCGAGTTTGGTGACTTTTAGAGATTTCTCGCTAAATTTGGCGAAAAAAATTAGTCGCCTAAACTGTTGCCAGCTTCGCGATATCTCACCAAATTACCTAAATATATTTACGCAATGTTAAATGGACTTGCCCCAGTATTCTTACTTTTGCGGCATTATTGTCTCTCCAGACTTTTATGTTACACTACACAGAAAAATACAACAATTTCACTACACAGAAAAATACAATAATTGCACTAAAATCACCTATCTATGTACAAAATTCGTAACGATATTACTGCCATTGAATTTAAGTAATTTAAAAGCAACAGCTTAGCATTTGAAATAATTCAAATGCGATAAATGATACAGAAATTCAGCCAGAAATATCTGGTTTTAGAAACCAGGCTATTTCAGTAATCCCAGACACAATAGTTGCTACAAGCTTGAACCTTTTAAAAATAATTCAGATGTAGAGGTAAGTAAATTTATAAGAATTTAGAAACAGTATAAGGAATATTTTTAATATTGATGGTTACTGTTGTTAGTGGTGAAAGAAGCTTCAGCAAAATTTAAAATAATTTTGAAAAATTGTATCGTATTGTAAAAAAAAATTGTAAAAAAGATTTTTACTTGGCTTTCACTGTACAGGAAGAATGGCTATGTTTGAAAGGGAAATTTTCTAACATGGCCGTTCTTTGTACAAAACATGAATTAAGAGATCAAGTGGATTTTGAAAAAATTAATGATTTATTTTGCTTCATTAAAGGCAAGAAAAATTAAATCATTAAAAGTACTTGAAAAATTAACGCAATACTTTTTACATTAATTATATAAATATTTACATTATTTCAATGTTATATACTATTTATCAAAAAGAAAAATTTTAATGCTTTTTATTTCAAAATTGTAATTTATTATATACGCCATTGTCTGAATTTATAAAGTCTAAATTTTATGTCTAAATTATTATATAATACGATTATATAATAATTTAGGAGTTACTGATGGCCGGATACTTTGCACTGTAGTATACAGCAACCCGCATTCTTCACTTTGTCTCAAGTGAAAACATATATAGGCACGACTCTATTTACATACATTGTTTCATTATTTTACTTAGAAATTTTTTAGTTTCCTTCATACAATTTTTCCATAAAGTCTCTTTCTTTGTAAGTCGCTTGCTTTTAAAGTCAGAGTTACTTAACTTGAAAGTCGTAAAAGTCGTAATTTTATTCTTTTAAAACATTTAAGTTGCTTTTATTTTCTTTTTTTAAGCTCATACGCTCTTTTTAATATCTTTTCAAGACAGAACTGAGTCGTTTTCAGTTATAGGTACTTTTCTTTTGAAACAATAAGCATTGATTATAAACTAGTCATTCTTATAGTTAACCTGATTAAAAATATATAGTTATCTATTGAAATTTCAAATTGAAAACTTATAGCTTAAATTACTTCGAAAATGATAATGCATTTTATTTAAAGTTGAATTTAGGGAGAATCCTAACTGTTTTATGACCAAAGGAAGGAAAATCGAAAAATAAGATTATTACTCAGATTATTATAATTGTGACTATAATTCTGATTTCTTCAGTCTGGAAAAGGTGTAGCAATCATGAATAACGCACACACGCCCGAAGTTAAATTTAGGATAATTCTAAACTTTACTCACTTAAAATTCACTAAATGACGCAGTACAAAAGCAGATAAAATGTTTCATTACTTTTACAAATACGTATTATCTTACAAATCTAAATCACGCAGAACGTTTTATAAAATTGTTTGAAACTATTATAAAAAAGATTTATTGAAAAATGTTATAAAATTTTGTACCCTTGTTGAGTGCTGAATTTTAAACGAAGAGCAACGTTTAAATAACCCTGGGGTTTCAATATCTATCTTTCTTTGTAGTCGTATTTTGGCATTTTATAAAATCGTTTCATAAGTTATTGGAAATATTTTAGCATTTCACATGTACGTTATACTCTGTTTTCATAAGTAAAATTATACTTCTTAGAAATTCAAGTACAGTTTATAATTTCATTTTAAATTTTAAATACGCTTAGTATTTTCACTAGAAATTTTGATGGTATCGAAACATCCATTATTTCAGATGAAAACAAACTCTCGATAAAACGTGATGTTCATGCCCTTAGAAACTTTTCCAAAGCATCTGAAGATTATTTACCTCAACAAGATTGTAAAAGTGAAGAGTTTAATACAACTTTGCTTTCCCCTATTTCCTTTATAAAGTATTACATACTACGAGGTTAAAAGAAGGATCAATTCATAACTAAATACTTCAAAAACGGAATTGTTTCAAATTATTTATATCGGGAAGCGAGCATTACGCATTTCAATTACAAGCTGCAACCAGTACCTTAGCCTCACGGAGTTCAGAGTGGGCATAATGATAAACAACTGCTTTTCTCTGAATTCAACTCATGCCCGTGATTAGAAAGTTGACGATCCTACAATAAGTTTCAATTCTGAGGTTGAAAACCCACTGCTATCCAATTTCCGAGAATTAGTTACCTGTTTATTTATTTATTTGATATTTTAATTCTTGCGCATTTGAACTCTCATCCTCCTTTAAAGGAAGGTCAAGAGTGGATGTCCCTAGGCTAAAACGAAACTTGTAAATGTATTAATTGCATTTATCTTTCTCCACTGTGCTAATTTGCAGCAAAGTAAATCAAAATTCCTGGGGGAAAATTTCTTCTTGCGCTACGTAGAGAATTCCGCTCATTAAATGTTTTCATGTTCTAAATATTTTAAAGGTGATGTTAATAATGGCTGCTAGGCATAAGGAAGTATTTATTAGTTTCAGAGGTATTTGATTGTAGCTATAGCAACTAAAAAGTTCATTAAATAAAATACCGATTTGAAAACACATATTTCAAGAATAAAAGATATTACGGATGAAAATCTTGTTAGTATATATACCTGGATTTTGATCTAAACACATAAATTAACTTTTATTTAAAAGAATGGAGACATCAAGATGATTTAACAATAAAACTTTTATAGCCAAATTAAAACAAATTCTGCTACACATTTCCTTCAATTACTTAGTGCAATAAAGGATGATTTAAAAAAAAATAAGATTTATTGGTATTTTTCTCAAGCATTCTAATGCTCTCCGGTGTAATATATATAATTCATGTTAGAAAAATTCCTGTTTAAAGATCTTATAGCTACTTCATGCCAGAAGCTCTAAAGTTTTACCTATTGACATTCATTTAATAAAAAATTAGTCCTGTAAACTTAACAATGAAATTTTATTCAGTATTTTTTAAAATTTAGTTCTACGATTTTCCTTTCTAGGAATATGTCCAAAATACATTTACGGTACCCCTACCATTCATAAACTGTTATTATTGTACATTGTTACGTCCGTACGGGTTCGTAGTACCCTGAATGCACATAGAAGAGGTGATAGCTTGATATAATTTATTTCCTAAAAGAAATATTTTACAGTTCTGGAACTTCTCATAAAATACTCATAAAGCCAAATTACTCATAAAATACTCAGTATGCCAAATCACAATCAGTAATTACAACTTCGAACTACTAAGAACGTCAAACAAAACGCAATGCAAACTACTAAAAACGTCAAACACAACGCAGTGCAAAGCTCTTCTAAGGAGCAAAGCTCGCACGGAAAGCTCTCATTATCCTAAGTCAACTCTGAACTAGAAACTTAGAACTGATGCCTTTCTGCTGTTTTATGTAGTTTTCCCCTGGTCCCGAGAAATTTCCAGTACCTTCGATTTCTTAAAACTGTTGGAAAGCATATATAGCTACACGTAAAGGCTGAATACAGGTGCAGTTGCATATAGATTACAGTTATTCAGTTACAGAACATCGGAGGGCTCTCAGACCTGGCTGCTAGCTTTAACACGGGTTAAAATTGCCCCAACCTCCAGATGCTATCCGAGGGGGCACCACTCTTCCCAGTCAACCTACAAGGTTTTTAATGTTACACAAGTACGCTTATAAAACTCAAAGTACAGTGTGGACAGCAACCATCCACCGAAAAACAGTCACAAAGTTGACATCGCCGTCCCTCTGCACTGACCGAGGGGAGCCCATCCGACCTCGGACAACCTTCGAAATCAACCATGCAACATCCCCGCAACTAAGGGACAGATAAGACTGTACCAGTACGGTCCCTGCCAAGCCTGAAGTTCCCATCGAATAAACGATTCTGTGAGGACTCTTTACTTACCCCAAAAGTCCAGGCTATCTAGACATAAGTCTAGACATTTTCAGTTTACTGAACAGAACCCCGGGTCTTCTTCCATAAAATGGTCGGTTCCGGAAATTCCTACCAATCAACCCCCAGGGATGTTGTCCGACATAATCGACCCAGGCGAACCTGATTACTAGCGGGAACCACGAGGAGGCCTATGTCAGACGGGGACAGGAGAAGCTACGTGTTGCGCGTCACTGTCCTGGCAGATGTACCCACTCTTAGAACGTCCAAATCGAATCCTCGGTCTCTTACCATAAGATGGTCGTTTTCGGAAATCCAATCCTTCCAAATTCAAGGGAGTACAACTACCCCTCTTCCCGCCAGTTATTCAGTTACAGTACCAATTACAGTTATACAAGGACCGAATGTCGCCAAAAATTAATTGCTAAAACCATCGCCAGCTTGGTGCCATCTCTCTAATTTAGCGAAACAGCCATTTATCTCAATGTTAAATGGATCTGCTCCTGTAACATTATTTTTCTGGCACAGCTTAGCAGTTTGAGGGATTTCATGTCAGCTTATACAAGAGATGCTATCATTTCACATGTAGTTTCAGTAAAGTTTTGAATACAAAATTCCTAATAATATTATTATTCTTATTCTAATATTAATGCGAAGTTACTAAAGGACCTCTGCTTGAAATCTGAAGCTACTATATTAATTTTTGTGACAGTTTGAATTTTTATGAGGAATACTACAAAATGTAGCAGGGTCAAGTTGAAGTAATTCTCGTATCTGTGCATCTGTTTAGGCATATTAGGTGTTGTCGTGGAACAGTGGTCTGAGGGTTTCATACCCTTCTTCACCTATCACCAGCCTCTCAATAAGACTTTAGTTCACGGTGGTTTTTGAATGCCTCCTTGTCGCACAGACACTTATACGCTTACAATCATTCATGCATTCTCTGTGATTCGAGCAGGGGTCCTCCATTACGGTAGTCAGAGTCGCTAACCACTATCCCATCTGGGCGGCAGATAAATGTAACACAGTAGCCAAAATTTCCTATATATGATTATTGGTAGCTTCAAAGACAAAATCTAAAATTCGGAATTCATAATTTTTTGGTACTTACGTATTATCCGCAACCAACTTGGTAGAAGCCGCAAAATTATCAGAATGCGCCAAATCCTGGCAACCATTCTCATAACAATCTTTCATTGAAGAAATGGCGTCATTTCTGATTGCGTTCATTTTGTTATATTCCAAGTTTTAATAATTTTTATAGATAAATCGTGATATTTCTTGTCTTAAATTGAATTTTAAAATATTTGCTTGTGGACTTTGTCAGAATTGGAAGAGACTGAGATGACATTTCTACAGGAATAGTATTTTGTCGCAAACGCCCTAAACGGAACAAAGAGATGCATTTGATAGCTTGTTAGTATTATTGAAGTTGCGCGCGATGGAGGATTTGTTCAATCCTCTGACTTTTTTAAGTGAAACATATTGCTGTGTACAGGGGGAGAAGAGAATAAAAAATTACAGAATGATTTTTACGAAAAGCATTTTATTTACTTTCTTTGTAGTACATAACCCTCATTCAATAATTAAAATTTATATTTTTTATGTTACCATGTGCCGACTTACGATAAATATATAGATAGGAAATTTTAGTCTCGAAAATTACCAACTTGCACCCGATAAGTAACTTTCAACTTTTCATCTGTAAAAATCGCTTAATTACGCTAATATGCAAGTACCTTTTTTGTACATCAGCCAATTTTTATTCGAGTTTAATTTCTCTTAGAAATACCTAATTAAGTTATACGAGCTTTCATGATGTAAATGACTAGTACATCTAGTTAGCAAATATAAGGCTTGTGGCTCGAGATTCAGCGAAGGCCAATTGATTTTTCACGATTTCAGTTCTTCACTACATTGGCGCCCAGGCTAAAATTTGGCAGCTGATAATTTATCACTGGCTTTATTTGACCAACTGAGTCTCGTATATCTCCCCAGTCGTACTGTAAATGTAGCAGGATGTAATTAAATAGCATGTCCAGGGAGCAATGGAAAATCCCTAGTCCAAATACTGGTGAGATTATGGCGAATATTGGACATTTTTCTGCTTCCAGAAATGTAAAGGTGTTGCAGATTATAGAGAAAATTTAAAAGGCTTTCCTAAGATGTTTCAGAAAGAATTCAGGCATAAAATAAAGACTCGAGATGTGTCAAATATAAAATGAAGTTTTCACAAGAATGTTAGAATGGAAGGAAATTTAAACTCTCTATACCCAGAATATCAAGTAATTCCTTTACGTCATGGTATTATTATATAAATATTTGACATTTAACTTTTTCTGGAGTACAATGAAAACAAATCATAATAAAATTCCTAACTGAAAAATAACGGAGAAATATAACCGCAAACTAAAATTGAGAATTTTATTAAGATGTCCGGATAAATACCTTGAATGCCCTAAATTAATTGGATTTTCTTGAGGGCTAGATGGAGTTTTTGTAAGTAACAGATCTTCCCTTCTCGGGCTTACAATAAGCCTCCATTTGAGATTTAACTCCAAATAGAAAATATGAAACTAATCTAATACTAACTAAAATAAACCAACCGAAGCTTCACAGAATTAACTAACGGAGTTAACCTTTAGTTAAGATCACCGGCGGATACTACTGTGGCCAAAAGGCAGAACACGCTCTCCTACGCTCTTCTACTGAAGTGAACCAGACTTCAGCTTAAATACTGGTTTCTACCGCATTTACGTAAAACGTAATCTTGAAACCTCATTCTAACAGGGAAACGTAGGTGGAAAGTGTAAGGTAAAGGAAAGGCCTGTTCCAAAGTAAAAAACTCTTAGAAAATTAAAATAAATCCTACAACGTGATTATTAATTTTAAATAATGCTTGAAGAATTTCTGCGAAAGTTTATAAATAATAAAAAAAACATACGGAGGTCATTAAGTTCATATTAAAATTACAGAACTGCTCTTGTGGCTCCCTAATCACTATTTCTGTCCTGAAGATTTCAGTTTTTCAGTTCTTACGTATGTTTTGTAATGTTTGTCATGAAACAAATAAAGCAAGATTAATTTCTTTGAATTTAATTTTAATAAAGCAAATTTTCATTTTTCTTTGTTCGTGCGTTATTTTCAAGACCTTGGTATAATTTTTAAGCAATAAATTTTAACGTTTCATTAAAAAGTTATATAAATGAAATATTTCACTTTTGACAGTTTTTCTCTGATGAACAATTAGCAAATTAATTGTAAACTGCTAAAGTTTTAAACCAAGTTCCTCCAGGTACTCGCCGTCCATATGGACAAGGTCATGTGGCGCCCAACGGCGCCAAGGCCTTGAAAGAGCTTACGATAGTTTTATTTATATGCAAACAACCAGTGGTGAAATTATACTACTCCCATTCCTCTAGGGGCTGTAGGTAGGGACACCGTTCGCCCGTTCGATCAAAAGTTTTCAAATTTAAGCTTGCAAAATTTTGGATTTACCTAAACGCTTTTGCGAGATCGGTGCCAGTTTACAAGTTTTCCATATGTTGTCGTGAGCGCGTAAGCTACCAAATATATGTATTCTTAACCCTGATTTGCTAATATAGTGATTGTGAAAAACAATTAAAAAAATAAGATTTCTATTGTAAAATATTCAATAACATCAATAACCCACTGACCTTTAAATATAATAAATTAAGTAACCAAGACGGTTTGAATGACTGGCAATCACTTAAGCAAACATCTGAAAATTCACTGGGAAAGTTAAATCTCATTTTCAAAATTTGCGTTTCTGGTCAGATTTATTGGAAGATTGAAAACTAATCGAGCCCTAGATTCTTAAATTCGAGAAGATTGAAAACAAATCGAGCCCTAGATTCCGAAATGCAAAATTTATTTAAAACTGAAACTAAATGCTGGCGTAGTGTCATTGAAAGAATAATTTATACAATTTAAATTTTGGTTGAATAAAACTTGGCTTTTCCTTGTCCTAATAAGAAATTATTTGAAAGAAGTAATTGGAATTTTTTTAAATGTATAGAAATGATAGCAAAATTTGACCCAGTCATGTCTGTGCATATTAGCAGATCTCAAAACAATACGCAACTTTATCTTGGAGATAAAATTCAAAACGAAACGTTTAAATTAGGAGACTTTAATATAAGACATAATATTTGAAATTAAGTTAAAAAAGCAACGTTTATTGTTTTACTTTATTGTACTCCTGATATGAGCCACCAGGAGCAAATTTGTGTTTGCGTAAGATACACTTCTTTAAATAATAATTAATTTAACGTCGAAGAACAGTTTTTAACATTCCTTCCTGTAAGTGATACAACAGGAGAAGGTTTAACCATCTTTTTACTAAAAACTTTAGAAAAATATAGTTTAGATATTTATAATATGCGCGGACTAGGTTACGACAATGAAGGCATCAAGGTGTAAAAAAAAGGAATTTTAGGCATTAAATTCAGAAGCAATATTTGTACCTTGCTGTATCCCTAGTTTGAACGCTGTCATGAAAATACGCTATGAAACCCAACATGTTCCTTCTCAACTGTTCAAGAGCTATATAATTTTTTTCTCCCTCAAGCAATCGGTGGTCTGTTTTGCAAAGTAACATTTAAAATGTATTGCTAAAACCTATGTGAGATACTAGAAGGTCTAGGAAAACTAATGCAGAAACCCCTCTAAGATTCCAGTTAGGGAAAATTCATAATGCCTTTTATGATTTTTTTTTCTTGGTTTTGAAAATACTTTTAATAACCGTACAAAATATCTGGTTACTTCTCTAGTTAAAGAAATTAAAAATGTTATGTCTCTGTGTTTGTTAGTATTGCGGTGGAAGGTACTAAGTAAAGTTAATGTTGTAACCAAGATTCTGTAAAATAAAAAATCACAGCCTTGCGGATTTTGAAAAATCTGAATACCTTTTTGAAGGACTGTCGGTCAGATAAAATAATCAGTGACATGCCCGTAGATGCCAAACAATTGTCATCTTGCTTGGAAGTAGATGCAAAATTCAAATGTCTAGAAATTTTAAGGTCACGAAAATTTAAAAATTCTTACAAAAGTGAAAATCAGCCAATTGAAAACTAAAATCAAAAATTTTTCAGTCAGTTTTTTTTTAAATGCTAGACATTACTCTTTCATCTGTAAATGAAGGTATGAGCTGTTATCCACTCATTCTGATATTTTCAAATTTTTGTGGAATATTGAGAATTTTGGCAAGTATTTTGACCAAGATCAATTTACGCTTGGTTAAAAACTTGAAGCTTTAACTGACAAAAATCGAAAAAAAAAATTCAATTACATTATAACAAATAACTTAACCCACTCATTCCCAGATATTACGATTGCATTATATATACTCTTAACTATGCCAATTTCTGTAGCTAAAGCCAAGAGAGAGATCATTTTCTAAATTAAAGCTAATTCATGATTACTTACGATCTAGAATGAGCCAGGAGGTTAGGAAAAATAATCTGCTAATCATTTCTGTAGAGTCTAACTTTTTAAAGCAGCCAGATATGATAATCTTGCTAATAAACTTACCAAAAGTAAAGCTAGAAAAATCTGGTTTCGAATGTAACTTTTGAACTATAAAAAAACTGTTCAGTCATAAGAAAATTATTTTTTCTTACAGTGAAAAAAAATTTCCTATTTTGGTCAATAACTTACAGGTTTAGAACTGAAGAAGGAGCATATGCAGTGCGTAGGTCGCTATTTCTATCAACAAAAGTGAGCATAAGTCAACTGAAAAAATTGTTTGAATGATGTGTCATCTCAGAAAGAAAAGGTAATTTTTATTGTAATGAAGATTTATGCTGCCGTTACATGCATCGTTAAGCGGAATACTTTTACTTTGAAGCTAAAATCTTCATCGTAAACAAGGCTTAGAAAGCAAGAATTGCAATCAGATTTTGTTTAAGCTGCAGTAATATAGACCAATTTTCGTCATCTTTCCTGTCTGTTGTTGCTTCATACGGGACATTCTGTCACTTATACTAATTCACTGTTGTATATGTAAGCTTCAAAACTACTTTAAAGTGTAATTTAAGTCGTGCATTTTGACAAAATTTAGATATATCTATCCTTCTGTGCAAGCAGAAATTGTTTAAATTGTTTCTTGAATAAACATTCTGAATTGAGATAGCTATAGGAATTTCCAACATGGTTAATGACTGCAATTAAGACGGTTGCAAAGATGGATCCGTCACGGGTAAAGCCTAATCCAGAAGGCGTGTAACACCAGAACCTCATAATTATGATTTTAAGTACAATGAAGTACAATGTATGGATTTAGTTATGCCGCCTCATTTCAGCTTTATGCAATTCTACTGAAAGATATTAGATTATGTAGTATAGAAATCAAAATCATAATCTTTAGCTTACTCTAGTTTGTTTTATCAACGTGAAGATCTAAAATATGTTATACTTCTTTTTCTTAATTACGTGCTCCGCCGTTAGGCACTACAAGGAAAGGGACGGATGCCTCGTGGAGGACTTTTTTGGGAAAATTGGTTCAAATCCACGTTTTACACATGGGGAAAACGACGAAAATGTCCATGTAAACAGTCCGTTCCCAGGAACTCGAACTCCGGACCGACCTAACCGTGTTTAACGGCTATAACCGCTAGGGCGCTATTGGCCAATATACTGATTTTATCCTTAATTAAATTATATATACAGTAGTTTCTAAACTAGGAGATTGAAAATAAATTTTACTGTATTGTAGATTACAATTCCACATCAGCATTTTTTCGGAATAATCAGCATCACTTCAAGACAGCCCAACTTCAATCAACAAATATGAAACTAAACTCACACTAACTATACAATTTCTCAGAGTTTTATCAGAACTTACTTCAGACTAACTATTAACTTCAACAGATAAATAAACTTTAACAGACTTATGAACTGTGTACTATAATGAACAGTGAACTATTTATGAATTATTAACTATTTATCAACTGTGAACTATTATTGCAATTCAACATACCATCAAAATCCTATTTTATTTATTATGTATATAACCAAAATTTTTTATCTAAATCTTTATTTGTACTCTACATTACGCATTCTATATTCTATGTACGTACCATCAAAATTTCTGATAATATCTTTATGAATTCTGTCAATGTATGTCAAGTATATGTCAAAATTATGTGTACATCAAAATCAAAATTTTTTTTGTAATATAAAATTTTAAAAAAACGTGGTCTCACTGAGTGAGCAATAAAGCTGAAAGTCTTCATGGCGGCACAGCTGCTCACCCAGTGGTCTCCTGTCTCCTGTATTGTAGATTTTCTTTCTCATTATACATATAAATTTGTAAAGTGATTTCGAATGTAACGTGAGGTAAGAGTTTTAAATACTCTCAAATGAGCAATGAAAATGCTAGAACAAATAAATAACGCGTTTTAAATTTTAAATACACTGTATTATAAATAAAAATTTATAAATAAATAATGAATTACTTTACTTATACTTTACTAACCTCGTGTTACCATCTTTGAAGCATACTTGCCATCTTATATGTATTGGGTAAGGATGAAGCTAATGAGATCTTTACCCGGGTGGGGGGTGAGTAAACGTGCGGTTTGCCCTTTGAAAACTCATCGGCACATAAAGAGAACATTTATGATTTGAAGGCTATATGAGGGGTCAAAGGAGCTGGCATGTTAGGTGGGCCAGCAATACCAATTTCTAAAGTGTCTATTTTAAGAAAATAAGTGTCTAAACTTGTTTGAACAAGTTTCCTTCTTTTTCTGTCGTAAAAAAGACGGGCAATGTGCAAAACAGCATGTATCCTCATTCGCGATGTTCTGTTTGCTTACTTTCTTTTCAATAAACTTCAATGTTTGAGTGAGTGCTTTGTTCGTATGTGCCAGTTCGTAAAATGAAATTTCTTAAAGTGCTAAGAATCTGTATTCATTTTAGTTGCTTTCAATACTAAAACCTTACATTCTTTCAACTTTGTAATATTTTACATAAATGAAGCAACCGCATTTTGCTAATAAAATTGGTTATCTGCTTAAGGGAACGGATGCCTCATGAAAGTACCACTATATAAAATTATCCCGTGATAAGGGTGCAGCAACTTTACACAATTCGACATTTTTCGTAAAAGTGGGGGTACCCTTACCAATTCAATGTTTTTTTTATAAAGATGCAGGACTATTTACAGCAGTTCAACGTTTTTTATAAAGGCATCTTAGGCAAATTCATCATTCTTCATAATGATGTGAACTCATGACGGAATACGAATTCAAGATTGAAACTGCAACATTATTTGTAGTTTTGATTGCAAAACTTTATTCACCTTTCCCTTTGCTTAGCGTATTACATCTGATGCAAATAACACACATCTAGATTTAAATTCGTTTGCTTCAAGAATGCTTTTATTTTCAAGTTATTGAAATTATTTATAATTTGCCTTATAAAACTTTGATGCATTAATATAAAGAGTAAGCAATAATAACTACCAAAATTATATAAATACGTAATATAAATTTTTCCGTATCACTTTAAATGTTATTTTAAATAATGAATAATTAAATAAGTTATAGAATATTATCAACTCCTTCCGTAGTTCAATACCATTTATTTTAGAATTAGCTAGTATAGACTGTCCACATTTCTTATAACAAAATTCAAAATTGTTTAGTACTAAACAATTCATTTACTGTATAAACTTAAAACAACTCAGAAAATGGAAAGACATGTATTACCTTTTTTCACATTCCAGTCTTTAGATGCTGAAGCAAAACCAGTACCTGTGCATTTCCGTAGGTATATTGCACATCTCTGGAGCTTGCTAACTCTTAAGATGGTATCCCAATTTTGAGGGCGAGCACACCAAGAGAGTGTCCAAGGGTCTCGAAGATTTTAGGTTGGTTGTATACTTTGAGTGCTCTCCTGCTGAAAATACACTATGCGTTTACATATATGGTCCTACTCAGGGATGGGATACGAACCCACACCTATCGGTACGGTAGTTAGCGTCACTAACTGCTGTACGGGTTAGTTGACGATCCTAAGAGAAAATACGTTTAGGTCTCAAGACTGGCTTTTTACCGCCTGGTACAAGCTGTACGACTTCTAAATTCTGCGGCCCAGTTTCTTCTAAAATTATTCTAAAGTCTTTCCGCCTTTAAATTCTGCTGCCCGATGCTATTGCACTGGCACTGGCGCTGGCCCTAGTTATTTTTAATTAATCTAGCAACAATAGTAACTAGTTCGGAATAACCACAAAGGAAACCAACTTTACAGATCTGAGGGAAACTAATATGGATATCACAGAACAAAAACTCAACCTTCAAACTATATATTTTGTTCCACAATGAATTTTATAACGAAAAATTGAATGAGTAAAAATTTTAATAATAAAAATGAAGAAAGACCCTGATAATTGGGTACACTTCATTTTTAGACATCCTAGGTTTATCTCTGCGTAACATTCCAATGTATGTTTCAATGAAACTAATTTGGGAGATATATTCACTTTGAAAGCTGTAAAAATCTTGTATTTGTTGTTATTGCGAAATTAGGGCAGTATTAGAGCCAGAGTTCAGGTTAAAGGGAGAGAGTAAAAAGAATTATTGATGTCGGTAGTCGGTAGCATGGGTAAGTTTAGTTTATGCAGCTTTTTACCACAAATAGTCTAACAATAAATTTTACTATTATATCATATCGTGAAACATGTATGTTTGGAGAACATACATTTCTCCAAATATACTCATAAATACATGTTATGTTTGGAGAACAAATTAATCCTACTGATTCTCCTCTTAATTCAGCTAGATTGTTTGTAGCACAAAATTCTTCTGAATACCTTTCTAGGAATTAATGGAAATTGTGCGATTAAAAATATGCGTTAAAGAAACTTGATTTCAGGAAAGTAAAAAAGTAAATTAATTAACTCCTATTTAAATAATCTTTCTGCTTATACTGATGATAAAAGTGTGAATGTGAATTCAAGTCAAAATGTGAACTGAGGGCGCCTTCTTGTCACAGAAAATGACTACAAAAAGAATGATTAATGGAAATCAGTTAGGTATTCATTATAGCACGGAGATAAAAAGAAGCAGAGAAGCACCATGAACACAATTATTATAAATAACGCTAATACAAATTTGTTTCTTTAAATATGATTTAACACAAATCTTTCTTAAATGTTTCACAGTTGAAAGCTAGCAATCATAATTTCTTTTTTTAAAATGAATTTCTAAATTTTCATAGCTTATTTTTAGCCCCTTATAATTTTTTACCTGAAGCAAGCGTCTCATTTGCCTCACCCTTGTCCCAGCTCTGAATAGTTAACATAAAAATAACGTGTTGTTTAAAATAAATGTAGCAACATCATAAATATTAATATATATTTCTTCTGACGAAATAAAACCTTTTAAAATCACTGAAAACTTTTGCAAGCAAATGGCTGAAGTTCTGTTTACTTATGATGTAAAACTGCGTTTTAATGCTTAACTGTTTCGTTATATACTTAATACGAAGATACACTGGAAGACACTTACTTAAATGTCAGGGTCAGTGGTCATTCCTGGTGGCGCCCAGTATAGCCTAATGCATTAATCATAGCTTATTCGTAGATGAAAGAACCAACTTGTAACTGAATTTAAACAATGATATTTCATGTAAATAGGAGCCACATTTCTTTGGGAAGCCTTTCATTTCCTTAAGGCAGTAATCATGTACTTCTCTATAATGTAAATAGCCCAACCTAGGAAATCACGGGTACATGATCACGTGCTTTGTTTTGCGACAAAACGATCCAAATTTGAATAAAGTTGATATAAATGTTAAGGTGTTAAGAGCAAAGGTAATACATGCAACCAGTCATGAGTGACACTGATATATGCAAGTTCTTTGTTCAGATACGTGCAAAGCTGTCTTTAA
This sequence comes from Stegodyphus dumicola, assembly GCF_044657685.1. Classification (NCBI taxonomy): domain Eukaryota; kingdom Metazoa; phylum Arthropoda; class Arachnida; order Araneae; family Eresidae; genus Stegodyphus; species Stegodyphus dumicola. The sequence continues at coordinate 80,567,978 of NC_140769.1, read as the reverse complement.
GTCTGTAAGTACGTTCAATGCCTGTTAAATTCACTAAAGGTAACGTAACTAAGAAGTGGTTCAAATTTATGAAAAAAAAAAAAAGAGAGAGAGAGAGAGAAGAAGGAATGTTTAAACTGGTAGAGCTATACAAAAACGTGTTATTACTTTGAGACATTTTCTTTTATAAAGAAATGTTTTCATAGCTTTACATATCCATATAATAAATGTTTTCCTTCAATACAGCATATGAAATCATAAACTTAATATTATACACCGCGTCCCCAAAAGGTTTTACCTGTTCTTTATTTTCTCACCCGTTTGTCGTAAACATATACTTCCGATTACAAAAATGTTTTAAATGGGGCAAATTTTTCAGTTTGCCAATTTTAAATTAGAAAAGACTACATTTTGTAAAAAATCGCGAAATATTAATTTTTATATGTTCCACCGCTTCTTATACATATAAAACATATGTTATGCTTATTATAAAACATAAAACACAATATGTTTGAACATCGTTACGAACAAAAAGTGACCTAGATGTTTCATTTTAAAGTTGAATATCATATTCAGTACAGAAACTAAAATGCTTAATATTTCCAATTCTATTTAACTAAAAAATGAAATATAAGTATAGAAAGGATTTCTTATGTTAATATATTAATTATCGAGTATTTGTATGCAGATTTTCCTAAAAATTATTAATCAGTGTAAATACTAAAAAAAAAAAAAAAAAAAAAAAAAAAAAAAAAAGATCTTACATTCGAACAATTTTATAGAACTCACGTTTTCACCGGCACATAGCCTCTTAAAATTTTTTGTACAGATTATAAAAGAAAATTATTTATAATTAATGGAATCTTTTGCATGATGGTTAGATTTAGATTCTCAAATAAATGAAAACTTCATTATTAATAATACACTCTCAGAGTTCAGAAATTTAAATTACTTGTGTGAAACTTCTTTTGGAATAGTTGTAAACAAATCATAAATTAAAGAATTTTAGACATTATTAAATCACAAAAGAATATCATTGAATGGTTATAAAATATTTTTCGCGCCTGCTTAGCGTGCCTCCGTGTGTAGTGGTCTGCGAGCTGGGAGCGTATTCCAGAGGTCCGCGGTTCGATTCCCGGCGAAGGCGTTGCTTATTTTTCAAGTCTCTTGCTTCCAAATAACCTAATAGCTCTACATGATTTAAAGAGAAAAGTGAAACTCGAATTATTTCCATTTATTTACTAACCGGCCCCTGAAGGCAAGCTGGAAAGGGCATTAAGTATCCCAAATTATGAAATTAAAAATTTTGCACAATTTTTGTATTATTTTGTTTTTGTATTGCACAATTTTTGTCAAACTTTATTTACTGATTACATTATTTACTGATACCCTAAATATCGCGGCAATATGCGTGCAGATCAAAATGAATTTAGATCTGTTGTTACTATAGAATAACACAGAAGATAATTTTATTATTAAATTATGATATTCGTTTCAAAGTATTTATTTTAAATATATTACAAAAGTTTAATTGGAACTGATTTTATAACATTTTATTCAACTGCCCTGTAAAATACATTTTTAAATAAAAAGAATTAAAGGGAGAAACATTTTGTTATTTTAATTTAAAATTAGAAAACCAGCTTTCACACAAGTTCAGTTATAGCTAATAAAATATACTTAAAAATTTCGTATTATAGACGATTAGATTTATTGGAGAAACAAAATAAGAATTTCTTGAAGACACAATAATACGTCGAACAAATACTAATTCAGAAGTCAAAACAACAAAAAACAGCGTTATATTTTCAAAATTTTCACAGGACTAGTTTCGATGGTTTTACCGAACCACCATCCTCAGCTGTAAAACCGCAAATGAACAAGATAGGAAATAATGATTAGATAAGATAAGAAAGCACAAGAATAATCAAGTGGCGCCATCTGTTGATGAAACCAGAACTAAAACATAATTTCTTTAAAAGCCGAAGGCAAAGATGGAGTGGAATTAGGATCGTTAACTAGAACAGAAAGATTTTTTTGAATGTGAAATGCCTCTAGGAAATCCAGTTCACTATTGGAAGATGTTGTTTGAATAATTTTGACAGCACAAAAATCGAAAGTGTGATTTTCGGACCAACAATATTGGGCAACAGAAGACTTCCGGGTTTACTTTTTCTAACAATGCCTCATGTTCCTTGACTCGAAATTTTAAGGCTCTCCTAGTCTGGCCAATGTAAATTACCACACTGGCAAGGAATCCTGTAAATACCCCAGAAATTCAGATCTGGAATGGGGTCCTTGAGTATGGAACTCGGAATTTTATTGATGGGAGAATAAACGACCCGAAAGTTAAATTTCTGCAAAATACGTGTAACTTTATAGCTAATTGATGGAAAGTTATAACAATGATTAAATTAAATATAACGCTGATTTTTGTTGTTTGACTTGATTTTTGTTGTTTGACTTTTTGTTGTTGATTAATAAAATGCTAAATAGTTGTAAGAGTAATTAAGCCGAGGGTTTGAATATTTTAGTGTAAGATCATTTTTCAGCTTCGCCTGCAGTTTGTATTCTTTCGTCAGCTCTGCTTTAGGCGACTTTAAGAGCTTTGCTAGTCGACGTTAAAAACACGATATTTAAAATATTTGAATCAGCCGTCATTTCGTGTAGTCTACGACTACATTACTTTAAAGTGATTTTCAAATTATGTTATTTGAATACCCGCTGTTGACGGAGTTTTGTTTGTATGCAAACGTGATGCCTTTTGTTTAATTTAAAAATTTAATAAAAAGATTATTTTTACCTTTCCAGAACTTCGTCGTCTTAATCCAAATTGGAGCGATAACTCACTTGAAAGCCTACTAGAATCTGAAGGATATCGGTTTAATCTTATGCCTAACTAAAATCTTACTTTGGAATCAATCAAAACGTTTAAAACTGCTCATATTTATATAAATTGGTACGTCATCTAGTAGTGAGTTTTTAAACCGCTGTACTTCACTGAAGAGTATTTAAGAGATTTCTTTCTCATGCTATGCAAAGTGTAAAAAATGTTCCTCACTGGAATTTTATTGTTAAATGTTCATTCCAAAACACGTCAAAAAAGAGGAAATTTCAGTGACTTACTATTGTTTCCCACCTTGCCGAAAGTCTGTTAAAAGACTAAAAAAATTTTGTGGCCACATGTAAAATTGTACTGGCAAAAAAAAAAAAAAAAAAAAAAAAAATCTATATATACAATGCAAAGTTAAAACTAAGTTCGAATAACGTATAACAGTTGTCTCAAAATTAAATTGCCCGTGGACCGCATGAACTATCTAAGAACAGATGAAGGGCCAGAAATTTTTTAACAAAATTTCAAAAATTTTTCAAATACAATATTTGAAAAAATTTTGAATAAATTTGAAATTTCGCTTACTATGTTTTTTACAAAACAAATGTAAACAATAACAATAATATTATTGCGCAAAAAGCATTTAAACTCATATGTATTTTCTATTTGAAATCTAAAATTTTGTTTTTACAAGACATTTTTGTTGGTGATACTTTGTGAAACAAATATATTGACAACTGATATTAAATTTTCAGTCTGACATTTGTTTAAAATAATTATAAGATGTTTAATTTATGATTGAAATGTTTACTTTAATTTAAACTCGAAGAAATTCTGAAAACTTTCGTAACTTTTCTGAGAAAAACTTTCCAAATAGGGCAAATTTGAGAATAAATTATTACAATTTAATCTCTTTCTCTTATTTATTATATTTTCGATGCATAAATAAAAATACGTATGTCTGTATACAAATAATAATAAACTTCTTTTGTTTCTTGATACAACTTGACACCTGATGGCGTTTCAGTATTCATAAAATTTGTAGTTTTGGAGAGAAATTACCGGAAATTATCTTCAACACGGATGATAGACGCTCATCGGTCAGTTGGATTCTTTTCCTGTTAATTTCCAAGTTAATACAATCTGTATCTTCAAATCTTTGACTGCGATTTAAAATTTAAACTCAGACTTGAAATAACTAAATTCTGAAATCTTTGCAAGAATGTGTTTGCTATAAATTCATATAATTGGAATGCACTCGCGGGTCGCACCCAGCCCGCAGGCCGCCAGTTTGACATCACTGATATTCAGTCATGTTTAGTAGGTCTTTTTATTTCAACACTGTTATTCAAATACAAAGTGTTCCAACGTGTTCTCTCTGAATTAAAAAAAGATGAAAAACTGAAATTTGGACTCGGTCTGTAAATTACTTATTCATGTCTCGTTAAAGTGTCTTTGAAGAATGACACATCAGAAATAAAATTTGCAGTGTTTGACAATAATGTAGGTAAGTAAAGATTCGTTGAACTCGCATTTTTTGTTTCAAATTGATAATAAGATAAACTTTAGGCATTTAAACTAGCCCGAAAGATTTTATACGTTCCGGTTTCGGTGGACAGGCCAATCAACGCAGCGATACCTCAATTTTGATGTTCGATTTAGGCGTCTAGAAAGTACTTACTGTCATTTACGGACACGGATCTTTTAATGCATTGAATACCGAAGGATTTTGATGATCTTTAAGTGGCAACAGTAACTTTTCCGAAGCATTAAAACCATCTGTCGAAAGCTTCAAGCGACAGATACGACAGTTATGGTCGAAATGCAAACGACCGACCAGTGATTATAGAACAAAAACATGCTTGTTCAAATACTGTAAAATTAAACAAGTGGAATATATTTCTTGGACTGATGAAGCATTAACTTTTTGCTGCAATTATATCACTGCAACTAGCTAAACAAGAATAAGCAGTACTTAAAAAAATATCCTTATTTACAAGTTGTTTCGTTCGTCTATTTTAAACCTGATGAAGGACAAAAAGGAAACTTTCGTTAAATGAAGTATGCTTTCAATCAAGTTTTCCTAATTTCTCGAAATTCTATACCTCATATGTTAAGACAGGTTATGAAGGAAAGCGTTGAAATAATTTCCTAGATAAGCCTTAATTAGGGATTACATGAAAGATATTCTTTGCGTAATATTCTAGAACAGCGGTTCTCAGTCTTTTGACTAACGCGTACCATCTAAACAAAAACTAAAAACCTTTAGTACCACCACTACAAAGTACTACTAGCACTAACACTCTTGAATAAAGCTCAGATCGCATAAATTTACGAGTGTTAGAGAAAAAACTGCATACCACATATTTTTCTCTTGCGTACCACCGGTTGAGAAACCCTGTTCTAGAAGAAACTAGCTCGTATTCCCTTGGCACGTGAAAGAAAAATATTTGTTTCAATCATGAAGTATTTTAGGTTCCATGACAATTTTATAATCTTCTAAAGTTATTACTACAAATGAACTGGCATATTTTTCTAGATTAATAAATGTTTATTATCCTTTTAAGTTTATAAAGTGTAGTTGTTTTGAAACTCATGGCTTGTTTTGTCTGAACTAGATGAGCACCAGCTCAGACTATACGCTGAGCACCTGATCAGATGCCTCATCGCAAATAAACTCCTTCTTTACACTAATGTCTCTCATCTCCTCGTGATCGTCTAGGTGACGATAATTCATCGAAATTATTTCGTGTACTTCCTTCAGGCATCCGCTTTTTTCATACTTCAAATCCCAGCTCTCTTGTTGTTTTATAAAATTCAAAGAAAAGAAATTCTCATTGCTAGACCCTTTAAGAACCCAACGAGTTATACCAGAATGCTCATTTAAGATGATCTAGTATATAACAATTGTTCACACAAATGAGTCAATGTTTTGTCCTCTGGAGAGATTTAAACTGCATTTAGCAAATTGCTGCCCAGACAGAAATTATATTAACAGAGATGTCTAATATAACGCAAATTGAGCAAAATTAAAACCATTTTGGTAGCTATTCCTGATATCGGAACATAAAATGAAATTTTTATAGTTTAATTTCAGTATTAGTTGAGAGATGACGATACAAACGGTTGCTATTTTTTTCTAGAATAAATTTATTTTCTTTAAGCGGCTTTGATGATGTATATTTAAACTACAGTACAAAATACTTTTGCTCCTTAGAAAATACCGATTTTGTGGCAATCTCCACCAAAAAGCATTCAGGTCTTTTTATAAGAAAAACATAACATAAGCCAAAATTCGCCTCACTTTAAACACTGTGGAAAGATAAGATAATTTATTTTGAAATTCTTAAATAATCAGTTTCTTAACAGAACGGCGAGATTATATGATTACCATACGAAATATTATCATCGATTATCATATGAAATATTTATAAAACATCAAATAAATTTAAATTCAAGAATTGTTTTAGGTCTGTTTAAATACTTAGAATTTTTTAGATAACATCCTGAACAAAAAGTAGTTTAATGCATTTCATCATGTTCAGGAAAACAGACACTATTTATCAAGTCGTTGACTACATACTCCGGCTCATATTCCATCCTTGAATTCATCCCAGATAAGCTTAGCAGATTTCCTATAGTTGGAGCCCTCAATCAATCGATCACAGTCAAATATGCGTGAAGTATAAACATCTGTTTGTATCATCCTAACACATTATCGGTTCACCCTGAGTAACCTCAGTAAAGCAACCTACAGGAATATGCGTGCGAAAAGCCTGGAATTCTCGTAGACTGAGCTGCCTCTGCCGTCATATAGACGCCAATCCTGCAGCAACTATTGTTGACAATCAGAGCATGGTTGCACCCGAGGGGTTATTTTGATATCGGGTTTCTTTCTTATGACATTAATTTTCGTCCCATTTAAAGATCCTCTTCACAGTAATTTTTTTTTTTTTTTTTTTTCTGTTTGCAAAGATTTTTTGTTGTTTAACAACCAAATTTCGAGACATTAAGAAGAAATACGATTATTGTCATTAACCAAGCGAAAATATAACATGTATTAGTTCAGAGTTCTCTATCTGGTTTCATTTAATCACCACTTTCTGTTTAAAAATATTTCTAAATCTACCTTAAAATAATGAATGAGATTCCATTTATCAGCAGTCATTCTATTTTCATTCCACTTGTTTAGCATGTAAATCTTGTCCTAGCAAAAATAAAATCTATAGGCACCATAATGTCTTGGAAACTGATGCACGAAGAATGGAAAGAATCTAACACACATCCTGTCAAATGTTGTCCGTGCTCGAAAAACAAAAAACTTTTAATTTACCTTCTACGCGCACTTGCACATAGAAAATGCTCAAAATGTTGCCGATCGAGAATGTGCAAACTCTTTAATTTATCTTTCGATTTAATCAGCTTGTGCTTAACTAACTGAGCTATTTAAAGACATTAAGGCCATTCTTAATAATTAACTCAAAGGGCGTCAGCCCAGAAGGGCTATTAATTTCGTTTTGGCATTTTGCGTCGAAAACTTTAAACGTCTGAATCGCTCTTCAGATTGTTGTCACAAAATATTATCGCCTTGTAATTATATTTAAAGAAATTAAATAATGAAGAATCTGCATAAATATATATGTATATGTTTCTAGCATTGTGATAAAACAACGGTACCTAGAGCCATCAAATTTTAAATAGCGTGCGTCTCCACCCGAATATGGGCATCGGGAAGCCAAATTTGGAATTTGGAATTCTTTTATTATTTATTTCATATTTTGTAAAGCATTTAAGAGTTTTTGATTAAGAATCTGAATGATTTTTCAGAGTCAGCAATGGCACCACTGTACGGGGGAAAAAATCTGAAAGATTTCAGATTTTAAATTACGTCTAAAGGGGCTTTTTTTTAACATTTTGTGTGTTACCTTTATTTATTAAATATCACGTTCTTCGCACTTAAACCATAAAATTCAGTTCAACAGCAATATCACAAAATAATTTTAAATTGAGCATATCTTTAGAATTTCTGATACACAGTCTCACACGCTGGAGATGTTTTTCCCCCGTACAGTGTTGCCATTGCTTGCTTTTAAATCGTTGAATTTGTTAATCAAAAATTCGTTAAAGTTTTACAAAATATGAAATCGATAATAAAACAAATTCCAAATTTGGGCTTCCAGATGCTCATATTCGCAGTAGGATTACGCCATTCAAAATTCGATGGCTCTAGGTACCGTTGTTTTATCACAATGCGAGAAACATACATACATTTATGCAGATTCTTTATTATTTAAGTTCTTCAAATATAATACAGGGCGATAATATTTGGTGGCAGCAGTTTGAAAAGTGAAACGGACATTCAGAGTGATTCGACTCAAAATCGCAAAACGAAAACAGTTTTCTCTCAGGGGAAAAGCCCCTTTGGACTGAAACGTTCTTATCTCCAGCGCAAGACTTTGAATCGGAAATTCTAAATATGTGCTCTTTTAAAATTATTTTGCAGTACTGCTATTGAATTGAATTTTATGGGTTTAGTGCGAAGAACGTGATATTTAATAAATAAAAGTAGCATACAAAACGCTAGAAAAAACTCCCCTTTAGGCGTAATACAAAATCTGAAAGCTTCCAGATTGTTTTTAAATTTTAGTTTACTTTTTTAATAATTAAAAGATATGTCTAATGTTATATGTTACTTAACTGGTAAGAGACATTTGCTGCTGTTTTATCTTCGTTAATTTTTGAATTTTTAAATTTGTAATACATCTTTTAGAGTTCTTTCAAATTTTTAAACCTGAATTCTCCTTTGAAAAGTTAGACTGTAAACTGAAATTTCAATATTCCGATTTTTTTTAAAAATTAGGCTGAGAACAGAGAGTTGTTTACTTTAGAATTTTCCAGATTTTTCTTATGCAATAAAATTATTTTCAGGAAACTCACGTGCAAAGTTTTACTACTTCATGGGGGGGAAAGGGATTTTTGACTGCTTTGTGCTTAGCATTTTTAGCACCCTAAGAGATCAATTTCACTTATTCGCCTTGTAAATATGAAATATGTTAATGTTTCAAAACTTAGCATACTTCAATTTTCAATTTCTATTAATTCGTTAATAACCTACAGTCGTTCAATTGCTGGAGGTCAGTGCAGTAAATTTAAATAAGTTGTTAAATTTGAAGCAGAATGAAGGCGTTGACGGTAACTGAAGATAACTGCTGATGGTCAAATCCATGGTAATCACTGGTAATGTATGGGGTTTCAGTCACTAGCGTAAGGTCCAGTAATGTTAAGCAATATTCAGGCCAGAGGTTTAATGACCGTGAAGCTCTTTTTCTCGAATAAATTACAGCAAGTCGCAACACAGATTAAAGTAACTGATGATAAGTATTTAACAGAGTAATATAATGTAATGTAACTCTCAAAACATATTTTGGAAAAGCTCTGCTAAAGCAGTTTTAACTTCAACAAGCTGAATTTTACTTGGCCTCGAAAGAAAAACAAGTGATCCTCAGATCTAAAATTCCGAATGTCTTTAATTAAACACCTGAAATCCTGAATTTCTACAAATGCAGTAATTTGTGGCATTCTTTTTTCAGTTTCATTCAGCAATAAGTAAAAACATTTTGTACTGAAGTACCTGATATATGGTATTAGAAACAAAAATTATCAATTGCAGTTATGCTGCTAATATTCGTAGTCAATAAGTGGATGCGTTATAAATTAAATATCGTAGATTCGTTAGGTTTGCAGCAGATAGAAGCAAGATACATAAAAAATGTACAATGCGAGAAAGAGAAAATACCTTACATTCTCCCCTTTTAAAAGGCGACTGAGGAGACGGGAGCCCGGTCGCCAAATTCTGCTAGTATTGTTTCATTGTCAGCCACACTTTAGGTCGGGCCTATTGTAAAGTCGTTTAGAAAGTTTAGAAGCCACACAAGTCAGCAAACACCAGCGTTTGAATTCTGAACCTCTAATGGCTCCCCGAACGAGCCTCTAATTTCACTAGAAAGGCGTGCAATAAGGAGAGAAAAAATGTACAATTTATAATGTATTCTAAATTGTACATTGAATTTATTATTATTATAAGATAAAGGTTTAAATTATTAAAAATGTTTTTATTGTTTTTATATTGCTCGAACTGTTAAACAACTATAATTTGAAAGGTAAATTAAACATCTTATGCTCTGTTTCCTCAAATGGCAGAGCTATATGTAGTATAGGCATAAAGAATAATGTAACAGAGTTAAAAGATTTAGATTCGATCCCTAAACCATTTGTTTTCACTTCCATATTATATTACTTCAGCTACAGTATTATTTTAATTTTCAGTTAGTTTGACTATCAACTAGTTTGACTATCAAGGCTTACTTACATGTGTATGAATTTTTTATTTTTTCGAATAATTAACTAAGCATTATTTGATTTAGTTATTTCTCTATTCGTGGTTTATTAACAATAGTAATGTTGATTCGAATCTCGGTAGCCTCGTTTTGGTTTCTTTTATTGAAGAATTTAATGTTATTATAAAACTCATAAGTAATATTCATCCCAATTTCTAGTTTTACCATTAATCTAATTCTACCAAAAAAGATGCTTAACATTAACTTCTTAATATAGGAGACAGATTATAAGGATTACATTGTAGAGAGTGAAGAATTAGAATAATTCATGGTGTGTTTAAAAAACAGTAGGTCTTCATTTGTTTTTTATTCGCGTTTATATGCTATTTTTTTAATTTAAGGCCAATTCTGTGCTTTATTCTCATTCATATAAATTAAGTAAAAACCAAAACTGCTTAAAATACTTATCATACTGTATTAGTTTTTTATATTAATTAAATCACTGAAAAAATAAAAAAACTCGAAAACATTTTAAAAACGGATACTTGGAGGTCTACTGTGTTTGATAAGAGATTAGCATAATATGCTTAAAGCAAGTTTAAACGCAGCAATGTTCAAGACCTTACTTTGAGATTATAATGTGAAATAGAGCGAATAACAGGGAATCTAACCATTGCAGTGTCCATCATGATATAGCCAATTTTTGGCTGTGAGATTTCGTATTACCTGCGGCAGTTAAGTTTCATTTGAATAGTCTTTCCTATAGTGCATTATTATTTTGATTTATATTTATTTAGTACTTTTCTTATTATCATTTACCTATTTAAATATATTCCCAAAATTTATCATTTAGAGGAAATTTACAGCTCTTCAATTTTGAATAAAAAGAAATCACTTTTAACAGAAATGAATGGAAAATTGTTTTTAACAGAAAAGGCATATTACTTGCAAAAATAGAAATAAGCTGCAAATCTAAAATATATAACTCTAAGACATCGAAGAATAACAAATAATCGATCCACCCAGAAAAAAATACCTAAGTATAATGAAACTTCGTGGGAAAGTACTTTTTGATCTAAAAGGCTATCGACATTAAAATTAGCATCCAATGAATAGGTGAAAATTCAGAGCACCTGAAGTGCACATCCTGAGGTGTATTAACGAAAGACACTTGATTTCAAAAATAAAAACCTTCATTTGGATGACAGCACCCACCTCAACTCTCACGTCTCTTTCGCGCCCATTACGAGCATATGTCTCAGTATGTATAAAGAGTCCTGTCCTAGGACTGAAAGAGAATGGATGGGTTCTGGATTTAAAGAGAAGGATCACTAGATTTTTAGATCGTAGCGATGAAGCAATTACACGATATTCTCAAGAGTGGGTGAATAGTAAAATATTTCAACAACCAAAGGGCAACAACTTAGATAGGTTGACAATAGGACAGAAAGACATAATGTTTGTCAGAATAGATCTATGATCTGCATAAACTGTGCAGCAAGAAAAATGCAGGGTGACACAGAGGGCGGAATCTACACTGTCGCCACCCAATAGGGCGCTTACCTGTCACCAGTCCTCACTGCCAATTTCGTATGCATTGGTGATGTGCTCAAATGATGTCGAATTGCACTAACTGAAGACTGTCTTCAGTGACAGTTCCTACTTCAGGGAGAATATCGACGACGAGCTCAGATATAGCTGGTGACGTCAAGTACAGCGTCTGGGTGCTTTACTGCCACGCATTGTTTATGCTGCCCACTAGGGGAAATGATCTGAGGTACCATTGCTTTTGATAACCGGAATCCTAATTAGTTATCTATGGCAACTGTATAGTAGGATGCACACGCATCATGGTTTCGGGTGCAATTGCGTACGATTCCAGGTCACCTGTAGTTCGTAATCACAGCACTATGATTGCCCAACGATACGTGGATGATGTGTTGCGGCCGGTGAAGGTTTCCTACCTTCAGGGAGTGTCAATGCCCTTTATCAGCAGTATAAAGCCTCGCCACACACTTCTTGCTTCAGCCAACGTACTCTGCAAGGTGTACAGACACACCGAAGGACCTCCGTCCCAGGTCGTCATTAAACTAGAACCATTCAGAGTTTGGGGTATCCAACGTCCGTTGGACCTCGTTCGTGCGGGCTCGACCCCCGCAGTCCCCGCCCGGCTTTTACTAAGGATTGGGCTAAACAGTAACGTTGCGAAATTAATACTTTGTCACCTTGCCTCCGGACAGCACTCCATTGGCAAAACCACATTAAATAAGGTGCTCGGTCCGCTTCGTCAGTCCCCGCCACGAGAACTGAATGGGGTCAAACCCCCCGGAAACTTAGTCGACAAATCTTCCATATAGCTCCACCACAGCCGAAGGAACAGACACGACAGTACCAGTACTGTCCTTGCGAAGCCTGAACCAACCTGAGTACAATACTCGGGCTCTAGTCCTGGCAAGACAAATTATATATCCCCGTGATTCAGACTGCCTAGGTACAGATCCTAATCAGTACTTCCCAGGGGTTCGCCTGAGTCAACCCCCAGGGGGGTTGCAAGGTGTACAGATGCTTCGCTGACCCCCGTTCTCTCCTGATCTCTCACCAATCGAACACATTTTGGATGTGATTGGACGCCAATTGCAGACCCAGCCATTGCCGCGAAGACAAAGTGTGGCAACTGATTGACAGGAAAAAGAGAGCCATTCCTCCGGACACCATCCGTAGTCTTGTAGAGACATTAGGTATATTTTTGGAAGCAGGAAAGATGGAAAATAGCAAACGCCTTCGCCGGGAATCGAGCCACGGACCTCTGGAATACCGGCCCAGCGTGCAAAACCACTACACCACTAAAGTACGCTAGGAAGACGGGAGAAATACCTTATAGTCTCATTGACTCTGTACCTAGACGTGTTGCTTCCTGTATCGCCGGCCATTCTTGATTAAGGATAATGGCGTTTGGTCTTTCAGCCACTACCCTATTGTGGTGGCTGTTGTTTTTTCTACTGATCGGGCATCATTCCGTTCGGTTTTACCCAGGTCGGATGTCTGGTCATTGGCGCATAACCATAACCTACTGAACCGACACTGTTCTCGCTCTGTTTTATGCATATGGTTTCGAAATAGAGATAATTTATTGCTCGTTGCTGTCTCCCTCTGCTTGCCGAGTTTCATCACTTTCTGGCCACTCCTTCTTGGTGCTGCATTCTCAATAACGGGTAGTGTATTTCAACAATATATTTTAATGATTTTTTACAACATTTTTGTTTCCTGACCCAACATATGATCGTAATTGGTAAAACTATGCCACTAAAAAAGTTTCATCTTAATCACTCGTTATCTTCGGAAATTCATCTTCCGGTCGAACTTCATACGTTCGTTTCGGGACTTGATTCGACTGTGTATGAATCCATCCATAGCTTCTGTACCAATATGTTGCCAATGACGCTTCTGTCAACAGTCTCACATGCCTCTGTACTTCTTGTAAACAGCAAGGGAGCTTTCCTATTCAAACTGAGAACCGTCTCTAATCAGTTTTATATCTTCGTCGCTGAGGTTCAAGGTAGCTGGTGGTTTCAAGGGATTATCAAAGCGAATCATCTCAAATACTCAACTGCTTTGAAATTCAATTTGGGGAGAACCACTTATCGTATTTTCACCTTTCAGTCAGTTTTTCTTGCTTTCAGAATTCTTTTCGAATATGTGCTCGTCCGAATTCTAATAAGTTCACGAATATGCGCTCGTTCATTTTCCCGCATCGCCAACAAGATGTTTCCGCACTGAGCAAAATAACAATTCCTCTGAATAATTTCGTGAATGATAGTGTTGAAATTTTCTGGCTAGAATGAACTTTTCTTGATCATTCCGTGAACATGACGTGCTTCGTGTGTTGCTCTCGGAATTTTCTTTATTTCAAACTAGGATGGTACATAAACTTTTATAACATATTTGGATAGTAGCTTCAAGTCATCTGTTGATTCGGTGATTGATACATAAAGGCGAATAATTCTGTTAACTGTAGTGAGCTATCTTCAGTGGGCCATCTTCCCGAGACTCCTATTTGCTAGGTTTGAAGGAAAATCCCCCGAGGAAGAAAGTCTGAAGTCTGGAGGGTAATCCTCGAGGGCTTAGAAATATCAAGGAGGTATTTTTGGTACGTATTGCAGTCTTTTTTTTTTTTTTTTTCAATTTCGGATAAATCAAATAAAATAGGGAGATAACCTTTCACGGGAAGGGTTTCACATGTTTCCAGGGATTTTCCTATTGTTCCAGAAAACTGTTGTAGCCAGAATTATTTCCATCAATCTTCTCGAAAAGATGACGAATAGGCAGTTTATTGGTGTGCAACAAGCATACAAACCAATGCAGCTTATGACCAACAAATATCTCAAAAAGATGCACGTCTAGTCGACGCTATCTTAATACAACATAAACAGTGATTCATAAAGCATGATTGACAAAACACAGCGGACAATGAACTAATTCAAATTAACAAGTCGTTAAAAGATCATGGAAGCCCCGTGATTCTTTACTCCAAGTTAGAACCAATAGTCAGATCAGAACTCGTAAATCACTTCCTAGTCCTAGCGGCCACTCTCTAGTCCTAGCCCTAGTCAGGGTTCTTGTCCCGGCGAGGGCAATGCAAAATTTTTGCTTCTCCTGCTTCAAAAAACCAAATGACTCTACAAATAATTTGAATAATATAGAAATTTCAAGTATCAGTTTAAAAAATCATTGTATACAGTGCTAAAACTCATTGAAATTAATTGCATTGTTATTTACGTTATCTATCAACAGTGGCCTGTGTTCTTTTTCTGCCGCTAATACTATTTTATTGCCTTGTTTCGATCAATTGTAATACACCCGCATCCAGGGAAAAAAAGGGCGAAAAATGATGTTTCGAAAATGCATACTAAGCTTTTTTTGCACTTCTGAATATTATTAATACCAGTGTGTAAGGAAAGGAAGGGATGACGTCAAGTGACAAACTAAATGAGTTTTTAAGAAAATTGCAACTGAGGAAGTTAAAAGTTGAAATGTGTAAACCTGATATGTTTCCTCTCACAGCTGAAGTTGACATTTGTTCCTGTGTAGTTTTAAAATATCTTTCTGTGCTGGACGTTAAAATGAAGCAATATTTTCCTTCTTTCGAATAAGTTCTCAATTCCTTTTTATGCTTTTCCTATTTATGCCTCATAAAAAATATGAAAAAGCGACATTTAATATCCCATTGGATATCTTTCAGCTGAAATTACATTTGTCATGCGCTTTGGCCATGGATTCAACTAATTTTTTGGATTAGGAATATTCTATATTTTTCCATTCTTCCACAAGGAATGCTTTAGAAGAGCTTTCGAAGAAATGGCAGGTCTCTTTATCTGTTCGCTATGATTTTAGAAGGGAGCATATAAGGGAGTTTTGATAACTTCAAGGCAGTTATGCAATAATACAGGTGAATGTTTCAGGCTAACTATACTGATAGAACTTGAATGAAATTATCACTCCAAGTTTTCTAGCAGATACTTTCAATTTTTCATTAAGAATACTCACATATTTATACTCATACATATTACTTTCTATAAAAACTAAATTTTCCATCCCAGAAGCAGCGAAACATTCCTAAACCATCATGCCTCTACCCCCAGGCTAAAAACGAGAATTAAATTAGAGAAAAAGTTTGAAGTCTGTGTTTCAATATTTATTACAAGATCTGTGCAAATCAATTTCAAAAATACAAGAGTCCGAAAACAAATGCGAGCCACTGTATATCTTTTTGGTTTATATGTCTTTGTTGAGCAGTCTCGTTTTAAAGATGCATAAACAATGTTTTGTCTAAAAGTGATGTGTTTTGTTTTTTCTAATATTATTTAGTTGCTGTGAGAACGCTCCTTGATTAACCATTTTTTTACCTTTTCTTTTTTTTCTTTTGGGTAAACATTAGGGTATTATGTTTTACGCAGTTCTCACGAGCCCAAGTCACACATTTTATAACTATTTATGATCTTAGTCAGTGCTTCTCATGGTCATCATGGCTGATAGTGACAATGATGTTTGACATTAATCTTCCTTAACGGGCATCCCACGAAATCGAATCAAACAAGTCTCTAATTAATCGAGATTTAAAGTTTAATTGGCTTTGATCTTGTCCTTGGCGTTCTAAGGCTTTATTTTGATATGGATACGTGCGACGACTACCAAAAATATAAGTCGACCCAGCTAGTTTGTTATTTTCAGTCTTCATCGAATATAATTTCTTAATTGCTGTTTAATACACGATTATTCTAGAAAGATATAATTACAGAGAAAGAAATAAGCGTGATTGAGCAAATCCGGCTGTTAAAAGCGTATTAGTGTCAATATATGACGCCGAAAATCTGAGTAAATAACATGGCATTTGTAGTCATCATCAATCTTCAACTCTGACGGAAAACTAACGTCCAACGGTATGGTTACGTTCAGTGATTGCCTGCTCTAAATTTTTTTAACAGAATGACCCTAAAGTACATAAAGTACTTCCCGGAATGGGAATGGCTTTGGAATATTGAAGAAAAATGTGGGAAAACTTAATGTATTTTTCTCGGAAAAAAAGAACGGCAACAGTTGATGTTGATGAAAAAAAGTACCTTAAAATAAACATTACCGTCTCTGTTTTATTTTATTTATATAATTTAGGATATTTGTAACGCATTACCGTAATTTGTACTTTGTAACACATTACCGCTATACTGAATAGGTGAAATAACAACATAAAGAACGAGTTCATTGCTAAGTGGCGAAACAGAAATAATTTTTCTATGTAAAAATGTATAATATAGGAATCTAGAGACATCTTTTGAATAATTAAAAGCGATGGAATAAAGGTTTACAAAACCTGGTATAGTTAAATGTCTTATAAATAACATTAATTAAAGACATGATTCAAAATAAATACAACATTAAATTATTAAGAAGTGCAGCATGCTTACGATACTTTTCACTCACTCAGATGTTAAACAATGTATAGTTGAAAGATAAATTAAAATACATGGTGTTTCGTATTGAATGGGACAAAAAGAAATCATATCTGGAAAAGCTGAAATTATTTTGATAAATCAAATTTATAGTGAAACTATAGTTATCGAGATTACTGTAAATGTTCTGTATATGCCCCTCTGACGACACGGCAAATATCTATACGCTATTCCAAATATGTATGCGCCACACTCGTGATAGAATATCTTTTGTTAATGATTAGAGCACTTCAGCTATCTGCTGCTTTTCCTGTAAGTCTTGGGGAAATCGAGGCGCGATTCTTAAAGGCACTTTTTCTTTAAGAAACCACACAGAAAAAAGTCGCTGGGTTTTAGTTCTGGGTATCTCGGTGGCCAACAAAGTAATGACATATCGTTTGACTCAGCAGGGCCAGTCCAGCGATGGGGTAGACCGTCGCTCAGGTACTGACGTACGTTTTTATACCAATATGGTGGAACACCATCTTGCAGCAGAAAGAACCTGGGAACCGCTCTTGCCAACTAAGGAAACAACTACCCTGATAGCATATGTTGGCAAATGCATTCGTTAAACGATTTTTTCCACGAAGAAAAAAGAACCAAAACCGCAACTGTTGGAAATGGCGCAGAGTCACGCTCATGTTCCAACATCAAGTTGTAAATTATGGCAATTAACTTTGCCAGAAACGTGAGAAGTGGCTTTCTTCGTAAACATAAGTCTGTTCGCGGAACCATCTACTTCCAGCTTATCTTGCAAATTCTCACAGAAAGCCTTACTCAACGGTTTATCAGTAGGTTTTAATACCTGCACCATCTGAAAGGTGTATGGCCGGAATTATAGACGTTTCCGTAACGCACGCCCCACCATTACATGAGGCAAATTGAGTTCAGAACTTGCATGACGTGTTAAATTTGTAGGGCTTCGTAAAAATGTTTCACGAACTGTACACAAGCTGTCTAACACATTCAACAGAACCGCAGTAGCTAAATGGGGAGTATTCTCTCGGATGCTAAGCTTGCAGGGCTTAAATAGGCTGATAAACACCATCTCTAAGTGGACCACCTGCTCAGTCGGTGGAGTAAAGTATAGTAAAAAAGGTAGGTTTTCCCAGATTTCGTGCGAAAATGTCTTTGACGATAAACATTGTTTTAGCGTATTGTAAAGCAAAATACGCATTCTTCTGCATTGATTACGCCATTTTGATTCGCCTTTAGCGGTGATTTCGTTAACGAAAGAATTTTTGCTGTTGCTAGATAAAACTTGTATAATTGTAGGTTCAGAATTAATTCATTTCGGCTTAATAAATCAGTTACAGAGTTTGTACTCTGCTATTCTTTTTTGTCTCCCTCAATATGAAACACCATGCATTATATCGCCATAGAATTGCAAAATGTTTGAGAAAAAAAAATTGCTACATGATAAATGGAAAGCTTTTCGTGCAGCAATGTTTTGCTACACAAAAATGTTTCAAATCATCATACACAAAAATACTATCATAATACACAAAAATCTTCCCCAGAAACGCAACACATTTGTTCAGCCGCATAAATGATAAATTCACGACAGCATAATGTAATGTGATGTAAAAATTTGAAACACCAAACTACCGTTGTTTTTAATGCTAAATAATTATCTACATTTTTCGTAAAGTTATATATTAGTAATAATAATAATAATGACAATTAAGTTTTAATTTTCAGTTAGAGGCTATACCTATAATGTTAGAAATGTAACATATTCTCCGGAAAAAACATTTGCTCCATTTATACTTGCTTTAATTTAAAAAGGCATTGGGAAAATGCAAATAGATTACAAATAACACGTAAATATTCACTCATATATTTTAGCAAATTATACTGAAAAGATGAGCCTCAAGAATAATGAAGAGTTTCATTTATGAACTTCGATTACTAAAGTTCATTTCTGTTTACTTAATAAATGTAAATGTATTTTTAAAAATTTTTCCCATAAACTAATTTTCTCTCAAATGCCTATTTCAGACTTTGCTTTAATTAAAACCTTTATGTAAAATTCTTTTTTTTTTATTTTAACATGAAGTATTTGCGAAATTCAAGATATGAAAAGATCTTGAAATTCCAGAAACTTTCAGAATTCGAATTCGAAAAATTATTACTTATCCTACCTTTACTTTTCTTTCTCTCATATATATGCATAACAATAGAAAACGTAATATATGACGGGGAAAACGCTTCTTTTGTGAACTTTACTGACATTGTAATTAAAAATAATAACACTTGCATGCCTTTATATGCATTATAAACACAGAACTGATATAAGTGGTGCGTCTACAATGCTCCTGAATTCATTTTCTAACGAAACTGAGCAATTTTGTCGAAAGAATATTTGACATTATTTGTTACTATGATGTCTCAACTTGCTTTTCCGAAGGTATCGTTGGTTAACGTAGGGAATTTCTTATGCAGTTACGATTGTTTGCTTTTATTCAGTGAACATCTACTGTCAAAGATTCTTAAGCTCAGCAAAGAATAACAATAAGAGTTTGTTGAAAAACACAAAAAATAACATTGAAGACATCTGAAACGTTGTTTAAAGAATACAGAGATCAAACATTAACATGATCCGGTGCTTTTCGCTAGTATGGGGGATTTCGCGATAGGTACGGAAAATGCCAGACAGCCCTTTGGAGTCTCGAAGGGATGAGGACATCGAAAACGCTTGGCAGTATTTTCTAAAGATCTTTAGTTATTTCTTCGAATGACAGCTGAATAACTTAATATCAGGAAAGATATTGCAAAAATATTGTTGTGGTAAATCCAGAAAAAAGAAAAAAAAATATTCTTGTTTTGTCCATCACATAATGATTGAGATACAGAAAGAAGATTGAATTTCGGCATGCAATGATCGATCCATGTGCTGGATAGTAATAGTGATCTTTCTATCAATTGGACATGAAACATGATGCTTTACTTGTGATCTTAAGACAAAATAAAACCATCTTCTTAGGTTCACCACAGCTAAGGAAATTCGATTTTAGAAATCTCGAGTGAAGACTATGTTAGCGATCTTTTCTGACTGCATAGGAATAATTCAAAAAACACCTTTTCTTGGGCAACATAGAGTAAACTCCACATATTTTAAAGAAGTGATGAACAGATACTGTTAATTTTAAAGGGAATTATTTATAATTGCTTGATTTAGAGAAACTTCAGCTGTTTAATCCTGAAGAAGTTCAGTCGGCACCACAGTAAGCTGTCACGCAGAGAGTTTCTGCCCAAGAAGGTCCCATTTCGCAACCATTCTCTTTATTTACCAGATTTACACTTGCGGACCATCTTCTCATTCTTAAAATGAAATCTGACCTCATATATCATTATTTTAACAACACTAAAGTGATTCAAAAAATCGTAATTAGAGACTTAAAGGATATTCCAAAAAACGAGATTCACGAAGAAAACAAGAAACTGCATGAACCCGCCAAGGACTGTATGGACTTACAAGAATTATATACTGAAGGCTAAGAAGAAAATAAAACATAAAACTTAGACCCAATGTGTAAAATTAGAAAATAAATACAGATAAAATCGACTAAGTACTCTTTTTTTTTAAATCGCTTCGTTTTTCTCACTATATGCACTACCCTTCCCAAATTCAAATTTAAGGGATAAATTATAAAAATACATTTGACTAAATTTAGGGAGAAACTACACACAGATAAACGTACACCAAAATAAAATAAAGAGAAATTAAAATAAATAAACAAGGATGCTTTGCATTAGGGAATAGTGTTATATTCGATAAAACAGGAGCATTCATTAATAGCTTTGAAGCTGACTTTACTGAATTTTACTTTCTAAAATTTCTGCAAATTTTTAATGTAAAGGTAAGAAAAATGTTCTGTTTCATTCGTTGCAGCAAATTGAACTACTTATTATATAAAATTCTCAACGTATTTTAGGAAAATTTGCAACTGGAAGGAGGTAATTTTGTGAGGAATATCTAAGGACATTTTTTGAGGATATGAAACAAGTAGCCACATTTTTTCGAATACGCTATATATGTTGCTGCATAGGTTCACTAGCTAGTTTATGACTTACTCCACTGGAAACTCATTTGAGATTATTTTTATACTGAAAACAATGAGATCTAAGGACAACATATTTATATGCCTATGACAGGCAAGGCTAACCTGAATCTGCGGCTCTTTGGCTTTTAAGCGAGGCTCACATTGTATCGAACATTTTCTATTTTTAAAATAAAATTACAATGTATTCTACAACTTTTTTTTTTATCAGTAATATAAATTCTTAAAATTTGCTTCGGTTGGTTTGGTTTGGTTTATTTAATTACGGCAAAGCACACTAGGGCTATCTGCCTAAAGGTAAGGATGCCTTCGTGGAGGACTTTCTAAGGGAAACTGGCTCGTATACACGTTACACATAGGGAAAACTACGAAAACGCCCATGCAGCCAGCCCGTTCGCGGGATTCGAACCTCGGACCGAACTACCAGTGTTCAGCGACATTACCGCTCGGCCGCTGGTGGGCTCAAAAAATTTGCTTCGGTAATACAATTTCAAAATAATTTCTCACTGTCGCTGATTATCAAAGTAATAAACAAAGGAAAAGAAATACCTTTTTTGCTATTTATTACCGTTGCAGTAATATTTTATAACAGGGAATGATCATAAGGATAGAAAGAAGCGTTATCCTAAATGAAATAGACGCTCTCAAAGATTTTTAGAAATGATTTAATAATACTTATAAAATATTTCCTCCCTCTTTCATGCATGCTTCTATGGTGTAACTAGAAGCATGCCCAGCACGTATTCATGAGGTCCGGAGTTCAAAGGCCTTGCACATTTTCATATTCCTGCATCGAATAATCTAATGACTGTCCAAGTGGTGCCCGAACTAGAAAGGTAGTGGACGATAATTTGCGATTGTGTCCCCTCATTCCCAGTCGTCCTTTAAAAAGAGGGTATATAAGGTATTTTTCCCTCCTTTCACATGCTTTCGTGGTGTAACTGGAAGCACTCTCGACGCGTATTCGGGAGGTCTATGATTCAAATCCCAAGGAGAGCACTGTAGACTACTTCAGTTTCCTGACATCGAAAAATTCAAAAAGGTGGCAAAGGTGGCATCCGAATTAAAAACGGTAGTGGACTATGATTGTCACACGAGGATTTGGTGACTGGGTCACCTCCTCCCCAGTCGCCCTTTAAAATGGGGAGTATTTAAAGTATTTTCACCCTCCTTTCCGCATACATTCGTGTAACTGGAAGCATATTCGCAATGTCCGGAGTTCGAATACCGGTGAGGGCATTGCACATTTTTCACGTTCCTGCATGGATATAATCTAATGACTCTACATACTGCTGAAATATTTATGTGGCTAAGTTACAAATGTTTTGTGTGTGACTTTTTTGTAACATGACAGACAGATATGAATACTATATTCAAATTCTTCACAAACACATTTTAGCATATCCTTATCAAAAGCGCAGCAACTATTGTGAAACGTTATGTAAGATCGACCAAAGTTATAAGAGAGGCAAGAACAAATACTTGGTCCTTAATGCATCCCCAGAAGAAGTAAGCAAACTAAATTAAATCAAGACTTCTTAAAGGTCAGGATACCAAAGCTATATTCTTTTTTGCTTAAAGGAGTATCAGCAACCCCTATACGGACAATGTTAAATTGACCATTTTAGATGTACTTTTTCTCAAAATCTGCTGTAGATACACGCTTGAAATTTTTTGTGTAATTAAAGCATACCTATCTGATTATACTGAAATGAGCTTTTGAAACATTTGGAATTTTAGGGTAATTTGCAGAATATTTTGTTAGGCATAGTAAAATTTAGCACTTATCTCACACACACACACACACACACACACAAAAAAAAAAAAAAAAAAAAAAAAAAAAAAAATCGCAATAAGCTCATTTCAGTAAATATTAGGAAACATTATAAATAAGCCATAAAAATTTTAGGTACCTGTGAGCAGTAGTTCCTGAGAAAAAGTACATCGAATATAAAAAATAACGTTTGGAGAAAAACACGTTTTTATGTAAAAATCCTCGGCTAAAGTGCAGAATCGCCCACTTATTTGTTTGGCGCTTTTTACAATAGTAAGAAGAATTGGATTTTTGTCAATTTTCTTTGACTTTTTAAGTGAAAATAGGTCGATGTGTACATGGATAAGGTCAAGGGAGTGCACAATGGCACAATGCACGATCTTAAAAAAGCGCCGAGCAGTGGGCGATTCTGCACTTTCCCCAAATCCTCATTGATCAAAGTAGTCGATGAAAAATTAAAACTAGATTTTTTACAGTTCTAATCTTCATAAAGATTAAAGAATGGTATTTTTAGAAAGATAAATGTGTAGAGAATTTGAAAATGAAAAAATCCGAAATCACAGTTTTTTGGGTTCCAACACCCCTTAACGGCAGTTACAAAGGCGAGGTAGATTTTGGTCCATGCCGGGTTCTAAAGCGATGCTGTAAGAACTCTAACAAAATGTCTTTTTACATATTCAAACACAGAAAATGCTTTTTTATAAATTTAGAGACTATATTTTATCCGACTGATGTTAACAATATTCGCGTCACGAAACAAACAGAAGATGGAGACTATAAAATTGAATTTCCTCTTTAATACAATATCAAAATCCTCTCGGTAAAAACAAATACATTTCGATTTCAAGAATTTGATTTATCCATTTCTTTTAGGATTCTTCTATTTCCCTGTAAACTGCAGATACGCGGCGTTGTTATTTCTTAAAATTATTACATTTTTTTTTCTTATGTAATATTTTAACATATAACGTATGAAAGTTGTGCTCTTAAAGTAGCACTTTCTTTAGTAAAAGATTTAGAGAAAAATATTTCTTCATTTAGGTTAAGTTATTTGACTGTAGCAACCACACACAAGTTGTCTATCTAAGAGGAGGGATGTCTCTGTGAACGACATTTTAAAGGAAATTTTCTCGTATTTACATTAAATATTAAGGAAAACCATGAAAAACCATGCAAAAATATTTCTTAATTGAGAAATTAAAGAAATATAATTATTGTATTAAATTACTCAAACGGTAGCAATATAAAACTAAGGAAATTACATTTCATCAATACTTATATAAAGAAAGTTAAAATCTTACCTGTGACAAAAATGTGTAAATTGATATTAATATCAATTTACAAAAAAAATACAAGTCCAAAAATACAAGTTACTTCATTTTCTAAAGAATTTGAATTTGAAATTATATAGTAACAGAATTTAACCTATTGTAGAAAATTTTACAAGTGTAATGAAATTACTATAAACCGAAATGCATATATCAGCCACGCCGACAAATTTTATCCGAAATGATAATTTTATTTTAAATGAATGTACTTCACTTCTGTTAACAAGATACTTTATTTTGTTATTAGAAATTAAAATTTACATCGAACCTTCTAATTATATCTAGTTCAATTCTCTAACCTAATCATGTCTTGTTTTGGTTTGATGTATCATTCGCATAAATGGGCAATGGAAGGATATTAATTTATAAAATCGTGTTTAAAAAGCTTAGTTAAGAAAGGAATATCAAACCAATGCTTCCAGCTTTCCACATGCACAAGAAAATTGGTAAATATAGTCTCTAAATTTATAAAATATAGTCTATTTTATAAATAGACTATATTTTATAAATATAGTCTATTTATAAAAAATAAATATATTTATAAATATAGCCTCTTCTTGGAGTTGTTTAATGTGTAATTTGAATCAATTGAAATCGGTCTAGAATTTGCAGATAACCTATTTTGAAATTTATTAACCTTGACAAAACTGTAGGTACAGTTCGTTAACAGATGGCAGCATATTACAAAGCTTTGCCAGCTAAATTACATAATACACCGACAGATGGCAGCACTATTCTCGAATTTGATTCTTTCAAATACCGTATTTATACGAATCTAATGCGCATCCCCATTTTAAAACTTTAAATAATAAAAAAATTGTTTGTCGGTGAATGTAATGCGCATCAATGATATGAGGAATTTATTGAATCTTATTTTATACAACAATGGATTTGTATATAAACTATCAATTAATGGTATGATAATTTTATTTAAATTTAGATACCATATTTTATACAACAATGGATTTATACATAAAGTAGCAGAACATAGAATTAACCTATTAGTGGGTTATTGTCATTTGAAACAATCAATGTTAATTAGCACTACCGTATATACGGTACCTATCGTAAAATATGAACATGAAATAAATCGTAAGATTTCTATCTAGCTAACAGTTTCTACAATCAGTGATTAATAGTAAACGTCTTTATTCACTAATGTTTTCATCACTGGAATCCTCGCAGCTCTCTTTGTCAGAAGCAGATTCATTTCTTCTTTCCTCATCATCGTCATCGTCATCCTCGGCGTTCCAGAGCACGTCATCGTCACTGCCATTCAATGAATTTGAAATGCAGCATTTCTTGAAAGATTTCACAATCATTGGTGCTTCGATGCTTTTCCAGGCAGCAGAAACCCAGTGTGCAACAATGTGCGGTGCAGCAAAATGCGTCCAGACAAAGCATTGATGGTGGATTAGAGAGCCTACCGGGACGGCGTTTCCATACATTTCGGAGCCAATCAAGCATTAATGATTCCGTCATCCACCCCTTCTCTTGGTTTCGAATCAGGACATCATCTGCGAACAGCTTTTCATTCTTAGGGGTTTTAGGGCATGTTTTCCGTTTGAAGATTAAGAAAGGGGGAAGTTTGCACCCGCCTGCTGTTATTGCCAGCATCACTGTTACGCGTTGTTTTTCACATCCCGAAGTTTTGATGATAACTTCCTTAGTCCCCTTCTCCGTAATGGTGTAGTTACGAGGCATATCAAACCAAATTGCCGTCTCGTCAGCGTTGCCAATTTGCCCCATTGAAAAATTCTTTTCCTTCCGAAGTGTGATGACATACCGCTGAAATGTTAATAGTTTTCCCTCAAAATCTGCAGGAAGTTTTTGGCATATTGTTGTACGGCGTCTTAGAGATAAACCCATCCGCTTCATAAACCGATCCACCCATCCACGGCTAGCCTTAAACTCTTGTTTCGGTATTCCAAGAACTTCAGCCTCCTCTTTTGCTTTATTTCTTATGGTGTCACTAGTCACAGGTTGTCCATTCTTCCTCCTTTCACGTACAAATTCCAAAACTTTTTCTTCAATTTTAGGGTGTCTTCCTTTGCGAGGGCCAGTGAATTTCTTTCTACTAGCTTTAGTTGCAAACAGTGCCAATTTCTGTTGCCGCCACAAGCGAACATTGCTCTCAGCTACGTTGAACTCTCCCTGCCTTTCTATTGCCATTTTTTTCAGCATAAAGAATTACTTTACGTTTGAAAGTTTTGAAAGTGGGCAAACAGAGAAGAATGTCATATGACATCCTTCTCTGTTTGCCCTCCATTTCGTGACTACGTACTCTGCAGTTTGTATCCTCTATGCAATAATGTGTCAACGATAAATGTAACGGTAAATGTAGTCGAGAAATTTGGTTGACGTCATCGGCGAACTTTGCACTCGAATCTAATGCGCCATCGAATCTAATGCGCACCCCAATTTTGAATACTACATTTGTCCAAAAACGATGCGCATTAGATTCGCGTAAATACGGTATTTTTGGGGGTGATTTGCTTTCTGCAAAAATATGGCATTAAAATATTTGATTTACTAAAATGTCGGAAATATTCATCCCGAAAACGAACGTCAAAACTTACTGAAAAATATTTTAGTGTCTTTTTTTTTTTAAGTAAAATTAAACATTTTCAGAAATGCTAGATTAAAAAAAATTTCTTTTTTGAAGAACATGCTTACATTTATGCTTTTATAATTTTTTTAAATATTTTTCGAGAGATTATGCCAGATTATTTTGCATTTCATATCGTCTATTTTATCCTTTTCTTTTTTACTTCCTGTCTTTCGCCCACACGCATACTAAAATGTAATAAGAACTGTAGAGTTATCTTATTCACAAATTGCTTATATCATATGAAAAAAATTTATCGATATATTAAAGCAGTTAAATTATACAAATCTAAATAAATGATGAAGCAAGTTCAAATAAATAAAATGCTAAAAAGCTATGCGAATAAATAAAAAAGAAATGAATTAAATCAAGTAACACTTCTCTTTCGTTAATAAATAATGCCATTTATTACTAAAAGCAGCCCAACAAGGCCGATCTAATAAGACTGCTGACAGTCTGATCTGAATTCAAGGCCTGGGGAACGAATTTACTTCCCACAGACGACCTGAATAAGATAAAATCTTCTTTAGAAGAATCCTCCACAAAGGCATCCCTCTCGTTAGGCAGTGAACTCGTGTGCCTTACATTAATCCGTAAATAAACCTATTATTTTGCTTACTCTGCACTATCTTTCATTATTATAATTATTCGCTTGACGCTGCGCATAGTTTCCAATGAAATTAAAAAATTCTCAGCTGAGAAATTCTTTGTCTGCGCAAAATACACTCGTATGCAAAATTAAGATAATTTAGAAATTATGTCTACTTTTAAGCATAAGGGGATTTTCGGCGATTTGTGTGCTCGTACTCTGATCTTAACCCTATACAGCACGTCTCAGACGCTCTTAGGAGAGTACTTTCATTTTGCCATCCCCCTCTAAGAGTAATCATAGACTTGCTGCTGCAGGAGTGGGATCGAGTATCACTGGGATGCCTCAACTGCCTCCTGTTCAGTTATGCTGTCTCGCTGTGCAACTTGGTTGGCTATCTGAGAGGACCATTTTCGTTATTACACTCATTTTCAGTTCTATACCACAACGTGGAATTTGGACATCCCTCTGCAGTATGAATTTTACTAATAATCGTGCATAAATAAAATGACTTCAGAATGGTACACCTCTTCCCTTGTTAGAGATGTATATTCATAACAAATTTCATTAAAATCTGTTCATTAGTTTTCAGAAATTCGACATAGTGTGCAAATTTTCTTAATTTTGCACACAAGCATATGTTACGGAAACGACGTAATACATTACTGTGTAATGAAGTCACCAAATTTCCCTAGAAATGTAAAGATTGTACGGCGTAAAAGCAACGGCTCGTTTTAACAAACGTGACAAAATTTCTGAAACACACAGAGAAACTTGTCGTAATTTATAAAGCTAACTTGCAAAATAAGTCATTCAATTATATCTAATCTTATTCAGAAAGGAAGCTTTAAGTGAAATTATTCTAATTAATTAATTCTTTCAGACATGATAAAGGTGGTAAAACACACATAGTCATTTAATAATGACTCAACTAAAAAAGTGTATTTTAGCGTCTTAATTAAGTCTTAATTTCTTTAATTTCTAAACTTAGAAGTGTCGAAGCGTTTTGGAAAACCATAATAAAATTAAGTAAAAAACAAATAATAAACAATTAAAAAATAAACTGAAAAGGTAAATAAGATATTAGTAATTTAAGCTAAATTATAGATAATATTAAGTTTTCTGGTAATAGTGCGAATCAGTTACATAACAATGTACCAAACTCATGCTATATGAAGTTTCGGCTAAAATTATCAGTTCGATAAAAAAAAAAAAAAAAACTAAGATGTATTGGGTTTTTAGCCCTGACATTAAAGACGTATAGCTCAATACCTAATGATCCTTCATCTCCTGATTATTTCAGGTTCTTCTAAATCATTAATAAAAATTACTAATTCCACCTAACCAATAAGTGTGTGCTAGCTTTATATTTTTGTCGAGATTCATACAACTGGAATTTATTCCCAACTACAATTTCTAACTAAAAACTATTTTATAACCATTGATAAAATATTTTATTACAGTGTTTGGATTTTACAATATTTACTACTTTGGAACGAAACATTCGTTATAAAACATATATGCTTAATTCTCAGTAGACTACCTTCCAACATTTTAATTATGATATGTTTATGTACGTATGCTCCTTGCAGTAAAATACTGCCTTTTTATAATGAATAATAATCTTATAATTATTAAGCATATATATTATTATGTTTAACATATATATTATTAAATATTTACATGTCACGTTAAACATAAGCCATTAATCATTAATTCAGATTTGTTTTCTTTTAAATAACGATCTTTTCGTTTAAAGGATAATGGAATTTTCATGTATCATAGCACTTATCTCACAAACTTATATTTTGTTGGAAGTTATCGATAACTTTTTTGAGCATTTTGAAACTAAACACTTTTTCGGGATAAGATAATTTAAATGACTTAACTTTCAATAAAATGAAATACAAGACTACAGTAAGTGATTCATCGGATTTCAATAATAATAATTGATACAGGAAAAACATTTACTTGTGCATTTATTGCTTAAATGTTGCATTTAAAAGAGTCGAAATTTATTGCTTAAATGTTTTGTGTTTTAATTAGGTATTTATCTCAAAAGTCAATCAACAAACATACTTGCTAGCAGGTTTTTGTTCTTTTTGACCTGGCAGAAATGTGTGGCTTTAAGAATAGATTCAAAGCGTTTCTTATAGATTTGTACCCTTTTTAAAAGTCCTTATGTTTTTTGGGCTTTAAAAATCCTTAATTTTCAACAGTCCTTAATGTTGCTCATGTGTAATTTGAATTTGTTTTTCTGCGATTGCCATTCCAAGTAGAATTTTATATGAAAATAGAATCCAAACTATTGGGTCATATAAAATGTCTCTGCGCTTTTTTGCCACTAGATGGTATTGATGCCTCTATATCCGGCGGCACTCACCAGATTTGTCTCAAATGAACATGTGCTCAAAAGTGACATTCAGCTTCCATTGTTTGTGAAGATAGTTTTCTAATTTGTTGCTCGTGCTTATAAAGTTATACTGATTTGAAAATGAGTGAAATATCTAAAGAAATACGGTATGTGATGGTGTTTTACTATAAAAAGGGTAAAAACGCTTCCAAAACATAACGAAAACTTTCTGAAGTATACCGTGAGAATGCTCTGAGTGAACGAGATACCCAGCTGTGGTTTGCTTGATTCCATTCCTGAAATTTTTATGTTGAGATTGGAAGGGAATTGTCTATTATTAGATGCTGCAACCTAGCGAAACCATCCATTCGGTCCTGGCACAAATCGACCGTTTGAACGAAGCAGTCCAGAAAGTGCGACTAGACTTGTCCAACAGAAAAGGA
Source organism: Stegodyphus dumicola (assembly GCF_044657685.1). Classification (NCBI taxonomy): domain Eukaryota; kingdom Metazoa; phylum Arthropoda; class Arachnida; order Araneae; family Eresidae; genus Stegodyphus; species Stegodyphus dumicola. The sequence continues at coordinate 80,537,687 of NC_140769.1, read as the reverse complement.
GTTGTGTTCCATGATGAAAAAGCGCAGCTACACACATTTTTAATGACTCGGAACAAATTGACGGAACTTGGCTGGGAAGTTTTGATGCACCCACCGTATAGCCCGGACTTTGCACCATCTAACTACCATTTGTTTTGGTTTTTTGCAAAACTCTCTTGATGGTAAAAAACTGGCCGGCCGAAGCGTCGCTGAAAATCACTTGGCCAAGTTTTTCGGCGATAAACCACAGAAGTTCTACATCGATGAAATTATGAAACTACTCGAAAAATGGCCAAAGATCACAGATAATAATGGTCAATATGTAGTTGATTAAAACTTGGTTTGCAATAAAGAAAAATTTTGTTAAAAAATGTAGTAGAAAAGCGCGGAAACTTTTTATATGACCCAATATATGGCTCACAGCAGAGCCACCATGAATTAATATTGTAAACAATGAGGAACAATAAGCTGACCCATAATAGCAGAGGAACAATTAGCAGACTCATAACAAAAGCATAAATTTTTCTCATATATTACAAATGCTTTATACTCGATTGAACAACCATTAACATCTATTTTGGAGTTTTTTTAAGTCTAATCTGAACGACTTTTGGATCACTTGTTTTATCATATACATCATAATTATTACACAAATGACACTGAGTTATTTCAGATACTCATTTTCAGTCAAATAAAAATTCATAGGAAATAATTCTTTAATTAGTTTCAACGCTCTTAAACTAATTATTACGTAATATCCATTAGAATTTTTTATTATTTTATAATAAAAAAATAAAAATGCTGTATTTAATAATACGACAAAAATTTCTAATGTATAAATATAGTAAATTTTAGCATAGTTTACTTTAATGGTGTACAAAAAGGTTTGTAACGTTTTAAACATCCACTTTAAATAGAAAATTAAAGTCATTTGAATTCTTTTAGTAACAGTAGATTATAATCGTTTCGACATTACCGTACATTTCGGCGTATAACGCGCAGCTATAATTTCTAACTCTATTTTTTAAATTTTTAAGTATATTATCCGTATACCTCGCACCCTGTTCTTCCTTTAAGAAGAAATCTGAAATGCAATGTTCTTATAATGTGAAGTCATTCATTTGAAGATTTTTTCCAGGTTTTCAAATTATGGTATACCGAATTTACAAAGCTATCAAGGGAACAATATGCATGTAGGGTAAATGCTTGAAGGAGTAAATAATTTTACAAACTGAGTGGGTTGTATTTAATGCAGGTGTGCACAAGAATGTTATTCTAGATTTTCGAAAAAGGAGGGACACACAATTTCTTAAATTGTGTGTAAGAATTGTGTGTAAATAAGTGTAAGAACTCCCTACTGACCCGAATGAATTAGAAGTCAGATGTTTTGTCTTTCTCCAGAAATTTGAGGCCTTGATTTTGAAATGAACATCGATGGCTTTAGTAAATCCCATTTACTTTACTTTAAATACAGCTGTTCTGGAGTTCCTTTTAGTAGTAAATATGGCTCTTGCCAAACGAAACAAATGCAAAGTCATGCAGTTTGTGAAAGAGCATGGAAATTGTGCTGCGGGAAGGACGTTTGGGGTTAGTGAAAGCTCAGTACGTGAGGGAAGAGAAATGAAATCACATTAACTAATATGCCAAAGAATAAATGTGCTCCACATAAAGGAGTAATGAAATAACCTACCCTAAAAAGAAAATGTTGCGAATTGGGCCCTAGAGTATCGCCAGAATGTATTAATTGGAACAAGAAACAGCCTGGATAATGGATTAATAGAGCCTGGATTAATTACCGCAAAAACACGTTTATTTGCTTTAAAATGCGAAAAAAGGAATGTAACTGAAAATGAAAGATTTAAGATAACTTTGAGTTTTATGGCACGGAATAATTTAGCTATACGTGGAAAAACAGAAGTTTTGCAAAGATTTGGGCAAGTTTCTAGAAGTATGAAATCCCTGTAACGTTCGATATGAGAGGAAATAAAACAGTCGATCTGAAAAGGAACAATAAGAGTTCACATAAAAACAACAGATCAGACTCTCTCCTCACCGTAAAACACATAGTTATTTTTAACAGATGGCAAGTATATCCACACCCCAAGCCAATGTTGTTTTCAATCATATTCATGAGAAAGGATGGATGAACGAAATCGGTGTAAAATTGGGAATAAGAAATGTTTGCCTAAAAGAGTCTTAGTTTGGGACATGTTCAGATTCCATCTAATGGATATTACGGAATAATTGATGAAATAGTGTAACACAAACATGATATTTATTCTTGTCGGATTAACGCCATTAATTTAGCCTTTAGATGTATGTATCAAAAATCCATTCAAAGGAAATTTTAAATACTGTGGAATACATGGATATTTGAAGGTTAAAAAACAATTACCACAGGAGGACAAATAGTTCATGACAGTCTAGAAAAAATGGATGAGCGGATAACAAAACCATGGAATAAAATTAGGTTAAAAAACAATTACCACAGGAGGACAAATAGTTCATGACATTCTTTAAAAAATGGATGAGAGGATAACAAAACCATGGAATAAAATTAATCTCGACACAACTAGGAAGTCATTTAAAATGTATATCTGACAATCTTGATGGAACGGAAGATAATTATTTATTTATGAATCAGTAATGGTGAAGCCGGAACTGAATTCGATGATGTGTCTGAAGATATAACAAAGGCCGAATATGACGAAATTTGCACGTTATCCGGCAATGAAAATTTTTTAAGTTCGTAAGGTATGAACTTATGGCTAACTATTATTTTAAAGTTCATAAGGTATGAGCATTCCTTTTAAACAAACAGCATTCGGAACAGCAGGTAGAAAACTAATTCTTTATGTTCATCTTTTCCTTATTTTTAAATCTATAATTTTCATATCCAGCATATAACGCGCACGCCTTAATTTCGATCTTATATTTTCTATTAAAAGAGCATGTTATACGCCTGAATGTACGGTACATAAATTTTTAACAATTTACACGCTCATAAAAAAGGAAGACGATTTTAAAAGTTTTTATTACAGTTTATTTTTTATAAAGTTTTTACATATTTAATGGAATCAATCTTTTATAACATATTTGCTACTTTTAACAGAAATAAATATTTCTTTTATGCAATAAGAAATTATAACAAAAATTTTGTTCCGAAGAAAAGATAACATGAAAACAAAAAATAATAAGTAAATAAATATTCAACATCTTTACTGAATTATAAAAAAGAAAAAAAAGCAGCAAATAAATATATCTTGAGCTTCAAAAAGCTGTTGTCGTACTATACTTACATATAAGACAATACAAAGCAATGCGCTTGATAAATCCAAACATGAATTGCATTCCCATCACATGAATAATTAAAAAACATAAATTTCGAACACATAAATTACGTTGCTTACATTAAACCAGTGGTATTAGTAAATTTACAACAACAAATCAGAAATATTTTCAGATGAAACTTTCGGATTCTCAAATCTTAAAAAAGGCTCGAAAATTGGAAATCTGTATATCCGCATTCTTTCCACCATTCTAATATTTCAGATCTTAGCTCTGAAAATACATTAAGCATATTATCTCAAAGTAATGGAAGTATTAGCTTTACTTACATCCAGTCCACAGTCCACACTTTTAAATGCCTGTAAATAATTTAACGTTTCATATTTAAAGTTTATCTCTGTTAACTTTTCAAATGATCCTCCCATCTATGGTTGCTTTTATTTGAAAAACTTTTAAAGGCATGAAAAAATCTGAATTGCTCATAAGCATTTTGTCATATTATATTGGGAAAATTAATTTTATCATTCAAGTTTTTTAATTATGTTTTTATTTTACTAAATTTCATTTCTATCTTCTTAATATATACAGGTATATTTTTAAAAATTTTATTACTACATTTGCACTCCTTAAATTCCTATTTTTTATTCCTAAAATTATTTCTATTATTCCTAAAATTTTCTTAAACAAAAACTTTATAAATATTGAGTAAAAGTATTTTTCTTTCTTTCTTCTTTCTTTTTTCTTTTTCTTTTTTGTTTTACTATTAAAGATTCGGGAACCCTTCATGATTCCAGTTCTAAACAAAATTTGGATTATTTCTTCCTTTATTGAAAATGACTGAATTTGATCTACGGCAGCTACAATCTTCCATGTTAACAACGTTATGTTCCATAATAGAAGAAATTAATAACAAAAGGAAAATAGGATACGAAGGCAAGTTTAAAATCGAAAGCTAACTTCCTTAAATTAAAAATTAAATTATGTACATTTCATTTAACATAAGAGAATTTCCATATTCTGAACATTAACGACAGAGCTAAATCGTGTTTCTCCACCAGATAACTCAACTGGTACATATGGACAATTTCTTAGGTATTTCTTATTATGCATATTTTATTGTAAAATGAACGAAACAAATTATTAGTAAAATTTAAGAAATACCTTTAGATAAGAGGAAACAGATTTTCAAAATCTGACACAACTTATTTTTGGACAGATGGATGGAAAATTTTTTTCAAGCCTTCAATTATTCCCAGTACTCTGAATTTGTTAGTTTTCAAAATGCATAGAAAGCAAACAGTCTTCCATCTATCATCCATCAAAATACAACTCATGCTAATCATTTCATGACAAATAAAATGAAATAAAAAACTAAAACACGAAAAATAATAATATATCAGTTGAAGTATATAGTTTTATACATAACAAAAATATTGAATAGAAACTTCTATTATACAAATTTTGCTTCTGCCAACTCTGCAGTTATTAAAAAGAAATATTTCTACACAGCTTCAAACTACTGCAGTTCTGTTTATCTTCTCATTCTGCTCAGTAAATAACGCTTGATTACATACGCACACAATGTTTTTATAAATTCAGAAACACATTTCTTTCAATATGTACTAGTTCATTTTCTTGGAAGCACAAGTTGCTTTTAATTTGTAAAGCAAATAAGAAATGCCTGGCAATAATATAATGTTCCCATTCTTGACTTTTCAAACTCTTTTCGATGAATCAATATATAAAATATTTCGATGAAAATGAATTTTTTTTTTATTTCAAGATTGGTTTATGGATTTAATAGCCAAATCCTTGGCCATTACCCCAAATTTTTGTCCTCCGTTCTTCTGCAATTCTGTGTTTAAGCCCTTCTGGATGGAATTTTTTGGTGCTTATGTTACTCGGATCCTTCTGTAATTCTGAAAAAAAAAAATAGTAAGTTATAAAATTTTGAAGCAGCGAAAGTGATTTGAAACAACGAAATTTTAGAAATTTTCTTTTTTTACAGTAAAACATGCAAGTGCATCAACTTCGCTTACAAATAGTTCTCAAGAACCTCAAGTAACATAGATTTAGTAAAAAAATCAACTCGAGTTTTGCATTTTACAGAAAAGAAAGGCGCTTCTTCTTTCTGTAGAGCAACGGAAATGAAAATAAATCAATAAAAAATTCGAGTATCGTCACCTTATACCTACTGTCCATGAGCCTGGAACAAAACCAACCGATAACAGTAGCGTACTAAATCACACGTAAAGCAGTAGCAAATATATAAATAAAAAAACATTAAGCGTACTTACTTTTATAATATTGAAGAATATTTCCTACATTACAGACTATTATATTAAGTTGCACAACGATAAAAGAAAAATGCACTGTTATGGTCCTGAAGAAGATTTATCATATCTCTCAATTGTCGTCATTCTATTTTAAGCATATTAATAAAGCTGCTCAAGCGGTCCTGTTTGGCAATTGTCAGATGACGCATCTATTTCACTTTGTGTCATTATATTACTACTATAATCAGATATAAAAACAGCACTGATAGCCATCTCAATTTTTCATTCACAAAAACACATTTCTGATGTCCCCAAGATTGGCCTCAAATTCAAAATCCAGGATCAAAGCACGTGATTCGTACTCATAGCTAAGACAAGTACAGAGTATGTCACGGACTGTTATAAATACAGCCTGTTAAGTCTCTTATTGCGAAAATTAAAAAAAAATGTAAATATTTACCATTGTTTTTTAGTTATGTTGTAAAAATCTGATTCGGTTAATATTTTTCTTTAAAACATTATATGCCTCTTAAGCCTCAAAGCATGATCTATACCCGAATACAATCATATAGCCTCACTAGATGTGAAAGAAGTGCATGACCTCGCTGCTCTAACAATCCTATTATGCAGCAATTATTAAGTTCAGTACTCCACACATTCATTCTTCTGCCCCAGAAAATTTTCAGTAGTGTACGTAACGATGATCCTCCATTCGAGCATATGTAAGTACAAGTCTGCAAAAGCATATTTAATTTTCAGGACAATGTCCAATATATATTCAGCACTTAATATATATATATTCAGACTCTGCGTGAAATTGTTTTGTTCAACACAGACCGATGTAACCATTCTGGATACATCTAATCTAAGTTGCGGTATTCTATGTGTGCTCAATGTATTTGATACAGCTTCGATTAACAGTTAATTTCAGCTTATGACGAGATGTAGCCCCATCCAAAGGAAAAAGGATTTCTGATTCTTAAAACTCGAGATGTGAAAAAGTTTTAGTTAAACATCAAAAGACAACATACACGTGAATTAAACGTATTGAGCACTACTTTCAACAAATTTTCAACAAATGTGAAAATGTTTGGATGTCTGTAATTAGTATGATGTAGGAATCCTTGAAGGACAGAAAAACAAAACTATGTCAACAAGTTGTAATGGCGAACACAAGTCTTAACATTGAGTCTCCTAAATAACCTTTTATCATTTTGACATCAATATTTAGCTTATATTTTATTTTAATTTTATGTCGTGTTTCATCTTAGAGAAAGATGTCACCATCGGCATAACTCTGCCGTCGAATAACTCATATTCTAAATGTTGCATCTATGCACGGGAGCAATGCTTTAAATTCCTTTTAGGATGACGTAGTAATATGCATGCTGTTATGCCGGGATTCAATTGCAAAATTTATTCATTTTATGAGCCCCAATATATAAACAATAAAAATTTGCTATGACAACTTACCTTCTTAATAATTAGATTAAAACATATCCATCCCCTCCTCGTCCCTTGCAAGTTATAATTACCAAGTTTGCATTTTATATTAATTTATCTTACTTTTTTTAACGCAGGCGCATGTGCAATCGACAAAACAAGAGCAAAACTAAGTAATACAAATTGAATGAACTGTCCTGCTCTTAATACTGAAAGCTCTGATCCAATTCCGAAAGATTCCTGAAACCCTTTCCAAATACCGATGATACAATGCAACAGAAATCTCGTTATTGGAAAAGCCTTTTTGGCCGGAATCCAAACATGATATTGTGAGAATGTGCTTTTCATTCAAAAAATGGATAACCCCAAGTGTCAGGAGCAATAACCTTCGCTCTCAAATAATTTAGTAGCTTTTAGCTATAGCAGTATATTCCGGAAACGATACAAATGCTAAAAATAAACGGCCATGGGTAATTTCACGGTTGCATGCATAATGATCCTTACAAAAAGCAAGACACTTTCTACAGATTCTCACTAAATAACTGTCTATATAACTCTCCTTGGAAAATACGTTTCTGGTCTGATCGTATAAAATGGTAATTACTTTAGGATAAAATAAAGTTATTACTTCTAAGACGAAATTACTCGGCTGCTGTTCGCAAAGTCACCAAATATGGACCAGCCAAAAATCGACCGTCTGCCCTTCAGAATGTTAGCCCTGTCACTGCCCTTGAGAAGGTTAGCGTAGAAATAGAAAACAAAACGTTGAACTATTTCCATAGTTTGGCTTCTTGGATTATTTCCATGCGGCACGCATAGAAGCAGAAGAAAGACTCGCAGAAATATTGACAGTAGATTAATTAAATTAATGGTAGAAGAAAATAAGAAGGTGTATCGTTTTATGTCAAGATATTATTCGATATAAAGTTAGGGAACAAATAATAAAATCATTACACATAGGAAATGATGCTACTATTGTTTAATCCATAATGGCAACGCACGTGATAACTGCCTGCTTAGTATTTACCTACAGTTCGTGCTTAATGCTTACCTGCAGCTGTAAGAAATTTCAAATATAAATAAAAAATTCTTGAGTAAGAGTGAAACAAATAAAAGAATTTACTACATTTAGAAAATAACATAATTATTATCACATCATAATTTAATGATTAATATTGACTTTAACCAAAATAAGGCAAGATTAAAAAGAACCAATTTATTCTGTCGCTATTCTACTGTTGTAGACCTGATACTATCTCCCACCCTGTCTCAGAAAGAAAATGGCGACTGGGAAGAATACTCTCTCTATATATACTATATATACATATATATAAGATATAATATACGAAATAAATATTACTAACTTAATTGGCAATAGTCCTTTTAATTCCTGCTTTTGCTTTGCCTACATCCCTGTCCTGGAATCTGTATTCCGTCACTTACGTCATTAATTTCATCTTCTATGATCTGCAGTGTAAAAGCTCTTGTCCAATGCTTGAAACTGTTGCGTAGTTGGAATGATGGACTCACAGACAGACGTGCCGATTGCAACATATAATTTATTCTTGGATATATTTGATACATATCTCCAATCACACATCATTAATTTCTTAAGACACCTATTCTTGATTTTCACAACACTATTGATGCTATAAGCGCCATTTTTAAACAAAAAAAGAAATTTGCAAAGCGGTTAATAATTATATGCTTGCGGAACAAAAGCATGGAAGAGAAAAAGGTGCGTATTCCGCTGCTGGGGTATTTATAGTTTGTGAACCCATAGTGTTGCAAAAATCAAGAATAGATGTTCTAAGAAATTAATGATGTGTGAAGACATGTATAAAAAAAGTCTAGGAATAAATTATGCGTTGAATTTGGCACATCTTTTAGCAGGTCCATCATTCCATCTACGCAGTGATTTTCAGCTATCTTCTAACATCCTAGCCACGACTGAAAAATAATTCTTGTCTTCTCTAGTCAGTTGTCTCATTCAGCAACAGTATTATCATATATATAGAATTCAAGATTTAAATTAAAACGTTTAAAAACAATCCCATATTCAATTCGGAGCAAGACAAATGTAATAATAAAAAATATGATATGGACACCACATGATTTCCTTTTACGGCCTATTAAATTATACACATTTGTTGCTGCGCTTCATTTAAACTTTTCCCCTCGAATTTCATTAGAGATATCTTTCTCATTCAATCAATTCAGTTTTCACTTCATGGAAAGGCAAAAAATATATAAAACTCAAAATATTTTCATTAAAACTGCAAAATACAGAATACCTAAAGCACCCAAAGCAGATAAAACTGTTTAAAAAATCTTTACAATTAAAATTAGGTTTTCGACGTAAAAACAAGCAATTCGGTCAGCAGGCAGGAGGAAAAAAATTTTATGCACAAATATTTAAAGTTGCCTTTGGGTCTCACTGGACAAAAAGACACTGAAGTTGATGCACCAGCTGACTTTATTCACTCCACTACTAAAAGCTTCAAATGTAAACAATGCACCAGCTAGGGTAAACAATGCAGCAGCTACATGTTAGGCTTAGCACCACTTACACTGTTAAATGGTTGATAATTTTATACCTGTTGCATACAAATTAACTAAAGGAATAAAAACCCTAAACAGAAACATAAGAACAACATAATTCAATCAATTTTAAAGCAAAACGTGCACAATTTACCTACATATAAGAATAAAAATCTGAGCTTATAAGGTATTTCTTCCGCCTTCTTAGAGAGCCTTCGTGGTGTAGTAGCGCGTAATTGAGAGGTCCGTGGTTAAATTCCCGGCGAAGGCGTTGCATATTTTTCATCTTGCCTGCTTCCAAAATCTGCTTAATATCTCTACAAGCTCACTTACCCGAGCTGAGTAAGTGGGAAGGATACATACATACATGCACACATACGTCTGAAGCATCCGATTGCAACAAAAATGCAAAAATGCTCAACTACATGTTATAGCTATCGCATATAGAAAGTTTCAACCTTTCACAGCAAATCGTTTTTGAGTTATGCGAGATATACTATACATACGTACGAAAGTACAGACGTCACTTCTGAATACATTTTGAATCCATTTAACAACCCATTTTGAAAAAATATGAAAAAAAAACGAGCCCTTTTTTCTGACCGTACATATAGATGTCACGAAAAAAAAAATCGTTCAAATGGATCCTACAACACAAATCGTTCAAATGGACTTAAGATCAATAGCTTATTGGACACCCTTTTGCAGGGATAACTGCTCTGATTCGTTTGAGCATCGAGTCTACATGCTTGAGTGTATTTACGTCCAGAGAATACCAAGCATTGGCTATGTAACTTTTTAAATCTTATAAATTAGATGGAAGAGGAGGGTGCTGTCGGATGCGTCTTTCCACCATACCCACCACATATTCTATGGGGTTAAGATCCAGGCTATGCGGTGGCCAGTGAAGATGTAGAAAGTCATACTGATGTTCAGCGAACCAATTTTGAACACTTCTGGCACGATGTATAGTTGCATTATCGTCGATGAAGTATCCGTCGCCTATCAGGGTAAAAATGCCACACTGCAGGGTGCGCTTCATCTGCCAGTATATCTAGCATCTCATGGCTGTTTGTTTACCCTCGCTAAACACCACAGCACGACTTCCATGCCAGCAGACCATGCCCAGCATCATGATACTCCCATCAGACCCTTGCACAATGTGAATAAGGCAAGATGGATACATGACTTCAAGGAGTTTTTGCCAAATTCGACGTTTTCCATCGGTGCAAAATAAGGTTTAGCGTGATTCATCCGACCATATTACCCGTTTCCAATCCTCAGATGTCCAGTGTCTTCTTTCCTGATACCACTGTAAACGAATTCTCGCATGGCAGAATTGAATGGTTTTCTCACAGGCACCCGACTATGCATTCTTATCCTCTGCACATGGTTCGAGTTGAAATCTGTTGGGAAGAGCCTTGGTTAACGATCTGTGTCAGTTGAAGCTCAGTAGACCTTACTTATACTAGCATTCTAACCACGTGTAACCCACGTCATAACAAAATTTGCATACTTCATCCCTAGCACGCATTCAAATGAAAATCTCAAAGATTTCTAGTTCATTGGCCAGTGTGTGTAGAAATACCCAAAATTTTTCACGATTACTATACTTCGTTGTTTTTGTACAAGTCAGTAAAACCGAGAAGCATAGCGAAAAATTGCCTGTAAGTTGCAAAATCAGTTAAACAAAGTGCGAAAAGAGCAAACGAAAAAGAAAAGGTAATGTACATCTTTCAGGGTATGGTGCAATGAAAGAACTAAGAAAGAACTATCAACGAAAAGATGAAGCCTGTTTCTGAACTGATAACGATATAATTTATAAATTCAAATTTAGTAATGAACTTAATCTCAAAATTAATCGTAGTGACTCGTGCGTTTATCAGTACAATCCCTGCAGGCTGTAGTTAAGTACAGTAAAAATTAATAAAGCAACATAAAAGTAATAAAAAATGCAAATGTCTGAATGCCAAACTATGTAATTGCTCTTATACAATGATAACAAGCTAAAAGGCTAAAAATAGTTTTATTTATAGAGATTTTTTTTACTAATTCGTTAAAGGCTTGGAAAGAATTTTATTTCAATTGCCTTATAGCTCATAAGTTGGAGACAGAGAAACATTTCATTTTTTTTACCAGAAACTGCAGAATGAGAAGCAAGAAGCGGATCATGATATGGGATAACGGGCTAAAAGAAATTTTACCTGAGCTACTAAGTAAATACAAGCTACACGAAATTTATGGATTGCATTACAAGAACATTACCAGAACAAGCACTAGTAGTTAAAAGTGAAATAGCAGTTGGTTTAAGAAACTAATGGAATAAGTAACTGTATTATTAACGTGAAATATAGACTCAAAATGTCTCCTGGAGGAATTTTTCCGAGAAAAATCCTAGAGCATTATTGAGAATTGGGTAGCTCAGGTTTGGTAGTCCTAAATAAAGTTTGACTTCTTTAATGAATGAATTTTCAAACCAATCTTTAAAGAAAACCATCGCAAAGCGGTCGACATAGTGCACCGCGTAGAACTGAAATTCTCCCTTTGGACAAACTAAATGGAGATAGATAACATAACGCGTAAACGCACAATAGCTTTCCGCATTCGGCAAGGGTATACTGTAAGTGAACATATTAAAATTCTGGGCTTTGAGTGTGTATTAAGTCGTTATTATACATCAAGGTTATGAAAAGTTAATAATGTTCTTTCTTAGCAAAATATCACTTCGAAAATATTTTTCGAATGTGAAGTCAAAATTTTCTAACGTTTGAATTCAAAAAGAGTGGCAAACAAATACCTACAGTGGAAAAAAAATTACTATTTCCTCTAAGGGGTTAATATAGGAATTCATTTATTAAAAAACAAAATTCTCCAAGAAAATACAAAATCGACTTTAAATATTTAACTCACTTTTCAATTTATTGTATGCAAGAACCTCAGAATCTGAACTTGTTCCTCGACCGCGACGTATTCTGAGCGAAGGCAGCAAACCGTATCTTTTCCTCAGCGGCTCTTCTGATTCTTCTAATCTTTTCAGCTTCTGCAAGAATTGAAATTTTTGTAAATAAGCTATAAGACTACGTAATATATGCATGTTATTTGTAATTAATTTTATGAGTGTCCGTAACAAAATTCTACATTAATAAATTTTTAATACTTAATAAAGTATAATTATAATATTTGTATAAGTAAAATTATAACAGTTAATATATTAATCAAGTGTCCAATAAAAATGAATTATTCTTAATTATAAAAGTTATGAGTTCGATTTCCTAATATAAGGGTTAGATTTTATAGTTATTAAATATTGCCTCAAAGGTAAATGTTTACATAAAGGACAGACTTAAAATCTCCCTTAGTATACAGCATTCGATGTTTTTATAAATGTTTTTAATACAAGTACTTGCACTTTACGTATTGATTTGCAGTTCCTCTTGCTATCGAATTCCATAATCTCTTATTATCAGCGGGTGGCCGAAAATCAAAATTATATTCAAAGAACAGAATACTATGAAGTTTGGAAATTATACTAATAAATTAGAACTACTTCAAGGCCAAAGAACAAATTACATCAGACAGCAAAAAAAAAAAAAAAAAAAAAAAACATAACTAAAGTGGAGTATTTCAGATCAAGCAGTGCAAATTTTTACTATAACAGGGTTATATTCTGCGGCTATAATGACATTGTTATAACAGCTCTTCATTCTTACTCAGAGTTATAAAATATCCATGATTTATAATCGCGTTTTGGCTTTTGTCTACGATTTTTAATTGAAACGGATTGCCCGTTTAGTTAATTACTTTCGCTGATAGTAGAATGAGAGGAAGAATTTAATTAAATTCTTTGCATAGTATCTTCATGCATTCTTTGCATAATTCTCTGCATAGTATGACAATAGTATGACTATGCAGAATGATTACGATGCTTAATCTAAACCCCATAGATAATTACAGTATCTATCTATCTATCTATCTATATATATATATATATATATATATATATATATATATATATATATATATAATAAGGTCTAACATCGTTCACTGTAAACTGTGATCAAACATTTGATAGACGCAAAGCGACTTATCGCTATGTCTAAATATACACAGACTTAAGAAGGGTGTAAAAGACTGTTTATTTTAAATTAAAATGGATGAACAGTAGGCACACTTGGTGCTTACAAATCCGCCAGAATTTATGGAGAGAAACTCAAAGCATAATTTCAGATGAATGCTAAATTTAAATATCCAATAGCAAAAGGCCATACAGAGCAATTTAATTGCGATTGGCTCGAACTTCATCGGCGGTAATTTTGCTATGGGCAAGAAGTAAAGCAACGCCGAAGAAAACGAATAGCCAACCTAGTAACGTTACCTTCACGAAGCAGAACACGCAGTGACTTAATTATCTCCAATCCCCACTTAAACACGCGAGACCCAATTTGCATTCTGGCGGGAAAACGGAAAGAGAGAAGGGACAGTGGAGCTTCCAAACATAAAATAACTTATTAAAGCATTAAACAAAACCTTACACTATATCTATATAAAATCACGTAATTATGACGTAACCATTTACCATGCAATATGTGATTATATGTAATTATATAATTACCATATAATTACATAACTTAAGCATTTCAGTTTAAGCTTACATCTACAATACTAGTCACTAATATGTCTAAAACCAATCTAATTCTAACAATAGCGTTAGGCTACTACCTCTAACGATGTTATTTCAAGGAGATTGTGATGGACTGGGGAAAAAAAACAAAATTCCCTTTCTTAGAATTACTGCAATACAAAATGAAAATTCACCTATATTTTTATTTCTTAACATTTATCCTACAATATAAGAAAAGTCATGCATTCGAGAGCTCTTTATTTTCGAGTAAACACGGAAATTATAAATTATTAATTTAATTATGTAAATCATCAAAATAAGAACAACACACAAAACACCTTAATAAGAAGATTAAGGTTATTCAATAAAGTACATCCTTGAAACTAAAAATAAAATTAGCATCTGACTATAAAATTTTTAAAAAAGATTTCTGAATTTCTTTATTATGAATCTTACTTGGCGATCAGAACAGTCACTGCTTCTTCCGTTTGGACTGCTATTTGAATAAGATGTATACTCAAATGGACTGCTGAGAGAAATAGACCTAACAACAGACAGAAAAATTTAAGAAATGGATTATAGCACCACTAGCACATTAAAAGAAAAGATAATGAATAAGAAAATATCAGATTATTGATCAAATATGAAAATAAATACATTTCTTTCGGTGAAACTTTGCTACATCAACCACACCTGATGAGGAACTAGTTTTACGGCGAGAAACTGGTAATTTTCATCTGAGAAAAGAACTAAATTTTTTAACTATTATATAAAATTTAAAATATTTAACTTAAATATTAGATATGTGCAAATGTTTTTTCAGTTTTATATTGGTAACCGTTCAGATCTTGGAAACTTATTTTTTTGTTTATTAGGATGCATCAGAGCAATGTGGAACTATATATTGTCCTGTCTGGCTTGGTTTGGGTTACGGACACTATTTCTAAGCAGGGTTTAAATAGAAAGGGCTAGTTCATTCCTTTGAGCTGATCTACACCGATGCGAGCCTCACAGGGGGAGTTAACCGGAAGTAATCTGACGTCACTGTGTTGCATCTGCTCTGATTTCGCACGTTTGAAACTGTAGTTCCATTCAATTGCGAGGTGACTTTCTGGAGGTCGCATATCCCAAATTAATTTTAATCATATATAGTTGTTTTCGAATAATGTATATATTAAAAATAATTTGTATATATATAGTTTTAGTCAGCTTTCCTTTTAAATTCTACATTGTAAAGTACCGTTTATGTAATATGGCTTCTTGCACTGCAGGCCACGTGCCGTAACACTTATAGAAATACTACATGGAGAGATATTATATTTCATGCTTTCCAAAGGTCAGTTTCCTTTTGACGAAAGAATGGATACATAAATGATAAGACAGAAGGACAGGGTTCTATTAATGTGAAGAGCGCAAGAATTTGCAGTGATTATGAAAATGCCATGAAAAATCGCTTACTTGGATTATCGCCAAAGAAACTTCTGAAATGCAATGCTGTGCCGAAAGTAAATTTACCGTGTGCAGTAAATGAAATAACACCAAACACTCGGTGACAAGAGGAAAGAAAACTAATATAGAGTACTTTTGAAAGACTAATACGAATTAAAGGCAAAAAAAAAAAAATCATTTTGAGGCCGAAAAGGAAATTGATGATGACATTAAGAAATCAAATGTGAATCAGTTTGAAATAAAACTCACAAATGGCAATGTAAATATTCCCGAATGCCGTAACTATAAAGATAAAGAAGAATGTATTGATAATTTGAAGAACAAAAGAATAATCTTTAGAAAATTATATTAAAATATTGAAAAATAGAGAAAAAAAATTAGAATGTTTGCTCAGTGACAAAACAAGTGGACGTCACCTAGAAAGAAATTTATATCTGAAATTAAAAAATTAGAGGCTCAAATGGCAAAATTTAGAAAACAAAAAACAGCACAGATCGGAGAATTTTGAAAAACGTCTAAAGTATATTTTTACAGAGACGCAGATTAATGCATTCCTAAAAAAGAAGGCAAAAAATAAGGTGGGCTAGCGAAGATATTTCACGTTGCATTGTAATAAGAGGTTTGTCATCTAAATGCTTCGATTTTGGGAAAAGAAAAAAAATAGGAACTCCTTTACTTAGTACTAGCACATTAAGGAGATGGTGCACTAAATTCTCGTGTAGTCCAGTAATTCAGAGCGATATTCTTGCATGCAGTTTGTTTTAGTTAGAGGTCTCATTTCGCAGAGGATACAACCAAACATATTCAGACATCTGGATTCGAAGTGAAAGACATATTGTCTGATTTAGGAGGATCTAGTGCTTTGTGGAAAGAGCTACAGATTTCGGTTAATAGTTTTCACTTTCCAAATCCTGCAAACGAAAAAAAACTCGCACTGCAAACAAAAAAATAAGGATTTTTGCAGATTTAGCGCCCTACCTCAAATTAATGAGAAACCACTTTTTAAATAAAGGATTCGTTTTAGAAGATAGAACTGTTTTAAATGTTGATGTTATTAAAGAGGTTTTATATGGAGATTCAAGAGAAATAAATTATGTCACAAATTAAAACCGAATTATTTTATTGTCAAGGAAAACGAGAGACAAAAAGTGGCTTCAAAGATAACATTATTTTCACCAACTACCGCAAAATGTATACTCCACCTCACAGGAAATTATAAAGCATCTGACTTCTTTGAGTTAACTGATAATTTTTTCGATGTTATGAATAGTCCCAAGCCATACTCTCCCACAGACAAAACACTTAAAGCAGCATTTGGATTAAATGAACATCATGAGAAACAAATTCAAAGTTTCAAATTAATGAAGAAAGTCATCAGTGGATTAAGATTTCAGGGAAACTCTAACATACTGTCCTTCCAAAAAGGAATAATAATTTCAATAAATTCTGGTTTGGGCCTACACCAGTATTTGAAATCCTCATATGATGCTAAATATATTTTAAAGTCTAGATTAACTCAGAATTCACTTGAAAGTCTCTTTAGTCAGATTTGAGGGCTTGGTAGGTTTAATGACCCATATTAACATCACAATCATTTGAAAAGACTTTGAAAACTGAGGAGGAAAATGTTTTTCCATTAAATACTGTTGATAATTTGGATTTGAATTTTATAGAGGAGCCTTATGCTATGGCTTGGGAATTAGAATTGAATTCCGCAAGACAATTTTTGACCGTAGAAAAAGAAGCATTAACATATGTTGCAGGTTATATTGCCTACCGTGTGTGTGACAAAGACCCATCATTGGGAAAAATATCTAAAAATAGTACTGATGAAACAACATTTCATTCAGAATGATTAAATTATTGTCCTTACAAGGCATGACTGCACCTTCCCATTTATGGATAAACACAGTTTACGAGCTCTAAAAATATTTTGTGCAGTTCATAGCACAACTTACTATAAAGGGAAGGATGTAACTGGCTCTTTAATTAATAAACTGGAGAAACATTATCCTGAAGTTAATAGAGATGCATTTCGTTTATTTTACAGACCGCGAACTTTTATTAGGGTAAGTTTCTTAAATAGAAATGCATATATTTTTCCCAAAGGAAAGCAACTCAAAAGACAAAAGTGGAGATTGCTTCGAATTGTGGCAGCCAATAAATAATAGCTTTTGTTTTGCAATTTGAAAAGCTTGAAGTTGGAGTGTGACTGTGCAAGTAAGCATTTGCATTTAAATATAATATGTTTTGATTTGAAATATTTCTAGATGACATTTTAGAAGTTAATAGCATAAAGCATATTTCAAATGAGAACTGATTTTGTTAAGCACTTGTTAAAGTTATTCTTATTGTATTCTTTGTAACTAATTATTGACTCGTTTTTGTGCTAGCCAAGGTAAAATTTACAATTAGGCAAAAACTCAACCTTAGAATAGCAGAAAGTTTGAATAAAGCTACCGATTTCAAGGGCAATCAAACATAAGTTCTTTAGCAGCACGGAAAATATAACTGCCATATATGTTTAAAACTATGCCAATCTAAGGTTGTTTTTTCTTGACGAACTTTAAATAGCTGTTATTATAGTTATCTTAGAAGCAATAGTAGATTTCTCTTAGTATGCAGATAAAACATTATTATAAATAAACCTACATTAAAAAACCCAACATGTTTTTTAAAAAAAGCTAAACTTTATGTTAAAAGAGTATCGGCGCATTTTGTATATTATTTTAAAACTGAGTAACTATTATTAAATGTTTTAATGATCAGTGTAAAACACATACAGCAATAACATTGTCTCTTCTAAATTATAGCTATTTTTCACAGTTCAGTTTAAACGCTAGTTCTTCAAATTTAAAACTCTAATTTCTATGTTGTTGTAAATTGCATCTCCGCGTTCAGTGTCAGCATGACTACGTTATGACTTCTCATGTCCTCTTTCGGGGAGAAAAGCTCTATGAGCTATTCTTTCTCATCTAAGTTCTGATTTCTAAATGTCTAGAGAAATGCGAAGTGTATCAGATGTTATTGTTCCAATGATTCAGAAGAAGCATATGGTAAAATACATATATATATGGAAATGATCCTGAATGATAATGTGCATGTCAGTATTGGTTTTATGCTCCGTAATGAGCAGAGAAAACTCGAAATCCAACTAAGACTTCAAGAATTGAAAGATAGGACCTGCTAGAAGCCATCGAGAACGACGACAAGATTATACTGACATAATTAGAAAAGGCTTCACAGTACTTTAGCGCAGAGGTTGTCATGACTTGAGATTTGTGATATAGCTGGATCCCAGGGTGCCATATTAATAATAGGAAAGAAGAGACTGAATTGTTAACAGACTGTATTTGAGTTTTAAAACTTGCCAGCCAGAATGCATCTGGAAATTTTTGTGCTGAGAAATACGTCCTCTGTTAGAATGTCAACCGATGAAAAACTGTTTGAAGGTCAAGCAAATCTGAACGATCTTCAGAAATTGAAGGGCTTATTCTACACCAGGCAAACTACAAAATCAGGAATGAAAGCTTACATCTGCAAAAGGATATCTTATGTGTTTGTTGAGATTCACGAACATGGATATAGTGGGAGCTACTATCCCCGTATCAAACGCAAAATAGGGAGATGTATTTCTAGCGGCTTAATTGGCTATTCGTACTCTAGGAGAAAGTGCTCATGGCTGGTGAGTGTTAAGAAATGGTATTCCATGACTATAACAAAGTTTTTGAAGAGGAAATCACAGAAAGCTTACGTAGGCGTATGTATCGCATTCCTCATCTTCAACGGATTAGCTACAATTATGAAGAGAAAGTAGGTAAGATCAGACTGAAGCACAGTGGACATTCAAAATTTAACCATTTGTAATGTGAGAGTAGTGACTAACTATACTGACTATTTAGACCGCAACACAGGGAAGATTTCAACAAAGTATGACTTTTTTGCACATTATACAATTTTTAGTAGGAAGCGTAAATCGAAAATGTAAAAGATCTTCATCGAGGACAACAATTTCATCCTCAGCAACAAATAGATGGATTGTGCTATAAATTATCCAGTAGATAGCAGAAAATTATGCACAATAAAGGAGAAGGCATTGCAGATTGAGAGCCAACAAATGTGTTCCATTATTTCATTGAAGAAAACTGCAAAAACTTTTAAATAGTACATCCGATCCATTGAAGGAAGGTATATGAGTTTAAAATTAGGTGAACTAAATTAAATAATTGAACTTAATTATTAAAGATAAAAATTTAGCCTGATAATGATGTTAGTTTACTTTGAGAACTTAATACATTTCAAGGGAATGGGGCATTAACTTCTTTTCATCAAAGGGTAGAGCTATTCTGTTTTATTTTGACGGAAATATGGCACTTATATAGCAAAACATAAAAACTAATGAATGAAATCAACAGTCATAGCACCTTCTAAATCAAAATAGAGACAAAAAGTTTTAAAATGTATAAGACAAAGCTTTATGATTTAGGTAAAACTGGAATAAAATGAAAGCTATTTTATTATACTTTTACTCATATTATTCATCCATTTCCTTTGTTAAGCGATGTATTTCAGGCAAAATGGAATTACTTCTTAGATAAGAAAGATCCTGCTACTTTCTCCCGAGATTCGGATACAGTGTTTCTTTCTAAAACCAATTTTATACCAAACGCTGAAATTTGCCTAATTTAAGGACAAATTAAAATTTGAAAATAAATCATTCACAGCTATAAATGGATGTATGGTAATTTGTTCCTATCAAAGTTAAAAAAAACTCTATAAACCACTGCAAGAATGGTACATACTAAAATTTAAAATCTGAAAAGTAGAAAAACTGTGAGAGATACTACAGTTTTAAAAAAATGAGCAGAATAATACTGAAATTTTTTGTAAATAATTTAGGTTATTCAGGTGTGAACATAAATTTGTCAGACGAATTCATTATAAATACATTTTAAGAGTTACCTAAAACACCCTCAGGCATTCATACCTCTGATCTGATATGAATGTGGAAGAATTGGAAGAGGAGTTAGAAAATCTGGAATTAGCTCGACGGTTCCTGAACTCCAGAGACCCGTTAGATAGGGGCGGTAAGTGAGCACCTCCATAGCAATCATCATCCGAACCACGACGAAATGGCTCACGTTTCCTCCTTTGAAACAAGCGTTTGTCTTCCCCATTTTCACTAATATAATAAGAAAGAAAAATATAATTACGCAGTGGATTAAATAATATAACAACAATGTAAACTATCTTCTAGAAAACTATTTAATGACCATAACTGCAGAATATTTTTTTAGTATATAGGCAAGCCATTTTTGCTTATTTTTAAGAAAGTCGGATCGAATTTTTTAAAAAAAATGTCGGATGTATTTAAGTAGAAAGTTTATTGTGGCATACTGGCTTCCTTATCCTCCTAACAGAGAAGTATCGTGTAGGATTTTCTACGGAAAGCAAGCTGATTTTTATATTTATATTTGGGAAATAACATGAAAATAATCATATTCAGCTCTACTGGAAACTGAACTCCAAAGTAAAATTGGCTCACCAGCGGCCGAGCAGTAAATTCGCTTAACACTGGTAGTTCGTTCCGGGTGCGAATCTCAGCTAATAGGTTGGCTGCAGAAACCTTTTTCATTGTTTTCTTCATGTGTAACGTATATACAAGCCAATTTTCTTCAAAACGTCCACCACGAAGGCATATCTTCCCTTAGGTAGATAGCCCTCGAGTTCTTTACCATAATTAAATAAACCAAATCAAAGAAAACTAATTCGTTTACTGATGTCTTGCGGTTTAGTGAAAGACCACCTAGTAGTCTTTTGCCTAAACCAAATCGGTTCAAAACAGAGCAAAATATCGGATCTGCCTTTGGATGAAACTAGCGTTTGTAACTTGAATGTCAGTTGGAAGGAAACTCATTTCGAGCAGTTATGAGAAGCATAAAATACGCCATCAAAATTTCGTTGGAAAATACAGGTTTATTCAGATTCTGCTTCGCGTCTACCCACAATTAATGAAAGAGATTGCTTAACAATTTAATGAAGTGGATACAAAAGGTTCACTTCATCTGACATCTGTTTTTTTTTACGACTTCATATTTTCTTCGTTCACAGGAAGGTGAGAATGGCGAGAAAGGAACGTTAGGAAACTTTAGTTAAAAATGGGACAGCAGTGAATAATACCCACACACAGACATTTTTATTACCAGTGTCACATTTAAAGAACTCAATGAAGAACTTTCAGGTTCCAAATGTGACTATCTACATAATTAATTTTTATAACCAATCTTAAATACCGCAGTATAAATAAATATAGATACATCAAAAGGACAATAATCTATCACGTTAGGGACTTTAACGATGCCAGATTATCGAAACTCCACAGTATCAGAGAATGACTGTTTTCGCATTTTTGAATGTACTGAGGAATGAAAAAAATTATCTATAATAATTCTGCAAGTGTATTGGATGGGTGAAGTTTATTAGTAAGTAAATTTAGTCGTAGTTTTATTATTGTTAATAAGTATTTTTTAAATAATATTTATTGCAATATATGAAATCATTTCAAATAGGTTTGAAAGGTCTAAGTACTTCACTTAAATTACATGTTTATATTAGAGAACTACCTGTTTCTCTTAGAAACGAACAGCAGTGTCCTCCACAAAGGCCGGTGAAAGTGATCAAGGAAAACTAGTTAAGGACAGTCCCTCTCTTTGGAGGTTTCCGTCGACGCAGTTGGTAGGCGTAAAAAAAAAAGGGGGATTTTTGTCCGAGATATGCCGAGCGAGCAAGACGCATTACGAGTCGGGAAAGCTGTTGTGTTTTCCCTTTTGTAATAATGCTTTAGTTAACCAGTCTATATTAACGAATATTAAGTCTATATAAAAAATAAATATAAAATGTTAACAAAGTCTATATTAAAAAAATATAAATAAACGCAACTGGTCTAAAGTTTTCTGTCACGGAAGTTCGGTAACGCACAACAGAAATCTTTGTTATTTTTCCATCTGAAAAAGAAAAGGTATTTGTTTTTCAAGTTTATCCCTTAGTGAAATTGTATAGTTTTTTCCATTAGCATAGACGCTGTTATAGACTTTCATTTAGATTTCTTTGCACTAAATCATTTATACAATGCACTATTCAGGTACCTACATTAAGGTTTTTAAATGTTTTCCCAGTATAAATACTTTCAAAAGTAGCAGTCTCAGAAAAGAGATTTTATAGTTTAATTTTTGCTTTTAGACAGCATAAACAGAAGGCGTTTCAATACCAAATTTCTCTATAATAATAGTCCTATTGCCATCTGTTTCGACTCACTTAACAATATCCAGCCTATGAAGATTTGTTAAAGTCACACGATTCCATTTTATTCTATTAACAACACTTCTATCAAGTTTCGAAAGCATTCTAAATAAATACAGATAAGGAAAGCAAATGAAATCATAACTCAAAGTTTTAAGCAAAATGACGCGAAACAAGTACCTTTCTAAATATTGCCGAAAGCATATAACGAGTAGATGCTGGATTATCAGATGTGTCGAATTATTGCATGTCAAATTATCGGACTTTGACTACATAGCAGAGCTATGTAACATTAATGAACAACAAGATTTTTATATAAAACAGAGATACAATACACGTGATACAAGATTAGGATAGGTCAATCACAATAATTGTATTGCTGATATATTAGGTTTATCAGTTAACAGTTACCTTATATTTATTGTAAACAATAAATTTCACGAGTTTTCCGAATCCTTTAAAAAAGAGTCAGTTTGAAAAATCATATTTAGACTTATATTTGCTAGAGGTCTACAAAAAATACTTTTTTCTTTCCCTCCAAAATATATGTACAGGGTGATTATAATTAAAGTTTAAGTTTCAAAACACTATAAAAAAAAAGAACCACTAATGAAAATGACGTCAAATTTGAAAGGAATGTTATTGAAGAAGGCAGAAAGCGTATGGTAGAAGAAAAAAATTAGTTTCAAAAGTTAGCAACAGAGGGCGCTGCAAGCGGAAGAAGACGTAAATTAAAATGTTAGTTAAATTTCAGTGTTATAAAGCCGCCAGGTACCAGGCTATTCCTCATTTCGCGTCTCAGGCGTTCGCCATGGGTGTTTCACTGCAGGACCGCGCTCTGCTCGTAAAGCTGTATTACAAGAATGATGATTGTGCAAGAGCAGCTCTGCAAAAATTCAGGACACTGAAGGGTATAAAAGAACTGCGTTGGTCCAATGAGTGTCGTAGGTCTAAAGAAAATGATGCAAAAATTCGAAACGACAGGTTCGTTTGATGTGCAATCTGGTAGAGGGAGAAAACGAGTGCATTCGACGGTAGTTGAAGAAGTGGCCACAGCATTACAGGAGGAGTCGGCCGGTGGTGTGCAACCGTGCAGTGCCCGAGGAATTGCCCGAACATTGGACAGGCCTACGAGCACGGTGCTGAAAATTGTACGAAACATCCTGCAATGCTATCCGTACAAAATTGGCAATGTGCAGGAGTTGCTTCCGTCTGACCTGACAGCTAGGGAGACGTTTGCGTTAGAATTCCTGGCTCGCATGGAACTGGATAATGAATGAGCGTGGAAAATTTTGTGGAAAGATGAAGCCCATTTCCATCTGACAGGATACGTGAATACCCAGAATTGTCGAATATGGGCAACAGAAAATCCACTGGCAACGCACCCCGTACCATTTCATCCTGAAAAGGTCACGGTATGGTGTGGCTTTACGGCATCAGTCATCCTACAACCATATTTTTTCGAGCAGACGGGTGCTTCCGGTCCTGTTACCGCAACCATCACTGGTCAGAGGTATGCATCTCTTTTGCGCAACCACGTGATTCCAGCTCTGCAACAGCATGGATGTGTGGATGAAATCATTTTTATGCAAGATGGCGCTCCTCCGCACATTGCACATCCCGTGAAGCAGCTGCTGAGGCGCCATTTCGGAAATGCTCGAATTATCAGCCGTCATTTCCCTACAGCCTGGCCGTCCCGATCGCCTGATCTTACTCCGTGTGATTTCTGGCTGTGAGGATATCTGAAGGATGTTGTGTTCCGTGCTCCAATTGCAAATTTAGCGGATTTAAAGGCACGCATTTCGTAACACATTCTAAACATCACCCCGGAGACACTGCGATCCGTTGTGGAACATGCTGTTTGTCGCTTTCAACTTGTTGCACACAACGGTGGACACCATATTGAACATGTTTTGCGCCAGTCTCGCGACAGTTCCGAACTTCTTTGATGAATGGTTCTTATGCGGTATGTCGCCGCAAAACTCTTGAAACCGATTTTTCGCTTTCGATGTGATATGTACAATCATGCAAATAAAATTATTCAACAATTCTAATTTGTCAATGCGTTTTAATGTGTAACTTCCACCTTAGCCGTTGTTTTACGAATCATTTCTCGTTTCTCGTATATTGAATTCCTTTTTGCTTTGTATTTATTCGTTAGTTTTTCATTATATATATATATATATATATATATATATGTATAGTGAAGTGCATTTAATTTGCTTAGGTACTCGATTAATCATAACGATGCAAGCACTGTAAATACCTTTTATAATATTTCGAAGATGTTCACATATAATCTGAAAACCTAATGAAATACTTACAGTTTACTAGCACAGATTTCTAGGCAGACTTCGTTGTTGCAGAGATTTAAAATAAATTACCTGTGCGATCCTATTGGAGGAAGTGGATTGGGGTTTTTGGAAGCAGTAGTGTCAGTGTATTTATTAGAATCAAGTTGATGGAGCTCCAGCATACTGCCACTGCTGCCAAGAGGACGCAGTCCACTAGAGGTTGGCTAAAATAATGATATAAACATCAAGTCTTCAACAATTGTTCAAGTTTTACAAAATACGTTATAAATTACGAAATCTATTCACAAAAAGCATTTTTATTACGATACATCGTTGACGAAGTGAGATAGGAAAAAAAAATTACTATTTTCGTAAGGACATTCATTATATGTCCACTACTTATGTCTATTCCTTTATTAAGAATATATAACTTTTATTTACCCTATAAAGATTTCCATAAAGACTAAGCTGGCTAGAATTTCTGCCGCTGCTTAATTCCTGTATTTCTTGTTGGTAAATTCGATACAATTCATTCAGTTCTCTCCTTGCGGTTGCTGCGTATAAACAAATTTTTGATTAGTATATTATATTATTATAATGTCAATGCATATTCTACTAGAAATCAACTGTGAAATGTAAAAGAGAGCTGTCTATCTAGTAGAAATCAGCTGTGAAATGTTTCCCGAGAACTAAATTTAAAAAACGGAATACACATATATTTCATATAAGATATTGTACCTACGGTAAAATGATATCAAAATTTTCGTTGCAAAAGCAAATAAATTGTCTTATTTTTTCAAACAAACAGAACTTGTTATTAAGCTCAGATGAAATTTCTGGCAAAAATAATCTCCTTCATTACCTACGATTTTAGGACATCCATTAATCAGTTGACGAACATTACAGGAGAAAAAACTCGATAGCTTTGAACTTTCGAAATATTTTTGGCAGGTTCCATTGTTTTGAAATGTGTATCAATCAGGTAATATTTGACATAAAATGTATTTCTATAATGCAACATAAGTTAAATCTATGAATTAACTACACGAGAAAGAGTTTGCGATCGCACAAGAAAATGACGACTTTCCTTACCTTTGCGACATACTATTTAGCTCTACCTAGCAGCCAAATATGTTGTCTAATTGCTTGGGTACCTTGTTCTCTTTCGCTTTAATGCACTATGAAAGTGCATAAGATGGTGTCAGAATCGAATGCACTATGAAAGTGCATAAGATGGTGTCAGAATTTTGCTTTAATGCACTATGAAAGTGCATAAGATGGTCCAAAATTTACAATTGGGATCATAGTACATCGCATCCCTGACATCATAATACATCGTATCCACCAAATACACAGTTAAGTCATTGTGACATTAATGTTGCGTTTCAGAATAAATATAAATATTTTACTGGTATATATATCATGATATTCTGATATTAGAGATATTTATTAATATAACACATATTTATTAATTTAAGCAAAACATGAGCACTTTTAAACAGAATTGGTACGAATACAATAGTGTTAAACCTTTGCTCTATAATTTAAAGGAGCAAATCTTCCAGAGGCTATGCAGCGTAGTCATAATAAAAAAAATAAAATAAAAAAAAAAAAAAAAACTTCCGCAACAGATGAACCCCTAGCGGTCTATCCACTCAACCAACGAAATGAAATTTCAGATATTGTTATTTGAAGTGTTATGCGCTCGAGATTGTGAGGATTTAAAACAATAAAACTTTCACGGCTAAAGTTGCAATGAAAACGTTTCGAAATTTTCGAATGGTAACACCCACGTTTTTTTATTTCCTGCATAAATTGATCAGCGCATTGAGAAACTATAAATGGCTTTAGAAACATATACGTAGGACGAAAACTGCTGGCGTAAAAATATTTTCAAACAATGCTCTTCATGACTAATGACCAATGACAATCAATGACAGCACAAGCGAGAAGAGGAAAGAAACTTTTTACTGGAATCACAAGTTTTCAACATGCCCATCTTAGCAGACGATAACGCATTGCATTCGGTAATTGTTGAGAACAGTGGCGAACGTAACATCGCAAGAGGAATGCAGCATGCAATGGACCTGTAGTAATTGTATTACGTATTTCAGCAAAAATTTCAACAGTAACAAATGGTCGTCCAAATCGCAGTCTATCACATGCAAATCCAGTTTCTTCACATGTTTCTACCAAATTACGTGCGGATTTTACGGAACAGAGACCTCATCTTAGCCTACGATTCTGCCAATAAACTTGCACAGCTTCGGCAGCATTTCCTCTGTTCAGATAAAACAACTTTCTCAATTCACCTCTTTGTTTCCCTGTAAATGTCATATGGTTAGCATGCGCGGGCATCTGATTAAAAAACAATCTGCTTATTAAAGTTTTTCCCACAAGCAATAATTTGCACATGATCTTCTGTGATCTTCTACCGTCTATGGAAAGTGTGATTTATGCACCTAATCTCTGTGTTGCCATTGGTCCTTTATTATGTACCTAACATAATTCCCTCTATGTTACGTAACCATTTATTTTATGATTTAGATCTTTACTGTCATTTCTCCTTCCCGTTTCCACGCTAGAATGCAAATTAGTTCGCGAGTATTTTGCTGAGGTTTATGGATGGTAGGACAGATCGTGTTCTGCCTCGCCTCTCGAGGCTACGTTACTCCCATAAGTTGCTTATTGCCATTATTGTTGATAAGCTGCTGCTAACTCATGTAGCTTTCGGCTTTGCATTATAATTGTTGAAATTTGAATATCTACCCTGGTTAGGTTGTGAGCCAACAACGAGTTAAATTGAATTCTTTAGTCTTTGACTAGTAGCTTATTTTAAATTTGAACTTACTGTTATTTAAGTTAGCTTGCCATTAAGTGCTAAGTTGTAAGTACCAGCCGTGCCTTCTGTTCTTCTTTAGTTTTAATAAAAAGATCTTTTACACACTTTTCAAGGATCAGTTATTGTTTTAAACTTAGCGATAATTCGCTGTCTAAAGTCTATCTATGGTTTGGTTGCAATTTATGATTGCTGAAATGACTAAACTTTATACATCTTTATTGACTGGTCTAAACTAATTTATGTAGAACAGGAAGGCAATTCAGAAAAAGCGACTACTGTGTTGAAGTGCTTGTGAGAGAATTAATAGCTGAACAACTATACAAAATTAATGGAATGCATGAAATCTCAGAGCGTATTATGGAAGCTGATCCTAACATTGAACTTAACCTACGATTTCCCGATACTAAACAATGCAATTTGTTGCTGTAAAGGAACGTATGACGAGGAAAAGCCCACAAAGAAAACATCGATATTGAAGTTTTTAATGAAAAGAAATATTTAAAAAAAATTAAGAAAAAAATATATCAGGTAAACATGCATACTTAAAAATTATTTCTCATAAAGACATTTACATTTACTAATCACGTTTTATTTATAGAAAAACAAGATAAAAATGTTTTTTGCGGATGTGGGCGAAATTACAATTTATTGTATGTATTTAGTTCTTCGACAACCTGGTTTCACAGTATACTGTGGGACCGATTACCAGGGGAATGCGAGATATTGCTGTATTATTATTTCATATACGTAACATTATGGTTAAGTGTAAATGAAAATTCCTTTTTTTTTCGAAATATTATTCAAATTTGTAGAGTGTTTAGCTCACAAATATGTTCTTTATTAAAGAATTTTATGTGAAAATGTATTCATAGTAATTGTGCATTGCTTTATAGTCTAAGCAATCTGTTCAGTTATAAATGGCGATAAATTGTAATAAAGCATCGTAAGAAATCATAGCGAAAACAATATTAAAATAAACAAATACATAAACAAATCTGAAAGATTTCAGATTTTACATTACGTCCAAAGGGGCTTTTTTTAACATTTTGTGTGTTGCCTTTATTTATTAAATATTGGGTTCTTCGTACTTAAACTATAAAATCCAGTTCAAGAGCAATATCGCAAAATAATTTTAAAATGAGCATATCTTTAGAATTTCCGATACACAGTCTCGCGCGCTGGAGATAAAAATATTTTTCCCGTACAACGTTTCAATTGCTCGCTTTGAAATCCTTGAGTTTGCTGCCCATTTTCGCAGGAGGATTAGTTTACTCAAAATTTGATGGTACCGTTGTTTATCACAATGCAAGAAACATATGTACATTTATGCAGATTCTTCATTATTTAATTTCTTTAAATATAATACAGGGCGATAATATTCGGTGGCAACAATTTGAAAAGTAAAACAACGCTTGCAGTGAATCAAAACAGAATACCAAAACGAAATTAATAGCCCTTCTGGGCAAATTGCGCCTTTGGAGTAATAACATTTAAGAACCACTTTGTAGTAAGTAGCACTTTGACACATTTCTATCAAAACATGAAACATGCATAATTGAGTATTGTTTCTAAAGTTATTTATTATTAAGAAACATATTCAATTTATGGTTTTTATATCTGAAGCTTTATAATAACTGTAAACTTACCATTCTGCGTTTTTTCTCCTGTTGCCAAAGCTAAAAAATATCATAAAAGTAATTATTACTTTTGTTCTGTCACACAAAAGAATATGCTTAATTTAGAATTTAAAATTTTTACTAATGACCTAACCGAAGCTTTAATTGAAAGTATTATTTATAATTAGGACTGGATGCCATGTATGCTTGATCCCAACATTTTCGGCGACCTAGACGATCAGTACAGTTGGTTCATTGTAAATTAAATATACTAATAATTCAATGCAAAATTTATCTTCATATAGCTGTCGCTTATCAAAACAACTTAGATGCACCTGAAGTGGTATATGTCGCGTGAGTCTTAAGCGAGGTCTGATTGCAAGCTGTGAATTAATAATTATTGTCAGATCATGGGAAGTCAGTAAATTTTGATTTGATTTGGGTTGTTTAATTACGGAAGCACGTTAAGGTTATCTGCTTAACAGGAAGGATACTTTCGTGGAGGTCTTTCTAAAAGAAACTCGCTCGTTTACACGTTGCACATGGGGAAAACGCAAAAACGCCAGTGCAGCCAGCTCGTTCGCCTGGAATCGAACCCAGGTTGGAACTACCAGTGTTCAGCGACTTGACCACTCGGCCGTTGATAGGCCCAGTACGTTTTGACCTGAACAAGCTTTGGCATTTGAAAGTTCATTATTAAGTATACTTCTTTTAGAATTATACACAGACGAGTTCTATTATTATGAACGAGCTATTTTACTAAAAATAAAGTACAGTTATGCTTAGGTATCGTGAAATAAAAATTCAAACGTGACAAATTTTGATCGCGATATAAATGTTACCTTCTGCATTTAAAAATACACTCCATAATATAAAAAGTCTATGCACCAAGAACAAGTTATGGAACGGGACGAACCTGCGTATGCCCTTATAATACTACAATATGCGAATCATGAACTTTTGGCTGCCAAATGACCGACTATCTGGAGTTCCAGCTCTTTGCAACGCAGCATACGGGGGGTACATAAAACAAAAGACATTCCAATGCTAAGACATAACTTCCCTGCGAGCGTGGCTCTGTCAACCTATGTGGACTTCACCAAAGCCTCAATGACGAGTTCGCGAATAGTGTAAGCGGATGTCGCCATTTTAGAGAAGATGTGCAACTACATTAAAGGAACCAGTGTGGTCAAATCTCAAGATTGTTAGACATTTGGATCAGAGTGTATAAGGATCTTAAATTTTACTAACGTTTATTTTATTTTAAAACTTTACTGTCCTCTCTTATTTCCACTTCCGCGCAGAATAAATGCTTGAATATGTTTATGCAAATTGTGCTTGCAAACTGTTAAGTACTTAAGTTGTGGCTTTTCGCCAAGTAGAGTTAGAAAGAGAGAGAGAGAGTGAGCCTTCTCGCCACTTTATTTTACTCGTGCTTTCAATCAGTTGCAGTCCGCCTTTAAGGCCAGAGGTTTAGTCCTCTTGATATTAAAGACGTCTTGTAGTTTTCTCGCAGTTTGCGTACTACATACGTAAAAATCTAAAATGCCAATCTTAGTGTTATTCGTCTGTGTACAGTATTCGAGTTTTAGCTTTTATTTAAATTTAGTTAGTTGTAGTTCTTATTTTCTTCAGACCACAAATGGTGGTCTTTGTATCCTGAAGTGCGGCAGCACCTGTAAATTGTGAAAAACAAAGGGTAGTTAAACCCTTCCTCTTCTTGTCGTCTCTTCTACAGTTAAAAGAACATAGTTTAGTTAAACTCACTGTTCTATTCAGGACACTTACATCTTCGCAAAACAGATAAGGAGAAATAGTAGTCCTGATAAGTGATGTTACCATTTGGTGATGTTGGCAATGTTGCCCTTCTTTTTACGGATCCCTGATCTTGCATTCCAGTAAGATCCCCCGTTGCACACGGTACGCCTTTCTGCTGCTTGTCTTCATACTTCTCCAACACTTCTCTTCCCAGATATCTCTCTAATATAATAAAGCACGTTTGCCCTTTAATGAGTAGGCGTCTTCGGAATTCCGACGATTAAGTCGCCAATCGGAACATACATGGCAAGCTATCTCGCAGGAGGACATCCGCCAGTTCTACGAGACAATGTCCAGCCGGATAACAGATTTCGTCAGGGCCAGAGGTAGGCCAACGTATTATTGAACTTTTTGGGGTTCTTTGTAACTGTGTTAATATTATAATATATATATAATAGAATAGAATATATAGAAAGAATAAAATATTGAATCCTTATTAGCGTTTTGTTCTCAATACATATGTACATCACATTTACCGATTTTCGTCTTATTCCGATAAATCCTTCCTGGTGTATCGCTTATGTTATGGAATGCATATTATTTGCATTTTAAACAGAAATATTCGAATCGTAAGGAAAGATGTTAACTTTTGCAACTTCCAAAGTTTTATCATTATATTTAAATCAGAGTGGAAAATTTAACTAAAGGATTAATTCATATATGGATAACATTGTCTAACTTATTTGGTTTTAGAAGATATTAAATTAAAACCCAAGAACATTATTTGAGTTTTATAATTAAGGAAAATTCAACAGTAAACTGGGTTTAGACTGGAAATTATGCCATTTTTTGGGTATTATTCTTTTAAGATTAGAGACTTATTTCAGATTTCTCTTCAGATGCATAAAGCATTTTTCTACAAGAATTAAACTGAGTCTGCCTTAAAATATTTTTGATTATTACTTTGATTTCATTACCTCCAGAAAACTGTACTAATTTGTTATGCTAGATTAGTTAATATATTATGAATCAAAATAAGATTTTTTACTTACAGTCAATTAGGATTCTTTGCTTTGTGATAATCTCATCGCATAACTGTCGCTGCCTGTCGTAGCGGAGGATCATTAGATCTCTGCACCGCAGTTCATGATCCCTGCACAACTGAGCAGATTGCATTTCCAACTCTAAAGCACTTAATTAAGGCAAAATATATTCAACTATGATTATTTTAAAAACAGGTTTCTATGTTCAGCTTTGATTATTCTCTTTAATAAATACTATTTTTTCTATTAAGATTCGACTTTTTATTTTGCTATAAATAGCTATGTAAAAAATTTTATAAATAACTAAATAAAATTTTATAGCTATGAAAATCTTAACGCTATGCAGTTCACCTGTCATCCTTACGTCTTAAAACAACAAATTTTTGAACACACTGTCTTTGGTGTAAGTATTTTTTTTTTTGTTACGCGCCAGTGTTAAATTCTTAAAGGTGCTACTCAATATGCTCTTCTTTTTCTCTACTGTAGAGATTCTTTAATCAGAAAATTAATTAAAACTGAGTTTCCATTCTTAAAAACTAATAACTTACAAGAACAAATTTAGCAAACAGCAATTATTAAATTTGTTGCGAATGGATAATCAGCAATTCACAATTAAAAATTCAGAAATTTAATGAAGATTATAAAATTACGGCCAATCTTAGCATTTCGAAATCCATTTTTAATTCGGGGTCTTGATACACTCAACATTCTAGGAAAAAATTCCTTAGAGCATAAATAACCACAGTTTTTTTTTTTTTTTTTTTTTTTTTTTTTTTTTGTAGAAAGTCAAAACTATGTTTTTTTAATTGTTACAACCTTCATCAAAATAAACGCCATTCGGAGACTTTATAAAATTATTCAATTTGGTTTTTAATACAATATAAAAGTAGTAAAATTCCTTATGGAACGAAAGAACAAGTAAAAAGTAAGAAACAAGAAAGCTAAAGGGCAAAATGATTTGTTACAGATATATATAACATTACTGAATACTTTTTTATGATTCTGAACTGTATATATTCTAAAAATAAGTTATGTTCCATTCACTTCTCCTATTTTATTATTTTCATCTTAGAGATATTTGCTTTTAGCTGAGGTATTTGTCAGTACGACGATATGATGAGCATACTTTTGGGAGTATAAATTAAACAATCCAGAAAAGGTAGGAAATAAAAGCTTGATTTCGGTTAAAATAAAACTTATTTAGAATCAAGGATACTCTCTATTTCAAGCTCGTAAACTCGAGTAAGGAGATGAAGAAGTTCTCTCTGTTCTCGAGAACTGGCTTTCTCAGTAAGAGATTCGGTTACCGATATCGTCTTCTTTTTACAATTATTATAATCCGTCTCACAGTCCTCACGCATTTGCAAATATCTGGAAATAGAAGCAAATACAGCTAGTTGAGCTATAGAAAGATTATGCATTAAAATTATCTACGCATACATTCAAATACATTCATTACTAAAACAGATACACTTAAATATTAAAACCTCCTAAACCGGAAAATTCAGAAATCTTTAAACTGATGCTTTGTTAATGCATTCTTACTTATTAATTTAATTAAATAAGTTAAAATTAAATAAGAAATGGATTAATGTAATCATATTAAATATCTAGATAATGATATGTTTTTGTATGGATTGGGACATAACCGTAGTATCAGGAACATTGATTTTTTTCCTTTGAAAATTATCACAGCTAAATATTTAAAAACATTGCTTTAAACCTGTTTTCGTTCTAATTCGTAAAAAGTAACTAGTTTTATAAAAACGCAGAATTTTGCGATAAATTGCCAAATAAATACTATAATTAAAATCTTCATACTTTCTGAATGAATAACAATTATTTTCGGAAGTGCTTCTGTTGAAGCAGTTCAAGACGACTAAATCCCTTTGCCAAATGTATCCAATTTCATTTCATGTAACATTGGAAGCGCTATCATAATGTCTGTCTTGCTTTGATATATAAAACATAAATGCATTTTAATAGATATTATCTTAAAGGTATTTGGTCGATGTATTACATATACTAAGAATTTACTCATACCAGTTTAGCTAGATGAATAAAAGCTAAGAGAGGAGGGCATGTAATTATCAAAACATGAAAAAAGCATAACTATTGTACCCTGCTATAAAACAATGAGATTTCAGGAAAAAAATGATTTTCACATCCTCCTGCACAGAAGAATAGGAAAAGGAAAATACAACTATAAATTATTTTCAGATTTGCACATTTTTTTCGACAGAAGTGTCTGTATAGTATCAGGTCTACAGAATTTTCCAGCTAAGTCATAAAACGATAAGAAATAAAGTTTGACATTTTATTTTTCATTCTTCTAAATGTAAACGATGCATGCAACAAATATTTTAGCAAAAAGTAGAAAATTTGTCAAACTGTTTGCTAGCGGAAGTCCTGGCAGAATATGCCTTGAAAAAATGTTATTCTCTTTTTCCTTGAAAAAAAATTCTGTTGTGTCTAGCATATAAAATCAATAAAATCTGCTATAAAATCGACAGCATGCTAAAGCTAATTTTTATGTAATCATTTATTGTATAAAAAAGGAATTTATTACGTAAAAAAAGCTAAGGAAATTTTGAGAATAAATTTAAAAACATTTTTGTTAGATAAAAATGCACGGAGTTTTAGAAATTAAAAGGAAATCTATAAGATCTAAAGGAAAAGAAAAAAAAATTTCTGAATGCACATTTGAAACTTTAAAGCAAAGTATCGACTTAAAGGAGCATATAAGACGTAAAACAGTAAGTTAAGACACTAATTAATCCTAGAATAAAATACATATATGTGTTGTTTATAATTTGGATTTGAATAACAAAACTATTTTAATACTGCAAAAGTTAGGAGAATTTTTTTGTAAGTACGTTCACTTATTTTACTCTTGTATGACTGGCAAAGGAATCTACGAATAACACATAACAGTAATCAACCACTTCACTGTCCTAGGAAGCTGAAATATTTGCTCCCTTCAAAGATAAATTTTCAACTAGCCTTAGAAATGTTCCTTTCCTCTTTCCAGCATTTATCAAGACGTATTTAGAAGACCGTCTATGTGGGACATTTAAAGGATTTTGAATATTGCTTCCATATCAGAAGAAAAACTTTTTTGTTCCCTATTCCCTTATCTGAAAATTAAGGAAGACTATCCCTAAATGCGTGCTTTCAAATTAGCAGTAGTTCTATTGCAGTGCCAGCTGAAAGTGAACTGGAAATGTGTTCCTATTTCCCGCCTTTTTAAGTAAACATCATTTTGTGTGATCCTGATTTTTGGGGGATTGGAAAAAGCAAAGTGACGAATATCTCCCGGGATTAACGATGCAGGCTACATTTAACCAAAATGAGAGTGTGCCGTTACTGATGCCTGACAACACTTTTCAAATCGACGAGTCTATTTCCGTCGTTGGCATGAAATAGAGCACCATGTAAGCGACGATAGGACTTTGCCCAGTTTCGCCCCATTTTTGAAAGAGAACACCCCAGGGGACGCATTCGATGGTCACCCACTCTCCTTCTTCTACCACCAAAACACTCGAGAGGACTTCTGGGTCATCGTATATTTTGAGTGCACCCCGCAATGCGACACAGACAGAAATGCATTTACAAACAGCCATGCCTTCTTCTGGATCCAAACCCAAGTCTTTTGATACAATACTGATCGTCACTAACCACTATCCCGTCTGGTCGGTAACGGCAGCTTTAAGTATTTATTAAAGAAATGAGGAAGATAAAGAAAATAAATATTTAAATTTTTGCCACTGTAGGGAATAATTAAACGATTTTTAACATTTTAATTTGCATAATATTTTAAAACTTAATATGAAAGAAGAGGGCCAATGTAAAATTTTAAATTAAGTAAACAATGCAAATTCATTAGATTGGCGTGCATTTTGTGTCAAACTCTATTGATTGTAATGGGTTATTGCTAATACCCTCTACACAAAGAGTTACGTTCGTTTTTGTTTTGCTCCGTTCATTGCTTTCGACATCAAATTCCTACTTCTGTCAAACATTTTTTTGCTGCTGTAAAAGATGGACATGTATCTGCTCACTCTCGAAATCGATAAAGCTTTATTCAAATTTTACACCAATCAAATTGCCTAACTTTAAAATTTTAAAATAAAGGCTCATTCCTTAAATTTTTAAATTGAAATCTTAAATTAAAAGCTAAATTTTTAATGAAACTTTTAAAACAAAAGTTAGAAAACTTCCATTATTTTCAGTATTAAGCCAAATGTACATTACCTGTGATGTTGGCTTTTTACGAACTGTAAATCCTCAAATGCTTGAGCAACGTATTCCGGCATCTCTTCTTTTTCGTAGTCTTTACTACTGGCACTTTCACTACTCCGATCTACGTATGAAGAAAATAAGATGTTTTATGTTTATAAAAAATTATGAGTATTAAAACTCTTGCTTAATTTCATTTCATAAAGCAGAAAGAAGTTAAAAAGAAAAATGAGGGTTTTGTTTGAACGGATTTCAAACTATAGAATTTATCCTGGAATTTGTGAAGTCTGAATACAAAAATAGACGAATAAAATTCTCATAACACTAAGATTTTCAGAAAAGTAGCAGTCACATTCTAAGTGATAATTTGTAATGTATCATCTTAAAAATTCTGAGAAATACAATAAAGAAATTGAAGTTTATATTGTAATGAAACATTTTTCAGCTATAACAGTAAAATACGGAAAACGTAACATAATACCAGTTACACTTAACTAACAGCTTAAATAACAGTTTAAATATGCACTGCACTAATAATAGTGCATTGTATATTTAGCACATGAATTATTGTACAAAAGAAGATATGTAATATGTAAGCGCATAAATTATACAAAGAAAAACATTGCGGCCACGATTTGCTTTATGAAAAAGGGCTTATTTTGAAACGGAGAAATGGGAAAATATCGAGAATGATGACTTTCAGTTTAACATTCTAAAAATGCTGGAATTGTAACATGAGGAAGGGCCCATTTGACAATGAGATTTCCAGTTGCAGTTGAAGAGCTGGGAAAATGAGGAAATATTTCGTGAAAGAAATACTTGACAGTAAGAAACACGAAGAAGTTTCAAGCTGATATGCTGTACTTGTTAGAAAAATTTATCTTAAAATTAAGCTGTTTCCCATTGTGAAGCGGCAGCCAAAAAACAATACAGAAAGTCAATGTGTAAAACATGCTGTGGGTTCCAAGAGCCATGGTTCCAAATAATTTAGCAATGTGTATTGCCATAAAAATCAGGTGTTACGTCCGTTATGTGCGATGAATTATCACCACTAGAACAGCTATTTAACAAGCAAAGAGATACAAAATTAAAACACTTTAAGTTTATCTTATTTCCGCATTTCAGAAGGCTTAACTCAAAACATATAACACAGATTTATCAGCCGAGTTGGACCTGGTTTCAACTTAAAGCTTCCTTTAACAAAGGGTATACACCAGCGGTTCTGAACCTTTTGACTAACGCGTACCATCTAAACATAAATTGAACGCCTTTAAGTACCATCACTACAAAGTACTACTACCACCTCCACTCTTGAACAAAGCTTCAGATCGCATAAATTTACGAGTGTTAGAGAAAAAACTCAATCTGGATGTTGAGGTTTTAATCTTTGAATTTAAAATTAAAAAATACTTTGCTTCTTTGCGTACCACCTATTTTTCTCTTGCGTACCACAGGTTGAGAACCTCTGCATACTAAACAGTTTGAGTCTAACCTCGGAGGAGACTACAAGCTTACTTAGACCGCTATAGAACTTTGCATTTACCAAACAGGAACTAACCTTCATTAGGATTTTTGAGTCATTTGAGGTCATTAGGATTTTTGAAGCAGAAGACGTGAACAATGAGCAATGCTCTCGTCGGGACTTGAACCTGGACCTCTCGAATACGCGTCGAGTGTGCTACTCTTACACCACGAAGGTATGCAGAAAGGAGGAAGAAATTACCTTATAACCTAAGTCTGAAGTATTCCCAGAAGAGTCTTTTGGTTGGCCAAGCAGCGAAAGCTGGCCAAACTCTCTCACTCCTACTCGTAAAAATTCTACACTTTATAAAATTCTATACTTTATGGTCAAACTGTTTGCCAGATAAATTTTGAAATCAGCGAACCTCATGGCGAAAAGAGGCAGAAAGAAAAGATTTGTTACTAGAACTTAAATTCCACAAAGGAAACAGATAAACTATTCTGGCAGATTATTCTAACTAACAGTACATAAAGCAGAAGTGGATGTATTTTACATTTCTTTTGTTATATAAAATGCCTGTTCCCTAAAGTGCTTTTCAAGAAGAAATTTTTGTCTCATCACGATGAATGAAGCCTAAAAACTTAAGTCATGAAAGCATATAAGGTATAATTAACATATTATTTCTATACGTGTTTTGCATTTACATTTTTCAATAGTTCCAGTTTCTGTATTCTGCCACATGTTTTGTGATAATAACAAAGAATCCCGCCATGCATCAGCTGTAGCACTTACTGAAGACACCAGTAAATGTAGAGTACATATTAATTGATTCTTTAAGTACAGAATGGGCATGTTGAGCTTGCGTTTAGGTTTAGAGTCCATACTTTGCTTTAATATGATTCCAATTATACCAACATCAAAAGTGAATGAAAAATATTATTATATTTGCTAATCAAATTAGGCCTAAAGTTACACGAATCAGAGAGTAGAACCCCCACGTGCGATTAATACATTAGTAGAAATAATTCAGAAAGCAACAAAACTTTATAGTGACAAATTATATAATTACAAATCTATGTAATAAAAGTGCATGTCTTAGTGGAAGCATATCACCAGAAACGTTCAGGAGAACTGGCACAAGGAAAAACATCCACGAGCTGCTTAGAAAGTATATTCTTATATTTAAGTCCAAATTATATTGCAAAAAAGAACTGAAAACTTCAAACACGAAAAGGTTCGTTTCTATACGCGAAAAAAATACGTATTCAGTGAAAGACTATAATTAACTCTAAAGATTCATTTTGTTGTAATTAAGAATTTCACATATTCAGAATATTTTAAATACTGTTCTAGATGAACCGGAAATGAATTAGGAATTAAGTTGGATGGATTGTTCTACAACTTTATTTAAAACAGGATCAAAACCAAACATTTTAATAAAATATGCATTCTTGATTGTTAATTATTTAATTCATACGAAACTCTGAAGTCATAACGACTAACACCCTAAGGCAGGGTTTCTTAAGCTGTGGTTCGCGGGACCTGTAGCAGGGAGTTGCCAATAATTTTAGCAGTTTTGATATTTCTTTAACTTATTATAATAATTTTACAATTACCAAATATTTTTATACAATGCTGAAAATAGATAAAGATAAGACAATACAGACAAAATGAAAAACGAAAACATTTCGACGCGCACTTTTTATAGTATAAACGTTCATTTTCCTTGCTTTGCACGTGACGCTGTTATTTCGTCTGTTACTTATTTAAAATTTTCACACTGTTCTCTATTTTAAAATTAGAAATTAAAGTTAATGACCTAAAACTGCAACAGCACATTACAGTACAAGTGAAAAAATTGGCAGTTTCACCCACGCGAGTGTCGGATTTGTGCAATACCTATGGGGTCCCACAAAATTTTTGTAAATATTATTGAGTTCTGGGAGTTCCTCTCAGTGATAAAAAGGGGTCGCGACTGAAAAACGTTTAAGAAACCCTGCCCTAAGGGAAAGTAACTGAAGTTTCAAATGCTTTGAGTAGATAAAAAGAAAGTTAACGATTGATTAAGAAAGACGGTTTTCCTTATATGTTTTTATTACTTTCTAGAAGTGGTAGTGTTTAAAAGCACAAAAGCGGTAACAAATTATTGTTAACCAGGAAATGACATCGAATGCAAGATCAGAAACTTAGCGGTATCGTACAATGAAATGAAAAAAACCATCAAGCGCTTAATTTGTTTGTAGAAAAAACGCACAAGCTAATACAGGTCAAAGATCCCGATTGAGGAAATGCGATCAGATCCTGGAATTTCATCTCTGAACACAAATACGAGTAGGACTTGTTGGAGGAAGTTACAATATGTACACTATAAATAATAATAAAACAAAAGTTCCATACATTACGAGGAATTCGTTAACTAGAAGGGTCAATATTTGCTCAAAAGATTTCTTTTGATAAGTGACATGTACAAAAACTGCCTAATACCATTTTCTTTGCACAAAAGGAAGACATTCATACTTCTCTTACTGCAAATGAAAAAGAACAAAATGCGTGCTAGGAAGGGAAAACTAAGACTCCTACACTGATTCAACCTTTATTATGAAATTACAATAAAGAAATCGTAATTTCATAATAAATTTTGAACTCGACATTATGCGAACCAAATATATAGGTACATAAAAAGGTACACAAAAATTTTAAATATATATTTATTAATTGAAAAAATACTAAAGGACGCTTATTTACAATGATTAGGACTACTATACAATACAAAGGGTATCCTACCATCATAGGAACTTCTCTCATAATTTCTCTTACTTATCAAATATACAAATATTCAATCGAAGCTGTAATTTCAATAACAAACGTTCGATGGCGATCGGGTTATCTGGTTATAACTTGATGATCTTCCCTCTCAAAGCAGCAAACCAATAATCCTCTCGGCACAGAATGGATTATTTAATAATAATAAAACACTGTAAGGCAATCTGCCTTACAACGCAAATGAGAGCAAAAATGCCTTCCCAAGATTTGAACCTTATCAAACTACCAGTGTTATGCAGTTTTGTATATTCAGCCCACTATTGGACTTCCTCTCGGTCTAATCCAACACTTAAGTGACCCTAAAAGTATTTCATTTGCGGGACTTGGATTTCGGTTTCATGGTTGAGCTACTCAACTCTAACTTCACCGGTGTCCTGGAAACTGTTGATTAATATTAATGACGCTGTTACTTACGAGACACTTTGTATATCTGATTATGAAACATGTCACATTATCACAATAAACTTTCAGGAAGTATGGTAATTCTTACGATATCCATCTCCTAAAACATTTACTTTGGAAGGCACACGATATTAGCAATTTAATAGGTTGTAAAGACATTAGGCAATTTTGAAGCAGGAAAGATGAACAATGAACAATCGCCTTCGCCGGGAATCGAACCACGGACCTCTGGAATACCGGTCCAGCGTGCAGAACCACTACACCACGAAGGCACGCTATGAAGGCGGGAGAAATACCTTAAAAGGTCTTATTGATTTTTTTAAAGAATAGACGTTGGCTTATTATAAATTAAGAGCATCCATAACTATGTGTACCGCGACTTCGATGAAGATATGCTTTTAATCTCTTCCTTTGTCAAAAATATACTACAGAATAACAGCTAATTAGTTTCAAAACGTTCTAGTATGTCTGTTTTTTAGAAATTATCAATAACAATTATTCTCTGCTGTAAACTATAGATGGAGGAAAGCTGCAACAATGAACGCCGTGCTATCTATCCCTGGTGCTGCAAACGTCATCGCATTGTGCGTGCGGACATTTGCCGTCCTGGGCATGAGGCATGTTTTTGACTCCGGGTACGTGACTTGGCTATACGATCCCGTAATTCGACGTGGAATGAATTCGGCATGGGAATCTCAATGCTCCGGAGACATTGAGATTCTCAGTGTGGTTCTCCAGCACTGATCGATTCCATCATTGCTTCAGCGGCATGAGATTCCGGCTAACACAAGCAGCAATGACTATGGATCCAGTCCATGATCCGATATGTGCTGGTGTAACTTTATCCATCTTATACAAGTCATACCACGACCTTTACTCAAAGAACCAATGATAAAATGCGATTTCTATATGAGAAACCCGTGTACAATTTTTTCATTTATACTCAGTTACTCAAACCTGCTTTTAGCGCATGCACTGGAATGCTAATCATTTGCATATCCCAGCATGCAGTACGTACCTTTCATGTAAATTTGACATTTGTCGCATGCCACCTTCGTGGTATAGCAATTTTTATTTTCAGCAGTGAGGAATCATCATGAACTATCAAGAAACGGAAATGTTATAACACAAAATTTTTTTCTTTAATGAAATCTTTCTAAAACAATACAATTAGTGTAATTTTAATTACCTCTCTAAAACCCCAGATAATGTTGATATTCACATATCGCACTAGTCAAACATGGACCGAATTTTAAATATATTCAGATCATGGCAAAGTACTTGATGGCTGTCTGACTAATGGGACAAATGCTTTCGTGGGCCGAAATTTCTCCTTTCGATAGTGCTAAAAATGTGTGCGTGTAACCTGAGCTACAGTCAATGTGCAAAGATATTTCAATTCATATTTTTTAGCCGAAGTTTCATATTTGATATATTGGATTACTGATATTCCTTGCATTCAGAACTGTGTGTGC
Organism: Stegodyphus dumicola; assembly: GCF_044657685.1. Classification (NCBI taxonomy): domain Eukaryota; kingdom Metazoa; phylum Arthropoda; class Arachnida; order Araneae; family Eresidae; genus Stegodyphus; species Stegodyphus dumicola. The sequence continues at coordinate 80,494,837 of NC_140769.1, read as the reverse complement.
CCCGTATGATACACTTATTGATGGTGTCACTAGCAACTTAATCCAAAGGGAACCAATAAAAGTAATCCTTTTCTGGTTTAGGTAAGGAAGACGGATCTAGTCGAACAATGATGTGAAGAGAGCTGTATCAGATTTTTACAGTGTACAAACATGAATAAATTAAACTCTCTATTTTTCATAACCATGGATGACAGATTGCGTTACAGCCCATTTATCTTCCACTCGATCTGGTAAGTACTGCCATTTTTATCAGGCATAATATATTTATTATTTTTTATTATTATTCGTTCGTATTTTTATTATTAGTAACCATGCGGGCTGGCTAATTGCAAATTCACAGAAATGTTGCCATCGATATGCCACAAATCATTAATTTATCTTTCAGATTAAAATTTCGCTTAATTTATTGACCAGTGTAAAAGCAATACTTATTAAAAATTTATATCTTTATAGTTTTCATAAATATTTGCATCATTATTGTAATTAATAAAAGATGTTTTAATACTATATACCTCTGTATAGAATAATTGCCTTCGTGCCGCATAATTAGGAAGTTCCTATGTAATATACAATATATGTCATATTTTTTACAAAAAATGTATTTAACTAGTTTTATCAGTATGATTTGAACTAACCTTTAGATAAATAATATATCAGGAAATCATGTTTTCCTCAGAGCATTTACAGGTGATTAGAAAATTTACAAAGAATATGCTCACAATATTCTTCAACACTGACACAAATAATCATATCTTTCTCTTTATTTACAATGACGTGCAGTTGGGAGCACGTCCGATTAGCAGTCAGTTATTCCGGAGTTCGAATCCCGGCGAGGGCATTGCATTTTTTCTGACTTTTACTGACGCCAAAAATTTTAATTGATTCTACAGTTGCGCTCGAACTAAAATGCGGAGGACGATAATTCATAATCACCTGGGACGAGAGGGTCTTCCCCTCTCCAGCCGCCCTTTAAGTGGGGGAGAATGTAAGAGATTTTTCTCCCTCCTTACTATGTGTCTTCGACGTGTTATTGAAAACATGTTGTGCTTGCAATCGAGAGGTCCGGAGTTCAAATCCCAGACCAATTGTTGAAATTCAGTTCGCAGCTTTATCATGTTTCCTGACTCCAAACAATTCTCAACCATGGTGCCGCTACCACCATGGAGTAAAGAACTAAATAGAGTGGACATTGTGCACCCGCTCTGAGGCCAGAAACGAAAAGATTTACCCTATAGTCCCTTTCTTTTATCAGTCCTCGTTCTTTCTTTCGTCACAATGGAATGCTACGTGTGTTGACAACAACCTCGAGAATGATTTCGATATTTTTTTAATTTAAAGTGATAGAGCTGTTTGTTATTCTGATAGTGGATATTCAGAAAGACTTGATATATAAAAAGGATAATTTAACATACGTCATTTTTACACTCAAAGTAATTTATATTTTCCTTTGTATTTGCATTTACTCTGCTTTATTTTATGTTAGAATTCCTTGATCGTTACCATTTATGTTTTGAGAGTTTATGTTTATATTTCATTTTGGCGATAAGATAATTCTGAAAACGACGAATGCGAGATTAATTAAATGCTATTTCCTAAATTTTACTGAATAATATGTCGAAAATGATATCTCATAGTATAGCCAATTAATGATTATTTTAATGATTACCTAAAAATAAAAATTGTCATGATTTTAATTACGTAATTTTAAATTAATTAAAATTATCTTTGTGTTAAATTAATTAAAATTAATACTCTTATAGACAACACATGTTTTTTTTTTTAGACTAAACCAAACTTTGAGAAGAAAAGGAGATTTTTTCAATACAAAAATTCAACTTTAATATTTGAATCCATTAACTTTCGATCAAGTTGTCTTATTAAACGAGTAACATTTTAAACGCAATATCAGTTTTTATGTTATACGTTAATCACTATTTAGTCATCATAATAAAGTACATTTTGAGAATTTTCATATCGATGAGATAATTATTTAAATGAAAAGGCTAACAGATTGTGTAGTTTAGATTGCCTTCATGGAATGTAATTTTTAGAATTTCGGATGAAAGTTGTACTTATATGATAAATCAGTACTCTTGTGTTTCATGGAATAATTTATTACGTTCATTTTCGATAAGTATAGAAAATAATTCTAGAAGTTTTATTATTTTATCCAGAAAAAAAATCTATGATTTTATTCAATTTTTGTAGAAAAAAAAAACTGGCTATTATTTTACGAGTTGTGATACTGGGGAGTTGGTAAAACAGAAAAACTCTGTCAAGTTTACCACATTTTTGTATTCCTTATTAATATTACATCTGTGTACGATTTCGAATTTACTAGTAGCCTTAATTTATCCGGTATAATGTAAGTAGCACAGGAGAACTAATCAAGTTACATCTCCAAATGTATTACCGAATTTGAAAGACATTAATTAATAGCTTATTTTACGCTTATTGAAACTCCTATCGCGTACGTTTTAATAGTGTTATGAAAAATTTGTAATTTACTTAGAAAGCGATGCTTTATTATTATGTTTAAAACACTGAAAAACAGATAGAGTTATAAGCAAAAAGCAGTTTGACTGGGCCGATAAAAATGAGCGGAGCAACGAAACTTCTTAGCTGAGAGGCTTTACCATAGTCGTACAGCGAGGGATACTCGTAGCCACTACATTTACTTCTTAGCACCATGCAAATAATCTACTATCGGAAGTGATATCTCAATAAAAATAACACTATTTTAGGACATAACTAGTCTCCATAACACATCAGTCTTAAATGCAAGAACCTGAAGTGTGTGAAGAATCTATCGCACATAATGCCGGACAGTTGAGTGGGCATTATTAACCCTCCCCCCCCAATTAAGAAATTTTAGTACAAGAACTTAAAAGTATGTCTAGTACATTCTGAGTTGGAGGTCATAGCGTTTAATCAGCCAGTTATAAAAGAGATGAGTTTGAGTAAGTATAGGATCAAAATACAATATAAAGTGAAATATCACGATCAGATTACCACTAAAACTAATACTTCATTGATTTTCCCAAGCTAAATAGGGTATGCGAGAAGTTAAAGCCTGCGGAATACTGATATATCAAAGCCAGGCAAATGGGCTGGCTGCATGGTTGGCTTGGTTCGTGGTTTTTTCCATGTGTAACCTGAATGCGAGCCAGATTTTCTCCACAAAGGGATCCCTCCTCTTAGGCAGATAGCTGCCTTCGTATGCTTTGTCGTGTTCAAATAATCATTCAGCCCAAGCTAGGTTTCAAAAGTAATGAGAACATCCACGTGAAGGCAAGCGAATTCCTTTACATTTTAGTTTTTGTAAACTCACAACATTTAATTTCAAAACATTTCCTCATCCACATTGTCTCGAGTCCCGAAAACCGATTTCATTTCTTTCATAATTCGTGGAAGATCGGTCATTTACACGGACATTTATATTTGCGACTAAAAAAGTAACATGGACCTATGTCTAAAAAACTGGAGGTTTAAAGGTGCTGCAAACAACGAAGATGCTGTGAAACTCTGCAGAATCCAATATCTGCACTTAAAAGTTCATGCAATAATAATAAGAAATTTTAAGAAAATTAATCATTTGTGTCAAGGAGATTTGTTGTATTCCAACTTGTCAAACAATTATCATATTTTATTACTATGTATCCAGCAATTCTTTCAGGACTCTGTTGAACACTTAACGGCATGATAAGTTTATGTAACCCTCACACACCTCTAACAAATGAGGACTTATTACTGCTTTTGTAATAAATATCTTATAGTAAGAAAAATGGGAGAAGTATCATTTAATATTTCTCGCATTTTATTTGCTACAATGCATTTTGTATTTCCCTAACATATTATACATTCGTGCAAAAATTTTCACCTTAAAATATTATAGTTAAATTTTGGTGGACTTCCCATAAGGCCGTACAAGTTGCATTTGCTGTTCAGAGTTAGTGTACTTGTGACTTGACTGCCATCAGTACAGAGCAGGTATATATTATTCTTCTACCGCTATTTAGCCCTACGTAAACTGTGGCAGAAATGTTCTTTAATATCTTCGAAATATAAATCTTTTGAGTATAAAACCGATTTCTTCACACATTACACATTCATATAAATATTTACACACCCATAAATTGCTGCATGAAAATTAACTTGAAGACGAAAATATAAAGAACAAAAGCAAAACACACATAAAACTTTAAAAAAGCAGTTTTGGGTTTTGGGTATTAAAGATCTTATATATATTCTACTTATGCCAAACATAACACATTTAAAACTCTATTGTTGATTTTTTACCTTCTTCCCCATTTTCTAAAGCAGATACAGCTTTTTCTGTTTCCCATCTGAAAATAGAATAATATTTTATGAACAAAAAATATCATTTATACAAAACAAAAGCAATTTTACATTTCGAAATACTTAAAGAGGAACGCTAAATTGGAACATTATTCGATATTTAGTTAATCTATTTAAAATTCAGACGATAATTGTGTACAAAATTTAGATAATTAATAATAATTAATTGCATTTGAACTTACTCGCTGATAATCATGCCAAGCTTGTCAAATTCTATGCTCTGAGCAAGAAGTGTATTATCTATCTCCATCATTCTCCTCCTGTTTAAAAAAATTACAATTTATTAGAGCAATGTGATGTCAGATTTTGCAAATAATCCTCTCATATTCACGAATAGCATTCATCGTCCATTTAACTTGCGGTTTAATGTATGTAATGAGATGATTCTGGTCAGATTATCATTCAATAGTTGCTGTGCAGCTGTTTTGTAGCAGAAGGATTACTTTCTTTGAAGAAGAGCAGACATACCAAAATATTTTACTTTGCAGAATAGTGTAGAAAAGTTCAAATAATTAGGTTAAATCCACGAGAGCAGATTTTTAATTACACTTTCTTAAGAAATAAGGGGGGGAAGAAATGTATGATTTACTCAGCAGTTCAAAAAGATTGCATGATTTAATATCTTTACCATGGGCTGGTCGTAGAGCCAAATTTATGAAATACATGAAATAAAACAATCTTGCAGACAATGAAAAGATTAGTTACATGGTATCTTTTAATAAAACAAACTTGACACCACATGACTTCCGTTTACAGCCTATTAAATTAATCATATTTTTGCTGCACTCCATTTAAACTTATTTCATTGAATTGCTCTAACTTGGATTACCTATCCCTCGAGGCAAGTTGAATATGCCACCAAAAACTGCAAATTTTAAAATAAAGTAACCCGCTCAATTTTCCCCCTATGGATGTCAACCTCTTTATAATTCTATTTTTTCATAACGAGTATAAAAGTTACCCAAATATAAGTTAAGGAAGCGGGAGAAAATACTAAATTTTAGATTTCATTATTCGTCGAATTTTTTTTTTTAAATTTTACATTGCCGAAATATGAATATTTACGCCATTTGAAACACTTCTATAATTGAAAGTATATGACTAACGGGTTCGAAAATAAAGATTGGATAAGGATTTTTCAGCCGGCTAAGGTAGCTTGTATATATATGTGATATACCAGCTTTTGTCCAGAATAAAAGATTGGTGAAGAATCATAAATGTAGTCGTAACTTAAATTATCAGACAATAAGTTTAAAAAACAGGATCCATTTATTATTATTCAGAAGAAATAGCAGTTACAAAATCAGATATCCGGAGTAAATAAAATTAATTACTAATAACTTTTTGTATGAAGTTTACTGCATCATGACATTTAAGAAAAAGCCCCCTATATTCCTTTGCGAGTCCTTTATAGCCTCTGGAAAGGTGGAGCTTCCAAGAAATGACGTCAGCCAATCTAGTTCGCTTTAAATATTTCCATAACTATAATATGGAATATTTCTATAACTGTACGTGTAGAAAATCGGGAAAAACAACTTGACTACGGGGCTGTGGATTTAATTCCACGTACTTTCAAATAAGAGAACGTCGCCATTAAAAAATGAAAAGAACATACAGTTAGAATTTTAAGTGTATTCTTGACTATCGAATTTTATTATTACATATATATATGTAAGATAAAAAATATGTTAATCAGGCTTTATAATTCAATTTATCAATAGGCTTTTAATTCCTCATTCTTAATTTCGGTATTCTCTCTAGAAATTGTAATACCTTTAGTAATAACTATCCTGGACTGCGTCATTTCTAGAGTAATCTATGTCGCATGGTTTGCGTAACGCTAATGATGTAGCTAGTTCAGAACTGAAAAATGTCTCAAATTTTCGTCTCAAACTCATCTCGCTCTTCTGATGTCAGAACAAGCCCACAAAATTCACGAAACATTTTGATAACTGAAACCTTTCTAAACTAAACCAAAAACTTCTCTTGGTGAGCTTCAATACTGGATAATTTGCGCACTTTAGCTTCAGCTGTCTTGCTGCCAAGATATTACTCCGCCCTCTTTGCTTCGGCATGCCCTTTTGCATGTTACCTGTGCTACTATCTAAAATATGATACTCTGTATAAAAGTCCTGTGAGGTGCGTATTGCGCCCACTGTCATGTGTGACGAAAAATATGTTTCCAATAATTAGTTCGTATCATCTTTCTAACACAACGCAGTTAAGTCTCCCCAGAATGTAATGCAAAGAAACATCGTCTGTCTGTTACAACTTAGTACATGTCATCTTATAATATGTATATATTGGGTCATATAAAAAGTCTCCGCGTTTTTTTGCCACTAGATTGTGTTGATGCCTATATATCCGGCAACACTCACTCTATTGTCTCAAGCGAGCATGTGCTTAAAAGGTGACATTCAGCTTTCATTATCTGTGAAAATAGTTTTTTATTTCGTTACATGTGTAAAACGTTATATTGATTTGAAAATGAATAAAATATCTGAAGAAATACGTTATGTGATGCTTTTTTACTACAAAAAAGGTAAAAAGGCTACAGAAACGTGCCGAAAAATTTGTGAAGTGTATGGTGAGAATGCTGTGAATGAAAGGACCCAGGAGTGGTTTGCTCGATTCCGTTCCGGAAGTTTCGATATCAAAGATGTACCTCTGGTCGGTCAGTCACTGAAAACGTCGATGAAATTTTGCAAGTAGTGCAGCAAGACCGGCACGTAAGCTGTCAGGAAATAGCAGAGGCACTAAACATCAACCACATGACAGTTTGGAATCATTTGAAAAGAACAGGTTACAAAAAGAAGCTCAATGCTTGTGTGCCACATAAACTGCAACCTGGTGAAACTATCAATTCGGCCCTGTGCTGTGCACAACTTGACCGTTCGAACGAAGCAATACAGAAAGAGCGACCAGAATTGGCCAAAAGAAAGGGTGTTCTAAAGAGAGTTTAGAAAGGGAGTTCTAAAAGGAGACATATTCGATGACTTGGAACAAATTGACGGAACTGGTTGGGAAGTTTTGATGCATTTATCATACAGCCCGAACCTAACACCATCTGACTACCATTTTCTTCAGTGTCTGCAAAACTCTCTTGATGGTAAAATATTGGCCGACCGAAGAGCCGCTGAAAATCATTCGCCCAAGTTTTTTCGACGATAAAGTTCTACACCGATGGAATTATGAAGCTACCCGAAAAATGGCAAAAGATCATAGATAATAATCATCAATATGTACTTGATTAAAACTGATTTTCAATAAAGGAAGGTTTTGTTCAAAAATATACCAAAAAAGCGCGGAGACTTATTATATGACACAATATATATATATATATATATATATATATATATATGTTTGGTATTGCCTATTGCATTAAAAAATGGAGGTGCACGATTAGATGTAGCAGTTCCATGTATAACATTTCAACGCTCTACGGTTAATTGTTTTTGAGGTACGCGAGATGCATAGATACATACGTATAGACGTCATGAAAAAAATCCTTTTCCTAACTCCTTTAAAATCAATTTTATTATTCCTTTTCGGAAAAGCAGTCCTTTATTCTGCCCGTACGTACAGAATTCATGGGAAAAGGAATCATACAAATGGAATCGGGAACGGTCAAAATGGATATTTTCTTTCAAATATGATGGCTGAAATTTTTCGTGGTTACAATACATTCTTTACTTTGTACAATGAAGTAAAAACACGAAATTTAAATATTTATACGGCCTCGTCAGAGGAAAAATATCAACGAGAAAAATAATTTGCGTAACCAAATTAGTTAAAAGAAATATCCTTATGCGATCAAAATTATTGGAAACGACATTAATTAAAATTATAGAGACCATGTTCAAATACCTTTCCCAGATATTAAAGTTTTGAATATACTACAGGCTTTCTATTTAGGTTCTCCAAAGGTGAAAAAAACCTTATTAATAATAATATAAACTCACCAGAAAGGACCTTTTTGAAAATAATATTTCCTTTTCTGGATAAAGTATATAATGTATTTCATTTCATATTATCTTACTTAACAGCCAGTTTCTAATAACATATGAATTCTCTTAATTTCTACTCCGAAAACAAGAATGAAACGCGTAAATTTCATTTCTACAACTTATCAGAATGTATGGATTTTACTATTTAAGAATATTCAAGTGGGAGGGAAAAACCCCGATATTTCAAATTGAGCATTCTAATAAAATTTTGCCACAGAGGGAAAGAGGGAAAGCTCTATACTTTAAAGTAATTAATAATAATTTAATTAACACTTTACCTGACATCCATTTGAGTGTTGAAAGATTCTATTAGCTGTTTCTTTAGTTCTTTCATCTCGTCATCTGTTAGTTTCTTCTCATCTAGAATTTCAGAAATATTTATTGATTATTGCATGATTAAGTAAAGTTAAATACTTTATGTGCTGTGCCCTATATTTATAAGTTACAGTACCTTTACTAGGATCCTAAGTTTTACTAAGGTTTATTTTATTTTAAAACTGTACTACCACTTCTTATTTTCTGCTTCCGGGCAGAATTAAATGCTTTAACTTGTTTATGCAAATTGTCTTGCTAACGCCCAAGTAATTAAGTTGTGGCTTTTTGACAAGCGAGAGAGAGAAGGAGTTTTAGGAAGCAAGCCGCTCGCCACTGTAGTTTTACGAGTTTTCACTCGGTTGCTGGTTGCCTTTAAGGCCAGAGGTTTAGCCCTCTTGATTTTTGCGGACGTATCGTAGTTTTAGCAGCTCGGCGTACTACATACGGACCTTTTTTTAAATAAAGGCCAGTCTTAATGCTAGACATTTGTATACTAATTCAAAGTTAACTTTCAGTTAGAGTTTTAGTTAATAGTTTTTATATTCTTACGTTCAGACCACAAGTGGTTGGTCTCTGTATTCCGAAGTTCGGAAATACCTGTAAAGTATTGAAAATAAAGGGTTTCGTATACCCTTCCTGCTTGTGTTGTCTACTTCACACCTTCTTGAGCATAGCTTGAGTAAGCTCTCTGTTCCGATTCAGGACCATTAATGTTTCCAACGCAAATCAAGAGAAACACAAGTCCTGACACCTTAAAGTTTTACACCTAGAATCTCAATTAATTTACTTTTCGCTTGAATGTCTGGAAGGTGTATAGTTATGAGAGCTTATTATTTATGAGAGTTATTATTTATGAGAGCAAGCAGGGAAAAACAACAACAGTAAGATCTCCGAGATTCGAGCTTCAAACCTCACGATTGCCACTCGGACTCAATTCCAATTACATCATGAGGGTACATGGTAAGGAAAGAGAAAACTCTTTACATATTAACTAATGGCGATTCTTTTTTAGTTTTAGACATCGTTCAGTTTTATTCAAAAATATTAGCAATATGAATATTTTCACAACGTATCGAAATTTATTTTCACGTACCTAATTCATTCAATTGTTCATTCAAATTCTTTGGTGGAATTATTTGGGTTATTTGAAATAATACAAATATTAGCGATAATAAGAATGTTAATTTTAACACGTAGTTCTATGTACTGCTATTTAAGTGTTCGTTTTTTAGTACAACAAGAACTACTTTTCTCGATTGTACAGTCAGGTGTTTGCACATTAGGGAATAAATAAAATATAGTACACTATTTTACTTTTTTTTTTTTTTTTTTTTTGTAAATACAGATACTTTTAATCCGTTTAATTTTGTTGTTGTTGTTGTTCACTCGCCGAATATTTTGAATGCCTCCAAGCCGCCCAGACATTATACAGTTACAAAAATTATTGCCTTCTCCGGGATTCGAACCCAGGCCCTTCAGTACGGCTGTCAGACTCACTAGTCCTTATACTGGTTGAGCAGCCCGTTTAATTTTAAAAGTTTACATCATTTCTTTGCTTTCTTTTATTTCTCACTTTACACTTTTCGATTTTTATTTATAACAGCAATTATGAAGTTACAATAAAACTTTCGCAGCCTATAATAACTATGTAGTATTAAATAAAATTCTCGTTATTTAGCCTATGTCATGAATCCCTCAAATACCATTCTTTTACAAACACCATGGAACCCAAAATAAAAATACTTGTATTATAAAATTCTACATATTTGTGCAATATCTAGCATATATTATAAAATTCTAGATACTTGCAATATCTAGCATATATCATATAATTCTAGATATTTCAGGAAAACAATCACAACCTTTATTACCATCAATCGTTTCGTCAGGAGTAGGCGAAGGTTTAGATTCTTGTATCCTTTGATGCAAAGTTTCTATCTCTTGCCTTAGCTCGTTAATGATTGTCTGATACTGAGCCACGTGATATGAAACGTCAGACACATTACTCTTTAGCTAGAAAAAGAAAAAAAGAGAAGCATAGAATGATGATAGTTTGAATATTATTTGTTATAACAGCGTAGAACATTCTTAGTTAGTTCTGTATTGAAGTATTATCATACATGAACAGTTTATAATGCAACCTAGCATTTGACTTCTAAATTTTTCAAAATACCTATTTAGCATAACGTAGAGCACTTTATCTAATTTTTCATTACATTTCAAATGAATTGAATTTGAAGTTAAAACTTAAATATTCTATATATATCGTCTGAATAACTGGTCAGCTCATGATTTACAGTTTAAGAACTAAATAATATAAAAAACATTATTGATAAGACAAAAAAAACTTACGATTCTGAAAATGTTTTGATAAAGGGCCCGCATAAAACTCTTTATTTCATGTATGTTTACTAAAATGTGTCACTTAATCATAAAGAGTTAAGTTGACAGCCCAAACGTTTTGAATCAAAGGCCCGCATAAAACTTTTAATTTCATGCATGTTTACTAAAATGTGTCACCTAACCATAAAATATTTAGTTGACAGCCTAATCTTTTTTAATCAATCTAAAACTAGAAGCATAAGGTCTACGAATAACTAACTATTCAAGAGGTATTTACTCGCACAACGTTTAAGCATGCTGTATGATTAATTATAACTAGTAAACTAAGAAGTCGTTACCCTTTCGGCTTAAATAACTTTCTTAATTTTATTCAAATTTCCCTTTTTAATACAAATGTGTTTTAAGTATGGTAAATGTTTTCACATGCTTATACATTAAATTATAATATATTCATGGCATAAAAGATCATTTTAAGCAAAAAATACCTTGGTGGTGATATTTTTCGCTCTGTCTGCATAGGCTAGAGTGTTTCTAGACTCTTCAAAGTGGAAATGGGAAGGACTGATGTGACCAACCATGACCGTCCTACAATTTCCAGCCAATGGCTCTTTAAGTATGCGTGTAAGCTTACTATCCCGAAAATTAACATACTTGGAATTCCTTTCCGCTGCAACAAACAATAAGAAATTTACATTTGTTGTTATAGTCTCACCGTTTTGTTATAATATATAGTACGGGCCACAAAGATGTTACTACTTAACGTAAATCGAAATTTAAAGGGAAATTGAGTAATATGGTTCACATGTCTTGCAATTTATTATTGGAAACGAAATCATATCGTCTGATATTTTCATTTCCAGTCTTCCGACATCGCGCCTTGCGACGTTTGGCTGGGGAATGGTAAAGGACTTTGCTTTTGCTGTGAAATAGAGAGCTCTTAACGACTTTCATCAATTAATTACCAGCGAGATTCAGTACTTACTTATAGTTATGTGTCAACGTGTCATGCATAGCATATACAATGGATACATTTGTGCACAAAGTAATGTCATGACCAAGCTGTGATGTCGCGAGTTTAATAATTAAAGTGTTTAATAATTCAAGTGAACTGAAGTAAAGTGAAACAAAGTGACTGTCATGCGTACGATATATTGTGTATCATTTCCATATCTACAAGAAACACAAGTAACATACACTGAAAATTAATATGTTCATTTAAGTGATAACATCTTCGTGATCCATCTCTATATATACAATTATAGATGAAAAAATATTAGTTATTGCCAGACTTGTTTGTTCACTTTTTAATTTATTTAATCTTGAATTGATATTCAGACAAATGAAACTTATATAAAAATATGATAGCTTTTTCTATTATATAACATGCATGTTTAATTTAATTTATTATTAAAAGCGTTTTTATAAATCTACAGGCAACAAAATATTTTAACCATCTGTTGAACACGTCACACACACATATAAATTTGCATTTTATTTTAAGCTTGTTATTTCTAGTATTTGTTCCTTTCCAATAGAAAAAAAAATAATGCGAATATAAGATAAAAATATCTTGCTAACAATCATACTCGGAAGTTTTAAGAACGGTAGCTTTTACACGTAATAGAAAACTTTAGATAATTAAACTTAAGGTAATTTATCACTTGTTTTCCAATTTTCACATTAAATAAAAATAAAGTTTTACCTCAAAAGTTAGGTATTGAGATTATTTATCTTTTTTGCATCAAACAATAATATACCTATATACATAGTTGTTTTTTGTGCAATTCTGCCCCTCGCCTAAATGTAAGTTCGTCTTATTTGTGAAATGATCACCGTTTTCGAGAAAGTTTCCTTAAGCATTACGTCTTAGATATTGATCCTGGACATGTCAAAAAATTTCATTGCATATGCTATCCTGTTTTTTGTAAATACGCAATAAAACTCATAAAATATCCAACATATAGCAAAATTTTAGTCATTAAAATAACCATTATGCTTTAAAATTACATATTCAAAATTCCCCATACATTCGCGTGCAAAAATTACACGTAATTAATATTTTCATGGGTAAGCTGAGAATTTTAAGATTAGGTTGATTTTCATAAAAATTATCGTAATAGCAGTGTCCATTAATTTACTGTTGCGAATTTTGTAATTAATTTTAGTGAAATTATACTTAAAATTATAGTATATCTTGTTTAATGTAACAGGAAATGCCTCAAAAAAGAGAGCTCTACCGAAAAAAATAAGATTACAGGGATAAGTCTATTTAACTTTGAGGTAAACGGCTATCTCGTTAAGTTGGCGAGATGTCGTTAAGCTGGCGAAGGTTTTGGCACCTAATTTTTGTCGCCAAATCTGGTAGAAAATCATCAAAAGTCGCCAAACATGGTGACCATTTCGCGACATTTTTGTCCCGTCTCTCTATAAGTGCAATTAGTACTGTAATTAAAAAACTGTAATTGATCTCTATAATTAACTGTAACCGTTTCCGGGTGTATATGCCTTCCAGTAATTTCGAGAAAGGTAAAGTACTGGAAATTTCTCGGCTGTCAGGTGAAAAAACTATGTGAATATGGAAAGAGTATCAGTTCTCAGTTTCTAGTTTAGAGTTATAACTCCGTGCGAGCTTAGCTCTTTATATGCGCTTTGCATTCCGTGCTGTTTAATGTTCTTAGTAGTTTAAAGGGGTAATTACTGATTGTGCTCTGTCATACTAAGAAGAATTGCATGACTGCCTTTGTGGAAAGTTCTGTAACTGTAAATTTTTTTTTTTTTTTTGTGAGAATAAAGTTTATCAAGCTATCATTGGTTCTGTGTGCATTGAATCCATTAGGAACCTGTACGCACACAAAATTGAACAGCAACTATTTTAAATGAAAACTGCTATTATCTAAATTTTGAGACATATAATAAGGCTGATATATAAAAGTATATTGAATTAAAATAAAAGAAACCCTGACTGTTATCTTTCTTATGAAAAAAAAAAAAAAAAAATCGTACAAACATGAAAGAATCATACAGTTAAAAAAATTTTGTTTGATAGGTTTAGAAAATCCTATAAATAATACATAGATAAATATTTTCACGATCTAGAACAGCTGGCAAAATTTCTTGCCTTATGCGTCGAAGTAACATATGGCTACAATGCTGCTGTCAATAAATTTATTACTTATAAACAAATATTTATCACCAATTCATCGCTGTATTCATTGATAATATAAGTCTCCTGCAGAGTCATTAGGTTTTTTTTTAGTCATTAGCAGACATGAAAAATGAGGAATGTCCTCGTTGGGGCTCGAACCTGGACCTCTCGAATACGCGCCGAGTGTGCTACCGTTACGCTAAGAAGGCATGGTGGAAGGAGGGAGAAAATACCTTATAATCATCTTAACAATTTTGCATCTCATTCCGTAACACGTACAAGCAGAATAACTTCCGTTTGAAATAAATTCAAATTTTATGAAATTTGCCATTGTTTAACTAAAAACAAATCACATTTATGCGGTGCTGCATCTGGTCGTCCTAATAATATGTCAGATACCAGGGTATTTTTCTGATGAAGGTATATCAGCTACATTTTACATTATTGACTATGTAATTCACATCCTAGCTTCTTAAATCAAAGTAGATAATTTTTTAAAGTTTCAGCAATAGAGGTTAGACGGTTTCGCATGTTATCAAATCTAACTTTTCACGTGGATATAATATATTAAATGTCCAATTAACGGAATGTTCATTATCCTTCAATATATTTTAAATCAAAAGATTTCCATATTTTCAAAAGAAACATTGGAGAAGATATTAATGAAAGAATCAGATTACTTTTAAATGATTATTACTGAACATTTTCGAGATAGTCAGATTCATAAAGAACTTACAAAACAAATAGTTATGTAAGTCACAGATAAAGTTCCTTATTAAGTAAAAAAGTAAATTAATGTTTCTTATTAAGTAAAAAAGTAAATTAATGTTTCTTATTAAGTAAAAAAGACTAGCTATTAAATTCATAAACGCTTCAATGCGTTGCTAATGGCTTTTTATTATATACAGTAGACTCCCGATTATCCGGGCCTGCCGCACAAAGTTTTTTTTTTTTTCAAGCATAAAGCAAAGAAAATATAAATGTTCACAAAACTGAGCGAAACGTTAAATTTGCTAAACATCGTACTTATTTATAGCAAAAATATCCCAAGCCTTCTCGGAACCTTCCCCTCTGATTAGTAAGTGATTTTAGACTCACCCTTACAGTGCCCGCTCCACCGCCCTCTCTCGTCTTAATCTTACTGACACGTCCACTTCCTCCCACTCGCCATTGTTAGTTTAAGCCTGATAGTGTTTGCGAACCGGTCGGAGTTAATTTCTTATCTTTTATTGTGTTCAGTGCTTGTGCTTTTTGGTTTTGTGTTTCTCGTTATCGATTTAAAATGTCACGAAAACGAAAGAAGGTTGTGTTGACGATTGCGCAAAAACTAGAATTTAATTAAACTAGAATTAAGTAGCAAACAGCAGATGGAATTGGATTACGGAATCGCGGAAACAACAGTGCGTGACATTCTAAAGCAAAAAGACAAACTGGTGAGCTTTGCATCAATGTCGGACAGTGCTTCCGCAATGAAAACGCGAAAAATTATGAAGGGATCTACCTTTGATGAGCTAGGCACGGCATTGACAGAGTGGTTAGTTCAAGTTCGAAAAGAGGGTACTCCTGTAATTGGTCCTATCATTGCGGCGAAGGCAAAAACCTTTTTTGAGTTGTTAGGCCTGAAAGGAAATTTTGATGCGTCTTCTGGCTGGTTGACTCGTTTTAAGCAGCGACATGGAATTCGAGAAATTGGACTTCATGGGGAGAAACGTAGTGGTGACCAACAAGCAGCCGATAATTTCCACCGTGAATTTGAAGCATTTGTTTTAAAAGAAGACCTATCTTTTGAACAAATTTACAATACCGACGAATCGGGACTTTTGCGGAAATATCTTCCTACTCGCACTTTAGCATCTGAAAGCGAAAGTAAAGCGGCAGGTCATAAAAGCAGCAAAGGAAAGGATCACTATCATGTCTTGTAGTAACGCTACCGGTGGACATAAACTTAGACTTGTCATTGGAAAGTCCCAAAAAAAAAAAAAAAAAAAAAAAAATCTTTTAAAGGCACAAAAATAGAAAATTTTCCCTTTGATTACTTTAACGAAAAAAAAAAAAAAAAAAAAAAAGGATGGATGAACCGAAACATTTTTCAAGAATGGTTCGAAAAAATCTTTTTTCTTCAAGTGCGTAAACCTCTTAAATCAAAAAACTTGCTGAAAAAGCTGTGCTATTGATCTACAACGCACCTTCTCACCCAGCAACAAGCGTGCTAAAGTCTTCTGATGGACAAATTTTTGCAAAGTTTCTCCCCCCAAACGTTACTGCGCTAACCCAACACATGGACCAAAGAGTCATTGCAACAATGAAGAGAACATGAGAACATACCGAACCAAGCTGCTAATGACCAAAATTGAAGAAGGTTACGATCTGAGAGAGTTTTGGAAACATTACACAATCTTGGATAGCATCTACGATATTGCATCTGCATGGGACTCAGTGAAACCGTCAACCCTCATAAATTCATGGAGAAAACTCATGCCTAATGTTGAAGCCAACAACAATGTAACCCCTTTGAGTTGTGAAGAAGAGAATTAGACACGCCTACGGCAACTCTTGCCGATATGGTGAAAACAGTTCCGGGTGGTGAGAACGTCGATGCTGAAAACATTAACGAGTGGTTGGAGTGTGACGTCAACGAACCTGGCTTCGAACGCTTGACAGATGACGAAATTGTGAAGAAAGCAAGGGGAGAGACTGAGAATGAAGGACAGCAAAGTGAAGGCGAAGAAGAGCCCACTGTGCAGATGCAGAAGACTCAAGCGGCTAAGCGGCTTTAGAACAAGTCGACAGACTGCTGAACTATTTGGAAGAACAAGACGACGCGGAGTTGGCCGAGAAACTTATGCTACGAAAAATGCAATCTCGGATCAAGAGAAAATGCTTCCAAAGCAAGAAGCAAACACAAATGACTGATTTCTTTAAAAAGGTGTAGTTTTACAGTTATGCTTTTGTAATTACATAACACATTACAGTATTAAAACAGTACATATGTATTAATTTTTCCGTGTATCCTTGACGCCTCTCGTAAGTACAAAACACTTTTCTGTTTTCAGTAACAAAATGCATTTTAGGTTAGTTTTGAGTGATATACTAAACTATTAAGCATTAGTTAAACATTTCCTGCTGTTTATTTTAAGTTTTATTGTACATAAAACGATTTTTCAAAGTTGGAATAACTGTTTTCTCTTTTGCTATACCCGTTTTTAGGTTTTTTCGGATTATCCGCGATTTTCGTTATTCGCGGCAGCCGCGCCACTCAATTACGCGGATAATCGGGAGTGTACTGTATCTAGGATCTTTATTTATTACTAATTACAAATGCTTCCCTAAATCTTACACGTAACTGTATAGCAAGTTTTGCATTCAACTTATAACAGCGTAATAAAAGTTTTGTCACTTGAACTTTTTGCTTTAAAACTATATAAAAATTAAGGATTTTAAATTTATGGAATCTTCCTAAGTGCTGAAACTATTTATATAAATTGTCTACCATAATTTTAGAAAGCTTTGTAATAATTGGAAGAACAAAATCAATAGTTCTGTAATTATCGAAAGCAATAATCATGGAGTGGTAAAAAAAAAATAGCACCTTTCTCAGATACCCTGTACGTCTCCGCAGAAAAAGAATAAAGAATTGTCTTACGGTATTTCAGTTCGTTTATTCGAATCAATAAGGTGCAGTTTTGCAGTCTATAAATTCTTACGATTTTGTACAGACTAAATTTCAGTTTTTGAGTTGACGCAATGGATTCACATTTTCATTTTAATAATATTTGTTTTAGCGTTAAAATATAATTCAATATTTTAATATGTATTTCAGAATTGAAAGTGTTAAAAATTAAGACAAGGAATAGGCATAATAAAATTACTATATTGTATTGATTAAAATATTGCATAGTAAAAATTGACAAAAGCATCCATTATATATTACGATTTTGTATTAATCAACATTGTTATATCAGTACTACAAAAATACTGTAGTATACATTTCATAATGAATCACAGATAAAGTTATTAATTTGAAAATCAATTAAGGAAGCGAAATTAGCAAAATTTCTGTAAGTCAGAGTCTTCACTTTTCAAACAGAAACCATTTCGATAATAAATTTTATTTTTAATTGGATTAGCTAACAAAAAATCTCCATTCACTTTACAAAGATAAATTTGCACTGAGACGAATTTCAATCGATAGCAGACCAGAACACGTCTATTTTACATACACGCCAATAAAAGAATAAAATTTTAACTGTGTTTGTTAGTTATGCTCTTTACCCACGCAAAGCTATTGTAACAGTATACACAGAGGTTCAGTTAAATATCGAATTTGCTTCAGCTGGAATATAAATCTTTTGTTGCGTTTTATTATATCTCAAAGCTTTACAACTTTATTTCATAACGAGTTTAAGCAATATTCCAGAATATAAAATGCTATATGAAAGTGCAGAGAACACCAAATATACAGCTTAAATGGAACCGCAGCCAACCGAGTACCAAATAAAAGACAGACAATTGAGTTATCTTTTCCATTTTGTTTTGGGAGGGATGGAAGATTTTGTTTGTACGAGGGTTGTTTGTTGACCAGATAAGTTTTACTTTGCCCGAGCAACATAATTTAGCTTTAAATTAAAAGAATTATTTTGAGCTAAGTTTGTATAATTAGAAAAAGTAAATATATTTATATCCGAAAAATAAAGTTAAAAAATTGTTTTACAATTTTTTTCAGTATTTCTTTTTTGTGTACTTTTAACTTGCTTTCTTCTCGGATGCATACATGTATTAACTAATTATTACACTTTAAGTTTTCGCTTGATATTCTTCCTAGTCAAACAAATTTTTTATATTTAAGAATCAAAAATCCCATACAAAAGACAACTCAGCATACACTTTAAAGCCGATATAAAATTAGATAAATGTGGGAAAACAATTCTTTCCGCACAGACGAGATCGTCATAATGTCATCACATTTATTTAGTCTAATGTTGTTTAGACAATTAGCAGCTCTTGCGGATAAAAACTACTTCTCGGTGCAAACCAAAGAGAAAAAGTAGAACAATATATAATAATATTATTATTTCATTCTTAATGCTGATAGGCTACATATTTACTGCATCTTGCAGGAAAAATCTTCATCCCGTATAAATATTTGAATTATTTAAAAAATTTCTTTGGAAATATGGATTGTACTGTACTTTTATTATTATTTAAAACAACTAAATAGTTAAAAACTTGAAAATAAACAAACTTAATTTTACTTCACCTAGAAAAAGAATAGGTGATACTGATACTGGAGTTCTGGATATCTGAAATTCGGATAAATGAATTCTATTGCATTTCATTATCAACAGTCCTTATAGCATTTAGAATAGTTAATAAATGCTGCAAGGGTTTTAAGATATAAAATTTGTCAAATAATACCTTATCTCATCATTATCAGAGATTTAAATATTTTTCATATATTTAGAAGATTAAGCATTACTAGATTAAATAATACATGTTAATTAAGTTTTCATTAATTATGGCAAAGAGAATAACGAGTTAATTTCTTTTTATCAAAATATTATTTATAAAAACTGAAAAATTATTTAAAAAATGAAATAATTTTTTAAACCGGAATTATAGTTAATATAATTTACATAAAGCTAGTTCAGACCTAAAGCATTTATACAGTTGCCAAGAGCCAAAAGAGACTTGTTGATGTGTGCTCCTTCAAGCAGCCGTTTTCCTGTATTCTAGAAAGAAAAGATACTTGAGATTTGTGACAAAAATTATCTCATTTCATTAATTTCATAATCTTCAAGAACTAATTTTTCACGAACAGGCAAATGCTCTTAAGTTCAATGGAATGTGATATATGTATTACTTGAATCATAACTCACGTATTTCTCTTTAAATTTTAATTTGTATTTTCACTACAAAAGCAGTTTAATGTTTTGATATTATTCTTCCCTTTCATATTTTATTTCACGCTTAACATTTTTTGTATTATATACATATCCCACCCTTTATGAAAGATAGTCTCACACCATTTCGCTTTTGTGGAAGATCTCATTAGTAGCTTTCTCGATTTACGAAAGAAATCAGAAAAAGATTTTTAATTTTACTAAAGCATAGGCGAGGGGCAAAACGTCTAACCCTTATTTCTTTAGTGATTGAATAAAATACGATTTTAATTTTGAAACATGCAAAGAAATTGAAAACTTTTGCAGCGCATTTTGATTACTAGGGAAGAAATATAAAGAGCAAAAAATTGTTATTCAAACATTACCTTAGCAATCACAGCAGCTCATAAATATTATCTTTTACTCTGGGATAAGATGGTATTTGAACTATAGAACACTACAAATAAAGAAGAAACTAAAACAATAAAATCTGACAGCTATAGGTGACGAAATTTCCCTACTATAGCTCAAACTTTTGCATCTATCTTTATCTAATTTCCCATCACTCAGCTTAACGAAGTATCCTCTGTCTGTTATTTAACTACACGTGCATTGCGAGTCTCATGTTTATTAGTATTATTTTAGGTTTTATGTATTCCTTTTTATGCTTTGATAAGTATTTTTGGAGGTCTGGAAAGCTTAAAATGTTTTCCCAAATGTAAATGATGGTAATTGATTTTTCATTTCACGTCGTCTTGGTTTACGAAGATTTTCACAAAAATTCTGTTTTCTAAAAGCGCAATAAACACGAAAACCTATCATGTCGGCCACTTCAAATACGTTGATATGTTTAATGCAATAACACTGAAGACATGAAAAATTCTTTGCATTGTTAGCTAGCCATCATAAAGCTTTTCCCTGTCGTTCAGCAGGTATTGAACAGCCATCTATCGTTATTTTGGATTTCTGAATTTCTTTATCCAAAGCAACACGCAAGCATCGGTATCGAAATGTGACACAAATCGTATTTTGATAACAATTTCAGTTTGTATTCCACTTGACCTTTAAATTGTACTTGACCTTTACAATCAAAAGGTTTTAAATCTGGAGTGGTGATTCCAATATATTGTTCTTGCAAATCCTTACAGTCGTACGTCCACGGGATCTAGAATTATCATCGAGCAACTACACTGTATAGTTTTTTAGCGATGATGCTTAACTGCAAAAACTGGAGGTATCTTTCATTACTGATTGTTTATCGTGTCTTCAATAGTTAATACCAAATGCCTCTAGTACATGGCGAACATGGGCCCGAACAATCAGACGTCAGGTAAGTTCGAACAATGGTCACTGTATGTTCCTAACGATTTCTTTATTGCTTATAAGCTCTCAAATTCCTTGTGCAGCAACATACGTTATTGTTCTGGATTAAGTTTATGCGGACCCAGGGACCCATTTTTCATTTCTCTTGCACATATGCAATTCCTTTATTTCAGTACCATGGTAAGTTTATATCAACCATTAGCATTTTCGAATCAAGGAACACGAAAGACCAATCGTACTCTCACCCGGATTCGAATCAAGGATCTTTCAATTGCTACTTAATCGCTCTCATCACGAAAGCCCGCAATGGGGAATTCTGTAACATTCTTCTCCAATTAAATGATAGCTGAGAAGAATCATAAGATCCAGTCTTCCACTTTTAGGTGGCGACGAGTTATTTCTCGCTACATTTAGTTTAGACACCCTTGCAAAGACCACTAGGATTTTACAAGTGGGAAACCCGAAAACGTTATTATATTTCCGCTCGGATTCGACACCACGAATTTTCCAGCTGCTCGTGCTAACCACTTATATAACAAGAGTACGCAAGGTAGATATATGATAAGTCCCTACACGGAGTCCTACAAGGATATATGATAAGTCCCTACAAGGGGAATATGATACGTCCCTACACGAAGCCGATATCTAATGCAGGAAAGTTTTCTTGACATCTTCGAACCACATTGTTGATTTTACGTTTACTTCTGTGACTCTCTCCATAGTCCTCGATGACTTCCGAGTGGCCACGCTTGTAATGGCGAAAGCAGTCCTAATTGCTAGTTTTATTCAAGGCTTTCGCCCTATCTGCTATGTATTTCTTCTATGTATGATAGCCTTTCAAGAAATATGAATGTTGTAATTCCACGATGCGAATACAGGTCAATCGAATTTGTCCATTTTTGTACTGATCATTTGACTTTGGTCCACTTCTCTTCACCTCGTTGATTTTACGTTTACTTCTGTGACTGACGAATGATATGCACTTGATACCTAACATAAACGATTTAATTGACCAAAAAACCAGACACTTACGTGCACAAGTGTTGTTCAGCGACACCAAGTAGAGAAAAGATTTAATATAAATGATACAAAAAATTAAACCACTTTGTTTCATTTATCTTTATAGAGCCTACTGAAATAACTAAATCTCATATATAATTTTGTTTTAATGAAAAGATTATCCTTATACTTTTAATATTAGCTAAAAATTTAAACCTCCTTTTTGATAATATAAAAGTTCATAACATATCGAGTAATTAAAATATCATTAATTAAAATAAAATGTAAGCCGAATTTAAAACATATTCTTAATAATGCATTCAATATGTACAATTATCAACCATTTTACCTGTGTTTGTGCCGCTCTTTCAGATCCAGCTAAGTCTACCATGTACAAGCGACCAGTTCGCATTTTCTGCTCATGGCTATGCGCAGGACTCCGTTTCTTTACCTGAACCATAAGAACTGCGTGAGATCTCGAAGATGTTTTGTTGGCTCCAGTAGACTCTTGAGTTCTTCTTTTGTTGCCTCTCATTAATAATGACATGACCTTGCCAAATAAAATTGCATGTTATGTCAAAATCTTACGCTGTAATCTTTGGAGAACTTAAATACAATTTACTTTGAGTTAAAAGTTTCCTAAACGAGGCTTATAATAGATTACTCTTTTATTGAAATTTTTAGGCAAACGTTTATTAAATTTTCTTAATAAAGCAAAATTTTTAAGAATGTAAGTCTGATAAATTCAGAAATAATCTTTATTTTTGAATGCTGCAACACTTTTATAAATTTTATATATTCAATAATTAGAACATTTATTTTCGAAATATTTCAAATGTTTCTATCATATTCTATCGAAACTAAGATTAACGATAACCGTATAGTTGGCTCAATAATGAAGAATACTTCATCACTCATTTTAAAACTGAGAGCCAGAAATGGTTAGTCTGAAGGATAAATAACTGTGAAATTCCGAGACAGGCACAAAGCTTTTCGAGCTGAACGTTTAGTTCAATTGTGAATAAAAAGGATTTCTTTAAAGAAACAATAACTGCTACTCTAACAAATACACAAGCGATAAAGAAAGGACAAAAATTTGTTAGTAGAATTACAGAGTGCATAGTGTAAAAGTAACTGTCTTATGCACTAGGAAAACAAAGGTTCGCGCGGCTCTTTTTTCTGCTATTTACACTTTATTGTGGTAGATTGAATCGAATGCGAAAACTCCTATGATACTTCGTATCATACGTTTTTAAAGTTATTTGGTAACTTTAAAAAGTTACCGTATCGATATATTCGCACCATTTAATAAACGACATACAATCTGTCTAGAGCCCTTAGCCTGTCGAGTTATTTTCTACAAATACCCATAAATAATAGTACCTGTAGATTTGAGTTGTCAAGAAAGTTGCAAATGACTATAATAGCTTCTCCGTGATGACCGTCCGAATGCCGCAGGGTGCGAATGCTATCTTAAAAAAGTTTCCTTTCCTAAAAGACTCTTATTTTGAAATAACTTGATTTTAAAATTTACCCGCTCTTCTTTTATTATTATTATTTATGTTTAATCTAAGTTACCTAAATCTCTGGGTCATTGATTATCATCTGAATTTCAATGCAGATTGGTTAAACTGCTATTAATAAAACCCATATTAAAAATATCTGGTGCAATATTCATTCATTCAGTGAGATTGCTGAAACATTTGAAAAGCAATGTTTATAGTTCGATTGCATTTGCTATTATTTCTGATTTTCATTGTTTTTGTCGCCCACCAGCGGCCGAGCGGTAAAGTCGCTGAACACTGGTAGTTCGGTCCGAGGTTCGAATCCCGCGAACGGGCTGGCTGCATGGGTGTTTTCGTGGTTTTCCCCATGTGTAACGTGTATACGAGCCAGTTTCCCTTAGAAAGTCCTCCACGAAGGCATCCCTCCCCTTAGGCAGATAGCCCTTGAGGCTTTGCCATAATTACACCACACACACATTGTTTTTGTCATAAATTAGAAATGCATTTACATGCAGATAATAATTATTTTAAATAATTTCTTTTTATTTAAATATTACCTATAATTTAAGATATTTAGCATAATATTTGAATAATTATTATGAAAAATATCTGTTTTATTATTTCTGCCAAATTTAATCAACTTAACTTGATGTGACTTTTAAATTTGCTTTTAGAGAAACTCTAGTTAAATATTAAGGAGATTTCAAAATTTAAACTTTTAAGGCATATTTAATGCTGAAATTTACTTAGTTTTTAAAACGTATGTTATTTTCAGAAAATATTTCGCTTTTTGAATGAACAATATATACTTAATGTATACCAAATATGTTCTTTTAAGTAAAGTTAATTATTCAGCGAGCTAAGATTTGGTAACTGAATATCTTAATTTCAAGAGCGGAACAACATTTTCATGATTATACCAGGATAGCTAGCTGATTTGAAAAAGGGATGGGTTTCAAATGTGACTTTTTCATCTGATTTATGAAAACAAAAAATTAGGTGATTTTATAAGGTATTTCTCCCACTTCCCTAGCGTGCCTTCGTGGTGTAACGATAGCACGCTGGGCCGGTATTCCAGAGGTCCGTGGTTCGATTCCCGGCGAAGGCGATTGCTTATTTTTCATCTTGTCTGCTTCCAATCAACCTAATGACTCTACAAGTGGCGCCCGAACTAAAAGGGTTGTGGATGATGATTCTCCACACCCAGGATTTGGCGACTAGGTTCCCTAAAACCCTAGTCGCGCTTTAAAAAGGGGAGTATATAAGGTATTTCTCCCACTTTCCAAGTGTCCTTCGTGGTGTAACGGTAGCACGCTAAGCCGGTATTTCAGGGGTCCGCGGTTGGATTCCCGGCGAAGGCGTTGTTAATTTTTCATCTTGCCTCTTTCTAAAAAATATCTAATGTCTCTACAATTTCAGGATATAGCATAAACATTTGCTTTAAATATCTTCTCGATCTCAAAGAAATTAAATTTGCCCTAGGTATAAATAAATAATAATGCCTTTGTTTCTGCTTTTTCTTTAGCTATAATTTCGAGATTTTTTTTAATACAAAAATTATGGTATTAACTTTTAAACACCTGATCTGCTTTTAAGAGCAATAAACAAAACATTTAGGAGTTATTTAAGGGCTGAAACAGTGATAATATCACTGTCAAATTTGCATTTCACTTTTTTATATACATTCAAGATATTGTGAAATTGAATTTTAACCTGAAATAGTTTTTCTTTATGAATTTTCAGTTGATCATAAATTTATTGACTAATTTAAAAAATTCTTGCCTTCCCGTCCTTGAAACACTAGTACACTTTGTCTGAAATAGGATTAAAAACATTATCCTATAACAGAAAGCTGAAAAGGAAAGATGACACATAGTTAATAAGAAACAATCCAATGTTTTTATTTTATTATCTTATAATATAGTTGTTTAGTATGGTATTTTTGTAAATAAAGGGTATTATTGTACATTTTGTAAAAAATAAGTAAGCATTATATTTAATAATTATAAGAATTATTAATTATTTAATAAGTCATTATAAGAATATATTTCAATATTTTTTGTGGAATATACTTTTTGAGGATATTTTCTTCCCTAGGAATCCCAGCATTCAATTGTTTGAAGCAATAAGTTCTAAGAAATTGTCTTGCTTCAACGCAGAATTAATTATTCACATGAAGTCCCTTAACCGAAGAAAAGGCTTTACAAGGATGTATTTTTGAACAATAGCTTTTATTATAATAAATATTTTTATTTTAATACTATTACTAATGTACAAACAAATATTTACGTTCACTACAGTGAATAAGAGTATTGAATGTTGATGTTTGTTCTGGATTTGTCGCTAGCAACCAAACAAGTTAGCGGCATGGTGTCTTTATAATTTTCCCCATGCGTAATGCGGGGTCAAGCCAATTTCATTTTGAAAATTTTCCAAGAAGGTATTGTCTTAAAATAGATAGTCCAGGACTATTTTAACAACTGTAAAAAATAATCTATGGATATTTTTTGTTATACGACAGCACGAGCAAAATGATTTTCTCTGCGAAAACATATGCACCAGCAATGATTATCGGCCGCCTTTAAGTTAACTATATCGTTCTTATTCTTTGCAGTACTTTTATTTCTTTCCAAAGAAAATTTTGTCGGTAAAATGCACTATTTATTTTCTGTCATTTTATTTTGTTCTTCTGTTATGTAAATAACCAACTTAAAATACATATTTCGTAAGCTGAGAAAGTCCAATAGCGTGCGAGCGGTTTCTTTCTATTCAAAACTGTTTAGCGCATGTTACTTTATTATAAAAATCTGATGTGTACACCGCATGACTTCCTTGTACGGAATGTTAAATTATACGCATTTTTTCTTGCATTTCGTTTAAACTTATTGGATTGAATTAAATCTACTTCGCCGACAGCGCATAAACCACAATAGAATAAATGCATTCTTTAAAATTCATTCTAATATTTGTTTACCATAGTTACACTCTGGCGCTAGATTCACTTAACAGTATTATATTTCGTTCATATTATAACTCATAATGCACACAATTTATATCATTTAAAGAATTATCTAATCGTTGCCACATGTTCTATTTAAATATTATAATAAAGCTAGAACGATGTATAAAAGAAATTAAACAAACAAAACAAAAAAGAAACAGTTTTTCACAGACGATTGAGTATTTCTCATTCAATTAATTCAGTTTTCACTTCGCGACAAGGCAAAAATACATAAAAACTTAAAATATCTGTATTAAAAATTACGAAGTAAATCTTAAACACTTACCGTATTTGACGGCATATAAGACGCACCCTTATTTAGAAGGCCACACACATGTAGATGCAGAAAAAGAAGGTATGTGTGTCTAGACCTTTATCCGGGCTAAAAATAGCATTCAGTATTGAAAGTTAACCTGTGTCCTTCACGTATAAGACGCAGGTAACTTTTTTGAGACCAAATTTAGGAAAAATGTGCGTCTTATATGCCGTTAAATACGGTATTTCTTCGAAAAAATTACAGAAAGAATTAAGCATGATTTAATTCGCATTAATAAATGAAGGCGTTATCTTTGTTGCTGCGAAGCTACGTTTCTCTAGATTGGCAACAAATCCACTACCCTGCTGCTTCAAATGTAAACCGGCAATGGCCGCCATAAAAAAAATTATTAGGCTTAGCGGCACTTAAAAGAACTTTAAATTTGATGATAATTCTAAAAATATTGCATACAGATTTACTAAAGGCATAAAAACCTTAATCGGAAGATAAGAACAACATAATTCAATCATTTTTAAAGGAAAATATGTACAATTTACAAACATATAAGAGTAAAGAAACTGAGATCACTGAGCCGAGTAACAGAGTGGATATATATATAAATATATTTATATACGTTATGCGCGGCTGATTGCAACCAAAATACGAGGTGCACATCTACATGTTATAGTAGTCCTATATACAAAATTTCAACGTTCTCAGGTTACTCGTTTTTGAGTTATGCGAGATACATACGTTCGTACAGACGCCACGAAAAATTCTCTTCAGAATTCATTTTAAAGCAGTTTTATAATTTTATCGGAGGAAAAGAGTTTTTTATTCTGTTCTTACGTACAGATATCACGCAAAAGCATCGTTAAATTGCATTTGAAAGCGGTCAAAATGGATATTTTCGTTGAAATATGCTGCCTGAAACTTTTCGCGATTTCAATACTTCCTTTTTACTTCGTACAAAGAAATAAAAAAGGGTTCAAATTGGTTCAAATTGGTTTTTAGCTTAAACATTATTGTCAGTATTAAACATTACACCAATTATGCCAATAGTATTCAATATTAATCGTAGGTTTGTATTCATAAATATAATGTACACAAAAGCGGCAGTAGAATAAATTTATATGAAATTTTATATCATAAAAATTTAGATTAGAATTGTTCACAGCACTCGAAGATTATATGCCTAAAAGGAGTTGCGTCTCGTAAAGGACGTTTAAAGGGAAAGAATTCGTATTGCTTTCACATGAGGAAAAAACAAGAAACCTCTGCAATAAACCCATTTGCTGAGATTTGAATTCCTTCAAGCTTCGTTCAGGCGAGGGCGTAAAGGGCATAAGTGGTTAAAGTCGAGCTCCGTTGCCAAAACAACCAATCTGTGCTACGTCACAAAATCTGGTTTAGGACTCCTGGCATAGGGTTCAAAGTTTTCAACTTTACGCCGAGTTTAGGATAAGCGTCGACCAATCAGAGCGAAGCTAAAACGAAGCGGCGTTCTACAGAAGATTTCGCTGTTACAAAACAAGCAGAGCGAACGCGGGAAATCAATCGCGCAGGAGAACAGTGCGGGAAAGTTGTAGACACATTTACGCATGCGAAAATTTAGCTTCTCCCATTGGCCACGGCTTACACACCGTTCTCGCAAGTGTGAACGGAATTCCCGTATTTTATGCCCTTATGACTACGCCTCTATGCCCCTTACGCCGCCTCAAATTACCAGTCTTTAACGAGCTTACCGATCTTAGCGCTCATGGTCACGCTTAAAAAATTGCTTATGTGTTATAAGAAAAGGGGAACGGAAAAATTTTAAAAAATGTAATAAGAGCACAAATAAGAATTTAATTCACATAAAAGAGCATCCTTTTTTGGGGGTGGATTTACAGAAGATAGTAACGTGTTTTCAGCTGAGTTCATTCATCAGAGAAAAACTTTGCATATAAAACTGTTTTTTGAAATGTTTCACTATACAAGTAATACAAAATGAAGCATAGAAATTTTTTTTTCTCACATGCACCCAAATGCACGCATTACCCTTTCCTGGATTTGAAGAACTCACAGAGAGAGATAGTAGAAATACGGACAACAGATTTTTACTGGTGTCTGACTGATAGCTTTGGGAACAAGTAGTTACTCAAGCTCCGACGCATTCAAATGCGAACGGTTCTCAGAAGCTATTCGAACAAACAGGGCCAACGGGTTTAGTTATACTACATTGCAAAGAAGATAAAAGTGGCGTCCGCTATGTTAGAGGAAAGGCTTTTTGGTGGTAAAATCTGTCAATGCCTATATCAAGGGTTGGCGTCTTATCTGTTGATCTACGTCTGTAAAGAAATACCGCAGAAACATGTGTTCAAAAAAACCATTTTTATACTTCTAAATACTTTCGTCTGACAGCAAGATTTTTAAAAAAAATCAAGTTGTTTTCAATGTAGAAAAAAAAAAAGTAATAAGCTAATTTAAATTGTTTTTCACAGAATCAAGTAGGAAGATAAAATATTATTATATTTTCTTAGAGATTATTTTGCGAGTACTGTTTTTCAAGTTACGAAAATCTCACCTAAGTGCATGTATTTTCAAATCAGATTTATTTAATGCGTAATTTACTAAACAATCGCACTTTCGAATATATAAAATATGCATTAATACATACATAAAAATGAAATAAAATTTGAAAATAATGCAATTTAGGAATTAGTGTATTAAAAATGATTAAAAATTTGTTTTAATATCACTTTTACGTTATATGCATTTATTTTAGTTTTGTAATATGCATTTAAATTTATTTTATTTCGGTATATGCATTTATTAGCCTTTGTCGTCAAATTTTGTCCGATTATTTGAATATGGCAAAGCAAACGGGATCTGTCTGTCTAAGGATAGACAAGTCGCCGTGGTAGGCTTTCTAAGTAAAACTTACTCATATCCATGTGACACATGGGAAAAACTATGCAACCCAAGCATGCAACCAATTTGTTCGTTTTGGTTTCAGTGCGAGTGGAATTAGTAATAATCAGCTGTCTTAGCCAGGTGGGCTCTGATAGAATTTGAAAACCTGATAAATCGTATTTAATAAACATAATATTAGTAAAGGAACCAGATTTATTAAACAAAAATAAAATGCTTATATCGGACATAACTAAATCTCGATATAACACATAACTACACTGATAAAATGGAGTGTTATATCACTGAATTCAAATACTGAACGGAATATACATAATTCTACATATAGAATTATTTTAGCAAATTTCGTTGGGAATGTCTGTCGGCAAAATCCTTATTATATACATCGTTATTTTAAATTTATCGCATATCTCGTATTTTTACTCTTACCTCAAAACACATTTAATTTACAAATAACTTTATTTTTTATTTAAAATGAATAACTTTATTTCCCTATAGAAATTTCTCTTGATCCTTTCAGTTATAGGATAACACGCGCGTAACAATTTTCTCTATACAAATATATACGCTAGTAAGAAAATGCACTTCGACAGCAACTCATTTCGATGATGGTAAAATTTTTCTAAACATAAGAAATTTGTTACTTAGATTCATTTTTTCATTAAACAAAAAACGAAACAGAATGAGACATTATTAAAAATGTTTCATTGACGTTTCATATTCTGAAAACAAGAACATTGCTATAAAATCAAAGAAAAAAAAAAGGAACAGGATGCCTTCGGATGCCTTCGTGGAGGACTTTCTAAGGGGAGTCGGCTTGTGTACATGTTACACATGAGAAAGACAGGAAAGCATCCATGTAGCTAACCCTTTCGCCGGGATTCGGACCCCGGATAGAACTACAAGTATTCCATTGTGGGCTACCTTGGATAACGGAAAAGATCAAAATCTCATAACAGAGGCAAAATGATAGCCTGTATAATACGAAGTTATTGCCATTTCAATAGCATAAAGTGACTTTCGCGACATTTTATTTAGCTCATGACAAAATACACGAGGACTATTTGGTAGTTTGACCTGGATTCAAACCACTGTGAACTGGCTCACCACATCTTTCGTGAATTTACCTATATGTAACACCGGTACGAGATGTTTTCCTTTATAAGGTCTTTCACGAAAGCATACCCTCTTTAAACAGATCGCCCTTTGCGAGCTTTGCCATTAATCTAACAATCTCAAGCGAGGACTCGTAGTCAGAGCACGTCTTCGTGAAGGATATTTAAAATGAGATTGGCTTATATTCATGTTAAATATAGGCAGCAAAAGTCCACGAAAACTGCCAAATAGCCAGCCTATTCGCCGGAATTCAAACTGCCAGTTTCTACTAGGTTGCTGCGAGCTTCTGTTTTATCTTTATAAAAAATCGCAAAGTAATCGCGAACATATAGTTATTGGTTTTTAATTTGGTTTGGTTTTATGTGATTACGGCAAAGCCTCGAGAGCTATCTGCCTAAGAGGAGGGATGCCTTCGTGGAGGACTTTCTAAGGGAAACTGGCTCGTATACACGTTACACGTGGGGAAAATCACGAAAACGCCCTTGCAGCCAGCCCGTTTGCGGATTCGAACCTCAGGCCGGTGTTCAGCAACGTTTACTGATCGGCTGCTGGTAGGCCACAATTATTGAGTATCAACGGATTAACTTTCATTCGTAGTGCTGCTATCAGCATTGACATTTGGAGAGGTTATTTTCTAACGAAATTCTTTTAATGTAATTAATTTAATTCGTTAGCTAATTGTTCCTCTGACTAATTTTTATGCGCAGTATGTAACCCTTCCATACATCAACTGTTTTACTTAACTTGCACTCCATTAATTTTAAGCGATTTTATACCGGTAGATTTCTTTCCAAAAAAGTTCCAAGAAATGCATATGTTTTCCCCTAGATTTTAAAACTAATTTGTAATTCAAATCTTAATAATACATTTTTTAAAAACAAATATTTCTAGAAATTCCTTCGGCATACAAATTTATTCGATTTAATTGAAGTTTTCGAGTAGAATATCTTCTTTCGACATCCAAGAAATTTTTATATGTCAGTTCGCGTTTATAAGGAACACACAGCCACATATACGAGTAGAAAAATCAGGAATGCTGAAAGCACAGTTTTCCTGTTTCAAAGTGTTAAAAGGAAGAATGTGCCATAAAAAACACCGGCACTTGAAATACGAGGGCAAACAAGATAGATGTTTGCAGCATTTTATATTTTTTCCTATTCTTGATTAATCAGAAATTGTAATCAACTTTTAATGCAAAAATAAAATATTTGATTGTAGAATATATGATTTATTAAAAAAGTACGTCTTACGTTACAATTATTATTTTTTCCTGTTTCTGCTAAATTTCGGTAATGTATTGTAACAACGAGCGATTCTGTTTGACTTTCATTTGTGCAAATAACCACAAGGCAAAATGTTGTAAAACAATTTATCTTCATTTACAAGCTTGCAGTCGTCAGAAAGATAACACACACCTGCTGTCTAACAGTGATACTTCATTCTCAGAACTCTTCCGTAAAGTGCTCTTTCCAAACAGACTTCACACCCTATTAAGAGCTTTGTGTCAACTGACAGCCGCCTGCAGAAAGGTAGGGGAAAGAAGACCAGACCGCATCGTCTAAACACGTCTTAAGCAATTTTAGCGAAATTTGGGCTTCTTAAGTATTTTTCGAGCGATTTGAATTTCGTGTAAACACGTCTAAAGCATTTTTAAAGGAAACTCTGAAAACGTTTATACACGTCTTAAGCAGTTAAAGGGCTAGTAGGTATACAGTAATGATAAATCTTAATTTTTTTTAATTGGTTTTCCATTTGGTTTCCAATATGAATTTTCATGAAAAATTACTTCTGAATATTTTATAATGACTAAAATATGAATCCCCATATAAAACTGGCACAAAGAAATTCCAAATTCATACTCTGAAAGTTTAACTATATCCAGTACCTCTTGAAATGAGGGAACAATTTCAGATATAAAAGTTAATTTTTAATTCCATCCAAGTAAATCGTTAGCTCCAGTTGAAAAAATTCTTTACTTCAAGATTAAGTAACTCTAAGTTTTACTTGAGCTGAAGCTTTATAGAGGCTGTTGCGCTTTTTAAAGTGGAGAACGCAAAAATTGAGTGCTTTCAAAATAGCTGCACTTGCACTACGAACACCACGAACGCACGCGCTAAGAAAGAAGAAAATGTCCAACAAGGTGGATTAAAGTATGGCAAGTTCCATATGATATTCTAAAAATCAATAGTTTTATATCCAAACGATTCTAAAAAATTAACAATAATTTAAAGTTGAATGAATATAAAAGGTGACTTTAAACATATTACGAAATACAACTGCGATTATTAAGAAGTACAGTGAAAATTAGAAGTTTTAATAAAATGAATTTAGGAACTTATTGATTAGCAGACTTTTTAAAAATATAATCGTTTATAAAATTATACAGTTAATATTGATTGTTAGTAAGAAAAACTTTTTCACACACTGAAAGAATTGATATAGTCAATAATTGAAAAAAAATAATTATTGAATAAGTTTAAACCATTTTGTTACCTATAACTGAGATTATATAGCTTATTGTATTTATTTGTAACTGAGATTTATATTTAACAGTTAGATAAAACTATATACAGCAACTACAAAAATAGGAAATAGTAAATAAGAGTTATTTAAAAACCAGCTCGATATTATCTCTCCGTTTTTATTACTTGTGTTAAAGTTTAAATCTTACTATAAATAAGATAAAATATATTAAAAAATAACTTTATACAGTTTAGTAAATATACATTTAATGATTCTGAAATTTAAATATTTAAGTATTTGTCTTATATATGCATAACCACGTTCATGTAATTTCATAAATAACCTGTCAACAGAGGCGTGTTATTCCATATTTTATAACTGAGGACTTGAATTTATTGACTTATTTAAAAGAAATCAAAAAAGATACCCTTTAAAGCAATTAGAGAGGTAAAAGTGAATGGCAGACAGATGAAAAGAAACGAAATGCCCTTATTTTGAAAGCGATAAACGTTTGGAACACTATGTGACACAGATAAGTGATAATAAGATAAGTGACTAGGAGAAAGAGCAATACCTTTCGAAATATCAAATGTTTTTGTCCAAATAGAAGGAATGGAGCATGAGATATTACACGGCGTTGAACAGCATAAGAAGGCTGCAATTTTGGAGGCAAATCTGTGCTTTTCTAAACATTTTACATTTAAATATTATCCTTTAAAAATGATTCATATTATCCTTTAAAAATGAAGGCCTGTAATATCTACAAAAGTTCGACAGACTTTTAATATTCACATATGTTATGAAATAGCTTCATAAAAAGTTTAAACATTATTTAAATTTCGTAGATATGGTTGCTCATAAAGTCAACATAATATTAAATTTTATCTACTCAACCTTTTGCTTAAAACACAGAGCTTCAGTCGATGCTCTACTCCACGAACTCACGTCGAGTGACGAAGAAATGCGTCTGATGATAAATGTGATAGATACTCTGCTTCAGGCGTAGCGGCCAGTAATGTACTTGGACGAAATAAAACTTCATAAATAGCCTCACCTTCGAATTTTCGGAAGCCATACAACACGTGTTCGTGACCTATTTAGTATTATAGAAACTGAAAGTTAAATCATATGAGAAATCAACATTACACACATTGGTCCGAAATATGTACGTGATTACACCATCAGAATTACACTCAGTGTCCGAAATACGTACGATATTACACCATCAGAATGGTGCAGATAGAAATTTCTGCCAAAACTGAGTTATAACATCATATTTGAAAAGATGAGATAACATCTGAGAAGAATTATATTTTCTTGGAGAAATTTTGAATTTTTTTAACTTTAGGTTTCATGATTATGGAAATTAAATTCAAAACCTGCATTCAGGAAATGCACAGAATACAAAATGTTTCTGAATTTCCTGAATGAAGTTCCTATTCGCACATCTATCTTATTATACGAATAGGAACATAACATGAAAAACTGCATTCTAAGAAAAGCAGATAAATAACATTTTAAAATACTTACTTCCTCCGACGAGGATATATCCATTTCAGACAATCCTGCTACCTGGTGATTACCTTTCGCATCTTCTCTTAATTCAAGATGTGCTGGTGAAGGATTTAGAAGATCACGAATATTTTCATTATAGATCTACAAGAAACATTTTGATTGAAATCACTTCAAAAATTAAATGAAAAAACATTGTAACTGATATAATATCTTAAATATACATTGACTCTCATATTAGACTACTTCCATTAATGCAGAAATTTTTTCAAATATAGCGTATATATGATAGCTTATACTTGTGCTTTATGGACTTAACTGAAATTACGATGGCTTATTAACTAAATTGAACATCTGGGCTTAAATTATTAACTTTCATTTTGAAACTAGAAAAATAAATTAAGTCTTTACCTTATAGATATTACAACATGAACAAAAGTATTCAACTATTCCGGCTATGTTAATGACAATTTTATGCAAATAACTGGAAATAACACAAAATAAAACTGAAAAGATCGAACAGCTAAAAGGAATACCTGTTAAGGCATTAGGTTTCTCAAACCATGACACATGAAATATTGCCCAACAAAACATTGACACATGAAAAATTTAAAAAAAAAAAAAAAAACTTTTTATGGAAAAGAATGTGCCAGGCCTTCTGAGATGAAAAACACTCAAATAACGGATTTCCTACATAGATAGCGAATACCAAACGATGCCTCATCTGACCAAACTTTGCCTTTTATTTCACTGCATTATCACATACATCATGACAAACAATATATCATAACAAACTTGCATTTCAGATCATTCCCATAAATTGTTCATTAGAATCTTCTTCGCAATTCGCACAGTTCTATAAAAAAATCTTGCTAGTTTTGCCTTTTTTCTCAAAGCAATGTCTAAGTTCAGTTTGTCTTTCCCTAAACAATATTTAACAGAAAACTAATCGAAAGTATTTTGTAAAGTGTATTCAGTACTATCACCAACAATTTTTAATTAGTAAAATTTAAATCTAGCCCTTGTAAATGACAATTCTGTCAATGGGTAATATCTTAAACCAATAATGCGACTTCTATCATATAATGAAAATCCCATAATAATTTCTGAAGAAACTTGTAAAAGTATTTTACAACATATTTCTGAAAAATAATTATCATATTGCATGTGTCTGAAAGTCTTGAAGTGGCAAGTCACGCACTCATGCATTTTCTCAGAAAGGATGTATTTGCTTAAATTTTGTTTTACACCATGCTGTGATATCTACTAAAAATATGGATTTTTTCAGCAATTACACATAGCTGTTAAAGAGAATCATTACCTCAAGGTACGACATGGTGACGTCGTAGATTTTGTGCTTCGTGTTAACTTCTTTAAAGAGATCTTTCAAAGCTCGTACCATGATTCCGGGATTTTCGTCTTCTCCTACCATTGTATACGTCTTACCGGAACCTGTTAAAAATGTTGAATATTATATCAAAAATTTATTTAGATAATTAGAAATTTTTATTCATTAAAGTTACAAAATGGTAGTAAAATCTTAAAACGAATAAAATAGTTTTAGCATAAAAAATCAGTTAATATTATGGAGTATCTTCGATTCCCATTTCTTTCAAATTTCTTTCGAGTTAGAAAACGTATGTCCAACTAAAGTGAATTTAGGCAATAGGAATTTGAGTCTTTTTTCGATGTTCTTTTTTTTTTCGGGGGGGGGGGAAGTAAATTGATCAACCGTAGGATGAAGAAACCCAGATTTTCTTCGTATATCTTCACTTGTAAAAACTGTTACTGCCGGGAGTTGTAAAATAGGTTTTAAATCTCTTAAGCTTTTTGCTCTTCTGGCATGTTCAATCACAAAGTTTATATAAACTATTAACATAAGAACTGAAAGTAAATAAACATTTGAAAACACTGGAAAATATCAAAATGTTTGAATTTATTATTCTTTGTTTTGAATCTGGGAATGGCAATGATTTATAAAGCAATGTAAAATGGAATCATAAGTTTTAAGGCTTTTTTTTGGAAAACAATAAGAAATTATTTTTATTTATTCAAACCCGCGAACGGGCTGGCTGCATTGGCGTTTTCGTGGTTTTCCCCATGTGTAACGTGTATACGAGCCAGTTTCCCTTAGAAAGTCCTCCACGAAGGCATCCCTCCTCTTAGGCAGATAGCCCTCGAGGCTTTGCCATAACCACATACACACACATACACTATTTATTAAAAATTGGTAATACAGTCATTATGATATTATAAGACTTATTATTGCAATCTAATTTTATGATTTTCATTTTGAGAACAGTTTTTATGTTAGTTTTAAAACGTTATGAGATGAAGGGGCTTTAAAGCATGAGTTGTCTATTTTAATTATTGTTTACTTTATTTATTATTTCCAGTTTTATCAATGACATCAACATCTTGATTAATATGATTCAGGAAGGGAAAGAGAATAAATGGCGAATTGAAAAATGGGGGGTGAGAAAAAGTATGCGTATAACGTGGACGCACTCAATTGGTCAATATTTGCAAGTTATTCTTTTGGAAATGACAGTAATCAAAAATAGTAAAAAAAAAAAAAAAAAAAAAAAAAAACATCGTTGAGCAGTAAAAACAAATTTTAGTTCTCTCCGTGCGTTTGACGAGTTAACATCAACATTAAGCAGTCAAAAATGTTTACGTCTACTAGAGCACGATAATTTAATATCAATATTAACACATCAAACAAATTATTCCAGAAAAAAATCATTGGAGATTAAACACAAGGGTTGAACGTTGGAC
Organism: Stegodyphus dumicola; assembly: GCF_044657685.1. NCBI lineage: Eukaryota > Metazoa > Arthropoda > Arachnida > Araneae > Eresidae > Stegodyphus > Stegodyphus dumicola. Next base: position 80,456,923 of record NC_140769.1, on the reverse strand, counting down.
GGTACACAGGTACTTTGGTTTGTCTTTTTATTTTACAGAATTATTCGATTGGTTAGAAAATTGGGGGGGGGGGGTTACTAAGTAAATGATGTCCAATGAAAATATAAAAATTAGTAAAGAAATTGCACATTTTTGCCTAATTTAATAATACATTAAAAACGTACACAAAACTTTATTTCCACGTTAAAATACATACAACATAAAAATTTTCCCGTTACGATTTGATGCAAGTATTACAGAAATATAGTTATCGAGCTGTTTTACACTGAGAAATTTTCCTTCAGCTTGCAGCTAAACTATATTAGAATTTTAAACAGTTTTTAGAACGCGTTCAGAGGTTTGATAGTGTCTCATTTGTTAATAAATTTTTAACTGCAAACATTTTTCTACTCAAAACATCATAGTACAGAAAAAGTGTTCAAAGTTTCAGTTCTTTCCGCTTGCATTCCATACTGTCTCATTTGCTAAACATTTTTATTTTATTGCTCATTTTTTATCAGAAACATAATTTTTTATTTTCACACTTCCGGAATTTCCGGAACACACACTATTCCGATGAGTTTTAAACACAATAATTTCTGGATATAAATAAATTTATATTTAAGAAAACGCCAATTGTATTGTCAAATCTGAAAATGTGTATGTCGTCAACAGTTTTTAAAATAAATAAAAATAATTTTATTAATAAACTAGCTACAGACCCGACGCTGCTCGGGATTTACGCAGAGGGAAAAGGCTTCATTCAGGGGGATGGGTGTAGTCCTTTCTTTCTAAACTTTTAAGGTAGACAATTCAAGCAGACAGTGTTTTTACTCTAATTTTATTTAAATGCGAAGTGCAAAATTTTACCAATCTCGAATGAAAGTGTATATTGGTAGCCTGTATTACTTTCAGGAATAGATTCTTGACGATGTCTTTTGTTCTGTTACACAGCTTTGCCAAACCGATGCTACGTTATAATATGACAGAAGATCCTTTATTTAAAGATAAATTATGAGGCGGTATTTCTAGGGGCTCCAGAGCATTGAAAACGTTTATCGGGCAATACACAGCTTGCTTTACTTCCATTGCTGAATTAATGGACGAGAAGGTTGTAAGAATTATGTTAATTTTATTAACAGTTAAATTTTAAGTTAAAGTTCCTTTCCTGTCAAATTCTTAACTTCAACTTACTACTTCCGGCCAGTACGTAGGTTTGGAATCTTGCTGAATATTCAATGAGGAGGAGCGGTATTTAAACCACGAAGTTACTTTCTGAGAGAGAATCAGAGTTTCTGATTTACGCGCGTCTGCCTTTTTGGCCACTCTCTCTCTCTCTCTCTCTCAAAGCAGTTCTTACGCTCGGCCGTACTAAGGCCCTTGCTAAGCTCGTTGTCAAATAAGTTAAGAGGCCAACTCGATTTGAATCTTGATAGCTTCGGCTATATTTCTTTAGTTAATCTTAGTTTTAATTCTTAGTCTCTTAAGTTCAAGCCCAAGTGTCGGCTTTGTTTGTACACTCCCAGGCGGAGTTTTGTTAAAGCTTATTGGAATAATAAAGGGATAGTTACCCTTCTATCTTGTTGTTTATTGTCACCCGAACTTGAACGATTATTCGCTTATCAGTTCTTAAGATTCTTCACTTCCAACATTAACTTAGAATTACAAAGTGAGGAACTCTACAAGGTGACAAAATTGCACGGGAAGCAAGCATTTCTTGCATGCGTTTGTTATGGCATTATGAACTAATATTTATCTGTCGATCAATTATTGGGAGAGTTGAGTTTTACTTTGCTACCGTATCCTTTTTCGGAAATCAGATTTCGGAAAACTATTTACTTTGGCCAATTTCATCACGGTTTTCGAAATATTCAAGAGACGTTGATACAACGTGCACTTAAAACATTCAACCATCAACTACAAAAATTTACACTTATGAGATTTTTTGAGCACATATGAGTTATAAAGTATGATTTCCTTGCAACTTTACGGTGCAATCGCCGGAAAGAGAGTTTGGGGCGTACGATTAAAAAACGAAACACTAGTATACTGGTAATTACAACAGAAGAAATACCTTTGAATCATTACAGTATTAGTCCAAAGGTTTTAACATATAGGTTCAAAATACTTCATAAATATACGGTTAAAAAGAAAGAACAAACCGATTTTTTTCGTAACCGTTATCTTTAATTTATGCATCTATTTTAGACAAAATGTCATATCTAATTAGGAGTTGCAGGACGACACAAAAAGGGGGGATATAAACTTTCCACTCTTTACAGAGAAGGATGATTGTGATGACAGGGGCGGATGATTCAATTCAGAATGATCTATGCAAAATTACTTTCATAAATTAAATTCTTAATTTCACAGTTAGGCATATAAATTAAATGCAAATGCTTACTACATCAAACCTTGCATTTTATCAAGTAAATTAATGTTATTCTCACATTATTATTATTCTCATAAGAAGAAATCAAGATTGGATATCTTTTCAGAAATCTGATTACCTTTAATAGTATTAAAATTTATCTACAATAATTTTAAATTATTTTGCTTATTACTTTTACATAAATGTACATTTATTGTATATGTTATAGCCAACTTTATTGTATATGTTATAGCCAACTGAATTATTACATCAAAAATTTGAATTTTAATACTGTTTGTATTTATCAATGTCAATTTTATCTTAAATCCGTTTTTCAGCTCCGTTTTATAATCTCTCAAATATTTTCAAATGATGCTCAAATTTTATAGATACCATGAATTATCATTTTATCACCAGAAAAGTGCTATTCATGGCAGAAAAGTCGATGCATACAAAAATTAAATAACTTACCCGTGGCGCCATACGCAAAGACAGTCCCATTGTATCCTTCGACGACATTTTCCACCAAATCTTTCGCCGTCTTCTCGTAAACTTCTTCCTGCAAATAAAAGAAAGTAGTGATTAAATTTATAAAAAGTGTAAATATTTTTTTCCACGTTTCCATTTTGCTTTTATCTGAAAGATACTCATTAATAACTAACAAAATGAAATAATTAAGTATGAAGCCTATCAGAGAAATAAAGAAAATACCTGTTTAGTCTTTTCATGTCATCTAAATAGAAAGGAGACGGAGTGTTTACTATTACCAAATTAAATTACAGTCACCCTTTGAAAATTTAAAAAACGGTATTAAAAAAAATTGAAAAACCTTTTAATAATAAATTAATTTGGAAATTTTAGTGCAGAAAATCACGGGTGCACTAGGAAATATGAACAGGGTCCATAAGCAAAAATAAGAAAAAGCAAATATTCATATTTTATCATTTATTCATATTTTATCATTTTTTAAATAAAAAAATCTTATGTATACGACACATGACTTCTTTGTAAGGAATATTAAATTATAGGCATTTTTCTTCTATTTCATTTAAAATTATTGGATTGAATTAAATCTACTTCGCCGACAGCGCATAAACCACAATAGAATAAATGCATTCTTTAAAATTCACTCTAGTATTTGTTTACCATAGCGACACTCTGGCGCTAGATTCACTTAACAGTATTATATTTCGTTCATATTATAATAACTCATAATGCACAAAATTTATATCATTTAAAGAATAGAATTATCTACTCGTTGCCACATGTTCTATTCAAATACTATAATAAATCTAGAATGATGTATAAAAGAAATTAAGCAAACAAAACAAAAAAGAAATAGTTTTTCACAGACGATTGAGTATTTCTCATTCATTGAATTCAGTTCTCACCTCGCGAGAAGGCAAAAATACATAAAAACTCAAAATATCTATATTAAAAATTACGAAGTAAATCTTAAACACTTATTTCCTCGAAAAAATTCCAGAAAGGATTAGGCATGAATTAATTGGCAATAATAAATGAAGGCGTTATCTTTGTTGTTTGGAAGCTAAGTTTCTCTAGATTGGCAACAAATCCACTAGTGTGCTGTTTCAAATGTAAACAATCAATGGCCGCCATCAAAAAAAGGCTTAACGGCACTTAAACAACTTTAAAATTGTTGATAATTCTAAAATTATTACATACAAATTTACTAAAGGTATAAAAACCTTAACCGGAAGATAAAAACAATTTAATTCAATCATTTTTAAAGCAAAAAATGTACACTTTACAAACATATAAGAGTTAAGAAACTGAGATCACTGAGTCGGGTAACAGAGTGGATATATATATAAAAATATTTATATACGTTTGGTGCGGCCGATTGCAACCAAAATATGCAGTGCACATCTACATGTTATAGCAGTCCTATATACAAAATTTCAACGTTCTGAGGCTACTCGTTTTTGAGTTATGCGAGATACGTACGTACGTTCGTACAGACGCCACGAAAAATTCTCTTCAGAATTCACTTTAAAGCAGTTTTAAATTTTTTTTTTTTTTTGAAGGAAAAGAGTGTTTTATTCTGTCATTAGGTACATATATCACGGAAATACATTGTTAAATTGCATTTGAAAGAGGTCAAAATGGGATATTTTCGTTGAAATATGCTGCCTGAAACTTTTCGCGATTACAATTCTTCCTTTTTACTTCGTACAAGGAAGTAAAAAGGCTTAGCGGCACTTAAGCAACTTTAAAATTGTTAGTAATTCTAAAAATATTGCACACAGATTTACTAAAGGCATAAAAACCTTAACCGGAAGATAAAAACAACATAATTCAATCATTTTAAAGCAAAAAATGCACAATTTACAAACATATAAGAGTACAGAAACTGAGATCACTGAGCCGGGTAACAGAGTGGATATATATATAAATATATTTATATACGTTTGGTGCGGCCGCGTGCAACCAAAATACGAGGTTCACATCTACATGTTATAGCAGTCCTATATACAAAATTTCAACTTTCTGAGGCTACTCATTTTTGAGTTATGCGAGATACGTACGTACGTACGTACATACGTTCGTACAGACGCCACGAAAAATTCTCTTCAGAATTAATTTTAAAGCAGTTTTATATATATATATATATATATATATTTTTCTTTTAGGAAACGAACTTTTTATTCTGTCCTTACGTACAGATATCACGCAAAAACATCGTTAAATTGCATTCGATAGCGGTCAAAATGGATATTTTCGTTAAAATATGCTGCCTGAAACGTTTCGCGATTACAATACTTTCTTTTTACTTCGTACAAGGAAATAAAAATAAAAAATACTTTTATAAGAATTATGATATAAAAATTACGAAATTTATCTTTTTATACGTTACCTAAGACCCTATAATTATATCAACTAAATGTTTACAGTAATTTAAAAATAAAACACAAAACGTTTGATTTAATGCATGGGCGAAATATTTAAATTAGCATAATACTAAAAATGAATTTTCTTTTAGGAAAAATTTCTAATGTTAATATTGAACAACGAATATTAATATGTGGACTGACTAGAGAAGTTCTCAGCAACGAGTTTTTTTCCTTCTCGACAAAAAGGTAGATATTATTCATAGAATGGTATTGACTTCATATTCGAGAAAAAGATAAAGAACGAAATACATTTCATGTTCGAGAGGAGGAAAATTACTGTCTAACTGAGATTTCGAAAGAACTTTGCCCATCCCCCTGAATGAAATTTCTTCATTCTGCTTAAAGCCCAGGCATCGTCCGTTACTTCAACTAGTCTATAATAAAGGTTTCTTAAGATATAAATGTGCTATCTTGAATGACTTTCTTTTGGAATAGCGTTTCTCCGTGTATATAAAAACACATTAAAAAATAAATAAAAGGCTCAAAAACATTCTTATCAAAGGGATTACATCTTTTCCTTTGCCTGAGATAGTATGAATTCTTTTGTGCTATACATTTCGAAGCAGTTTAAAAAGTACTTGCTTCATTCAAAGGTAATGTCGTTCAGTTGGAATGAAACATCACTCGCCGCAATTACATTACTAGTGCTTTTTTTCCATGCTTTACTTTGTGAATTATCCTTTTTTCCACACATTCTTTTATCCATTGATTCATGCGACTTTGCTTTGATGTCTTACTTTCCTTAAACAGCAAGGCTGCAGTTGCAGCTATATTGTTTTTTCTTAACCTAGAATATACCACTGCTATGTTATATGCTTATTTAATAATGCATTAAGGACGTGAAAATTTGGTATAAAAGTATGAAAGAATACCATCATCTTCTAATATAGAAATTTTTGAATCATCTGAAAATTTGAATAAAGCAGGATAGTTAATATTTTTTTCTGCTTATATTTTTTACCTTTATTTCCCATGAAAATAAAAACAATTCATTGAATAATGAAATTTTTCTCGCAAGGAATATTTTCTATTTTTTAAATTTACTTTTCTCAGAATATCATATCCATTAAGTCATGCATGAAAAATTTCCTTTCTGGAAGGTATGTAATAATAATGATGATGATTAAAAAAGGATAAAATAGCAATTCATGAAACGCTGCTTTGATTAATAATTAGCTTTATGATAACTCTTTTTTGCGCGTTTTACTTTTTATCAATCTTCACTAGAACGCAAATTAAGTTAAATTTTAATAACAAATTCAAATCTTACTTAGAAAGTGTGGATTTGGCAACGCTAATAATCTCTTTTCCACACGATTCGATTATGTATTAGATGAAAAATTCTTTCTTTCTGTCCAGAAGGTGTTTCGTAAATAATTATTTAGCTTTTAACATTTTAGAGCTAATTATATGTGAAGTCTAACGTTGAAGGCTAAAACTGATTGTGTACTGATAACATAAATACGTTATGTTAATTTTAATCTCGCAAGTAGCGGTGGACATCTTGCGGTAAATTTGGAGCTTTGTTTATAGATAACAAGTAGTAGTAATTAATCTTTATTTGAGTTTCATCGTTGTGTATTATTAAAAATCAATTTATACAGAGTGATTCAAAAATATCTGGCACAAATACAAAGGCCGAGAGAGGGCAGAAAAATAAGGATATTTTGTAATGAAATGTGTGTGCAGAAATGATGCGTTGAAAAGCACAGAACAGCCTTTGCTAAAAGAGATCTGCTGCCGTAAATTGTCATTTCTTGTGAGGATCTTGAGTGATATGCACTGCTACACGAATGCGCAGCTCGTCAGCACGCATTTAATCTATGGAACTGTGGTTGAAACGGGGCAAATATTCAAAGGAAATGCAGAAAAGGATTGAAGAGTACCTCTTTTGAACAGCTGATCTGTTTCCGCCCATAGCCGCATAGATGAAATACATGTCGTAGCGCTCCGCATTGGAGTAGCAATACATATTACTCGAAATTCGATCAAAAATGATAATATACGTCATCAGAACTCTTTTAATCTACCTCTCGAAGCGCCTTGTAGCACCTCAAAGCCTCACTTTTATATCACATTCCACTACGAAGTTTGCTGATTTCGGACACCCCCTATATTTTCCTTTACATTTTTTAATCATCTTGCATCTGCCAATATACAAGAGTAATTCAACTGAGCAAGAAACATTTAGGCAGTATAAGGGAGTTCAGCTAAGCCAAACCTTATTTACAAAGTGGTAACCTCTACATCAGCATTTCAAATACTATTTACAGCGAAACATTGGTGTTTCTCAGATCCTCACTAAATATTCCGTGAAAAATTATGCAACTGAAATTAAAGAACAACGACAAATTGAACTTTTATGTATTTAACGCAATTATAAAAACTCTTCAAAATTTAAAGAAAAAACATAAAACAAAGAAGTTTTCAATATCACTTTAGTATTTTAAAAGTTCCAGTTTTCTTTGGTTTTTTCATTCCTTTTTTTACTTCCTTGTACGAAGTAAAAAGGAAGTATTGTAATCGCGAAAAGTTTCAGGCAGCATATTTCAACGAAAATATCCCATTTTGACCTCTTTCAAATGCAATTTAACGATGTATTTCCGTGATATATGTACGTAAGGACAGAATAAAACACTCTTTTCCTCCAAAAAATTATAAAACTGCTTTAAAATGAATTCTGAAGAGAATTTTTCGTGGCGTCTGTACGAACGTATGTATGGACGTACGAACGTATCTCGCATAACTCAAACACGAGTAGCCTCAGAACGTTGAAATTTTTGTGTATAGGACTGCTATAACATGTAGATGTGCACGTCGTATTTTGGTTACAATCGGCCGCACCAAACGTATATAAATATATTTATATCTATCTAATATTAAACGTATATAAATATATAATATCCACTCTGTTACCCGGCTCAGTGATCTCAGTTTCTTTACTCTTATATGTTTGTAAATTGTACATTTTTTGCTTTAAAAAAGATTGGATTATGTTGTTCTTATCTTCCGGTTGAGGTTTTTATGCCTTTAGTAAATCTGTATGCAATATTTTTAGAATTATCAACAATTTTAAAATTGTTTAAGTGCCGCTAAGCCTAATAATGTTTTTGATGGCGGCCATTGCTCTTGTTTACATTTGAAACAGCAGGATAGCGGATTTGTTGCCAATCTGGAGAAACTTAGCTTCGCAACAACAAAGATAACGCCTTCATTTATTATTTAAATCATGCTTAATCCTTTCTGGAATTTTTTCGAGGAAATAAGCATTTAAGATTTACTTCGTAATTTTTAATACAGATATTTTGAGTTTTTATGTATTTTTGCCTTGTCGCGAAGGGAAAACTGAATTAATTGAATGAGAAATACTCGATCGTCTGTGAAAAACTTTTTCTTTTTTGTTTTGTTTGCTTAATTTCTTTTATACATCGTTCTAGCTTTATTATAATGTTTGAATAGAACATGTGGCAACGATTAGATAATTCTTTAAATGATATAAATTTTGTGCATTCTGAGTTATAATATGAACGAAATATAATACTGTTAAGTGAACCTAGCGCCAGAGTGTCGCTATGGTAAACAAAGTGAATTTTAAAGAATGCATTTATTCTATTGTGGTTTATGCGGTGTCGGCGAAGTAGGTTTGATTCAATCTAATAAGTTTAAATGAAAAACAAGAAAAAATGCGTATAATTTAATATTCCGTACAAGGAAGTCATGTGGTGTACACATCAGATTTTTTATTTTAGCTTAATTCGTAATTAAATATAGAATCTTTACTAATGCTAGCTAAATTAGTGACATTATTTTTATCGTTAAAAGTACCATTTTTTAAAAAAATGAATACTGTATTTTTCCGCGAAGATGCTGATATACCAGAAAATTCAAATTTCACTTGCTATTTCGCGAACAATTTTCTATCCGTAAAATTCCTTTAAATTTTACCTAATATTTGAGTCGTCATTTTCTTAGTGCTGAGGAGCGTGAATGAGCTCGATGAATACAGTGTACACTGCGGGGAGGCAGGGGGACAGTTCTATATCTCTCGTTCTACTGGGCCGACTGACGAAATTCAAATTACGTTTTTCCCGTCTCGAAAGCGCGACTTAAAATATACATTAGATTTATGTATAGCATTGTTTTAACATGGGGATTTTGACACAAAATCGGAATTTTTCTGAAATAACGTACAACTCTTTTTCATATTTTGATTCTACGCCTCAAATTATGCCTAAGTATTAAATTTTGTACGTATTTAATGTATAATTTGGTGCGCAATGTACGGAGAAATTCAAAAATTGATCTTTGCGATTTTTTTTCAGTTTGCCCCAAGATTAATTCTCTTGGTGGACTTCTTAATATATAGCAACCTATTTTCCTTTCCCTTCTATTGTGAAGGAGCCGAAATAAAGTCACATCGTTCCCTACCTTTTTACATTGTGCATCAGCGGAAATAATTTTAACATAGTGCGTAAATCACATTTCATGTAATTATCGCTTTCAACAAATGTGCCAAATTTCAAAACGCTCTAATATATAAATTCACGTATATCTTCGGAAATTTTGAATAAAAATACTGTACTTTTTTTGCAGGTATACTTAGAAATACATCTACTTTAAGATGACGGTAAAACATTTATGCATTATAATTCAATTTTGTTTTCGAAAAATTCATAAAAATTATTTAAAAATACAAATTTAAAAATAAATCATAAGAAATGGACGAATTTTATTTGGAATGAATCTAAATTTCGAAAGGTAAAAAGAATAATGAAATAAATTTAATAAAAAAAGATATATTAATAAATATATACCAATCTCAATTATTTTTTTTTCCAATGTCAGATTGTGAACAATTACAAATGTAACCCAGTCCATCAATCTATACAAGGCCGGATGTGGTGGTCTCTTTATTATGGAGGCACCTAATAGGTAGGCCACCATCGGCTTTTCTATGAAGGGATGGACAGTTACAACCATGCCTTCGCCGAGATTCGAACCCAGACCCTTCGGCATCGCAGTCAGCTTCCCTGACACACTATACCGATTGGACCACTTCTTAATTAACACTGAGGAGCTAAAATCTTGAGAGCTAATATTTTAAAAACTACTCGTACGATTTTTACAGAACTTGGCAGTTTTGCGTAATTTGAGTCGTAGAATTGAAATATGTAAAAAAATGGTATGTCATTTCATAAAAAGTCCCATTATGTGTCGAAATATTAATATTATAATAACGCTATATATAAATCTAATACATATCCTAAATGAGGCTTTCGAGACATGAAAAACGCAAGCTGAATTTCGTCAGTCGACCCAGTAGAACGGGAGATATAGAACTGCCCCCCTTTTTTTTGCTCAATTAATATGTTCATTCTAATGTAGATTTTTTAGGGTAACAGTTTTTTTATTGTTGTTGTTGTTGTTATTATTGTTTAATATGATATTTTCTACCTCCTTTTCGAATGCCTTTGTGGTGTAACGGTAGCGCACTCGTCGCGTATTAGATTGTTACGTACATTGAGCGTTTTGCGTATACAACTGTACGCAAGAATTGCGGAATTAATGTTGCAGCTCGAAGAAAGAGTAAATTGCATCTTGATGAAATTAACTTGTAAGGATTATGTTAATTTTATTAACAGTTAAATTTTAAGTTCCTTTCCTGTCAAATTCTTAATTTCAACTTACTACTTTCGGCCAGAACGTAGTTTTGGAATTACTCTGAATACTTAATGAGGAAGAGCGGTATTTAAACCGCAAAAGTTCTACTTGCTGAGTTAGAGAGAATCAGAGTTTCTGATTTGTGCGCGTCTGCCTTTTGGCTACTCTCTCTCAAAGGTGTTATTACGCTCGGCCATACTCAGGCCTTTGATAAGCATCGTAGTCAACTAGAGTTAAGGGGCCAACTCGATTAGAATCTTGATAGCTTCGGCTATACCTCTTTAGTTAATCTTAGTTTTAGTTTATTTCTTAGTCTGTTAAGTTCAAGCCCAAGTGTCAGCTTTGATTGTACACTCCAAGACGGTGTTTTTTTAAATCTTATTGGAATAATAAAGGATTAGTTACCTTTCCATCCTGTTGTTTCTTGTCACACGAACTTAAGCGATTATTCACTAACTAGTTCTTAAGGTTTAATTTACTTTTGACTACAGTTACACAGTAACACGGTGTAAACCTCACAAACTAATCAGTAACTTCCACTTCTGTATTTTCACATAAATTTCTCATTTTTCATTGTATCCAATTTATTTTTCAACTAACAAAAGAATATTGAATATAAAAAGATTGAATGCAATATTTCTAAAAAACAGTAGTGTAATTAAAGGAAAAAATTTAATTGTTTCTTTTGCGTCCTTAGTTGTGCTACATAAAGGGCTTGACGATAAAAGAATACCTGGCATAATTTTTTTAAAATTCGGATAAAGAGCTCATATAATCCGCACAATCGATTAATCGAAGCTCAGATAATTAAAGTTATTTTTTATTAAAAAGGGATTCATTGCTTTTTTGTTGATTACTTACTACTCAATTGCTACAAAATTTCACGTATGTAAATATTTTGATAGAACTCTTTTATGAGTATTCATTTTACGAGGCCCGCAAAATTTCACAGTTAATTATAGTTATTAGCCATGTGTGGACAATAAAACCAAGTAATATGGAACAATTTGGTATGAAACTAAGTATTATAGTTTTTTAGAACAATAAGCAGATACGAGTAATAAAACAGCGTAATATAAAACCACTTATTATTACCTAGATATTTTAATATCTTTCAGAATAGCAAGTGGACAATAAAACATCCATAATATAATGTAACCGAAGAATATTTTAATGTCTATTTCATGACACTCTTCAGAAAAGCTAATTTTAGGTTTCTCCATGTCAGATTGCGTCCACCGAAGTTAAAAGAAAGTGCATTAACCAAGGGCTAACAGATAAGAGTTATTTAAATAGCTTATTAAAAGTTCCAAGTTCATCACTGACGACAAAACAGGGTACGGTTATAGAGAGGCCATATGTTCCGTCTAGTAGATTAGACAGCTGTCTAATCTACTAGATTTATTAAGTGAATACAAGTGAAAGTTTATACTTGAAAATAAGATTCTGTTATATTAAATACTGCTAAAAAATTATTGGGTTCGACTGGCCTTTATACATAGAAAAGAGCTTCTTAATTCTGAAATCAGTTTTTTAAGCGTTTTATCATAAGAGTTTGGTCTTGCCTCTTTAAACAGTTACTTAGTAAATGAGTAATTTAAGAAAAACTGAAATCTCCTTCAAGTAAAATGCTATCATTTGAACCGAAATGACTAGATTTTTCCGAAGCCAGAAGAGCAAAAGAGTTTTGCCAAATAATAATTACAAATGTAATTAAAAACTTTGTTTTGAAGTACTATATTACTATTTCAAATGTTTAATATAACATTTGACCTCTATTATTAAATAATGAAGAATCTGTACGTGTTTGTGTATATTCCTTGCATTGCAGAAACATGAAGTCACCAAATTTTCAACACGCGTAGTCTTCCACGCGAAAATGTGGCGTCTCGGATCTTTTTTTGAACTTTTTTGAATTTTGAAATTTTTTTATTTATATAATATTTTGTGCTAATTTAATGAATTTATTAATTAAAAAAATTCAACCACATAAAAGCAATGTGTTGCCATTCAACAAAAAGTAAAACATTTATGCTTAAATTTAATCAGAAAACGCAGCGATTTAAAGGAAATGCGTTGCCACTCAGCAAAGCGTAAAATATCTTTCAAATTTAATCAATACACTCAGCTTTTTAAAAGGCATGCGTTACCACTGTCCCAAATAAAATACATTTATCTTCCACGCGCCTTTTGGCAAAGCGTAAGATATTTTTTAATTGAATTCGTCTGTTATTATATAAGAAACTAAGCAGTTGAAAACGAATAAACATATTTCTTCATCTCTATTATTACTGATTACTAACTAGATTTGGGATGTTACACTACCTGAACTCCTTAAAATCATTATAAAACTTTTCTTTTTTTATAATAACCACCCGCTAGCATGGCCAGCCGTCTAAAGTAGTTGTTCAAAGAAAGAAAAAGTATATATATGTAATGAAATCAAATTTTAGAAGCACTGATGTAAGAACACTGAGATGTAGAAGAGCAGCAATGTTGTTTAGCGTGGATACTTGATCCATATTAAAGAGGAAGAATTCTGATTGCGTAGTATGCTAATATGTGAGATCGTAAAGACTAAGACCTTGGCAGTTGAGGTGGTTTAAATTCCACTTTTATTTGCAATTGGCATTTGCGGCCACAGTTCACTTGCCACTCCAATCGTGCCTTATTTAAGGAAATTTATATTTTTGATATTATCGCGATAGGAAGCGAGTACAAAGAAACAGCTACCAAGCAGCACAGAAGTTCAAGCTGAAAGTGGCGTATTTGTGGCCATATTAGCTGAAAGTGCCGCTGAGAGTGGTGCTGTATGCTCGGAAAGAAGAAGGTTTTGGTTTAGTAGAAAAGTTTCTGTTCTCAAAATTGTGAATTTAGGTTCCGAACTAGTTACGTCATAGCGTTACGCAAGCCATGTGAGATGGATTAATATAGAAATGGCGCATTCCAGAGAAGTTATTACGACTTTTAGAATAGACAGGGAGAATTAAGGGGAATTAAGGGGTTAGTTTAAATTATAACTTTGATTTACATATTTTATCTTACATATATATACATATGTGGGATACGCTTCTTTTTATAAGTAATAATGGCAAAGCGCTCACCAGAAAATCACGTGATCAATTTTGGCAGACGAGAAGCTAGACGGGAATGATGATGAAGTTTGAAAAACCAAAAAGAACTCTAATTTTTTTTTTATGGTGTGATTCCGCTTAATATGATCTTATTCGTTTATATGATGCCATGGACAGACCTTTTTTCTTCTTAGTATTTCATTTTATGTGTTATCTTCATGTTAATTACGTTCGCGTGTTTTCGTCATTAAATTACTAAATGTCACTACCGTTTTCATCAATAGGACTGTTCCTATAGCTCGTAAATACAATGACATCTTGCATAGGGTTTGGCCCCTTTGAACTCTCACCTCATTAACCCTAGACTCTAATTAAAATCCTGTGGAATAGCATAATTAAAGTACCCCTTGGTGTCTGTCATCGAACACAGAAGCAAACTGCTGCAGCTGCCGCCATTGCTGTGATGAATCGAAACTGTAAGTACAATGTTTGAATTATTTCAGGAAAACTTTTCTGTTGTTTGATGATAATTTTATTTGATGATGCTCACTTGATGCTTCTTTGATGAATTAATATCATTTTTAAAAACACTTAAGTCATTTGATGCTCATTTTATTTGATGATTCTCAGTCAATGTTGATATGACGAAAAAATATTAAATGGGAACGAAAGGTGTTTAATTGAATAAACGAAAGGTATTTAATTTTGACGAAATGTGATAAATTGAAGATTGGCGAAAAGTGTTTAATTTAAGTATTGTTTTGAAAGGTGTTATTTTGAAATGAGTGTTATTTTGAAGAATTGTTTGATGTACATTTTAAATTGTTGCTAGTTCAACGATTCTTTCAATCGTAAGTACTTTCATTTTTAACCATCAAACTCTTTTGCTCATTTCTTTTGATGCATATATTTTGAAAGTGTTATAAAATGTTATTTGAAGTTGTTTAAAGCTATTTTGATATAATGTCTCGTGTAATTTTATTTTCTATTCTTAAGGTATATTTTAGAATTTCTTTGAATGTAGAATTTTTGAGTTTGTGTGATAATTTGGTGAAACTGATAAATAATGGCCACCATTAATGATTATCCCAACATTTCATCATTAAAAATTGCCAGTACACAACAAATCAACTCTTACATCGTTTACTTTTTGTCACAGATGGCATAGACAAAATCGCACTCGATTGCTTAAATTTTAAGGATATTCCAAACCATTTAACATAGAAGATACAAAGCTAAACATAATAAAAGAATTTTCACTCACGGACCTAATTGCGATATGTGATTTACTACACTTAGAATTTTCTACTGACATTGAGAAGTGTGCTAATACAATCCTTACGAGTCTTACTGACATCTCACTATTAAAATTAGATTTGTCTGACGTTAGTGAAGTTGATAACGAATTTCTGTTGGAAAGTTCACCCCCCCCCACGGATATCGTCGCAAAAGCGAGCATTACTCACACACCAGATAAATCTTTATGCAAAGAAATGGAAGGAAAAAACTCTGTTTTGATAACTCGACTGGAAATTTATTATTTTCGGATAATAGCAAGTATGCTCTGAGTGTTTGTTTTCAATGTTTTGGTCTGAAAGATATTTTCGAACTGATTAAACCTTTTTCCTCTCGTGATTCTTACAAAGGTGAAACTTTTATTTCAGACATTGCTGACATTTTTAATCTCTCTCAGATAATGAATCCTGTTTACCAAGTACGTTTTGGTAAAAAAATGTCTAATAGGTCCAGCTTTAATAAGATTAAATTTGTGGAATTACTTATTGAGAGCAATTAAAGCACCATTTGTTAGATGAATTTTCGGATAAAATTAACAGCTTTCTGTTGCATCAAATAATGGAATCTCGTGGTATGAAACCATTCGAAACCTTACAAGAATATGTTTTGGCCATGAGAGATCTCGAGAATAAAGGTTCTATTGATGATTATTTTCTGATTAAATATATTATAAACGGTATCCCTGAGTCATTAAACAATAAATAATTTTATACGGCTATAAATCCCTTCCTGAATTTAAAGAAAACCTGAAGAACTACCTTTGTCAACAATAGGACTGTTCCCATAGTTCGTAAATACAACTACAAGTACTACCTATATATATATATATATATATATATATAATGATTTTAATAAGCCCAGCTAATGTAATTTTCCGACTCCCTAGTAATTAATAATAATTGGAATTAATCTGCCTTTATTGCTTTTAAATCACTTAAATTAATAATTAATCAATATAATGTTTTAAAAGTGTACAATGTGCGTGCCGCTAAAACTCAGAAACGAGTTCTGTTGCGATCAAGGGAATTATGCAGTGTGGTATTCCTCTATCTCCCATCCATGAAGAAGGTTCCCGTTTATATCTGAAGGGCGAGCGTTTGAAGATTAAGGGCTGGAAGTTTCGCCCTCTAGAAATTTCTAGAACAGTTCAGAGCATTTGAGGGCATTCCACAACATTCCAAAATATGTCGTAACATTCTGGAAAGTTATAGAATGTTCGGGAATAGTCTAGAACGTTCGGGAGCATCCTGGAATGTTCGGGAATAGACTAGAACGTTCGGGAACATCCACGATCATTGTGGAATATTCCAGAATACTCTCAAATGTTGTGGACTGTTCTAGAATAATGTGAACTATTCGTTTATGGGTGAGATTACCTATTGATAGGGATATGTAAAGCAAGATCCGTCGCGGGTTCGAACGTCAGTTTCTTATCAGTGAAGTGCAGTGAGTGAATAAAAGCAAACAGCGAAGTGTGAGTAATCAAAATGATACAGTGACTGAATATAAATCGACAATAAAGTCTGAGAAGTGTGTAAAGTGTACTTAGTGTATTTTTGAATAAAATGTTGATTTTTTAGAATGCCTAAACGTAAAAGAGGAAGAGATCTTGCCAGTTTTGAAGCAAAACCTCGAAACCAAAAAGAACAGCGAAGAAACGAAACAGTCGAAGAGCACGAAGCACGTTTATGTTCCCATCGAAGGAGAATGAGCACCGTCAGAAACAGAGAAACCGAAGAACAACGAAATGAACGAATTGAAGAAACAATAACTGAGACACAATCTTAGAATAAAATACTGCGAACGCAAGCCACTCATGAAAATATCACCCTACGAGAAACGCGGACAAGGACAAGTAAATAGTGCAACCTAACAAATGAAGCATTCCACTACGATCCGAAACGGAATATAACAAACACGAACACGTCGTGATCGGATAAACGGATAACGTCTGTCAATTTCGCAACGCGAAAGAATTCAGTAGGAATCTGTTGCATGAATGGGAAAATTCGATTACCAAAACCGGAAACACCTTAGCATCTCAAAACACTTTCTTCAATATATAAAAGCGTACAACCCGTGCTTCCAAATGACTTCTTTCGTTGTCCAGAACATTACAATACTTGCGAGGAAACTCTGAAGTGATGGGAGGTGCTCTACACATACTCTCAGGAGATTTTCGACAAACACTTCCAGTTATCCCCAAGTCAACAAAAGGAGATGAAATCAATGCATGCTTAAAAAAATCACATCTCTGGCCACACGTACAAATATGCGACTAACAAAAAATATGAGAGCTGAAATATCGAAAGACGAAACAACAGCATATTTTGCTCAAAATCTTTTACAAATAGGGGAAGGCATTTATCCTACTGACCAGACGACCAGCCTCATTGAACTCAACAGTGATTTCTGCAATATAACCACTACTGAAAACGAAGTCATCAACCAAATTTATCCAAACGTTGTTCACAACTATACCAATCCGGAGTAGCTATTTCAAATGGAAATTTTGGTAACTAATATTGTCGACGAAATGAACTTTAATATTCAAAAGAAAATTCCCGGTGAAGAGAGAATATACAAAGCAATTGCCACAATGGTAAACGTTGAAGAAAGTGTTAACCTACAGAATTTTTAAACATTTTGCAAATACCAGGAATGCCATTACAATGCCTTCGACTGAAAATTGGATTTCCGATGATACTACTCAAAAATTTCAACTCACCAAAACCATGTAATGGAACAAGGATAGTCGTCAAACAGCTATCGAATAACATCTTCGAAGCCGAACTTATGACTGGAAATGGCAAAGAACACACCGTATTTATCTCCAGAATAAAACTTATATCTGCTGAACTGCCATTCCAATTTAAAAGACTGAAATTTAATCAAATTTATTTTAGAATTAACAAAGCGCAAGGACAAACTTTAAAGCATTGCGGCATCAACTTCAAAGACTTTTGATTTTCTAATGGTCTATGCGTAGGTTACTTTCGAGTAGGAAATTCGAAATATTTATACATATAAAACCCAGGATAACAATATCAAAAATGTTGTTTATAAACAACAATTGAAAATAATTAGAATATGCTTTCAATAAAAAAATTACCTCTTATATTTTAAAGTTTATTCATTTATTCCAACTACCACACAATCTCATATCAACTCCCTGAGTGAAGCCGGGTACCCTAGCTAGTAAGAGAATAAATAAAAGAAAAATTAAACATCTTACGCTTTTTTGCTAAACAAGATAAAAATATTTTAAATCGGGCGGCAAATCATTTTCTTTAAATTAATGAGTCTGTTGAGTAAATTTGGAAGAGAATTCCGTTTTCCCAAGTGGCTATATCGCTGAGTTTTCTGATTAAGCTTGAAACATTAATATCTCCCGCTTTGCCGAATTGCAAAGCTTTAATATAGCTAAGTTTTTTTTTATCAAAAGTTCATTAAATTCGCAGAAAATACGAGATAAATAAAATAATTATCGAATTCGGTGTAAGACACAGACTTTGCCGTCTATCGTGTCTGCACATAATACAGACACGTGAGTTATGTCGGTGTTACAGTCCTCTTGTATGGATGATAGCAGAGACAGAGAATAGAAATTTCCAGATAACATCCTTTGAGCTGTGCCGATTTAAACTGCGATGGTGTTAGGCAAAACATTATATTGTCACAAATATTGTACAAGGTCTATAACTAATCATAAATGCAATATTTTCATTCGTTCACGCATGATGCTTCGGAGGCATTTAGGTGATTGGAATAAAAAGCTCATGATGTTCTATGGGTTTGCTGAAATGCATATATCCGTATTAAAATATTTATACTGGTGTTAATCTTTCATGATGTGCAATGCTTTGATGTAGACTTCCCAGATGATTTGTAGCAAAAGTCATTAGTGTAAATTATAGGATTTAATCAGGTCACAAAAATATACTGTAAAGCAACAACAACTTCCAAATAAACATATAACAAACGATTCTTTCTAATATAAGTTATTACATTTAAAATATTACCTTTAAAATATTAGTAATATTTCTGAAAGCGTACTCAATTCATCATCCAGAATCAATACAACGCCTTTGAATACCAAACAAAACAGAAGGAAACCGAATTATTTTTTTCTTGTGAAGTATGAAGATGACGTAACAAATATTACATTCATTACATATTTAAATATCAGTGTGGGAACGAGTGGGTGTGGCTTGCTAGTGCACGTCATGGAAACCCACAAAATATTTATCCGATTGCTCTCACAGCCACTTGAACAGCTGTTGTATCGATTTCATAGGAGGCGATGGGACGACTAGCACCATGATTGCTTTGCTTTAAATATATTGAGTTCGTTTGACCCAATTGATTTTTGAAATGAATATAAGATAATAGTTTACGTTTCTGAACTATTATTTTTAATGCTTCTCGGCCACGGAACACATCTGAAGTTGCCATACTTTGTTATAAAACGCCTTTAATCAAATACAGAATGCATTTTACATCAAAAATTCTCTACCTTTTTGACCCAAAACATACATTTAAAACTAGCAATCTTTAAATTTAAACTGCATGTGCGGTTTCTCAACATTGTGGAGAGAGTTTAAGTTGCAAATTAAGTTTATGCAAGACATTTAAATATTTATATTAAATAACATTTGCGTTCTATGTTTCCTTCTCTTTTTATTTTTGACTTCATGTTACTTTACGTAAGCTACTAGTTAGAAGTGCACTTGTTTAGCCCTTGCAGCCCAACTAATTACAAATTATAACAGTATATATATATATAATTTATCATTAGAAAACTTTTTAATGCCATCTTCAAGGAACAGAAATTCAACTTAAACCAAAAATTATTAAAATAAATACCTTTTATACAGTATTTTAATTAGTATTTCTAGACCTCTATTACAGTAAAAACCATAAAAAAAGAAATATCCTGAATCGCAAAAGTACCAAAATCAAAAGTAAACATTTTAAGTATTTAAAAAGTAGTTATTGTTATTACAGATATATATATATATGCATTGCTTATCGATTGTTACACATTGCTTATAACAAACCGGGAAATTTAAAAGCGTCAGGCATATTTTTAATACATAATTCATATATATAACATTTACATCATTAATAATAATTCATATATATAGCAATAATCTAATCTTATACTTCTCCTCCGCCACAGAATTGTATTTTATTTAGTTACTTAGTAATATTTCTTTATTTATATTTTGAAGGAAGTACATTGTAGCTGTAACTTCACGGTTTATTGTCTTTCTTTTTATCCTCTGTTTATAGGAAGGGCTGAAGAACAAACAGAACGACATTTGATATGAATATTTTTGAAGAGATGAACTTTAAAAACATTTCTGAATAACGTGACAACTTGGATATAAACACAAGCTAATTAATACTTCCTCCAGCTTTCAAAATCAGAGAAGCATCTAAATTCTGTTCGCATACATTTCAATAGGTATGACGTCAATGTATTTTATATATACATAGGGGTAAAAGTTTTTAATGTAAACGTAAAAATTCGAGAGAGAATACGCATTGATCTTTTGCTTTTTACAGCAGTTGTAACATACTATCAAATACAAATGTCAGCAATATTTGAAAATTTAAGGATCTTATTTTTCGAATTGAAGTATGCTCTTAATTCAAGAATGAGATCCTTAAATTTCGAATAATAAAATATTCAGTGTAATTTTAAAATTAACAGATTAAGTTTAACATTTTAAAGAAAATGTTAATAATTTCAGGACATTATATTGAAAAAATATAAATAAAATAAACTCAGCATATTTTACATTTTTATTCATCAGTAATGACCTAGTCATTACTGACGTAAGTATTTTGAAGTTATTGTCTTCCTCATTTCCGAAGTAAACCCAAAATTATCTTCACTTGCTATTCGACAAATTGGTATCTTAATAATCAAAATGTTACCTCTATTATTAAGTATATAGAATGAATAGATTCGCTGAATTAATTGTTTTCAAATTATTTCAAATAGACTATTTACTACTTAGTCGAAACCGAGGGTTATAATTTTATGGCCTGATTCTCTAAAATACGCATGATAATAGCAGTAATTTATTGGATATAGGTAGTTTGTAAACACAACAATTAATATACTTATCACTTTTTTCGATGAAGAAAAAGTGTTATGTTTTTTGTTGTTGCTAATGCTCACTTGTCTGACCTATCGTCAGCCCAACCCATGAATTTCCTCGTGGCAAGGAGCGCAAGTTTACGCCTGTCGTTGGCAACAGCCTTTAGCCCCTTACAGGTGACAGTGCGATTTAGCTTAGTCCTGCACCCAGTTTTGATGGAGAGCACCCCGAGAGGACCGGGGTCCCAGGTCTCCCACTTCTCTTTCCCTACCATTACCCTTAGAGAGGATACCTCTCCGGATATTTAGAGTGCCTCCATGCCGCATGGACACTATACATTTACAAACATCCATGCTTTCTCCAAGATTCGAACCTGGGCTCTTCGGCATGGCAGTAAGCCACACTAACCACTATACCGTTGGGCGGCAGTAAAAGTATTATAATGTATTATTATAATAAGTGTTTGGGTGATAAAACTAGTGTATAGCCATGAAATATTGCACTTTCTTTAATCAGCTGGATATGGATACAATTTTGGCTAGAGCAATGGGATAGAGCAATTTTGGCTGATAAAGAGCCAGAGCACAGATACAAGCCAGTTAATACTTCCATCACTTTCATTAATCAAATAAGATGAAAGTAGCAGCTTTTCAGTTAAATGTAGAAGTCAATTGCTTAAATGCAAAAACGTATTTCTACAGTAACGTTATAGTTGCCATATACACTCATGTCCATAAATTAAGGATAGTTCGGAGTCACGCGGAAATCGAACTCTAAAATAAATATATCACCTGTAAAATCACTACACACATCTTCAAGAATCATATGCAAATTTCAGGAAGTAACCAGATGACACCGATGGTACGTCACAATGACGAGAGTGTAAGAGAGTGATATATAAGGAATACAGGCAAAGAAGTAAAATTGTTCGCAGGCGCTTTATAAGTATATCAGTGGAATAATCGAATAGTTATGACACAATGGACGCATTTGCATGATTTTTTACGTGGTAGAATTATCGGCCGTCTGGAATGTGGACGTTCACAACTGGAAGTATCAGACGAACTTGGAATTGCCCAGAGTGTCATCTCCAGGTCAAGATGATGGTAATGTGAGTAGACGTTACAGCACAGGTCGCCCCAGAGATACAACGCCGAATGAGGACCGGTATTTGGTAGTTACTGTCAAAAGAAACATGCGGAGCACAGCCTCAGACCTGTCTCGTCAGCTCTCTTCAGCCACTGGTACAACAATTTCAAGGCAGACCGTGAACAGACGCTCAGGGCAGATTGGTCTATATGCTCGTAGACCTGTCAGATGCGTTCCACTTACTGCAACTCACTGTCACCTGCGGTTAGCCTGGAGTAGAGAGCATGCATTGTGGACACCGCAACAGTGGGCTTGTGTGATGTTTTCCGACGAGTCCAGGTTTAGCTTTCAGTCTGATTCTCGCCGGACTTTCATATGGAGAGCTCCAGGTACCCGTTACCACCAAGAAAACATCATTGAACGACACCGTTACGGTGGTGCAGGAGTGCTCGTTTGAGGTAAAATTATTCTGGGTTCCAGAACTGACTTGCATGTTCAAATTGGAACCATGACAAACCATATCTATCGGGACGTCATTCTGGAACAACATGTGCGTTTGTTTCGGGCCGCCATGTTTGCACAATTTGTGTTTATGGATGACAACGCTCGTCCTCACCGTGCAAACATCGTAAGCGAATGCCTTCAATCGGAGGATATCATCCGTATGGACTGGCCAGCATCCTCACCGGACTTGAATCCAGTAGAGCACGTGTGGGATATGCTTGCCGACAAGTTGCAGCCCGTCAACCTCCTCCTACATGTCTACCGGAACTTCGGAGAGCATTGCTTTTTGAGTGGTGTAATAACCCCAAGATCAGATCGATAATTTTGATACTCAGCATGCCTAGGCGTTGTACGGACTGTATTGCATCGTCTGGGAGACATACAATGTATTAACAACCATACCAACCATGTAATATTGTTTTTTTTTTTTTTTTTGTAAATAGGTTTTTTTTTTTTTTTTTTGTAATTTGCTCCAGGGAGAAAAAATCGCTATTTTTTTTAATAATATCAAACACATAGCATTTTTTTGCTCTTTACCTTTTGTTTAATAAATAAGCTTTACAAATAAGTCAAATTTGTGTTGCTTCTAACTCTTCCTTTGAAGGATTTTGCATTATCCTTAATTTATGGACATGAGTGTAGTTTATCATTGGCTCATTCTCCTAGAAATCATTAGTGAGAAGAACAATAGAAGAAATATTATCCTAACGTTTTAGCTGAGAAAGTTAGAAAAGAGAAAATTCTATTCAAAAGCGATAGAAAGAATGCGTTTCTTTGCAAATTAAGTTTCTGAGGTATAAAGAGTTTCCTTATTTTATTTTATTCGGTCATCGTCGAAGACTGAAAGAACGATAAATCAATTGAAGAAAAGGCAGATGAACATACTTGAAAGAAGAGAAAACATGCCCATATTTGAAATGTGACAAGTCATTCAAAAATTCAAAACACAGGTTTTTCATATTAATTTTGAATATCCTTTTTAATTAATTCTATTAGCAATATTTACGTAAAATGTTAAGAAGGTAATACGTATTATCCCATAAATTTAATATAACGAGGCAATAACATGTTACGGATAAGACTGCAAGATTATATCGAACTCTTTAGAGACCTGCTATCATGTGTTTTTCCTCAAAATTTTAGAAACGTAGTGATATTTGAAAATTGAAAGACGTTTTTGATAAAAGAACTCTGCAAAGAAACATGATTTCTAAGAATAAAATGTAGCAAATAAAATGTCAGCAATATCAAGAATATAGAAATCATTTTCAGCAATATAGAAATCCTTTTGAGAGTATTGAGAAGCACAGATGAACGATATTTGTTAAGAACGTTCGATGACCACACCAGTGTTCTTATTTTGTTAAGGATTATGGGTAAATTAAAACCCCTAATTTAAATATCTTCTTGATGATTAAAACTTCAGAAAAACGAGTCTCTGATGGCTTAAGGTAGTACTTTTCTATGGAAAACGAAGAGAGTGCGATCATGTGGGTCTTATAGCAAAGAAAGCTATAAGTTACAATCATAATATTTCTTTGAGTTTTACCCTACTGTTAAAAGGACGCAGTTTCTTTAAGGTTCAAACGAAAGAAACGATTTAGCGCGTTAAAAAAAAGAAATATCTTAAAGTATTTTGGTGAAATTTCTATGCATGGGATATTCATCCTAGATCAAGAATTTATTTCGTACCTGCTCGATCTGCAAACGTTTACTTTGTTTTCCTGTGAAATCAAATATCTGATTATATATTTAAGAACATGTGAAAAACTTCACATATCAACTCCATGAAACTATTTTTGAACCTAACTTCGGCTTATTCTTCCCGGGGAGGTCGCTTAAGGATTTCACTTCTAATATCAATGAGATGGGTTCTATCTTATTTCAGCATCGATGAAACATTACATTTTCAGTTTTGTAAGGTTGTACTTTATCTGCAATACTCTACGCGAATTTTTAAATAAGTAAATAAACATGGAATGCTTTATATACAACAGAATATTCTAATTTATATCCTCTACAGCTTCTTATTTTCTCATGCTTCTTAAGCAAGTTTCTCTTAAAGTCGAGCATATATTTCTTTGTTCTTGATTAAATTTCACCAAGATCAATTTAACAAATTGCGATAAATAAAAAAACATTTAAATCCTTCAATCATCACCTTAGTTTATTTGGTCTTCAAAGTTCGTCCCAAAATAAAGAACTTTACAACCAAAAAACAAACCCACTTATTTTTGTTACAGAATTTAAATTTCCTGAAGATAAAGTAACCTTCACTCTTTTTTTTTTTTTTTTTTTTACGTTTAATTCATGTATTTATCGATTTTTATTTCCATTTAGATAACCCATGACGAAAACTATATTAAAAAGTAAAAAAATAATTTTTAAGCGTAGTGTGTGTATAAAGTTATAGTAAACAAAAATATTTTTATAAGTATTGTTTGACAAACCTTATATTAGCAGACGTATATGCATTTAATGGGTTAAGAAAAACAATTAAACCTTAGACTCTTTTCCTTAGACTTACACCTAATGCATTATAAACAGGCGTATTAAATATGGAATTTCGTATGATATTGGAGTGTAGTTAAAATGGCAGTACTATTACAAGTCAATTAAGCCATTAACTCTGGTCCTTTGTTGAAATACAATTCTGTTTTTGTAATGTTTTAGAAATAGTTTACTTTTGTCGCGAGCCGTAAGAGTTTCACTTCGCTGATTGGCAACAGTGAATTTGTATTCATTGATTTGAAACAGCACATTAGATGGGACTCGACAAATGTCCTGCTTCTCCCTCAGAACAATGATTTCATTTTTGTTTTTTCATTCGTGAGGAGGGAAAATAAAAAATTTCTATCGAAACGAAACCTGTAAAGGTTGTTTCTCCTTTGAAATTATCGTACTGTGCAGCAAAACCAACAATACATGCTGTAAGAAATTTTACGTGGAAATATATTTTAATCGCCAAAGAGGGCGTAAATCTTTCATGATGTATATATACTTCTTGTTCTTGAATGTGGCACCGCCAGTTGAATGTGTGTTAGACGTGAATAAACTTGGCAGTTTTAGAAATTCGTAGTGTTCATTTACCTTGATGTTATGTGTGATTCGTAGTGTTCATTTACCTTGATGTTATGTGTCTGATTCGTAGTGTTCATTTACCTTGATGTTATGTGTGATTTCAATTAGTATTTTTTGAACCAGGATATCTTAAAATTCTTGACAGTTAATATAATATTTTATATTTTTGGCGCCCAACAGTTGCGCACGAACAATTTTTTTGATTTAGAATGCGGTGTTTTTCGTATTAATGAAAATTTATTCCTTTGCACTGAACGTGGCAGGATTAACATTCAGAATGCTTGTGAATGTGCTTCACCAGGAAAGCGAGTTACTAAATTAGGATTATACCATTTGAAGCCTGCACCAGGTAAGAGAATAAAATTACTTTTGTTGCTATTATGGCAGACGGTATTATTAAATTGAAATCTACTAAAAAAGTCATGAGACAAGCTATTTCTAAAATAATAAATGTACTAGAACCTGAAATTAAAAAAGAAATTTGGGATAAGAATATGGTATAATAAAATGTGTTTTTACTTACTTCTAAACAGTCTGTGTTGAAAGAAATTAATGAAAAAATATTGGATTGTTTTAAAGGGGATGACTTTTAAATTGAGAAAGAATGTAATACTGTGTTGGAGTATGATGAAAAAATGAGTTTATGTATTTTTAGGGCTAAAAAGAAACTTAATTTAAATTCTCAGATAGTGAGCATTGAAAGTGAATTGACTGGTAACCATACTGCTTGAAAACAAAACTAACATTCGGTTACCTAAAATTTCAATTCCTAATTATTATGGTGATCCTAGTTTATTTTTGGAATTTTACAATTCCTTTGAAAATGCTATTGGTAATAATAATGAGTTAACAAAGGTCTAGAAGTTTACCTATCTTAAATCCTTACTCGCAGGACCTGCTTTAAGTGCAGTATCCGGGTTTGCACTATCTAATGAAAATTATGACGCTTCTATAAGTTTAATTAAAGAAAGATTTGGACGAACAGATTTGGCAATATCTTCGCACATGAATAAACTCTTGAATCTTGAACCGGTTAGAAGTTCGTCCAATGTGAAAGCACTAAGAACACTATGCGATTCCTGTGAAATCAATATAAGAAGCTTAAATTCATTAGGTATTGTGTCGGAAACTTACGGAACGCCTTTTAGGACCTGTTATTTTAAAGCTTTTGCCAGTCGATATGAATCTGGAGTTTAATAGAAAAAGAAACTCTAAACTGCAATATAGCCTAACAGAACTTCTCGAATTCATTAGATTGGAAGTTGAGAGTCGGGAAGCTTCTAATTTAATAATAAACTCAAAGAAAAGAGACACAAATTACGGTGTTAAGCAGAATAAAAATAATTACTTAAAAGGGGCAAGCGTTCCTACTGCTTCGGCGTTAGCTACAGTGACTAAGCCGTATTGTTTCTATTGTAATCAAAATACACATGATGTAGGAATATGTGAGAAAGCTAATGAGCAAAAAAGAGCTATATTAAAATGCCATGGACGTTGTTACAGATGTTTTAAGAGAAGCCATGTATCTTCCAGATGTAAAATTAAACTTCAGCCTTGTGAGTTGTGTAATGGTTTAAACCATAATAAGCTATTTTTAAAAATATTCTTCCTGAAGTGGAAGCAGTTTCAGATGTTAAACAGAAAGTAGTTACAGTATCAGATTCTAAGCAGAATGTAGTTGCATCCCTGTTGTTTAACTCTAAGACTGTTTCTGAAACTGCTGATAAAGGTGTATATTTACAAACTTGCACTGTTTACGCTTCAGATACAGATAATACTAGAAGCCAAATAGTAAAAATCTTAATTGATGGTGGATCACAGAGGTCATTTATTAGATCTAATTTGGCTAAAAAACTAAAAGTAAGGACTTTAAGGTGTAGGGTTTATATTTATTTTAACTAACATTTATTTTAAGTTTAAACTATCTTTCCTGTCAAGCCTTACTTTCCCCTGGAACTGCCAATGCCAGAATATGTAAATTTTGAGTAGAACGCGCAAGGATTCAAATTATCAGCGGAAGTAGTATGAGTTAAATAGCAAGGAAACGAGTTCGGTGTGTGATATTCTTACTTAGCGAGCGCGGAGGTAGTTAGCGAGAATTGAAGAACCCCGCGTTGCGGCCTATGTGCTTGGCGGGAAGTAGTGGTAATCGTTCCAGTGAGCTTCAAGTCTGCTGAATTAGCAGCGGTATTGTAAAACGCGGTGAGTTAGTTATTTTAGAGAGCCTCGTAGTTAGAATCTTGTCTTTACTTTCTTTTCAGGTTATTATTTTTATTTGACTGCCAAGTTGGCACAGTCTGTAAGCGTCAAGAGGACGCAATTGTAATTTATTACGTTGAATAAAAAGGGACTTAAACCCTTCACTAGGCTCTATCTTTTATACAAGTTTTCACAGTCACCTCTTGGTTGCGTGCAAGTTGGAGGCGCGCAACGTTATATTGGCGCCCGAACACTTATCGAACTGAAATGGCCGAAAACTGGATGGAAGCCGCTGGACAACACCAAGAAATGACAACTCAGTTAGAAGGATTTGGATTCCTTGTCCAGACTTTGAGAGCATCAATCAAGCCAAACGTCCATTTCGACGGAAAAAATTCGGTGGCGGTATTTCTCGAAGGTATAGAAAACCACTTTCAGCTCTACCCTGTACCTGAAAGACAAAAAGTTGCCATCGCCACATCAGCACTAAGAGGACAGGCCGCGCTTTGGTGGAAAAACATAGGAAAATTTCTACTAGGTGAATTTGGAAGCCCGACATATACATTTGAAAATTTCAAAAAATCGTTCGTAAAGGCCTTCCCCATAGTGAAAGATCGCGCACGGCTGGAAGCCGAGCTATATAGTTTCTATCAACGGGATACAGCAGAATTGACGGACTTTATTTTACAAAAAATCAAGCTAACGGATATGCTGTACGGAAAAAAACCCGATGCGGGGATAATTGAAATAATATTACCAAGATTGTTACCCGCTGTCCAAGACTACTTTGAAATTAGAAACCCAAGCACATTGCAGGAACTTTTCGAATTGGCGGTGAAGTTTCAAAATCGCAGAATAGCGGAAAAAGCGAGAGGGGAAACATATTCTCAACATACCCGAAGGAAGGAGGAAACCAGAAATGGAAATCGCTCGTATGGGGGAAAGAACTATCAAGCTAACGCATCGAAACTCGAAGGTCAAGGCCCAAAAAGAAAATTTGAAAATAAGCATCCGCGTACCCAGAAGACACAGATTGAAATGAAAGCTTTAAACGACTAGAGGGGCCTGTGAAAGGGAGGGTCCAGACCCCGGAAGTTTTAAAAAAAACCCTCAAATAGACATTTAAACACGGTCATCGTAAAAAACTCACAGCTACCAATTATACAAGTCCTGGTTGGCGATGTACCAGTAGAAGCCCTCATCGATACAGGAGCAGAAGGAAATTTTATGAGTGAAAAATTCTTCACAAAGAATTTTTATAGGATACGACTATTTAAAACCAGAAATACGGAAATTATAGCAGCGCAAGGAAAAACATGTCACTGCATCGGGAAATTATCATTAAACTTACAGGTAAAAGAGGAAAATCTCAAAGTATTAATTTTTGTGGTGAAACACCTGCAACACTCTCTTATTTTAGGTATGGACTTTCTAAGGGGCGCGAGGGCCAAATTAAATTTTCAAGATAGTTCCGTGGTGTTGGAAATGGACCAGAGGGTGGTGGAACCTGTGGAGACACCTGAATTGGACCTTAGCCATCTGAATGACCAGGAAAGTAAAGCAATACAGCAAGTGGTGAGTAATTTTTCTCATTTGTTTTCAGAAAAACCAGGAAACTGCCAGATCGTGACTCACAAGATTCAATTAAATGCCGAAAAACCTTGTAGGACTAAACCGTATCGTTATGATAAACAAAAAGACCTAATCATCGAAGAACATATTCAGGAGATGTTAAAGAATAAAATAATAACGCCCATAAATAGTGAGTACGCGAGTCCAGTCGTACTATGTAGGAAAAAGAACGAGTTTCCTCCTTCGGATAAAAGGGCTTGGAGGTTTGCTATCGATTACAGAAAACTAAATAGCATT
The DNA here is from genome assembly GCF_044657685.1 of Stegodyphus dumicola. NCBI lineage: Eukaryota > Metazoa > Arthropoda > Arachnida > Araneae > Eresidae > Stegodyphus > Stegodyphus dumicola. The sequence continues at coordinate 80,426,772 of NC_140769.1, read as the reverse complement.
ACTAAATTTCCAGTTTACCCTTTGTCGGTTATAGACGAGATCATTAGACAGATCAAATCGACAAGATATATGTCTACTTTGGACTTAACGTCTGGCTACTATCAAATAGCTATGAGACCCGAAGATATACACAAAACCGCGTTTATAACAAAATCGGGCACTTATGCATTTTTACGCATGCCCTTTGGGTTGTGTGGGGCCCCATCAACATTCCAGAGAGCCATGGACATTGTTCTAAAGCCTGTCCTAGGAAAATCAACTTTAATTTATCTAGATGATATAATTATAACGAGTAATACGTTGGAACAACACATTAATGACCTCGAACAAGTTTTTAAATTATTAAAAGAGGCCGGTCTTACAATTAACGCCTCAAAATGCAAGTTCGCAACTAAAGAACTTAAATATCTCGGTTATAAAATTTCGCAAAAGGGTATAGAAACGCAAGATTCAAAAATAAAAGCTATTAAGAATTTCCCACCGCCCAACACCGCCAAGAAACTTTCATCTTTCCTTGGATTATGTTCTTACTATCGATCTTTCATAATTCGCTAATATTGTTGAACCACTCTTAGTAATCAAAAGAAAAAAGAGTAAATTTACGTGGACAGCGGAAGCTAACACAGCTTTTGAAAGATTAAAAGAAGCGCTTATTAATGCCCCTGTTTTAAAATTCCCTGAGGGGGACGAAACAGCAGATGCGTCAGACTATGCGGTGGGTGCGGTTCTTATGCAAAATAACCATCCGCTGGCATTTTTTAGTAAAACATTGAATCAGACACAAAGGAATTATACAGCTACAGAAAGAGAAACATTAGCCGTATTAATGGCTGTACACAAATTTCGAGTTTATTTCGGCAAATCGCCAGTAACAGTCTTTTCGGATCATGCGGCTGTTGGTAGACTTTACTCGGGAAAAAACCTAACGCCCAGGTTAATAAGATGGGCTTTAAAACTCCAAGAATATAATATCACAATAAAATATAAACCGGGTAAGGAAAACAATGTAGCTGACGCACTTTCTCGTATAAAACTGGACGACGAAGGAAATGAACTTAAATGCGCTGTGTTGACTTCAAAAATTTTAGATTCTAGAGATACGGTTATTACTGAACTGAAAGCTGATCCTGAATTTGGAAATATCTATGCTTATTTGAAAGACCCCGAAAACTTTGAGCATACAGATATCGATGCGATAAGAAATAGAGCAAAAAACTATGAAATAATAGATAATTTATTATTCTATACGAAAACAACAAACGAAAATCTTGAGTATAAGCCAGTCATCCCAGCCTCGCTTCGATTAAGCATTTTGAAGGAGTTGCACGAAAAAAAAACAGCGGGCCACCTAGGGGTCAGAAAGACTTTAAAAAGGGTACGCGAGGCGGTATATTTCCCGCAATTATACAAAATAGTAACGGCGTATGTCAGGTCCTGCAATCAATGTCAGTTAATAAATGATATTAATTACAGCCCGGCCGGGTACTTAAATAGCATTCGCGCTACATTTCCGAATGAAATTTTAGGCATAGATCTCCTTGGTCCCTTCCCCCAGAGCGAGTTAAATAAAAATCGTTTTCTTTTAGTAATAGTAGATCATTTTTCAAAATGGATAGAAATTGTTCCACTTAAACGCGCGTCAGCCAAAACAGTCGCAGATGCATTCTTACACAGATACATTTTAAAATACGGTGCACCGATAAAAGTCATTAGCGATAACGGAAAACAATTCATTAGTCAAATATTCGAAAACATATGCAATGGACTTGGCATACGCCATATCAAAATGGTTCCGTATAGACCACAGGCTAACATAGCAGAAAGAGTTAATAAAAACATAGTAAAAATAATTCGCAGTTACGTGAGCACACATCACAAGCGCTGGGATGACTACATAAATGAATTAGCTTATGCTTTAAGAACGGCACATCATGATACTACGGGAAAAACTCCAGCAGAATTATTTTTAGGCAGAAAGTTAATTACGCCTTTAGATAAATTATTCTTTGTGCAACAAAGAGAGCAGGAGTTTAAACAACAAGATGTACAAAAGTTGATTGATCAGGCGCTTAAAACCTCGGATACGGCAAGAAATAGGCAGAAACTTTATTATGATAGAAAACGCCGTGAAGCAGATTTTAAAGTTGGGGATAAAGTATTGAAGCGGAAATTTTCTTTATCAAGTGCCCCAGACAATTTTATGGCAAAGCTAGCTCCAAAGTTTGAAGGCTCCTATGTAATTCAGGAAATCAAAGGGGTAGTATTATATCTTAAGAACGACAGAGGGGAAATATGTAAAGCAAGTCCCGACCAGGTGAAAAAATACTATAATCCAAATGATTTTGAGATCCTTAAAAGTTTCTTGCAGGACTCAAGTCTAAACGAAGTAGAAGGTTCAAACACTACAACAACTATTCCACCACCCAAGAAACAGAGAACTGAAGAGAGACCTAGCACTTCTACAACCCGGACGTCGGTATCAAAAAGAAAAAATGATTTTCAAACTCCGGCGTTTAAGAAAAACAAAAATACAGATGAACCGGGTAAAGAAACCGTGGTAAAGAGAAAAACACCACCTACAAAGGATAGCAGGAGAAATTACACATCAAGGAGAACACGCACACGGCCACAGAGTCAGGTGCCAGCAAGGCCGCCGTTCCGGAAACTGAAACCCCAGCAGGAGGCACAAAAATACGAGGAACAGAAGAAATTCAAGAAGGACTCCAGACCGGAGGACGTCAAGACCAGCCGTCCCAGGCAGAAACGCAAAGGCCAACAACCAGACGATTACTCCGTCAAGAGGCCAGCATGTAGAGGACGCAAAAGAAAGAGCAACGTGGACGACACTCGGAGATCAATAAGGAGAAGATTGACATCCATGAAACCTCTAACTTGGGATCAATTTTGCCAAAAACGGATGACGGAGTTTCAAGCATCGAAAACTCAAAGATAAGTTAAAACCTTCTATAAATATTTTTATCTTTTGTTCCGAAATGTTATGCATAAGTACGAAGTTCTATGTTTTGACGAAAGTCAATATGTCTCGGTTGAGACTTAGTTTTGTTTTACTTTATTTAGCTAAGGCAAAAGTATTATTTTCTTTAAGTGTAAAAGCTAAAAACAAGCATTTTCTGTTGGTCGAAAGACTAATTCTGTTATGTTAAAGCCAAAATTTGGCCGGAGATAAAAATAACTTCGTATTCTTGTATTAATAAGAATTTTACTTTCAGTGCCGCCAGCTTGGCGAAGAATGAGTAAAGTAAAAATTTATTTTCTCTTATTCATTTTATGGTAAATTGTAAAAAGCATATGTATTAAAATTTTGTAAATGTATGTAAATACTTGAAGGTTATGTAAAAGTAGAATTTAGTCCAGAAGCATAAAATTGTAGATGCTAAAAGTGAATGCTTAAAAGCAATGAAGTCAAAATTTAAGTATTAAACCGTAAAGTCATGCTTTAGAGCGAAAGCCTGCATGTTTAAAGATGAATGAGGGGGAAGTTAGAATGAATGTGTTTTGTAGGGTTCTCCACCTACATTTGAATTTTTAAGAATATTAAAGTAGCTCATTGAGTTGTAGAATGTCGAGTAAGGTGTGTCTATTTGGTCGTTGAATTCTAACAAATCATGGTGGTTAGGGGAAGTGTTGTAAGACTAAAACACGAATATTCCCGTTTGACACCACACACGGTGGAGAGCCAGGGTAAAGTTAAATTAATGCTTGAAAAATTGAATGAATGTGAAGTAAGCAATAACTAAGAAAAACGAATCGTTTAAAAACAAAAATTTATTGTGTCAAGAAAGTGTAAATTATAATGTATGTAGAAAGATACTGATACTTATTCCTTCCAGATGCTGGAAGGAAAGACCAAGATTGATTGATGAAGTCCAGGAAAAGTTGCTGTAAGAAGAAAGCTTTGTAATGAGCAACAGAATTTTAGTATAATTGTTACATAAGATTTTTTTTTTTTTTTTTTTTTTTTTTTGTGTGTGTAAACGAGGTTCTCGCCAGTTAGTTCAGAATTAGATAAACTTACAACTGGTCGTTTGTAGGACCTGCTTCCAAGTTTTCCAAATTCTGGCAGCGGCAAATGTAGGGTTTATATTTATTTTAACTAACATTTATTTTAAGTTTAAACTATCTTTCCTGTCAAGCCTTACTTTCCCCTGTAACTGCCAATGCCAGAATATGTAAATTTTGAGTAGAACGCGCAAGGATTCAAATTATCAGCGGAAGTAGTATGAGTTAAATAGCAAGGAAACGAGTTCGGTGTGTGATATTCTTACTTAGCGAGCGCGGAGGTAGTTAGCGAGAATTGAAGAACCCCGCGTTGCGGCCTATGTGCTTGGCGGGAAGTAGTGGTAATCGTTCCAGTGAGCTTCAAGTCTGCTGAATTAGCAGCGGTATTGTAAAACGCGGTGAGTTAGTTATTTTAGAGAGCCTCGTAGTTAGAATCTTGTCTTTACTTTCTTTTCAGGTTATTATTTTTATTTGACTGCCAAGTTGGCACAGTCTGTAAGCGTCAAGAGGACGCAATTGTAATTTATTACGTTGAATAAAAAGGGACTTAAACCCTTCACTAGGCTCTATCTTTTATACAAGTTTTCACAGTCACCTCTTGGTTGCGTGCAAGTTGGAGGCGCGCAACGTTATAAAGGAAAGAAAGTTTATATATTTATTCATTTGGGTACATCCAGGGTACTAATGGAATATAATGTTGTTCAAATTACCCTGAAAAGTATGCATTACACTAATGACTCATTCACTGTTGAAGGTCTTGTTACAGATACAATTTCTGGAGCGATTATAAAAATTCCCTCCAAAAACATTTTAGAAATATTAAATTCCGAAAATCTAAAATTAGACGATAATGGTGAAGCAGCTGAAATAAAAATATTGTTAGGATCTGATTCATGTTGGGAAGTGCAAACAGGCGAAAAGAAAAGAGTAACTAATAAATTATTTGCGGTGTCTTCTATATTTGGTTGGTCCTTAGTTGGATCTTTAGAAGGTGATCAGTCTAGTGCCTGTATTTTTACAACTGGTACTTCTCACTGCTTGAAGGAAGATAATAATTCAGTTAATGACTGTTTGCGAAGGTTTTGGACTCTGGACCATTTGGGTTTAGAGGCGAACGAGAATCCTGATGATAAATCAGTCATTGAGAAATTTGAAAAAGAATTACATTTTACTAATGGTAGATATGTAGCTCGTTTGTTATGGAAATCACATCATGCAAACTTGGGTAATAATTTAGAAAATGCCAAGCTACGTCTAGTATCTTTGTTTAATAAACTAAAAGTGATGAATGGTTTAGAGCGAATTATTATAGCATAATAAACGAACAGTTAAAAAATGAAATAATTGAAAAGTGCGAAATTGAAAGTTGTGATAGTAGCAAAATGTATTACATGCCACATTCTCCAGTTGTGAGAAAAAATGTATCAAAAACTAAAGTCCGTATCGTGTTTGACGCATCTTCAAAGTGTAATGGGGTGTCTCTAAACAATTGTTTGATGCCTGGCCCAAATTTAAATCCTTCTGTTTTGGACTTGATATTGCGGTTCAGACAATACAAACATGCGTTCTCAGCAGACATTGAAAAGGCCTTTCTCCAGATTGGAATATCTGAAATTGATAGAGATGTATTACGGTTTTTATACTTTGATAATAATTACAATTTGGAACATTACAGAATGACTCGCGTTCCTTTCGGTGAGTCATGTAGCCCTTTCATTCTGGCATGCACTATAAAAAAACATATAAAGAAAATAGAGTTAGAAAATCCAGATATTTTTGAAGATGTTAAACTGTTCGATCTACGTAGAGGATGTTTTCTATGGTGCAGATTCGGTGGAACAGGCTTTTAAGTTACTATTGCGTGCTTAAAGATGCCGGAATGAATTTGCGTCAGTTTAATACAAATTCCGAGAAACTAAAAAAACTTTGGGATGATTGTGGAATAATTAAATCAGAAAATGAACTAAATAGTTCTTTAAAAGTATTAGGGCTTAACTGGTGTACGAGTAAAGATGTAATTTCCTTGAACATAGACAACTTGTGCGAAACATTAAATAGTTGTAGAAAATCACAAAAAGAAATATATTAAAGGTGACTGCTACTATTTTCGATTCAGTAGGTTTCTTGTCGCCATTTGTATTACGTGCAAAATATATAATGCAAAACCTTTGGCAGTTGAATTTAGAATTTGACGACAAAGTTCCCAACTGAATGTAAGCAGTTGTGGTCCGAGTGGAGCGGGGAAATTGAAAAGTTAATAAATTTGAAATTTCTCGAGAATATTTCGCCGTCAAATTGAATCAAAATAAAGATATCGAACTTCATTTATTTTGTGATGCATCTATTAAAGCGTATGGTTCAGTTGCATATTTTAGATCGGTTGAAGAAGGGCAGGTAGCATTCATTATGGCAAAATCTAGAATTGCACCAATAAAACAAAAACTCACACGTCCAAGGTTAGAGTTGCTAGGAGTATTAACATCGGCAAGACTTGCTAAAAATTTAAAAGAGCTGTTTTCAATTCATGAAGAAAATATTTAGCTGTGGACTGACAGTATGATAGTGGTTCACTGCATTCATAGTGCTCCTGAACGATGGAAAATGTTTGTAAAAATCGAGTATCTGAAATACAATCATTAACTTGCCCAAATAACTCGAGACATTGTAATGGGAAATCCAATCCAGCGGACATTTTATCTCAAGGATGTTCAGCCGAATATTTGTTGTCTTCAAGATCATGGCAGTCTGGGCCAGTCTGGTTAGTTGAATCAGTGAGTGCTTGGCCTAGTAAATTTATCGTGACAACGGAGTTTTCTGATGCTGAATTACAGCGGAAAAGGTGTATGAATGATACGACAATACTACCGTCTATTGCAGAAAAATCTAATTCTCTGTTGAATCTTGAAAATTATAGTAAATTAATTAAAGCTATTAGAGTGACTACATGGATATTTAGGTTTATTCACAATCTGAAAAATAAAACTGACAAGAAAACCGGACCCTTGATAGCAGAAGAACTTTTTGCCACAGAATTATATTTGATAAAAGAAGTTCAATATGAACATTTTTCTGATGAAATTAATAGTTTAAAGTCTGGACAGTTGATTTCACAAAACTCAAACATTTATCAACTAAATCCTTTTCTAAGTGAGGAAAGAGTTTTGTTAGTAGGAGGAAGACTACAAAAATCAACTTTAAGTTTTCATGAAGAGCATCCTATAATTATTCCTTCAAAAACTCATTTTAGAGATCTTCTAGTACGTGATGCACATGAACGAGTTTTTCATACAGGTGTAGCTAGTACTCTCATGTTCCTCCGTGAAATATACTGGATAATTAGATCCAGACAAAATGTGAAACGTGTTATGAGAAACTGTGTACTGTGTCAGCCTTATAACTCGCAACCGATGCAACAAGTCATAGCACCATTACCTCTATCTAAATTTAGAGTGCTAAGAATATTAATATTGTGTGATTGCATTTTTCTTCCTGAAAATGTAATCTTAATGCTACTTATGTTGTATCTATTTTATTTAATTGCTATTTAAAGTATTGTATATTTAATATTTAAGGAAATGTATATATAAGAAAATTTTAAGGTTGTAGAAATGTATTTAAAAATTTAATTTAATTCTGAAAAAAAAAGACAGGTTTCTTGTAATATTTGTAGTATTTTAGTTGAATTATGATAATCTTGATTTTGAAATCATTTGTTTAATATTATATTGAGTTATATAAATTCTTGATTTAAATACTGATGCTTGAACAGGAATGTTATGACTATAATTCTTGATGAAATTTACTTGAAAACTTACTTGATATTCTTGAAACATATGGTAAGTTTTACATGTTCTTGATATTTATGTGACATTTCTTTATTACAAAAACTTGAATTTGTATTGAAATGCATAATGATTCTTGAAAATAATTCTTGAAAATGTTCATCTAACACTGATAATCTTGATTATTCTGAACTACTGTTCAGCCGGGCCCAGTTTGTAAGAAATTGTACGTGGAAATATATTTTATCGCCAAAGAGGGCGTAAATCTTTCACGATGTACATATACTTATTGTTCTTGGATCTGGCACCGCCAGTTGAATGTGCGTTAGACATGAATAAACTTGGCAGTTTTAGAAATCTTATTCGTAGTGTTCATTTACCTTGATGTTATGTGTGATTTGAATTAGTGTTTTTTGAACCAGGATATCTTGAAATTCTTGACAGTTAATACATGCTGCATCATGCTGCATTTTATACATGCTGCATCAGGTACCAAAGTACAGATGACAAAGCGTGTCCAAATTAGAGTCTTTTTTTTTAAGCTCTACCATTTAAAAAGAAGGAGAAATCAAAAGTAATCAAGAGATTTTTTTCAGCATTATATCAACATCATGACTGACATTCCCGTGTAAAAGAAACAATGTGTTTCTTCTAACGTGACTGACGTTACAAATGTATAGAAGTAAAAAGAGTTATAAAAATGTAAGTAATATTTCTATTTAAATAACATGCATCCTAATAACTTTTAAAGCATAAGAAAACGTTAACGTTTCAGAAAATATTTCTTTGAATTCTTGAAACATTGTTCAAAAAAATTTTGGAAAATGAAACTCTTTTCCCTGAAAACGTGCGAATTAAGCATTTCAATCAAAGTACAGATAGAGAAAATAAATTTCTAAATATCAATCTACCTTTCCAAAGCTTTTATTGCCAAAAATACTCCATTAATATACTATTTTAAAAATATTTTTTAAATACAAGACAGGAAGAATCCACTACTTCAAAAATTAATTTTCCTCCTCATTCTTAAGTTTTAATAAAAATTATGATATGCCAGGATTTCAGTCAACAACAGATGGTTCCTCTCATTTCAAGGTAATAAGTTACTTACATTTTAATGTTTTGTGCAACAGTAGTTCTGGGAATATTTGTTTAGAAAAGTGGTACAACTTCGTTGTATACACCCAGCTTACTTTTGGAAAAATGAATTAATATATGCATGTGTACAAAATAGGCGAAAATAAATTATTTATAAGACAACCTATTTTGAATCTTAATAATATTATTGAATGACGATATAAGGTACGTTCTCTCTCCTTTCGGCATGCCATCGTGTTGTAACGGTAGCACAGTCGACGCGTATTCGAGAGGTCCAGGTTAGAGTCCCGGCGAGGGCATTGCTCATTTTTTGCGATACCTACTTCAAAAATCCTAATGACTCTACAGTGGCGTCTCAAGTAAAAAGTGGTGATGATGCTTTTTCACTACCAGAATTTGGCGATTGGAACCACTAATCCCCAATCGCCCTTTAAAAGGCATTTTCTCCTTCCTTTCGGCATGCCTTCGTGGTGTGACGGTAGTACACTCGGCGCGTATTCGAGAGCTCCAGGTCCGAGCTCCAACGAAGGCATTGCTCATTTTTCACGTCTCCTGCTTCAAAAGAACCTAATGACTTGACAATGAATATAATCAAATAATATCATATTGTTCAAATATTTAATGCTATTTAATTGTAAATATGATTAAATATTTTCTGCATAAATCTATTTTATGACATTAGTGATATATTTTGTTTAACCTTCCATTTTAACTTAATTTCTTATAAATGTGTTTTCAGGTAAATCCTTACGTGTTTTCTGTGATTAAATGAAACGCTGAAAATTTTGTTTTTTGCATTATATTCTTTCACGTTATTTTAATTTCATTCGCTTTCAGTTTTTATTAGATGACAACGCATTGTCTTTTTCTGATTTAGATTCCTTTCTAGTAAATGAATGAATATATTTCTTTGCAAGTCGTCATTTTAACACTACTATACTAGGTTGATATTTAAAATGAAAAGCTCATTTTATGAGGAATACAATTAATGAATGAAATTAATTTTGCCTTTTACTTCACTTAACAAAGATAGTTATGACTTTAGCAAAAATAAATAATAGTTAATTATAACAACTGTTTCATTAGGTTGTAGGGTTTATATTTATTTTAACTAACATTTATTTTAAGCTATCTTTCCTGTCAAGCCTTTACTTTCCCCTAAAATTGCCAATGCTATAGTATGTAAATTGTAGTAGAGCGCGCAGTATATTCAAATTTAGCAGAAGTAAGTTGAGTTTAAATAGAAGGAAAACGAGATTGGGTGTGTGCTTCTTGAATCGCGAACGTGAAGGTTGCTAGGTAGAAAATTAAGAACCGCGCGTTTCGGCCTGTGTGCCTATCTCGGCAGTTTTTGCTGAATCCTCCAACTGCTTAATTAGTAAGCTCGCTGAATCTCAGCTGTATTTTAGAACGCGGTTAGGTTAGTTAAGATCTCAGAGCCTCGTAGGTAGTGATCTAGCTATTTATTCCTCCAGTCATTATTTTTTAGTTTTACATTTCTGTTTCTGTTAAACCGCCGAGTCGGCGTAGTTTGTGAGCGTCAAGTGGACGCAGCTGTTACTTTTAAAGTGGAATAAGAGGGCTTTAAACTTCTTCTTCTGTTTGTGTAAATTTACATTTCGTAGCAGTCACTACCACAGTTGCTGACAAGTTGGGGCCACACGTTACTACAAGGTTTAACTGAAACTTTAAAGTTAGATTAAGAAGCAGTGTTACATTGCCGTGAATTTTGAAAATAGTTCTATCGATTTAGAGGACAATCTGATATCTGGCTGAAGATTAGGATAGAAGTTCCTAATCTTCAGCTAGATACTTTTGGTTAAACTTTTAAGCTCCTGAAGAAGAGAGACCTGTGTCAAATCGCTCTCGATATTGATAGAGTTTTTGCTCAGAATTTACCCCAGTTTCAGGTTGCGTTTTGTTTACTTAAAATATTACACAGGAGTGTTTCTTCCAATTAAAGCAGCGGAAATCTCGTGTTTAGCTGATAATTTAATGCAAACCGTTTGTTATGAAAATTTTCTTAAACGCCTAAAATAAAATTCTTAAGTAATTTTTCATTTTCTTTTTATTTTATCTCATGAAATTATTTGCATCATTTCACTCGTTACAAGGTAAAAATCAAAAACAATAAATTCTATACTTCTTTCATTTATTTTCACCAAATAAGACAATAAAATAATCCAGCTACATTCAATCGGCCTTTATACTCAATTTATAATTAAGTAAATTTTTCGGCACCTTTTATTTACTATTATTCTGCAATACACATCGAAGCAAATAACTCCCCTAAGTTTCTTCTGTTGATATAATGGGCAATAAAACATACAACCAAAATGAAATATGCAAAACGAAATAAAATTAGTTAACTGGGACGACGGCAACCTAACCTCGAAAGTGAAATTTATAGAAGGTCACTTTCAGGGACTACGTCCTACCGAAGCACGCAATTTCTGCCGTCACGGCAGATTACTAAATGAGCCATAATCTATGTCAGTTTTCTGGAAAGCTGTCTCCGAATTCGTCATTTAGAACAACGCGTAAGTATCTTGTCATACATAACTGCACAGAATGATGATGCTTATTTTAAAACACTATTTCCTTATAAAAAAATAAAAGTATTCTAAATTTTAAGGATTTTGTAGAGAAGTCTACTTTTCGTACATTTAAAAATATTAACAACAAAACCGTGATTAGGAAATTCTGAGACTTAAGTGCATAACACGAATCTCAGAATTTCGCATTTTATCAGTTTTACGTTAATGTTCAAATTATGTTTTAATTTTCAATCCTTATCGAATTTCTTATTGAGAAGCTTGAAATATGAGAATTATCATAACATTCGTAATGCAAAAATGCGTACCACAAATAGCAGACCCTTACAGCTATATTTTATGGCTTCCTATAAACCATATAAAATTTTGCATTCAAATTACATTATTCTGTTTTACATCATGCATTCTGATAACTTAGATAATATTTAATCAATTCTATCAATATCAAAGAAATTAAATAACGAATAGTCTGCTTGTATGTATGTGTAGGGTGTTCGGGATAAATTTGACATATTTATAATTGATTATATTTTTCCGTAGGTTGGAGGTATTGACACACACTAATCGTCATTTAAAAGTTTGGACCCTTCTTCATTCATATACAAGATGTCAGAAAGGACGGATGACTGGAACATACCTGAATCATGGAAGAGAATAACTTGCATCATGATGATTCGTGCCGGCCATCAAAATAAGGATATTATGACTGCTGCCCAATGCTTCCTTAACACAGTAAAAACAATCAGACATGAACTAGAGACTTGCAATGGTGACTACGAGGATGTAGCAAGAAGAAAGATCCCTAGCAGACGATCTGATTGCGTCTGTACAGCAGAATTCCTCGCAAATCTGCAGGAACAGGTGAAGAACCCTAGCATTGGAATTCGGGCTTTATCACTTGAAATGAATATTGCAGCCTCTACTATGAAGCTTGCACTCAATGAAGACCTTCGATACTACTCATACAAGCGGATTTTCTTTTTCCTTACGAAATTGTCAAATTTATCCCGAACACCCTGTATGTTCCACGCACTAGGATAAAATGACGATACCTAGAGCCACCAAATTTTGATAAACCTAGTTCACAACTTGAACATGTGCATATGGAAGTCTGAATTTTGAATTTGTTTTATTATTTTTTTCATATTTTGTAAACCTTTAGTGAATTTTTTATTAACACACTCAACGATTTGAAAACGAGCAGTGGAAACTCTAGTCTAAATGCAATATTTTTATCTCCTGCACAAGAAACTGTTGCCATTTTAAAAAATGTAAGATAGTTATCTTTCAGTTTCTCGGCTCTATAAAAACAATGAGTTACCTTGGAAGAAAATAAAATACTTTTACTTTTCACGCGCCAGCATGTAAAGCCTAAGATACTTTAAAATTTAATCCAAAAGTTTACTGAGTAATAAACTAAGTTATTTAAAATCAACAAACACAGTTCTTAAGAATATTTGTTTCTATTTTTAATATGACTGATTTTAAAAAACATGTATTAAAATCACGAGATGTCTAATTAGAAATATTCAATATCTTTATGAAATAACATTATTTGAACTCATCAAACTCGTTACATACTTTTCTTCTTTGTGATAATTATTTTAGACGACTCGCAACGCGAGCGGCTAGTTTAAGAAATAATATAGCGAATATGAAACTATATAGGTCATCCGGTATTGAATTTTATATGTCGTAAGTGCAAAGAACGTGATACTAAATTAATGAAGGAATAGAAATTAATAATAAAAACGCAAAATACTTTTTTGTTAATCCAAAAACTTAAATTGAACTCTGTTATGCTTAACTGAAAAAAGTCTGAAAAAAAAATAGAAACTTGTATGCCAAAACTTAGCACTGCATCAGGAATTTAAATATATGTTGCTATGCAGCATCTAAACATTTTTCGAATTTGTTGTTGAACTGTATGTTACGTAAGTGCCAAGAAAATGGTGCTTAATAATAAAGCACAAAAGAAAATGTTTAACAGAAAAGAGTGCAACAGCAGTTTGGTAGACTGCGAGCTCACGAAAGTGGGAAAAACTTTAACAAACCCTTTTGGCGGCCATTAAAATCTGAAACTTTTCAGATTTTTTTCCCTGACCAACTCCAAAATGATTTACTATGCTAGAAGGCTAATCAAATACTACGGGTCAGCGCATATATCTGATTAATCATGTGTAAATTTCTGTTTTCCTAAAGCTTTATGTTTTTTAAAATAGATGAGACACAGTTTCCAACCTTTTAGGATTGAGTTTCCAGTACTGTATTACAGGCAATAAACGATTAAAGTTTTATATCTGCTTTTCAGGAAATTATAGGGAGACTATTCTCATCTCATCAAATATTTACAATAAATTTTATTAAACATGTTTTCTTTTCTTTTACCTTCATAATGCTTCAGTTATCTCGTTAAAAGACTTACAAAATGTTGAGTTGTTGATGTAGTCTGCTAAACCTTGACGAAATTATGCATATTAATTATGTTTCAACTTGCATTTAATTAAATAAAAAATCATTAATTTTATATTTGTAACTTTTGCTTTACTAATATGAAAAATAATTGAAAATTTGCCAGAAATCTAGTTTTTTGGTTTTTATTTTATAAGTTTGGAATGCAATTGAAAATATAATTTCATTGGTTCAATACTGAAACTTATTTACTGTACTTGAATATAGCCTCGGTTTTGTACTCTCGGTTTAAATATTCTCGAATCGAAAAAGGCAAAATATAAATAAGGTTGTAGCCTTGCATGATACATAAGTAGACTGAAGCACTGTAGCCTTGTAAAATATTTTATTCAAACAATTCTAATAATTGGCTTACAGTTTTCCTTAAAATGCACAGAAACTAGAACTCAAAGCTTCATAAATGAAAGAACTGTATAATTTTGACAATATAATAATATAATTTAATATAATTTTGACAAAATCTGAAGGTGCTGTTTGAAGATTTCAAGTCTAATAAATTTAAATAAATTATTAAAGCGGTATTCCACGGTAAATGAGTTTCAACAAGATTATAATTACTCTTGTCTTTTGATCGTACTTTTTCCACAGCTAAAACGGCTTTAAAAGAGTTAATAGCTCTCCATTTTCCCTCGTGAATATTGCATTCAATGCTTCCGTGACTTACCCAACTCCACCCAACTTTAAAGAAGTCAGGGACAATGCCATTGGTCGACGACCTGCTGCTTATAGCCTTGTCCCGCCCAAGTTTTCGAGAAAATGATTCCACGAGTGTGACGACGAACCTTGGATAAAATAGAAAATGCAATGTCTTTGTGTACCTTAACATTAAGAATGTTTTTATTAAGTTTTCGGTGAATAAGGAGCAGAACACTAACCTAAATTCTTACAGAATTTCTTCGGACGCTAACAGGTCATTGATTTTTGGAGGAATTTGCTAGATACGAAAACAGAGGAAAAATATATTCTCGAACGTCAAGAAAAGGGTATCGGAGACCTCTAGCGAATTCAGTCTCGCTTACAGTTTTTCGTGCTGTATTTCTCTCACTATTATTCAACGACTGAAAACGTATACTTTTGTTCGAAATGGAGTTATATTCAATTGTTAAAGGAATGGAACATCTTGATATCGATAAATAAATAGCACATGGATTAAAATCTCTTTAATAGAACGTTATACAGAGAGTTTTTCACACTTATTCGAATGATCTAAATGCAGCAAAAGAGTTAATTATAATACCATATTGTTTTTAATGCGCCATTTGGTATTCTTATTAGGTATTTCTCCAGCCTTCGTAGTGTAGTGGTCTGCACGCTGGACGCGTATTCCAGAGCTCCGTGGTTCGATTCCCGGTGAAGGCGTCGCTCATTTTTCATCACTCCTAATTTAAAAAAATACCTAATGTCTCTACATTGGAGACCGAACTAACAGGGTGGTGGATGATTATTCTCCACACTCAGGATTTGGAGATTGTGTCCCCTAAAAACCCAGTCGCCCTCTAAAAGAGGGAGTATATAAGGTATTTCTCTCGCCTTCTTAGCATGCCTTCGTAGTGCAGTGTTCTGCACGCTGGACGCTGGCGAGGGCGCTGTTCATTTTTATCCCTCCTACTTTAAAAAAATAACTAATGTCTCTACAGCCTTAGTTACCATTCTGTTCTTCACGACAAAAAAGCACTTGTTAATTCTTACCATATAAACCTTTATTCACTTCTCTTGCGCTACTTTCCCTAATCTGACAAATATCAGGCTTACATATAGAAAATGTCATTTTTAACAGTTCAAAAGCATAATATTCCATCGGCGCTTCAACAAGACATTTCCTCAGTTATTTGAAAAACAAATGTAACTTTATGCCAGTCTATAAAAACTGACATGTGACACATGCTTTAATCTTAATGGAATTCAATTTCTTTTCCACTTGCGTGGCTAAAGAAATGGGATGTGTTGTGATAAAAAATTTTTTAAACAATAATTAGAGAATATTTTTATATTTTTCAATTCAGCTTAGTTTTACTAGTTTTTCATTGGAACTCTAATTAAACTAGGTATAATCTTAACTTTCTACTTCAACTTGCGTTAGACTCTTTAAGCTAAATTTTCAAGCTAAATTGACCCCTTTTTATTACAATCATTCAAATAAAGCTATATCACAAGACAATTTTCTGTTGTACTCTGAGCAACATCCTTTAGCGATGACTGAAAATTACAAATATTTATTCCCCCTGATACCTAATCCACAAGTTTCCAGCCGAGTATTTCCATTCCTTTTTTAGGAAATGAAACTTTCAAGTAAATTTGTTCATTTAGAAGATTTTGGAGACATTATCGGGGATAAAATGGAACGCAGGCGCACAGTGGGAAAAGCATTTATAGAGTTTATATGAATTCCATTTTCGTATAATTTTGATCTATACTATCATTTCTCTTTTTCCTTAGATCTCATCAGGATACTAATGAGTTACGATTATATATGGTGGAATTCTGTAAAGTTTTGAGATGTACAGCTTAGCTTTTGGCAGCGCTGCTTGCAAGTTCTACCTTTCTCTTGCCAGTTTCATAAATTTAAAATAACGAACCTTATTTAATAGCATATATTATAGCCAAAACATAACTCGAGATATTATCATTATTATTAAGGTTTTCCTTTAAAGAAACATTTTGTAATTCAGACTTACTGCTTCTGAGCTTTAAGATCACTTAACATTGGTAGTTAGACTCTGCTTCAGTTTCCGGCAACTAGCTGCATGGTAGTTTTCGTGGTTTTGTTTTCATGTGTAATGAGAATACAAGCCAACTTTCCCCTTTAGCGCTTTCTCATAATCCAAATAACCTCGGAAGCTTCTGATTTGTGTGTCCAATAGGAGTACCAAAACACTTCTGTTACTGAAGTTAATGCTTTTAACTCGAGATTTAGTGCGGAAATTTGTAGCATGATGTAAATATATAGAATAATAGAATTTGCCGCTTGTGAATTTTTATAGTGGAACTATGTGTATACTCTCTTTTGCAGTTTCTGTTTTATTGCATCACTCCTATAAGTATTTCAGTTCACAACAACGCTTATTAAGCAAAACTTTGTTTAGACTTTTTATTAGATAAACCAAACTATTCTTCTCTTTGCGTGTTTCAGATTATATTTATACTTAGTACTAAGAAGTATCGCGATGCTTTTAAATACAAACTTATTACGTCAGTTTATCACAACTATTCTGAATCTTTAGTAACTGTCACAGCTATTTTCTCTCAGACAAGAAAGTTATGAAATTTAAAGGCACGCGACATAGTAGTTTAAATTTAAGAGTTTAACTGCAAGCTATTGGAACGTTGGCCACACTGCCGCTGTGTCGCTGAACACACTGCCGCTGTGTCGCTGCTTTTCTGCCATTAATTGAAGGCTTAGCGTATACGACTTTTTTTACAGTAAGCGATTTAATATTTTAACTATCACGTAAACCAACCAGATGTTTAGCCTTGACTAGAACTTTTATCTGTAAATTGTGAAATCGTAATTACAAGGCAAGTAACCTCATATTATAGTGCATTTAAAACGACAAGTTGTCATTTTAATCTGTAGTCTAATTTTTAAATGTAAACCATCAATAAATCTTTATAAAATTTTATTTGGAATTTAATTTGATCTGTATTTTGCATTGGCAGTTAAGTCATCTTTAAGAGCGATACTTCACAAGAGAGTTGCAACATCAAGAAAAGGCAAAATTTAAGATAGCAATTACAAGAGCATTTATAAAAAAAGGATAAACTAGTTTTAGAAAGCAGTATAAATCTAAGTGCTGCCTTTTAAAACTGGAATAAACTCTTAAATTAGCCTTATAATTTGCAAATTTTAGAATCTGAAAAATTATCATTTTCTTAAAATCAGTCAAAATTGTGTTCGTTGTCTCACCTGAGATGAATCTTCATCAAACGCCCAGTCAAATACATATTTTCTATCGTGGGCTCTTTTGGCACGAAGTACATCCACAGGATCCCCAGCTGTTGGATCTAGTAGTAACACCATCTGAAATCGATAGAAGTGTGTCAATTTACATACAAGTACGGACTGATTTATATATAAATAACTGAAACGAAACGCTTTCTCAAAATACACTGACGGAAAAAAAATCCGAACATCAAGAAGGAGTTGTGCTAGATAAGCGAAATTTGATAGGCGTACTTATACATCTGAAAAATGACATCTATTCTAATTTCGCGCTAGGCGTGTAAGCGTGGTTCTAGTATCGCCACTACGTACATGCATAAGAGGTTTCTTTTAAATATGCCCTGTAAAGTTCGTGAGCGTTATTTTTTTTTTGTTTTGTTTGTTTTTTAAAATTTAAAGGAATGAGTTGATGTTAGTCAAGAATGGCTTTAAGGAGTCAAAGGAGCTATTATCAACAGCTCAATGATTTTGAATGAGGTCGTGTAATAGGGCTACGAGAAGTTGGATTTTCCTTCCGTGGTATTGCAGAAAGACTTAGCAAGAATGTATCCATTGTGTATGCTTGTTGGCAGACGTAAGGAAAGGTACTGGTTCGAACAGACTGGGTTCCGGCCGATGGCGTGGAACTACTGAGAGGGAAAATCGCCGTGTTCGGCGTATGGCTGTGGCCCATCGTACTGCGTCTGCACCAGAAATTCGAGCTGCAGTTGGCACCACAGTGACACGACGATCTGTTACAACAGCTAGACGCCTTGTAGCATGCATTTCATTGACTACAAATCATTACTGTTCCAAGCTAGAGTCCACTAAAGGACTTACTGGAGATGTATTGTGTTTTCTGATGAAAACTGGTTCTGCCTTAGTGCTAGTGCTGGTTGTGTGTTGGGTTGGTCACAAGGAGGCCAGGTAAGCGTCTGCAACCAATCTGTCTGCGGCCTAAACACACTGGACCTACACGTGGAATTATGGTCTGGGGCTCAATTTCGTGTGACAGAAGGAGCACTCTCATAGTTATACCGCGCATCCTGACTGCAAATTTGTACGTCAGTCTGATAATTGAACCTAACAACATTCAACGGAGTATTTTCCAACAGGATAATGCTCGCTCTCATACCGCTGTTGTAACCTAACATGCTCTACAGAGTGTCGACAAGTTGCCTTAGCCTGTAGGTCACCTGATCTCTTCAATCGACCACATATGGAACATCATTCGACGAAAACTTCAACGTCATCCACAAGCAGCATTAACCGTCTCTCTATTGATCGACCAAATGCAATAGGCATGGAATTCCATCCCACAAACGGAACTCGGCACCTGTACGCATTCAGAATTTTTGCTGTAACACCTGTTATAATGTACCAGCATTCCACATTTGTAATGGCTCTTCTCGCGCTTGCGTTAATCTGCGATCTTAAAATAATAATTTAAATATTTTGTAGAGATTACTTTATGTTTTTAACAGTTATGTTAAGTTTATTCTCGTTTCCCATTTATTATTCCCTAGCAGAACGAAGTTTTAGTATGGTTTTTATGAAATTATTTAAGGAAAGTTGAACTTACTTCAAGAGAAAATGCGTAGGAGTCCTTAATAGCGCGTGTTTGCTTTCTGGCTACTTCGTTCTTAAATCTGCTACGTTCGGCAGTATTGTACGTGTTGGTTGATGTTGGACGGCTAGGTTAAATTAAGGGCCAACTACGTTAGGTGTTTGTGTCTAGCTTCGACTACATCTATGTAGTTTAGCATTATATTAGTTTCTTATTTTCTTATCCTGATTTAAAAGACAGAGTGTAGGCTTTCTTGTAAGCCCGAGAAGGGGCCATCTTTTATTATTTCTTTGAGTGAACGAAAGGGTATTTTAACCCTTCCCGAGATTTTGTCGTAAATACTTGAACTCAGCGATAATTCGCTTAGTTCACTAGGTTCCTCGGCATGTTAACATAGACAAAGTATTCAGGAACATTACAATGCTATCTAAACAAATGTATTTGCCAAACTTTCATTACGCTACATTAATATTTTTTGTGTAGGGAATTTGTTTCCGTCAGTGTACATCAGCTTCACACTTCATAATTTATAAAGTAGTGTACAGATGTTTTTCTTATTCAGACTAATTTAAGGAGAAGACACCAAATGTGGATATAAACTTCTACTCCTTTTCTTTTTCACCTAAAAAGAGTTTAATTTTTCACAGATAACACAGGAACAGGAAGCTTTATGTAATGTTTTGCGCGATGGTCTGTTTTTGGTTTTAGAAGACAGTTCTCAAAATTATTATAATTTTTAAGACTACATACATATTCATCATTTATTGGCTTCAGAACAAATCACATAGGGTTTATAGATGTTATTAAAGTAACAAAGATAATTTTTACACTTGTGTATTTAATACTTATCTAAATGGCTTAGAAATCGAAACAGAAAACTTCTGGGATGTAGAAAGATTAATCGAATAAAACTGTCACGGAAACGTGTTGATAACTAACTATAAAAGTTTGCTTGTTAGGTGTTAAGACCAGTCTGCAGTTGCGTATATTTATCATATACATAAATGTTGGTGAATTCCACTTTCTCTGGCCGGTGATGAGGCGGTCTTTAAGCCAAAGGCAAGCAGATCTCTCAAAAGCAGAGTGTAAACCTAGCAGTTTTAGCAGGATTCCATTATCCGTCATTGCCCGTTTGGCGTCATTGCTATGTCTGTGTCAATTATACTGTATTTTGAAGCAAAACATTATATATAAGGAGAAAGGTTGGTAATGAATCAAAGTTATCGACATTTCTTACATCCTTTACAGCATCAGAAATCTATGTTCTTTGCCTCAATAAATTTTAATTTTAAATGTAATACCACAACGTAATGTATGAAAATACATATCAATACCATACTATACAGTGGTAATGTGTGGAAATACATACCACAACGCCAATATCTGAAAATTGTAAAGTATACGTATTGTAGTTACAATGGCTATCTATGGTTTATGCTTAGCATAATGTGTATTTGTACTATGTTAAGTAAAGTTACTGTATTCTCATGTTCAGTTACCTTAAATGAATAGTTTCAAAGTAACACATGCCTTATCAAAGACTAATAAGAATAGAATCACAAATCATAAAATCATAGGAATTAGATTTATGATTCTACATCAGAACCATATATCCTAGGTGATATAGGACCAAAAAACAACAAATTATTTCTCTGCACAGAAAAGTTCACAAAACTCCCGATTCTGCTTCCTTTTTAGTAATTAAGTATTAGCTAACAATCTGAATCATACATGTTCAATTCTAATTTGCTTTATGTTATAAAATATTCCTAGAATTGATTAGAACAGTGGTTCTCAAACAAGAGGGCATTAACCTCTGGAGGCGAGAATTTCCTAGTTTCAGGGGCGGGGGAAGCGGTCAGCCTTTAATTTAGCTGTTAAATATTTGGTTTAGTTTTTATACATAAAAAACTAATTTTATTCAAGTTTTGGTATTTATCAATATTTTCTATTATTTTTGTTGTTTAATGTATAAAATACGTTAAAAATTACCTAGATATAGAAAACTGTATAAACTTATTTTTCGAGTTTTGTAAAGGAGGGGGGAATGATTTTCTAGCAGTGGTAAAAGGGCTGCATGGGACAAAGAAGGTTGAGAACTACTGGATTTGAGTATGATGAGTATGTATTGGTTTCCTTGATTATGGCAAAGCACATCAAGGCTATCTGTCTAAGGGGAGATATGCCCTCTTGGAGACTTTCTAAGGACTCTGTTTGGTATACACGTTACACATACAATTAACAGATTTAGATCATACATATTGTCAAAAAATGTCAATTTATAATAAATAAAACTTTTTACAAAGAAAATAGCTTTCTGCAGTGTAGCAATAAAAAAGAATTAAATGCAAAAATTGGCGTAAGTAATTATGAAATTTACTACTGATTATAGTTTCATTGAAGCTTATCCCAAACATTATCAACCACATGAATTCATTGGAATTGCGTAGCATTTCAAGAGTGACATATCATTTACTCAATTCAGAGGAATAAGAATACACTTTAAATGCCCCTTACACTTCCTTCTATAAAATAATCTAATTTCCGCGGGCAGTATTGTAACTTCTAGTGCAAGTAATCAACTTTGTAACAACAGAGTTGTAATAAAACTTAAATCAATTTCAACAAAACTACAATTAGTGATAAATTTTGTATTTATTTTGCTTACTGTTCTACTGAATTTCTTCGCACTTTTAATATGAGTAACTAACAAAACGTAAATAGTTAAAAACTATAAATCAGGCGGAAATGTGGAAGGTTACCGCAGTTGATAAAAGAAAATAATATACCTTGAAATGAAAGAAAAAAATATGAATGAATGGGCATTTTTGGTGGTAAACAAAGAAAAGTCATTATGAAAGTACAAGTTCAACACGTAAAAGGAGGGAAAACTCTTTTATAAATAATCCGTTTCGTCATACTACTGCGTGTTAGGTAGACAATAGTATTTTTTTTTTTTTGAGATAATATTGCAGCAACTGCAAATTTCGCCCTAAATTTAGGAAGCTAACAAGAATGAACTTTTATAGCGTGTTGACCTAAAAAATGCAAACAAAGAAAGAAACATAAAATTTCCGTGCTTGTTCACGTCCACTAGCAAATACTATTCTAATATTTCTAATATTCTTTGACACTACTGGGTTACAAATAGCTGCAATAAAAAAGAAGCACGTGACGTCAATATACCTATATTTGTTTAATTACCTATCGAACTGCCATTTACCTATTATGTAAAAGAACAAAATCAAAAGAAAATCACGTTTCTGTATGAAAGACCCCAGACTTACGAATTCAGCACACCTGTCACTAAATATGGAGGATGCACTAAGTATGAGTATTTAACTAAGTATGATAAAATGCACTAAGTATGAGAAACATAAAATTTCCGTGCTTGGTTACGTCCACTAGCAAATACTATTCTAATATTCTTTGACAATGCTGGGTTAAAAATAGCTGCAATAAAAAAGAAGCACATGACGTCAATATACCTATATTTTTTAATTACCTATCGAACTGCCATTTACCTATTATGTAAGAGAACAAAATCAAAAGAAAATCATGTTTCTGTATGAAAGACCTCAGACTTACGAATTCAGCACAACTGTCACTAAATATGGAGGATGCACTAAGTATGAGTATTTCCCTATTTACCAAAACTAGTTTAATATATGAAATACAATCAATACGATCTCCTAAATTTATGAGTTTTTCTTACGGATTCGATTTAGAGAATGAACGAATCCAAGTATTGTCAAATTGTTTACAGAATAATAGTGACAAAAAGAATAACACGTCAACCGAAAGAAAAGGACATTAGTATCAGAACATTTACTAATAGATTATTTTTCACATTTCTGACGTTATTTGCCCTAACTTGGCGTTATGCTATAACTAGAATGGCCAATAATTATTATTATAATTACAATTTATACTGATAAAAATACTCCGCATTTTTAATGAGTTACTATTTCTATAGAAATGTGATTTCTCTCAAAAAGTGTAAGTGAATAGCGAGCTGCGGCCAAAACAAAATTTTTAAATTCTATGTGCAACTGAAAAGAAAATACATAGAAATATTTCAATTGGAATAAAATCAGCTCATTTTTTCCAGGCAAAAACCAATTTGTAAATAATTTTTGTTGTCAAAACAAAAAAGAAAAACTTATGACACATCAGGTTGATACGTATACATATGACCTCAAGGTTTAAACTTGATATAATATAACAATTTCTTCTCAATATCAATAAAAGAATTAATGTGGCAATAATATACTGTGTCAATTATCTTATTCTAAAACGAAAAAGTAGCCAACAGCAGCTATTTATTTAAAATGCTGATATTAACGAAACATTGTTATATCATGGACCTTATAAGAAATAGTCTAACCCAGTGGGCGGGGCGCGCGTCACCGACATGTCGGCAAGAAAGAGTAGGGACGATCTGGTTTACTTTAACATTGAAACCTATGGTGTTTGTATCACATAACTCTTTTTAATTATTAAATGTGATACGTTGTATAGTGATGAGATTATGAAAGCCACAGTTTTTTCCAAATAGGATAAAAATATATCTCATTAAAGCACTTTTTACTGCATTTCGCGCATTTTTTTCACGCGTAATTCTTGTACAAACATCTTTACTTTGGTAAAACGGTAAAAACTCTAAGCACAAAATATATGAACTTAATTTTGCGTAAAAATAAAGTAAAATTAAATAAGATTGATAGTACGTGATGCTTTGAAATAAATAAGGTAAAATTAAACAGGATCTAATATTTTTTTAATTTAATGAACATTTTCAGGCAGTGATTTTCCAAACTATAATAACATTACAAAACGATCATATTTATTTGATTATATGATCATTAAATTATTAACATTAAAGTGGATTAGTTATTTTGATAATTCA
Source organism: Stegodyphus dumicola (assembly GCF_044657685.1). NCBI lineage: Eukaryota > Metazoa > Arthropoda > Arachnida > Araneae > Eresidae > Stegodyphus > Stegodyphus dumicola. Next base: position 80,402,450 of record NC_140769.1, on the reverse strand, counting down.
TAAAATTCGGAGCATAAAATTTTCTAAGCGTAATGAAGGGGGGAAAAGATAAAATAAAGATAATAAATTGTGCTATAATACTTATCTATAATTTTAAAAAAAGCAGCACAATTTAGAATTTTAAAATATTATTTTCTAAAAGAAGTACTTAGAAATTTCCTGACAGCATAGGAGAAGCTAAAAAAATATTCAGCCCTGAAAGCATGCAATAGCTTTATAATTATTTGGATCGTTAATTATGCTTGATAAATATGCTAAATTTTTAAAAATCAATCTCAATTTCAAAAATAAAAATATGTAGAAATTCTAATTTGTGAAATGAGGCGCTACAATCAGCTTTTTCTTGAGAATTATACACGCTGCAATAGGCAACCAATGTTAAATTTCTGCAAATCGTCCCTACTCCTCCGGATGTGATCAAGGTGACAGCCGGGAATGCGTCAGAAGAGGGAAAAAAGCCATTTGGGTTAGTCTATTTCTTATAAGGTCCACGTGTTATATACAATGACGTCACATGCAGTCGCAGGCCCTATACGCATTTTTCACAAATGTTTTAATATAGAAGTATTTTGTCACATATAACTACGTAATCACTACTTGCAACTTATGTGTTCTGCCTTTTTCTTCTTTTATATAAATTCCTTAAGGTGGCCTCGACATTATTTTTATGCTGCGTAGAAGGAAAAGATATATTACAAAATAGAAAATATTAACATTTATGATGTAACTACATTTACTTTTAATCAATCATAGGAAAATATTTAACAAATTGTATTCAAAACTTTTTTCTTAAATGGTCACTTTATAAAAAACTTATCAAATTGACTAAACGTCTTGAACAAAATGCATGCTTTGAAATTTAAAGTTTGCCTTCAATCCTGAGCACAATTTTACGATAAACCCTATTTCAGGATTTATTCATGAATTGATTGATTTTTTCACAAAATGTAAAGTATGCATGCATTGACGTTTCCACATGGGCGTGTCTGGGATCATTCACATAGCATTCGTGCAAAGCGTTCGAAGATTCTACCATGCGATTTAGAGAAAGCAAGTTCTGAAGTGTCTCTGGCCGGGAAGGATATCAACCTTCCGTAACCATTAGTGATGAATTTCTTTCTTTCCTTGACTTTCGTGATATGAATGCACACTCCTGACACGCGACAGTAATACCACGGAAGTCAAGAAGTTGGAAGAACGAATAGCGTGATGTTAAAAATTGAACTTGGGCAGGGCAAGTAATGCTCAGTAAACAATAGATTATGTGTATTTCAACAACTCTACACAAAATGTGTAAGCAATTCTAAGCGCTAAATAAAAAAAAAACGCCGTGAAAATATAACTGTGGGTTAAAAAGTGTTCCCCAATATGTTGCAATAAATAACAATCAGCTTTCTAATCTATCACTTCAGCTTCTTGTACACTAAGTTATTTTCTCGGATTTCTGTTTGCTAAATCAAAATTTTATCTTTAGCGAAGGCGCTGATCCCCATAATTCTTAAACAGGTATACCTTGATAGATGATTATTTGTTTATGCCCTAGATTTGGTCAAGCACGTCTCATGCCTCTTCCTGGTCGCAATTTAAATAAGAGAGAATATAAAGAATTACTGAATTGCTTACGTATCTGGATTCGTGGTGTAAGTGGTAGGAGTTCTAGAGTGGTATAAGCTCGTGGAATAAGATCGAACACAACCGATATATTTATGGTTCGAATGGTATAAGCTATAGTGGTATAAGTGCGAACGCAACCAATATTTTCATGGTTTGAAACTCGCAACAGCACAACTAATTTTTCATGTTTCCTGACCTATAAAAAAACCCTAATGTCTCTCATAGTCTCGTTCTTTACATTATTAAAGATTGATATCACTGAAGAAATTTTTTCAAAGATCTTTTATTAGACATTCAGGAGAAAATCATTTGAAGTGTAAAATAATATAAGTTACTATTTTTCATGAAATTATAAGTGAGAGATTTATGCATTATTAAAGTATCCATAAGCTTCACAGCAGATATAAGAAACACAAGCAATGCATCTCTAGAGCCCCGTCCTAAATTCCACATTAAATAATTATTTTGACATCAATAAGACGAAAGCATCTATTTAATGAATACATAATCTGCATTTTCGCAAATTCTTCTAACATTCGATAATACCACAGCAACTGATATAGAATTATGTAACACACAATTTCCGAAGCCACTGTTTAAATCTACATCATTCGTAAAACATTTGCTTTTTACAACTTGTTTCCATTTTTACTTTTTTTAATCACCAAGTGACTATGAGCTTGCGAAGCTTGACACAGGCTCACGCTGTGATGCCACAAAAACTATTCTCAATATTGGTAATATGAATACCAAATGTTACCTCAAAACAACTAACAGAATTAGATTATAATTCTATTATCCATCATTTATAGACTCTAATCAGTAAATCACGGTTTAATACTCTTGCTAGTTTTGAATATATTACTTCTGATAATAAACAAATTCCTTTAGTTTATAAACTAGAACTAGACTCGACGGCACAAATAGCCTATAGAGAAACCATGGCCGGCAGCGCCCTGATATCTGCTTTCTAGACAGTGGGCCTCGGGATGCTTGTGTATCTTAGCCTGGACAAGTGGTCAGCTTGTCGTAGGACCCTCGGTGTTTAGTTCCCAAGCGAACTTGGTATTCATTTTATCGACCCGCTCACGGGATGAAAGGCTGAGTCGGCCTTGCCCAGCCTGGGGATCGAATCTCGGACGTGTGGAGCTGCGGCGCAACACGCTAGCCACTGTGCCTCCGGGCTTAACTTTAGTTTATACTGACCTAGCAATTTTGCGTTACCTTTGATAATTACGAAATTACTTAATTTATATACTATAACTTGCTAATAAAAAGGTTTTTAGGAATTTGTTAATCTTCAATTTTATGTTTTATTAAAAATAGTATATGCTCATATTTGAATCAAACATATTTTTAATTTTTGATAAATATAGGTTTCACCCAAGTAAATGAAATCTTTACAATTAAATAAAAATTTGTAAACAAGAAAATTGCTTCTACTGAAAACGTATCATCTTATTTAATTTAAATTATCACATCAACTCTTACAGAAAGACTCAGAAATCATTAATATTATACAATTGGCAAAAACCAAATTATAATAGCAGCGAAGCTACCTATGAATATACTATAGAAATTCTGAAAATCAAAGCGTGCAAAGAAAAAAAGAGGGCATATGTACAAGGCTTACTGCAAAATTTTACTAATAAAATTATATAAATGTATGTTTATTTTTGTATCTGTATTTATTTTTCCGATTTTGATTTTATGTCACACTTTTAGATAGCAATGAATATACAGGTCGCTTTGTGTGTATTGTTAATTAGGAGAGAAAATTAAGAACTAGGGAATTAAATTGGTAAAAATGCTTGCAAACGAATGACAATTAATGAAAACGCTTTCCTTCATACAGGTGCGACGGGCGAATAACAGAACATATAGCTGTGTGAGTACCCATTAGGAAACACAATCACGCACAATGATTCAAGTTTTGCAGAAAATTACACCCCCCTCCAAAGATAGCGTGATTAGTACTTGATATCCCTGGATTAATATTCAGAAAACGTTTTATAAGTATACAGGGGAAAGTATGTGAGTTGTGCTTGCTAATTCATTAGGCATGGTATTCTGCACAGAGCATCTTGTCCTTTGTATTTTCAGCAGAAAGCTGACTGTATGTGAGTTACCTGATCGATATATTTTAAGCAGCGGTTTCCCAATTCCTCTATCCACCACGACAGCTGTGTCAAGTTCTCTTACGCTTGTAGTGGAAACGTGTAAAAATGCACTAATCCCACTTTTGGGACTTACTACAGTCAAGGTCAATGGAATCACTGTCTACCATGAGTTTTTTTATAAACAAAATGTCATAGAACGTAATGGGCTTAAATTATCTTCATGGTTTCCATAGCAACTGCGTAATCGTGTTAAATTCGCTGCTTTACCATGGAAAATCTCTCGAAAGCTGTCTGTGATTTGATAAAGTTTCTCAAAGCGTCTATGATGTGATGGCAACTTTCTTCATTTTAGGGTTACTTGATGAGAAATTAGTCTCTGGTTTTGACAAAAACGGATACTGGATCACTCCTTGATATGGCCTAATATTTTTTTACAGGAACTAACTTCAAAGCGGTGGTTCTCAAACATTTTTCTATAAATGGTGTTTGACCCACAATTTATTTCTGTGTTTGTCACAATAATATAAGACGACCAATCTTAGTTTACTTTTCATAGTGGATATGAAAGGCAGTTGACAAAAATATTTTGCCTTATATTTAGAAAGGCAGCAACGAAAATAATTCTTTTTTCGGCAAATGAAATTAAATGTACATTAGTAACATTATAAAGTATTAGTAACATTATAAAGACTATAGATTTTTCGGAATAGAAAACTTGAAAATCAAGAAAATTTTTATATTTTTCAATAAGACGGCTAGCAGTTTCTTTGGTAGATACTATAATCACAACGTTTACTTTATAATTGTTCATTAAGTGAATTCCGTTCATAAGATGAGGCTTCTAATATGTAAAATTCATCACATTTCACAGCAATCAAACATTCTACGAACAACCTGCTACCAGAAATTAAGCTAGTGACAGAATACAAGGAAGAAACATACCGATTAACAGTTCATGAAGTAAAGATTATGTAGATTATGATTTTTTTTTTTTTTTTCAATGGCGGGCACTAGCCATGATAGACGTTGGCTACTACTAAGGCCGGAAGCGGTGGCCACATCATTATGCAGGAGACTGAAAGATGGGCTGTCATCTCCTCCTATGAAGGGAAAGACAATTTACATCTATGCCTTCTCCGGGATTCGAACCCGGGCCCTTCGGTACGGCCCTCAGAGTCATTAATCACAGTCCCGTCTGTGCAGCTGTTGATTATGAAATACTCAAATTAAAATTGGCAAGACTTTGTAAAATTTGCTTATAGCTTCCAAAAGTGCCATTCATTCCCGTTATCCCAGTAATATTTTACAGGGCCTCACGGAACCATCAGATTTTGGATAAAGGACCACTGATGTGATTTTGTAAGATAGCAAGACAGGCATTGGTATTGTTTATTTTCTGTTTTAAAAATAGTTCCAAAGCTTCCGAAATATTCATATGACATATATTGTAGGGAGAAACAAAATTAGTTTTAGCAAAGAGCTTAAACATAGATAAATGACGCTTGTAATTTAGAGAAATAGAACACTGTTTTGTGAAAGAAAACAAAGCTACTTGCATTATACACTGATAATTACTTTCTCAAAGTATATTTAAAAAAATTCATTATTAAAGCTCAAAAACAGATTTTCGCATAATTTTAGCAATATCTATGAATAAACTATATTTTCTTTAAGTATTTCCGCGATAGAAAAAAATTGGGTTAACTTTCCAAGGATTCTGTTAAACGTATGCGTGAGCCCCTTGCGAAAGAGGAAATAAATTTTTCATTTCTGATTTACGAAAACAGACACGCAGATAAATTCTTAGGAATAAAAGTTGAAATTTGATTCAAGGTTCTCATTAATAATATATCAGAAGCATAAAATGGAAAGAAGCCGTCTTATTTTAACAGATAAAAATCATCGAGGGAAGAAAGTGACTATTAAGCAAGGCAAATTAAAAAATCTGCTCATTTAAATAGTGCTACTGAAATTTCAGTAGGAAAAGGAAATACGTAATTTTTAGTAATCTGACTCAGAAACAGAAAATTCGTAATTTTTAGAAATAAGTGAAAATTAAAAGTATAATAAGGACTTATGAATAGGAATTTGTAACGAATAATTTACCTGTACGTAATTCATAAGTTTTAACTAATCCAAGCAAATTCTCGTCTTGTTGACACTTACAGTTCAGTTATTAAATTTAATTCACATATCTTTAAGCTACGACTAAAAAAATTACAAATTTACAAATTTTAAGTAAGTTAAAATTTACAAATTAAAAGTTTGAAAACTTTGCAGCAATTCACAAGGCAACGGATAAATTACTTTTTATAAATATAACAAATGAAAATGCACTTTTAATTTAAGTTAAGGATTTCACTATACTCAGCATGAAATACAAAGGGACTGTTATTTTAATATAACTAAGGATAAGTAATTGAATATCTACAACCTCCATCGCTACAATCTAGTACTTTAGAACAAAACTTCAAGGTTTTTTTGACCCTATATCTTACCTCATAACCCCGTTACGATTGCTGCGGAAAAAGGGCTGTATTGTCTAATCTGCTAAAATTCCCAAATTCCCTGTGTGAGACACATGTTATGATCGTGAATAAGTGAATTGACCTTGTAGTGCCTATTTTAAAGTAACAGGCTATAATATGTCATCACCGAGAAGCAATCGGTCACAGCAATCATACTAGGGCAAACATACAGTGACGAGTCTTCGTAAATCAAGTGAAATGATAACTCATGCGCTCTTCCATTTTTTTCATTAAGAGCTAATATATAAATTTTTGAAGAAAGTACTCGTACACATTTTTGAGTTAATAAATATACGGCAAAATGGCTAAACACGTTATTCAAAAATAAAGTATACCAGTAGTCAAACCAAAAGTAAAATGCTATTAATAGAAAAATTGGAAACATATTTTTGCATCTTTTCACTTTTAATTGAGCGATTTCAACCTTTTGAATATGTGTAAAAAATCTGATGCATTCCACTTATTTAAGTATTCTTTATTTATTCATATAAACCCATTAATCATACATAAATTACTACATAATCTCCGTACATAAATTATTTAAACTGCTGTTTACTTTTTTCTTATAAAAGTTCTTCCAAAATAATGAGGAATAAATATCTCTTGAATGGTGGATGTAGACCTATAGTTTTAGTTTAAGAGATATTTTGGATTGGATTATAGAAAATTCGTCTTCGGCCATAGTTTTGTCCAAAAATCCATTTCTCTCTTTTATATAATAATAGAAAAATACGAAATTTGCTTGAAAACATTTTGTCTCGTGTTCGTTTAAGTTGTAAGACACTTTTCGAGTGCATATTTTACGAAACTTTAGACACTCTGCAATAATACGACAAGCACTTCCACGAGATATATCTATTTAAGTCAAAATGTTATTTCTTAGAAACTAAATGCAAGTATAAGAACAGTTGCATTTAGTTTAGCCCACCTTTTTAAGTCAAATGGCATCGCTGAACTCGAGCGTTGGGAAAAGCACAGCCTGGTCTGTCCATCGATTTGGGTTCAATGTAATCCTTCGTCTCCGAAGCTGAAGGCTTTCCTTACCGATAATTGCCCTTGCTCTCCTATGCCGTTTTCGAACAAAACATACCACTTTGTAATCGCTCGGCGTTAAAGAACTTCATACAATATTCTTCATGCAACTACCGATGAGTGAGACTGCATCTTTTTGCTTACTATTAACGAGTAATATCTATACTTTCATTCCAAGTTTGAACGTAATGTTTTAATTCATACGATTTGTTCACTACTGATAACGAACGATCTTTAAACGCTACAGCGCAATAGTTTCTCCATTTTACTAAGATATTGCGGGCAATGTTGCGATGTTCTTCAAAATATCTTTTTCGACAAACTTTCTAGAAAAGTGCAATTTATTGTTTGACTTACTTAGATATTTCCAAAGCCCAGCTATACATATAAACTTTTCCAAACCTGGGAACTGTAAAAGAGACTTTTAATGATACGAAAATGTAATTAAAAGTGTTTGTTTCAAACTGTCATTTCTAAAAATGCTAAAATTTAAAAAATTGTCTATAATGAAACTTAACTTTACCGAAGACTGAAGATTTTCCAAATATTAAAAAGTGTGTTAAATCTTATATCTCTGATACGCTTTTCAGGGCCAACTGTGCATGTTATAATGTTGTCTTTTACATAAAAAAAACTTTGATACGAAAAAAACAACTAATTAATTATAATTATTTTTCTAAATGGCTCGGATAAAAATTTATCATATAATCTTTATAAAAGACCTTGTATATGTATGTATTCATCTATATTAAAATCCATGTAATGGTAGCTATGAACTGCATATTATGAGAGTACGTGCTGTAGTTCAAAAAAGACTGCTAAAGAAGTTTCTTAGTTTCTATAAATTATAAAAAAATTTCTAAAATTTTCTTTTCGTTTAAGTTTATCATAAAATTTTATTTTCTTCCTATGTGAAGGCTAAAAATATCAATATCATAAACATATTTTCGTAACATATTATCATTTATTTCGAGGTTTTAGTAGGGTGCAGGTAAACTTTGCTCCTGCAGATGTGCAGACAAGCTAAGGTCCACAAGTGGCCGATAGTCTAAGACCGGTAAACACTTGTACTTTGACTCAGATTCGACTCTGGGCTGACTGTACGTCGTTTTCGTGGTTTCATCTATGTGTAACATGAATACAATCCAACTTTTCTTACAAGGGCCCCTATTAAGGCATTGTAGCCTTTAGGGAAATAAACCTCGAATATCTTGCCTTAAGCCATTAATCAATCCGTTAATGTTGATTATAATCAATTTGATATTTAATAGATTTGAATTATACAAAGCTAATGCTAATAATAAAACATATCACTTATTGTACAATATTTTTATTAATATCGCTCTCCAGTTTCATTTAATCTATGTCTTTGCAACTAAAATTTCATTATTTTGTATTACTTTAAAACTCTTAAAATTTATATAAACATACCAAGAAAGAATCGGAAATTAAAAGGCGATGAACTCCTAGCCCAATAAATATCATGTCCTAGTGTCATTTTTAAGAGAATTCAGCATTTAATAACTCATTTTTAGCCAATACCATATCGAGTAACAGGGTGCCACTCGCAAGGACAGGTGCTTCTGAACGATTTCGATAACTGATCATGACCCACTTTTTCCAGTCGCCGATTTCCATCAAATGTCAACCAAATCACGTAATTGAGTCCATCTCACAAAAGCTACTCAATCGAGATAGCTAAGCTCTTCGTGGGCGACCTTTTCAAATAATGGGCTTTTTATCTGACCACCTAAAGTGCGGCTTGCTCTACGGAATGAAACTCTTATAATTTATTCTGCTTTATTATTCATTACTTCCCTTTATTTCGCAAGAAAAGGAATCATAAAAAGTGACTCAATTTGTCGTCAGTATACCATTTCCATCAATAATGCCATTATAAATATGAGAGTGACAAATTGTAATTATAAGAATTAACTGAAACCAAACAACTAATAAGTATTTTTCGTCAACTTTAATAAATAAAAGCAAGTCAATTAGTACTAAATTACATAAAATAGATTCATATTGTAAAGGTTTGAATATTTTCATTTAATCTTTTCATTTAACTCGCTAAATTAGGTGCAGTTAAGGTATTAATTTTTTCCCTTTCCGCTAGCACCTAATTAGAGCGAAGATATGAAATGAAAATTCTATGCAATTTTCTGCCTGCTCCTGTTTACAATTATTAATTACCGTACAGTCTGAAAAATATTTATATGTGGTAACGCGTGTTCTTTTAGTAATAGATATGTTTTAAATACATAATGCCACTAAGTAACTGCCAAGTCATCATTTCGCACTTTTAATTTAGTTATTTTAGTTTCCTGTGGTATCTACACAAAAAGAACTTAAAATCAGAAACATCCAAAATCGTATATTTAAATCCGTAATAATGTGTTATGTTTTCCTGAAAAAAAAAATAATTTTAGAAACCAAGTTCACTCAACCAGTAATTGAAATAAACGAGTTCCGAAAAATAATTAGTTCGATTCCGAAAAATAATTAGTTCGATTCCGAAAAATAATTAGTTCATTTATTTTACAATGTTTCCAACGAAATGCATTTGGCAGGTAAGCTCTTAAGTTCATATATACTTCTTTAAATCGCATGACTGTTTTATTATACATTCATTCACTAAGTCAAACAGAAATAATATATCAAAATTTTCTTACTTTAAGAGATTTATTCTATAAATATTATCTCATTTCTGTTCAGAATTTTCATTATTATTGATTGAATAGAACTATAACACTTGTATTACTGAGACCAACTTACGTGAGAACCAGTCTAAACATATTTATTAAATGCGTTAGAGTAGTCATATCCTCTTAAAATGCCCTTTTTGCTAATATAAGGAAAGATTTGTATACAGGAAAAGTATTTTAAACAGCGAAGAGAATAATCATTGAGACTGAGTTCAAAATTATAAATCTTTTCAGTTTAATTCATTGTATTACTCATTAAGAACAACAATAAATATCACATTCAGGAAATGTGAAAATTTGTTGGGAAAATGCAAGATTTTAGGATATAACTGCAATATTATCATACCACGTATTTAATAATACGCCTAAAATATGCAATACGTTTAAAAAAAGATAATTTATTTCCCGAAGGATAAATTACTTAAACAAATTTAATGCTTTTCGACACAGGCCAAAATTTATTTACTTACAAGAAATAAAAAACATTTCAGTAAGAAATAAAAAAACATTATAAATAAAAAACTTACAAGAAATAAAAAACATTTGTTTGTCGTAATTAAATTCATATATGTTATGTGGAGTTAAATGAATAGAAAGCCTCATCTGTCTCATTCAGCTGTAATTTGCAAATGATATAATTTACTGAAAATTTAATCGTTAAAAATTTATATTTAAGAACGACATTTCTAAAGTAGTATTTTCCCTTCTTTTTTTTGTTGACGAAGAATTTCTTTGAGGTATCTACGTGCCCTAATGACGTAAAAGAGTCATTTTTAGAACTTAAGAGAGAAATTCATTTCAGGGATTTACTTTTACTAAAACCTCTTCTTCTAAATTCGCTGCAGGTTTTACAAACTAATGTTTCAATCTTGTTTGATTTTTTATACGACAAATCTCTGATTCCTCGGTATTAGCTTCAAATGTAGTCCACATTAGTTGATTTTCACCAGTTAAATAATTAAATTCCTAACAGAACTTATCATTAGTTTGTAGTGTCTTGCCAGGTTCACTTCAGATATAAAACTGTTAATATATTTATAACTGTAAATATATTTATAAGCAAGTAATAATTTACACTGTTTGCTTCTATGTTTGGTTATCAGATGCCCTGGGCTGTTTGGAATAAAGTGTTAGTGGAAACTGCTTTATCTCCTTTAATCTGCGTACGTGGAAATTTACTGTACAATAACAAATACTTAATTATTAGGTTTCACTCATTTTCCCCTTTTACTGAAGCTCCTGTTTCATACCTGAAGAATTAAATGCGAAATAGTCTTTTGAAATCACATTTTGTTTACTATTTAAGTTTTAACCTATTGTGCTGGTTTAGAAATAAAGCGATTAAACACAAATATCTGTCCAAATAGGCATTGTCGAAAACCCAATGAAAAGGATTTCGATTCCAGACGGAAAATAATGATGCTGCAGTAGTGTAACCTCGTTTAAAAATATTAGGGTTCTCACTAAATTTACTAAATGTATCGATGGAAGTAATAACTGTGTTTCAGAAAAAAAGAAGTAATATACCACCATCATGGAATTAAACCATAAAGATGAGTTCAATTGGTTGTCAGGGTGATTGTTATATTTACGTCAACAAATCGATTTTGATTGGGCAATTCGAAAACGAATGTACTCACGTTCTAGATTCAGAGTAAAAAAGATTTGTTAATTTATTTTGACATTTCCCAGAACACAAAACAAAATACAAAACAAGACTTCAGCTCGCTCATGGATATCGAAGAACGATTAAGCATTTAATATACTGTTTTGGGGGAAAATATGAGTAGCTATTCTATAGTTTCCTTTGTGAAATTGGATACCTCATTTTCTTGTTTAATTCTATTTATCAAAGACATTGTAGACTTAAAATTTTGCTTTCTGATGTAATTTATCTAAACCTACGAAAGAACTGATACTGAGAAGCACTAGAGACCTGAAAAGGTTTTCAAATTTTGTGCTCACATCTTATATTTTTTTTTTTTTTTTTTTTCAAAACTGTTGTTAAGGTCTACTTTTTCAACTAAGAAAATTTCTTTTACAGTTTACCCTTCAAAATAGGTTTCTTCTTTCTTGTAGAAAAACTGTACACAAACATCTTTCGCTTCAGGCATAATTGTGATGCAGATTACTTTAATACTCTAATATTGAGTGTCTTTAACATTAACAAGAAGCTATATTTATTAAAAAAAATTTAGTGATTAAAGATAAATTATTTTCTTTAACCATCCCAACGTTTACTTGCTGCGTTTATGTCACATATTCAAATATTATTAAAGCACTAAGTAATGAATATGTTTTAGAGTTTTCTATGATTAGCTAGTCTAAATAAACTATACACATGTGCTTAGAAAACACTTAACGCTAGTAACAAAGTGCATATCATATGGTTCCTAAATTTAATTTTCTAATTAAGAAATTTGTTTTCAAGAGAGATTTTTAATGTCTATCAATCGATTTTTGTTTTCAACAATATACCTGATTATCATAGTCATCGAAGAAATCAAGTCAAACTAGTGAGAAGAATAGTGAAGAGTGAGTGGAAACGTTATTGGTAGTGGCATCGCTTTCTGTATGTCGAAAGGTAAATAAAACAGCGCGAATAGGCTACTTTTAATTGCATTATTTTCGTTAATTATTTTTTAATGTTTTTATAGAGGCTAAGAACGAATATTTTAGTTTAAGGAGATGTTTTGCTTGTAATAGCTATTCCTGACATTCTCGCAATGACATCAAGAGCTGAGATATTAACATATCGTCATTTGAAGCTACTGAACTATTTCTAATCTGAAATGTTAGCAGCTCGAGTATACTGAGCGACACAGTTAATATTTCTTTCCAAGGTACTTAAATAATAAAAATAGAATACATTAAATGCCTGCACAGAAAATATCTGCTTAAATTACATCTTAAACGTAAGTGTTAATCTATACCTAAAATTTGCAACACCCTACAGAGAAACGTTCTGCAATAACAGAAGGACACGACGCTAACATTTGAATATTTATGAACATATCTTCATATGCAAGATACTAATCAAAAGCGTTTGTCATTTTGATTTTAAGAATTAAAACTTTCATAATACGAAAATAATCCCAAAAAATATCTTCACATTTCCGTTGCATTTATATACAGAAGCCAACAATTTATTATTAATTTGATTGCCGTATAACTATTTTCATGATGAATATTTGTGTTAATAATTTTAATTCGGGGGCGAGCGGTCCGTACTGAAAGATTGGAGAGTCTTACAATCTTGCTTTGCTTCGATATAATTCGATTTGAAAACGAAATTACGTTAAAGTCTTCCCAAAGACTCTGGTAGTATAAAACGTAATCCCTTTGATGTACTAATAGCACAAAATTTCACCAATTACAAAAGTTTTATTATTATGTATTGCAATATCGCCTATTTCTCTGCCACATCCTGTATAAAAGGTTTCGTTCCTAAAGTTAAAAGAAATCTTTTCCTTCTAGAATAACAATTTCTAAACATTTTCTTTCTTTTTTGTTAAATAATTATAACACTAATAAACACTTTATTATAATAATTAACTACTTTAACTACGTCAACAATGAATAATAGGATTGGATAACTATACTAATAATGAATATCATCTTTTGTAGTTTCAGTCTAAGTATTAATTTCAGATACGTCAGTTATTTCTGTCGGATATTTTTAATGTTAAAAGCTGATAATATTTTCGCGTTCGTTTTATTGATTAAACTGCTTCCTTCCAATCAAATCATACCTCCAATTAGAAGAATCGGAAAGGCTGTTTATACCTCTATTTTACTTATTAAAGTATAATAAATACAAACTCAAATAAAGGTTTAGAATAAACCTGCTTATTGGTGCTCGCCGAAAACATCGAAGCAAAACATCGCGGATGGAAACCTCGAGGAGAAAACAACGTGTAAGATTCTCACTAGTGTAATTCTCAGTTACTGTAGAAAGTGACGAATCTTAAGAACTAGTTATCGACTAATCGCTTAAGTTCGTGTGACAAGAAACAACAAGATGGAAGGGTAACTAACCCTTTATTATTCCAATAAGATTTCACAAAACTCCTTCTTGGAGTGTACAATCAAAGCCGACACTTGGGCTTGAACTTAAGAGACTAAAAATTAAACTAAAACTAAGATTAACTAAAATGATAAGTGATAAGTGACGGAGGACGTGGGCACTGTCCCTTTACCTTAATGGTTAATCAGTACAGCACCACGTCCACCATTATCCAGAGGCGCCAATGGGGTTCGCTGCCGTCCAACTGCCCGGGTCCCAGTGTTTGTTGATATCTGAGAAAAATATAAGTATATGGCCATACAGGGGCTTTTTTAACATGCTACTTTTACAATACGTTACGATACTAATGATTCAATTATAATACATTTAAAAACTAATTTTGCAGCATGCACTATATATTACGATACTGATTTATACAATTCATACATTACCAATTATACATTAGAGTACTAATTATGCAATTTCAATACATTATAATACTAATTATGCAGTACACACATAGACTTTACAGTGTATGTTACGATGAATAATAGAAACATTACCAATTATACAATTATTATACATTACAATACTAATTACATTACCAATTATACAATTATTATACATTACAATACTAATTACATTACCAATTATACAATTATTATACATTACAATACTAATTACATTACCAATTATACAATTATTATACATTACAATACTAATTACATTACCAATTATACAATTATTATATATTACAATACTAATTATGTAGTGCTACTGCTAGTAATTCTGATAAATATTACACATAGTTATGCAGTAATTCACAAATGTATTCTCAAGCATGTAAGTACATATTCAGCAATTTTGAACAGTTTGGCACTGATCAAGCCTAAGGCAGAAGGTATGTGCATGACTTTTATTATTATATTCACGCAAATAGACAATTGATTGATAGCGTATTCACTTGCAGGTGTTTTTTTCAAGCACATAATTACATGAACATAGTCAGTGTTACTAGGCTATTTGGCAAAGATCGGTGCCTAACGTAGATAGTTTGTCCATGATTTTTGTTATTTTTTCCACAAGAAATTTTTGTTTAATTATATATTTACAATAGGCTTGTCTATTAAGCTCTGGTAAATGAACGTGATGCTGCTCTGTGAGTGGGCAGTCTGTGAGATAATGATCCGGGCTGCCTATATTACCACAAACACAATTATCTGTTTCTGTAATTCTGAATCTTTCAAAGTACTGTGGAAACGGGCCATGCCCTGAGACAAATCGGACTAACAGTGAATTCCCTATATTGCGTTCAAGATGCACCTTTGGAATAAAATAAGCTGTTCTTCGTCCTGTATTGCTGATATTCCATTCATTTTGCCATGTGTCAGTTGCTTTCTGAGTGGTTTTTTTTTTTTTTTTTTTTTTTTTTTTTTTGAAGTGTGACATTGGCCAGAGTATATGATACTGCCTTATATTGTGTTCTGTAGGATTTTCAGCCGCTTGCTTTGCTAAAGTATCAGCAAATTCGTTCCATGCATGACCTGCATGCGCTTTGACCCATTTGAGGAAATATTGGTTATTGTAGTTTTCTCTTAGTATCTTTTGTATTGCAGTTACAATGGGAGAAGAGTGATCGGGATTATTGATCGCATGTATCGAGGATAAGTCAGTAAATATGATAGCTCTATTATGACGCTGTTCTACTAGGTAAGTTAATGCTTCTTTTATAGCCAACATTTCGCTCTGGAAGACAGTATTATTTTCATGCAAGTGCCCTTGCCAAGTATGTAGAATGTTTTGGTTAGCGACTGCAACAAATGCACTTCCTACGCCATTATCAATTTTCGATCCATCTGTATATAGGCATACTTTAACTTCTGGATCTGTTGCGTTTTGGTGCAGTATGCAAACTCCAATTCCTTTCTTGGCTGGATGTATTTGAACATTAATTAGAGATCCTTCATAATCCGAGGGTTTATAAATCTCATCTTTGTATTGAGTAATTTGACTTAATTGCTTCAATGTTTGCCTAGCTGCCTCTTCTTCAATTCTAATGTGTAAAGGAAGTAGTCCGGGAAGCACATTTAGGGCATCCGTAGAAGTTGTACGATAGGCCCTAGTAATCAGTAGTGCAAATGGTCTTTGAATCATGTTTAAGTACTTGATTTTCCGACCTTGCATTGGTGACGCCCATACAGCGCATCCATAGGTAATGATTTTTTCAATTACTGTTTGGAAGAGGATTTTCTGAAAATGGTGACTGATGCCCCATTTATTGCCTTGAAATTGTTTTAGATAATTGGCTATGGTCACTGCTCTTTGTTTCAGATTGAGGAGGTGCGGAATCCAGGTGAGTTTGGTGTCAAAAATGACTCCTAGATAGCGCAAGGTTTTCACTAGTTGTATGCGTTGATTGTTAATGCAAATTCTGGGCTGTCTGGTAAGTGAGCCACCTTTTTTCGGGAAAAGTATAATTTTTGACTTGTTATCAGCTATCTTTAATTTCCGCTCTAGACAAAGTTGATGAAATTTTTCACAGACTTCATTACAATTCCTTTGTATTTCATAGCGAGTCTTACCCTTTACTATGAATGCTACATCATCTGCATACGCATGTATGCTTGCATATTCAGGCCAGGATGTCGCTATGATATCATTGAAGGTAACATTCCACAGATGTGGCCCCGCACTGGATCCCTGAGGACAGCCCATAGTTTGTTGATTTTCCAATATTCCACTATTATGAACAAAGATGAGACGTCTGTCAGAGAGATAGTGTGAAAGCACCTTAAAGATGTTGCTGGGGCAGTTAACTGATCTTAATGCTTCCTTTATTGCTGGCCACCATAGCATATCAAACGCGCTTTTTAAGTCAATGCTGACTAGAGCCGTGTGATAGCCATGGTTACGGTTGTCATAGTTGGCCTTTTGTATATCATTTAATGCATGTAACGTAGAGTATCCTGTGCGGAATCCATATTGGCGTGGATGCAGATAAGTTCCAGAGTGTAGATGATGGCGAAGACGATTCATGATCAATTTTTCAAAAATTTTCCCCAGGGATGGTAGCAAGCATATAGGGCGATAGGCCGAAGGGTCTTGAGGGTTGCGGTTCTTTTTAAGGAATAATACAACTTGTCCAACTTTGAAGGCCTGTGGAAATGTGCCTGTATGTAACAGTTTATTAAATAATTTAATAAAGAATGGCAGGCAAGCGCCCACTGCTATTTTCATTATTGCATAATTAATTCCATCAGGGCCTGGGGCCTTCTTTTTTGGTAATTGTCTTAGGACTTGTTTTACCTCCATATTGGTAAAGTGGACGTCGGATGGTGTTGGAGATGTACTGTTGTTAATTCTCATTTGTGTGTGACTAGCTGTATCATCTTCCAGAGAGTCTTGGTATATAACCGAATTTAAAATACTCTGAAAAGTAGCAGCTGTATGTTGGGAAAGATCAGGAGATGTAATTAGCTGAAATTGAGTAGGTTTAAAGAGTTTTTCTGTAGCTATCTTATGTGGTATGCCATAGACATCAGTAGACTCCGTACAGAATGTTCTCCAAGACTGCAGTCTCGATTGCACAATTAGCTTTTTATAGGCCGCTCTTTCTCTCTGAAAAATCACAAGTGTATTTGTTTGAATATTGTTCTTTCTTTCTTGCTTGAGGCGACGACGAAGAGCTCTGCATTTCTTTTTTTGAATTTGCAAATCCTGCGTCCACCAACTGATGTTTTGTATTTTCTTAGCGGTGCGTGTCGGCAACTGTTCATCACAGACATTCTTTAAAATTCTCATTAAGTCATTTGTTAAGTCTTCCATTTTTGCCGAATCATGTGCTTGATCCAGTGATGATTCAAGTAAGGCAATTTTCTCCTTTATGGTCCTTGTAAATGCAGGTATTTTATTGTTTGGCAGGTTATAGCGGCGAATGATCATGGTTGTAGTTGGGCTATTAATGTCAAAAGTAATGTATTTGTGATCCGAAAGACTTTCAGTTTCTTCCACTTGCCAGTTTTGAATGTTTTGTGCTATGGAGAATGATGAAATAGTCAAATCCGGCCAGCCCTGTGCATATATGCGATCAAATGTTGATGGCGCATCAGCAGTATTGTGTAAAACCAGATTGTTGGCAGCAATAAAGTCTTCCATAAGTTGACCTCTGGAGTCCGTCTGTGCATAACCCCATCCTGTATTATGGGCATTGTAATCTCCTGCCAGCAAGATGTTTGAAGTCTTGAATCTTTGCAAAAGATCTTGGGAGTGTTGCAACGAGGTACTGATATCTGCGGATGGCGGAGAATACTGTGAAACTAATACTGCAGTAAAGTTTTGCAACTCTAATAGTATGGAAACACTATCTCGTTGAGTGGAAATGATAGTAGGTGCCCAGGCCGGATTACAAGAAACTATTATCGCACGTGGTGGAGAAGATGGATCAATATTTTGATAAACTGTCCACTTTAATGGGAAGCCTATCGCTTTCCCACTTCGTGTGTAAGGTTCCTGTATAAACAGAAGATCAGCTGCTAAGTTGGTAGCAAAGGTAACTAAGTGCGTAGTGGCAGATCGGGCATGTTGTAGGTTGATTTGTATACATTTTAAAGGCTGTTCTCTTTGTAAATGCGCGACATTTATGTGCTGTTGGGATTCTGGACTATTGCTTTCTGTTGTCAGGTGGCTAGGGATGTTACACTCTGGGATGGGGTTAGTATTCTGTACTAAGTCTAAATTTAAATGCTATTCGTTGGTAGCAGGGACAGTTTGAATCGTAGGCTGGGTGTTGATAATCGAAGTTAGTACCAAATCGTTTATTTGAGTCGCCGCAGTTAATACAGGCTGGCATTTCTGCTTTGCAGTCCTTAACATTGTGTAGTCTTGCGCAGTAGGCGCAGAATGTCTTCTTACTTTGGCACTTATCTTGGAGATGACCGAATTGTTAACACTTAAAGCATCTTTTAATTCCAAGGAATTCTGTAATTGTATGCGCTTGCCAGTCCGTGTAGATTTTTCGAAGTTTGAGTGCTGCTGCAAATCCAGTGGGAGTACACTCGATGACCCATTGCACTCTGTTGGGGTGTCGTTCTTTGAGCCGGAAAAGCGGTTTGTAAAGATTTGCGGAGACTCCTGCAGTAGCACTAAGCTCGGCAATGAGTTCTTCAGGCCTGATCTGCTCAGAGCCATTGTGTATGGCGCATCTGGGGCGTCACTTTTCTCTTCGTTTGACATCAGCTTGTACATCTGTTTTTTGTATATGCTCCTGTAATTTATTTATGTCGTCTTGCGTGTTACATAAAACTTCTATACCTCCTTGTCGAGCCTGCTGTATTTTACTGACAGTAACAGGAATTTTGCTCAGAGGAATCTTCTCCTGAAGTTCACGACGTAACTCTCCTGGGTGTTTATTATACTTAGGCTGAACTATTTCAACTTTATCAGCCTTGATTATATTATCAGGGTCTGCGAGAGATAATTTTTGTAGAGCTGCAAGTGATCCTAGCAGCTGCTCCCTTAGATCTGTTGGGAGGAGGTATTTGTTTCCACGATATGTGGTTGAAACTCTTCTTATGTTCTCACAAAGTATGCCCACCTTTTCTTCGTACGCAACGTGTGAATCAAGAAGCACTGAGGGGTCTGTTTCACTCTTTTGTAATGCTATGTCATTATCAGCTGAAAGTACTGTATGTCGTGACGTGATATGTTGAGAATAAATTTAATGATGATGCGTAAAGCACTAGAATTAACAGTGCCACTTGCCAGTTAGAACGATGTTAGAGAGAACTGCTTATCAGTGGATTATAACTATAGGAAGTAAATCAATACATAGACCAGTTCGTTGTGTACTGATTGTCAGTGAGATAGCAGTAGACAGTACTGTCAGACAGGTCAGTGCTAAGTACTGATATAAAATGAAAGTTCAGGTTACAGTTAAAAATTACACTAAATCTATTTAAGATATAAATAACAGATCTAGAGAGCACTGGTTCTGTTGAGTACAAAGCACACTGTGAACTGTAGAAGGAAGTTGAATGCGCTAACATTAAATTACAAATAATACAATCATACAATGTTACTGCTCTGTTTAGTAGTGACAGAATGTCTCTATTATCAGAGGGATGTGACAGAATTCAGTATGTGTTAAGGATAACAGCAACTTATTAACTTACTGAATATCAGATAGGATCAGCTAGATGAAACAGTTAGATACACTAATTCTGTAACATGAAATTTCCTAATGCATAGTAAATAAAAAGGGGACGACACAGCAATTTAAATATCTAGTCAGTGCCTATTATCATAATTATAATATCAATAGCAATTATCACAATTAAGATCAATTAGTCGTTATCACAATTAAAATATCTAATCAGTCCTTGTAAACAATAAATGAATGGTTCTACAGTATGTCTAATTTACCCATCAAGTAGACCCTGCACGGTAATTGGGTTGTTGCACTTATATAATTATGTACAATCAGCACAGTGAGTAATTAAGTTGCAAAAAATATCCCAATTAGCACTTCATATTAACAGTCAGCGCGGAAAGTCTAATTAGCAATTTGGTGTAAACATCAAATTAACATAGCAATCACTTAATTAGCACAGGAATTTGACATTGAAGTTAATTTTGAATGACATGGGTCATTCAAAGATTAACTAAAGAAATATAGCCGAAGCTATCAAGATTCTACTAGAGTTGGCCCTTAACTTTATTTGACCACGAAGCTTATCAAGGGCCTGAGTACGGCCGAGCGTAATAACAGCTTTGAGAGAGAGTAGCCAAAAGGCAGACGCGCGTAAATCAGAAACTCTGATTCTCTCTACTCTGTAAGTAACTCCGCGGTTTAAATACTGCTCCTCCTCACTAAGTATTCAGAAAGATTCCAAAACTACGTTCCGGCCAGATGTAATAAGTTAAAGTTAAGAATTTGACAGGAAAGGAACTTAAAATTTGACTGTTAATAAAATTAACATAATTCTTACAAACGTAAAGCGAAAATATCGTCGTACAAAACATCGTAAGAGAAAAGAAACAAGGAAAAAATATCATGGTACAAAACATCGCCATCGAAAGTAAAAACGGTTCAAAATCTTCACAGCTTAAAAACGTCGTCGTCGAAAATATCGCTGTAAAAAATAAAGCATTTACAATTCACTGCATGGCGATAACATCGCAGATATACGTTTTTCAGGATTTAAAAGCTTTAAATGCATATTCGCATTAATATTTGATAGCTCAAGAAGAATTTTTTTAATTTTATATTTCATATTTCTTAATTAACTAATAAAATTTTCCCGTATAATTACTTGTATATTCTGAGTAACTGATTAGTAAATTATTTTTTATAAATATAACATACCTATAAAAACTTCGTCAATTTGGTTTAAAGGTTAATTATAATATTGTAATTTGTCCAAATATTTTGATAAATTTGTTAACATTTAATTGAAAATATATATTTAAATAAGTAGCCCTGAATCCCAAATGAAGTGGTGAAACATTTTTTGCAGATTTCTATTTAATTAGCATATAGTGCCTTATGAAGATACGCTAACAGTCGGCAGTTTGCCAGTTAATAAAGACCGATCTCTGACCTTCACGCCAAGCAGCAATGCTGGTGAATTGTTTTCATTTTGTTAAATAATAATATTTCTAATGTAAGTTAGAGGATTTTTTAATCGTATTATACGGACTAAGCTTTCAAAAAACATATTTTTAAATAAGGTACTGCAGACTAAAATCAGTGAATTATTGATACAACTGCGATTGCGAGTACACCTCTTCTAAAAATTGTCATAATTGAGTTTCGAGGTTAGTAATAGAATATCATTTTTAACTGCAGCATAATTTTATTATGCAAGCATACTATAATATGAAAGTGGTAAACATTTTAAACGGTTTTGAACAATTACTCGTCGTCGAAGACAGATAGTCGTAAGACAGATAGATGTAGATAACATTATCTTTTTATCTTCTGCTAGCTTTAACTGTACTTGTTATTGTTACTGTGATACTTGATTGATGATATTGTTACTGTGATATTTTATAATAGTAATCATATTTCTATCTCGGGCTGATGAATTGACAACTATAGATATTCCTAGCAATCGGATACTAAGCTGAAAGCTTATCTGAGAAACAGCTGTCTTCCTATTGGTGTAATGTAGAGAGAGTATCACGCATTTTTAAATTGTTAGATCATTTTTTAAAAGTAAATAAATATAATATTAATAACACGGATTCTTAACATAAGATGAGGAGATACGTGAAATACGTGAAATTTACCTTCTGGTCAACTTTTCTTGCGATTTTCTGTGCGCCTTTCTCAACTTCATAATCGAAAATTGGACGGATCCGAACCACAACCTGCAAATAAGTTAATATAAGAATTAGTAAACGGAAACGTAGTATATTATGGTCCTCATAAATATTAATATATTTTACTGTAAAAGTATGTTCAGTATATGAACTCGATTACAAATAAATTGCAAAATATCGCAAATGCCATTAAAGCGTAAGACATAAGTACAACGTTTTACTTGCAAATTATTATATTAGACTAAAAGAAGCAAGAAATGTTTTAATAGCCCACAGGATATGTTGTTAGCGCTCATAAGTGTATGCAACAGAAGACTCGGGTATCGTGGTGAGAGATTATTAATGGTCATGCACCAGAATTGAAACCTTACGTGGGAAAGATGTGATAGGGATTTACAAATCTTGAGGTACCTAGTGATCACTTTCTTGACCAAAGTATTAGTTTACATGAAGGAACAGACATTTTCTTTCTCGGAGGCACCTAGTAACCATATTATCTACCACATATCCAATTTATAAAAATCGGGATAAAGTCGTTAACTATAAGCCTTCAGAGACAACGTTATTCAGAATGAGGTAGATTATAAAGAAAAAATAAACATGGTCTACAAATATGTACAGCAAAACTTAGTGCCCATTATTACTTTCGAAATGAGACCTGTGTAGTTAACAGATTCTAATACTTGTTGACCTCACTAAGACTTGTAGACCTCACTAAGACTTGTAGACCTCGTATTATTTATTCAGTCTTTATTATATTGCTTTATCGGATGTCGCAAAAGCAGTTATACATGTTTAAAGCAACATGACTACAAAATGTGATGGAAAAAACGATTGCGATAAGCCCCATGTAGAAAGGAATGACGCAGTATCAGTGAATTTTAGATGGATGCATCTATACATAGTACTGCACACACTAAATAATATTTCAGACCAATCCGTCGGAAGACAATGCCTAGTAGAGTGGCTATCTAGCTGTTCTGACTTGACATGCGTGAATTTCTTCCTTTGGCCTTAAAGTTTACACCAGTGATAAATAAAGTTGGCACTCATGATATTTCAATAATCGTCAATCTGAAGTAATTATCTTAGAATTCAAGAATATTCCATTTGTTCCAGAACTGATGTCGAACTGTGTGCCAATGCTTCCAAAGACGTTGCTTATCTTCTTTATACTTCGAATGGAATAGTTGATTATTTATTATCTTTGAAAAATAAAAATACTATTGGCATGCACTTTTTTAAATCTATAAGTTTCCCTTTTATTATGAATTACATCCCTCGCAAATTTTTTGATTGGTGTCGCTATAAACATGATATAACTACATCTACTTGACCTGATATATAAGATGCACTGATGCATGCATATTCATAGCCATACACTCTATATACATGGTAAAACAATTTAGGTCTCAAAATGCGTTTTTAAAAGCATACGTATGAAACTGCACACTGATGAATACTATCACCTTTAAAGTTCTCTTTTTGCGCGTCTAAACACTGACTTAAATGGCATTTTCCTTTCTGGAAATCGGTCTTGAAATAATTTTTATTTCTTTGTACGAAGTAAAGGAAGTATTGTAATCGTGAAAATGTTAATGTAAGCACGAAGTACGTGCCTATCTGTTCAGAGTTAAATAATAATAAAAGGTTATTTTTACCCTTCTTCCGTATTGGTTTCATTTACGCCTGTGCAAGAAGTCACCAGTTTCCTTAGTAGGATCTAGTAGAGTTTATGTGGCCACAGAGAACACGATCCTACAGTTTGACTTCCGTAAGACAAAATTTGTCCACGATATTTTAATTTACAATTTTTATGTCATTTTCAACTTGCCTTGGGGGATCGTTTAATTAAGAATAACTCAAGGAAATAGGCTTAAGAAGTGCGTCAGAAAATTTGCATAATTAAATAGGCATACAAGGCAGTCATGCAGTATACACGTCAAATATTTTAGAATAATTACAACATTACAACCAAAAATCGCGGGAAGCTAAGTCATATGACTTAGCTAAGGTTATTTAAACTAAAGAGCTAAGGTTATTTAAACGTGTATTTGTGTTTCTGGCTGTAAAGGTCTCTAGAAATGCCCACACATTGAGCGTGAGGTTAAATATTACAGAAATCGTTCCTATGCTCAGTTCTTCAGTTCACATTTGCCCAACCGTTTCTAGATCAATCTGAACTTTTAAGCCATCAGTTACACGCTTAGTATTGGTCCAATAATATCGCATATTTTGGAGTTTTAATATTAATGTCCGCTATTATTGTTTTTTGTATTTACTCAGCACGTCGTGCTTAAATTTCTTATGCTGATTTAAAACATTCCATTTTTTTCCTTGGCTTCTTAATTTAATGCTATTTTAACAGCGTAACATTTCAATTACTTTTTTATTCACATATAAAATTTCATGATAATTTGCTATACTGAATCTCTTTCGCCCATTTTGTACATGCAGATCAATACAATAACTTAGATTCGCCTTTATCAGTTCGAAATTTATACATGTTCAGACAAACTCATATTTATTTGATTTCGGTGCATTTATGTAACAAGAGACACTAGGCAGCTATTTTGCGGGATTAAATTGTATTAGCCTATCAAATATTCGGCTGAAATATGGCAGTAAATATTTAAATCAATAAGTTAGATAATTTAACCAGAAATACTTAAAAATTGTAACCTCATCTAATATTAACATAACATTATTGCTACAAATTTTAGGCTGTTTTCTGAGAGTAAGAATAACCTCATAACTTTAAGCGTCCATTTTGGATGCTGATGAGCTTGAAAATCCATTCGCCAAATATGCTAAGAAATTGAAAAAAAAAAAGGAGGAGCAAAATGGTTTTTACTGATTAAAAAATGTCCATGGAAGATAAAATTACGAACGAAATAACCACGGAAGATAAAATTTGAGATGTTTATCATTACATAGTTCTACTGCTATAATTCTTTTTTAAAAAAACATTTAGTTAACAGCGCCAAGGGGTAGTTAGTAATGATATGATGTCCATAACAGAAAATAAGTGTATTTTATGTTAGCATGAATCTAAATCGCCCGTCAATATCAGTTTAGAAGCTCGTATGGACGCAATCCTTCAGATGTTAACAGCATCAAGAATTGGTATTGAAAAGTTTATTTAAAAAAACTGGTAGCATTGATGACTTCTCAAGAAGTGGCAGCTTACCGTGTGTGATGAGATTGTTAACTCTGCTGTTAATCGGACAAAGGACATATCAAGGACCAAGACACTAGTTCATGATACTAATACTTTGAGGGCCATAATAACACATAAAGTTTAATGAGGAATAATACATAGTGAGGGCTAGATTACTGATTTGACTTTCTCCAAGCTGAAAAGGAGATACACGTTGAAATTTATTAACATAGTAATCTTCATAAAATAACTAAATTATTGCAGTTGTAATTTTTGAAAGCCACGTATAACTAATTATAACTTTCAAGCAATAGTTTTTTTGGAATCAAGAAAGGCTTAATCGCCTGTTTTCTCCCCCTGTTAAGGATTCATTAATTATTTTTTATCAGGAATTAATCTGTAAACCTGCCGATGCTACCTGTTTACAAGTTCACCGAATAGAACAGTTATTAGCAGCCAAATAATTAATACTGAAAATTGAGTTAAATTGCATATTGGATTTCTTCAGTTTCATTTCTAAAGCATATTTTTAGAATGACATATTCTCAGTTTATGTATAGATAAGAGGTATAAAATTTGAATATCTTTTATTCATGTTTTTTTGTGTAGTTAGCTAAACGCAACTCAAAAAAGGAACTTATCCAATATATTTCCACAAACTATATTATACCAATTAGACTCTACTGGTTCATAAATACTGGCTTAGTCAATCTTAGTATGAAATTCAGAATCTGAGTTCTAAGGGGTACTGAAATTTTCATAAATAAATGAACCTCACTAGCTAACAGTACGATTATAAAAAATATTGATACATGCAGAAAATTTGCATAATTTACCTTAATGCTAAACATAAAAAATCTGATGTGTACACCACATGACTTCTTTGTACAGAATATTAAATTATACGCATTTTTTCTTGCATTTCATTTAAACTTATTGGATTGAATTAAATCTACTTCGTCGATAGCGCCTAAACCACAATAGAATAAATGCACTCTTTAAAATTCACTATATTTGTTTACCATAGCGACACTCTGGGGCTACGTTCACTTAACAGCGTTATATTTCGTTTATATTACAACTCAGAATGCACAAAATTTATAGCGTTTGAAGAATTATCTAATCGTTTGCACATGTTCTATTCAAATACTATAATAAATCTAGAACCATGTTTAAAAGAAATTAAACAAACAAAACAAAAAAAGAAAGAAATAGTTTTTCACAGATGATTCAGTATTTCTCATTCAATTAATTCAGTTCTCACTTCGTGACAAGGCAAAAATACATAAAAAATCAAAATATCTATATTAAAAATTACGAGGTAAATCTTAAGCACTTATTCATCGCAAAAATTCCAGAAAGGATTAAGCATAATTCCAGAAAGGATTTCGCAATAATGAATGAAGGCGTTAACTTTGTTGTTGCGAAGCTTAGTCTCTCTAGATTGGCAACAAATCTACTATTCTGCTGTTTCAAATGTAAACAAACATGTCCGCCATGCTATTTAAAAATTAGGCTTAACCGCACTTAAACAACTTTAAAATTGTTGATAATTCTAAAATTATTGTATACAAATTTACTAAAGGTATAAAAACCTTAACCGAAAGATAAAAACAACATAATTCAATCATTTTTAAAACAAAAAATGCACAATTTACAAACATATAAGAGTAAAGAAATTTAGATCACTGAGCCGGGTAACAGAGTGGATATATATATAAATATATTTGTATATGTTTGGTGCGGCCCATTGCAACTAAAATACGAGGTGAACATCTGCATGTTATAGCAGTCCTGTATACACAATTTCAACGTTCTGAGGCTACTCGTTTTTGAGTTATGCGAGATACGCACGTACAGACACCACGAAAAGTTCTCTTCAGAATTCATTTTAAACAGTTTTACAATTTTTTTTTTTTTTTTGGAGGAAAAGAGTCTTTTATTCTGTCCTTACGTACAGATGTCACGCAAAACATTGTTAAATTGCATTCGATAGCGGTCAAAATGGATATTTTCGTTGAAATATGCTGCTTGAAACTTTCGCGATTACAATACATACTTTTTACTTCGTTCAAGGAGGTAAAAAAGAGTAATACTCTTCATAAGTGCCAAAGAATAAACAAATGTCAAGTATGATTGTTGGATGCATGTTCTTTCAGGAGCTTAGAAACAGAATTTTGTATGTTCAAGGCTGGTATTACTGCCAATATTTCGAAATAGTTACACATTACACTCATATCAATCTTTTGTGAGAAAAATCTGCATAACTATACCCATTATATCATCACCTTGATACAACTTGGTCTGAACTTATAGAGCCAGATTTTGCAACGATATCCCGGCGTAAAATCTTGGCTTTTAATTTCTTTAAAGTCAGTGAACACTAAACTTTGAGAGCAACATAACATAATCTTCAAACTAGGGATGATCAACCTTTCTGAGATCAATTGCACGATGAAAAAAAAGTCAATACTCGCAAAAATTACTTTATTATTGAAGGGAAGGGGGAGGAATAGTATATCGAGCGTATTGTGGGCGCGGAATTGAACACCCTGCTTCAAAATATTACTTTTATAAAAGAATATAATAGGGATATGTATTGACGCAGACATATTTGCTTAAAAATCACTTACAATTACAGCACATATAAAGTTCCAAATGTAATGCAATAATGCGATGCATGAGCTTGGTGATTTTGTTCAAATTTCAGCAATATTAGGAAGATAACTGATAAAGTCACTCGAGTGTCTTCTGCTAAATTTCACGAGCCCTTGTGTTTCTTTGTTTTAATATTAACCATCGTTGAGAATCCTGCCTCGTAAGAAAACGACGGGGAAAATGAAAATAAAGTATTTATTGCTTTTTTCGCTAGACCAAGATATTTATCTTTAACAGAGATCCAGAACCTTTAGGATTATTTTCAATGAACTTCACTTTTAATTTATGAGCGTAAAAGAGCTACGTCAGCTCTTCTTCATTCAGAGTAAAAATGGAGTAGTCGGAAAAAAGAAACAGATTTCTTATCCAGTTGAACTATTCAATATTTAACAATAAAATGTATTTTTCAAAATTTTTTTTATTACTAAATGTTCGATTTTCAAAGAAATGATTGCCTCATTTATATCCAGCACAGACGGGAACATTATTTCTATGTTTCTGTTTCTCTTTCTCTTGCATATCTTTTCCACGGTAAAAGATTTTTTTTCTATTGCACATAATTCAGTCGACATGAGCATGTTTTCGTTGTTTCCTTGCATACTTATATTGGCAGTATTAAAGTGAAAAAAATATCAGTCAAACTTATTTACCAATCATTTCTTTATCGAACTATTTTTAAGTTTTACGTGACCGTACGTCCAACAGTTTCAATCCAATAATCAACTCCAGCCTTATCTTCAGCTACCAGCGAATAGACGCTTTTCCTGACAAGAATTGTAACATAACTTGTTTGACTGCTTGACTTTTCTGTAGCACTTGGATTAAAACATGAGCTCAATTTTCATTGAAATTACATGTGCATTAACGAAACCACATTTACAGTAGACCTCCGCAAACTCGACTCCCGATATCCCGATATCTTATATAAATGTTTATTTTTTAATTTTGTAAAATAACGTAAAAAAAATTATATATAAATGCAATTCTTAAATACACTTGAGAATTTCGTCATTTATTGGAAATGCCGCACGGGGAAAAAATAAGTTTTCTTTTCCCTACTACCTCAGTATAAAGTTCTAAACGTGCGCTGTTTTTACAGTGCGACCACCATCCACAGATCAATAGGCAAGAGTAGATTTTTTTAATTCATATATTATTTGTCTCTACGATCATAATATTTGATTTCTAGACTTCTTTAGTTAAAAAATTATAAAAATAATATCGTGCGCCTCAAAGGGTTAAATAACAGTTCTGAAAAATCCACCCCTTCTTCCATAAAACCAGACAGTCTCTCAGTCTGCGTTATGTCGAGTTTTCTGGACTCTATAACTAAAAGTTTTAATTGCTATAAACGTTTGCTGATTACAATTCCGTTTAAAAATTATTTTACATTGTATATATTTTTGTTTTAGAACAATTTTTATTTGCGCATTTGATTTCTTCGTGGAACACTTGAACGAAGTATTTCATGAAGTATTAGAGTTCAGCTTAACACGGATTGCAAGCTATGGACGTATATGAAAGTCAGTTTTTAACTCGAAATTAGCAATCTTCATAAAGGCACAGACATTGTTATCTAGAAGTGCGACAAACAAAGCGCCAGTTTGCTACTTTGAGTAAAACAGCATACTGTTTCTCGCGTACTGAAATATTATGTATTTGCAGTATTCAGAAAATTACTATATACACTTCTGGCCATCAAAATTGCAATACCATGAAGGAAGATTGCAAAAGAAATTAAGTTTGCATGAAAGGGAACACTTGTTGATGTAGTTAAATGGTTAGCATTCGCCGCATGCGCACACTACATACAAGACAAATGGAACTTTGAACCAGTAAAAAAAAGGCAAATGATTTTTCATTCGAAAGTCGTGTTTTCTTGTTTTTTTATGCTGGAAATCTTGTTATGTTTCGTACAAGAAAGGACTCATACAAGCACATCTCAGCACTCGATCCTGGGGAGAATGTAGCTTACCCGAACGGCGGATTACCGTACCCCCAATGACTGCTCATTTTAGTATATGTTATAAAAATTGGCAAATGTGTGTGGTCTAGGGGGCCACACAGAGAGATGTATGGTATCTCAACTACCACATTTAATGCTCAAGACAACAGATATATTATCCGCATCGCTATCACAGATCATATATCCACATTAGGTACCTTGGATCGGGAAGCTGGGTGTGTCGCACAGCAAAAAGTATCTCCACGTATTGTGCCATGACGTCTGCAGCGCTGCGGATTGTCCGCATGGTGACAGTTGCTTTGACTTGCCTTGATGCTACAGTACGGCTTCAATAATGCCGATGGACGCGTCAGTATCGTGCCGTACAGTTTTCCGACGAACCCCGCTTTTTCCTATATCATAAATAAATTCCTGCGAAAAAGCACCGAAAGGAACGTTAGAAGCTTGCATTTTTCTTCATCATATCAGCCTAGCACTTGTATTGATGATATGGAATGCCACTGGGTACAAGTCACGTTCATCTGTAGTCAGCATATTTCCTGGTTTGACCAATCACAGTTACATTATTCAGATTTTTAATGCCCGCGGTTGAATCATATCTTCAGAGTCTCTGTCGTCCGACCTGTCAGCAAAACAATATGCGACTGCATGTTACCCGGGCTATTCTAAGTTTCCTCAGTACACGAAGTATTCTATCTTGCCTTACCTAGCACGTTATCTAGACCAGTAGCTGTCAAAGACTGGCACGATATCAGTCCTCAATCTGTATGACATAGAACGGAAGCCTCGTAGGCTTTAATACCAGTACTGCCCTCCAACGTCTATTCACTTCCATGTCATCCATGTAACATCTTGCCTTCTGCAAGTTCTTTATTTCAAAATTACCTAAAATTTTAATCGATCATCCTTCCATTATAGCATATTTGTAAAATAAGTATAATTCTGCTAACTGCTTTCCTTCATGATGTAACAATTTTAATAGTTAGCAATGCAGTAAAGTTTTTGTAAATTTTCTATACCTGTTTTCTTATATTATTCCCTAATTATTTTTTTATTAAAAGAAAACTTCTTTCATGTTACGGTGTAAATGAATCGATATACGGCATTCATTTTTCAATGTTTCTTTAAAAGACGCCAACAGCACATGCCTATGTCAAAGTTATCATGCAAATCGGAAACCACCATCGCTACCATATAGTCTAAGGATACCACTTCCAGAAAAGACCCAAATTATTTGTAACCATAAATGCGCAATGAAATAACTCCGAAATTTCTAAAACAAACGTAATAATGTAGTGATTAAATACAAAGAATCAGATCGCCATAAAAAGCATATATAACCATCGGAAAAACAATTTACATATTAAATACATAAAAAATTACAAAAGCTAAGCATTCCACAAAAATATTTTACGTAATTTATAAAGTCACCATCTGCCGTAGGCACTAAACAAAGGAAAACGAAAGGTTTTTTTTATGATTGAAATCTTAAAAAATTAGATGGCCTTCATATGGCCTTCACCTACTTGACCAACTTGTGTCTGTAAATATAGATATTACAATTTTTAACCACATCAAATGATATTGTGTTACAAGAGATTTCGATGGATTCCGATTATAGTACATTGTCAGTACAAAACAGACATGAATTTCGAATTACAAATGGCTCTGCCGTGCACTGGAAATGATGAAAAAATGAATAATTGATGAAGAAAAGAATAATCGATTATTTTGATTAGCTCAGTAACCACCCAATTTTATATCAGTAAAACAGGTTTGTTTTCTTTTTTTCTACTTACTGGTTACCGAAATGTCACTGCCCGTTTTGCTCTTTAATATTTTAGTCAGTAACTAAGACTGCAAAAAGATAAAGGACAGCTTAAAGTATAGGAAGGCAAAATTCAGGTCAATGAATAACATGTATATATTTTTTGTGGTTTTTTTTTTTTTTTTTTTTTTTTTTTTTTGTTAAAAAGTGCATGATATTCTGTTTTATTTCTCTTTCCTTATTCTGCTGAAAGACAAGAAATAAAGTAGTTCTACATTACAGATCTATATCTATAAATAGATAAGAATAAAAATGTATTAAAATTCGAAAGTAAATTTCATATTTTTTCATATTTTCTTATTTGAATTTTTCTTATTAAATGCATCCTCTTTTGAAAAATTTTTGGTGTCCTATTTTCTGTAGACAGAATGACTCGATTTTAACGTTGGATTACATTCTTTCATAATGCTCTGATGTGAAAGCAAGAATTAAGATTCTATTTGAGATGTGCGCAAATGCTGATATCTTCGAAACTACAAATGCTATAATCAATCTAAATACATCATTAGAAGGATAAAAGAACACATTAGTAAACACTCAATCACACAAAAAAATTAATTAGACAAAGGGCATACGCATAATAAAGCTTCAAATGTACCGAAATTTTGGTGACGTCAAAGCTACGTGCGCGACCGCTTGTGAGTGGCAAGGTCGTCTGGAAGAGAGTCGTAGACAGTCAATGTGTTCGGATGGTGTTTGCTCAACTTTATACGAAAAGGCATTTAATTATACAAAACATCATTTTAATCTCAATATGGTAACAAATAACTATCCAAATACACTTGGAAATTCATTTTTAGACTTCACATTTACTAGGAATATAACTGCAGACATCTTAAATTATGTATCTTATTTCTCATATCATGGATCAATTTTATATAGAGCCATTTTGAATGAATAAATGTAATAAATAAAAATAAAATTAAATTAAATGCATGTGTAGAATATTTTGTTTGTTTTATTTGATTTATAACATTCTCCCACTTCCTTTACTAATCATACGCATTAAACACCAGCGACTCTTTAAAGTAAAAGAGAGAAACGTCAAGTTTTCCTATTTTTCTCTTGTTATGAATAATGCAGTTTGTTGGACCCTTAGTTATCTTGAATTAAAAAATAATTCGTGTTTTCTTCTGAAATTGAAAAAAAGATTATCTTTTATTCAAAAAGTATTCATTTTCGTAAGTCTTTAGAAGTTACAAAAAGTTTGATTGCAGCAGCTCATAATTTATTCGTCGGTGTAAAGCTGTTGTCAATTATATTAAATACTTCATTCATTTTAGTTATTTGCTGAATCAAAATTATTCAAAATGTGCGAACAACCTCTATATCTACTGCACCCATCAGCGAGTTATAATAAAAATATGCAAAAGCTTTAAACAGATTACACTTTAAATTACATGTTACATACAAATTAATTTTGGTATGAAGCGGAAAAAAGACTAATTGAAAAATGGGATCTAAATAACTGTAAGCATTTTTCTGTTTTGACGAAAACCACGTTGCACGCAAAAATAGATATTTATTTTATGTAAACATATCTCGCATGGAAATTAAAAGAGGTAATGCATCTTTCACTCATACATACTAATCATGTCCATATAACAAAATCATTTTTATTTCTTCCTTTATGATAACTTAATAACACTTAATCCCAAATTTTATTTTATCATTCTTGTCTAAAATTATCATTAGGCTGAAAAATTTATAAATTATTTACAAAATCTATTTATATTCAATTAGTCTTTTATTACTTTTTAATGGCATTTTGCTTTGTTCCTATACTGCATATATAAGTTGAAATTTTATAATTTTATACCTGCGTTTAAAAACGTGTATGTATTGATAATGAGACATACCTAAGCTTCTGCATATGTTTTAGAAATGCAATAATTAGCAAGCGAATTTCTTACCCCTTAAAGCCTCACTGCCAATATTCAATCAAAGCAATCCAAGCAGCCTTAACATTTTCTTGTAGAACTTTAATGTTAGTGAAACCTTTTATATATTTTCATACAAATTCCTCCACAAAGGTATCCTTCACCTTAGGCAGATAGCCTTGGAGTACTCCGCCATAATCAGAAAACGAACCAAACCAAATTTATACACTCCCTTTGACATTTATAATATATATCTTCATTGAATAAGCATATATTTCTTGACACCAACGAAAGAGCGAAATTATGATTAAGAAGAAATCGGGTAATCAACGCACTGTAACTTTCTCCTTCTCCAAAAAAATCGAGATTGATTAGTAAAAATATCAGAAATATCATAAACAATTACTGTATAAGATTTAGCACAGTAAGTTTGGTTAAAATGTCCGCAATCATACATGGAAAATAAAGTTTATATAAAACCTAGAGTAAACTTTGAGTCAAAACGAATATTCATGTATTCAAGTCAAAGCGAACATTCATTCATATACATTCCGCTTTCCAGTCCAGAAATCGGAAAGCGGAATGTAAGATTATTAAAAGTTTTGCATTTGGAAAAAAAGGGTCGAATGTGAAATTCAACGAATCAGGTAAAACTTTCAATACTCCTTTCAAAAGATTCTTCTTGGTAGAAAATTACAATATGCAGCATTAAGCTTCAGACAACTGTTAATTTGATAGCAGATTAGTAATCTTCGATTTTTCTC
Organism: Stegodyphus dumicola; assembly: GCF_044657685.1. NCBI lineage: Eukaryota > Metazoa > Arthropoda > Arachnida > Araneae > Eresidae > Stegodyphus > Stegodyphus dumicola. Next base: position 80,367,867 of record NC_140769.1, on the reverse strand, counting down.
TGTTTCATGATCTTGAAAAAATTAATGTAAGGTGGTGAAATAGATGCACAAAAGTTAAGCATGACCATACGATTCGATTAAATACATGCCAATTGCAGTTACTTTAACTTGCAATATGAAATATTTCCAAGTGATGCGGCTATCATTTCGAACGAACGTTATATATATATTTTTTTACATCTCGAAGAACGCGTGCTGTTTTCATTTAATACATAAATACCGTTTTGACAAATTAAACTCCACAACTACGCTCATGTCTCCTAAAGTGAAGGAGGAGAAGAATGAAAAGAAGCTGGAAACAGTCCAGGGCGAATGTTGCCATTCGGGCGAAATATAAAACTTTTTATACATCTTCCATGCGTTATATAAAAATAAATATGTTTTAAAAACCTGATAACGTTTATATGTGTATGAAACTGCATTTGATCATTTTAGAAGTAAAAATATTACTCTTATCAAACGCTAAATTATAATTACGTTTTCAAGCTTTCATCATTTTAAGACAGCTCTTAATTTTATAACAAATGGCCGAGAAGCTAGAAAAAGTAGTCGTTAACATAAAACGTTATATAAAAGTACCTCGTTCGTCCATCGAAATAATCGTTATTCTGTCCAACCCTATAATTCGATTTTTCTTCCTTGTTCTACATTATTACAATCTTCTTTATGTTTTCCAAACGGAAGCAAATGTCCATCTCTAAGAATATCCTAAATTATGTTCATTCTTTTCGGAATTATAATATTATCCGATAATCTATGCGAACAGGAACACAACAAAATTGTATGGAATGGTCAAGCGGCCTTGATCTACTTTAGGACCGTGTCCACGTCCTCTTGTAAGCCACGCCTTTTCTGTAATAACTCATGAGGTGACTGGAGAAAAAATAATTCTCGAAAAGATCAAATCCAAGATTCAATCTGAAAGGCCCATCATTTATTTTTAATGGCCATATTCATTATCATTTCACGCCACCCTGGGGTTTTACGGCTTACCACCATAATGAACGGTGGTAGCATATAATGGCAGAGACATATTTAAGTGTTGCAATGAATTTTTAATTCAATAGTGAAATGTTTTCTGTCGGAAACTGCATTTCTCAAGGATAGCGGTCATGTGGAAAGATACCGCAGAAATGCAAAAGTCATTTCTTCAAAGTGAAAGGTAGCTCAACCCAAAGTTGTTTTCACATGTCGTTTCACATGGTTGTTTAAATTTATCTAAAACAAAAAAGGTGCATCATATGAATATGAAATTATCATATGAATATGAAAATCCTGGAAAACCATTGGAAGTTTTAATGATTTATCCACTTTAATCCGAAGGAGTTACTGGTTGGATGTTCTGTTTACCAAATGTCACTCTCGAGTTCTTGACACAGCTTGAGTATTCTAATACAGTAGAACTCCAATTTTCCGAATCAATTGGGACCTGACACCATTCGGATAAGCAAAAAATTCGGATAATTGGACTTTTTCCGAAAAAAACGTTCTACGTACACTTAAATTAATGCTTACATGTTTTCTAATACATGTACTGTATTAGACAATGGGAGAAAAGAACTATTTTTTAAATAAAACGAGATTTTAATTAATTAAAACGAAAAAGCATAAATTTACGTACATGTTATATAGCGTACTGTACAGAACTTACAAGTGCTGAAAGTCATTACTTGCTGAATATCTCGGTTAAATTAAGCTTAAAATTTCTTAGCCAGTCGTTGTTTTCTTAGCCAGTTACTTGCTTTAAAGGATGAACAACGAAGCTTCTGAGCTAAGACCTGAGCTTTTTCATAAATATTCGGACACGAAATTGGGTTTCCCATAGAACTTTACTGCAAAAACCACTTGAAAACGTCATCTTCTAAATTTTTGTTTGTAGCTGCCTTCATTGATTTTCTTGAAGAACTTCCAAGTGTAGGTTTGCTCCTTTTTAATGTCAGAAATCGTTGATTGTCCAACACTACGTTTCCGTCGTAATTTTTTTCTTAATTTCTGAAAGCGATTCGGATAGTCGGAGTTCGGATAATTAGAGTTGTACTGTATATGAATTTATATCTAAGATCATTTCTTAATCCTCTTATTCCTTCAGGCAAAGTCGAAATCAAAACAGATATTACTATAACATATTATTTTAAATTCCTTCAGACATCTTATGCGCTATGTTAATCAACTACTCCCTTAATTAAAAAGTAAATGTAAGCATATTTTCAATCAAAAGCTTAAAAATGAAGTTCAATACAAATAACGTTCTTGCTTGAAAACAGGCAACAAATTTTTTTTCGTTAGATTTTAAGTAAAACTCTATCGATTTAGAGGGAGATCAGAAACAAGTCCTTTTTATCAAGAGCAAAAAAAAATTGCAAAATATGATGAGTGACAACCGTCTTTATGTCCAAATCAACAAGCGGAGCAATGCGAACATCATTATGCTATCTGTCTAGGAAAATAGTAATAAAGTGAATGAGGAAATTACAATTCTAAAAGCATTAGGGAACTAAAATTAAGTATTAAAAAAAATTTTTTTTGTGAATGGGATAGGTTTCACGAAAACCCAGCTCATCAACTAAAGAAACTTTAATTTTAAATAATAATTTGAATAAGATCTAAAATCGAAATTGGAATTAATTCCAACTATCATTACCTATCAAAGATTTGATTATTTCTCCTTTCAGGGTATAATATTCGAGTTTCCTGATGCTATATTTTAACATTATATCAATCTGGCCAATTTATCTCAAACCATCCTGATAAGATATGCTATAAATAGCTCAAAATTTCAGAGGTGGAATCTTTAAGAATCGAATTTCAAATTGTACATATAGATAAGAAAATGCCCTGAAAATTAAACTTCTGAACAATTTGATCAATTTTTTAATGGATAGATGAATGAAATATAATGATGACGAGTATAAGAAAATGCCCTGAAAATTCTGAAAAATTCGAACAATTTTATAACTGATAGATGAATGAAATGGAATGATGGCGAGGTTATTAATGTTCAATCGGAATATCTTCTTTGGTAGTGAAAAGGAAGTTTGTGTTAAAAGCTTTATCAATGAAGAAAGCGGGAGAAAATCTTCCATCAATGGTAACCGATTTCAAGTAACTTAGTTCATGAGACAGAAAATATTCTGAATAAAACACTTTGAGAGCGCAACATACATGAGAATAAAAAGAAGCTATTTTATGCTTAGCAGGGTGATATGATTTAGCATGGGGAAGCAAACAAATTGAAAAAGTTTTTCTGATAATTAGAACATCAAGGAAAGGAGAGGAATTCTTAGATTCAGTATTAAAAGTGAACTGGATAGCTGTTACGACTGAATTCATAACAAATCAATCCATTGTTAAATCCTCTTTATTACTGTCATCACAAAACGAGAATGTGTCACATGAGGAACAAATCCGCAACCAAAAAAGATAATTTTAAAAATAATTTGACATCAGAAAATAGTTCATGTAAATGTCACCAAGAACAGTATACATAGCTAATCCTTCAATTTGGCGATAGTAATTATTTTGCGAAACGAAGTGAGTTTGACTTGAAAAATTTTAGTGAGAGGAATTAAGTTCTCAATTTCAGTATGAGTGAAATGGAATACTCGAATTATGTTTTGAAGACATTTTAATGCTCCCTCGACTGGAACGTTAGTAAACAGTGACTTAATATCAAAAGAACCATAAGCTGAGCTCTGGGTAGAAATAGCTTAAGTTACTAATGATTTCAAAAGAATTTTTTGTACAGTATAGGTTCAAGTGGGTAGGACACCAGCATATCACCAGTGATCTTAAAATACAACTGCAATTCCACTGCCGCTCATTACACAGCTCATCCCTAATTTTGCGCTGTGAAAGTCTTCCACCTCTCTTCCCCTATCACCAAATCACTTGAGAGAACTTTCGGTTAGTGAGAGGAATTAAGTGATTTAATTTAAGGATTAAGTGATTAAAATTTTAGTGAGAGGAATTAAGTCCTCAATTTCAGTATGAGTGAAATGGAATTTTCGAATTATGTTTTGAAGACATTTTAATGCTCCCTCGACTGGAGCGTTAGTAAACAGTGACTTAATAGTATCAAAAGGAACCATAACTGAGCTCTGAGGAGAAATAGCTTAAAATATAAGTTATTTATTTTTCCCACTTTCCTAACGTGTCTTTGTGGTGTAGTGGTTCTGCACGCTGGGTCGGTATTCTAGAGGTCCATGGTTCGATTCCCGGCGAAGGCGGTTGCTCATTTTTCAATCTTTCTTGCTTCCAAAATACCTAATGTCTCTACAGTGTCGCTCGAATAAAACGGGTGTTGATGAGGTTTCTCCACACCCAGGATTTGGCAATTGGGTGCCCTAAAGCCCCAGTCGCCCTTTAAAAAGTGGAGTATATAAGTTATTTTTCCCACTTTCCTAACGTGTCTTCGTGGTGTAGTGGTTCTGCATTCTGGACCGGTATTCCAGAGGTCCGTGGTTCAATTTCCGATGAAGGCGGTTGCTCATTTTTCAATCTTTCTTGCTTCCAAAATACCTAATGTCTCTACAAAGTTACTAATGATTTCAAAAGACTTTTTTGTACAGTATAGGTTCAAGTGGATAGGACACCACACTAGCATATCACCAGTGATCGTACAACTGCAAATCCACTGCCGCTCATTATACAGCTCATCTCTAATTTCCATGAGCAACATCAAGAGTGACGCTCTGAAGATCTTCCACCTCTCTTTCCCTATCACCAAATCACTTGAGAGAACTTTCGGTTAGCCTGTATTAAGTGCTCTCATTTCGCACAGATACTATACAATTACAAACATCCATGCCTTCTCTGGAATACGAAACCCCATTGATACGGTAGAAAACATTAGAAGAAAAACACCCCATTGGTACGGCAACGAACGTCCCTAAGCACTATACCTATCAAGGCGGTAGAACTTTTTTACAGTGTACCTATTTTACATAGAAGTAAGGGATGGCAATAATGTCCTCCTGCTATGCAAAAAACTGGCTTCTTTATACTCTTATGAAAATTGCGCTCTCAAAGTTTTTTCTACTGCTTTTTCATGAACTCAGTTATTTGAAAGCGGTTACCGTTGATAGATTTTCTCCCATGGTCATTGTCAAAGCATTTAAAATATTTTTGTCTTGCTACTAAAGAAGATACTATGATCTTAGAAATACCAGAATAATAATGTCATTATTCCATTTCAACCTTCTATCAGTGATAAAGTTACCTGGATTCTCTAGAAATTTAACTTTCACGTCATTTCTCGCCTGTCTGCAAGATTCGTAGTTGATTATTAGGTTCCATCTCTGAATTTAATTCTTGGTGAATTTATATCATACAACGGCAGTGTGATTTAAGGTATATCAGCCAAACGAAAAACGCTTTCAAATTTCACGCCAAGAAACAAGACTCTTATAGTCGAAAAGGCCGAACCTAAATAAATATTCGTAGCTAATTATATTAGGAAACTCATACACAATTTTGGCTTCTGTTTCACGAAAACTATTCATAAAGCTACTTCAGTCAGTGCATTGGATTTTTTTTAACTTCTCACATTGCAAATATTTATCTTCTTTAATTAAGAACATTAATTCAAATCAAGTCCTTTCTAACGTTTTTTGGAATTCTAAAATATTAGGTTTTTCTCGGTTTATAAATATTTTTCTCGACAGATGGAGGAACATTCGTATTTGCATTGCTTTTTATATAAATAAGGGCATCATTTCTCCCATTTTGCATTTTTCCCATTCAACATTTTTTTGCTCCTCATAAAGAGAAACATGTTCGCCCTCAAAATCGAGATTTTATTCACAATTTTTGCCAAACAAATGTTGCTATTTTAATTAATTTTAAATTTTACATAGATGTGTCTCTCTTTCAATTTAACTAATTACTACTACTTCTTCTAATTACTAATTAATCTTCTACTAATTACTAATGTTTATATTCCTCCTACAGCAGACGTGCAAGCCTCACTTGATCAGCAACAAGAAATCCTGAAAGCGTATCCAAAAGCACACCATCTACTAGCGGGCGATTTCAACGCCCACTCGGAACTGTGGGGTTACTCAGATACTGATGCTCGAGGGCGACAGGTAGACGACTTCATTGCCTGTAATGATCTCGTCCTGCATAATGTTCCAGGCAGTCAACCCACATATGAAACAATTCACGGACAGGGTTGGCCAGATTTAACCTTAACAACAGCGGCCTTTGCATCAAAATTGCATTCTTGGATGGTTGATGATACCCCGTCTAACTCGGACCATAAATACATTACGTACAGCATAGGACACCATAATAAAAAATTCTCAATCAAGAGGTACAAACTCAAGCGAAGGACGCTAAAGCTCTTCAGCCAAAAGGCCCGCAGTACACTCACACGTGCAGAACAAGATTTAGAACACTGTCACAATACAGATGATGTTGATAACTTCACTAGTATCCTAATTAAAGAGCTTCAGGCCATTTGTGATGCTACTTTCCAGATAAAATCTCCAAAGGTACACTATGTTGCCAACTGGTGGACTAAAAGCCTCAGGATACAAAGGAGTAAGACCCGAGCTCTTCGCAGAAAGATGAAGTCGGAGCATAAATCAGAACGCCGAGAAGAACTAAGTATTATCTACAAAAAAGCACAAGCCCAGTATAAAAAGGCTATTCTAGAAGCCAAGTTGTACAGCTGGAGGGCGTTTTGCACAAACAATATAAATCCCTATGGGGTATTGCATAAAATCGCAACGAATAAGGTCTTTGCCCCTCCAATTCACAAGGTCTACATAGACGGCACCAATAATCCGCAACCGACAGAGGAGCACAGGAGCACTATCGCGGCCACACTCACCAAGATTCTTGATGCAGTCTTTCAAGACGACAATACATTGGATGCTTCCAATCCAGAACCTCCAGCTTATCTTCTACACTCCACAAGATGACGTGTCATATCTACCACTTTTTGAAGATGACGTGTCATTCACGCAGCCTGAAGTCTGCGCTGTTTTGCGAAATCTACCGAGAAACAAAGCCCCAGGGCCCGATTCGTTAGACTACAACATTGTCAAGGCGATGCATCAGGTAAAACCAACGTTTCTTAAAAATTTTTACAATAAATTGCTCCAACTGCGTTATTTTCCCAAGCCCTTTAAGACAGGGCAAGTTATTCTTTTCCAAAAGAAAGAAAAGGACCCGAACGATCCAGCCTCATTCCGGCCCATCTGTCTCCTGCCCGCCATAGGGAAAATTTATGAGAAACTTTTAGTTCAGAGAATAAAGCACTACTTGGAGATTAAGGGTGAGATCACGGACTCTCAGTATGGTTTTCGAGAGCAGCGCTCAACTATCCAAGCTCTTAGTGCCATACAAAAGGGAATCTATGACGCGTATGACTCTAATAACCATGTAGCCGTACTCAGTCTGGATCTGAAAAATGCGTTCGATTCCCTGTGGTGGCCAGCAATCCTGGAAGCACTTCACGACGCTCAGATCCCTGATAATCTACTGCAGGTGTGCAAAAGTTATCTCTCTGATCGCACTCTTGTAGCAGTGCATGACGGAGGAGTTGTTGAGAGAAAGCAGACCAGGGGTTGCCCTCAGGGTTCATGTGCAGGTCCTGACCTATGGAATGCAACTTTTAATTCCATTCTCAAAGCACTGTGGCCAACCCACACAAAGGTGATTGCTTTTGCTGATGATGCGACATTTATCATCAGAGGCAAATCGAGAGACCAGCTGGAAAGTAACAGTAATGAGACCATAGCAAAATTTGTACGGCTCTGTGAAGGCAAGAAACTCACCATCTCGGAGCAAATGTCAAAGTATTTGATCGTACACAAACCAGGTCAAACTCTTGCAAGAAATCCAGTTTTGAAACTAAAGGGCCGTACAATCAAACGAACTCGGGAACTAAAACTGCTGGGGCTTATAATCGATGAAAAGCTCTCCTGGCTGCCTCATCTCAGAGCAGTCCGCGCGAGGACACACGCAATTGCAAATACCTTAAAGAGGCTTCAAGGCTCAGACTAGGGTCTTAGACCACATATCCTAAAAATCCTCTATCAGTCCGTCGTGGAAAAAATGGCCCTCTATGGAGCGGCAATCTGGGCAACTCCAATGAACGAAAGGAAAAGGAAATTGCTCAGTAGTATACAACGCCCCTTGGCTCTGGCTATTACAAAAGGATACCGTACAACATCGACAGCGGCAGCCACAATACTGGCGGGACTTTTGCCATTACATATTAGAGCAGCACAAGAAGCAGCAGTAACGACTGTTCTCCAATTACATCTCTGCACTACTTTTGGACCGCTATGCTATGACCCAGAGGAGTATGAAACAAAACGTCTCATAAATGCAACCCATCCTTCACACCATGGAAAAGGGGTTGTCGCACACACCACCTCTCAGCACAGCCTCCATGAAAACATAAGGCCAGTAAATGTCATCCATTCGTCTAACTACGGAAAAGGAGTCTCGGCCCACACATCATGGAAAGACGACTCTGACATAAAGGATCATTATTACGTTTATACGGATGGTTCAAAAGTTGACGGACAAGTAAGCTGTGGCCTTATAGTAACTAAGAACAAGGAAACGCTGATAACATGGAAAGGTCATATGGGACAGAATAATTCAGTTTTCCAGGCTGAAGCAATTGCGATTCGTAAAGCTATGGAGTTAACAAGCCCCCTAGTAGGATCCACTGTTAATATTCTTACAGACAGCCTCTCGGTCCGATATGCCTTACGAAATCCCAGACATCCTTCTCCTATCATAGCGGAGATTCAGGACACGCTGAAGGAGCGTTCGTCGACAATGAATATCCTCATATCTTGGATAAAGGCACATGCCGGCATTCAAGGTAATGAGGAAGCCGACAGGCTAGCAAAAGAAGCAGCTCACAATATAGATGCACAATGCGTAATTTCCAAACTCCCGTGGTCTCACCTTAAAAAAATGACAAGGACAGCAGCTCAGCACCAGTGGCAATGGGAATGGGACTCTACCGAACAAAGCAGGAAGACCTATGAATATTTCCACAAAGTTTCGCTCGATCGTCTCGAGTCATCCCCACAAATAACGAGATTTGTGACGGGCCACGGGCCTTTCCCCTCCTATTACTATGAGAGAGGAATTGCAAATACCGAAAGTTGTGTCTGTGGAGGCATTGGTAAACCAGACCATTACTTGACCCAATGCCCTCTAACCGCACAGTGGCATGTGCAGCTTTCGGAACAGGCAACTTCTCATAAGCGTTATCTGATAAAACAGCCAGCATTTCGCATCAAAATATGCAAGATAATGCAGAAACTGGAGGAATTGGGAACAGATTTGTGCAGTGTGGAGTAGTTCCCTGTCAATCTCTCTTCTCTCTCTCTTCTACCTTTTTATTTATTTATTTATTTATTTATTTATTATTATTATTATTATTATTATTGTATATATTATGAAACATGTATGTATTACGGCCCACTGTATATATTCTGAAACATGTATGTACTATGACCAATGAAAATTATTATGAACTACTATGTATGTATTATGTAGCAGGCTCAATATATTATGTACTATGTAAGCATGTATATGTATGAACTACGTATGTAAGCATGTATATGTATGAACTATGTAAGCAAGTATTATGTAAACAAGATCTATGTATTATGAACTACTTGTATAAAAGCATGTACTATGAACTATGTAACTATGTAAGCATATATTATGAACTATGTAAGCATGTATACAGGACCAACGTATGCCCTTATAGTCCCCATGAGGTGTTGCCCCGGATAGTTGCGGAACCTGGACTAGACCCGAATAGTCTTAGTAAGCTGCACGGGTGTCCAGATTCTGCTCTCAACTCAACTCAACTCTTTCAATTTAACATCCATGATGCTATTCATTGTGGCTCGGTGTATTGACTAATAATAACAGAACTGTAGCGCTTCCCAGAGAAACGTGTTTATCCGGTTCTTTCAACCAGTTAATGCAGATATCATACGTAATCTAGGCCTTAGTATAAGGTTTTGTTCAACTAAATTAATTTATTAACATTCCTTCTTAATTCAAAATTTTCAGAACTTTAGCTTGTGATCGAATTAACCTAAAGTTCGGATCGTCTGAAGAAAAGTCGCTGTATTTTCTTATAATATCTTTGCCTTTATGACTAAATGTTTAGAATAAAGAGAAGAACCCAAAGAAAATCAAATTGTCAATTATCACAAAGCAAGTTTTGATGATTGAAAATAATCAGCAAATAATTTTAAAAAATTTCACTTCCAAAAGTAATTTGAAAAGCTGAATAACTGAATCCGAAAAGCTTAGTATTTAACAAAATCAATAACTACAAATTACCTACAATGACTATTATTTAAGACATATCTTATATTAAATTTAATAGACAGAGAATAAGAAACCTAATTATATTTACGAATGAGAAATTTTTAAAATATGTAGCTAAACAAGTTATATGATATTAATTTAGAAGTCTGACAGCACAATCAGCTTTATATCTGCAAATTTTAACAGTGAAAATTTGCATTTATAACGCTGAATTTTGTTATTTGACCTCTAAATTAATATTTATTCGGTGTGTTATTTTACCTTAATTATTAAGTGATATGATCTTCTGATTCTTAATTTCTAAGCATAAAGTAAAGAAATAGGCTCATATTAAATCTGTCTTCAGTTTTCAAATGCAGGAATTTGTTTTACGCTACCACTAAAGTGAAAGATGACAGATATATAGCTATATATATTTGTCTTTTATCCTGTGCCTTCCCCTTTTTCTTTACGCAAATAATCTTCAATGCTAGATCCCTCTATTTTAATACAGACCTCTACACATAAACAATTTTATAAAATGCGATTTTCAAATGATTACACAGATCTCCAATGGCATTTCATTTCTTCCATATACCTATTCCTCAATTTGAATCTACTTCATTTCTTATAATCTCTCAGATCTAACAAAACTACATTCAGAATATCTAGCAGCAGGATTTTTTTAACCATTTGCTAGTATTAAATGCTCGAACATCGAAAACTTCGAAAATCAAAGAAACAGAGGTGCGTTTCAGAATTATTTGATTATTTCAAATGCATTGTAAATTCTCTTCGAGAGAAAATAAAAATGAACATAAAATACTGTAAAATCTTACAAGATAATCTTTTACAAGCATGGCAGGAATTATAAGTTAATTCAAAAATTTATATGACAGCTAGCAATGGAGAAGACATTGTACAAATTTAAAATTGAGAACAGACATTATGAATTGTGTCTGTCATATTAGTCCCTTGTTAATTAATTACTGGGGTAAATGCAGTCGAAGTCTGTCTGCCTGCAAAGAAGGATGCTTTTGGTAATAAACGTCTGTAGAGTTATCATAGATTATCATACACAGATGACTTTACAAATAATACATTTAGAGATTAATTAATTATGACTAAGTAATGAAGGTACCCGCTTAGAAGAAGGAAAACATCCGTGAAGAGAAATACTGAGAGAAACTAAGTCATATTTATATTACAGGTGAAGAACATGAAAAGCACACACATGCTCTTCTCCATATTCTCCATGCAAGTCTGAACAGTTAGAATGATCTTCAGCTTTTGAATATCCTTTATATTTTGGAAAACGATCAATAAAATGAAGTTTGCACGCACATGCATGGTGCGCGTCATAAAGTGATATATGTTCAATTATTTACGCCTATATATGTCACATTTACATACAAAAGGTATGACCTTGATTTTTTAATAGAATTATTTACTACGCTTGAAACATAGTAAAAATAGAAGTGCTGGGTTCAGTGGAATGATAAACGCATCTAACTAATGTATGTTGCACACACTCATCTGTGTGAACAACACTACGTTAAGTTTCAGTTAAATTATTAATTTTTGCTCAAGAAAATTTATTTGTTTGAGCTTTTGAAACTAAACTGTAGCAAAATTTTAAGAGACATTTTTTCTTTTATTTTATAAATCTGCATATTATGGGGTACAGAAATCCATTACTACATCTTAGATCAAAAGCGTCCATCCCTTTTTATTGCACATCGCAGCGAAAAGAGAAATTTTTCTAGATCATATATTTCTGGAGAAGCGCAGGGCTCAGACTCCCCTTTATATCATTTAATTTAGGAAGATGTTTAATTTTTTTAGTATACAGTTGTGACGTTACTATATGTTATATAGAAATAGTTGGAAGCAGGCAAACTTGGAGTATCGCAACTGTAGTTTAAGGCCATGCTTGTGCAATACTGAGCTAAACATTTTTTACATTAATAAAGTATTGACCAGATAAAGCATGTCCAACGAAACGAATGGATTGTGTTTTATTTGTTCTAAGAAGTGCATTTTCATGTTTTTCGAATTTTATATAAAATTTAAGTCTTGTATTTTTGATAAATTCTATGATGTTGCAGATTTTGAGGTTTTGATATACTAAACTATTTTTAACGTTCCATGGAGCATCATTATCTAACTGTATTTCGAATTAACTAGATTTTCCAAAACTTGTTTTTTTCGCCATGTCTCCATGTAATTGCTACATATAGTAGTGATACTTAGGTATTAACTCAAATTACAAGGTATTTCTCCCGCTTTCTTAGCGTGCTTTCGTGGCGTAGTGGTTCTGCACGCTGGGCCGGTATTCCAAAGGTCTGTGGTTCGATTTCCGGTGAAGACGTTTGCTATTTTTCATCTTTCCGGGTTCCAAAAATATACCTAATGTCTCTACAAACTACCTTGGTGCAACCTGGTGATTTTTTACAGACGAAAAGGTAAAAGTTAACGATTACCAAGTAAATAAGTTAAGATTTTAAAAAGTCAGAACACTGCAGAGATACGGAATCGCGCATACTCCTGTGACATCGGCTATCTACCAAACGTATTTTCTCGCTATTCCCTTTAGAGATTTTGCGTCGAAAGTCTATTTTGCGTTATGAAAACGACGATTTACACAGAAACTTGTTTCTGAAATTGCGAACTGTGACCCCTGAAGGGCAATGTTCGGAGGGATGGGAAGAGGGAACGTGGAAAGTGTGATCATTTCAGGTGAGGACATTGCAGGAGAAGGATGAAACGGTTTACTAACTCAACCCTTTATGGACATTTTGGGGAATTGCCGAATCTCATGTTGTGAAAAGAGTGTTGCCGGATCTCATGGTCTTAAAATAAAAGCATCTATAAATCATATTAACACCTCTCTTAATATCCTTTCTTTCTTCCCCTCTATGTTTACGAACATTGCCCTCTAGCGATAGCCATTTGCATTTTCGAACACAAGTTCCTATGTAAATCTTCTTTTTCATCGTATGACAGACCAACATGTTAAGTTTGACAACGACCTTTTGAGACACCCTGTATATTCATACGTTTGGGACTGCCGATTGCAATGAGAAAGCGAAGTACATAACTAGATATTATAGCAATCACATACACAAAATTTCAACGTTCTACGACTAACATTTTTTGAGTTATACGAGATACATGCCTACATACATATGTCTGTACGTACGTACGTCGCGAAAAAGTCTCTATTGAATCCATTTCGGAAAAAAGTGTCCTTTATTCTGTCCGTATGTACAGATGTCACACAAAAAAAAAGTCACCTGAATGGGTTCGGGAACGGTCAAAATGCATATTTCTACTGAAATCTGATACCCGAAATTTGTTGCGATTACAAATTTACATTATACTTCTTTTGTACTTCGTACTAGGAAGTAGAAAAGATTAGCACCCATCTGAAGCACACATTTAAAATCGCTGTGGCCAAATATATCAATTTATTTTCTCTCAAACAAATATTTATATTTTCTTAAAATAAAAGCATCTATAAGTTACGACAATCTCACTTTTATGAAACCGTATTTGAAATGATATTTTAAAAAATATTCCATTACCAGAAACGTAATCTCACAACACATAGCTTTCTTTCTTCAACAGCTTATCACATTTCGCTAATCGAAATTTCTGAACCAAGCAATGTTCACAAAATAGTTTTTGTATGTTTCGAATATTTTTGTTGGTCATTCGGGAACTGACTGTCTGGTTAGATCAATATAAAGCTATCAAATACGAATGATATCAGATGGCATAGAAAATAAAAAATACAATTTCGCAAAAAATACATGTCACAAAAAATACTTTTGATCGACAGACGTAAATCCATTTAGTAAGATAATGGTACCCAAACAGAGAAGAATGTTATTATCGAAAAATTCGGTAACTGATCAACAACAGATATCAAACATTGCAATACACCTTCATTTGCCAAAGTCTACGGACAAATAAAGCACAATGTTTCATTATGATAAAATCATGTTTTCATTATGGAAAAATTAAATACCCCATTAGGACTGATGAGCATTAAACAACAGGCAACACAGCCCGTTACTAAAATAATGTATAATTTTGATCCCATAAATTTAAAAATAAACAAATTAAAGTGTCTATGTAAATTATATAAAATTTTTAATACAATATATATTCTAAGGATTCTTCGTAAGGTAGGCGACGGAAAGATTATCAGCATGTTTTGATGCCTTTTGCAAATAGACACAGCTGTAAATGTCACTTAACCCTCATTCTGAACTTTTTTCAGTTACCTAATTAATTAATTTTTTTTTATCCTAAAGATTCGGCGTACGATAGTTGAATAGGCTAGATGCGTCGGCTTTTCGTCCTATAAAGTACATAGAGCCAAGTTTCACTACGAAATTCCATTAAGAAACACTCCTTTCTTTATTGAGCTTAGTCAAATGCTTTGTCATAATTAATTAATTAGCAAATCAGATATTACCTTCCCCGCAACTCATTTAGAAAGTAAAGCGAGTAAATGCTGAATGACTGATTAAGCTGCTTTCAAGCTCATTTTTCCAAGAAAAAATATACTTCTGATCAGCGTAAAACATTGTTTTAGCATTTTAGTAATCAAAAGACAGTCATCTGTGTTAACGAAAACTTGTAGTCAATAATCACGCTTTTTATTGTCCCTTAGATGAAGTCATAATAATTTCGTGATTTGAGTATTAATATGGAGAAAACGTTTGCGGAAATGAATACTGTCTTGTCCTTTTGATCTACTTTTAAGGAAACGGTAATTGTTTGTTTTTGATGAGAGAAAGCATGTCAGTGTAAAGTCACAGAACTGTTTCTGGGAGGAAGAGGAAATGCTGCAGCCTTCAACCGCCGGTGTTACATCCAATTTTCAAAGCTGAAGCCACAAGGAAAGGGGCTAAATTTGGAAGGCAAACCTTAAAACTTAATCTTAAATCTCTTCAGAGAATTTAGAATGCGAAGCAGGACCGACGCCAAAGGCGATGCATCCGGTATAATTCCACCGGGTGGCAGAATTTACGGGCGTAAAAATTTTAGGAATTTAGAGAAGAGTCGAATAACAAATTTTTTATAATTTAGGAAAGACAATGAACAGCAAAATTTAGAACTTTGATAATTTAGGGAGGCACCAAGCAGCAGAATAGAGCCTGTAGTGATTGCAACGAGCGGCTAAATGCGTAGCGCCAACCCTGATGACAAGATGTTAATTACATATAAAATCTTTAAATACTCATTAATATTCTGAGTGACGTGCTAGACACACTTCTTGCGTGTTATTTTAGAGTAAATTAATTCCTACGAATTTCTCGGCTGAAACGTTGAATGATATTGTTATTACTAATTGGAAGTGAAATTTGGAATGTCTAAATTATAAATTTCTTGAAATTTACATTATTTGAATAGTACATTTTTATATTTGTTGGCGTTTGCTTTTTTTTTTTTTCAGTATCACGAGACAATCCAAAGTATGTTGTCGCATTACAAAAGAAAATTAATCACCAAGTATCATCAGCGCTATGCCAAAGTCACCAATCTTCATATCTGTTGTTTCATTAACATCCGTTTTCCATGTTGAATTTCAAGTATTTTACATTATATTGCATCTAATGAATAAGAATTATATTCGCTAAAATCATGGTTTTGGCGAAGAAATAAAGTTTTTTCACAAAAAGAAATACTTCATTTTATATTCCCGCCAATTCAATGTATCCTTTTTTAAAGAAACAGCTGCAAATTACGTAAACATGTTGAAATTCAAGATTTCTTTGATTTTGGCGATTTAAGGCTTACCCAGAAAGGTTCGGATTTCAACTCAATGTATTATGCAGAAATTCTCTCACTTGCTTGACATTATTTAAAAAACATAATATTGAAAGCTAATTGATCATACGTAGTAAAAATTAATAAAATTTAACTATGCTTGATATGTTTTTGCAGTTCTTTAAAGTAACAAAATCTTTTATACTCTAAAACGTTTAGCGCTGCTAATTAACGATGATCACTTTCAATAAAACGTGCAAACCTTTGTAATCGATGTTCTTGCTACTAAATAATCGAAGTTCTGAAGCAACAACATGGAATATTGAAGTCCTGGTATTAATATTTTGACATATTCTATCGTCTAGAAATTCTCTAGATTTCTCCACACAGCACATTAATATAAGTTTTTCAATCCCTATCATTATTACATTTAGAAATGATCTAATGCTGAATAGCTTTTAACGAAATGCAGTAACAACGAATCTAAAAGATGATTAACTGGAGATAAATTATCAGATGTTGGTATTTGGGAACACCTGTCCTCAATTTTTTTTGTTAAGGCCAGTGCACCTATCATGATAAATTAACGTGTTAAATTACTCGCTCAGTCCTTAGAAGACGCTGTACAAATCGAGTGAATTTTATAGTCTTGAGCTACGTACAGCAATTAAATTAAAAAATAGTTTCTCTTAAAAAGTAATAGAGCAATTATTTTAACAGTGGTTTCCTAATTTATAAATGAACGAAATAAAAAAAATTTTCAATCGCTTCTAGAGATTGTGTTGTACATTCTCGCACGGCGGGCCTAAGTGCTATTTTAAGGTAACTTTTTTTTTTATTATATGCTATTTTAACTACAATATGTTTAACGAGTCTTTGAAGATGTTCTTTAATATTAGATTATATAGGTAGTTTAATGATAAAATAACAAATAAATAAATTATCTTATGAATAACTATATTTGTTCATCTGCTGAAAATTTCAATCTTAAATTACGATTATTTTAACAGTGGTTTCCTAATTTATAAATGAACGAAATAAAAAAAAAAATTTCAATCGCTTCTAGAGATTGTGTTGTACATTCTCGCACGGCGGGCCTAAGTGCTATTTTTATGTAACTTTTTGTTAGCATAAATTTAGGTATTTTGCATAATGAAACTCGAAAGGCATACGAAACGAACGTGCGCCAAGGTATATATTGGCGAGAGAAAGTAAAGCTCGTGTGCAATGCAGAATATTTGATTTTCACCCTAGCTACTTGTACCTGGCCAAAGGTCTAATCCAGTAGTACTTTCTTCTCTTTCAGGTACTACGGCAAAGTATATTCCTGTTTATTTTTCTTATTGCCTAATATAGGTAAGCCTGATGATATTTAGTACTGATGTTGATTCTCTGTAAGTTATTCTTTTCAATACTTCAGAATTTTAATCTACGTGAACATTATTACTTTTGTTATGCTTAAGTTAAGCAAAATTATCCTATTAAATAAAGATTTCGTAGTTAAAATTTTTAACTTATGATTCTTTAATTCTGTGCTTGAGGAAACGTACTCATTACGCCTTCAGTGCTAATGCACAACCAACAAGTGATTATGAGACTGAGAAATTGAAATTTTGTAATGTTGTAAGATTCCAGGGGCATAAAGTGTTAAAACTCTTTGTTGAAAAAAAAAACTAGTTACAAAGTTTATAAGAATAATTGTAACAAGTAATAATGTCTATTCTAAAAGAATCAATTTGGATAGAAAAATTAACAGATGAAAATTATTCAGTATGGAAATTTAAAATAAAACAAATTCTAATAAAAGAAGGTTTAGATGATGTTGTATTCGAAGAAAAACCGGAAACTGATACTGATATTTGGTTAAAGAATGATCGTAAAGCTAAAGCTTTAATATGTCTAAACATTTCGGATTCGCAAATTATCCATGTTTTACATAGTAAATCTGCAAAAGAAGTTTGGCAGAAGTTAAAATGTGTCCATGAACGTGTAAATTTAACAAATAAGTTATTTCTTCTTAGAAAATTATATTCCATTAGATATAATGAAAGTTCTAAAATGCAGGAACATATCAAAGGAGTACTAGAATTGGCTGAAAAGCTGCGTAGTATAGGTGAAGAAATTAAAGAAAATAACTTAATCGCAATACTACTATGTTCTTTACCCAATTCATACAACTCCTTAATAACTGCAATAGAAAGTAAATCGGAAGCTGAATTGTCGCTAGAATATGTTAAAAACAAACTAATAGATGAGTATTGTAGACGTGTGGAAACTAAGAAAGTTCAAAAGTACGATTCAGTTGCTTTAAAAAGTAAAAGCGAAAATAAACCAAAGTATGTTACACAATTTTGTACTTATTGTAAAAGAAATAACCATACGATAAATGACTGTTTTCATTTAAAACGCAACGCTAGAGCTTCCCCGAAAACAGATGTAAATAATAGTAAAATAAGAAATTATTCTCAAAATTATAAAAGTAATGCATGCCAAATAGCAAATACGCAAAGTGTAGAAAACATAACAAAACTTAAAGAAAATAAGTATTTTAAAAGTATTGAAACTGAAAATTCGCAGATTCAGTTTAATCAAGTTCTAAAAGTGGAAAATAAACATGAAAACACGCAAACGCAAGAATGGGTTATCGACTCAGGAGCCTCCACTCATATGACGAGTAATAAAAACTTTTTCTCTCAGTTAAATGACTCTAATAAACAAATAGTAACTGTAGCCAATGGTGCTAAATTAAATTCTTATGGTATTGGTGAAGGTTATTTTAAAGTTCAAAACTTAAAAGGGACAGGTTACACAAATAAAATTGGAAAATGTATTGTATGTACCAGGTTTAGATAGTAATTTACTTTCTGTGCAATCTGTTACCAATAAAGGTTGCATTGTTACATTTGATAGTAATAAGTGTTACATAAAGCGTAACGGTATACTCGTAGCCGACGGCAACGCTCAGCAAGGTTTATATAAATTGACCGTAAACCCAATTGACGAGAAAGCATACTTAGCTAATAATGTTTCATGTTCAAATACGAACTGTATACTAAAATGGCATCAAAGATTAGGACACAGAAATATAGATGCCATAAAAACACTTGAGAAAAATGATTTGGCAGACGGCATTAAACTTGGCAAATGCACTCATAGTGTGGAATGTTCTACTTGTGTAAAAGCGAAACTAACTGAAACACCTTATCCCAAAACTAGTTTCAGATCTAAAAATCCACTGGATTTAGTGCACACAGATGTGTGTGGGCCAATTGAAGTCAACAGCTTAGGAGGGAAAAGATATTTCGTAACTTTCATTGATGACTATTCGCGTTATACTCAATTTTATTACTTCAAAAGATGAAGTATTCGACAAACTTAAACAGTATGTTGCATCGACAACAAATAAATTTAGAAAGAAAATAAAGGTTCTCAGATCCAACAACGGTACAGAATACTGCAACGAAAGTACTGAAAATTATTTAAAGAAACTCGGCATTTTTCACCAAACTTCGGTTCCTTATTGTCCGGCACAGAACGGCGTCGCAGAAAGGAAAAATCGCTCTTTAATAGAAATGACAAAAGCTTTGCTAATAAACTCTAAATTACCGAAAGGATTCTGGGCTGAAGCAGCAGCTACTGCTGCATATCTTCAAAATAGGTTACCAACTAAAGCCACAGATAGAACACCATATGAATTGTGGAATGGTAGAAAACCAAACTTAAGTCACTTACGAGTATTTGGCTGTACAGCATTTTACTATGTGAACAAACAAAAACGGCGTAAATTCGACAACAGAGCTGAAGAAGGAATATTCGTAGGATACGATTTACGAAGTAAGGGATACAGGATTTATGTAGGTGGAAGAAAAATAATAGTAAGTAGAACTGTTAAATTTTCAGAAAACTCGTCTTTACCTGACAAACTTGCAGAAAATAATGCTGAAGATTTAGAATTAATTCACTTC
Organism: Stegodyphus dumicola; assembly: GCF_044657685.1. NCBI lineage: Eukaryota > Metazoa > Arthropoda > Arachnida > Araneae > Eresidae > Stegodyphus > Stegodyphus dumicola. The sequence goes on along the minus strand of NC_140769.1, from coordinate 80,347,813 downwards.
AATAACTCGCAAGATGAAGAAAATAATGAAGAAACATCTCTTGGCGATGATTTTACAGAAGATTCAAAAAGTTCCGAAGAGTTAATTAAATGTGAAGAAAATGTAGAAAGAAGGGTTTCTAGCAGATCAACCAAAGGGGTCCCACCGGAAAGATTCTCTTATAAAGCAGAAGACGAAGAATCAATCTTACTTAAAATTAAAGATCCAGAAAGCTTTGAAGAAATTCTAAACTTACCAAAACGTGAACAAGAAGCTTGGATCAAGGCTATGCAAGAAGAAATACATTCTCTAAAAGAAAATGAAACCTATAAACTTACAGAATTACCACCAGGAAAACATGCAGTAGGCAGCAAATGGGTGTTTAAGACAAAATATGATGAAACTGGTAAAAATATAAAATACAAAGCACGCTTAGTAGCCAAAGGATTTACTCAAAAATACGGCAGTGATTATGATGAAACTTTTTCACCAGTAGTGAAACACACTACGATAAGAGTTTTCTTAGCATGGGCAGCGTATAATAATGCCAAGGTACATCAACTAGATGTTAAAACAGCTTTTTTGTACGGCAACTTAAATGAAGAAATATATATGGAACAACCAGAAGGATTCGTGGTTCCGGAAGAAAGACATAAAGTTTATAAATTACAGAAGTCGATTTATGGTCTCAAACAAGCAGCTAGGTGCTGGAATGCAGAAATTGAAAATACACTGAAGAATCTGGGGTTCAGTCAAAGCAAAGCAGATCCGTGTCTTTTCACAAAAGTGGTTCGTGATAAAAGAATTAATTTAATAGTGTATGTTGATGACATCCTAATAAGTTCTACAGAAGAAGGACTAATTCTTCAAACAATTAATGATTTAAAGAAACGTTACCAAATAACGCATCTTGGTGAAGCCAAATATTTCTTAGGCATGGAAATAAATCGCAAAGAAGATGGAAGTTATCTCTTATCACAGAAAAATAAAATAAATCAACTTGTCAAGCAATTTCAACTTGAAGAAGCGAAACCCGCCAGCACACCAATGGAAACAAACTATTATAACCTAAACAAGGAAGAAAATCTCCTAACTTCAAATGATAAATTTCGCCAAGCTATTGGAAGTCTTTTGTATATATCGTCTATCACAAGACCAGATATCACAGCTTCGACTCACATACTCAGCAGAAGGTGTAATAATCCACGTCAAAAGGACTGGAATGCTGTTAAAAGAATCATTAGATACTTAAACACGACAAAGAACCTATCCTTACAAATTTCGTCGAGTGAAGAACCTAATATTACAGTTTATTCAGATGCTGATTGGGGACAAGATATTGAAGATAGAAAATCTACATCAGGAAGTGTTATTTTATTAGGAAGGAACTGTATTTCATGGTTTTCAAGAAAACAAACTTGTTTCTTTATCCTCAGCAGAAGCTGAATATGTTGCACTATCGCAAGCTGCGCAAGAACTATTATGGCTATTAAAATTAACAGAAGATTTCAATCTACCCCAAACTCTACCGATAAAGGTATTTGAAGATAATCAGTCTACTATAAGACTTGTAGAATCTGAAAAATTCAGTTCACGCACTAAACATATTGATACAAAAGTTCATCATATACGCGACTTGAATAACAAAGGAATAGTAAAACTTGCTTATCTTTCAACAGAAGAAATGGTTGCTGATATTATGACTAAACCAATTCCTAAAGCTAAATTTCAGTTTTGCAGGAATGAATTACAATTGGTATGAGTTTCATTAGCAAAACAGGGGCAATGTTAGCATAAATTTAGGTATTTTGCATAATGAAACTCGAAAGGCATACGAAACGAACGTGCGCCAAGGTATATATTGGCGAGAGAAAGTAAAGCTCGTGCGCAATGCAGAATATTTGATTTTCACCCTAGCTACTTGTACCTGGCCAAAGGTCTAATCCAGTAGTACTTTCTTCTCTTTCAGGTACTACGGCAAAGTATATTCCTGTTTATTTTTCTTATTGCCTAATATAGGTAAGCCTGATGATATTTAGTACTGATGTTGATTCTCTGTAAGTTATTCTTTTCAATACTTCAGAATTTTAATCTACGTGAACATTATTACTTTTGTTATGCTTAAGTTAAGCAAAATTATCCTATTAAATAAAGATTTCGTAGTTAAAATTTTTGACTTATGATTCTTTAATTCTGTGCTTGAGAAAACGTACTCATTACGCCTTCAGTGCTAATGCACAACCAACATTTTTTTTTATTATATGCTATTTTAACTACAATATGTTTAACGAGTCTTTGAAGATGTTCTTTAATATTAGATTATATAGGTAGTTTAATGATAAAATAACAAATAAATTATCTTATGAATAACTATATTTGTTCATCTGCTGAAAATTTCAATCTTAAATTACGATTTTCATTTTGCAGTATATAAGTCCCGTTAATGAAATCAGAAATGGCTTTCTACTAAAGCAATTTCTCACTTTCTATTTCTAATTACATTGAAACTAGCTAGAACCATGCAAATCTTTCGCAAGGAAATTTTTCAGCATTCGTAATGCAGTCCGTCACGTATTAGGGCATTACATCAAACTGCTTTTTCAGTAATCTTGAACTGGAATGGTAAAAGCAGAGAACTGCGATGGATATTAGATATAAATTATGATGCTCCAATTTGTCGAATTCCAAATAAAAGCAGGCAAATGGAAACAAAGATACTTCAAACCTACATGAGTATTCTCAGTACACAACGAAAAATAAAATAACATATTTAAATTAAGATATGGAAAATTTAGCGAAGGGCTAGAAGTTGCTGACTTTAACTTTTCGCTTTTGATTATTAAACATTAATTGTAAAATATTTTAATGCACTCAAAAATAATACAAGTAAATTATCAAAGCGACAATCACATTCGCCAGTGATCTTAGTGTATTACTTTCTGCAGGTTTTCGTTTTGTTGCATTAGTAATGAGAAATGGGAGCGGGAGGCAATAACATATAGTAATGTATGCTAATGATCATATTATTAAGAATGTATAATTAAAAGATATGCGCTGTATTTGAAATCCCTTTGCTCACAAAACTCATTATCTATATTAATTACATTTGTAACTTTTTTATGTTATAATAACGTATATAACGTTTTATGTATGATGTTATTATTTTTCAAAATAATTCACTACATTATGATTCTACTGTAAAATACCTAACCGCCTTATATGTTTATCTATTCTATAAAAAATCAGCTAATTATTTTAGTCGGTGACCAATATTTTGATGCATTTAAAAAAAAGTACGTAAAACTTTTTTTAAAATGTTGTGTTAAAAAAATTTTATTTTGCAGGAAAAAGAAGAAAAGGGGAAAAAAGGGAAAAACATAAAAAGGTAAAGCAAAAAAAAATCTGAAAGATTTCAGATATTAACGGTCGGTCAGAAAGGTTTGATTTTTCTCTCGCCCCCCACCACCTTTTTTCATAAAGCAAGCAATATTGATAAATTTTTCAATGGTTTTATAAATGTTTACCTTTTATGAAGATTTTCATATGTTACTTTTAGAATGTTTTCAACGTTTGCTTTTAGGAGTTCACAATTCAAAATTAAACCAGTATATATATATATATATAGGTTTCATTTTCATTGTAAAATATGTGTGAAAAATAGCAAAAATCATGGATTAGTAAAGTGGGGTGAAAAATTAATTTCGAGATTGACCTAACCAAACAAATAAATAAAATAACTAAATTAAGAATATCGGTGCAAAAAAATGTATATATATATATATAGTTCCCACGCAATTTTAATTACAAAAGATAGTCTTCTGATGAGCAGATATCCATAATATTCGCATAAAAAATGAAAATTTCGCGCGAATAAAAAGTCAAATATAAAAACTACGCTTTTATTTGCCAAATAAATAAAAAACATAAATAAAAATGCGAATCTTTGTTTTCCGAACTTTAATCTAATAAACTACTGCAAAAGCATGGAAAAAATTTATTGAAAGCTAACATAATTTTCTGTCTCAATCTTCTCTTTCTTGATACTTAGTCTTCCAGCTATCATTACGACGCTACAGATCAAAGTATCTCTCATTATCGACGCTATTAACGGAACAAGGAAGGCTTTGAATAGTTGCCTTTGTGCACTGAGAGAGTATGTTGACTATATGAGATAATGTTGCTGCTTTTAAGAACCTGACGGACATCAACGACTGACTAAAAGTTATTTGTGAAAATGATTGTATGAGCTGGCCTTTTGGAATATATTTACGCAGAAAATTTTACAAAGAGTTCCTTCCAGTAAACGTTTGGCATCAAAGCTGAGGTACGAATGCTCGTGGAACAGATGGACAAAAGAATCTGCAAATAATGCTTATAGAACTCGTTTGCTGCATTTGATAGGATGTGTAGAATCAATTCAAACTCTTCTCTGCTGCTGTCATCAGTATCATTTTGTACTTCTGATCAACTTTCTCTCTTATTTGTTAAAATATATTCTGTCCTAAACCCAAATCAACTACCACTTTCACGCCCAAAAGAAAATCATCTAACTGACTCCACTAGATGTAAAGGAATGCATAGTCTCGTGTTTTTAAATTCTGAATCAATTTCATAGTTTTTCAACAGAATTAAAATTAGGAAACCATCTGAACCGTATTTTATGAGATATAATTTTATTTTCAAAACACTCCTTTAGAAAACCGCTATTTGAATTTTTATCCTCATATTCACTGAGAAAAACAACAATACGTTCCATATATTCGCTCAAACAACCGATAGATTCAAACCAAGATTCCATCTGGTTGTAACAGGTACAAGATAAAGTTTTGCTACCATGAACTGAAATGTCTAATAATTACCAAAAGTAGGCAGCTCTTATTTTTGTCCCCCCCCTCCGATTGCGAAAACAGCTGTTCTCATTTCGGCTGCAATGGTACTTACTTCTTTAAATTATTTAGAATATTTTACTAATAAGGTTCACTTTTTGCATCCAGCAATGGAAGTTCAAAACGGTTTCCAAGAAGAATTTTTAGCAAGTTGAAGCAGGCTAGTCATGTAGAGAGCAAAGCCTGATACTAAATCTGTCACTTAGTATTACTGTTTTATATTCCCTCAACGTGTGAACTACTTATTGCTTGAGAACACATGCAAGAATTAACAGCATCTAAAAAATTTGCCAGCCAAAAAAGCATGACTGTTTTGTTTCTGAATCAATAGTTTTCGATAGGGTTGTTACTACTACCTACTTATTTTTCGTTGTTTTTTTGTATAGCTTCTTTTTCAAAATATGAGCAAAATGATACATATTTAAGTTCCGATGTATATCCAAAAGAAATATGATGTAAACCAAACACCCGTTTTACTAAATAATCATGCACAGTTGGATCATCTGATTTCATACAGCGAAAAACTGCCTTTTGAATACAGTTTCACTATATCCTCAATAAATTCTTTTATCATTTTGACAAGTTTTTGCGCTGGGAAACTACCGATAATTGTGATCTGTCTCTAATTCCATGCATACATTTTTAATCGTTAAATTACTACCACCAGCTTCTATATTTCATAAGGGGATCTTTCTTCTGTCCTTTTAAACGAACATTAGACTATTTATACATTACGATATGTGTGTTACTCAAACTCTCTTGTGTAAACTTTTTTATTGTATCAATTATCTCCTTTTTATGAAGATACTGATAAAATTTTTAGATCACTAAATTCAATTATGCATTTAAAAAACAGAAGAAAAGAAATGAGCATTTATTCTATCGTTTGTGACACGTCTGAACTGACTGAGTTAGACTACAGGCGTAGGTTGAGTGAGTAAGATATATACAGGAGGGAGGGATTGGACGGTAAGTACGCTAAAAAAAGAGCCAGAGAATTAGAACTAATATGTAGCAAATGGCTAGAAGGCAACTGTTAAACAAATTACATTAAGCACTTGTTTTTCACGAAATTCAAAACAGTTCATGTTCATAAGCATTACTTCGAATTTAATAATAAATACTGACAAATCTCGAATTTATTCGCATCTATTTTGAAAACTGTGTATCCCTAGTTATAAGAACATATTATGGAAAACGAAACCGACTGGGTAAGATATCTTAAAGAATAAAATTAAAGCAGTTATCTAACTGAATACCTAATTCTTTTTCCATTTAGTTAAATCAGTTTTCTAATAAAGAGAGCGCGTTGTGAAACTGCATTAAAATTTGAAAACAAAAATTAATCTGCACATAAAAAAATGACAAAAATAACCCAAAAAGCAACACCAACAAGTTAAAAATAACCTAGCTATGTACATTTCATGAGAGTTATCGTTACAACTAAATTGAGGGAGAATTTATTTCTTATCCTGCTAGGCAAGAATGAAATTCTCCTCATTGCGCAGCCAATAACTAATAACTCAACTAATTTTAAACATAAATTACTTCGGGCTACATATTTAACATACGCCATCGCATACACATATTTTTCTTCTAAAACTAAAAACTTAAGTTATTTTAAATGTTTCATCGATTATAATCCATATCATTTATATGGATTTCCGTAAGTATAGCAATAATCCGATGAAAGAAAAATATGAATTATACACTACTTTTACAAAATATACAGGTTAATTAATATGTTGTATTTTAAACATAGATCACAATAGCCTACTAACTACTGAAGAATTTTAAAAATGGCTAAAATGTGTAACAATAAATTATTTATAAATATGAAATTAATTCTTTACAGATGTGACTATTTGTAAATAATGCAAGAGAATTGGTCATCTCTTTGTTAAAGTGCATTCATTATCATTCTTAATGATGTGATACTATCTCAAAGAGTTACGGAGAAGTCCTAATATTGAAAAATACTTTTTATACACTTTATATTTTTCTCATAATACTTACATGCCTAACTTTTTAACCTTTCAGTAATCTACCTCTAAATGGCAGTCTGACACCTTTGGTCTTGTAGCAATTTACACATCGAAATTTAATTCAGACTTCCTATAACCTTTTAAACATTAACCATGTATGTTTTTCTTTTTTGTTTAGGATAATAATGGGGCAGATATTTACAAATCAAATTTCACTAGTATGTTTAAGAAAATCATTTTAAACGGAATAAAAAAATCATATTTCGTCGCTTTCTTATCTGATTAGCACGTGATATTAAACCTAAAATCATCCTTCTAAATGAAACAAATATCAGAAATTTTATAACACTCAGAAACTGAAATCAGAATTTAAACAAGCTGTAGAATACTTAAACATTTGAAAATTAATAACATTAAAGGAAAATGTCAAAATTTAAATTCCTTTAAGCTATACAAAGATGCCGTAAGATTTGATTTGATTATCAGGGCTTTAATTTTCAATTTTTTAATATAAGCAGATGAAAAAATTTGCTTTGAGATTAGCCTCTCTTCTTTTTTATACTAAATATTTTTGCACAATTGTTGGACTTGAGTACTAATATTCGATATAATCATACATAAACAACAATTTTTGAAAATATTAATTTTACAAGCTTTAAATTTGGTAGCTTTATATGCTAGTCATTGCCATGTAAAAACTTAAAATGATTAACAGCTTTTCGAAATTCCATGCATTCATAATAGCTCAGATAAACCATAAAATATTTTATAATTAGAAAGGAACATGCAGCTGAATGCATTGCGTCAAAAACAAACGAGACATAAACATGATACATGTTGATATTGTAAAGGTAACATATTCCATTTCAGATTCAAAAAATCAGAGGCTAAATTCGGTTGAAAAATATTCTAATACACAAGAGATCTCAAATTACATTAAATATGAATGAAAACAAGTAAAACTTTCCGATTTTTTTAAATGGCAACTCACCGATAATTGTTGAGTTTTGGAGTGATCCGATTTTATCGTACTGTTGTTATTCGGCATCTCAATTTGATGTCAAATCTGCTACCGTTGACTTCAAACATCCCATTTAAACAGTAACAGGCCATTCGATTCACATTTATGAGGCCTGCATGTCTCATCAAAGAAAGAACATCACACCACCTACCGAACTAACACTCAGTAGTCATATGTGTGAGAAGCAAATTTACTTCTCCAATTTGGCATCCGCTATTGAATATCGGATCTTTTCTGAAAAGCAGCGCCATCTGGCGACATCAAAACTTTCCGTCGAGATCCGTCTATTGGGTTAGTTATCAAAGAGCCTTTTAGTCTTATTCCTTTATTACTCTACTAAAAACAGTTGATTTATTGATCAGTCTGTGTTAAATGAACACTTTCAATAAGTGAATAATTATCTAAAACATTCGATGTAATTATTAAATAAAATCATTTTCTTAATTACACATTTCTTAATTAAACAGCTTTTTCGGTACAGGAAAAAAATATTATAGTTGATCTTGACTAAATAAATTAATTTTACTAGTGTTATTTAACTGAAAAAAAATTTACTCAATATACAGTTTCTATTAAACCATCACTTGAATTTAACGCAGGTGAAATTAGACAGGAAAAAACTGCCTCAGTCGAATAATTTAGACAAAAGAATATTCGGACTTATACTATGATTTACACGTTTTTAATCGATTCAATTTCTGGTGTTTATAGCCAGATTACACATTATTTTCATAGCATACATCAGGATCCCCCACATTTGTGTACCTTTGAGCACATTCTAGAATATCAGTGGAGCTGTGGGTACATTTTTAGGTAAATTTATAGGTTAACATAGTTAATAATACACATATTATACAAAAATAAAAATTATTCCAAAAATATAATTTTTTAAGATTGAAAAATTATTTATTGCATTCTTATGTAAAATAAATAATTACTTAATAATACAGACAAAAGATTACAATTTCTCAGATTTACAGTTCTTTGGTATGAAATTTCTTTGTAACAAATGTAATACCTAAAGTCAATGCGATATTTGAAATTGCATTTCTTTGTCCACTGTTTCATAATTAGGGAAATATGATATTCCTACTCTTAAACAATGTTCATCTATAAGTAAAATTTGTATTTTAATTTTGTGACATTCATTCTTGAAAATAATGATTCACACAAGTATTTGTGGAACTCAAAAAACGGCTTTATCTTGTATGATATTGTTGAGTGCGTACGCGTTCGTAATAGATTGAATATTCAAGTCCGATAATAGGTTAATAAATTTTTTTCTTATCGAATCAAATATATCAGAACTCTGGAATTTTCTTCAGAGGTATTCGTACAAGTATTCGCAATATTCCGCAGTAATTAAGAGAAGTTATACTTCAAACTGCTAAAGAACTGAGATGCTACCAAGCAGCGGTTGGAGAATTAAACTTCCATTTAATCTTCTCAATTGTTGAGAACTTCATTATTTTTTTTCCAATCAAGTTCGTTTAATGCATTATTTGTTCCTACAAAGTTGGTACCATTGTCTTTATATATGATGCTTACTCTACCTCTTCTTGCAATGAATCTTCTGGTGCCATTATGAAGGAACCTACCGTCTTTCTCTGGCTTTTATAGCTTTCGACCGGTCGCGCGAGATATTTCTAGCAATTTTTGCTTCTCGAAATTACTAGAAAGTAAAAACAGGAGGGAATTACGGTTACTGCTAACATAGTGGTCAATTACATTTATTCAATTTAAATATAAATTACTGAGATATCCATTTACTCAATGTTAAATGCACGTGCTCCTGTATTTTTCCTTTTCCGACATAGCTTTCTCTCAAAATTTGTCTCGCGCTGCGTTGCACGGAGAATACAACAATTTTAATCATAATTCTACTAAAACAGCTGTCTAAGCACAAAATTCGTAACAATAGTCTTTTAAAAAAAAAAGAAATTTGTTTCTGGCAACTACATTCCAGAAGTTGTCATCTGATACATTGGATTTTAAGATAACGTCATTTTGACGGTCCAGATTTTTAGCTCCAGTTCTTCCATTCTTACTTGAACAGGTTAAGTTATTCAATTACGGCAAAGCCTCAAGGGCTATCTGTCTAAGGGAAGGGATGCCTTCGTGGAGGACTTTCTAAGGGAAACTGGCTTGTATGATGATAATATTAAACCGTTGAAATCGTTTTTACAGCTGGTCTGGAAGTAATCGAAAGTTGATGATTGATGATGAGGACACGTCAATTTCAGCTTCGCTTATCATTTTTCATATTTGGAAAATGCACAAGTGACTTTATTTGCAGACGTGATATCTACAAATCCAATTTAGCATTAAATCACCTAACAGACCATTATTATTAAAGCTATATGCTTGTCTTTTCTCTGCTGCTCCAGGTTTAAATAACTCAATTTCTCAATTATTTGTATAGAAAAACCTAAATCGACCAGCCAGCAAAAATCGATTAGTTCAATAAAATTTTGATTTTTCGTACTCATATATATTTTTATTTCTTAAATTTACGAATCTTGAAAAAAAACTTTTTCTTTACTGAGTCAACATACATCAGTATGTGGAATGAGATGCAGATTTTCAGGGCATTTCTCAAATAAAAAAGCATATATAAATAATGAAATAGAAAACACCAACAATAAGGTTGAAGACGTGTACGCTGAAAACATGAGCATATAAGTAGCAATAAATATAACATGGCATTTAAAGAAATACTCATTAAATGGGAACTCTCCTTTATAGACACAGAAAACAAATAATTACGCTTTCCATAATTCAGCTAAAAACAATGGCATACAGTACAATAGTACAGGAAGGCATTAAAAATGTGTTTTGAATGTGTGTATATTTGCTTTTTTTAATATATAACGGGACAAAATCACAAACTGTCCAGGACCATACCTTCAAACTGGGACAATCCTTGTCAAACCAGAAAATCTAGCAAGCCCATTTAAAACGATGAACATATAAGCAAATAATTTTTTAAGTTTCATCAGGATCATATACAGAAGAATGCATAGCTGTTTCATCAGCGGTGCTTCCACAATCAGTATAAATATTATATAATTTTTCAACCTAAGGGCAACAAGATTTGAAAGCTCCGTCCCAAAGCAATATTTGCTTTTTCCTAGAGAGTGTAATTAGTGGCAGATAACAATATTTTTCCCTCTCTCTCTGGTCGCTAATAAGGAAATTTTCTTTACAGATACTCGGCAATATCAGACTTTCGCTAGTTTGCGACATAGTCAAAAATCCTAAGACTTTTGTGTTTTTCTCGGTAGAGAGATGACTTCAAAGATCTGTATTCCGGCATTTCTCTTATGAAATCTAATCCGGAGCCCCTAGCTTTGGAAATTACTCCTTATAAATTTTCGATACAGAGGTTAATTCTGCTCAAGCACGTTTCTTATACAAATCAACACATTTTAGAACTTCCACTTTAGCCATATCCGGGGCACACAAATGTTCATTCTCCTTCAATGTGGTACTGTTTTCATTGTGTGGCAAACTTTCGAAATAATTTGATTTTTGGCACATTTATCTCGAGTTTTCAGAAGTATATTTTGTATTCAAAACGAGGTAGGTATCTATCTTATCTGTTATAGACCAGTAATCTCACATTGGAGACCTGCGAAGCAACTTTATGCGACTCACGAAGAAATTTCGATTATATAGTTGTAAATAAAGTGCTGCAAAGGTTTCAAGATTTTATTTACTTGAAATCCGAGTTTATATTGTTTTCCTTTTCATTAAAACGAGCGTGAATAGTGTACCAGAAAATATATATTAATGGAGTTAATTAATTTACAGTGAGATATAAATCCTATTCAAGGATCTGAAGGTACAGAATGTAGTAACTTTTATTTGCACTTGTCAAAAAAATGAATAAGTTCACTTACGAATTTTTGTACAAAGAGCAATCGTTTTACTTCTGAATAAGTGAAGTTAGTTAATGATCCAAAATAAACACTTTTATGATAAATGAAAGCTAAAGAGATCCCCCCCCATTTTTATTCATGTTCTAATACATATTTATTACATACGCCATAACACTCATGTTAAATATTATAACAATCTAGTAAATTTCTGTTGTATCTTTCATTTTCAAACTATGCATCAAACCCGAATCTCGTAATGCTTTATTGGAATAATTCCTTCTTCTAAATTAGACAAGAATAATAGTATTTAAAAAAATTCTTGAAAGTTAAAAAATAATGAGCTTGAGTTTGTACATATATTTTGTACAGTCGCTAAGCTTAAATAGAAGTGTATTAATAATTATATTCTACAGTATATTAATTATATAGCATTAAATAATTCACTGTAATTCCTTTCCCTTTAGTTATTATTTAATTAAGGTGCATCATACAGTGTTAATTGAATTTTTACAGATGCCGCGAAAATGTAGCGTTCCGAGATGCAAGTCAAATTACTTTCCAAACGAATATCATATTGCAACTGTTAAGTTCCCCAAAGATGAAATGCTGTGTAAAACATCGATTAGTAAAATTAATAGGAAAGACTTTGTACCGGGATCATGTGCTTGTGTATGCATTTTGCATTTTAATGAACGTTTCATCATAAGAGACGATAGAGCAACACGACCTGATGGGACAGTATCAACAGTTCAAAGAAAAGTGCCAGTTTTATCAAAAGATACATATCCGACTATTTTTTACGGTCAACCTAAATATTTATCTTATCCTTTACCACAAAAGCGAAAGACACCAGAAGACAGGACAAGTGAAATAAATGAACGGCGTGAAAATAATTTAAAAAAAAACTCTGTGCTGCAGACAACATTGCCTCCTTTTCAGAATTTTAGAAACTTTACAGCAATAAATCACCAAATACATGTTCAATAATGAAAGCATATGATTATATACTTTTGCGTATTGAGATGGAAGATTGTCCAACAGTCACTGTGTCATTTAAAGTCGAGCATGATTTAACTGTTTCAGTTTTTTCTAAAGGTATGTTTGAATGTAAGTTTTCCGTGAAAGTATAACAAGTATGTTTGAATGGCTTTTGGGAAAAGATCTATTATGTAATAAATGGTCAAAATTTGAAAACCTTTCAAATCATTTGTACAGTTATGAGAAAACCTCAAAAACAGTCGAAGAAATGCTGGATTTGGTAACTAAAACTCTTCAGAAGTATTCTGAAAATACATCAGAACAGATTATGATCTACCGATTAAATTTTTTAGGGAACAGATATCATTATTGAAAGCTAAACGCCCAACCTACACAGCTGAAATGATGATATGGGCTTGTACATTATTTTATAGCAGCCCTACGTGTTATTCTCGAATACGACAAAGCTCGTCGATTTTACCACATCCTTCCTACTTAATAAAATTAGCATTAAATGTTGGGTCGGCAACGGGGTTAAATGCTAAGTTTTTATCTCATAAATCTTCACAACTACAAAATCATGAAAAGGTTGTGAATCTTTTACTTGATGAGATTTATATTAACCTACTGTTGCATATAAGAATGGTAAAATTGAAGGCTTGTCATGTACAGATATGTCTCAAGAAGCTTTTACAATTCAAACCTTTACGATTTCTTCAATCTTATCTTCAAATAAAGAAGTTGTTGCAATGTTTCCTGTCCATAATCTCAATCCAAACGATTTAAAAATTCAGACTTTACAGGTGGTAAAATTTGTTCATGATTGTGGCTTCGAGGTTGTTTCCATAATTTCCGACAACAACTATGTTAGCAGAAAAATATTTGAAATGCTATGCAGTGGTCATATGGTGTCTGCTATTGAAAAAGAATTTCGTTTGGGAAAAAAGATTTTTTTATTATCTGATTCAGTTCATTTATTGAAATGTATAAGGAATAATTGGTTAAACCAAGCTGAAGCCAATCAAACCTTTAATGTTCCACCTTTTGATGACACAGATAATAAGTTGTACTGTGAAGTCTATTGCACTTGAAAAACTTATATAACATAGAGAAGCAGCATTCTATAAAAATAGCTCCAGCTCTTTCGAAAAAAGTTCTATATCTAACTTCTTTAGAACGGCAGAATGTTTTTCTACTGCCGTTAAACTTTTTGATGAAAAGACTGTTGCAGCATTACATGTCGAATTAAAAGAAAACAAAACAGGATATGGAGAGACTGTTAGAGGAACAAAATTTTTCATAGAAATAATTATGAAATGGTGGAGTATTGTCAATGTTAAACATCCACGCAAAGGACTCCATTTAGAAGATCCGAATCGTGAACCAATATTTTCAATTAATGATGATAAAATTAAATTTCTCGAAAATTTTTGTACGTGGTTGATAAAATGGAATGATGATGACAGGAAAAAGTCCGGAAAACTGTTGACCAACTCAACAGAGAAACATACCATGCACTGAAACATACAACCACAACTTTTATCCAGCTTTCGGATTATTTATTAAAGAATTTAAAATTCCAGTATATGCTGTATGGAAAATTTCAAACAGCCAATTTGGAGGCAAGATTTGGACAATATCGCCAAATGAGTGGTGCAAATTACCATATTTCACTGACTCAGGCTTTAGAATCTGAAAAGAAACTCCAGTTAATTAGCTGGATGAATTGGAATTCTTCAAAAAACAGGGAGTTCACAATAAAGACATTACAAACAGATAATGATGATTTAGACAATAGTACTGAATGTAGCACTGAAAGGTTTAATGAAATTATTTCCTTTTCAAAAGCATTTAAAATAACGGAAAAAGATATGAGAGTATTAATTTATATAGGTGGATATGTTAGGCTCGAAAAGTTTCTAATAAATCAAATTGTTCAAAATGCAAAAATAATCTACATTCTGATAAGGTTTTAGAATGTGAAAATGATCTTTCAGATTATTTGGAGTGCATCGATAGAGGGGGGGGTTATTGTGGCCTACTGAATTTGTTGTATATACATTTCAGATATTTCAGGGACTTATTTCAGAACATTATGAAACTGACTTTTTATGTGTCAACTACCAAAAACTTTTATTGACACATCTTTCTGAAGAAAAACTACATCTCATGAATATTGGATCTATACAGTTATGGAAATTGATTCATGAAAATTGGTAAATTACAACGGTTATGTTTATCCTCAATTTAAAACATTTTATTGAATAATTATACTAAAGTTCCTAATGATCGTTTTAAAAAGCAAGCAAAACCCCAGAAAAGGAAAAACCAATCCTTATTAATACAGTAATTTAATACCAGTAATGTGGAGTCACTTGTTTAACATGCTTCGGTGAGTATACATTAATAAGGTTAATACTATAGTTACAACGTTTTTTCATAGCCTGTTACAATAAAAATATTAATTATGTTAGGCAAATTATTATTCCTTTATATTAACTTCAGTTAAATGTAATATCTGAAATTTATGAAACAAATGTCTTGTTATGAAAATGAGTATTTCTTAATTGCTGCAAATTTTTACATTGAATATCTTTCTATATGTGTCTATGAATAACAAATGCAAAAAGAGTCAATATGTTTTGAATATTTATTGAGCACGTGTAAATAAGGTTTAAATTTTTGTATTTAGTGAAAATTATTCAAGGATAAATAACTGGTGTGTGTTTTTATTTTGATATGCAGTATGAAGTAATAAGTATATTAGATTTTAATTTGTTTAATAATATACGTATATTTACTATTCTAGAAAACATTATACATATATGTGTGTGTGTGCATATTTCTTCATGTATTTGTGAATGTCAAAATTTGAAGAAATGAGAATAATATGTATTGTATATTATGAAGTTACATCTAAAATAATGGCCTCAGATTTTGTATTCATTTTATATGAGTGAAAATCTATGTGTAAATTAATTAATGAAGAAACGGAATGCATTTATATTGCTATGTTTCCAGATTAATTAAAACGTAGCATGTTTTCATCTTAAAATTATATGATATAAACAATTATATGTAAATAATGAGAAAACTTATCTGAGAAGCATAACTTTCTGTTGAATGTCAATCTTTTGACTAAATCTGAAACAAATTTTTGAAGCTTTCGAATTTCTGGGTAATTTTTTTATATGAGAGAGCAAAAACATAGTTTTTTGTATTGCTTGGAAATAAGTGAAAATATTTAGTTATGATTTAATTTTGAATGCAATTCACACTGCGGTTAAAAATTTGGTATAATTTTTCATTTTAACCGCTGTAGAACTATTTGATTTTGCAGTATTTAATGCTATTAAACTGCACATAATGTTATGTAACAAAAGTATAATATTGTAAAATATGATACTATTAGCAAGCAAAAATTAATATTATTTGAGAAACTCCCCTCAGATGCAACGCCGTCATCTAAGCGTAAAAGATTAGTACTCAGTTCTTCAGTATTTTTTGTTACTAATGCTTACAGGAAGAGAAAAGTATATTTTTTTCTCATATACTATCGGGAAAAAGAAAGCACGCTGACCGAAGATCATCTTGGCTGACCGCCACTGGATGTGATGTCATCAAACGTTAGCTCCGGCCTTCTCCCATCAAGATGGCCTTGCTTCAGGGTACTTGGTGAAATAATCAATGACAACGAGGACGATCAGCAGTTTTGGCAGAGGTCCCCGGATATCAAAGGCAATATGTTCAAAAGGTGCTCTTACATTGCAAATTGCAGCTTCCATCGGCTGCGTTTCTTCGGTCTTTTCCGACCCGCACATGCATCGCAAGATTAGCACCACTGTTACACGTCAGTTCTTGCGTTACTCCAGGGAAAGCGTTTTCGAGCTCTATGCAGTTTTCAATATTCGGAAGTGGTCTCCTGTTAGACTGCTATGTATTTCTTTAAGGACAGCCGGGATCTTGGAAGTATCAGCTGCCATCGCAATGCCTTTCCATCATCCGATTTGAACTACAGTTACAAGATGCCGTTTCGAATACGAAATGAATCCCAGAGAGCCCAATATTATTTTGTTGTAGGACCATAGATCGAAATGTCCTACCAGGTAGGTTTTGTATCTGAAGATTCTATTAAATCAGTTATAGGTTTAATGTCGTCGTCTTCCAACTGGTCTTTCCTGACTTCTTCACTCCATTGGTCTCGATCAGACAATTTTTAATTCGTCACTTAACGTATGGCCGGATTAAACATCTCGTATTTCGTTTGGACCCTGGAACAACATCGGCAGCTTTCTGAACAAGGTCTTCTACACATGGCATCAACGTTTCCATGTGATAATCCCTTCCAATGACGGATAGTGATGTCATATTCCTGGAGTCTCTGCATCCACCTGGCTATTTGTCATTCGGGATTCCTGAAATTTAAAAGGCAGGTCAAGGTCTGTGTTGAATAGGAAATTTATATTTTTTAAACACTTCTTCCCAAAGCGCGGTCCAGCGCGGCTTTGAAGCCTAGCCTCTGGTTTTCGAGGATGGCTTCAAGGATACCTGCTGCTTTTACTCTCAGAGGAACGTCGAGATGACAGGCTTTAGCTTCGGAATCCCATCCATTTGCGTTTGCCTCTATAGAGAGTTGCGTCTTTTACACCTGCCAGGAGGTTCTTCCATCACACGTGGACAGCTTTAGAGAAGGATCAGATGGTATGAGTAAAATTTTAAAACCATAAGAATTACTTCCGGCTGTCGCTACGAAATTCTTTAGGGTATCAACTTCTTTGCTGACACGGCATAAACCGATATCAATTCCTTGTCCAACTTGTTCGTTAACGGAAGAATAACTCCTCTATAAGCTGCACCTTGCTCATTTGCCTATTAACTTTATCAAGCTCATGCATGGCTGTTTAAAGAACCGCACTTTTCATGTCAAGATAAATAATACTCTCTCCACCAGAAAAAGGATCAGAAGTGGCGTAGCTCAGGGAAGTGTTTTTGGTCCGCTACGTTTTAATATTTTTACCAACGATATGCCAATTCCTCTAAATACTAAAATAGTGAAGTACGCGGGTGACACTGCTAGACTTACAAGATCCTTAAAGCTGCAATTCGCCGTGGACAAGCTCGAAGAAGCAGTTAAGATTATTACTCATTATTATAATTCCTGGAAGCTAAAAGTTAACCCCACTAAATGCCAAATTTCACTCTTCAGAAGATTTAAAAAATTTACTCTTTCTTCTCATTATTTTCATCTTTTATCATTAGCATCATATTATTCTGATTTAGTATTCTTATTGCGTGTTTTCTACAAGAGACTTTGTGTTTACTATTGGAAGCTCTTCTGGTTACACGTGTGATATAAATAATTTATATGTGTGTGTTTTCACCATTCCGTTACCCTTAACTTAAAATTCCCAGTAAAACTGCATGAAAGAAATGTTTCACATGCTACGATATTCTGTGCGAGCTTAGTTTTACCTTGCAAGTGACTGTTATTGTGTATTTCGCATCTGAATACTTCAATATTGTGCTCCGACTTAGTGCGTACATTTACGGACTTTTGTGTGAACTGTTCGTGTACTTCAAAAACTGTTTATCGAATTTATGTGTGAACTTTCCCATTTCTTCTCAGTTGAGAAATTTTACTCTCAAGCAGCGTTGGTCATGGTTAGTCTACGGGAGGGTGACTCCTTACGTGACTACCACCATCCAATCAGTGTGATGCTCATCTGAAATTCAGCGAAACTGAGTTAGTTTCGAGCTGTTAATTCCTCACCGTGCCATTTAACATCTCTAGAATAATTAGTGTATTTTAAGATCTTGCATGAACTTGTTTCAAAATCTTATGTCAGAATTAATCAAGTGATTTAATTAGTTACTCATTGCGCGCTTTTTAAGCAGCATATATCCAGGTCAGTGCTTCGGTGGGTGACCACCCACGTGGCTGGCCTCGGCCAACCAATTTGTTTAGTACAATATGTCACAGCTCAAACGGCTTCCAGATGCTTCTTCATTTCACATACTTAATGTATCTGCCTCAGCTTCGCCTAGTTGGCGTGGCGTTAAACGCCTTATTTAATAATATTACCAATTACTTAGGGCAATTATTCAAAAGCGGTGGTCAAAGCAGCAGAGGCTGCTACATATCACCTAAACCAGACAACTAATCTGATCTGATCTACTTCAAAAATTCGTTCACTTTAAACGTTGAGCTCTAAGAGACCAATTCAAAGTTTGCTCGTTCTCCTGAATACTGATTTTCATCTTGACTTACTGTGCAAGTATCTTTGGACATTTTATTCTATGAACGGTGACTCTCTACGGCATCACTTAATGAGTTATGCTCACTATGGAAGGCGCTCTGAGAGTCAAGGCGAAAGCGCCACTAGGATCTCCGATATGGAGATTAGATCGGCTAAATATCTTAGAATAAAAAAAGCAAAAATTGCAAGATAAAGGACACGATTCTAACTTAGGCATTTCTACGGAAGATCGGCTTAAATTATTAAATATTGAAGATGAAATTACTCTTCATAACACAGTGTTATACAGCGCTATTTCTGATGATAATATTCCTATCACCACTCGATAATATCGACCAAAATAATCATACTACTGAAAATAATAAGATTACCCCTCCTCGCACTCCTAACAAATCTACAGAAACTCCTACTAGTTCCTTCACACTAACGAAAATAAATAGTATTAAATGGAAGACCATGCCAAAGCAACGCACACCTCAAAAAAATAACAGCGATAAACCCCCAAATATAGAAACCAATAATATGTTCAGCACTTTAGAATCTGAACTCCCTCTTGATAATAACAACAGTTCCACTG
Organism: Stegodyphus dumicola; assembly: GCF_044657685.1. NCBI lineage: Eukaryota > Metazoa > Arthropoda > Arachnida > Araneae > Eresidae > Stegodyphus > Stegodyphus dumicola. The sequence goes on along the minus strand of NC_140769.1, from coordinate 80,328,249 downwards.
AAAATGTGCAAAACCCAGTTGAAAACACTGCTATTGATAAGATAATTCTAACAATAATAGCAATTCAAACGACAACCAATTTATCAAACCAAATAAAACGGCCAACAAAATCACACCTATGGTCATAACTAAACCTAAAATAAACTGGAAAGAACTTCGAAAAGATCTTGAAGAAAATTTTGAAAATCGAAAAAATTGAGTGCAAAATCGAATTAGATAACATTCTCAATAGATGATTATAGGAAAGTCCAAGATAAACTTGAAAACGCTGAAATACCTTTTCCTACCTTCACTGTTAACTCTGCCAAAAATATTCATCTGATCATTAAAGGCCTCACCGTTGATCTTACAGCGGATGAAGTTAAAGAACTTGAAGCACAAAATGTTCCCATAGCTAAGTGTTACCAACTACAACGTATTCGCGACGGAATCATTCAATACCATCGAGCCCACCAGCGGCCGGGCGGTAAAGTCGCTGAACACTGGTAGTTCGGTCCGAGGTTCGAATCCCGCGAACGGGCTGGCTACATGGGTGTTTTCGTGGTTATCCCCATGTGTAACGTGTATACGAGCCAGTTTGCCTTGGAAAGTCCTCCACGAAGGCATCCATCCCCTTAGGCAGATAGCCCTCGAGGCTTTGCCGTATTTAAATAACTTAACCTAAACCTACCATTCAATACCATCCCATCTACTATATTGAAATCCCTAAAATCCCCCGAAGGAAAAAGGATTTACCAAGTAAGAAAACCATTATTGATATGCGCATTCGCATAGTGCCTTACAAATCAAGACGTGGACCATCTCGAACGTTTTAATTGTCAGAGATATGGCCATACTAGAGGAGCCTGTCATAATCCAGCACGCTATGTTAGATGCACCGGCAATCATCAGTTTACTAACTGTCCTTTAAGATTTTCTAATAATTATACTCCAAAATATGTCCTCTGTCTAGGACCGCATGCAGTGATAAATGCCCTAGAAACCCGAATTACATGAACATCAACCCAAAAATAACTTCATCTCCACTGAAAAAGATTTTCCTAAATTTATTCCTACTTCCGACGCTGAAAATAGTCTACAAAATCCTCCACTACTAACAAGAAATCAGGAACTTACAACGCTACCCCCAACAAACAATCTTATGCGGCCGCTATCAGAAGCAGAAATAACTTCAAATTTAAATCTACCACTGAAAATAAAAACAATCAACCAAAAACCTAGAAGAATTCCAAATCTCTTCGAAATCTATCAAAATTTACTCAAGCTAATGAAATATCAGCAAGACTAAATACGACTCTAGAAGCACTCAAGATTTTTTAACACTATAATCATGTATAATAGAAACCGTTTCAATAGAAGCAGTAATTCGCCACACATCTATTATGCACAATTCATGTTCTTTAATTGCAACGGATTGAAGAAACAAAGCACAGAAATCTTTGCACAACGGATAAATTCAAGATGGCAAACTATGATTGTTTTCGACAGGAAAGAATTACAAACAGAGATGGTGGCACTGCCATACTCACAAAAAAATATCCAGATAGGAATTCCGTTCCGCTACCAAATTTTAGAAGCATTGAGCAAGCCTCTATGCTTCTAAATTTTTATTAGCAAAGACATTGAATATCTTATCATTTCCGTCTATAAACCACCTTCTACTCCTCTTAATACTCAGGATCTGGACATTATCCGAAATTTCACTAGACCTACCATCATTGCCGGTGATCTAAACTGCAAGCATCAAAATTGGAACTCGCAAGTCAATAATATCGATAGGATGACACTGAATAACTACATTCTCCCCTACAACATCACCGTGCATGCACCCAACGAATCCGCCAGGATTCCTACAACTACCTATGGCTCTCCACATGTGATAGGTATATTAATTACAATCAATATTCAACAAATTCCTTATCTTCACGTAAGCAACGACCTTTCATCTGACCATCTATCTGTCCATTTTACCATGTATGGCTTCCCTCCCATTAAATCTCGTATTAATTGGAATAAATTTAATACTATCTTGCAAGAAAATATCTCTGCCATGCCTCCACTTCAAACCAGAGAAGATATCAATGACGGTATTAATTATGTCAATAACAATATCAACTCTGCCATCAATAACTCAAAATCCGCAAAAGATAAAGGAAATTTCACTCTGCCTACACATATCCGTCAAAAAATTAACTATAAAAATCGACTCAGAAAAATTTACCAACAAACTCAAAACTCTCAAGACAAAACTAGATTTAATATTGCACACAGAGAGCTAAGAATTGCTATGCAAAAATATAGAGATAAAAATTGGCAGAAGTTCGTTATGAGCCTCTCCCACAAAGATCCTGTTTGGAAGCTAGCAAAATCTTCAAAAGGCAATAGAAACAAAATTGGCCCGATTGAAATAAATAATAAATTAATCTACAACTCTGAAGAAATTAGTGAAATCTTTGCTGACAGTTATGAAAGGAAATTTCAATGCGAAAACTCAAGTCCATGTACGCTACATACCGACCTATCTATCAGTAACCAAGTAATTAATTTTCTTCAGTTTAATACAGCTGCCACCAATAGTCCTACTACTCCTAAAGAAGTCAAAGAAATTATTAAAAAATTTAATCCAAATAAATCTGCTGGTTACGATGCTATCTCTAACAAAGCTCAAATGTCCCCCTTAAAAGAACTGTTATGCTTAAGAATATTATCAAATCTTGTTTACGATTATGCATCTTTCCGGAAAAATGGAAACATTCCATTTTAATAGTTATTAAAAAAAACCTGCAAAAATAGCACTCAAATGTTAAATTATCGACCCATCAGTCTACTACCTGCAGCTGCTAAAATTCTAGAAAAAAATCATCCTTAAACGCATCCAAAATTTCATCAATAGCCTTAATATCAGTCGCACTGGATTTCGCACTACTTTTTCTACAACGCATCAAATTATACGCTTAGTCGAATACATAGGAGAGAGCCTGAATAAGAAGGAAAGCTGGTTTATTTTTAGACGTTGAGAAAAAGCTTTTGACAAGGTTTGGCATGCTGCCCTCCTTGTCAAGTTTATTAATCAAAACGTCCCTGCTGAAATCATAACAGCTGATTTTCTGTGCAATAGAACTTTCCAAACTAGGATCAACAATCATCTTTCTTCAATAAGACCAATTAAAGCTGGCACGCCTCAGGACGCGGTTCTTTCACCAACTTTGTATAATATATTTACGAATGATCTTCCATCTGCAGATTGTGCATTAGTTTCATGCTATGCTGATGATACTGCCATACTAGGAAAATCTCTAAATCCACACATAGCTCATATCAAACTAGAAGAGGCAACAGACACCCTCATGGAGTGGTTCAAGAAATGGAAAATTAAAATTAATATTGAAAAATCCTCAGTCGTCATCTTTAGTAAAAAACATCTAGGAAATTTCGAAGACATCAAAATTAATAATTCCATCATCAAAAAAGAAGCTCAGGTCAAATACCTTGATAGTATTCTCATTGATAAGCGCCTTACTTTCAAGAATCATATAAAATATGTCAAAGCCCAGAAAGCCTCCATGGTATTCTACCCTATACTAGGCAGGACTTCACAGCTAAATATAACTACAAAAAGCCTTATCTATCTTTAAACTATAAGGCCCATAGTTATATATGCAGCACCTGCCTGGGCAGCAACTGCAAAATCTACAGACAGATTCTTCAATCACAGCAAAACATTCGCTTACGCATCATCACTAACTCGCCCTGGTTTCTTAGAAATACTATCAATCACACACAATAGCGTTAAAAGACCCTGCTCTATTTTTTAACAATAACTGGAGATAGGATTTCAAACTGTATATTTGTAAATACTTCATTATTTTCACCATCTAAATACTAACTTAGTGCCTGTTATGCAGGATTTGGGCTTGATTCGGAACCAAGATCGCTTTCACTTTTATTCGTACTATGTATTTAATCAAGATTACTATTTAACCAAGAATCACTGAAGTTTGCTATTTTATTTTACTTAAGAAATTGTTTCGCATCTTCTGTAATTAATTTTAAATACCATCAAATAGTGTCACATGACCTGACTGTAAAAATTTTGTGATTCACCGACGACCTGTCAGTCATCGTTCTCATGCGATTCTAAATAATTGTGGGACTTGTAAATATTTTACTATTTTATTCCTTCATCAATTCATACCTCAAAATAAATTGCCATGCTTACTTTTAAAAAGGTACTATTTTTACGAATTTATTGCTTAACATCAACACTAGATGGCGACTCATTCGCTGCTATTTTTCACTTCTTAAGGAAGATACTAAGTTCCAGTAAAGGATATTTATATGCCAAATAAGACTACCCCAGTAGGGTAAACAATTGCGGAGTAAAGACCGACAGGTCGAAGACTCGTCTCTACCGTAATTCACGCCAATTCACTTCAAACATAACTCACACAGCGACTGATTGAAATGAATGCGTCAATAGCCCTCGTTCGAAGTTGTTTGCTATATGAATAGGCCTGCCAGCAGCAGAATCAAATGGCCGAATTTGCCAGGCCTTTAGGGGATGATGCCGTTAACGAACGAACCACTAGGCAATGGTTCCAGAAATTCAGGTCAGGGGATGTATCTCTTTAGTGATGCACCACGCAACGGTCGGCCACAAGCGCTGGACAATGGGGCCCTCAGAGCAGTCATAGAGAGTGACAGTAGCCAAACATGTGGTGAGCTTGCTCACACTTTCCAGGCATGATGAAATAATCAGACTCCATTTGCAGCGTATAGGAAAGGCATACAAGCTGAGCAAGTGGGTACCCCTCTCACTGTCCGATGCAAACAAGCAGCAGCGTGTCTCTGCCTGTTTGTCATTGCTTACTCGGCATCGCAATGCATCCATACTGGATCGAGTACTCACCAGCGACGAAAAGTGGGTCTTCTATGACACACCCAGGCATTCCAGACATTGTCATCACGGGACCCTGTCCCTCACACTAAAAGACCTTCTCTCCACCCACGCAAGATCATGCTCTATATCTGATGGACTCAGTCGCCAAGTGGTGCACTTTGAGCTCCTGCCAGTGGGCCAAACCATCACGGCAGGACTGTACTCGCATTAGTAGGAATGTGTGCATTAGGCTGACGTATAAATAGCCAGCATTCGTCAATCGCAAGGATGTACTCCTCCATGACAATGCGACGCCGCAAGTGGCTCGGGAGGCCAGTGACACCATCCAACGACTGGGCTGGGAGACACTACCCCATCCAACTTACTCCCCAGACTTCGTGCCAACAGACTACCACCTTTTCCATTCCCTTCGTGGGAAATCCTTCAGCAACCAACCAAACCTCTAAAAGGCCCTCACAGACTTCTTTGCGTTCAAGACTCCTGATTTTTACCACGATGGCATCGCACAGGTAGCCACTCGTTGTTTAGCACTTACACTCACATGTTTAGCACTTACACTGGTACTCTCCTTTCTTGTTCCATGTTGATCTTTGAAAGATATTTACTCTTTATTCAGCTACAGCTGAAAATAAGGTTTCTTAATTATTATAATGTTGCAAAAGGAATGAGAATCCTTAAAACTTTTGAACTTGGAGTTGAATGTTAATTTTTTGACGATTATCCAAAACTCCACCAAATCGGAACAACAGAATTTCGTTTTCAGGCTATTGTCGCATGAAAGTTCAATGAGACTCTCTTCTTGTTACATGAATTCTGATAGGGTTTGAGCATGGAAAGGATTTTGGATCCACGAATATTTCTCGATATTTTCTTCCGCAACGTATTTTGCAAACCATTCAGTAGGCTTCGAAAGGTGTTTCGTGAAAAATGACAGCAATTTCTGAGACAACAAGCTCATTAGAGAACGTGTATTTATACAATTCGGGGAAACAAGCTTGACCACCATCCTCTTTCATTTTTCTTATTCACAACTCCAGTTTTCATCTAAACGTCGCAATCTTTTCCAATAGTTTCAAGATGCGCATATTATTTCCTTGTAGTGACAGATTCAAGGCATTCAGTTTGTCAAATATACCGCACAAATATGGCAGTTGTAGTAAAAGGGCTGGTTCGGCAAAGTATCTGAAGTTTGCATGTCCTTCCTCTTGCACTTTGAGCTCCTGCCATGGGACAAACCATCACGGCAAGACTGTACACTATTGCAGAAAAGTGTGCATTTCTTGATGCAGCTCGAATGCACGGGATAAGACATTTCCACGTGAAACCTTTCGTGAACTGAAGTAATATAGCAGGGCTGTGTGTTCAGCTCCCTTGTCCATGCAAAGTTTTTTGAAAAGTTTGGCTTTCAGCGCCCTAGTTCTTATGTAGTCTACGTCTCTGATACGTTCCAATACCAAATTCAATTCACAGCTCATCGATTTCGATGGAAGTCTATATAAAATGCAGTGCTTTACCTGCGAATAAGGGCTTGCAGTCCTCCATACCTGTCAGATATTGATCGAACGCCGTCAGCACACACATCGGTACACTTTCTCAATCTAATTTTCTATTACAAACTTGTCAAGAATTGTAAATAAGTTTTGAGTCTTTTAACCTTAATTTATGCTTTGACAGAAAAGGTCTTCAACAATTATATTATTACCTAGTGTTAAATGTTCATCTAAAGTGTCTTTTCCTCACTAGAGGGAGCCAGGAGTTCCATTAGTGAGAGAAATTAAAACTTTGTTTTTTATTATTCTTTTTTGTAAACAGAAGCTAGTTCCGTTTCGAATACGTGTGATGGACGGATAAATTGTTTCGTACAGCCATAAGAGAAAGAGAGGCTGTACAAGAAAATGTATTTAAATACTAATTTTTTTCCTTTTGAATGTTTTATGTAAATAAAATGTGATGTCAAGAAATAGAATTGTGGTTTTTCTGTAAAGAAGATTGCCAGCTGAAACATCACGTCAGATTCAATGAATTTAGTACTTGTTTTTTAATCATTTATATAAGTAGAACCTGTATACATCCGTGAATTCTGACAAATTCGATCAACAGTAGTTGATTAATTACGTAATACCTGGAAAACGTATAGCAAATAAGGGTATGCATCTTTATTACTGTCAGTAGCCTCATCACGTTGTAGACAAAATTCCTTGCCTTTCATTCTCTCTATTAATTGGTCATTCTTCGACTAATAGTGTTGTTAGATAAAGGTATCTTTGTAATTAGTTTTCCCGCCGATTCTCCTATCAGAATATTAACCATATCGAGAGCAGCCGTAAAATATGTTCTTCTGCGATGATGTGAGGTTTCGTGCACTTTGCCACATTGAAATAAAGATGCTAGCAGTGCATTGCTAGATGCACGGTTTTTTTGTTTTTGTAAATTTTGCAACTTCCTACTAAAAAATTTGCGAGATTTTTCAACCATAGTTAGGTGAATGGTCTCCAGATTTCGTTTTAGTTTACTTGGGAGCACTGAGGTTTTTTCATTATTTATTTCTACTGAAATAAAGCCAAAAAGGTATTATCATCGTATTTGCGATATTTCCACCTTTTTGCTTCTCCAGCCACTTGTCGAGGGTTGATCACTCTCACTTGAACTATCGACTTGCTTATTTAATAAAAATCTGTCCATTTTGTGACTAACATTTTACAAAAATACAAAACATACATTTAAAACAAAGCAACTGAACTGCCCACATATATATGTTTAAATAGATATTATAACGCTTATCTGTACTAGGTTCGTAAAATCACAACCTTCTGTATCACTACTAAGAGCATTTTATTACTACTTCTATTTACCTGCTTACGCTTACAATATACTAACTTGGAAATGCGGCCTACGGTGACTTATATACTACCACAAATGAGCGTTCGCGACAAATCCTGTCGATGCGATGTGACGGTCCATTGCGGGCTTCTCAAAATCCCTCGCTTCGGCTAGCAAAGAATTCGGCGTTCGTATGTGGGAGGAGAGCGGTGTTGTCGGTTTCCTACGCAATGAACAATTTATGCAGTGCACGCGATTTGAATTTAGATTCCGTAAAAGAGTTAACAGGAGCGTTCGCGGCGCCCACTTTGGGAACCCCTAGCTTACACTAAAAATATGATTTCATTACCTCCATGGGTATCCAGTGGACAGCTTCACCCATGGAGTTGTTAGGCATAACTATGAAGTTAATTTTTTTACACTAATAAATACGTTGTTAAGTGCATATTTACTGGCACCCACTTCCTAGGTTTTACATATAAATTACGTTATATTGCACTTTATATCTGATATTATATAACCACCATTATATGATATTTGAGCAAACAAAATAGATTTCTATTTTTTATGCGATTCCACCATAAATAAATTACCCCCCCCCAAAAAAAAGTTACTTTACACAAATATGATAATAAAAAAAACTTTTTTTAAAATTTAGATACGGCTAAAATCAAGAAAGAATGTGAGAAGTACAAATTAGCAAGACAGAAACGGAAAAGAGAATGTGAGAGAAGACGTGAACGTATCAAAAGCGACCCCAAGTTAGTATATGACGAAGCAAAGAGAAAAGAGCATTACCATGCTCGAAAAGAAGCAGGCAAAATAAAATCTATTCATGAAATGACATCAGTCCGAGAGCTAAGCGAAAAGGTTAGAAAACATGTTCAAAGAAATATCGTGCAGCCCCCTCCCCCCCCAAAAAAGAACAGTTACTGATATTAAGTGTGCATTAGCCTTGCCTTCTAGTCCTATATTACCTGTAGTACTAAATGAACCTACATAACCTCAAGACAAATTATCCTTTGTCGCTAGCTTAAAAACTATTCATTTTCTCAGCTATGAACCAAGTACACAAGATCGCATCCAAATGACGTTTATTTAATCGCCACACACTTTCTATCTGTCCTCTCATCTGTGATGGAAATAACCTGGAATTACAGTGGCATGAAAAAAGTGCACCAGATGGGCTTGGGAGGAATTTGTACTACTGATGTGACAGGGAAAAAGACATGCCATGCTTCAGTCAACTTGTCTCTGAACTACAGAAAAAAATTAAAAGTATTGAAATAATACCCATAAAAGAATACGAATTCAGTACACTTCGTGAAAGTCTAAAAGAAAGAGTAGAAAAATTTATAGGTACAATAGGAGTGTATCAAGTTTTGTGGGCCAGAGCAGAACCTAATGTTCTGCGTTTCAGAAGATTAAGCTGTTTTCAGTGTATGCCAACTGATATCTGTTCACACAGATATGATAATGGAGTCTTATTGGTATCTCCAAAACAACCTAGATATTCCAACTTAAATCAGCCTAAATCCTTGTGATAAGGTCACATAAAAGAAGAGGAGACTGAAGATTAATATGTACAAGGATGTCTCGTGAGAATAAGCTGAAAATTATTATTTTTAACTTACAAACACGTTTTCAATAGTTGTTAAAATAGTCTTTATTAAAATAATTAAATCGTTGGCAATGTTAAAAACGCAAGCTCGAGAGCCACGAATTGCTCTCGCACGTAAAATGTATAGAATTTGATTTTTGAAAAAGATAGGTTTTTCTCTGCAGAATTGTATGTAGCCTTTTTTTAGCATTCAATAAATTTTATTGTGCTGTGTTTTGTTTTCAACCTGATGTCACAACCCAGGGTTTGCATAGCAGTTTCGGCCACTACACCACAGCAGTAAATATTAAGAGTTGGTGGCAGCTTTTATGGATTGTTCCTGAGAGTAAATTTAGGAACGGACTTTTGCGCCTGTGAACAGTCAAGACTTTCTTCTCTTCAAGAACGATCTAATTTTGCGTGCAAGGACAGTTCGCGTGGTGAAGCCTCTTCAGTGACAAGTGACAGTGTGTCAGAAGGGAACGCCGGAGGAAGCGTGATCTAGTGCCGCAAAATAGTGAAATTTCCCGGAAGAATATCCAAGTAGTGCCAGAGAGTCAATCGAAGGCGTTTTCAAAATTGGTGAGTACCATTTTTGTGATTTTGGATAGGGGCACAGCTTTAGTATAGCCCACCCGGAATTTTAAACAAAAAAAATATCGCCAAGAGCGGCAATAAATGATATGATCTGGTAACCCATACTATTCGCCAAACGCAATGTAAACAAGAGTATGGAATTACGGTTACAGCTAATTTAGTAGTCAGTTACATTTATTCAATTTCAATACAAATTACCGACATATCCGTTTACTCAAAGTTTAATGCACGTGCCCTGTATTCTTACTTTTCCGGTATAGATTTCTCTTAAAATTTGTCTCACGCTGCGTTACAGGAGGAAATACAACATTTTAAATTAGAATTCTACTAAAAATAATATCTAAATACACAATTCGTAACACTGTTATTGGCGATTGTTTAACGCTCAGATACCGTGAATACTATTTTGTATATATATTTTTGGCTACTTGAGGTGATATTTTTGCGTTTAGTTATTGCTTGCTCTAAAACTGCTGTTAGTGATGTTGTAATTAAATATCAGGAGATTATAAAGGAAAATTTAAGATGGGAGTTTTCAAACAAGCGTAAAATTTTGGAAACAGATATTTTATGTATGAATTAACAATAGTATGAACTTTTTAGAGGATTTCTGATGGATTGTCGATTATTGAAGGATAATGTTTTCTGTGAAAAATGTAAGATACCATGCTGGTTAGTTAGTCTGAAAAAGTCATCGAATGGTAGTATTTGCAAGAAATGTACGGCTCAGAAATCAATTAGGCTAGGATCTTGATTCGCCTGTAGTAAACTCAATTTTTCTAGAAACTTTATTTTTTATTTTTTTTTTAACGCGAACCATTGGAGTTGCTTATGCGCGAATTTCTGCAATTCTCCGATTTCTTTTAAGTGAAAGCAGATTTCTTAGTATATGAGCAATGCAGAGTTTATTCAATTTCTGATTTTTAAGTAAAAAGAGATCGCCATATACACGGGCAAAGCCAATGCAGTGCGCAATGCCGAGGTCGTGCGCGGTGCCTAGTTTGTGCAATTCTAGGATGTTTTTTAAGTGAAAATAGATCGATGTGTACATGGGCAGAGCCAATGTAGTGCGCAATGCCGAGGTTGTGCGCGATGCCTAGTTTCTGCAATTCTAGGATGTTTTTTAAGTGGAAGTAGATCGATGTGTACATGGGCAGAGCCAATGTAGTGCGCAATGCCCAGGTTGTGCGCGGTGCCTAGTTTGTGCAGTTCTAGGATGTTTTTTAAGTGAAAATAGATCGATGTGTACATGGGCAAAGCCAATGTAGTGCGCGGTGCCTAGTTTGTGCAATTCTAGGATGTTTTTTAAGTGAAAATAGATCGATGTGTACATGGGCAAAGCCAATGTAGTGCGCAATGCCGAGGTTGTGCGTAGTGCCTAGTTTGTGCAATTATAGGATTTTTTTTAAGTGAAAATAGATGGATGTGTACATGGGCAGAGCCAATGTAGTGCGCAATGCCGAGGTTGTGCAATTCTCTGATATTTTTAAGGTGGAAATAGATGGATGTGTACATGGACACCGAGCTTTGATGTTTTTCGGGCGAATACGGATCGTTGTGTACAAAGGAAAACGAGATAATGTGTGATGATGAGCTGTAATGTAACGTATTTTATATGCAACGTTTAACATATCGTTTGTGTATTTTAAATTTGTATTGTTGTTTTAATTGTGAATTATATTTAAGACATCATTTTTCATTTAAATTGTATTTTTAATTTTTTGGTTTTGATATGTTTATAATGCTTTCCGACTTACTATATATATCGATAGCCCGACGATCTACTCAACAGTAGCAAAACTGTAAACTTTGACCCTAGAGGTAACTTTTACCTCATTATTATAATACGTAGTTTTTGCAATCGCAATCGCACTTGATAATATGTGTTCTTTGATAATACAGTGTCACAAAAGTGATGGGACACTTGTGCTTTACAAAAGGAAACTGTAATAAAATAAATTAAAAAAACATGTAAACATTTTTGTGGGTGTGTTTCATACTTAAATTTAGTAACAATTATTACATCACATACATTTTCTCAAAATATTAATTTAATAAAAATTTAGAACGGAGCAAAATATGGTTCACATAAGTGATGGGACACCATTAGATACTACTACGTACTATGCAACAAAAATCGTCTGAAGTAAGCAATAAAAATATTTTTTGGGTTTTTTATTTTTACTCAAAAGCAATTGGCAATAATTTATCGCTGTCGTCTGCAGTATTTCTCTCCAGTTTGTTTTGGAATTCTTGTGTTTTTTATCTCTGTGCAGCCATGAATGCTAAACGAAAAGAAACTTTGCCTGAAATTCAAAAATTAGTTATTAATTTGCATATTGAACGTGGAAATTCTATTAGAGAAACTTCTGAAACCGTTAACCTGAGTCATTCAACAGTTTTTAATATCATTAAACGATATAAAAAGAATCATATGATTCAGGATAAAAGAAGACCTGGCTGACCATCAAAGCTATCCAATGGACTAAAGCGAATTATCGTTCGAAATATTAAAAAAAATCCAAGAATGAGTGCTCCCAAAGTTGCTGCCTGATTTACAAGCATTATATGGAGTAATTGTTAATCCTGAGACTATTGGAAGAGTAATTCGATCTGCTGGATATCACGGTAGAGCAACCAGGAAAAAATTCTTCGTGAGTGAAAAGAATAGAAACCTCAGACTGGCTTTCGCAAAATACAACATAAATAAGAATTCTGATTACTGGAATGAAGTTATATTTGCTGATGAGAGTAAATTTAATATATTTGATTCTGACGGTAGAATCTTGGTGTGGAGAAAACCCAAGGAAGAATTTCGCAAACACACCATTTCTTCAAAACAACAATTAAAATCGGTGCTTCAAGAAGAATGGGGTAAAATCACTCCAGAAATCACAAAAAAATATGTCGAATCCATCCCAAGAAGATTAAATCATGTTTTAAAAGTAAAAGGAAATCCAACAAAATACTAAAACCTTTTATAAAGTAAAATTTTTGGATAAATATTTGAGGAAAAGTAAGTGTCCCATCACTTATGTGAGCCATTTTTTGCTCCGTTCTAAACAATTGTATTTTTATTAAATTGATATTTTAATATTTTGAGAAAATATATGTTATGTAATAATTTTTACTAAATTTAAGTATGAAACACACCCACAAAAAATTTTTACATGTTTTTTTAAATTTATTTTACTACAGTTTCCTTTTGTAAAGCACAAGTGTCCTATCACTTTTGTGAGACACTGTATGTGTGTGTGTATGTTAAGCATTGCTTAGTGTTCCTAATTTGTAGTATTTATTTTCTTATAATATTTTCTTTCATTGCGGGAAATTAAATTTTTTATTTATTTATGTGTAGAATTCTAGTATGCCTGCCTACAGAGAATATAATATGATTTAGAAATTTAAGAACCTGTTTTTCATTAATGTGAAGTTTAAAATTTTTAGAAAATAATGAAAATTGTCTACTTACTGGTATATAAGGGATTATGTTGTTACGTAGCAAAACGCTAATTTGTAAATATGATAAAATTGATATGTTCCAGAGTATTAATTAAAAAAAACTTTTCTATTTGTATAAATGCTAAAGCTTAAAAATCTTTGAAAATATGGAAGCTGTATGAAATACAAGTATGAGAGACTGCGACCTTCTTTATCGTTGTAATAACTGGTAGAATTCGCTTACTGTATCATGATAATTTTAAATATAAACAATTTATTATACTTATTTTCAGTTACGCCTAAGAAATGTAAATTTAAAGAATTTGATGTTAATTTACAATAATAAACAATTCATTATTTTTTTAAAGAGAAAATACAAATTACGCGTAGCATGGAGAATACATTTTGACGTCACACCAAATTATTTATTAAAGGTGAAATAGCTAAAGGTTTCCGGTATTGTTTTTAAAATTACATCCTTTTAACCTTAATCATTTTTATTAATCATTTCTTTCTCTTAAAATCGTGTATAATAGTCGTGAACTTATTTCTATTATCCACGATTTCTGGTGAAGTCAAGATGACCGCCATTTTTTGAAACACGGAGTTTCGTCGAAAATCTGGATGGCAACCATTTTTCAAAACAACGTATTTCATGTGCTTTGGCGCCAAACCAAATTCACCAAACTTTGAAGGTGGGCTATACTAAAGCTGTTCCTGGATAGGTTATGCCAGTTATTCGAGACTAGGCTTATTTTGGATATAGAGCAGGAAAAGGTTGCCTTTTAATTAGCATTTTTTATATACGCTTTGTTTGTAGGCATAGGTATTATCATTAAGTGTTGTAAGGCAATTTATGTTCAGAATTGTTAGGGAATTATTCAGTTTTGGAGAGATAGACTGTTGTTGTTTTTGTGTTATTGTATTTCGGGGTAGGTTATTTTTCTTTAATTTTCCATAATGGGTGAGTTTATGAGAAAATTTACTAGCGGAGGAGTTTGAAACAAATGTGTCTCAGGCAAATAGAGTAAGAGAAATTAGGCAGGCTATTATAAATGCCAAGGACTATGAAGAAGAAGCTGCGAAAGAATACGCGGCAAGAATTTGGGCTGCGGCTGAGCAGAGAAAAGCAGAAGAAATAGCCGAGCGAGAGAGAGCAGAGCGGGAACGTGAACAAGAGAGAGCAGAACGGGAAAGTGAATAAGAGAGAGCAGAACAGGAACAAGAGAGAGCAGAGCGGGAACGTGAACAAAAGAGAGCAGAACGGAACGTGAACAAGAGAGAGCAGAACGGGAGCGAGTTTTTGAATTGGAAAGGTTAAAACTGATGAATGTGGTTCAGACTAATAGCCTAGCTTCCACGGTTTCGAAAGTTGAACAATCTAGAGAAAAAAAGGCTAATTTGAAAGATCTAGTACCGCGTTTTGAACCGAGTAATATAGATATTTCATTGTTCTTTATGCTATTTGAGAAACAAGCTCAAAAAGAGAACGTTAATCAGATTGATTGGGTCTCGCAATTAATTCCTTTATTACCTTACGATGTAGCCCAGTTAATAGTGAAAGAACCAGCGGCTAAAGGGGATGATTATCAGCATGTTAAGAAATTACTCATGCAGAGATTCAGCTTAGTTCTTGGGCACTAAAAACAAAATTTGAAGAACATTCTAGAAAAAACGGAATGTTATGGGTGGATTTAGTGTATGAATTGAGAGTGTATTTAGAGAATTGGTTGGATTCAGTAGAAGTTCAAGATTTTGAAAGTCTTAAGGAACTTATGCTCACTGAGCAAATTAAGCGGCGAGTCCCTCTAGAAATAAGAGAGCACTACTTAGACAATTGGGAAGAATTTAAAACAGCTTCCATTTTAGCAGAGAAATGCGACAAGTATGAGGCTTTGCGAAGAGAGACGAGGAAGTTAGAACAGAGAGCGGGGTTAAAGAAACCATTTGAGAAAGATAGAGAGCGGTATATAAATTTTAACTGTAGTTATAATCAGAAAAGTAGTGGTCGTCAAAGAATTAAATCAGAGGAGCATAGAAAAGTGGAGGCTCCTAAAAAAAGCAAGTTTTCAATGAAGCAGGTTTCAAGAAACAGCGGAAATAAGGTGTTCCCAATGTGGAAAGGACGGACATATCCGACCTAACTGTCCATTGCTGGAAAAGAATAGGGCTAATCTGGTGAATAATCTAGGAACGGAGAGTTTAGGAAAATGTTTTGAGCCGTATTTCAAGAAAGCAGTAATTAATGGGATAGAGAGAGAATATCTGAGAGATACTGGAGCTGGTATAGATCTGTGTAATAGTACTTGGATTAATACTAGTGACTTATTAGGGGAAACTGTATGGGTGAAACAGCCTTTGGACACAGAGTGTAAATGTTTACCTTTGGCGAAAGTCACCATTGAAGGTGATTTTGGTGTGGTCACCACAAAGGCAGAGGTTACTCAGGTAGAGTTAGATAAAGAGTACTATTTGTTAGGGAATAAAAATGCACAGTTGATTGAGGAAATTAGGTAACGACCGGTTCTCTTGAATGCTGTGGAGACTCGTAGTCAGGCGCATGCGCGCAGGAGTCTAGAGAGAGCGAGTGCAAAAGACTTAGATTCCAGATCGGAAGAAAAGAAAGAGATAGAAAGTGAAAGGGCCGTCAATAATGAGCATTCGGAAGAAAGAAAGTTAACCAGTAATACGGAGGAGGCAATTAAAATTGCAGACATCAGTTTAGAAGAAAGGTCTAACCTTCCGGATGTTTCGCCAGCAGAATTCTTGGAAGCACAAAAAACTTGCGCTAGTTTAGCGATCCTGTGGAAGAAAGGGGAAAGCGAAAATGAAAAAGAGTATATAATAGTCAAGGAAAGACTATTCAGAGTGGCAGGTTCTAAAAAAGGGGGAGATAAGCGTCAGCTGTGTGTGCCTCTCGTTTTTAGGAAAGGGATCTTGAAGTTATGCCACGAGGAAATCTCTGGTCATTTAAGGGTAACGAAAACCAAGGATAGAGTTTTGACACACTATTTATGGCCTAATTGCTACCAGGAAATTGAAGAATTTGTGAGGACGTGCGATATTTGTCAGCGTGTAGGTCACAATAAGGATAAAAAGAAAGCCCCTATGAAGATTGTGTCTGTTATATCAGAAGTGTTTAGCAGATTAAATATTGATGCAGTAGCACCTCTGATCCCTAGTTCGCGTGAAAATAAATACTTAATTACGTCTATTTGTGTTGCTTCCAAATATCCAGATGCCATTCCTGTACAGAATTTATACTCTAAATGTGTGATTCAAACCTTGATACAAATCTTTCCTAGATCAGGTTACCCTAAGGAAATTCAGTGTGATTTGGGTAGATCGTTTACCAGTGAACTTACATCTGAGTTTTTTAGCAAATTCGGAATTAAGGTGTATCATTCTTCTGTGTGTCACCCTCAAAGCAATTCTGTTGAAAGGTTGCATTCCACCTTGAAAAGGGTATTGAAAGCTTTGTGCTTGGAAAGCGGGAAGGACTGGGAAGAATGTTTGCCATGTGCTTTGTTCGCCCTCAGAACTGTTAGACATGAGAGCACAGGTTTTAGTCCCTGCGAGTTAGTACATGAAAAAAATTTGAGAATGCCTCAAATGATTGTGTATGAAAACTGGCTAGAGGAAGAAAGTTCAGACCCCACTATGGTCGAGTATGTTCTAGACTTAATAAACAGATTAAAGAAGTGTCAGGAGCTGGCTGTAGAGAGGATGAAAGAGTGTCAGAGTAAAAGGAAACTCTGGTATGATCGCAACGCTGTTACGAGAAGGTTTAAGGTCGGAGATCTTGTGCTTGTTTTAGCCACGTCTAAACCACACAAAATGGCTCTGAACTGGATAGGGCCAGGTAAAGTAACTAGTGTGATATCCGAAACCAATTATACGGTAGAGATTCCGGGTAAGCGTAGCAGTGACACCATTCATCACGTAAATTTGATGAAACCTTATTATTAATTTGATTAACCTTATTATCTCCGAGTTTGTGAATCTTGTGATGGAGGAGGTCATGGAAGATATTGAGGGAGAAGTGGATATTCCTTATCCCTTGGCTGATCCAATTCAGGTAGATTTTTGGGAAATAGTTGGAGATAGTAAGCTAGAAGAAAGAGCTTCGGCAGAGGAAATAGGAAAATTCCGAGAAGTTATAAGGAAGTATGGAGCGGTGTTTTCGTCCGATCCCGGCTGTACGTTTTTGGTCGAAATGGATATTAAATTGTTGGATGAGACTCCAGGCCTAATCGAATGTCGGCGAGACAAACCGACATCCTAAAAGAGGAAATTAGGCGGTTGCCTGAGTTAGGAGTCATAGAAGTCGGGAAATCTGATTATGCTTCGCTATGATCTTAGCAGAGGTCACAGGTAAAGATCCTCGTCCTTGTATAGACTACAGAAAATTAAATTCAAAAACTGTGACCGAATTTTTCCCTCTTCCCAATATTGAAGAAGTGGTAGAAAAAGTCAGCGCAGCTCCATTTATCACAATAATGGATCTATCCAAAGGATACTTCCAGATACCACTCACAGAGCGTACACGGAGGTATGTCGCATTTGTGACGCCTTTTGGATCTTTCATCCCGAAAAAATGATGTTTGGGCTTTTAAATGCGCCTTTCTATTTTTGTAAATTTATCGCTCAAGTTTTAGGAGGGCTGAACAATTTTGTTCTACCGTATATTGACGACATCGCAGTCTTTTCGCCGACTTGAGACAGGCATATGAAGGATTTGGATGTGGTTTTAGGTCGCTTTCAGGAGGCTAAATTGACTGTTAAGCCCTCGAAATGCAAATTCGCACAAAGACCATGTGAAATTTCTGGCTCATGAAGTAGGGTCTGGGAAAAGGTCGCCTAGTGAGGCCAAGATTCAAGCAATCAGAGATTTTCCGATCCCCACTACTAAAACACAGATACGTAGCTACCTTGGTACTGTGGGCTACTATGCAAGGTACATAAAAGACTACGCCCGTATTGCGGCACCTTTGACAAACGCTTTGAAGGGGAAAAACAAAAAAAGTTATTTGGACAAAAGAGTGCGACGAGGCTTTCAATAAACTGAAGACCAAACTAGTAAAAAGTCCGGTTTTATTTGCATCAGATTATTCTAAAGAATTTATTGTGCAGACAGATGCCAGCTTATATGGTGCGGGTATTATGTTGTCTCAAATTCAGGATGGGGAGGAACACCCTATACTGTATCTTAGCAAAAAGTTTACTAAAGCGGAGCGAAATTATAGCACCATTGAAAGAGAACTAGCAGCCATTATTTATGGACTGAAGAAACTAAGTCATTACTTAGACGGACAAAAATTCAAGATCCAGACGGATCATAATCCGTTGACTTTCTTAAACAAAATGATGGGATCAAATTCTCGTTTGACTCGCTGGGCATTGTGTCTCCAACAGTACCACTTTGAAATTTTTCATAGGCCAGGCAAATTACACGGTAATGCAGATGGCTTCAGTCGTGCCCTAGTCTAGTGACTGAATATCACTAGTGGATACAAAGTAAGGTAAAAAGTAATGAAAATGGGTGAAAATGATTTTTGTAGAGTTTTGGAATTATATTTTTGTAGATTCAAAATTGTTTGCATCGTGTGTTTCATTTTCAAAAAAATTGTTAGAATTAAATGTTTTATCTTAAGTATTAGTATTGTGTAAAATTTGAGGAATGTGGCATGTTCCGTACTTGTAACTTTATCGTTTGGCTAACGGAGCACTTTCCCGTCGCATTTTTGTTATTGTGCATTTATTATGTTAATCTGTTACATCTGGTAACGATAAATAATGTAAAGTTTAGTCTCTGAGAATTGGCAACTGAGATATATGCTTCTTCTACGCAGTAGAACGCTAACGCAACATGTATTCGCTGAATTAACGCTGTCTCTGTTCTCTATAGAATAAATAATTAAATCATATTGTTAATTACGCATCTCATTTCTTACTAATCCAAACAACGCTCACTACATCGCACATAAGTGGTCCGTCGAGCCGTGAACCTATGGATTAAACGCTATTGGTTTGAAACCAAAAGTAAACAATGACGACGGATATCGCAACGTTAAAAAAATCGCAAACGCGGAAATTTTAAAGAACAATTAACAAGGATTGCGAATGCTGTAACAGCAGCAGAAAAGGAAAATGAACTAGATATCGCGCAGCTACAAGCTCATTTGGATACAGTGGTAAATATTCATGAAAAATTCGAACTGCTGAAAAATGACTATTACAGAATACTCGAGGATGATGAATTTGAAGAAGTGGAGGCTTTGCTGGCTCAGGTGGATGAGGATATTCAAGAATTAGAGGTAAGTCTAAAAACCTCTATTAATAAACTTAAAAATAACAGCTATGAATGTGTAACAAAAAAAAAAAAAAAAAAAAAATGCTGACAGCCCTACACACGAATGTTATTCCGTATGTAATGATCAGTTTAAAGAGGGCTTTAGTAAAACTGCCAAAAATTCTACTTCCGAATTTTAGCGGAAAATTTGAAGAATGGAATTTGTTTAAGACTCATTTTAATAGTTTAATCCAAGAGAATCTAGAACTTTCCGAAAATGAAAAGCTCCATTACTTACGCGCGGCTTTAAAAGGAGAAGCTAAATCATTAGAAACATCGGACGATAACTTTTCTTCACTTTTTAAAGCTTTAGAACAAAGATACGAGAATAAAAGAATAATTGTAGATTATCATATTAAAAATATTCTAAAAATGCCATCAATAAAACATGAATCTGTTAAAGAGCTTCGCATCATGTAGAAAATACTAAGAAAAATCTTAGATTTCGCAAGAGATAAACTATCGAATGTTTTATTATTAAATGTTATTCTTGATAAATTAGACCGCGAAACACGAAAACAGTATGAACTTACACTAAAAGATAACGAAGTGCCCGATTTTGATACATTTTTGGAATTCTTAGAGAGAAGCTATCAAATTTTAAATAGTATCAGTGCTAATATTCCATCTAAATTTAATTCGGAACGATCCAAGTCTCTTTTGGTTAAATCTAATAAATCGCCTAAATTGTGTATCGCTTGTAAATCTCAATCTCATGCGTTGTATCACTGCGATAAATTCAAACAGATGAAATTATCTGAACGAGTGAGTTTGGTGATAAAACATCGCCTTTGCAATAATTGTCTGAGCGAACTTCATTTATTATCTCAGTGTAAATCGCATAGTGTTTGTTATATTTGTAAGAAAAAATCCGATCATCACACATTGTTGCATGTATATTCATCGCCGTTGAAAGGTCCAGACATCACGGGGGCGACAGAGCTTCAGGAACCAAATAAACAAAACATAAACGCGTCAAGGTCAATGGATTCGCATTCGCCAGAAAATGCGCGTATTTCTTTCTTCTCAAACGGAAATAGTAAAAGCATTTTGATAAATACTGTAATAATTTATGTCAAAGATGCAGCTGGTGAAAGCAAACCGTTGAGGGCTATTCTAGATCCGGCCTCTGAAAGTTCATTTATGACAACAAGAGCAGCGGAAGCGCTGAGTTTGAAGAAAGAAAAAATAAACATTCCGATAAGTGGATTAAATGACACATGGCTAAATATTACAAAAAAGGTTTCAGCTTTCCTATCGAATGAAAGTAATGATTCACACTGGGAAATTGACTTATTAATTGTGCCTAACATAACTAATTTCACACCCCCAAAAGAATTAATGTTTCGAATTTTTACATTCCAAGGAAAATAAAACTTGCTGACCCATTATTTTTCGTTCCTCAAAAGGTCGATGTTCTTTTGGGCGCTGAATTATTCTTCTCAGTTTTGGGAGATGATAAAATAAAATTGGGAGACAATTTGTTCTTGCAATCAAGCTGTTTTGGATACCTTGTTTCGGGTAGTATTTCAGACAATAATTTGTGTTATACACAAAAACACTGTTTCTTGTCTAAAAATTTAGAAACTCTCAATAAAACCCTCACAAGCTTCTGGGAAATCGAAGAAGTAGAACCACGCAAAACTTGTAATGTCAAATTAAATTATTGCAATGAACACTTCGCGAAAACACATTATAGGAAACCAGACGGTAGATATATGGTTGAAATGCCACTCAAGCCAGAATCTTCGGAAACAATGTTAGGAAATTCTAAAGAAATCGTATTGAAAAGACTAGATCAGTTGTGGATACGCTTGGAACGGGATCCTACTTTGAAAACACTTTACGTAGAATTTCTTAATGAATATGAAAATTTTCATCATATGGAGGAGGTGAAAGAAGATATACTTATAGATGACGGGTATTATCTACCACACCACGGCGTATTGCGTCCCACCAACAAAACAACTAAACTACGTGTGGTCTTTAATGCGAGTTCGAAAACTTCTAGCGGGCAGCATTCCTTAAATGATTTATTGTGCAAAGGAGGAGTGCTTCAAAAAGACCTCTTCTCGATTCTAATTAGATTTAGAAAACATATTTTCGCCTTTACTGCTGATATCAAACAGATGTTCAGAATGAAGTTAATCCTTCGCAAACTAAGCTTCAAAAAATCGTATGGAAAGACAGTAAATTCGCACGGGTTTAATGTTTACCAGTTACGAACTGTAACGTATGGAACCGCGTCTGCCCCATACTTAGCCACTAAAGTTTTACAACAACTTGCCCTAGATGAGGGAAAGGACTTTCCTTTAGCTTCAAGAACAGTCCTTCAAGATTTCTACATGGACGATTGCCTTTCTGGTTCTTCAGTCATCAACGAGTTAGAAAAACTGATGTTAGAGTTAAGGCAGCTTCTCCAAAGGGGAGAAATGACTTTCCACAAGTGGTGCAGTAACAAGGCACCAACTACCGAACTGCAGGAGTTCACGCTTGATCGAAATTCTGAAGAAATAATAGTCAAAACTATAGGAATGTTTTGGAATAGTTTAAGAGATTCCTTTACATATAAAGTAAGCATAAGCGCAAATTCTAATTTCACCAAAAGAGATGTACTATCTCAAATAGCACGCATCTATGATCCACTCAGACTCTTGGGTCCTGTTATTGTTAAAGCAAAAATCTTTATGCAACAATTATGGTTGCTTAAGCTAGACTGGAATGAAACACTACCTCCACTTGTTGCCGAACAGTGGGAAAACTTCATTAAAACACTACCACATTTGGAACACATTCATGTACCAAGATGTTTTTTAAAAACCGATACCAATTTGGTAGTACTCCAAGGTTTCTCAGACGCATCTTCAAAGGTTTACGGTGCAGTGATATACATCCAAACTGTGTCCAGCACCGGTGAAGTAAACAGTACACTTCTCTGCAGCAAATCACGTGTTGCTCCTACAAAATGCATTACAATTCCACGTCTGGAGCTTTGTGCATGCCTTCTTCTCGCAAAATTAACGGAAAAGGTCCTAACAGCTGTTAAACTGCAAATAGACTCTGTGAAATTGTACTCTGATTCTACAATAGCACTAGCATGGATCAAGACTCCTTCAAATCTGCTTAAGACGTTTGTAGACAACCGAGTATCACAAATCCAGCAGATATCTAAAGACTTCGAATGGCTTCATATACCTTCAGAGTTCAACCCAACAGACATGATCTCCAGAGGACTGGAAGTTAAAGCACTTGCCGCTTGTGAACTTTGGTGGAAAGGACCAGATATTTCAAAATTAAATTTACCTATACCTCAGACTTTGCAAACTCCCATTAGTTCAACTGACAAACTTTATAGAGATGAACTCAAGACTGTTTCAAAAGTTACATTAAGTTTAAATAATGACTCTTTTTTCGATAACTTACTTAATATTAGTAACAACTTTCATAAACTAATTAGAATTTTAGCCTTTATTTTTAGATTTTGCAGAAGGTGTAAATCTCCAAAAACGCATACAGGAGAGCTCACGTCCGAAGAATATGAAAGAGCAGAAAATTATTTGATAAAACAGGTAAAGTATTTTCCTGCGGAGATATCAGCTTTAGAAAGGGGATCTTCAGTTCCACCTACAAGTAAGCTTAAATTTTTTAATCATTTTTTAGCTCCATCAAGCGGATTAATAAGAGTTGGTGGTAGACTTTCACATTCAGATTTAAATTTCAATCGTAAACATCCGGTTATTCTGCCAGCTGGAAATAAATTAGTAACTCTAATATTTCAATACTATCACAAACGATATTTTCACGTAGGCCCTCAAGCCCTACTAAATACTGTTCGTTTTAAATATTGGCCACTTGGTGGCAGAAGTACAGCACGAAAAGTCGTCCATGAGTGTTTAGAATGCTTTAAGAATAAACCAATTGTTGCAATCCGGATTAATAAGAGTTGGTGGTAGACTTTCACATTCAGATTTAAATTTCAATCGTAAACATCCGGTTATTCTGCCAGCTGGAAATAAATTAGTAACTCTAATATTTCAATACTATCACAAACGAGATTTTCACGTAGGCCCTCAAGCCCTACTAAATACTGTTCGTTTTAAATATTGGCCACTTGGTGGCAGAAGTACAGCACAAAAAGTCGTCCATGAGTGTTTAGAATGCTTTAAGAATAAACCAATTGTTGCAATCCAGATTATGGGAGATCTTCCCGCAGAACGAGTAACGCCTAGTTCCCCATTTTTAAATGTAGGAATAGATTTATGTGGACCCTTTGAAATTAAATACAAAGGTCAGAGAAAGGTACTTTTTTCAAAAAATTTATGTAGCTATATTTGTATGTATGGCGACTAAAGCTATTCACATGGAATTTGTGTCAGATCTTACTTCAGCAGCTCTAATCGCTGCTTTAAAGAGATTTTTTGCACGACGCGGCAAGAGTTCAATAATTTTTAGCGGTAACGCAACGAACTTCACTGGAGCTTCCACAGAGTTAAAACGTTTATATAAATTAATGTTAAACAGTGAGGACATTTCGAACCTGTTAGCCTCAAAAGGTATCAGGTGGAAATTTTTGCCTCCCAGAGCACCCAATTTTGGCGGCATTTGGGAGGCGGGTGTAAAGGCCTTCAAGTACTATGTAAAGATAGTCGTAGGCTCCGCTAAGTTAACTTTAGAAGAATTTCTAACAGAAATAGTTCTAATCGAGGGCATCCTCAATTCGCGACCACTCTCATCCTTATCTACTGATACAGATGATTTTCAAGCATTAACTCCTGGACATTTTCTGATAGGAAAACCGATAAATGTCATACCAGAACAAAATTTAATTGATAAAAGAGATAATCTTCTAAGTAGGTGGCAGAGAACTCAAAAATTAGTTCAAAACATTTGGAAATGCTGGCAAAACAGCTATCTAAGCCATCTGCAACAAATCTCTAAGTGGGTGCTTAAAAAGCCAAATATAACTCCTGGCATGCTCATTTTACTAAAAGACTCTCAACTTCCCATTTGCAATTGGTCTTTGGGTCGAATTATTAAGGTGATCCCAGGTCCTGACGGAAATGTCAGAGTCGTAGACGTACGTACTCCAAAGGGTGTTTTCAGAAGACCAATTTCGAAAATTTGTATTTTACCTATTATAGATAACGATATTTCTAGTGTTGGATATTTTTTTTTTGTTTAATTGAATTATTAATTAGTGTATTTGTTGTATGTTGTGTCATTATATGTTTGTATTCATACTTTTTCCTTTAAATTTGAGATAATGTAACATTTCAACGCCGGGCGGGATGTTCCGTACTTGTAATTTTATCGTTTGGCTAACGGAGCACTTTCCCGTTGCATTTTTGTTATTGTGCATTTATTATGTTAATCTGTTACATCTAGCAACGATAAATAATGTAAAGTTTAGTCTCTGAGAATTGGCAACCGAGATATATGCTTCTTCCACGCAGTAGAACGCTAACGCAACACGTATTCGCTGAATTAACGCTGTTCCTGTTCTCGCTAAGAATAAGTAATTAAATCATATTGTTAATTACGCATCTCATTTCTTACTACGCTAAACAACGCTCACTACATCGCACAAGGCACATATCAGGAGTAGTTTAAATTATTTTTGTATTTGTGCGGTTATTTTATCTAGAAATAAGTGCAGGGTAATGTAACTGGCTACTCTATTTTCACTTAAACGGTTACCACTTGTGTTTTGAAAGCAGTGAAATGTATTTAGAATTTTTCCTTCCATAGTCAAAATTTCTTTATGAGGGGAGGAGTTGTGATAAGGTCACATAAAAGAAGAGGAGACTGAAGATTATTATGGACAAGGATGTCTCGTGAGAATAAGATGAAAATTATTATTTTTTAACTTACAAACACGTTTTCAATAGTTGTTAAAAATACTCTTTATTAAAATAATTAAATCGTTGGCAATGTTAAAAACGCAAGCTCGAGAGCCACGAATTGCTCACCCAGGTAAAATGTATAGAATTTGATTTTTGGAAAAGATAGGTTTTTCTCCGCAGAATTGTATGTAGCCATTTTTTTTAGCATTCAATAAATTTTATTATGCTGTGTTTTGTTTTCAACCTGATGTCACAACCCAGGGTTTGCATAGCAGTTTCGGCCACTACACTACATCCTCTTTTAAGAGATTCAAAGTCAGTGATGTCTCCTCTGACACATAACAAAATTCCGAAAATGGATGAATGCAGTACAATGAAATTACATTTGACAAAAGATAGCTTAATAAATACATATGAGGTTGCAGAATTCACAGGCCAGGAAAAAAAACTCATCACTTTGTACAGATGATTTTAGAAGGTGACTGTCATCATGGTGACTTCATGTTTAAAAATGCAGACCTTTTCATTTTCATCTCAGAGATACTTAGCTTGGGTTTACTCCAGAGATAAAAAAAAACATGTGTTAATGGCCCTGTGCTTACCAACATACATATTTCTTTAAAGACTTATATTTTTAATTTTTTCCCAATTTGGAGTAAACTGTTTTAAAAAGATTCCCCCCCCAAAGCATCCATTTTCTATTTAAAAATCTATTCTGTGTTTAAATTGCACTGTAATATTTATTTATTAGACTCTATAATGTGAATTTTAATTAAGACATTTGGTTACACTGAAAGCGATGTTAAAGATGCTTAGTTTCATATTTTAATCCTAAATTTCAACAATATTCCATTATGTGTCTACTCGAGCAATGAAAGCATAATTTTTTCCTTGAGAAATATTTGTCAGCAATCTCGGCCACAAGCTGGAATGTATTAAGAATCATATATGAATTATTTAAAAATAAAAAAATTGGCATCTAAAAGTATTCCATTTTTGGAGAATGACCCATCTACATCAGAGAAAATCCATTACTAACTGCAAAATTTTGAAGAAACTATTGTTTTCTTATTCAGGCAGTTTCGAGGTTAATTGTGAAATTCTGTGGCCATAAAAATTAGTTTTTAGTTTTGAGAAAATGTTTGCAGCTATACAGGATTCACACTAAAATTTCTCGAGGGAAATCCACACAATACTTGGCAATCATTGAAATAATAATGCATAATTAAATATTAATTAAACTTTTTAACTTATCATATTTTGGTAAGGTAATCACTGTGGTTATTTAAGATCAAAGTTTGCACTTATGCAGACAGTAACTCAATGTATTTATCCTTTATTTTTTCAATTTAGAAAAATTAATTTAGTAAATTGTTTCCCCCTGCAGAAAAGCAATGTGTTTTACTTTATATAACAATCAAAAAGTAAGAATAAAACTCTCAAATTATTACCTCTTACTTAATAATATTAAGAGGTAATAATTGAAAGGTCTAATGTGGATTTTGATATAAAATTGCTTTCTTAAGACTTTTTTTTCACATATTTTGAAGGCAGGCAGCATTAAAATAAGAACTATAACTACTAAATTAAAAAAACCTCATGTGTACACCATGATTTCCTTATATGGAATATTAAATTATATGCATTTTTTCCTGCAATTCATTTAAACTTATTGATTTGAATTAAATCTACTTTATTGATAGCGCATAAACCACAATAGAATATATGCAGTTTTTAAAATTCACTATATTTACCATAGCACCACTCTGGTGCTAGATTCAGTTAAGAGCATCTCATTCATTTTATAACTCAGAATTCACTGGAGGTGCACAACTTCATATTATAGCAGTAATAAATACAAAATTTCAACGTTTTGAGGCTACTCATTTTAAGTTATGCAAGATGCATACGTACGTACTATGATTTATTTGCAGAAAAAGAGTACATTATTCTGTTCTCACACAGATGTCATGCAAAAACATCATTAATTTGCATTTGATAGAGATCAAAACGAATATTTTCATTTAATTATGTTACCCAGAATTTTTCGTGATTATAATACTGCCTTTACTTCGTACAAGGAAGTAAAAATAGTAGAACCTGAAATGAGCAAATAACTCAGGACTCTTAAATCTCCTACGCTTCAAGAAAGTATTTATGGAAAAAATAACCACAAAAAATTTTAAATAATAGAAATAAAAATATTTAAGGGGGGAAAAAAAACTCAAAAGCTTTTTATATTATGCCCAAAGGGGCCTTTTTTTCAACAATTTGTGTGTTCCCTTTATTTATTAAATATGTTCTTCACACTTATACCATAAAATTAAATTCAACAGCAATATGACAAAATATTTAAAAGAACAGATCTTAAGAATTTCCCACACAGTCTCATGAGCTGGAGATAAACATGTTTTTTTTTTTTCCTTTTGAGTTGCCATTGCTCACCTTGAAACAACCGAGTTTCTTAATCAAAAACTCATAAATGCTTTACAAAATATGAAATAGACACTAAAACAAATTCCAAATTTGGGCTTCCAAATGCCCATATTGGAGTGGAGACGTATGTTATTCAAAATTTTAAGGCTCTAGGTACCGTTGTTTTATAATTATGCGAGAAACAAACATACAATTATGCAGATTCTTTCTTACTTAACTTCTTTAAATATAATACAGGGCAATAATATTTGGTGGCAGCAATTTGAAAAGTGATTTGCCGTTTATAGTGAATTAACCCAAAATGCCAAAACTAAATTAACAGCTTAAAAATTTTTCTTTCCCTCTTTTGTCAATACATAAAATATACACTGAGTGAGCAAAATATCTGAGACACTCATTTTTTTCTGACACGGACTGATCAGCTACTGACAATGATGTAATTGCCTGAAATTGCACATATAAAGCATGCTTATCTTGAGAAGAAAGTGTGAAATACTGTGATTAAAATATCCAAGACAAAAGATTTTCATGACTTTAAATGAGGCATAACCATCAGTGCAAGAATCTTCCATCTCTGAAATGGGTATTATTCTAAACTTTTCTTGTATAATAGCACCTCTGGTATTTAAAGTAAGGGGCACACTGGTTGTGAAAAGCTGGGGCACGAATAGAGAAAAAGGCACCTGGCACAAACCATTCGCATTAGCATAAGGGCAACAACACAATATATAGCAGCTCAACACAATTGAAACGTATCACAAAGCACATCTGAACGTACTTCATGTTGAACATCAAGGATGCCTATGATATCACTGATAAATAAGAAATCGCAGCTATTGTGGGCTAAGAAACATCAAAACTGGATCTCATATGACAAGAAAAAAGTTATTTGATTTGATGGATCTCATTCTCTGGTTCCCTCATGCAGATGGCACAGTGCAAACATTTTTCATGAACTATTACCTAATGAAACTCTTCAAGCCAGTGTCCGTGGAATTACAATCTGGGAACTATTCTTCCTAGTGTAAATTAGGATCTCTTTTCGTATGGAAAAAGCTCTTGCCCCATAGTTTACACCTTAATGACAATCATATTTACTCCTAAGCCTGCTTTGCTACGTGACGCAGATGGTTAAAGTTTGCCATGTCATTATGTGTAATTGGTTAGAGTTAAGTTTGCTTTAATAGTTAGCTCAGTCCTTTGACTTCAATCCTATTCAGCATTTGTAAGACAGGTCAATTTAAAGCTTGGGAAACATTACTACCATCCAACCTAAATTAAACCTCAGCTGTCATTATTTTAACACTGTTTAATATTCTGCACAATATCAGCACTTTGTTGAATCCATGGCAAAATTATGAGCTGTCAAGTTGAAAGTGGAGTAATGCATTATTAAGGATTATTAAAGGAATGCCTTCACATTTTAACTACTCAGTATATTTACAGTTTTGAAGCGTTGCATATATTTAGAGTCATTCTTTTGTTAAAATAGTGTTCAGTTACGATGCAATCTGTAATATGTTACTTTGTATTAATGATTCAAATATAAAATAATATTGGAACTTATCTTCACAATGGCTTCAAATGTGATGGCAAGAATTCAGTTCTAAATGCACGAAGACTAAATTCTATGAGTAAAACTGATAAAATTAGAACTAAGAAAATTCTGATTAAATAAAGAAAATTACACAAAGTTAGAACATAAATTTTTATTGAAATGAATTTTGTGCAATTCACTTATTAAAAAAAGTTTCAACTTTCGATCTTACAAACATCAAGCTACTTTAGAAACAAATGTCTTTCAATTTTTTATTAATAATGGATAGTGGAATGATGAAAAAATATAGTTCCAACTGAAAAACATTTGTCACATTCTTACAGTAAAAAAAAAAAAAAAAAAAAAAAAGCTTTATTCTTCTGATTAACTAAAGTCTTCTGTTAAAATTTGGAGATAGCATTACAAAAAACCTTGAGATTAATTTTATGAATTTACAATAATTTATTTTATACCAAAACTACTATCAACCAAATTGAAACTACTGCAACAATTTTCAGTACTGATGGTATGTAAGACACATTAATTACATAAGGTTTAAAAACTGAATTAAAAACCCAAAAAATTTTCCCATCTACTTATTGTCGGAAAAGAAATAAATACGATATGAGCTATATACAAGATTTAAAATGTACGACAGACCAAATGCTTACTTCTGAGAAAATTATGACAATGGAGCTAAAACCAGAATTATTGATAATATCCACTCATTTGCGGAGGTGGTCCCATTAATGAGGTTTTGCCAGCCTGGGGTGCAGAACTGTTTGGTATTGGTGGTGGAGGTGGAGGGGGTTGGAACAAAGACTGCATAGTTTGTGCATTGGTCATTGCCTGTGTATTTCTTGAGGGACCATTCATCTGGACATTTGGTGCTGCATGGTGTGGAGCTGGGCCATTCATCTGCTGAGTATTTCTATGCGGAGGACCGTTCATTGGCATATTATGCCCTTCATAACGCTGTGGTGGAGGACCAGAATGGTGAACATTATTCATCGGCTGATTTCCACGTCTCTCAGCATTATTCATTTGTGGTGGATGTGCTCTTGATGGGCCATTCATATATTGGCCATTCATATTATGGTTGACTGGTGGTGGTCCCTGTCTTGCATGAGGAGGAGGAACATTTCCTTCAGATCTTGGATTTCCCCTTGGTGGCATTGGTGGATTTCCCCTTGGAGGTACTGGTGGATTTCCCCTTGGTGGTACTGGTGGATTTCCCCTTGGTGGTACTGGTGGATTTCCCCTTGGAGGTACTGAAGACTGAGATCGAGTGTTGTAACGACTGGATTCAGGATGTCCTCTTTCTTCATGTGAATATGCAGAATTATTTTGGGGTGTATTCAACAGACCACTTCGAGCTCCTGAATTATAAGGTGGTGGATCACGATTGTATCCAACTGACTGATCACCTCTATTGTAAGTATTTGCCTGATTATCTCGGCCATAACCACCACTTTGATTTTCACGGTTATACCCTGCATTCTGATTGTCACGACCATAGCCTGAGCTCTGATTTTCATGAGAATAGCCAGTACGCTCTGCTTGACTGCCACGATCAGGTCCACGATTAACTCTGCCTCTGTCCTCGCTCCGCATTCTGTCATTACGAGGGCCAAAATTATCTCTTCCCTGATTTCTACCACCTCTACCATCATCTCTTCGGCCTCCACGCATATCATGTCGGCCTCCCATGCCACCACGAGCTCTGTTACGCACTAGGGGAGAAAATGAATCATTTAAAAAATTACACATCAACATTAAACAAAATCATAAAGACATAAATCGCAAGTAATTCATAACTTACTTCTTCCTATACCACCTCTGCCCATGTCAGCCATTTCATACAGTTGTGGGTTTATGGCTTGATTAGCCTCCTTCAGAACACTGATCAAGTCATTCGCCTGCTTCATGTTGCCCGAAGTAAAGAAAGTGTAAGCTGTGCCACTTTTATTGCTACGAGCTGTTCGGCCAATCCGATGAACATAGTCTTCAGAGCAGTTTGGGTAGTCAAAGTTTATAACAAACTTAATATCATCCACATCTATACACAAAAATTAAAATTTGTTAAGATTTCTAATAAATTGCAACATTAAGTTTGTAAGCATAGAAGTATTTTTCTTAATATTTATATATGGTATGAATTTCTTTTAAAAATTAACAAATGGTCAAAAAATTAAAAGAGGCAATATGGAAATGTTTAAAAAAATACATCTACCAACCAAAAGAATCACTCAGAAGAGTCATACGAAAAATATGTAATAACTTGAATGACTGTATTTCCTTAAATATACTTTTAGAATAACTGTAATAAGCACTTCAAACGCATTAGAATTTTTATAAAGACACTTTTTTAAAGTAAAGACTCGCAAACATAACTACAGACACAACATATTTTATTGAACACTATTTCCCCTCTTCAAATAAATGTTATGAACTATGCAGTAATTAGAGATAAAATACTTAGATTCAAATGTCTATGGCTTTGTATTTTTGTGTGAATTTTTTTAAAATTATTTCATCTAGTTTGCTTTTAATCAATAAAATTCTTATGACAGATATGCTTGCTATATAAATGAGCATAAATAAATTTACATTACACAGAAAGCGTACAGTTTTATGGCACAAGATACATGATTCTCAGATAACACATCGTTCAATAAGTCCCATGACTAAGAAAACAACATCTATTTCACAAAATTCCCGTTTATTCATCAACACAATTGCCATCAAGAGCTATGCAATCATTCCAATGCTTTTCTAACTTTTCGATACCATGCTCGTAAAATGATTTACCCTTGTTCGCAAGCTTCAGTGGCAGCGATGACTTCCTCATTCGAGCCAAATCTTTTTCGCTGGAGCATCTTTTTCAGATCAGCAAGTAGTCGCTGGGGGCTAGATCTGGGTAGTATGTTGGGTGGGGAAGCAGAGTGAAGCCCAACTTATTCAATGTAACCAGTGTTTGCATTGTCTTGATGGAAGATTATTTTCTTTTTTTTCATGTGCGGTCATTTTTTTGTGATTTCGTCCTTCAGATGCACCAATAACTCTAATGGGTGCTATTAATAGATTTCCCCTTGATGTAAATTATACCTCGCACATCCCAAAACACTGATACCATGACTTTGTCATCTGACTTGCGATTTTGGATGCTTCGGGCGGCTCTGACCGGCTGCACTCCACCACTGACTGCCGCTTCGAATCCGGAGTGAAATAATGGATCCATGTTTCGTCCATTGTCACATACTGACGCAATAAATCCTGTTTATTGTGAGTAAACAGCTCTGTGAATCGTTGACTCGTTGTTGCTTTCGTTCTATTGTGAGCACACACAGCACCCATTTGGAAAACGCTTTTTTTCATGTAAAATCGTATATGTACTTCCAGTTGATACGTTTACCATCTCAGCTATTTCACGAACTTTCACTTTGTAGTCATTCATCCCGGTTTTCAACACTTGTTTCACATTTTCTGGAGTGACTGCTTCATTTGTTACACCCGATAGTGCTGCATCATTTGTATCCGCGCGATCGTGCTATAAATCAGCATACCAACGATAAACGGTTGTTTTCGATTGAACAGAGTCTGGATAACATTTTTAAGCCATTGCTGAGCTTGGACGGTATTTTTGGCCATTAAATAGCAATGTTTGATCAGCACTCGAAATTAATTTTTTCCCATTTTGTCCACCAAATGCACAAGTAGTGTGACTTTCACCACAGTAGCTTAGCCGTTTCTGGTCCAAATGCCATGAAAATCAGACACGTCACGTCATTTGAAAGTTAGATCTTTCAAACAACGAAGTCAAGTTGATATTACTACGCCATCTGTCAGTTAGTCCTGGGATTTATTAACGATGTGTTATCTCTCATTAGCAAAATTCATAAAGCAAAGAGTTACACACTGCGGGAAAACTTTGCACATAAACTAGACATCACGCTTATCAGTAATGTATATATACTAGCTTTTATTTTTTTATTTGAAAATTTCAAATTTGTTTTCAACAAATGTCAAATTTATCCTAAACTTTGATGCATTCTTTAAAAAAATCTGCAACATTAATAAATAAAAATATTTAAAAAATTTCATTATGATAAAAATATATAGTACAGAATATTACACAAGAAAAAATATGTGAAACATTATATAAATACATTACAGTCAATAAAAAAGAACGGAAAAATCCAAAAGCATAGTTACCTGGGAATGATTACCAAAGAGATCTAAAAAGCTTAATTAATTTAACACATTTATAAACAGCTTGGATGTGTGCAAACAGACAATATAAAAAATTGTATAGTACTTGTTAATACTCGGATGTCTTCAGAAATTTACCAAATTTCTTAAAGCATTCCAATTAAAATTTTGATAAGATCGTTATGAAAACCAAAAACCTTTTAAAGAAGATGCTCTTTGCACACATATACACATAAATGTGAAAAAATAAACCAATAAAATATATCAACAGTGAGCTAATTTACCTGTGGTTGGATGTTATCCAAAGGGTGGGCTCAACTTAGATAAGCTGCAAGCTACTTTTCACAGGCATGAAAAACTCCCATGTTGAAGCTCTCCAGCAATTTTCCCCTTTACTGGATGAATTCCTTCCTTTTGAGAGCAAACAACAGGAGCAGCCTTTTCAAATGTCTTACTAAGAGTCCTCAAAGTATGACATGGCTTACATAACTTGACTGAGTAAATTGTGTTGTGTGTTATGCCTTTGTGTAATGCAGGGAATGTTGTTATAAATGCAAAATTTTTTTTAAAATCAAAGCTAATTTATTTTTACAGCAAAATGTCAGAATACTAGAAAATTATTTTCAAGAAATTTCATTATGCATTTAAAAGGGCAGATAAATTGCATTTAAATGTTTTCCTGAAACCACATCAAAGGAAAACTGATTTTCTAGAAGAAAAGGGTAGAGATCATGCAGCAAAATTGTTTTAACTATAATTAAAAATGATCAAAGTTCGACATGAAGTTTTAAAAATACGCAGCAATAAAATTCTTTTGCAAAGAACACGGTTCACTGTACTGCAGCCATTTGAATGACACTTTCTCTCATTATTATTGTGTATGAAAAGCAACACAACTATAATAAAATATTCACTTAATAAGGAAATAAAGTTTTGTTCTCGCATTTCAAACTACACTTGCTGATACATCTTTAGCAAACATTTTAATATCACCAAATGATACACTGCATTTAAACAATTTTAAGATTCCAAACTTCTTGCAGAAAATGTATTTGCGTAAAAGAAAATGTTTCTATACAACTTTAATTCATCCTGACATTTTACTGTTTTGAAATGTGAAACTAAAAATGATTGTTTAAATGCATTTTAAAACAAAGTATTTACAGATTCAAAAGGGAAAACAGATATTATTGATAGGAATAATGAAATGGGAATTTAATTAAAGACTGCATGTTAATGAAAAAAATGTTTAAAATATCTGTATACTTTTACCTGAATTTACACTCTCATAATGATCAAAATGATTTAAGAGTTATAAATCATCGTTGACTTATAATAAAGGTACTTTGCTCTGTAACTCTCTTCAAACAGTCGTTCCCAACCACAGGTAACAGAAGCATGATTAGTTCATCATTTTCTTTTAGTACTCCCTCAGAAAAGGGCTGACATGACATTGCTTGACGACTTACATGGCGTATGTGTGGCCATGCATTGAGAGGGAGTGTTACAAAAATCTACGAGACGATGGCACCGTAGGCCTTCGCCTCCCGCATCCCGAACAGGAGGTGGACAACAAAACCCACCACCTCTCGGGGAGCAAAACACTCGTTGAATGCTTTTTTGTTCTGCAGAGGCACCACTAATGTTATAAGCCAATCATTACAGTGCCTCTGAAAAGAAAAAAGAAATGCCAGGTTAGTTAAAATGAAAAATTCCTGAATTACAGCACATATTACAAACTTACTAAATTAGCATTTCTAATTTGAGGTAATCCCCTTGTTTTAACAATGAAAAAATATTTTCAAATTTATAAAAGTAAGCAATAAACCATATACAAAAAAGTTCAAAACAGAAAACAAATAACCTACGCTAAAAATGATAATAAATAATCACGCTAAAAAAGATAATAAATAATCAGACTCGCAGATTAACCCTCTGGCTGATCATCCCACGATTTCCACAGGCAACTCAAATCTAGCAAAATTTGCACATCCAGATTTTTCTCCGTTTAACCATTGAAATAAATTATATACAGCATTAGGTGTTTACGTTTTGGCCATCAGCTATCGTTAGCTGTCCACTAAATCGCGGCATTTGAAGGCACGTGCTCAAACTTCACTTTTTGCTACATTTTTTCTTACAGAAATGGCTGCTAGAAAACGTTCAGTGATTATTTAATTAAATTATTAATTAGATTTATTGGATCTGATGCAAAGACTGTGAAGTTGGACTTTGCCTTGAAACCTGTTTTGAACTCTATCATACTAAACTGCATTTCTATGGTATTTTTCCCTCAGCGCTTTATATTTTCTTAAATTTTATACATTTTACTTTTTTATATTATGCAATAAATAGAAATTAACTGTAATTCGACTGAAATTTATTTTAAAAGATTTTTTTTTAACTTCTGAAATTGGTTTTTTTGGCAACTTTGCTTCTCATGATAAAAATCTATATAAAAAATACTTTCTAGTAAGAAAAAGTGTATTTTTCAATTCTCTAATATATATATAGATTTAATATATGCAATTTTGGAAGCGATTTTCAGTCCACAAATTGAGCAGTCAGAGGGTTAAAACAGAGATCCAGAACGACACATAAAAATTTAATAAGCTATAATCAATTCTTAATAAAAATGACTACTGCTTACCAATTAATAAAATGCTGCTATTAAAACAGGACTTGTAATTTTTTATCAGTGTACAAAACATTTAATAAAATTATAATTTATGAGATTCAGAACAATTGATTAAAGCGAATTTTTCATTTCACTTACTCTACTTTGTCCCTGCCACATATTTCTTGATCAGTACATCGTGGGTTTTTTTTTTTTTTTTTTTTTTTAAATCCTGCTTTATAAATTCTTTAGTATTTTTGGTTACCTCCAATCTTGGTTGGCTTTCTGGAGTCAAAAGATAAATACTCATTGCTATTTGCATTTATTTTTGTTTCCTACTGTATATGCAGCTTTTGTTTAACCACAAATATTTTTTTTGTTCCAGTTTTTAACCGCCTTTATGAAGCACTTGTCACAATCAGTTAACACTTTTTTTTTTTTTTTGGTTCTAGTAATTATATTCTACTACAGTTCTTTGCTTAGTAAATCAACTTTCATACACTTTTTACAATTTTACATTCTCTACATATTTTATGATTTTTCCTTTTTACAAAGCACAATGTGAAAATTTTGCACAAATAACTATACTAATCAACTATTCTTTCTAGTGATATTATAAGGTTCTTTTATAATAACAGATAGGCATAATTTAAAGATGCTGATTTTAAATGATTCTTAATACATTCAAGTATCTTATTACCCTGCATTTAACACAATAACTGGATTTCTGCCAGCAGCTCTTTATGCTGCAATGCCAGAAAATCTTAAGCCTAAACTTGTGTCATTTTAGCAAGTTTTTGTCTTGGAAGTATATTAAGCTCCTAAAAACCAGCTACAGCTTCTACATCCATCCATGGTAAATTCTTTATACTTATTTCTGGTTGTCATAAATGCTTAACAGAGAAACTGATGAAAATGCAGTTTGTAAAAATGATATGCTCAATGATTTAAAATAGAAACAAGTGATGGTCATAGGGGTAAAAAC
This sequence comes from Stegodyphus dumicola, assembly GCF_044657685.1. NCBI lineage: Eukaryota > Metazoa > Arthropoda > Arachnida > Araneae > Eresidae > Stegodyphus > Stegodyphus dumicola. The sequence goes on along the minus strand of NC_140769.1, from coordinate 80,290,909 downwards.
ACAGAAAACAAGTAAACACAAATAACAGCAAGCCTCTTTAGCTGCCAGAAAGTCAAGAAGAAAATGCAATCAGAGATAACCTAAAGTACAATATCTGGGTAATAAAAACTAACTTAACTAGTCATAACTTTAAGTCAATGTACATATTTTTATATACATTATATAAAGCATTTCTGATTAATCCAATGGTGGGTTATATGAAGTGATTATGACAAATACAAACGCACACACATTATTCATGAAACCAGACGAACTTCTTTCTCCCAACGACATTTAAAAAGCACGAAAATCAATAATTCAAGAATTTTAGTAAATCTACTAATGCAAATAAATTTTGAAAAACAAATGTGAATTTTATTATGTTAATGATAAAACAAACACAGCTCATTATTCCCATTACCATGATAGATCAGATTAATTCCCTCAAACTACATAGCGAAGCTGACAATATTAACATCACCAGCTATAAATTACCTTTTAAAAAACAGAATATATTCTAATGTAAACCAAAATTAAGTTTTTATGTAAAATATTATTAAGACTCAAATAATTATTTAGAAATAAAAATGCTCATCTGCATCTTAGAATAAATATTTAGTCTCAAGTAATTCTAATCTTTAGTGGCAATAGCAAATGAAATTCCCTTCTGTTTATACAGAGAAATTAAATTTAAATAAAAACTGTTCAAATTTTATTTTAAGACATTTTTCCCCTACTAAAAATTTAACATTTTAAGCAAATTTATAAAAAGCAAATAAAAATTTCTGAATACGAAGCTAATTGAAAATGTGAAATGTTTAAATACTAGCAATGTTTTAGATGTTACATCTGCGTTAACATGCAATCCACACACATATTAAATAGTATGCTGAATTACTAAGCTATACGGCTTCTAGAAGCTATTGTTAATTTTTTACTTCGCAAAAACATTTAAAGCAACAATTTTCATATAAAATATATTTTACTTCGGACCTCAAATTCACACCAATCATTTAATATTACATTATAGAATGAAGAGTACTTTGGAGTATTGTAGAATGAAGAGTATTTTGAGATATTTTAGCTTCAATCGTCAATACTTAAATTCATACATAGATGCTAAAAGAAATTTCTCTTTAACAGTATCACTTTTAAATTCCTAATGTGAACTTTCTGCATAAATCTTTTCTTTCAGTCACATACATTGAGAAAAAATTGGAATCTGCTATATTCTATGCAATTAATAATACCAAAATAAATAGTTAAATCAATACCGGTATTTTGCATTTATCTTTTGAGCTTTCATTTAAATACAATCTGCAAAGCAATATTTCTTAATGTTGTAGTACCAGCTGCAAAATATTAAGCTATTTCAATTTGTTATCTTTAGGAGAACTACAAAAAATGGCTTTTAAATTTGTGCACTTCAAAACAGATTTAGTTCATTATTTTTAATGCAGATTTATTTGTGGGATTTTGAATTAATCTATTTTAATCCAAACATAAAAAATTAAAAAAAAAAACTGTTAATACAATCAAGAGATTTTGAATGCAATATCACATATACATATAAAATTACAACACATTTCATCAATACACTTAAATTTCTTTTAAAGATGTTAAATGTGAATAGCAAGTCCTTTATCTTCACAATCAACCCTTATAATAAACTTCATAAATATGTGAATGTATTTTCTTCAGTTTTTTTTAATATGAAATGAATACTTTTGGATTTAAATGTTAATTTTTCATGACATCTGAAGATAACAATGATATTTTGGTAGTGGCTATTGCTCATTAAAATTTCAAACATCTCAACAAAAACTTGATACTTAAATTTTGTACTCTAATAAAACATCCCTGCTTTATGCTAATGAAAAATTACATTTAATCACATAATGCTTACTTTACTTAACTGTAACTATTCTATCAACAAGGGGTTACCCAAAATTACCAGAAAATAAAAAGCATCCATAATTTAAGGTACCTCTCGTGTCATGCCACCCAACTACGAAATTTTTCATTCAGCTAACGTTACAGCACATTCCATCACACAGAAAAGTACTAATTCAACTAATTAACTTTTACGCACCCAATCCTCTTGCTGCAACATCAGTAGCAACTAAAATAGGTGATCTACCAGTTCGAAATTCTTAGGAAAAAAAAGAAAGAGAGCAATTATTTTATACATAGAACAATAAAATTCTGCATTTTACATATTAAACAAAAGTTCATAAATATCAAATTGTTACATTAAACTTGGAAATATATGTAACTAAAAAAACTCTGTTCGTTAATAAAACTGTTTTACTAACTCTTACAAATTGCGACTTCGGAACATCGGAAAAAAGTTGTGACTTTGGATTAAAATCTAGCAATGCAAAAAATACACAAGTGAATCTAAAAATGTAGAGAAATAAAAACAGATTGATAGATAGAATTTGAGGATAAAAAATTAAGCTTAACGTAGCTGGCAAAAATTTTGGGGATTTATAACATTGATGTATTGGTACATAATGTAAATATATAGTCATTAACATTCTATTTATTTCTTACTTCCTTTAAATGCATCTGGAGTCATTAATGGACCATGGTCAAATTCTGAAGCTGATGAAAGTCATATTTGGAAATAATATCAGGGTTCTTACAAAATATCCCACTGACTGTGAGATTTGGCTATTATTAAACTATGAAAATTTGATGAGATTTTCTTGAAAGAAAAATTTCCGCGGAATCCTCTGAAGGAACTGACGCCTCTTTATTTAATAAACAATCACAATTTCATCCACTTTTGGTTTTTTGTGATTCATAAAATATTGTTGACTTCTACTATTTTGTTAGGCTCTCTTATTTTAATGGCATCTGTTTACAGTAAAAACGTCCCATAGATAATTATTTAGATCTAATTGTTTTGTTGGCCACATTTAGCTGGCCTACTGTGTTCATTAATAACTCTGAAAATAATCCACTGCTTGCTGTTTTTTAGAAGGCAGGTCCAAATTTTGAATCAGTTTTTCAAAATGTATGAAAAAATACAACAATAACAGTAATCCTTGTCCATAAAAACAACACGACTTATCCAGAATCAATCAGGACTACACCAAATGAAAGGGCAGATGTTATGACTGCATTATGTCGTGAGAGGGAGAAGGCCATGACACTTAATAAACATGGCAGAGCTTTCTGTCCGATGTTATCGTCGGAAAGTCACCTGAAGTTTTAAATTTTCGTTGGAAATATAGCTTTATCATGTTGCTTAGTTAACTAAAATAGCTGAAAGAAAGGAGGCTTTATATACATACACACTTTTTTAACTTTTTACAGATATTTTAATTAACTTAGCACACAAATATAATTGAAAGAACCAAAAAACAAACATTTTACAAAAATTTAAACGCTGATTGAAAATTGTGACTGTAATGATAAATTGGGAAGGGGTTCTTAAGGTAATAATTAATATTTTACCTAGGTTCAAGTATTAATTTATTCGCGTTTCAGAGCAAAATATATAACCATCAACTTCTACATCTCCAGCGTATGTAAATGAAATACTATATAATTAGCTAATAAATGTGATAAAAATATTCTTACAAGAAACATACCTAAATCTTATAACAAAAAAGCCTTCCAACATTCATATTTGAAATGAAGTAACCTAACAAACAACATGCACAACTCGCAATAAAAAAAATAATAAGCATATAAATGATAATCGTAATTCCTATTATCCTAAAATTTAGAAACTAAAAATATGTATATACATGTGCATATGATTGAAAGAAATGGTGCTAAGAAACATCAGCATTACTACTAAATATTGTAATCCATAATTAGTGCATTTTAAAATCATATAATATTTAAAAAACATTAAATTTTACATCAAGTGCAAATTGCAGATCTGTTATTTTTTTCCTTGAATTTGTAGTACACCTCTTGGTATGAATACGAATGTTGCAAGTTATGTTTTTTAATTATTACATTTGAATACATTCCATTTTCATTGTTAATTTTTGTACATGCTTGTGACAGCAATAAAATTCATGATGAATGGGGAAAAACTTTTTATTGTGTGCTATTTAATGAAGAGCAGATTTAAATGTGCAGTTCTTACTATTGTGTATATTATTCAAATCATTTCTGCCAAGTATACAAGGGAAAGTACCCAAAGGAATGTTATTGATTTGAAAAAATGAATAAAATTTCCGTGAGAACCTGCCTGAACTTAACCTTGTCTAAAACAAGTGTATATAAATATACTTACATATGATAGAAAGAAATGATGTTAAATCATCAGCATTGCTACTAATTATTGTACTTTAAACAGCTTGCTATTTAAAAAACACTAAATTATTTTTTTAATTAATTGGAAATAGTAGTTCTGTTACTTTTTCCTGGTAACTTTTAAACACTGCATAGTTTATGTGTTTTTTAAAACATTGCCACATACACTAAATATGTCAACATACACTATTTAAAAATATTTAAAACATTTTTTTAATATTTTAAAATAGTGTGTGTTGTTTGTTAGGTTATCTCATTTCAAACATGAATGTTGGAAGGCTTTTTTTTTTCTATAAGATTTAGGTATGTATTATTTTTTAATCACATTTATTAGCTAATTATATAGCATTTCATTTACATACGCTGGAGATGTAGAAGTTGAAAGTTGATGGTTATATATTTTGCTCTGAAAAGCGAATAAATTAATACTTGAGCCTAGGTAAAATATTAATTATTATCTTAAGAACCCTTCCCAATTTATCATAACAGTGGCAATTTTCAATCAGCGTTTAAATTTTTGTAAAATGCTCGTTTGTTTTTCGGTTCTTTCAATTATATTTATTCACAAAGTTAATTAAAATATTTGTAAAAAGCTTAAGAAGTGTGTATGTATATAAATCCTCCTTTCTTTCAGCTATTTTAATTAACTAAGCAACATGATCAAGTTATATTTCCGACGAAAATTAAAAAATTCAGATAACTTTCCGACGATAACATCGGACGGAAAGCTCCGCCATATTTATTAAGTGTCATGGCTTTCTCCCTCTCGAAGGTCACGATTATGTCATGCTTACCCATTAAATGGTGCTAAATCATGCTGCTTGGTGAAAGTTTCATGACTAATGAGATAATACATTAAGTACCAATTATCAGTTCAAGAAACACAAATATAGCCTGTTTGCTTGCCAAGTCATAAGGAGATACAGTAAGACCCCGCTTAACGCTGTTTCGTTTAGCGCTGTTTCGGTTTAGCGCTCTTTTATTTCAACCCGGGGATTCCACGAAATCGCTCGCAGCATACGGGTATTCCCCGAAATATTATGCAGCGATAGGTTTCAAATACATATTCGAAAGATTGTACTTGTATTTCTTGTTTGGTGCGGTATTGTACAGACATATTTTGAAGGGGTAAATGTGGAAGATGTCGAAGAAATAATTCAAGAAGCAGCGGCTAGTCTTTCTAATGATGAGCTCAAGGAATTAACTGAACAAGAAGAAAACAAAAATGTTGACAGCAGTGATTCAGAAGAAGAGCAAAAAGAACTTTCGATGGCGTTTGTAAAAAGGAGTTTGTCTACCATAACTGAAATAATGGATCAATTCATTGAAAATGATCCGAATTTTGACAGAAGCTCAAAAGTAAGGTGTGGTGTTAGAGATGCTCTATCCGTTTATGAAGAACTTTTAAGAGAACAACGCAAAAGAAAAAGGCAAACAACATTAGATGCTTTTGTCACAAAAAGGCAGAACACTGAAAACGTGGAAGGCTAACTAAATATGACTGACTGAGAATTTTATTTGTTTTTTTTTTAAGAATATTCGTTTTGTTATTTATATTTTGTTTTTATTTTTGTAAGAAATAATAATGTGGTATTAATTTGGGCTTTAAGAAATAAATGTTTGGTTTTATTTTTATTAAAAAAACATACTTTTTAAATTTAATACCTAACCAATTTCCTAGCCATCTTCCATTAACCCCAATATTTACATATAAAGATAGCCTCGTTTAGCGCTGTTTCGCATTACTCTCTACTTTGATTGAACGTATCCCCCGCGTTAAGCGGGGTCTTACTGTACTGAGGTCCCTTAATATAGAATCTACAGTCTGTAGAAATACATTTCATTTAACCCCTTAACTGCCTCGGGCATATATATACACCTTGCTCAGCCGATACGTTAACTGCCATGGGCGTATATATATATGCTCTTCCAAACTACTATCATTTGCTTTGCGCTGCTACCCATAAAATTATTCGCAAAGCTTTGGAATGCAATACCACAATGACCTTGACAAAGTATGCAAAGGAGGATGCTATTTCAGAGAAGTGTGGGGAGAAATTAGAGAGAGGGTTAAAGTAATGACTGCATGGTATTGGCTAGTGTTGTTTGAGTAAAACTTTTTTTTTTTTCTTTTTTTATTCTGTGTCCTCCATTTTCATTTACATTTTGTTGTAGGTTCCAGGAGTAAAGAAAGATATAACAGATGTTTCAATCCCATTTATCTTTTCTGAACTGCTCGTGCTTTGTACTGTTACTGAAACACTCCGTTTTGTAGACGAGTATATGAACCAACACTTTGCAAACGAATAATCAAGAACAAAATCGTGGTCATTCAACTAGTCCAGAAGAAATATATGTTTTTTAAGCATACCAATTTCACAAGGTATAACTGATATTACACTTTACTGGTGTAAAAATGAGTTGATCGAAACTCCATTTTAGGGATATTTTTTATCATAAAAACATCATTTTTATTATACTTACATCTTTTAACTATACTTTTATTCAAAACATTAATTTTTGTGCATTCATTTTTTTATAATTATTCTTTATTTTGTGAAAGTAAACAGTTTTCAGAAAATAAAATTTCACTTATTTTTCCCCTAATACATCACATAACTACGCTCGCCAGTGTGTGGGAGAAGACCATGGCACTTGGAAATAAATCTTGTACGTTTCCCGCGGCAGTTAAGGGGTTAAAGAAACATTTCAACACGGTCTAGCAGCTAAGTGAGACTGGTTTTTATGACTTTCAAAATAAAAATGCTGTTGATCCAATATCTGTTACCTAAATGGCCAGTCTCCTAACTATCCTCCAGCAATATGCCAATGCCATCCTTTCATACCATTGCATGAGATGTACAACCCTACTTAAGTATAAATTTTATATTTAAAAACTAAATTGTCTGGTCTTTGAAACATGTTATTGATTAAACTACATACTCTTCTTAATAAAATGGCTTCATATCTTCCATTATTCTCAAGTTCATATATTTATTTCAAAAAAGTGAAAATATTATTTAAGATAAATCTAAGCCAGGACATAAAGAGTTCCATCAGTAATACAGTATTCACTGCAAACATTAGAAAATGCTTACAGGAAAACTGTATAACTGTGACAATAGAAAATGAGTCTGGAAATGATTTAAGAAATTTAAGTTGAAGACAAGTGCAAGGAAAAAGTAATTTCCCAGTTTGTACCACAATCTTTGTTTGATCAACAAAAAAACATATTCTGTACAACATGCAAGAGATTCTTTAAATTTGGCATGGAAGCCAAAAATATCCAAACCATACCTTTATAACAATTACAGCTGATGACTCTACTCTTATATGCACACACAGGTCAGCAAATGCGTCGATATGTGTCGTGCGCTGGATCTTGTTGCAATTGCATATTCCGCGATGGTGGTTTCTATGGCAACCCTTTTTACATGGAAACTTGGATTTTACTACCGTAGTGGTTTTAGTTACTAGTTGGTTCCTGAGGTGTGTGGTTTTAAATGATTTATGATGCAACCGAGGGCGTACATGTAATGAAAGACGTGTTGGCAAAATTTCGTCGCGTGGCCTGGTACAACTATTTTTTTGGGTGGAGGGTAATTCTACAAGTATTTAGGAGAAGAACATTTATTTGTGAAACATAGTATCAATTTTGTGGATAGTGAGGCTGGCTGTCATATAAATACGATAGACATTACATGGCAGCATGTTAAAGCTACGTTGCCAACTCGTAATCGGAAATGCGATTTGGAGTTTTATTTGGTGGTTTATACATTTTTCCATTGCTGTTCTGAAACATGAGAAGGTGCTTTAACAAATTTGTGGTGAAATTGTTCTGGTGATGTTTGAAATTGGTACTTCTGCTGTTTGAAGAAGCATTCATTCATGGTAAGTGCATTTTGTTTTATTCTTGTTCTTATTTTGTAGTCATTTTTTTAGTATGAATTTCTGTTGTTGTTATTGTTTTTTTGAATGTTTGAATTTTATTTTAGTTTATTTTGTTGACTAGTGCACAATACCTAGATTGTGCAATTTGTAGATTTCTTTTAAAGCAGAATGCTGTGTACACGGTATTCTTGAAATTTATTGTTAATTTATTAAAGCGAGGTTTGCGTAATTCATAGATTCCTTTGGATGCCTAGATTGTGCAATTTGTAGATTTTTTTTTTGTTGAAACAGAAAGCTGTGCACATGGTATTTTTTGAAATTTATTGTTGTTAATTTATTTAAGCTAGTTGTGCATAGTTTGTAGATACCTTCGCTGCATAGATTGTGCAATTCTGTGATTTCTTTTTAAGTTAAAACATATCGCTGTGTACATGGATTCTTGTCAAATATTTTCGGTTAGAAACTAAGTTTTTGCTATCTAAACGTGTTTCCCCCCGCCAGATTTTTAGCTTAAATTGTGTGTTCATTCAAAACATGGTTTTTGCATGTGTGAAAATCGTGTTTTTGTAGACATTTTAGGCTTAAATGTAGACAAAAAATTTCAGTAGTAATATGGCAGCGTGGGGCGAGAAATTTGTCACCAACCGAGGGCGTATATGAGAGTAGTTCCCAGTTGATATTTAAGACAATAATTTAATTTTTTAATTTGACATTTAATGGGTTCAATATTTTAACCTTGTAACTAAAATAAAATTATCTTGCCAGGCATTGATAAACTTTTAGAAAGTACAATTTTTCTTTTCAATTATTCAAATGATATAAAATGGAATTTAAAATTTATTTTCCAACTCACCATTCAAGACCCAGTCTCTTTCAGGTTGTGATTTGTCACCATGAATACACATAGCTGGCCATCTACAAAAAATTATATACTACTTATTTTACAATTTTCTACATCTGTTCACTAAACAAAATGATATATTACTCATTTTTCTTTCTAAATTTGTCATTCAACCAAAAATAACAGAAGTTAAGCAACATACCCATCTCTGCGCATACGTCTAGTTAAATCATCTACTTTCCGTTTTGTTTCAGCAAATATAATGGTCTGAAAGAGATTTCCAAAATTGAATTCAGAAACCATGAAAAAAATTTTTTTACATACTAAATGTTTTTATCTGAATCTTTATGATTAAATTTTTTGTGTATATGCAAAACTTGATAAAATGATGAAAACTTTTATAAGCATGTTATGCAGTTTTTCAAACAAGCAGAAAATTAACCATGCAATATTAAAAATATAAAAACTCACTTTATTATCTTTCTGCCCCATTATTTCTTCAAGAAGTTTAAAAAGCCTATAGAAAAGGGGGAAAATGAAATTAATGACTGACAAAAAATTGCATACATAATCTAAGATCATACACAAGATCCCATACTTGTTTTCCTTCTCATGTTCTTCACAGACATCTACAATTTGTGTGATGTTATGATTTGCACACAAGCTCAAAGCTCCTATATTGATTTGAACATAATCTTTCAAGAAATCTTCAGCAAGAGCTCGCACTTCCTTTGGCCAAGTTGCACTCCACATCAATGTTTGACGATCAGGCTACAGTTTATTTTAGAAGAAAATTTTACAAGAATATGTATTACTTTCTCATCTTTAATTATGTGCAATAATGTCAACATTAATTGTACGCAATGAAATTTAAAATACTGAAAGGAAATTAATTACTCTGATCTGTTCTAAGATTTTTCTTATTTGAGGTTCAAAACCCATATCTAACATGCGATCAGCTTCATCCAATACAAGATATGTACAGCGACGAAGATTTGTTACTCCAGCTTCTAAGAAATCTATTAAACGTCCAGGAGTAGCAACACAGATTTCAGCACCTTAAAAATGAAAAATTGCATGTAAGTGCATATTTCTTACAATTTAGTAATTTCTATCTAACTTAGTAAAAATTAATACAAACATTAAATTTCATAAAAAATTTTCAAAAATAAATCTATTACAGTATGTTCATGCTTAATTAAAAATAAATTCAGTAATATGCAGTATAAAAAGTTTTGATACATATTCCAGAAAGTGAATACATTCCTTTTCAAATCAATTAAACTTAGTGTCTACAAACTCAGTTTTTCTTTAGAACCTTCAAAAACTTCTTTTTAAAAATAAGGTATCTTTTCATTAAACACACTTGGTTAACATCCCTTAAGAAAACAAATTTGCAATTCAGATACAAGTATACCTAACTCACTGGGTGATTTTTGAACTTATTTAAATGAAGCATTTTGGAGGACTACATTTTCAACATCATAATATCTTTGCAAAAAATGAACTTGTGACATATCTTTCGAAGAGATTTTATTTAGAAAGTGAAACAAAAATAAAAGAACTAAGAAGCAAACTATTTTTATTACATAAATACCACCACAGAAACAAAAAAGCAATGACGAACAGTTTTTTGATTTTTAATTATTTTCCAAATGGATCGGAGAGGGATGACCATTTCTGTAGCACTGAAAGTGGTACACGAATTTTCTTTCAGATAGTGATCCTGATACGGGTCCCGGGTACATGTGCAAAACATGCAATATTGGGTTGTGCGTTTTCAAAGATGGTGTCACTTTCTTCGAAAAGTACCACCATGAAAAAAAATAGACTAAAGTGTAAATATGAAATGTAAATATAGTATATCTAAGTTACTTTTTTTCCTCATTCATACGCATGTAATCATCATATAACCAAAAAAGAGCTTTTTAGGGGGTATAGAGTAGCAGGTCTCCCCGTGGCACACCCTGGGGTAATGCTAAATCTGCTACAGTATTCAGAATCTAGTGTTTTTTAATTGTAGGCAAAATCGCTTGTTCTTTTACGTGCTTGCCAGCAATGCTCATTTCAGCACTCTTTTTGAAGTTAAATTCAATCAGTGTGCCCGCTTCGGGCATACCCACAGAATTAACCACTTGCCTGATTATCCCCAGTTATCTTGGGTTCGTATATATATTGCAATTTATTATCCCGAGGTGAGGCAGAATTTGTTAGTATGATTTCTTTTATCACGGTTTTACTTGGTCTGGAGGAAATGAAAGGAAATATTTAGCTTTGATTGGCAGTTTGCCAAATTTTGTTGGTTGCGCGGTTCGTTTGGAGGGACTGGTTGCGTGTTTCCCTATTGTATAGTATACATTGGCTTGTGGATTAGTAATGTATAAAGAAGGATGCATGCGTTGGAAAAAAATAAAATATTGGCGATGATGGAAGATAGCGAAAGTGATGATTTTTCAGATAGTGATTATGAAAAGGTTGGGGGAAAAAAAAAAAAAATCAAATCCAACGAGACAGTGTACTCTGTGCTCCCGTGAAAGAGATTCCAGCAGTAAGCCAGTAAGAAAAGAGACCAGATAAACTATCATACAAAGATTAATATTTAACTTTTTTTCGTTTGCCCGAGATAACTCGGGATAAGTAAACGAATATTAAAAATAAATGCTTTTACACCTTTAAATAATTCAACTTAAAACCTACATATTTTGGTTTGTTTCGTTTTGTTGTACTTAATAATAAAATAAACAATGTGATGATTTTTTGCAATTTTTTCAAAAAAATTTGTAAGGGAAACTGTTAAAACAGTAACTGCTATCTTCACAAAATTTTACTTGTGTACTCCTCTAGGTCTAATTAGACTACCTACCTTTCTTTAATCAAAATTCCAACTTTAAAAGGTAGCATGCCAGAAAGGGTTAAAGAATTAGCAGGAAATTCCAGGTTAGCTAAACAACATGATAAAAGAATTTATTTTGAAACTAAAAGGAAAAGGAGAATAAATAAATAATAATAATAGTGATAAAGCTTTCTGGGCAGAGAGCAAAACTTGTTTAACACTGAATGGCATCAACAATTTAAATCGAAAAGAATGTGGAGTATCTATAACAAAATCTTTGTGAGAAACAGCAACAATGAAGAACTGAAATATTTTGTCATGACTATATGTAAATTTTAAATTATGCTGTAAGCATATGTTATTTGAAATTCAAACGATGTAGTACAGCACTCGAGTACATTTGAAAGGAAATATTACATTCGAAGATGCAAAAATAATGGAGACTTTATTCCTACAATACATCCTGAACTAGAGAAAACTCAAATTTAAATATCATAAAAAGAAATTATTCAGTTCCTTTTTATTCTCTGATATTCCAATAACTTACTTGATTTTTTTTTTTTTTTAAAGGAAAGAGGGCAGTCTTTCTCTTCAATTTAAAATTCTATTTAATATATACACAAAATACTCAGTGTAGCATAGCAAAAATATTAATAATTAATGCAATTCCACAGTACTAGACGTAAATGTAACATTTAAATCAGTTACATAAAAATTTTACTTGTAATGAATGCAATTAGTAACTAAGATGTGTTCACTCCCTGCTTTATTTCATTGAAAAATACATTTTATTAGAAAAATATAAGGGCCCGCCAGTGGCCGAATGGTAAAAGTCACTGAGGACTGGGATGTTTGCATGACGGTCGCTGCCAAGTGTTAATGATGCAGACTACATTTTGAACTAAGCTCTAGCTCAAATGTAATTTCTTTTCCAATTTCTACCTTCAGCCCCTTCGCGAAGTATGTTATATACGCATCAGTCGCGAATGTAGTTAGCACCTGGGTAATGCACTGGTGCATCTCCACTTGCATTTATGTTCCAGACGGGTGTTGCATATATGCATTTTCAAGCCTACACATTCTTTTAGATTTTTTTAAATCACTAGGTGTCGCTCTGCTTCCCCTGCAGTTAGTTTATTTGAATATATACATTGTTGACCTTGTGTCCCTGAAGTATTTTCTGATTGAAGATTCCTTTTGATGTAGGAGCAGATAATATAAAATAAATAAAAACCAGATGACACACAGTTGGCTTCTCATAATAAAAACATTGAATAGTTTCCATTGCTTCAATTTCCCCCCCCCTTTCCTTTTCTGTGGGAAGATTGGGAGTAGTACAGCTGTGGTTTTAGGAACTCATGTTTGTATTCAGTTTGTATCTTTAGATAGCAGATGTTAAGTTTTGGGTAACAGAGTTAAACTAATAGTGCGATGTCTAAGAGAAAGAAGTTTTTAATGGAAGTGTATATTTGAATCGTAAAGCTCTCAATTGACTATTTCAACACCAAAAACTCTAGATTTAAGTAAGAAAGCAATTTTGTTAACGAAATTTTCTCAGAGACTGATTTGGAAGTTCGTCTTGCTTGCACCTCACAATCCAGCAGAACAGTGGCTACTGTCATGAACTCGATCTGTTAAGTATTTGAAGCCTTATGAATTTACAGGAATTGCAGAAGTAAACGTAATTCAAAGTCATGGAGATAAAACTGATTTTCTCACCATTACCTTTGATAATGTAACGAACATAATAGTTGAAGAAGCTAATAATTTCTATGAGCAAAAGATGAGTGAAAAATCCATCTTCATCCAAAATCAACATATTCTTCTAGATGTGCTTAAAATGAGGGGATTCCTATGACTAACTATTCTGCTGGGATGGGATAATTAAAAATTTTGACCTGAAAATGTGTTTCATAACTAATGAAACGATAGAAACTAGATTATCACACACTGTTTCCTTTCTGAATCGTTTTTTTTATGCTATATTTTTTCATATACTTTATTATTTCTTACCTATATTTAGATATACATTTAAGCAAGCTTTTTTACATTTCATCGAGTCAAACATTTTATTTTGCATTTAGATTTTAATCTATTGATATTCTGTATTTATGATTATATTACTGTTGAATACTATTACAGAAAAAAAATCAAAAGAATTGATTAAAAAAATATTTTTAATGAATTTTTTATTAAAGTTAGGCTTAGCCACGTAAAACACCCAGTCTTGCGAGATCGTACTACAGCAACAAAACACCGTATCTTAAGGTGAATTGTGCTAAGCAGCAAGCCACCTCGTAAGAGGATTAACTGCTGATGCATATGTGTTACACCCATCCTGAAGGGATTAAAAAGACGTTGTAATTAAGAAATTGCTAAAACTACCTGTCAACTACTTAAAATTCTTACCTCGTTCTAAATCTCTTATCTGAGGACCCTTGGGTGCTCCTCCAAATACACAAGTATTTCTAACTCGAGATGTGTGACCGAAGTCATTGGCCACTTGCTGGATTTGTTGAGCTAACTCTCGAGTAGGAGCTAATACAAGGACCTATAAAGCAACAACATATTTAATTAAAAAATTTCAGAAAATGACCAAAAGGAATACAAAGGGTTAATCAAAGCAAATTAACTTACAATAGGGCCATCTCCTCTTTCCAATGGTGGCTGGTGATTAATGTGAACAATGGCAGGCAATATGTACTGAAAAATTGACATATTTGAAAAAGCAATCCACAGAAGCATAAAATTATAAATTACATAACAGCAGCTTTAAAATATATAAATACTCATTTAAAAAAGTAAATAAAACTCGAAATTTAACCTTCCAACACGAACGCTTGGCAATTTTACATGAGCATGCGCGCATCAGTTTTTTTTTTTTTTTTGGACATCCATTATTTTGCCGTTTCGGGCACGAAAAACAACAGAAATGAGTGAATATTAATAATACATTTGTTAAGAAATAAAATATTAATCTTATTATAGCAAAATACAAATGATATTTTATTGCATTCAAAAATGAGTAAAAGTTCTTATGTTAGTGAGAGGGAAATGCAATGCAAAACTGAATTAGTCATAAATTTTGGGCACGAAAAATGACAGAAATGAGTGAATATTAATAATACATTTGTTAAGAAATAAAATACAGTCAAAAAAGTCGTTAATCTGGACACCCATAATCCGGACCTCAAAGCTACAAACTTTCTACGCATGCGTCAACGCATAGTGCTTTCATGCATGCACGTTTTATGTAGAACGGAGGGTATCAGCTAAGCTAAAATTATCTAATTATCTATTTCAGTTAATGTTGCAGACTGCGTTGTTCCTTAATCTTTGAATTGGACCCGACTTGTTATTTTTTGCAGACTGTTAGAGCAATTTTATAAAAGTAAGCTTGAACTTTCGACTATGTCAAATAGAATTTCCGATGCTGGAGCTGCCTAAGGATCTACAAAGTGAAAGTATGCTTCGATGTCCATCGAACAAAAAGTGGAATTGCTGCAAACAATGGATAAAGGCATATCCTTTGTTTCTCTAACCATTCCAAAATCTGTTTAACAAGCGGGGACGTCGCGGCGTGCAATGAACTGGAAATTGATCTGTCAGCACTATCCTTATCTTCAGAGCAGATGTTTTTATTTTATTCAGCTTATAATTCCTTACTAAATGTAGTATTTCATCTCGATGTATTCCGTCTTTCACGATTTAAATCAAATTCCTCGTTATTATAAACATCACGAGTACATATCAAATAGTTTTCTGGTTGCAATTTTCTAATTTTGACTATGCGTAATGTATGCTTTACGCATGCGCACGTTGAAAGAAATGTTTAATAAAGTAAACAAATAAATATTAAGCTTTTTTTTTTTTTTTTTTTGTAAATTTTGATACCCTTTAGATCATAATTGCTCTTTATTTCATAAATTACGGTTTCATATTTTTAATTTTATAATTTCTGCATGCCAGCTTACCAGATTTAAACTGATGATCTATAATCCGGAATCACCGAAGTCCGGACGTGTCCAGATTAAAGATTTTTGACTGTTTTAATCTTATTATTGCAAAATACAAATGATATTGCATTCAAATATAAGTAAAAGTTCTTATGTTAGTGAGATGAAAATGCAATGCAAAACTGAATTTGTCGTAAATTTTGCACTTACGCACGTCCTGGAAGGTTAAAGGATGGCAATTTTTTTCCAATACATAAAATGAAAACAAAACATATTCTTACTCACTGATAAAAAAAACTGACTAAAGAAATTTTCTAAATAGATCTGACAAATTCAAGATTGGAACAGAAGTAAACAAGAATAATATGCTTAAAAAATAAAATTTAAATAAATAAATTCTTCAGGTTTACTGTGGTGATTCAGATTTTTTTTTTTTTTTTTAAATTAGGAGCACATAATAGTTTGAAAAGCACTATACTTTGATATTTTATAAACTCAAATTTGAAGAACACGTAATAAAATATATAAAAAACTGAAAGTATAATTCAAACACATGAATTCATTTATATAAATCTGAATTTAATGACCTTGTAAACACCGAATGCACAAAAATACTAGCCATTTTATTTAATTTCAATGCATAGGTTCCAAGCCATAAAAATTAGTTTATTATAAGTACAAAATCTATAATAATGGTAAATATTGCAAGTCAATAAACAGGAATTATTACATACTGCAAGTGTTTTTCCAGAGCCAGTCTGGGCTATACCAACTAAATCTCTTCCACTGAGAGCAATAGGCCAACTCTGAGCTTGAATTGCTGTTGGTTGTTGATACTGCTGTTGCCGAACAGCTTCCATCACATAATCTAAATACATTTCACAATAAGTATATCAAATTTCACTACACACACATTAATGAAAAAGAAATCTGAAAGGGTTCAGATTTTAATGATAGCCTAAAATGGCTCTTATTAAAGTTTAATATGGTTTCACAATAGATCCCAGGTGGAACAATGAAACATTTCATAGAATATTAGATGAATATACACTTACACTAACATGGGAACGTCATATATCTCTTGTACGTTAAAAAGTGAAAAAATTTGCAATTCTAAAAAATTTTTTAATTTTTTTTTAATTAGATACATCATGAATTAAATGCATTTTAATTTAAATCCTAAATCAGACTAAAAAGTAAAAAATATTAAGATATGAATCAATCACTTTTAAATAATTCAGTTTTTTACTTGTTAATGTGTTCTAAGATTTAATAATTATTATAAAAAACTTCAACATTATTTGCCTAAAATTTTATTTTAAAATGTGTGCTTGGGTAATTTGCCAGCAATGTAAGAAACTAGTAAAATTTCTGCCAGAATACAGAATTTTGTTGCAAAATCTCTAAAGAGAAAAACGAGGAGATGTGCTTAGTAGAACAAAGGTTGTTTGAATAATGCCTGCCAAGAGCCTGGAGACATTAATCCTGTTCAGAAGTTAGATGATGATAATAATACCAATTCATTTGATGTACAAGCAGTTGTGCCTGAAGTGTAAGAAATGTCATCAGAAGAAAGCGAGAAGGACAATATTTTTCGTTCACTAAGAAACAAAACATACCTTGGACACTACAACATCCAAATTGACTGGTTTTACAAAAGCCATGAGCAAAGTTGAGCACGAAGTTACCAGGCATTTAGGCTTCTATCTTTATCAATGAAATACACACGTAAGGTTCTCCAAAAAAAATCTGACATTTTTTCCAGTTACACTTGAGTAACTAATGTAATATTGTTATGCTTTTTGTGATGAACATGGATAATAAACTGTAGTAGATATTTACATATATATTGTGAATGGTTAATGTGAAGAAACATGTTTTCAAAATATAAAGCTGGCATCCCCAGCTAAACAAGAATTTTTTTCAACACTTTTTTGGACTCTTGATGTTTGTATTAATGAGGGTTTGCTGTAATTGTATTTTAAAACTATATTTAATAGTTTTAAAAGTTAATTTTAAAAGTATACTGATAGCAACAAATGGGAAAAAAATTACTTTAGAAGGGAAGAATAAGGCAGTCCACAGAACATTCGAATTTATAAAGCTATTCTCCAACTAGAAAAAAGTCTGCAGAATACTGCTCTACGACATATACAACAAAAAGGAAAAATGAGCCATTAACCCTTTCAGGTCTGGCATTCCATATGCATTTCTTCACAAACGTCTCTCACAGGAGTTTCACTCATGCATCAATGGAGAACTAATGCAGATAATGCATATATGCATTTTACGCTAAAACAAGTTTTAAAGACCAGAACCAATGCAACGGACAGATAGCACATATGCATTTTAAGCTAAAGCATGTTTTAAAAACCACTAGATGGCTTCCTGTGTCCATTACTTTTGAACTGAATGCAGTTTCAGGAACCTGACCTTCAGTTGAATCATATTCTGTGTAACACTGCTGTCAGTTGTTGCAGGGCAGGAGCAAAGCAAAATGCAAATAAAGCTCTGCTCTTTAACTTGCCAGGTAACAAATATTCGTGTCTCCTATATCTCTTCAGATGCTTTTTTTGCTACTATGTAGGATCTTTCAGGGTCACTATGTGGAGTTGCATTAAGCTTTGCATTGCTTTTATTCCTTATATTTGAGTACTTCCCTTTTTATTTTGGAAAGCCTTGACATCAGTTTATTATGTCAAGAAAGTATTATTTATAAGAGGAAAGAAATATTCGCATGGTAAATGAAACGATTAATGACATGAACTAGAGTGATGATTCATTTTCTAAAAAGTTAGAGAGCGATATTTCTAGTGATTCTCGTATGGACATTTTATCACAGACTGAACTCACCAAATGTCAGCCTTCTACTTCCCGTGAAAGATTATGTTACTTCTTGAAAATAGGCTTCCTTTTTTTAAAATTAATTTTGGAGTTTATTAATGAATTTTGTCAATAAAAACTTGGGAATCATTTGAAGAGCTTCCAAAAATTACTTCTCAATGTAAGCACTTTGTTTTACATATTTTCATGTACAGGAAAAAGATTAAATGCTCGTTTTAACATACAAGGCGAGATTGAAAAGGTGACTGATGTCATGACAACTGTATTATATATTTATATAAAAATGCATCACTATCCTTCAAATTAGTTCCTGCCACCTACAATACACTTCTGACAACATTCATACAAGTTCTGGAAGCTTTTGAAAAAGTCCTCCTGTGAGACTGTGTTAAGTTCCTTGGTAACAGCAGCTTGAATGTCTCGAGATGCTCGAAAATCGGCGTCCTTTAAGTGCCAATTTAAGTCGTGGAAAGAGGAAAATCACATCATTTTCGAAAGGAGGGGCGAGTCAGCTTACTATTCGGTCTCACCTTGAACTTCAGACTTTTTCCTCACTTTCGAAAATGTCTCATTTTTTAAAGGAGGGGTGAGTCACGTTACTTTTTGGTCTCACCTTGAACTTCAGACTTTTTCCTCTTTCCACGACTGAAATTGGCACTAAAGGGATATCGATTTTCCAGCATCTCAGAACATTCAAGCTGCTGTTACCAAGGAACTTGACACAGGTTCAAAGGAGGACTTGTATGAACGTTATCAGAAGTGTACTGTAGATGGCAGGAACTACTTTGAAGGACAGTGATGTATTTATCTGTAAATATGTTATACAGTTATTATTATGACATTAGTCACTTTACTTTTCGGTCTCACCTTGTATACGATAACTTAAGTAATAATCCAAAATAGTACCAAAAATTATGACATAAACCTTTTTGTGATTTTTTCCCTACAGTTAGATTTAGTAGTGCAAAACCTCTGTTCTGTGGGATGATTCCTTTTGATCAAGATGCAATGTCTTAAATAATGGCACGCTGTCTCAAAAAGGTTAACAAAAGTAATGAATTATGCCCTAATTGAGCTAAATGCTGCAGTTATTTAATGGTAAAGGTTAACAAAAGTAATGAATTATGCCCTAATTGAGCTAAATGCTGCAGTTATTTAATGGTAAAGTACACTGAAAAGAAACTAAGCACACTGCAAATAATGGTTAATTAATTTACCAGTAATTACAATCTGTGCTTACAATACAAATGCATTTCCATGATACATCTCATACATTGTATAGAACACTGCAGTGATAATTTAACTGGTTGTTTGATGTAACTCATTCTAGATACGGCACCTTTTTGTTTTTATGAATAAGTATGTAAATAAACTGTTAATGCAATTTATCCCCTTGCATTTTGAAATATATATATATTAAAATATGGAACAACACAGCACATAGTGGATTACTTTCAAGTTATTGGATAGTACCATCAAAAAATGACAATATGCTCAGCTAGCTGAATACAGTTAATAAATCTTGGAACAAATAGTTGCAGGAAGCTTGTACTCTGCATTCTAAACAAAGCTACCGGTAAAAATGGAGAGCCTAACACAACACTAAAAATCAACAAAGTCTTTTTATGAAGCATTAAAATGAGGTAAGTCAAATATTAATAGCTTATTAAATAAACAGTCATCACTTTCTTCAAAATTCATCAGCAATGATTGGCGCAACTTTGGCAGAATCTCCACCAACTTTCTTTCAGACTTCAATAGTAACCAGCTTCTTTCACAATTGATGGAGTAATATGCTAAGTATCAAACTTTCTAACATTATTCTTCATAAATATAAATTCTAAAAATCTGATGATATTGTATATGAATTTACTCAATCATTAAAATGAAGAATGATTGCATATGAATTCACTCAATCATTAATTCTTAAATCCTGAACATAGAGAAATGAGGTAGAGTATCCCAGATAGAAAGTTCCTTATTCTTCTTTCTTTTGCAGATCGGCATTATAATTTATATTAACTCAAAATATTCTCTTAAATGTCCTTCTGGACATTTTTTATATCTCTAATTACAGCGTGGATTTTATATTCCATTTTCCATCTGTTTATCATTTTCCAATAAACTTCAATTTAAAACATCATGCACAGCACACACCTGCATGTAAACTAGATTAAAAACCTTTATTAGGAGGTAACTATAAAAATAACTAAAAATTCATTAGAGGAACACCTAAAGAAAAATCCAACAGAATTCTGATAACCCATGGCTACTTAACTCTGTGAGTGGCATGGCTTTCTGAATCTCGTGAAGATCCTTATTTAAACAACATTTATTAGCTAAACTTTGCATAATTATTAGTCTGTTTTCATAAACTTCCATTTATTAATAAGATGATATTTACATCTTTAAAAAAAGAGAAGCAAAATATTTTAAATTTTAAACGGTACTATTCAGTTTTTGGGACCGTAAAAGAATTGCAGCGAAAATGTGTGCGCAAAAGCACCAAATCTACCAAACACACTCATTTAACAGCGCGCCAAATCTAGCGTATGCGCTGATTTCAGATTGCGTAAGTAATCATAATAGGAAGCTGGCTATATAAATTTAATTCATATTATAGAGTAGAAAGGAATGCTCCTCATCTACTCCTTTCCACATGCACATCTCTAAAGGATCTATCAATTGCTCATGGCAAATACACCAAGTTTCATCAAAGCATTGAAGCATACTTAGGGATTATCTGATACTGCTGAAACAACTACTAAAGTATGCCTCGAGCATAATTTTCAGTCATATATAATTAATTGCCTCTGGATGCTATAACACTCTTGACATTTGTTAATCAGTTACTACATTGCTTTGTAGTAACTCTTAGGATTGGCATATCCCAAAAAAAGAAGTCATTCTTCACATACTTTTATCATTACATTTTCTAAAATGGTTTTGAAAATTGTGAAACAATCTGAAATATACGCATATACGAGTTAGTAAATATAATACAAGCAAGTTTAACAAACAAGACGAGTGGGTTATTTTTTTCCCATCCAAATTCCTAAAAATTCTTAAATGAAACTGTAATTTTATAATTTCAATCTTTCCATATAAGGGCAATCACTGCCACTGCATATCAGGACACTCTCATGAAAGATCAGTGTTAGATCACAAAAGGTTGATGATATGGTGAATAGATAGTCAATTCTTCAAATGTTTGAATTATGACTGCCTTTAATAAATGCTGATGAATGATAAAATATATCAAATAACATATTCTAATCCAGATGCTCCTAACAGCTTTCACAGAACATTTCCAATCCAGCTTCACATCTTCTCCTGTCTTGACATACACATCAATGAAAATGGAACTACCCAACTGGAATTTTCCGACATATTCACAAACATAAAGGGATCTACACAATATACAACAGTGATATTTTGTGCCACAGCAAACGATGAATCCAGACAGATTTTGTAAAATGCTGCCTCATATGTGTTCTTCAGATGCTACCATATTGAGACACATAAGTATTGCTGACACACAACTTACAGAAAAGTTTATCACTTGGTAGGTAGACAAAAATTTAACTCATCAATTTAGCAATAATTACTGTGACTCAGATATCTTGCGTAATTTATAACTCATGATTTTCATGCAAATTTAAAGACATTACTTTATGGGATAGACCAGTGGTCTTCAAACCGAGTCAAAATAAAAATTAGGTAGCGTTTCGTTATCAGGGCCAAACGCAGATATATATATATATATATATGTATGTATGCATGCATGTGTGGATGAAAGTGTTCATGTACATACATATGTACCTGTGTGTGTACATATACACGCACATATATATATTATGTGAATGTACATACTTCTAAATCTGATCCTGATAACACAGCAGTACCCAAAGTAATAAACCACTCAGACTAGATGACTACTGTTCATCAACTTAAAAATATAAAGATACATTTAGTGATTGCTAAAATGGAAGCATATACGAGTTAGTAAATATAATGCAAGGGAAATGATACTTGGGTGTGTGTGTGATTATGGCAAAGCCTCGAGGGCTATCTGCCTAAGGGGAGGGATGCCTTCATGGAGGACTTTCTAAGGGAAACTGGCTCGTATACACGTTACACATGGGGAAAACCACAAAAACGCCCATGCAGCCAGCACGTTCGCGGGATTCGAACTTCGGACCGAACTACCAGTGTTCAGCTTCTTTACCGCTCGGCCGCTGGTGGGCTGAAATGATCCTTGGAATACAAGTTATCCCAATTAATGAGTGAACTACACTAATTTTTAAATTTTCTTTTATAAAAATATAATACTTTTTAAATAATCTTTATACAAAATACCTATAAACAAACTGATTGATTTAAAAAATTATTTTAAGATACATTATTCTAAGGGCGGACTGGATGCTTCGAAAAAACATAGTTCTAAGGATCGCATAAGCTAAGTTTGAAGACCATTGTGACAAACACTTAATTCCGGCGAATAATAACATGAATTAATAGACATTTTTACAAAGAAATATTTCAATTAATAACATGAATCAACATGCATTAATACAGCAGAACTATCTACAAACCTGGAAAACAGCCTTCATCAAAATTGGCAACTGGTTTTGGAATATTCGGTCCACGAATAGTTATTTCAAAATGCTGGCGATAACTATCTGCTTCTTGCTAAAGTGAATGAAATGAAAATATTATGTTATTTATAATACAGCATTTTCCAATAAACTTCAATTTAAAACATCATGCACAGCACACACCTGCATGTAAACTACACTCACGTTTGTGAAAATTGCAACACCATGAAGGACTTACGCAAGTGAGCTGAAATTTTCAGGAAATGCAAAGTAGCGCATGATATGCAAATGATTAGAACTGCAAATCCGTAGCGCATGCGTATGCTGAGCAGCGCCCTCTGAACGGCTGATGGATCCGAATAAATAGACGGCTGTAGTGAGGCGTGTATGGTTATCGGTGGTTATCTGCTAGTGGTAAACGTTAACTCAACCTGTACTTACGCCTCGTCGACGAAAGAGAGCGAGATTTGAACAACTTACAGAGTTTGAACGAGGGAGAATCATCGGCCTTCGTGAAGCTGGATTGTCGTATCGTGCAGTAGCCTCTCGTGTGCAGCGTAACAGCAGCACAGTGATGCGCGTTTGGAAGCAGTAGACGGACGAGTGTCGGACAACTCGGAAATCCGGGAGTGGACCCCGAAATGTGACGTCAGCTCGCGATGATAGACACCTGGTCCGCATGGCGCGGACGGACCGTACAGCTTCCTCTAGACAATTGGCAGCACTGTGGTCAATAGCTACAGGTGTTTCATTGTGTGCTTCATCAATTCGTAGACGTCTGCTGCAGTGTGGACTGCGTGCACGGACTCCTTTATACAGGATCCCCCTAACGCACGACCATCGCCGCCTGCGGCTACAATGGGCCAATCAGCATAGAGACTGGCGTGCTGATTGGCAGCATGTCGTGTTTTTTGACAAATCCCGCTTTAATTTGTGGTACCATGATGGCCGCACTCGTGTCAGACGCTATGCCGGTGAACGCCACCTTCCGGAGTGCATTATTGAACGCCACAGTGGACGAACACCCGGAGTTATGGTCTGGGGCGCCATAGCATATCATAGACGATCTCAATTGCTACGAATTGTGGGCAATCTGAACAGCAACCGGTATATCCATGAAGTTCTACAGCCCGAAGCTGTTCCCTTCCTTCAAAGCTTGCCAGGCGCTGTATTTCAACAGGACAATGCCCGCCCTCATACTGCTCGGATTGTTAAATCCTTCTTTGCAGCGCAGCAGGTACAGCTTCTTCCTTGGCCTGCGTGTTCCCCGGATATGTCGCCAATTGAACATGTGTGGGATGTCATTGGTCGGCGTCTTGCTCGTGATCCTCGTCCTGTTGCGTCTGCAGATGAATTTTGGGTATGCGTACAAACGATATGGAATGCTCTTCCTCAGTCAGACATTCAAACTTTGTTTGACTCCATGCCACGTCGTGTAGCAGCACTTATTGCAACGCGTGGTGGCCACACAAAATACTGATTCTGATCTCTTGTTCTTGTTTGTTTGCTTTGAACATTTAATCATTTATTTGTACCACTACCACTCAACTGTGTATTAAATTGCATTCAATTATGACGATTCCTTCTTGGTGTTGCAATTTTCACAAACGTGAGTGTAGATTAAAAACCTTTATTAGGAGGTAACTATAAAAATAACTAAAAATTCATTAGAGGAACACCCAAAGAAAAATCCAACAGAATTCTGATAACCCATGGCTACTTAACTCTGTGAGTGGCATGGCTTTCTGAATCTCGTGAAGATCCTTATTTAAACAACATTTATTAGCTAAACTTTGCATAATTATTAGTCTGTTTTCATAAACTTCCATTTATTAATAAGATGATATTTACATCTTTAAAAAAAGAGAAGCAAAATATTTTAAATTTTAAACTGTACTATTCAGTTTTTGGGACCGTAAAAAAATTGGAGCGAAAATGTGTGCGCAAAAGCGCCAAATCTACCAAACGCACTCATTTGACAGCGCGCCAAATCTAGCGTATGCGCTGATTTCAGATTGCGTAAGTTTATATAGTTCTATATTTCTTAAGCCGCCATTGAAATACTAGTTTAATTTTTAAATCATTTTTTGATTTAAAATTCTTTTTTGATATCCTATGGATTTAACAATTTGGGAATTGCTCATGACGAAAAGTGTGCAATAGAATTTTGGGTAAAGTGCAGAATCACCCACTGCTTGACGCGTTTTTAAGAATCGCACATACCCATGGACATATCCACCTATTTTTACTTTTTTAAACAAAATTCCCAGAATTGCACAAAAATGGCACTGTGCACACCCTTGACTTTATCTATGTACACATCGACCTATTTTCACTTAAAAAGTAAAATTTACAAAAATTCAATTGTTTTTGCCTTTGTAAAAAGCAGTAAACAAATAAGTGGGCGATTCTGTACTTTACCGAGAATGTTTTCAAAGAAAAGGCATCATTCATTATAGAAAATTACGTTTGAATAACCAATGAGACGAAACTATGCTTTAGCGATAACTCAGTAGCGAAATAGCAATGCAGGCATCCATTCAGTTATGTTTAGCAATTTTTATATAAATTATAATAATGATATAAAATAGTTATTTACTCTTATGCTTTCATTCAGTCATGTTTAGCCTTTTTATATAAATTATAATAATAAAAAAAGTAGGTTAAAATGCGGTTTAGCCCACTGCTTGGCGATTGTTTTTCAATGGGCAATAAACGTGCCAACATGGCTAACCCGATGTTTTGAAGCTGTGTTGTTATTCTGTTGCCACTAAATGCTATCACCCTGTGTTATATTTAAAGAAATTAAATATTGAAAAATCTGCATAAATGTTTCTCGCATTGTGATAAAACAACGGTACCTAGAGCCATCAACTTTTGAATAACATACGTTTCCAACCTAATATGGGCATTAGGAAGCCCAAACTTGGAATTTTTTTAATTATCTGATTGATATTTTGTAAAACTTGAACGAAATCTTTATTAGCAGACTCAAAGATTTCAAAGCGAGCAACTGCAACACAGTACGGCGGGGGAAAAAAAAAAAAAAAAAAACATTTTTACAAGCAGAGCGCAAAACTTTGTATCAGAAATTCTAAAGATATCATTTTAAAATTATTTTGCGATATTGCTGTTGAACTGAATTTTATGGTTTAAGAGTAAAGAACATTATATGATAAAGAAATGTAACGCACAAAAAGTTAAAAAAAAAGTCATTTGGGCGTAATGTAAAATCTAAAAGCTTTCATTATTTTTATTTTATTTTATTTATTTTTTTTACTTGTTAATTCTGTTGCGGTTTGAATGTTCTTTATGTGGTTTCTTTTTTTAATCGAGTGTTTTTCTTTTTTTCTGCATATATTACGGAAACAGCGTATAAACGTTTGTAAATTTATTCAAAGATGCGGGGGGATCCAAAAGGGTTTCCCCGATATAGATTCATATATAAAACCCCTCAAAAAGACTTTACATTTTTCTTGAAAAAGGGTAAGTGAAAAAATTTTTCTTGTATGGTTCGTTTTAAAGTTGGTTATTTTAATATTTTGTATTTCGTTTTGGCTCAATCCTAGAAGATTGGAAAAGCTAACGTTGTGCAATTCTCTGATGTTTTTTTTAAGTGAAAATAGATCGATGTGCACATGGGCAAAGCCAATGCGGTGCGCAATGCCGAGGTTGGTGTGATGCCGAGTTTGTGCAATTCTGGGATGTTTTTTTAAGTGAAAATAGATCGATGTGCACATGGGCAAAGCCAATGTGGTGCGCAATGCCGAGTTTGTGCAATTCTGGTATGTTTTTTTTAAGTGAAAATAGATCGATGTGCACATGGGCAAAGCCAATGTGGTGCGAGATGTTGAGTTTGTGCAATTCTGGGATGTTTTTTTAAGTGAAAATAGATCGATGTGCACATGGGCAAAGCCAATGTGGTGCGAGATGTTGAGTTTGTGCAATTCTGGGATGTTTTTTTAAGTGAAAATAGATCGATGTGCACATGGGAAAAGCCAATGTAGTGCACAATGCCGAGTTTGTGCAATTCTGGAAATTTTTTTAAGTGAAAATAGATTGATGTGCAAATGGGCAAAGCCAATGTGGTGTGCGATGCCGAGTTTGTGCAATTCTGGGATGTTTTTTTAAGTGAAAATAAATCGATGTGCACATGGGCAAAGCCAGTGTGGTGCGCAATGCCGAGTTTGTGCAATTCTGGGATATTTTTTTTAAGTGAAAATAGATCGATGTGTACATGGGAAAAGCCAATGTTTCAAATTGTGGCCAACAAATATTATCGCCCTGTATTATATTTAAAGGAATTAAAACGATTAAAAATCTTCATAAATATATGTACGTTTCCCTCATTTTGATAAAACAACGGTACCTAGAAACATCAAATTTAGAATAACGTCATCCTCCTGTGAATATGGGCATCTGGAAGCCCAAATTTGGAATTTGTTTTATTATCGTTTTCATATTTTGTAAATTTCAAAGCAAGCAATGACAATGCTCTACAGATAAAAACATTTTCATCTCCAGGGCGCGAGACTGTGTATCAGAAAATCTAAAGATATGCTTATTTTAAAATTATTTTGTGATATTGCTGTTGAACTGAATTTTACGGTTTAAGTGCGAAGAACATGATATTTAATTAATAAAGGTAACACGCAGTGTTAAAAAAATGCACCTTTGGGGCGTAATGTAAAATCTTAAATTTCAGATTTTATTTTGTTTTTTAATTTCATTATATTTGTTGTCTTTTTTTTAACTTCCTATCGTTGACAATATTACCTATCATAACTTTAGATATCGAAAAGCCATAGCTTTCACAGCGCTTTTTAATAACTAGATACATATAAATTACTTCGGAGAGAGCACAAATGTCCGAAGACAAATTGTCAATTAGCAGACCATAATTTATGCTTTCAAAACTATACTTGCAGTTAAAAAGAATTTCCAAGCAGACGATTTCTTTTAGAATTTTTACTTCGTAATTTGAGCAGTTAATTCATTTGCCGTTTGAATGTTCTTATGTGGTAGTTATCAATCGAGTGGTTTTTATCTGTGTGTTTTTCCATTTTTCTGCATAATATTTCGTTAAATATACAATCGCTATGGATTTATCTGTGATGCTGAGAGAGGTGAGTGAATGTACATGTAAATTTATTACTTTATTGGAAATGCAAGGGAAACGTGCCGTCATTGTCAAAAAGACTTTTTATTTTCCTGAAAAGGGTAAGTGAAATTTTCTTTTTAAAATTGCTTATTTTTAATATTTTCTTAAATTCTTAATTAATTAAATTCTTTCATTGTGAGAAATTAGATTTTTTAAATTTATTAATGTGTAGAATTCTAATACGAAAGTATAGAACGTGGTTTAGGAATTTAAGAAACATGTAAATGAAAGCTGTGTATGATGTTGATATTCAATAATAAATATTTTCCCTTTATTAATATAAAGCTTAAAAATTTTTAGAAAATAATGAAGATTATTTACTTACTAGTATGTAAGAGATAGTGTCGTTACGTAGCAATAAGGTAATTTTGTAAAGATGATAAAGTTAAAATGTTCCACAATATGAAATTAAAATTTTAAAAAATCTGTTTTTATTTGTATAAATACTAAAGCTTAAAAATATTCACCCTGTATGAGAGACTGCGACGTTGTTTACAGTTTTAATAACTGTTACAATTCACTTACCGTATTTAATAGTTTGAAATACAAAAAATTTACTATACTTATTTCTACGTCTGTAGAGAATACATTGTAACGTCACAATCTTAGTCCCACCCATTTATGAACGTCACATAGCTCTGCCTTCGCAACTTTGTTTATACAACGTTTACTGGCGATTTTTAAAAAATCGCCGCTACTGAAAATCACCAAGCAGTGGGCTAAAGCACATTTTCACCAAAAAGTATTATATGAAATTAACCTTTCATCTAAATTAAAACATTAATCTTAAATATTTATTTACTATTATACTTCCTTTCTTGCATTAGAGTTGCCGCAATTATTTTTGACAGCACTGGCATCAACAATAGTTTGGCGATTTTTTACGCCCTTAAAACTGAATAGTACCTTTTAAGCTAATATACACCAAATGGCCAAAAAATTTCAAGCGGTCATGCACTCAGGGGGTAAATTTACAAATGCCTGTAATCTGTACATGAAAGGTACAGTCAGTCTCATTAAGATAATCAAATAACTAATTATTACAAAGGTGACAAGATGTTACAAATACGGAATACTAAAACAGAAATCCAATTAAGATATACAGTATAATTATTAGAAAGCTGACAAGATGTTACAAATATGAAATACTACAACAGAAATCCAATTAAAATATACAGTAAAATTATTCTTACTTAACCAGATTTATAAAATAATGATAGGTACTTACAGTAGAACGCCTTTGAACATTAGGATGCTCCCGATAAAAATTCTTTTGAAATGGCAAAAGTTTAGACATATCCCATCGGGGGCGGCGCAATTTCTCACCAGGCTGTTTCCCTTTCAAAGAACCACGTCCACCTCCACCTCCTCCAAAGCCACCACCTCTGGGACCACCAGCTCCACCACCCCGGCGACTACCAAAGCTATTCCGATCACCACCACTATAAAGATTAAAAATCTACACTCAGTTCACATTACATATAAAAATTTTCAGTTACCGGAACAGAAGCTTTAATTTACAATATCAAATTTTGTAAAAATTTCACGCTTCAAACGTCTTTGCAACATTCTAACAATTATAAAATAATACATTAATCTAAATTAAATGAAAAAAAAAAAAGAACTGTAAAACGAGTAGCACTAATAAAAAACAACACTCCCGGTGTTGGGATTCCCAATGAGAAGCCTAGTTTACAACCCTCAAACCTTCAACCAAATTCAATTAGCTAATGACCTTAAAACTTCAATCTTTTCTTATTTTTTAGCAGATAAATCATATTCATTTTACAATTCTATTCTCTATTTTATTTTATTTTATTTAATGTTTGGGAAAAATCAGGAAGTACAAGATCATGAGCTATCTTATAGGACTAAATCAAGATTACACACTAGATTATCAAGAGTCAAGTATATTTAGCCATCTTCTTCCAATCATTAAAAAAGCAAATTTTTGAGAAACTAATATATACTCTTAAATCTGAAATGGCAAATCCTGTGTTAACATTTAAGAACAGTTGCAAAAAGTTTTGTCAAAAACCCGACAAAACCCCGTGATGATCGAAACCTTGATTAACAGAGTAAATTTTAAAACATGACAATTGTTTTCAACTTTTTTTTGTGTATTTATTTTAAATTTCAAAAATAAATATTAATATTAGTATTTTAACAAATTCCTTAGCATGTAAATAAAACTTGTTTCTTCCAATTCAAAAATACTTAACAAAGATTTTATTTCATAATAAAAGTAATGAAGAATTAATGAAACTCAAAAAGTACATGCATGCAAAATTTATGAACAATGAGAATTTCTAAATAGTCCTATAACCGGAAGCACTTCTGCAGAGAACCCAGTAAATGTAAACATCACCAACTATGGCGATAATAGTTCAAACCTGGTATTGCGTGTATTTAATTATGGCAAAGCACACTAGGGCTATCTGCCTAAGGGAAGGGATGCCTTCGTGGAGGACTTTCTAAGGGAAACTGGCTCATATACACGTTACACATGGGGAAAACCACGAAAACACCCATGCAGCCAGCCCGTTCGCGGGATTCGAACCTCGGACCGAACTACCAGTGTTCAGCGACTTTACCGCTCACCCGTTGGTGGGCCTTTCAAACCTGGTAACTTACTGGATATATCCTATTCGCTTCTTCGAAGTTTGCAACCATTCTTCTTGCATTCATTTTTGTTGAATTATCACTGTAGTTGTTCGCATTTGCAGATTTATATTATTCTTCTCTTATTTATTATATTTTTTTCTGAATTTTTTAACAACGAATAGATAGAAATATTTTCGTAGATAGATGCCAGCTCTCGGTTCGGGATGAAAGGAAGAAAATACGGCGGGAGGGGTGAATGCTAATTTGTAACACGGCTGTTCACGTTGTGTTCTTAATTATTAACAGCTTTAAGAACCATGAGGTTTCCAACTTCTATAATAATTTGTTTTTGTAGGACGCGAAAATGTGCATTATGAGAATATCGCCAAGTTACCATAATCCGAAGATTAACCGAATAAATCAATTTTTATGCCGTAAAATTTTAACAAGATAACATATTATTAATGCTTTTCGGTACTTTTCCGTTTCGTCGGCGCAAATCTCGCCAATCTGACTTTGTCGGCGACAATATACAGTATACACACAAAAAATGTTAACAAATGTTAGTTCTAAGAATTTTTTATTTTTGAAGGCATAAACATTTTAATATGGTTTATAATTTTGTAAAAAGCCAATAAATTTGTAAAAAGACATTAAGAATTTACTATGCTATCCTGGTTCAACATCCTGATTCGCCGGTTCGTATAACGTGACCCCAAGTGATCTCATCTCACATAAACTACGATACAAAAACATAATTCTCTCAGTAATTATCTACATTAATTTAAAGTTAAATCTTAATTTTGAATACAAGTTTAAATGCAAGAATTATTTCAATTCGTACGAATAGCTTACTGAGAAATTATATAAAACCGTAGTGCTTTACTTCGCTAGTGCATTCTCATTAGAATTGATAAATTTAACACTTGATTTTGCATTTCTATATTTTCGCCTTCGGGTGAGTGGTGTAATTGCATCCTAATCGACTTAATTACCGCGAATGCTCTTGGGGCATAAAATTTGATTATCTTTGTAAATATTCTATGCAGTTGTATGCCAGTATTGAAAGAAACAATCTGGTAAGAAATGGCTGCGACTTGTTTTGAAAATGAGGTGTAAAAGGTTACCAGCGAAGCTATTCCCTTTGGCATTAGTTGTACCATTATTGGCGACTTTATCGTTTGCGCCGGCAAAACGGAAAAGTACCTGCTTTTCTAACAATAACCTTTCAGATGATGGCAGGTGTGACATAAATAGATGATTAAATTGAAAGGAAAACTATTATTGATTATCTAAGATAGCAGAATAGTTTGATGCATCAAAATTAGCAAACCACTGCTGGTGTAAAGAATAATTTGTTTTCTGTGTTAACAGGAATTTAAGACAATTTTTTTCGTATATCACGTTTAACCTGTTAATATGAGTATATTAATACTAATTTATATTTTTTAAATGAATTTTTATTTCCGTTATAAATGCTTATATATTGTCTTACGCTTAATATATTATTTTCTGTGCTAACTTGAATCTAATACAAATTTATTTTCGTATATCACGTTTAACCGGTTAGTTTTACATCTACATGTGTATTATCTGTGAATTTTTACTACCATATGCTTAATATATTGTTTTGTCTGCTAACTTGAATTTACATGCACTAAAAATCACGTTTACGGCTCGGCTCATTGTCGATGAACGGCGTGCTCTGCGAGTAAAAATGCAATGGCACCAACGGGTTCTCTGCGGATGAAAACCCCTATAACCCTTATCAGACATCACACAATCATGCACTTTTCATCAATGATATCTACAGGAAAAGCATCAAGACTTTGCTGACTTTAAAAACTAAGACTTTAAAAACAAGGCTTTAAAAATTAAGTATTTTCTATATTCAACCATTTCTAACCAACTTGAAAAATGCCTTCACATCCTTTTTTCTATCGGCTAAAGTACAGAATCGCCCACTTATTTGTTTGGCGCTTTTCACAAGAGTAAGAAGAATTAGATTTTTGTCAATTTTCTTTTACCTTTTTAAGTGAAAATAGGTCGATGTGTACATGGATAAAGTCAAGAGTGTGCGCAATGCCGTTTTCGTGCAATTCTGGGATATTTTTTTGGTTAATCTTTGGATTATGGTAACTTGTTGATTTTTTGTCGAAAATCTGGCGACCCACCCTGCTACAGCAACCTGCTAGTTTTGTTTTGGACAGCATTTTGTTTTCACAAAGTAAAGGCATTTTTTTTTAACTCAACATTTTTTCTAACAATCTGCTAGCCGAATTACTCTTATACTAGAACTTTTATGGAACAAAAATGCTTAATCATGACGATGATTAGGAGCGAAATTGGGAGAAAGTGCAGAATCGCAAACTTCTTGCGCATTTTTAAGAATTGCACATACACGGTACCATCCATGTACACGTCGACCTATTTTCACTTAAAAAAAATCCCAGAATTGCACAAAAATGGCATTGCGCACACTCTTGACTTTATCCATGTACACTGCTAAAGTCCTAGCTAGTAACCTTTATCGCCTTACCAAAATGTCGCCAAACTACCTGTTACCATATTCCAAAGATTAGCCGTTTTTTTAAGTGAAAATAGGTTGACGTGTGCACGGATACCGAGTATGTCCAATTCTTAAAAACACGTCAAGCAGTGGGCGATTCTGCACTTTTCCCCTTTTTATCTTTCTACTCATGCCCGTATAGTATGTTGTTTGGTGTCATACTATTTTCACCACTTTCACTCTTTAATCAATATAATAATCACAATGCACAACACTAAAGCCATGAAATGACCTATGTCTGATAAAAGACACCTGTCACTAATATATGAATATTACCAACTTTCGTTGTGTCTTTTAGAATATTACATTTTCCCAGTGATTTCTGAAAGGTAAATTCCAGCTTAGCAGAAACCTTGGATTACAGAGGCTCAATCAATAGATTCTACCATAGCCTTTGGAAAAATTTACAGATCAGAATATCACATTCATCTTATAACTCTTTTTGCTTGATTGGAGAATGTGTTATTCCTGGTACCTTCATTATTTTCAGTGAACTACTGAGTAAATTTTATCATAAAATCATTAACCATTTCATGAATAAATGATTACACAAATTGACTAATAACCACAATATGGAACTAAAATTATTAAGAAGTTATTGCTGAAAAGTATAAAATTTTAAATCAAGCAAAATTATTTGCCTACTTTCACATTTGTTACTGATGCGCATCTCTTCAATTTGAGTATGAAACTGCTCAGTGAATTTCTGACAACTGATATACTGTTTAAAAATGAACATTTTTGAACATATGAAGTAGCAAAATTTTGCAGATTTTACAATAAACAACATTAACTTAGCATAATTCTGGATGTGACTGATTTATTAACTGAGACTTGAAAATAGAAGAGATGCTTTTACACCAAAAATGGTAAAATATTTACAGAATTAATTTACACATATAAATGACAGTAATAACCCAGATTTTTAAGTCAAAAGGATTGAAAATTTATTTATTTTTTACATGGAAGAGATACAGAATTACTTAATAAGTTAACAGTAAACTTAGGTTTAAATTTGAGATTCTTCACTTTACCTACCCGCTACTGTACAGAAACAGAAACATGCATATTTGGTAGAACAAAAAAATTCAGCCGTGAATTTTTACATCGCTCCAATTATATACTGAATTTAGTAAAGAAAGAAGAAAAGCATAAAATATTACAATTGTATTCAAAGACTACCATTTAACACTAATCATATAGCCGCTTCTGGCATAATCAATAAATAACAGCAATCACACATGTGCTATTAATCCTTTAATACATAAGAGATATCAACATTTTATTTTATAGAAAATGATCTGTTTTTAATACATCAACCACAAATTAATCCATCGCAAATACAAGGTCAATTAGGTTTAACATTTCCGAATATGATGAGTAATATTGAGAAAGTTATTTTAGTAAACACATAATAAGAATAGTAAGAATTTTGAACTAAACTCACCCTCTGCGTCCCATTCTATCTCTGTTTGCCATTACTATTTATAAAATGGGGCTTAGGATATAAATACTAAGGAATATAATACTCTACTTAACTTAGCACATTTAACAGTAATGGCGTAGAAACGTAAAGAAAAATCTAGGGATGACGGCAACATAACTGTATTCTTGCGCAGGGATACATTAGCTTCATAATAAATATTTTGTTGTTTGTTAAATAAATAAAATGATTTAATACATTTATTCTTATATTAACATGATGGATATTTTGATGGGGGAAATGTACTGCAAAGAAAACTGAAAATTAATTATAAGCTTAGAACTATATTGCATGCGAAGTAATATTGGTGAGATAAGAACACAATCGGCAAATTGCTCACTGTAGTAGGTTGGTGCGTACCTGTACACTTCTAACCCATGCAAATAAATAATGATAAAAATTTATCAATATGTTTTTAAAATAGTGAGAGGGAAAACCGTTATTTAATATTTAATGGAATGATGTAAATATTAGAATTGTGTTTGCAATATTCCTGTGAATTTAATTTTGAATATTCTTTTATAGAGGGCAGGTCACATGTAACTTTGAGAAGATCAGCAGTAAAAACTCTTTTTCGCTTGTTATCTGAATCCAAATTCCTTTTGTTTTTCTAGAAAAATCACCTTGTGAAATCGATAAACGTTTATCCTAAAACTATTTTATATTAGATTTGTCAGAAATGTAATATAGCCCTCCTATTTTTAATGTCAAAAACAAATAGTAATTAAAAAAAATAAATAAAATACACGGTTTCTTCATGCAATTCTTATCATTAATAATATCAGCTCCAGTAAATTGTAATTCTAGCCGAAGTGCTGAGCCTTAAATTAGAGAGCTCCGGCATATAACTCAATCACATTTCTTGCATGGTATTAACTTTCTTTTATGTAAATGAGCCATAATTTCAGCAGAAAATACTTTTGATCTCGAAAGTTTTATTATCCCAAAAGGAACGTTACTCCCGAATGAGATGTCAGTCTCGAAACGGCATTTTGAGTTGAATCATTAGAAAAAGGTGTGCAACTTTCCAAATTGTTGCCACCAAACATTATAGCTCTGTTATTGAAGAAATTAAATATAAAGTAACATATGTAATTAAATACATATTTGAAGAAATTAAATAAGAAGAAGGATCTACATGAATATATGCATGTTGTGGAAATTATTTTGATTAATTGATAGATGGTGCTAGTGTCGCGTGTTAAACGAGACGAGACTCTCCACCGGCAGCTCGGTAGATAAAGATATACTAGATGCTTCGCACACTAGTTGATCACTTCAGTTCCTATTTAAAAGATTTCGATTTTCGATTGGAAAAATATATAGATCTTTATTAACCACTGTTATACTGAACCACCGAATGCTGTAATTAATGATGTTGTTGCGTTTTTCTTTTCTCCTTCAGTTCGTACGGGGTTCGTGTGGATTTGCAGTAAATAACGAAGACACTTGATGAAGTATAGAAACACTCTTTATTTGCCAGTATAGTCAGGACAGCTCCAAAACACGCTTTACAGTCGTCGATGATCTACTGTAAACACGCTGATACGATCCGCGACACAGCCTTCAGGTTATCAGTCTATAACGGTAGAGATGTGGAGCAATTCATAACGGAGGTGATGAGGCTGTACAACTCCGACGTTAGTTTCCCCCTCACCCCCGCTAACTGTGATTGGACTTGATCCAAAAAAAAAAAAAAAAAAGAAGGAGAAACATTCTCTCCTTGTATGACTCACTTCTCGCGTTATGCAATGGACAGTAAACAACGCTTGTAATCATCGCTATATTTTTTTTTCTTCATATACCTAATAAATATGTTATTTTGTGTTTGCTAATATAATGATCGTGTTCCTTACATCGGCAGTTTGGATTACACTTTATTAAGGTAAGAACTTTAATTCTGTTTTATTCATCTGCTCGTCTCGATTTAGCGAAGTTGTAACAGTAAACAAAAATGAACCACGAATACCTTCAAAAGATTATGAGACCGAAAATATGTTTACTTCAACTAAACGCATGAAATATATCGAGATAAGCCATTAAGAATAAAAAACAGAAAAGATACCTTGCCATAAATTATCGCTGGATAATCCGAAAAAAGGAAAAGCCAAGCCTGTCTTCAAAAGCGAAACAAAACTGCATAGTTGCGTACTGCGCATTCGAAATAGAGAAGCAGAAATGGCTACTAGCTGCGAAAATAAATATTCGATCATGAAACTAAACAATAACAACTATCCAGTATGGAAATACAAACTTGAAATGATCCTGAAAAAGGAAAATTTATGGGATTTAATAGCAGATGATACACCAAAAGAAATAAACGTCGAATGAAGAAAACGAGATGAACAAGCACAAGCTACACCATTAGTTTACTCGTAGAAGACAACCAAACCTTACACATAAGAAATAAAACGACAGCCAAAGAAATATGAAATGAATTAAAGAAAATACATGAAAGAAAGAATCTTTCCAGTAAACTTTACCTTCTGAGAAAGCTGTATACTATAAAATTATGAGGGTACACTTTTAGCTATTAGAAACTATTTATTTACAATCTTAGAATGTATAATCACAGAGAACTGCAATACCAGCATAGTTCTATTTTCAAATCTGTATCCAAAGTGTTGCCAATTACAAGTTACTAAACATTAAATGTTACCATTTACAAATTATTAAATATTACATCTTCCGTTTTTTTAAAGAGTTCAAAAGTTTTAACAGTCTAAAATCAGTCAAAGTACCTTGCCGGCTTTCTAATCAGTCTCCCACTTCTAGTTCTTAGCTCACCGTTCCTTGTTTCTGAGTTAGCAGAGTTTGGTAGTTGATCTTCTAAACTTTGCCCTTGAGAATATCTGGAATCATATCCTTTTACATCTGTTTTCTGTGTATTAACTCCTTGTTCTGTTCCTCTGATATTCTCATCAACAGCTGAACTGTTTCCTCTAATATCTTTTCTATTTCTTCTCAATACTGATCCACGTGATCTAAGTATATATGATCTAGGCGTCTTATGCACTTCTTCTACAACTGCTGGTTTCCAGCGATTATCTTGATATACCCGAACACAATCTCCTTTATTTAGCAATGGTAATGTTTTTGTATGACGATCATAATATAACTTCTGTTTAGTTCTTTCTTGGTTGATTTTTTCTTTTACATTTCTCACAACTTGAGGTTTAAGTAATTCTTCAGATGTAGGAAGAATCGTTCTTGATCTTCTACTCATAAGTCGTTGAGCTGGTGATCCTAGCATTTCATTAGTTGGAGTGTTCCTGTGAGCTAACGATGCTAAATAAGGATCAGCATGATCTGCTTGAGCTTTCTTTAACAATTTCTTCGCCGTTTGTACTGAACGCTCTGCTAATCCGTTCGACTGTGGATGGTATGGACTGCTTGTTATATGTTTAAATTGGTATTTCTTTTCAAATTCTGAAAATTCTTTACTTGCAAACTGAGGTCCATTATCAGATATCACTATCAATGGTATACCGTATCTTGCAAAATGAGATTTCATGTAACTGATCACTGTCTGACTTCGAGTATCCGGTAGTTTAGAGATTTCAAAAAAGTTGGAATAGTAATCTACAATTAATAAATATACATCTTTGTTAATCTCAAATAAATCTGTCGCAACTTTATACCAAGGTAAATTGGGAATTTCATGTGGTATCATAGGCTCTCTTATGTTTTTGTTCTGGTATTCATTACATATAGAACATTTTGAAATTTTATCTTCTATCTGCTTGTTCATAAATGGCCAAAACAAAACATCTCTAGCTCTTTTCTTACATTTTTCTATACCAAAATGACCCTCATGAATTAAATTTAACATTTCCTTTTGCATAGATAAAGGAATAATTACCCTTCCTCCTTTGAAAAATAAATCATTTTCCATTGTCAACTCATCTCTGTAGTCCCAAAATACTTTGACTTGAGGTTCTACCTGATGTTTCCTTTCTGGCCAGCCTCTCAAAATATATTTCTTTAAGTACTGTAGTGTAGCATCACATTCACTTTCTTTCTTTAATTCATAAATTTTGTCATCAGATGCTGGAATCAGTGTGCAAATTTCGGTATCTTCATCATTATCTTCTTCTGTTGTATTCAAATATGCTCTACTCAAAGTGTCTGCTATTAATAAGTCTTTCCCCTTTCTGTATCGTACATCTAGATCATATTTTTGTAAATTTAACAGCATTCTTTGCAATCGCTGTGGTGCTTTAAAAAGAGGTTTCTTAGTTATGCTTTCTAATGGTCGATGATCAGTTTCAACTGTAATACGTTTGCCATATATATATTGATGAAATTTAGAACATCCAAAAGTAATAGCTAAAAGCTCTTTTTCTATCTGAGCATAATTTTTCTGACTTTTTGTTAGAGCTCTGGAAGCATAAGCAATTGGTTGGTTTTCTTGTAGTAAAACAGCACCTAATCCTTCAGAACTTGCATCTACTGAAAGAGTTACATCCTTATTAACATCATAGAATTTTAATACGGGTGCTTTTGCAATCAGTTCTTTAAGTGTTTCGAAAGCTTTTTGATGCTTTTCAGTCCAGTGCCAGAGGACATTTTTCTCAAGTAACTGTCTTAATGGTGCAGTAATAGTAGTTAAGTTAGGAATAAATTTGGCTAAATAATTAATCATTCCCAAAAATCTTTGTAGCGAAGGCACATCTGTAGGTTCTGGCATTTTAACAATTGCTTCCACTTTAAAAAAATCAGGTTTTAGTCCATTTTCACTTAACTCGTGTCCTATATAATTCACACGATTAACTTTTATTTTACATTTAGCCTTATTGAACTTCAAATTATTTTCTCGTGCTCTCTGGAGTACTTTTTTAAGTCGTAGCTCATGTTCCTCTTCATTAGATCCCCATATTAAGATATCATGTATAATACATTCAACGCCTTCTAGACCTTCTATTATTTGGCTTAATTTTCTTTGGCAAATTTCTGGAGCTGAACATATGCCAAAAGGTGTATTGAATGTACACAAATTACTACTTTCTTCGTCAAGCTGGATTTGCCAAAAAGCACTATTAGCATCTAAAACAGAAAATATTTTTGCGTTAGGCGTTCTAGTGACAACTTCGTCAATGGTTAACATCGGATAATGTTCTCGTTTTATAGCTTTATTTAAATCTCTAGGATCTAAACATATTCTTATTTTGTTCGGTTTGACAACTGTGACCATTGAATTTACCCATTCAGTTGGTTCTCTTACTTTCTCAATAACATTTAAATTTTCCATTCTTTGTAATTCTTTCTTAACTTTATCACGTATAGCTATGGGTATTTTTCTTGGAGGATGAATGACTGGCGTTACATCTTGTTTTAACTGGATTTTATATTCTCCATTCAAACAACCTAAGCCTTCAAATACATCTTTGTATTCCTCCAGTAAGTCTTCAGTGTAAACAGACATTACTTTCTGAATCAAACCTAGTTGCAAACATGATTTTAATCCTAATATAGAAGGTACTTCTTTGTCAATAACTTGGAATTCCACGACATAATTATTTTTTCCATATTGGCAGTTAAGTACTACTTTTCCTAAAGTATCCATTTTATTCCCAGAGAATGTAACTAATCTTTTAATTTCAGACTTCTGTATCGGAACATTTAGCAATTTCAGATTGCTTTTAGAAATAACATTGCACATTGCTCCAGTATCTAACTGCAAATTTAGTTTACTTTTATTTACATTAACGTCAACAGTCCATTTCTCTTCCTTGTTATCTGAATTAAGGTTTAATGTGCCAACATAAAATTCTAACTCTTTCTCAGAGTCATGATTTATTAATTTAATTTGTCTATCTTTTTTGTTTACCTTGACTGCTTCATTTTTTATTATATAGCTTTTACACTGACTCGCGAAATGATTTGCCTTTTTACATTTATGACAGATTTTTCCATATGCTGGACACATTCGATACTCATGAGATGTTCCACATTTAGAACAAACTTTTGTCTTTTGTTTATTGGTATTTACCTCTTTGTAGGTATTCTTATTATATTTACTTAGTTTCTTTTTCACTAAGTTTACAGCAGTTTCCTCACATTTTATGATTTTCATTTGATGTGCACTTATTTCAGCAGATCTGCATATATCAAGAGCTTTTTCTAATGTTAATTCTGTTTCATGTAACAATCTTGCTCTCACTATATCATCTTTAATACCACAAACAATTTTATCCTTTATTAAACTATCCGTTAATTGTGCAAACTCGCATGTTCTAGCTTTATTTCGAAGATCAGTTACGTATTCATCTATGGTTTCTGACGCGGTTTGATTTCTAGTAAAGAATAAATGTCTTTCATATGTAATATTTTTCTTAGGAATACAATATTCTGTAAATTTTGTTTTAATTTCACTTAATTTAATTTCTTTACCCTCTTCTATAGGAAATGTATTATATATTTCAAGACCACGAATTCCTATTACATGAAGAAAAGTATTAACTCTTACCTTCTCTTCTTTATTATGTAATCCACTAGCTACTTCATATATTTCAAATGATTGCAGCCATCTCTGCCAATTCGAAGCCAGATATTCGAAGCCATAAAATTTCATCGACGGCTCTGGTGGTTTTAAACTTTCCATTTTGAAAGCAAAACACTTCTGAAACCATACAAAATTATGAGGGTACACTTTTAGCTATTAGAAACTATTTATTTACAATCTTAGAATGCATAATCACAGAGAACTGCAATACCAGCATAGTTCTATTTTCAAATCTGTATCCAAAGTGTTGCCAATTACAAGTTACTAAATATTAAATGTTACCATTTACAAATTATTAAATATTACATATACGTTAAAAGCAGAAAACGAATACAAACTCGAAGAACACGTCAACAAAATGCTCGAAATCGTAGACGAACTGCGAGGAATCGGTGAAGAAATAAAGGACAGTCACATTGCCGCGCTCTTACTAAGCGGCTTACCAAAAAGCTATGAAAATCTCATTACAGCTTTAGAAGCACGCCCAGAAGAACTAAGGCTGGAATACGTAAAAACGAAACTCATCGACGAATGCCTGAGAAGAAAAGAAGTCACGCGAGCAGAAGAAACAACTGCCTTCAAAACGAATTTTAGCACAAAATTCAAGCATTTAAATCAACGAAGATGCAATTATTGCGAAAAAATAGGACACTTAGAAAAAGAGTGCAGATTCGTAAATAACCACAAAGAAAAAGATAAAAACGAAAGTAACTCATTTTTCAAGAATGAAAAGCAAACAAATAAAGGAAATTATGGAAATAAACAGAAAACGAAAATTGCTGTAAACGAGGATACACATGAAGATGAAAACAAAAATAAGAATCATGAGAAGACTGAGAAGTATACGTTCGAAGTCACCAGAGAAAGAAAATCTCAAAACTCAAACTGGCCAGTTGACTCAGGTGCTACTTGTCATATGACCGATAACATAAACTTTTTCACCAAATTGGATAGAAGCAAAACTGAGCAGATAACAATTGCTAACGGCACGCAGATGAAGTCCGAAGGTATAGGAGAAGGATACTTATACTGTACAGACGACGAAGATAACGAAATAGAAGTGAGACTCGTAGATGTTCTGTACGTTCCTGACCTAGAAGGAGGATTGATATCCGTAAGAAAAATTACAAAGAAAGGATTCACAGTTGAATTTGAAGAAGATATTTGCAGAATAAAGAAGAAAAATAAAACCATAGGAATTGCTAAAGCAGAAGGAAATTTATACACCATAGTTGAATCGCAAAGAAGAAAAGCCAAAATTGCAACTGCAGAAAGAAGAGAAAATAGTATAGATCTTTGGCATAGAAGGCTAGGACATAGAAATTATGAAGTAATCAAGAGGCTAAAGAATGATGACATGGCAACCGGAATAAGAATTGACGGAGAAGCCAAAAAGGAAAAAGAATGCGAATGCTGTATCAGAGGCAAAATGACTGAATTGCCGTATCCCAAGCTAAACAACTATAGAGCGAAATCAGTTCTAGACTTGATACACTCAGATATCTGTGGGCCAATCGGTACAACATCACTAGGAGGAAAGAAATACTTCATAACATTCATCGACGATCATTCGAGATACACAACGATCTATCTGCTAGCTACAAAAGATGAAGCTATCTCCAAGTTAAAACAATTTGTAACCATTACGAAGAAAAAATTTGGAAAGAAGCCAAAAGTCTTAAGAATAGACAATGGAGGAGAATATAGAAGCAAAGAGATTGAAGACTATCTAAAGGAAGAGGGAATCGAACATCAAACCTCCGTAGCATATTCACCGCAACAGAACGGTAGAGCAGAAAGAAAAAATCGATACTTAATGGAAATGACAAGATGCCTGCTACTCGATTCAGGACTCAAAAGAGGATTTTGGGGTGAAGCCGTAATGACAGCCACCTA
This sequence comes from Stegodyphus dumicola, assembly GCF_044657685.1. Classification (NCBI taxonomy): domain Eukaryota; kingdom Metazoa; phylum Arthropoda; class Arachnida; order Araneae; family Eresidae; genus Stegodyphus; species Stegodyphus dumicola. The sequence continues at coordinate 80,247,468 of NC_140769.1, read as the reverse complement.
TCTACAAAACAGGCTACCATCAAGATCAGTTGAAAAAACACCGTATGAACTATGGAATAATAAGAAGCCGAATCTAAGCCATATCAGAGTCTTCGGCAGCACAGCTTATTGTCGAGTTCCAAAGCAGAAAAGAAGCAAACTAGACGAAAGAGCAGAAAAAGGAATTCTTGTTGGATGTAGTGACCGTACTAAAGGATACAGAATTTACATGCCACATGCAAATCACGTCGTGATCAGAAGAAGCGTAATATTCGATGAAAACAAAAAAGAAGAAATGCCTTGTCAATTAAACGATAAGCATGAGGAAATAGAATGGCCTTTTAAAGGAAATAAATTGACAGAACCACGTCCAAATGCTATTACAGAGGAAGTAATTGAAACAGAAGAAATTCCCCCATTACCGAGAATATCCCACAGAACGACTAAAGGAATCCCACCAAACAGATTCTCATACATGGCTAAGAATGAAGAAATCAAAGTTCTTAAAGACTGGGAAGAACTTCAAATTTTTCCTACCAAAGAAAAGGAACTGTGATTAAAAGCTACGAAAGAAGAAATGGAAGCACTGAAGAGGAACAAAACATGGGAACTAGTCGATCTTCCAAAAGGAAAGAAAGCAATTGAAAACAAATGGACATTTAAAACAAAATCCGACGCTTCAGGAAATATTATCAGATATAAAGCTCGTTTAGTAGCTAAAGGATATTGCCAAAAATTTGGGCACGACTACGACGAAACATTCGCCCCAGTCGTAAAGTATACAACAATAAAGACTATTTTGGCAATAGCAGCTCAAAAGAAAATGCACGTAAATCACTTCGATGTAAAAACAGCGTTTCTATATGGAGATCTGAAAGAAGATATACATATGAAGCAACCAGAAGGCTACATCTCTGCTTCAGAAGCAAATAAAGTCTGTAAACTGAATAAAAGTATCTACGGACTAAAACAGGCAGCCAGAAACTGGAATCACAAGATAGCTGAAATCCTGCGCAAACAAGGATACGTTCAAGGAAAGGCTGATCCATGTTCCTTCACACTAATCGAGAAAAACGCAAGAACTTACAAAATCGTTTACGTTGATGACATATTAGTCGCGAGCGACAAGTGTGAATCAATTCAAGAAGTTGAACGAATTCTCAAAGAATATTTCGACATTCGAAATCTTGGAGAAGTGTCTACATATCTAGGAATTGAAATCGAAAGAGAAAAAGACGGAAGCTTTAAACTTCATCAAGCTAACAAGATTAAGAGTATGATCGAAAAATTCGACGGAGAGTCACCAAAGAAACCAAGCCATACACCCATGACTACGAATTTTATGAAGAACCAAAACAACCAGGATGACGTTTTTCCCGATAATCGGAAGTATAGGGAAGCAGTGGGAGCACTTTTATATTTAGCAACAGTATCAAGACCTGACATAGCAAATTCTGTTGGAATACTTAGCAGAAAAGTAGAAAATCCATCAACATCGGACTGGAACGGTATCATTAAAATCATACGATATCTGAGAGCTACAATTAATTACAAATTACATCTAAAATCCAATGGTGCACCAGTCATCAAAGCTTACAGTGACGCTGATTGGGCAGGAGATACCTCTGACAGAAAATCCACATCCGGATATATATTTCAAATAGGAAACAGTACTGTATCATGGGGAAGCAAGAAAGAAAATTGTGTCGCCCTATCTTCGACAGAAGCCGAATACATCGCTCTAGCCTTAACATTGCAGGAGCTACAATGGATTAGACAACTGATGGGAGATTTAGGTTTCGCTCAACAGGAAGCTAACATCGTATTCGAGGACAATATATCATGCATAAATCTTTCCAGAAAAGAAAAAGGAAGCAGTTACACCAAACACATCGATGTGAAATATCACTACGTATGTGATCTACAAAATCAAGGGATTGTTAAATTAATACACTGCAACAGTAAAATGATGTATGCAGACATGTTCACGAAGCCTTTGCCGAGACAACAGCTGGAATTTTTATTAAAAGGAATCGGCCTTACTTCGGACAAAACAGCTCATCGAGTGGGAGATTGTGGAGCAATTCATAACGGAGGCGATGAGGCTGTACAACTCCGACGTTAGTTTCCCCCTCACCCCCGCTAACTGTGATTGGACTTGATCCAAAAAAAGGAGAAACATTCTCTCCTTGTATGACTCACTTCTCGCGTTATGCAATGGACAGTAAACGACGCTTGTAATCATCGCTATATTTTTTTTCTTCACATACCTAATAAATATGTTATTTTGTGTTTGCTAATATAATGATCGTGTTCCTTACATCGGCAGCTTGGATTACACTTTATTAAGGTAAGAACTTTAATTCTGTTTTATTCATCTGCTCGTCTCGATTTAGCGAAGTTGTAACAGTAAACAAAAATGAACCACGAATACCTTCAACAGGAGACAGCTTCACTGCAAAGCACCAGAGTACAGCTCCCGACTCTGCTCGGTCGTTCTCGGAACTCCACGTACTCTCGAGACTCTCCACATTACAACTCGCGATGCACTCGACAACACACAGAGTACGGCTCCCGACTCTAGGTTCAGTCGTTCCCGGAGCTCAACACGCTCTCTCGACGATGGACTAACCGCGATACACTAAGAGACTCGTTCGGTGAACTCGACAACCCACACTGCACTCGCTGCCCGGCTGTCAACTCGATCGACTCCGCAGGGATTGACTCGCTAGACGAGACACCAACTCGACACTGACTATCTTGCACTCTAGACGAGGCACTCTCACTCGCCCTCTCGATGAAGCGCACACACACACACACAACTGCGGGCCAGCAGGGCTTATATAGCTTTCGGCTTGTGTTCGAGCACATTCTGGCTAAACCCGTAAGAATTCGTTCCAGAAGGTTCTCCAACCGTCCATGGTATTCTCCAACCGAACCGTCCATGGTATTCGCCGACACAACTGCGGGCCAGCAGGGCTTATATAGCTTTCGGCTTGTGTTCGAGCACATTCTGGCTAAACCCGTAAGAATTCGTTCCAGAAGGTTCTCCAACCGTCCATGGTATTCTCCAACCGAACCGTCCATGGTATTCGCCGACACAACTGCGGGCCAGCAGGGCTTATATAGCTTTCGGCTTGTGTTCGAGCACATTCTGGCTAAACCCGTAAGAATTCGTTCCAGAAGGTTCTCCAACCGTCCATGGTATTCTCCAACCGAACCGTCCATGGTATTCGCCGACACAACTGCGGGCCAGCAGGGCTTATATAGCTTTCGGCTTGTGTTCGAGCACATTCTGGCTAAACCCGTAAGAATTCGTTCCAGAAGGTTCTCCAACCGTCCATGGTATTCGCCGATTTTGTAGCCAAAGGGGCGATTTCTCGCCAAATGTAGCTACCTTGTCTTCCCTTGCCATTTATGGCAACCCTAAAACTACTTTGCGGGGAAGCCATCTCACCGCGCCTGTACATTTCGTAACAATGTCAATAGTGTACCTATTAAAAGTTACATTTTTAAAGCCTATTTGATGTCGAGTCCTCTCAATCTTAGAATAACTTGAAACATTGCTGGTGCATCGCCCGCCAAAATTGGATTTAGCACATTGCAGGGGTGCGAAGACAGCAAAGGTAAGGCTAAATTTTCTATTTTGTAAAGTAACATTGGCGGAAAAGTCTGTTGTTAAATTAAAATCAAAACGAAAAGTTATCAGGACCACCGTGTCCAAGATTCTAAAAAAAATCGAAACGGAATTAAATAAAGAAGAAATTGATACCAGTAGGAGAAAATTTTAATCAATTAATCGTAAAAGCGAAAGCTCTGAGTGAGTTAGATGCTCAGATAGAGTGTGATTTAAAATTAGAAGCAGAAGAATTTGAAAACATCTTGACACTCGAGAATAAAATACGACCTGTGTGTCTGTTTGTGTGTGTGTGTGTGTGAAACAGAAATTCTATCTTCTATGGAATACAAAGAGAAAATTCAGTTATGGCAATTCAGAGCAAATAAAAAATTTAAAGAATTAAATCAAGTAAGAAATTCGGATAATGAAAACATTAATAAAACTAACTGTAAAAACGAAAGCAATAAATGTACGCGTCTCCCAAAATTAACCATCGCTAAATTTTATGGAAGTTACACCGCGTATTTCCAAACCCTACCCCACTTTTCGAATTTTTGACGTCATGTTAAAATCGACTAGTTTCGCCTGGATGGTAATTCTTGAGCATGCGCTGCAGGGCGAGAAGTAACGTAAACAGAACGTTGGCTTGCTTTTGTAAACAGTATGAAACATATAGTTTGAAAATGCATTCGTTTATGTACTTGCATAATTTGACTGTTTCTGTAATAAGAGAACTTCATTCAGATAAAATTTATTTTAATATTATTATCTGGTTATAGGATTATACGAATACTATCGCAATCTTCACATAACGGGTTTTCATTCGCAGAGAACCCGTTGGCGCCGTTGCATTTTTACTCGCCAAGCTCGATGAGCCGAGCGGTAAACGTGGTTTCTAGTGTATGTAAATTCAAGTTAGCAGACAATGGTAGTAAAAATTCACAGGTAATAAGTATGTAGATGTAAAACTAACAGGTTAAACGTGATATACGAAAATAAATTTGTATTAAATTCAAGTTAGCACAGAAAACAATGTATTAAGCATAACGGGAAGTAGAAATTCATTTATAAAAAATAAAAATTAGTATTCTTATACTTACGTTTACATTATATGTAGTTTCTCTAATTCATATAGAATACTAATATTTCTATTCAGGGGCGTAGCTAGAGGGGGGCATCGGTCCCTGGGCGCAGAATCCAAAGGGGCGCCAAACTGATGTTACGACATTTTAGAATTAAATGTTTTCCATCCTTGGCAAGATGTAGGGGGCGCGAAATCTTCAGTTGTCCTTGGGCGCTGAAAACCCTAGCTACGACTCTGTTTCTATTACAAGTGTCATTTTTCATTATTAAGTACTTTGCCTGGTCATTGATGTATTTCGGTAAGAGCCATGCCCATGTAATAAATTAATGAATGCATGACCTTTAATACATCCATTTTACATAGTTTTCAGTATTTTTTTTTTTCCAATTTACTTGCATACAGCTTAAAGCATTTTACGTTGAAACAAATACCTGTCCTTTTTCATAATATATTTCACAATACAAATAACCTTCAACAGTAATCAAATTTTCTTCAGTAGCATTGTTAATAAAACTAGAACTTTATACATTTTAAAATTATTTTAGGATTTGGAAACCTCATGGTTATGCGTGCTTACAGCTGTTAATAATTAAGAACATAACGTGAACAGCATGTTACAAATTAGTATTCACCCCTCCCGCCATATTTTCTTCCTTTGATCCCGAACTGACGAGCCGAGAACAGGCATCTTTCGACGAAAACTTCTTTAATTATGCGAAAATATTTCTATCTATTCGTTGTTAAAAAAATTCAGAAAAAACAATAAATAAGAGAAGAATAATATAAATCTCCAAATGCGAAGAACGACAACCTTCGCACAAGCGAATAGGATGAATTAGCTAGGTTACCAGGTTTGAACTATTATCGCCAAAGTTGGCGATGTTTACATTTACCGGGTTCTATGCGGAAGTGCTTCACATTGGATTTTGTCTTATCATTATAAAATATATTGTATTATAAAGATTAAATTAAAGCAAATTACTTTGTTAGAGTAACTAAAGATATGAATATTCTAACCGGGTTCTCTTTTTATCACTTACTATTTATTTACGCTTTGAAAACACGTTTATATTTGACAAATATTTATCTCAGTTGAAAATTTTTTGTTTGCTTAAAAACTATATTTATCAATAATGTAATAAAAACTCACTAATCTAGTGCTTCGTAGATCAATATGACAACGAATTCAAAATGTTTTAAAAACAGTTCTTTAATCTTTAGTTTGTAGTACATGCAATTAAATAGCACAGGAAAAAAAAAAAAAAAAAAAAAAAAAAAAAAAAAATTCAATAAAAACGTTCTCCATGTTAATCAATAGCAAAATTATTTCTATTTCAGTGAGAAATCCGTTTTCAATGCTTATATAACAGAAAAATGTAACATAAGCCTTTTGGAAGTTTTAAATATAAGCTAAAGGTTTACTATACAATTTTATGTGAGAAACGTAATAATTTAGTTTCATTCCTTTTAAATCAGCATATTCGTTTCCAATAGATAACTAAAATTTTTGGCAAGTTAGAGACTTAACTTGAACACACAGTAATCCGTCACTTAAAATATCAATTAATTGTTCTTTTTCATTTAGAGATACACTGGAATTGAAAATACCAAATAAATAAATGAAAAAAATTTTTAAATTGGATCCCAGATCCAACCTAATTCCTTATATGGAAATTTTTCAAAAAGTTTTCTGTCAATTTTATCATATGTTGTTTTAACTCTTTCGCATCGAAATCGCCCGTAGCGCCCGTTCATTCAGGCAACGGCAAACCGCCCCAACGCCTCGTTTATTTTCTACCTAGTTCTTTCCCCTCCACGTTAGTGTATGGCTCATTGGTTTCGCGTGTTGTTAAAAGACATGTCAATCATTCTTTTGAAGCAAATAAAGGAGAAATACGGAAAGCTATTGACGTTCGCAGGTGCAATCCGGCCCTAAGGTGAAACTGCGCACAATGGATGAATGGATGAAACCGCAAAAGGGGGAAAGGAAAACTATTCCAAGACAAATTCGTAAACACGGGCGTTTTCGATGTTTGTTGAAAACAGATTTGGTCGTCTCTCGATGCGAAAGAGTTAAACAAGAAATTTGTATTATTTTCTTTAGTAAATTCTGAAAACATGTTTCTGTTGTTTTTGTTCAATTCTCCTTGCCAAACTATTAGCTTAGTTTTAAAAGCTTCAATATTGGTGCTCATTATTAAAATGTTTGGGATTTTAGAAAATGTTTGTTATGAAACTGAATTTTCCTAACTAATCATTATTAATGAATGAACTTGCTGATGTATGTTTCTTGTCTTCCAAAAATACGTAAACTATATTTCTCAAATCGAAAATATGATTCAGTATTTTTCTGTGTGAAAGCCAACTGACTTTGGTAATAATGTCTCATGCACAGCATTTATCTCATTACATCGTATTAAAAAGTGACAACTGTTTAAAAAACGTATCTCAGATAAACAATGAATTGAGACATTTTAGTAATGTCAGTAGTTTCACCAAGTTGTATAATAAAGACAGGATTTTGTATTCTGTAGTATGATATGACAGAAATTTGGTGAGAAACGATATCTTTTGATAATGCTATTGTTTTTAAATCATTACTATATTTTTCTGCTTGCATAAATGATGTCATTTTAATTGCTGAAGGAAGAAGGAGCGATTCTCCATTTGTATAAGGTTTTAAATTTTTTGCAATTAAATATGAAACTTTTAAGGATGCCTGTAAAGCCTTCTCAAGAACTGTTGTATATTTTTCTAAAAATACATTTTAATTTTTCATGCTCTCAGCTCATTCCTTACAAAAAATTCTTAAGCTTTATTTACTAAATCTTTATGTTTAGTTTCTGAGCTACTTTTCTGTTTCGCCGGCACAAATCGCACCAAGCAGACTTTGTTGGCGACAACATACAGTATACATATAAAAAATGTGGTACTCTTCTGTTTTGAGGGCCGTAAAAAAATTGCAGCGAAAATGAATGCGCAAAAGCGCCAAATCTAGCAAACGCGCCCATTTAAACAGCGCATCAAATCTATGCGCTGGTTTCAGATTGTGTAAGTTTATATAGTTTTACATTTCTTAAGATGCCATTCAAATACTAGTTTAATTTTTAAATCCTTTTTTGATATCCTATGGATTTAACAATTTGGGAATTGCCCATGGTGAAAGTTGGCAATAGAATTTTGGGTAAAGTGCAGAATCACTCACTGCTTGACGCGTTTTTAAGAATTGCACATACTCGATATCCATGTGCACATTGACCTATTTTCACTTAAAAAAAATCCCAAAATTGCACAAAAATGGCACTGCACATCCCCTTGACGTTATCTATGTACACATCGACCTATTTTCATTTAAAAAGTAAAATAAAATTGACAAAAATTTAATTATTTTTAACCTTTGTAAAATATCAATAAAAACAAAAAAGTGAGCGATTCTGCACTTCTGAATTCCGATTCTGAATATTTTCAAAGAAAAGGCATCATTCATTATAGAAAATTACGTTTGAACAACCAACGAGATGAAATTATGCTTTAGCGTCGGTAGCGAAATAGCGATGCAGGCATCCATTCAGTTATGTTTAGCAATTTATATATAAATTATATAAATTGCTAAACATAACTGAATAAATATAAATTATAATAATCATCTGAAATAGTTATTTACTCTTAGGCTGCCATTCAGTCATGTTTAGCCTTTTTCATATAAATTATAATAATAAAAAAGTATTACAGTCAAAAGTCGTTAATCCGGAATCGTCGGTACTTCGGCGATTCCGGATTATCGATGTTTCCGGATTATAGATCATCAGTTTAAATCGCGTAAGATGGCATGCAGAAATTCTAAAATTAAAAATATGAAACCGTAATTTATGAAATAAAGAACAATTATGATCTAAAGGGTATTAAAATTTACAAAAAAAAAAGCTTAATATTTATTTGTTTACTTTATTAAACATTTCTTTCAATGCAAGTTGTTTAAGTTGCTTCGTTTTATGTGATAATACTTTCTCTTTAATTCTATAAACAGACATAATTTTTTGTTCACTTACAAAGTTCCGCTGTTCAAGTCCCGTTACATGCTGTCAAGTCCCGTTACATGCCGAGAATTCTGACTAACTTGTCAATCGAAATTTTTTCGTTTACACTAATCTCTCTGTCACATTCTTCATGTCTTTATCCATTTTTTGCAGCAATTCCACTTTTTGTTTAATGGACATCGAAACATACTTTCGTTTTGTACGATCCTTTGGGAGCTCCAGAATCAAAAATTCTATTTGACATAATCGAAAGTTCAAGTTTACTTTTATAGTATTGCTCTTACAGACTGCAAAAAATAATAAGCCGGATCCAATTCGAAAATTAAGGAACAACGCAATCATCAACGTTAACTGAAATAGATAATTAGATAATTTTAGCTTATACCGTCCGTTATACATAAAACGGGCACGCAAAAACGTATTCTGCGCTTGCGCACACACAAATGCGCAGTCGTAAGAGGTCTTACGCGCACGCGTGCCGCAATTATTAGGGTTACCGCAATTATTTTTGGCAGCATTGTCATCAACAATAGTTTGGCGATTTTTTATGGCCTCGAAACCGAATAGTACCAAAAATGTTAACAAACGTTAGTTCTAAGAATTTTTTATTTTGAAGGCATAAATATTTTAACATGGTTTAAAATTTTGTAAAAAGCCAATAAATAAAGACAATAAATTTGTAAAAAGACATTAAGAATTTACTTTGCTTTCATGGTTCAACATCCTGATTCGCCAGTTCGTATCACGTGACCTCATCTCACGCAAACTACACTAGAAAAATCTAATTCTCTCAGCAATTATCTGCATTAATTTCAACTTAAATCTTAATTTGGAATACAAGTTTAAATGGAAGAATTATTTCAATTCGTACGAATAGCTTACTCAGAAATTATGTAAAACCGCAGTGCTTTACTTCGCTAGTGCATTCTCATTAGAATTGATAAATTTAATCCCTGATTTTACCTTTTCTATATTTTCACCTTTGGGTGAGCGGTGTGATTGCATTCTAATTGACTTAATTACTGCGAATGGTCTTAGGGCATAAAATTTAACTATCTTGTAAAAATTCTACAGTCAAAAGTCTTTAATCCGGACTCGTAGGGACTTCGGCGATTCCGGATTATCGGTTTTTCCGGATTATAGATCATCAATTTAAATCTGGTAAGATGGCATGCAGAAATTATAAAATTAAAAATATGAAACAGTAATTTATGAAATAAAGAGCAGTTAGCAAAGTGATCTAAAGGGTATAAAATTTACAAAAAAAAAAAAAAAAAAAAAAAAAAAAAAGCTTAATATTTAAATGTTTACTTTATTAAACATTTCTTTCAACGCGCGCATGCGTAAAGCATACATTACGCATAGTCGAAATTAGAAAATTGGAAACAGAAAACTATTTGATGTACATTCGTGATATTTATAATGACGAGGAATTTGATTTAAATCATATCCTAGACGGAGTACATCAAGATGAAATACTAAATTTAGTAAGGGATTATAAGCCGAATAAAATAAAAACATCTGCCTTGGAGATAAGGATAGTGCTGACAGATCAACTTCCAGTTCATTGCGCGCCGCCCCCGCAGAGCAGCGTGAAATTGATAAACAGATTTCGGAATGGTTAGAAAAACAAAGGATATGCTTCTACCCTTTTTTTGCAGCAATTTCACTTTTTGTTTAATGGACAGCAAAACATCCTTTCGCTTTGTAGATAGATCCTTTGGCAGCTCCAGAATCGGAAATTCTATTTGACATAATCGAAAGTTCAAGCTTACTTTTATAAAATTGCTGTAACAGTCTGCAAAAAATAATAAGTAGGATCCAATTCAAAGATTAAGGAACAACTCAATCTGCAACATTAACTGAAATAGATAATTAGATAATTTTAGCTTAGCTTATACCGTCTGTTATACATTAAACGCGCATGTGTAAACGTATTATGCGCATGCGTAAAGGTATTTCACGCATGCATGAACGCAATATGCGTTGGCGCATGCGCATAGTTTGTAGCTTTCAGATCCGGATTATAGATCATTCCGGATTAACGACTTTTGACTGTATGTAATTGTATGCCAGTATTGAAAGAAACAATCAATCTGATAAGAAATGCCTGTGACTTGTTTTGAAAATGAGGCGTAAAAGGTAACCCAGTGAAGATATTCCGTTTGGCATCAGTTGTACCGGCTACCGTTTCTAAATGTGGTTTTAATTTCACAGGTTTCATGCTTTCCATGTGCTAAGTTTTCACTGCATTTAACACACAATTGATATTCATTTCCCATTGATAATGCAACATGTAAATAATGGTGTGGTGTGGTGTATTTAATTATGGCAAATCACACTAGGGCTATCTGCCTAAGGGGAGGGATGTCTTCGTGGAGGACTTTCTAAGGGAAACTGGCTCGTATACACGTTACACATGGGGAAAACCACGAAAACACTCATGCAGCCAGCCCGTTCGCGGGATTCGAACAACATGTGGAACAGCTTTAGTATTGGTCCTTTTGGCGATTTTTTGATTTGGCGACAAACTTCGGTCGCCAAAGTATACCCGGCTTTGAAGATCGGAAAAAAATGGCGGATTGTCAACAAAACCCAATCTAGACTAAATAACAATCCTAAAAAATAAGCTCTTGATCAGAATAAACAGTCTTTCTCTAATTTTCAACATTTCTAGTACTGCTATGATAAATTCTTGAAACACTATCGCAAATGAATTTATGCCAGTGATTATGTTATCAGTAATGAAATTTACAAAAGGTTAATATTTTAAATTACAAAATATAATATTAATGTATTAAACATTAATATTTTCAGTAGTTAGTTAATATTTATATTATGTTAGTACTTAGCTAATATTTTAAATTTACAAAAGGTTAATTTTTATATTATGAATAATGAAATTTACAAGAGGTTCATAAATGCATTTCAAACTAGTAGTATATGTTACTTTAGTTTCTTAGATTTTGTTAATAAAAGAAAATATTAAATATTTCAAAGTGAAGGAAATCAAATTAAATTATAATGAGCAAGTTTTGTAGCAGCGTTAGAAATACTTTTTATGATCAAATTTTGTAAATGGTAAAAATATTAAGAAGTGTGTATTTTTTAATCCCTAAATTTATTACAAGTAATTTATGTTTATAATTTAAAAGCTAAAATTATTTTATAATAATGAGTAAATTTTGTACCAATGGTAATAATACAACAATCATCATAAATGAGGATTTCTGTGAAAAATTCGAAGTAATTGGAATCCACTAGTGTTGGAGTGATAAGCCACTGAACAGTGGTAGTTCAGGCTGGCTAGATGGGAGTTTTTGTGGTTTTTCGTACATGTAATGTGAATCTGAGCCAGTTTCTCTTAAAAAGTACTTTATGAAGGCATCCTTCATCTGCTAGCCAGCATATATATTTATTTTCTATTCATAAATCTCTCTTATTTTCTTATTTCTTAATTCTAAATCTTCCTTCTGAAGTGAAGAAGTGTTGCATCTATAGGTCGAAAAATATGGTCAATATGTTTGCAAAATCCTGTTCAGTTTTGGACAGCATTTAAATAAAATAAATAATTTGTATATGATGAAAACAAAAATGCATTACACTATTTCATGTAGTGAATAATTAATCAGGGCACAAAGTATAATGTAACATTCTTTATTTTGTAACCAGAGTTATTTTATGCTTGGGATCTTTACTATCAATTTCATCCATCCATTTTCCCACCAGAATCTAAATGAAGTTTTTAGTTTGTAAAACAAACCGTGTTTGCTTTTCGAGGCCACGTTACTAGATTGCTAGATAAGATAAGATTTGTAGTCTTCAGTCTTGCATTGTAATTGCTGATAGTTGAATTCCATGCCGTTTAACTTTTTAACCAACTTTGCATTAAATTGATTTATTTGGAGTTAAATTTTACATTTGAACTTAATTGTTATCATAAGTTATCTTGCCACAAGTGGTTGACTGAGTCGTAAGCACAAAGTGTGCCTTCTGTTCTGTACATCTAAACTTTATAAGAGAATAAAAGTACATCTTAACTTAATAAGAATATATCTAAACTTTATAATAATAACATTTAAAGACATTGAAATCAGTATCTAAGTGCTTGCCATGTAGTCAAATTTTTATATATAAATTGTACTCTTACTTTTATTATAGAGTTTTTATTACAAAAAATTCAGATTTCTGTTAGATAAAATGTTTAAGTAATGTAGAAAATTGGCATAAAATTTAAAATAAAAAGTCGACTGTTATGTCAACATACTATTAATAAAAGTAATAATATTTTGATCTCCTTAGCAAAGGAAACACAAAGAGTTTACCTCATGCTACAAAAATGTGTTTTTTTTTCAAGGGGGTGGAGTTTATAATAATATGCAGAGCTGACATGAAAAAATGTCAAGACTCATGTGATGTAATATTAAAAGCATCAGTTTTAACTATCAAATTTTAGCTTTTTTAAAATTATTTTAAATGTTGTGCTTTCCTAACACAAACGTAACTTTAAGAAAAACATGCAATTTATCCCTTCTGCCAATAAAGCTCTGATACCTACCAAATTCGTTAAAGTTACGTGGACAGAAATGGCGGCATGTTTATCAGCTCAGTATTTAGGGTTACCAAGGTTATCATAATTTTACATTTATCGCTCCAAAAGGTCGCCAAACAAATTTCTCGCCAAAAAGGACTAATACTAAAGCTGTGCCCAAAATGTAAATAATATAGTATAAAATAAACTCTTCTTGATATTTACTCAATTTTTTACTTCCTTGTACAAAGTAAAAAGAAAGTATTGTAATCTCGAAAAGCTTCAGGCAGCATATTTCAACGAAAATATCCATTTTGACCGCTATCGAATGCAATTTAACGATGTTTTTGCGTGATATCTGTACGTAAGGACAGAATAAAAGACTCGTTTCCTCCAAAAAAATTCTAAAACTTCTTTAAAATTAATTCCGAAGAGAATTTTTCTTGGCGTCTGTACGAACGTATGTACGTACGTACGTATCTCGCATAACTCAAAAACGAGTAGCCTCAGAACGTTGAAATTTTGTATATAAGGCTACTATAACATGTAGATGTGCACCTCGTATTTTGGTTTCAATCGGCCGCGCCAAACGTATATAAATATATCCACTCTGTTACTCGGCTCAGTAATCTCAGTTTCTTTACTCTTATATGTTTGTAAATTGTACATTTTTTGCTTTAAAATGATTGAGTTATGTTGTTTTTATTTTCCGATTAAAGTTTTTATGCCTTTCGTAATTCTGGAAGCAATATTTGTACAATTATCAACAATTTAAAAGCTGTTTAAGTGCGGTTAAGTTTTAAATAACATGGCGGACATATTTGTTTACATTTGAAACAGCAGAATTGTAGATTTGTTGCCAATCTAGAGACACTAAGCTTCGCAACACAAAAATAACGCCTTCATTTATTATTGCGAATTAAATCATGCTTAATCCTTTCTGGAATTTTTTCGAGGAAATAAGTATTTAAGATTTACTTCGTAACTTTTAATACAGATATTTTGAGTTTTTATGTATTTTTGCCTTGTCGCGAAGTGAAAACTGAATTAATGGAATGAGAAATACTCAATCGTCTGAGAAAAACTGTTTCTTTTTCGTTTTGTTTGCTTAATTTCTTTTATGCATCGTTCTAGCTTTGTTATAGTATTTGAATAGACCATGTGGCAACGATTAAATAATTCTTTAAGTGATATAAATTTTGTGCATTCTGAGTTATAATATGAATGAAATATAATACTCTTAAGTAAACCCAGCGCCAGAGTGTCGCTATGGTAAACAAAGTGAATTTTAAAGAATGCATTTATTCTATTGTGGTTTATGCGCTGTCGGCGAAGTAGGTTTAATTCAATCTAATAAGTTAAATGAAATGCAAGAAAAATTGCGTATAATTTAATATTCCGTACAAGGAAGTCATGTGGTGTACACATCAGATTTTTTTTTAGAAGAGAGCCAGTGGATTCATTTCTGTTTGCATTTTCATTAATAGTTTTTCTCTTTATTTGATGTTGGTCCATCCGTCCCGTTTCTCTTGTGAACATTGGGTTTCTATTTTGGGCCATTTAACCATCATGAACAAAATTGCAACTAAAAAAAAAAAAAAAAAAAAAAAAAAAATGTTTTTATTATCCTTCGAGACACTACTAAATATTTCAATACTTAGGAAATGTTATGTGCTTACTTGACAACAAATTTGATTAGAAATAAGAAACATAGTTTATAAATGATGTGTATTGCAATTACAATTTGCATGCAAGACACTACTAAGATAACCGAAAAAAACTACATCTTCGCTGCACGTATGCAATTGCTTTGAATTCGAGCTGTTTGGAAATTATCAAGTATAACACACAAATCAAGTGGAAAGCAATAAAAATTAAAATTAAAATATGGAAATGTTTAATTTAAAATTCCTGGGAAATGTTAAAAAACATCCAAAATTCTATTCAAATTCCATATATCTTTTATTGTCAAATATATATATATATTTTTTTTAAATTTGGTGACCTCCCATCCAATTTGATCATGACTCCGAGGTTTAAATTTTGTAAAAAAGAATACAAGTTATCAATTGCATTTTGAAAAAAAAAAAAAAAAAAAAAAAAAAAAAAAAAAAATGACAAAATGATCCGTTCCTTCAAGCTTCTGCCAGAATAACTGCTATCAGATCTATCTCATTTCAGATGAACAGAAAGCAAGTGTATTCTTATTCAACAATTACAGTACTCTCGTATAATACTTACATACTTACAAGGAACGAGTTAGGTTATTTAACTAAAGTGCAATCAATTTTATTCCTTATTTACATGAATGACGTATTACACAATGCTGTGTAGGCTGGTGACCTAGTGATGATTACTCAAAATGCATCTCTGCATTCAGGCATACACTCCTTATAAAAATATAACCATGCACTAAAGTCCTAGCTTCAGCAGGTACATTTTGCTGTGCTATGCAATCTTTGTGGGTCCTAAATTCTAAAAAAAAAAAAAAAAAAAAAAAAACTTTTCCACTCCTAAATTCCAAAAATGTTGCTACTTGATATTTCTGTAAATTCCAAAATTTTCCTCACCTGCCATAACCACACTGGCTGTGGCCTCAGTTGTCAAATGTTCTAACAAAGTCAAATATTGTAACGTTATTATAGACCAGACTCTGGATCGCAACCCCCATCTACAGCAGCGAGTCGCAAAAATTTTAGTAGTCTTCGTATTTTTTTAGCTTAATATAGTAATTTTACAATTACCCAATATTTTTACACAATGTATCTGAAAATAGATAAAGATAAGACAATACAGACAAAGAGAAAAACAAAAATGTTTCGATGCATTTTTTTTTTTATAGTATAAATGTTCATTTTACTTGTTTCACTTGACGTTGTCATTTCATCTGGTACTTAATAAAATTTTTCACCTTGTTCTATGTCTTAAAATTAGAAATTAAAGTTAATGACCTAAAACTGCAACACTATCTTACAGTACACGTGAAAAAATTGACAGTTTCACTCATGCACGTGTCGGAGTTTCGCAATACTTATGGGGTCCCACAAAATTTTCGTAAATATTTTGGTGTCGTGAAAAAAAATCTGTGATAAAAAAAGGACACGACTGGAAAAAAGTTTAAGAAGCTTTGCTTTATACCAATCAGTTTCCTGACGCCAGCCCATTTTTTTGCCTGTTTTGTTTCTCAGCTGAATTATAAAAAGGAAAAAAAAATAGTATAAAAGAACAAGAAAAACGAGGAATCCAACCAACTTCAACATAATAATATCGTCAAGAGGAGGTATGTCAAATTTAATTACATTTTCCCTTCTAAAACAAAATCCTTGCTTTTCTGTATCCAGAATCAGCTGATGAACCATTTCAGTATATTTTTTATCTTAATAGTTCACCCGAAAATTCTGGTCCTCCTCAAAGCGAAGGAAAATCATTAAAAATATCTTCCAATTTAAAAATATTTTTATAATCTAAAAGAACCTTAAAAAATGAAAACATGTCCTTAAAAATGTAAAAAAAAAAAAAAAAAAAAAAAAAATAAAAAAATAAAAAAATAAAATAAAAAAAAAAAAATAAAATCCTACAGTGGAAAATCTTTGAAAGTTCAAAATAATGTTAACACAAAACTTTACTAGAACCTCTTATCAAACAGCAGTAGCAAAGGAAAATGTGTGTGTGTGTGGGGGGGGGGGAGAAGTCAAATCATTAAAAATATCTTCCAATGTAAAAAGATTGTACTAGTCTAAAAAGAATATTTGATATTCTACATTTACAGGATTTGTCAATTTGAATTTTTATTCTTTGTGAAAAACTGGTTCTAAATTTCTTTCTTTATATATTTACTGATCAATTTTTAGCAGGATAATGCACGAAAATTTTTAGAAGGATTATAAATTTTCCTTTTAAAAAATAATTTCTATATACATAGTCCCACATCTGTATACAGTGGAATACGTTTAACGTGAAAACGCTTGAAACGAAATATTGGTTAACACGAAATAATGCAACGGTTCCGACAAACTACTATGTATTTTCATGCATTTTGTTTCTCTTCACATGAAACAAAAATCGCTCAATACGAAAAGATATCCTTTCTGGGAAAGAACAAAATATAGAAAACACCCGCATCGCAGGCGAGAATTGAGCGGGGTGTGAAATGAAAGAGAGGTGGTTTAATTTGATGCTAAAAAAGACAATGCAAAGAAAAATATCAGATTATTTTCCCAAAACTCAATATTTTGTTTTTCAAAAAGCTTGAAAATTTTGTATTAAATTTCATTAAGTTCTTGAGGATGTTTTTTCGTTTCATTGATTTTTATTAAATACATACATATCTCTACAAATAAAATGTACTCTAATAAATTTAATTTTGTTGAATATATGGCTTTTTTTTTTTTTCAATATTCCACAAAAAAGTATTTCAGTCCCCTCAGTTTTGTGTTAAAGGATTTTTACTGTATATCTATTGCACATAAATCCCTTTCTTACATAAAATATATATGTATGTACTATAAAATAACTAAATAAACTGTAAAGGAAGTTTAATTAGCAACTATGAAATCTTAAAAAAGTAGTATGAAATTTATAATGGCAAACATTAAAATAGATGAAAGTAAATAAAATTTAAATCATAGAATTTACTTTATAAAATTGATAACAAGTGGTTAAAATATATATTTTAATTACTTAAAATATGGACGTTATTTGGCAGAGATATTTGGATATAAAATTACTACTTCAAATTTTCAGATTAAACTTGCAATCTTAATCCACTTAACAACCATTGCAAAAATCACCTGTTATCGTATTCCAAAGATCAGCAGCATACATTTTTTTTCAAAGTCATGTATATTAAATATTGGCTTTTGATAGTCAAGTTGATACAAATAAGATGAACTGTTTTTATGATTTTAGACTAGTAGTCTATTCTTCCATTCACTTACTTTTCTACAGTATTTCATTTTTTGTATGCTCGACTACCCAAAATTTCAAGAGTTTTCCCGATATTTTTTTAGTTGAGTTTTTACTGTACACACATTTCAGTATTTACACTGTCAAAAGTGAACAGACACATACTTGGAGCGAATACTTACAGCTAAACACAGGAACTGGAAAACAAAAAAGTACTTATTTGGAGATTGTATTTCTTTTTCGTTCATGAAAATCAAAGTTCATTAGAGAAACATGCAATCACACTGCGCAAGCATGTATGGAAATTCTTAACACATTTAGTAATCCTGATAATTGATTACACATTTAGTAAATAAATCAGAAAATATTTTAATGTATAACAAATGAATAAAGTAGTTAAGCTTTCATAAAACAGAGCATAATACTACAATTACTAAGATATTTAATGTTATAAAGTTAGGTAATTTAGTAAATTTCAGTTTTTCACCAAAGCAATGAAGTATTTCGATAATTATGAAGTTCCTCATGTATCTTTATAGACGAACTTTATTGAAATTCTTCTTATTATTATTTAGTTCACATATTCCTTGATCTGAAGTTTTCTGCAAGTGTTTTTTTATTAAAATTGCTGCATTGGCACACGTACAATTTTTGTATAGTGGCTTCAGCTGTGGGTAAGTTTTTCGAACAATCTCGTCTGTTTTACTGTCGTCGCTGAATTTTGCGATAAATGCATTACATTTATTGCCAAGTATCACCTTCCAGACTTTTCATACTGTTAATGTACATCAGCAGTGAATTATTCTCCTCTTTCCTCAAATACACTACGGCGATAAACAATAACCGTTCACTAAAGATTTTGCGTAAGTTTCTTCTCATAATAATTTAAAGTGCTCAAATCTTACAATTACAGCACTTAAACACACTATTCAGCACAATTCTTTCGAAAGCGCGCCGTAGTAGTCAAAAGTGGGGTAGGCCGTCTTGCCCAGGTGAAACTAGTCGATATTTTCGTGACGTCAAAATTTCGAAAAGTGGGGTAGGGTTTGGAAATACGCAAGTTACACCCACTGGAGAAGTTTTTGGAACTCTTTCAAAGTAGCAATCCACGATAATGAATCTTTAACAAAAATCGAAAAATTTAATTATTTAAAATCGTCCTTATTCTGCAGCGTTGCAAACACGATAGAAGGTTTTTGTATTTCGGAACTAAATTACGATGAAATTAAAGAAATACTTAAAAACTGTTTTGGGAGGAAAAATATCATTATAAACTCACACATGTAAAAACTCCTGAATCTTATCTCAGTAACCAAATCCAGTGACACTTTAAAACTTTTCAAACTTTGTGACACTATAGAAACTCAAATTCGCAGCTTGAAGAAGTCATACCAGATAAATACAGTTATATGTTGATCCCGGCGATAATGTAAACACTGCCATCTGATATAACCTTAGAATTCAATCTTAAAACGGATTCGTCATCTTTTTTTGATGTGGATCAGTTATTGCAGTTTGTTTGCTCAGAACTTGAAAGTCGCGAGAGAAGCCATCTTTTGCTCTCCACTCATAAATCAGAAAACAGTTCATGTGTTTATAAAGAGAAGGGAGGGAAGGGGAGTATGACCCATTCCACGTACCAGCTGTTGGCGCCGGTTAAAGAAAACAAAACTACTAATTGGTGTCTGTTTTGTAATATATCCAAACATGTTACTGAAGACTGTGAATCATTGAGAGTTTATGAGGAGAAATTTATTGCGTAATCAAGCAAGATGTTTCTTATGCCTTAAATCGAATCACTGCATAAAGGAATGTAAAAGCGCTGTCGTCTGTTCCAAGTGCAAAGGTCGACATAACCGTTCAATATGCTTTCGAGCAGAGAAAGACCTAAAAGAAAAAAATAAAAGTGTACAAGATTCGCATGTTCTTTCAGCATTCTCACGGAGCGAAATTAAATCTATTTCGCTTCAAACGTGTTGCCTAACACTTCGAACAAATACCCAGTCGGTTTTAATTAGAGCTCAACTGGATTCCGGTAGTATGCGTTCCTTCTTGAAAAACGAAATCGTGGATAAGTTGGAGCGTTCTAATATTGGAACAGAGACTCTTTCAGTATTTACGCTTGGAAATAAAACACCCATTAGGAAAACATTTGACGTTGTTAAGATAAAATTACAGGAGAAGAAAACACAGAATTCGAAAATCGAAATTGAAGCACTCGTAACTGAACAAATTTCAAGTTTTGATTTACCACCTCCTAATCTGGATGAACACATTTTAGGCAAACAGTTAGAAGGTTTGCAACTCGCGGACTCCTGGGATTGTAAAGAAAAAATTACTCTTTTAATTAGAGCTGGTTATTATTATGACATAGTGACTGGGAAACTTAAGCGTTTACACAAACATTTAGCAGCTACCGAAACGTTAATCGGCTGGTCTCTGCTAGGTTACACTAAAGATACAACACACTTCCACAGACTTTAACATCGTAGTTGAGGAAGATATAATATCTGATTAGATAAAGAAATTTTGGAAGCTTCAAAGTTTAGGTATGAAACCAGAAAATGAATCAGCCGACCCATTAGACAATACTATAGTGGAAAAATTCGAATCGCAAATTTTATACAAAAATTCTAGTTACAAGATTAGGGTGCCATGAAAGTCTGATAGAAAATATGAGTTACATGATAATAAAGCGATTGCGCTGAAATGATTCGAGAAACTTGTAAAGTGATTTTAGAATAGCTCCGATCTTTTTTATTCGTACCAAACAGTTCTACAGGATTATTTACAACAAAGCATCATTGAACTAGTTCCAGATACTGTTGATAGTGAAACTCAAATCACATTTTATTTGCCTCACAGAGAAATCATTCTAAGTGATCGAACTACTAGTAAGCTACGTATCGCCTTCACACGGACCTGGTGAAATTTCTTTGAATGACTGCTTACATATTGGTCCAAATTTGTATCCTGACATTTTTGAACTTCTTCTGGCCTTCAGGCTTCATCCTGTAGCATTCACAAGTGACATAAAGCAGACCTTTCTACAGAGAGAAGTAGATGAGAAAGACAGAGATATAACACGTTTTCTGTTTACTAAAAACTCATTCCATGATCCACAAGATTTCATAACTTACCGACCCACTCGTGTGTTGTTTGGCATAATTAGCAGTCCGTTTTTATTGACTGCGACCATTAAACACCATTTCAAACAATATGAAAAAATCCTACCCTGCCACTTGAAAATTTCTAAATGATCATATTTATGTAGATGACATCATTGGAGGACACTAAAACGTTGAGCTTGCTTTTAATACTAATTTAGAATGCGTCAGCATTTTTAGAGATGCTAGTATGATTTTACATAAAGGGCATACCAATTCTCAAGAACTGCGCGAATTATGGATTAAAGAAGGTGTTAAGGAATATTCTTTGATATCGCCAAGAGATGGCGTTAGAAGTCCATCTATTGGCTTACTTGACGCTTCCCCTTCTGAACACGTGACTTAAAAAAATATTCTTGTTGAAGGTAGAATTCAATGCACTACGGGCGTAGTGAAACGTTAATTTTGCCGGCGATAAAAGAAGTTATAACTACTGTGCTCCATAAACCGGCGGCAGATATAATTCGAAAAATTCCTTTGAGCAATAATTCTGTGCAAAGACGAACTGATGAAATGGCTGAAAACATTGAAGAGTCATTGTGCAATCATCTGAAGACTAGTCAATTTTCAATTCAGTTGGATGAGTCCACTTTACCAACTAATGAAGCATTGTTGTTGTCTTACGTGAGGTTCATTAAAGATGAAAAAATATGTCAAGAACTTTTATTTGCTAGAAATTTAGAGACAGACACAAAAGGAGAAACCATATTTAAAACACTGGAAAAGTTTTGTGATGAAAAAGGAATTCCCTTGAAGAATATTATATCAGTTGCTACAGATGGTGCTCCAGCTATGACAGGGTCTCAAAAAGGCTTCATGTCGTACTTAAAAAACAAAATTCTTGATGTGATTGCTGTACATTGCGTTATACATCGACAGCATTTAGTTGCTAGAAATTTAAGTGAACGACTGTTTCAATCATTGCAACATGTCATCAGAGCAGTCAATAAAATCCGAAACAACTCTTTAAATCACAGATTATTTAATCAGCTTTATGTTGCTAATGATGAAGATTCCAACAGATTGATCTTTCACACAGAAGTGAGTTGGCTATCAAAAGGAAATTGTCTGACTCGTTTTTACAATCTGTTTGACTCTGTCATAGAGTTCTTGGAAAACAAAGACACAGCATTGCGCGAAAACCTCATCACATCAAAGAATGATATCGCATACCTGACAGACCTTTATACATTGTTTAATGATATGAATCTCCAACTTCAAGGCGATGACTTGAACTTAATAAAAACAAAAATTATCGTCGCTGCTTTCGTAGCCAAGCTGCTCTTACACAAGAAGAATATCGGCAGACGTGAGTTCCATAATTTTCCCAATTTATCAGTATCCTGCAACAACGACGACTTGCTCGTCTACTGCCAACATTTGGAAAATCTTCACAGTGATTTCATTGAAAGATTCCAGGACATTTTGAAATTGGAAATACGAGACTGGGTGTTAGATCCTTTTTCAAAAGTCAGCATAGCAATATCACCCCAGCTGGAAGAAGAACTTATAGAACTGACAAAGAACGAGGAAATAAAAAGCAAATTTAAAAATGGCTACCAACAATTTTGGCTACAAAAGTCAATTCCTCAGTTGTACCCTGGATTGTGGTCGATCGTTCAACAATTTTTGATATCATTCTCATCGTCATATTTGTGTGAGCGTGGATTTAGCGCTGTGACAACGCTGCTTACTAAAAAGAGAAATCATTTGCAAGTTACCAAACGCGGCGACTTACGACTGTTTTTGACTTACGATCTAATATCAACAAACTTGTTAAAAATCATCAAATTCATCCATCTCATTAGATTAGTTTAAAAACTAAAATTGATTACCTATCCATATTGTTTCTTTTAATTTGATTAAAATATATTATTAATATTATAAAATTGCGTTTTAATTGCTCTCACTGGTAAAATTGTCTAGTTTAGAATGTAAGTTTAAACACCAGAACCGACTAATATAGCACACTATAACTAAATTAATTAAAGTAATGAAATTGTGGTTTTTAAGTTTTAGGAGTGTATAAAAAATGGGGGCGATGAAAAATAATTGATTTTCAAAGGGGGCGGTAGAAGAAATAAGTTTGAGAAACACTGCACTACGCAATAATTCGATTTAGATTCTTTGATGGAACTATTCATTTCTTGCTTTTTGAGCCTTAATATTCGATTCAGGCATTTTAGCCTACATTGTATATATGTAAATATTAAGTTTAATTAAAAGTTATGTAAAACCTTCCGGGCCATGCATCTCATTTTGGATTATGAGTGATTCGAATTTGATCTAGAACCTTTCGTTTCAAATGGTGCATCCGCTACGGTAAAGAATCTGATTAATTTGAAATTTTGTGTTTTTCGCCTCTTGGATTAGCTTTGTAAGCGAAGACTACTCACGGTAAGCATCCTTTGATAATTTATTGAAATGGAACAGAAGATACTAAATAAGAATCGAGCACATGTACGTGCTTCTGTAACTCAAATTATTAAAAATGTACATGAGCATTTAAAAGAAGAAAAACAAGAAGAGTTAGAAAATTGTTTGGAACTGTTAAATAATAAAGAAACGGAACTACATGATTTAAATAAAAAATACAAAATTTAATTGAAGGTGAATCAAAATTAGGGTCAGATATTAACACTTCTATGGAATATAACGCTAAAATAATAAAAACGAAGTCTAAAATCAACCGTTATTTAAGGAAATACAATACTCAAAATATCAACACGAATTTAAATAATTCATCTACAGAAGTTGAAACCAAAATACAGATTGAAAATAATGTGAAATTGCCCAAACTGTTAATTCGCAATTTTTCCGGAGACTATAACGATTGGATGAATTTTTAAAATTCATTCAAGGTCACTATTCATGATAATGTTACGCTTTGGAAGATCGAAAAATTTAATTATTTGAGAACTTATGTATTTGGAAATGCAACATCAGAACAACCAGAACATGAACCAGAACATCGAAATGAATGAGTGAAAAAGGAGACTGACTACCCGTTTCCTGCTGACGTTGCGTCAACGCAACACCTGTTTTTTCTTCCTTCCCAACACAAATATAAACATCTGACTGATGTAATGTTCGGATAAACGGTGGCTTTGACTAAAAATAGATCACTCATAAAGACGGCGATTCTTCCGTTAAATATTTTCAGCAAAAATACCCGGTCGAAAATTTTGCTTAAATTTTGCTTAAAGTATGAGATTAATTATTATAAACAAATTGATTGTTGAAGGCAAATATTTTTTTACAGAAATAATCTTCATAATATTCCCTACACAAAATCATCTGCTGGTATAAAATATCTTAGGTAGTTATATTTATATACGCATTTATTTTGACCGTTGCGTCAACGCAACACCAGCGGCTAATGGGTTAAGAAAGATTCTCGGTAAAGTTTTACTAACGATTGAAGAATTGTCAACGGTTTTAACAGAAATGGAAGCTGTTTTGAATTCTCGTCCTTTGACCTATGTATACAATGACCACAAGGAGCCATTGCCATTGAATCCAGTCAATTTCTTGATTTTCGGAAACAAAGAGTCCATACTATCTATCAACTTTAACTCCATTGTTAAAGATGGCTCTACCAAGTCCTATCTGACAAAAAGAAAGATTTATCAAGATTTATTTGTTAGACAATTGTGGACTAAATGGAAAAAACAATATTTAATGGATCTTCGGACAACTCATCAATTAAAAAATTCTAACGTTTATGAGGATCTAAAAGTTGTATTAATCGAAGGTAACAACAATTGCAAACTTTTGTGGAACAGTGGCAGGGTGATAAACGTTTTTCGTGGTCATGACAAGAAAGTTCGTTCTTGTAAACTAAAAACTGCTGATGGAACACTAATAAGACTACCAGTTCAATTATTCTATCCTTTAGAACTTTAAAAACCTTTTTTATTGTTTAATAATATGAAAAAGATTAAATATGTTTTATGCAATTGTTTATTTTTCTAGTTTAGTTTCATATGATTAGATTAAGAAAATTTTAGATTTACTGAAGTAGTGTCAAATTATATTTGATGATAACATACCTTTTCTAGAATTTAGTATAATGATTATAGTTTGACTATATATTCTATTCATTTAATATGCTTATTAATTGTTTTATAATTATATGATAAAATAATTATTGTTATAAATTTGATCGTTGTTAGATTAATGTGAACTCTTGACAGAGTTAATTCAGGTGGTGAGTGTGTGGAAATTATTTTGATTAATTGATAGATGGCGCTAGCGTCGCGTGTTAAACGCGACGTGCCTTCTGAATTTCCAGAGACTCTCCACCGGCAGCGCGGTAGAAGAAGATATAGATGCTTCGCACACTATTTGATTAGGAACACTTCGGTTCCTAATTAAAAAATTTCGATTTTCGATTGTGAAAAATATAGATCTTGATTAATCAATGTTATACTGAATCACCGAATGCTGTAATTAATGATATGTAAATAGTGTACATATTAAAAATTACATTTTTAAAAGCTATTTGATGTCGAGTCCTCTCAGTCTTATAATAATTTGAAACACATGTTTCTCTCATTGTGAAAATAGCGAATAGACAACGGAACTCAGAGCCATCTAATTCTGAATAGCATAGTCCTCCATCCAAACATGGGCACTTGAAAGCCTGAATTTGGAATTTGTTTTAATGTCCATTTCATATTTTTTAAAACTTGAACGAATTTTTAATTAACAAAACACAACAATTTCCAAATAAACAGTGGTAACACGGTGCGGATTACAACATTGTTGTCTCCAGCTCACAAGACTGTATATCAGAAATTCTAAAGATATGTTGTTTTCAAATATTTTGTGATTTTGCTACCCAAATTAATTTTTTGTGGTGTAAGAGCGAAGGTCAAGATATTTTATTAAGAAATTAAGCACACAAAACATTATGGTGTAAGTGAGAAGAAAATGATGCTTAATAATAAAATGACAAAAAAATGGGCTAGTAGGAGTGAGTGTAACAGCAGACTGTTAAACTGCGAGCTCAGCGAGAGCGTAAAAAACTTTAAGAACCCTTTGGGTGACCTTTGAAATCTGAATCTTTTCAGATTATTTTTGACTGCTAAGTATACCTTACAAATCGATTCTAACTTCTGAATGCATGCCTGTCTTTCCCTAGGAAACAAACCCTTTGAAGGAGTTTGAAACTTTTAACGAAAAGAAAAGCCCTCCATGTCAAATGCTTTTTCTGCAGGAAGTGTAATGAATTTAGGATAGCGACTAAAATTTTCCTTCCTGAAAGTGTTAGAAGTAATCAGTCTAGCTGTGAACGTCCGACTTTAGTGACTTCCCATGAAAAAGAGCACCTGCAGACTTTTTGCAGCGGAGACTGTAACTACACAAAAATTTGTACTTATACAGAATATAAAACTGTAACTTGTACAGAATTTTAGAGCTGTTTTCACCTTGCAGATCAAACCTCGAATTCAGAGAGAATTGTTACCCCTGTCATATTCTGTGTCAGGGAGGATTATATCAACAAGGTATTGGTCTCTTCTTTCTGTTTGTTTTAATACCTATACATCACCATTAAATTTTTATTCTATACTCTCATACTGTGTCAAGCATTATCTTTATTCCCCTCAGGGGCTCATTTTTGTGATTACGGGTGTGGCAATCCCGAGGTATTCTAGCCCTTCAGGTGATCATCTTCTTGGTGAGACGGGGGTCACGATCCTGGAGCCCTAGTGATCTTTCCTCCTTTCTTTTCCATCTCTTCTTATCTGTGCTTATTTCTTTTCTTCTGCCCTTGTGTTTTTCCTTTTCGGAGGTTTGGGCTCAAAGTGAGATTCTAATGCATCTTTTTGTTTCTAGTTTCTCCCTGAGAGAAAACCGCCTGCGCGTTTGCCGCGCGTTCTTATCCGTAAGGCTAGAAAGAAGGGTCCTGGTAGTTGAGGGGCGAGGTACTGTCCCCCAGACACTGCTTGGGCCTCTGCTTCAGACTGAAACGGGAGGCACTTAGTTGTCCCCGCTAGTGTCAGTCGGCTGGTCACTCGCTTTTAAGGACAGTGGCTTGGGGATAAGCTTCCGGGAGAGCTGACTGTGGGGGCTTCAGAATGCGTATAGGTCTGCCTACTCCTAACACAGGAATCTGTGTTCCCTTGTTGGGCTCTGTGGTGGGCGAGGACGTTGGTCCCAAATCTTTTCTCTTTTAATCATGACTTCTCTTTTTATATTAAAAAAACCTGAGTCAAATGAAACCAATCAAGATATCGAAATTATTGACAAATCCATTAGCAAGAAAATCCGTACCGATGCAAATGCCAAAGAAACTACTGATGGTCCGCGCTTTGTTGTTTCCAATGCCTCTGGAGAATTGAAAAAGATGTCTTCTTTCCTGGTAAGCTAATACATTCATCCATGCATAGGTGAGCCAAGGAATATAAAGCGCCTCCGTTCTGGAGACCTGCTTATTGATACTGTTTCGGCCGCCCAGTCTGCTTCACTTTTATGTCAAACCAAACTTGGACAGGTATCTATAACTGTGCCAGAGCACAAAACACTTAATTCCTGTAGAGGTGTGATTTCGGAGATCGACCTTCTGTGTGTTTCAGATGAAGAGTTCCTCTCAGAGTTAGCTAACCAAAATAACTGTGGTGCTAGGCGGATCAAGATGCGAAAGGAAAGCCAGTTGATTGACACGAAACACGGGATCCTGACCTTCAAATCACCTGATCTGCCGAAGAATATAAAGGCTGGGTATCTAAACTGCCCCGTAAGACCATATATTCCTAACCCAATGCAATGCTTCCAATGCCAGCGGTTTGGTCACTCTATGACAGCCTGTCGTGTCAACTTGACGTGTGCTCGATGCTCGTTGGTTGGTCACGATAGTGATAATTGCACTGCTATGGCCTTGTGTATAAATTGCATCCAGCATTTTCTCGGTCGTGTCCGAAATGGAAAATAGAAAAATAAACCGACGGTAAAAGTCACTAGGAACATCTCTTATGCAGAAGCCAGAAGGCTGGTTCAAAGCGCACAGCTTCATCCAAATATATCATATGCTAGTGCCGTTAAAGCAACACGTACCATTGCCACCTAAACTTCAATAAATGTACAGACTCCACCAAATAAAACGCAGCAGATTGCAAGCAAGAAAAAGGAAACCCCAACTCATGTCTGAAAAAAAAATATTAATCCAGAGTAAACCCAAAAATGCCCCTCCAAAAAATGTTAGCAAAAATAGAAGCCTTAGCAATAGCTCATTTGATGATATGGCATCTGAAGCTTTAGATTCAAATAGTATAAAAGTAGAAGAGGGGATAGACGTTCCCAAGCATCTACTTCCACGAAAAAACAAAACAGCAGCACAGAAAGAACAAACATAAATCATAATGGCCACCCTTGTGTCATGGAACTTCCGCTGCTTCCACCGAAATTTGCTTGACATCAAAAGTATAGTCAATACTCATCACCCTGTGTGCTTAGCTATACAGGAGACAAACCTGAAACGGAACAAGAAGCAAAATTTCGGAGGTTTTGGTTTCTCAGGAAAGATAATCTTGCATGTGGACGTGCCAGTGGAGGTGTAGGTCTAATCACCTCACTTAACCATCCATCAGATGCACTTCCTTTGACAACATCCCTCCAAGTTGTCGCTAAACGGGTTAAATTTTCATATTGTAGTTTCAGTCGTTTCTCTTTATTTGCCTCCAAATGAGCACGTTGTTCAACAGCATTTAAATGACCTCATACAGCAGCTGCCTGAGCTTTTTATCATGGCAGGGGATTTTAATGGCCATAGTTTGCTATGCGGTAGTAAAGACACCAATTCTCGAAGAAGACGAATTGAGCAGATGATCCAAGGTCATTGACTTTGTCTCCTGATTAATGGGCAGGACGCATACTTCCATGAACCTACAAGGCCATTTCACGCTGTCGATCTTGCCATCTGTTCACCATCTTTGTTGCCATTTTACACTTTCAATGTTGAGAATGATCTTTACAACAGCGATCATTATCCCAATTTTGTATTTGTTGTACGTGGAGGAGCAAACCCCATGTCAACATTCCCTCGGTTTATACTTGATAGGACAGACTGGGAACTCTTCTCTTCCTCTGCAGACCTCACAGAGTCTGAAGGAGCAAAGTCCAGGGATAAGGTGAAACGTACCAACCGAAGACGAATAGCTTTTGTCCGAGTAATTAAAGCAGTATGTGGTCTGGCGTTATCGTCTGAAATCCCCAAATATCATGTTGAAATACTTGCCACTTAAATATCAATTTTCTTCAATTGGTGCATATCGATGATGCAGTGGAAGCAGTTACAACTGCCATTACTCAGGCAGCTATACTCTCCATTCCTAGAGCATCAGAAAAAATACTAAAATATTCGGAACCATGGTTGGAATCGTGACTGTCATGAAGCACTGAAGAAACAGAAAAAAGCATGGGAAATTTTTCGCAGATACCCTACTTTACGAAACCTCATAGCATTTAAAAAGCAAGTGCGCGAAAAGTAAGAAGGCAGAGCAAGGAATTCTTGGATTACATATGTGTCATCAATAACATCCTCTACGCCTAGTAAGCGGGTTTGGGAAAGAGTTAAAAAAAGCATGCGGGATATATAAAGACCACTCACTTTCCTTTTTGGAAAAAGATGGCCGAGTGATTAGCTCCATAGGAGAAATTGCGAATGCTATTGGTGAGACATTTGCTGCCGTTTCTTCCAGCAGAAACTATTCACCTGTATTTCTCTCTATCAAGCAGCGCTCTGAAAGGAATCTCATGGCATTCAACTTTTCCAAATATAAGCCTTATAATAAAGACTTTACTATGCTTGAATTAAGGAGAGCTTTGTTGCGGACACATAGGTCTTCTCCGGGTCTTGATGGCGTGAATTACGAAATACTGAAACATCTGTCCTGTAAGTCACTGACTGCCCTTGTAACTCTTTACAATAGGGTGTGAAAGGAGCGTATTTTCCCCAGGGCATGGAGGAGAACTGTTGTAATTCCTATTGCTATGCCAGGGAAAGATCCAAGGAAACCCTCCAATTATCGGCCAATTGCACTTACGAGTTGCGCATGCAAGCTGTTTGGAAAAATGGTAAACAGCAGCCTAGTCTACTTCTTGGAAAAAAAATATCATATCGCCTTATCAAAGCGGTTTTCGAAAGGGGAGAACAACCGTAGATAACATGCTCCTTTTAGAGACATCGATTCGAAAAGCTTTTGTAAGAAGAAGTAACCTTGCCTCAGTATTCTTCGACATTGAGAAAGCTTGTGATAAGGCATGGAGATACGGTATACTTCGGCATCTTCACGACAGTGGCTTGAGCGTCAACCTACCAATTTTCATTCCGAATTCCTTGAACCCTAGAACTTTTCAAGTTAGGATCGGCTCTGTTTTGTCTGATGTTTCTGAACAGAAAAAGGGTGTGCCTCAAGGCTGTATGCTTAGTGTAACCCTGTTCAGCTTAAAAATAAACTCTGTATTAAAAGAACTTCCTCCCACCATCTTGGGATCTCTTTATATTGATGATCTGCAGATTAGCTGTCGAGAGGCATACATGAGATATGTAGAGAGGCAATTGCAGATCGCTCTGAATAAGATCCAAAAATGGTGTAATACTTCTTTGGCGATATGAAGCAACTCCAATGATGGAACACAGCAATAACTTTTATTTAACACTCAAAAAAATGGTGACATACAAACAAGAAGAGAAAACATATTCTAACATTTAAAAATAAATTACATTCTTCGTGCGAGAGTCGCACGAGGCACTCGAGTCTGGTTTCAAATATTGCCATTCACAAATACCTTAATGTTCATCTATTTAAATTATTTAAACTACAAGATTTTAATATTATTTAAAGCTGTTACAACCTCTTCCCCAACGGAGAGACTTTTGCCGAAGGGAAAAGTTCTGTAAAATTCGAAAGTTTATAAGCTCGGCTTGCTAAATTGCTTAAAGAGTAAAGGTAATTTCTCTTATAAATTTACAAATTTCAGGCCAAAGATTTTAAGTTTTAAATAAATACTTTTACACCACATTTAAATAAAAAGAAATGGAGATCGTTCAAATACATCAGTTGAGCATACATTAAATAATAAAATAAATTCTAAACGTGGTTACATACTCTTATTAAATTAGTATATACTCTTATTATATATTTATATTACTTAATTCTACTCAGAACATCTACGTTCTTGTGCAAAATTCCTTTGCGATGAATGACCTTAAAATTATAAGGTTGTAATGAGAGTGCCCAGCGCATCAATCTAGAGTTACATTTGGCGTTGGATTGTAGCCAGACCAAAGGGTTATGATCAGTTTGAATCAAAAATTCTTGCTGACCATCCAGATAAAAATGTAATTTCTTGATAGCGTAGATGATAGCAGCGCACTCCTTTTCAGTAGTACAATAATTCTTTTCAAATTTAGTAAATTTTTTGCTTATATACAAGGTAGGATGTTCATGTTGTTCATCATCTAATTGGCATAGTACTATACCCATGCCATTGTCTGAGGCATCGGTTTGTATAATAAACCTTTTATCAAAGTCGGGAGCATACAGAATTGGTTTCCTGCATAGCAACTCTTTTAAATTTTTAAAAGCTCTGTCACATACTTCAGACCATTGTATATTTCCTTTTTTTGTTAACCCCTTCAAAGCGTCCGTGAGAGGTGAAGCAATTTCTGAAAATCTCGGTATGTACTGGCGATAATACCCTACCAGTCCTAAGAAAGCACGTACTTCTGTTTTGGTTTTAGGTGTAGGATACTCCTTCACAGCCAGGATCTTTACTTCATCCGGGGTTCGTTGTCCTTGTCCCACGACATGGCCTAGGTATCTCTCTTGATCTTGTGCAAATTTACATTTTGATGGTTTTAGTCGTAAGTTTGCTTTCTGTATTCTCTCTAGAACAGAAGTTAGGTTTTTAAGGTGCTCTTCCCAGTTTTCTGAGTAAATGGCAATGTCATCCAGGTATGGTACAGCAAATCCTTCGCATCCAGCCAGGACTTTAGTCATAACTTTGCTAAAAAAATATGGGGCATATATTTTTTAATCCAAAGGGTAAACGTAGAGGCCTGAAACTTCCAAAACTAGTTACAAATGTTGCATATCTTTGGGCTCTTTCTGTTAACGGAATTTGCCAGTAGCCTCTAGATAAATCTAATAGGGTAATATATTTTGCTTTT
Source organism: Stegodyphus dumicola (assembly GCF_044657685.1). Taxonomy (NCBI): domain Eukaryota; kingdom Metazoa; phylum Arthropoda; class Arachnida; order Araneae; family Eresidae; genus Stegodyphus; species Stegodyphus dumicola. The sequence goes on along the minus strand of NC_140769.1, from coordinate 80,214,970 downwards.
GCTACAGTTTCGATACGTTCTTCAATATTAGGCAAAGGATAATATTCAGTTTTAGTAACAGCATTGAGTTTACGATAATCAATACAAGGCCTAGGATCATTTGATGAAGATTCTATCAAAATCATGGGAGATGTATAGTCCGATTCTCCCGGCTCTATAATTTTAAGATCGAGCATTTTCTGGATTTCCTTTTTGAGAATTTCAGTCTGTCGAGGTGACAGTCTGTATGGCTTTATTTGTATTGGTTCGTTATTTAATAGTTCAATATCGTGACAAACTAAGTTTGTTAGTCCAGGATTATTTGAAAAACAACCAGAATATTTCCAAAGAATCTTTCGTAAATCTTCTATTTGCTCGGGTTTCAACCTTTTATCGAGTTCATTCTCCTCTATGATGTCCGAGAAATTTAATATACTTGGATTGGAAGGTAAATGAGGAATGTCCATTTCTAAGTCTCCTTCCACTTCAGTTATCATATTAATCATTTCTGGTCTTTTGTAATATGGTTTAAGCATGTTAATGTGATATACTTGATTTGGATCATTTTGTTCCTTGAAACTTACAATATAATTTATAACGTTGCGCGCCTCCAACTTGCACGCAACCAAGAGGTGACTGTGAAAACTTGTATAAAAGATAGAGCCTAGTGAAGGGTTTAAGTCCCTTTTTATTCAACGTAATAAATTACAATTGCGTCCTCTTAACGCTTACAGACTGTGCCAACTTGGCAGTCAAATAAAAATAATAACCTGAAAAGAAAGTAAAGACAAGATTCTAACTACGAGGCTCTCTAAAATAACTAACTCACTGCGTTTTACAATACCGCTGCTAATTCAGCAGACTTGAAGCTCACTGGAAAGATTACCACTACTTCCCGCCAAGCACATAGGCCGCAACGCGGGGTTCTTCAATTCTCGCTAACTACCTCCGCGCTCGCTAAGTAAGAATATCACACCGAACTCGTTTCCTTCTATTTAACTCAGAATACTTCCGCTGATAATTTGAATCCTTGCGCGTTCTACTCAAATTTACATATTCTGACATTGGCAATTCCAGGGCAAAGTAAGGCTTGACAGGAAAGATAGTTTAAACTTAAAATAAATGTTAGTTAAAATAAATATAAACCCTACAAATTGGTTTCTGAAATTTTCTGCTCTATTTTTCCAGGTCCTTTCCACTGTACTTCTAGTTTATTTTGACGATTCGTTGATAAAACAAGAACTAAATCTCCTCTAGCAAATTCTCTTTTCACTGCGTTTCGATCGTACCATGTTTTCCTCCGTTATTGAGCTTCTTTCATGTTTTCCACGGCAAGGTCTTGGCATTTCTTCATTCGATTAATAAGTTCGAAAACGTAACTGACAACATTATTACTTTCTTCAATCGGTTCTAGCCACTGCTCATAAAGTAAAGTGACTGGCGTTCGTAGGTTTTTGCCATGAACTAATTCTGCTGGTGTAAAACCAGTGCTTTCGTGTGTGACTGTTCTGAGAGCAAAAAGAACTGATGGTAGATAATTCTCCCAATCCGAAGTCGCTCCTATACATACGACTCTTAACACCCTTTTTAGAGTTCTATGGAATCGCTCAACGGGATTACTCTGCGGATGATAGACAGAGCTTCTTACATGTTTAATGCCGAAACGCTCCAAAAATTCCTCTGTCAAAGCACTGACGAAAGAGGTCCCCTGATCTGTTTGGATCACTTTTGGGAAACCCATACGACTGAAAATCTGTAAGAAAGCATCAATCACAGATGGCGAAGAAATGTCTGTCACCGCAACAGCATCTGGATATTTGGACGACATACACAGAGCTGTAATAATATATTTTTTTCCAGTTTTTGAAATAGGTAGCGGACCAACGGCATCGACATTTATTTTAGTGAATATTTCGGAAATTACTGGTACTAATGTCATTGGAGCCTTCTTTTTGTCATTTCCTTTTCCAGCGCGCTGACAAGCATCACAGGTTCTTACAAAATCTTCAGTTTCTTTGTAACACCTCGTCCAGTAAAAATATCTAGCAAGTCTGTCTTTGGTCTTTTTGACACCCAAATGACCAGGAGTTCCTTCTTGGCACATCTTTATAATTGACGGCTTGAGTTTTTCAGGTATAACGACAAGCTGTCTTTTAAAGCCCATTTTATCCGTCGTTTTTTTAACTAAAAGTTCTTTTCCTGTCAGACTATAGTTCTCATTTTTGCATGTACCTTCTTTAACTTCTTGGATGATTTTAGACAGTTCCTTATCAGCAAGCTGAAGTTGTGCAATTTCTTCTGAGTCAATGTTCACCAGTTTCATGAGAGTTTCATCTTCCGAATTTAGCTCCGGTAAATTATCTTCTTCTTCAAAAACATCTCTGGATGCTTTATTTTCTTCCTTCATCGGTTCCAAGATCTTTTCTTCGGCTATTTCTCTTTTCTTTTGAGCTCTAGTAGAGACAGCATTAACCTGGTGAGGACAACTATCAGGTTCCTTTCCTTGTTTATTCAACAGTGCAAAAGTTCGATTGCCTAATAAATACCTTCCTTTGTCGAGTTCATTTCTAATAATGGCAGCCTTAGTTATTACTCGCCCAAGATCGCAATTTAGTTCGATCTCAGCCAATGGTAAACAGGTTGGATTCAAATCTAATGGCTGTTGCACCCACACATTTACACCTGTCAGCATTTCCGGCGTGATGTATTTGCGACAAACTATATCAATACTAGCACCTGAATCCCTTAATATAGGAATTTTATGACCATTTACGTAACCCATACTAGTATAAGATAATAGAAATTTATCCTCTGGTTTTGCACTAATTCTGTTAAGATTAGCAGGAGATTGAGTACTATTCTTAAGTTTTGGACATTGGGGTCTTAAATGTTGATAGGACCCACACTGATAGCATTGTGGCGTTTTTCGTTTTTCATATTTATCATCTGGACGTGGACTTCTAGGTCTATGAAACCAGCTTTGCGAATTAAATCCTGATGACAATTTTTTTTCAGTTTTATTTTTATTATCTGAACTCAATTTACCTTGAGTTAGTGCATTGTATCTTTCTTTCTGCCGATCCACTACAGGCCTTTTTTGAAAGTTTCCGCAAACGTTTTCATAGGCATCAAGGTTTTCAGCTAATTTTTTAGATGAAATCATCTCTACCCATTCATCAATAAAATGATCTCGAATTTCAGGAGGAACTCGACGTTTAAGTTGGTCAAGCACCATCAAATCTAGCAACTGATCAAAAGTCTTAACTCCTAGACCAGTCACCCATTCTTTGCAATAATTTTCTATTTCATAATTGAAATCCACCCATGTAGATTCGGTACTCTTTTGATGTTTCATAAATTTCTGCCTAAACTTTTCTGGGCTTAGTTTAAACCGTCTTAACAATAAATTCTTCACGTGCTCATAGTCTTTAGCTTTATCGGAGTGTTCTCTAGCTATTAACTGGGATACTTCGTAAGAAAGTAGTCCTAGTAAATGAGATACAAATTCTTCTTTATCAATTTTAGCCCATTCTGCTTGCCTTTCAAACAATAGCAAATATAGACTGATATCTCCTTTCTTATCATCAAATTTCTGCATAAGGTGACGCAGCTCCGTTTTCGGCCGGATCTGTCCGGTATTTTGGGACTTTGTCTCTGCTTCAAGTCTTAATCTCTCTAATTCATACTGTTCGTTCCTTCTCCGCTCTTCTGCTTCTTCCTGTCTCCTGCGTTCTTCTCTTTCCCTTTCCTCTTTCTCTTTCCGTTCTTCTCTTTCCTCTCTCTCTTTTTCTCTTTTCTCCCTCTCTTTCCGTTCTTCTATTATTGTATCTAAGACTCCTTTGACGAATACTTCATCATAATCTCTACTTTCAACAATTTTCTGTTTTAAATCGACTATTTTCAAATCTGCAGTCACATGAACTCCCAGTTCAGCCGCGAGATTTTGCAAATCTTCCTTACGAGCTCTTCCCAAGTAAGACATTTTTTTTTATGTTTAAAATTAACGAACACTGTGTTCTTTATATTTCCTCAAAATAGCTCAATTCAATTACTTTAATTAATTAATGCAGTCAGGAATCACGAAATTAAATGCACTTTGTTAAGTACGTATACCTCAAAAATGAAATATTTAAATTATATGAAGTTCATTCTCTTTACCACATTAATTGTGATTAAAATAGGAATAATAACATAGAGCAATATATATATCTACCGTCTGGACAACTAAAATGAATATTAAAAATAATATCCAATACGATAATAAAATAAGACAATTCAATATTAAAAGGAAGTAATAATCTGGTATCGCTAATATTGCGTTCAGTGATGAATTAATAATATAAAGCAATTCAATATTAACAGGAAGTAATAATCTGATATCACTAATATTATGCTCAGTGATGAACTAATAAAATAAAAATACGCACGATTATTCGATCTCGGTCAGTGCCTCCAAAATAATTAGACTGTAATACTTCTTTGGCGATATGAAGCATTTCCAATGATGGAACACAGCAATAACTTTTATTTAACACTCAAAAAATGGTGACATACAAACAAGAAGAGAAAACATATTCTAACATTTAAAAATAAATTACATTCTTCGTGCGAGAGTCGCACGAGGCACTCGAGTCTGGTTTCAAATATTGCCATTCACAAATACCTTAATGTTCATCTATTTAAATTATTTAAACTACAAGATTTTAATATTATTTAAAGCTGTTACAATGGCCAGACAAACAGGGATTTACATTTTCGAAACAGAAAACTTTTCGCGTTCACTTTTGTATGAAGCGAGGTCTCCATCCTGAGCCTGAGCTTGAGATTCAGGTGCAACTGGAATAATTGTACAATCTGAATGGTTCAGTTATTCCATTTGCTCCTGAAGTAAAATTTTTAGGTGTGACGTTCGACCGAAAATTGACTTTTCCTTTCTCATATTTTAAACCTGAGAAAAAAGTGTTTAAAAACACTAAATATTTTAAAAGTCTTGGCGATCACCTCCTGGGGTGCAGAGCGTTGCTCTGTGCTTCGCATTTACAGAGCGCTTATCCGCTCTAGACTGGACTATGATTCAGTGGTTTACGGATCCGCTCGGTCATCAGTATTGATAAAACTAGATCCTGTTCACCATCAATCTCTGCGGATTTGTTCTGGAGCTTTCAGGACATCTCATGTTCAGAGCCAGTATGTTGACTCTAACTAACCATCACTTTATCTGAGGCGCGAGCAGTTGTCCCTTTTGCAGTTTATACAGACTCCTATAGTGCGCTTAAATCATTAGAAGGTTTTCCCAAAACTCAAAACCCAGTAATAGTGGATGTTCTAAAGATTCATATAAACTTAACGAGTCGTGGATATGAAATTCTGTACTGCTGGGTTCCTGGGCATGCGGAAATAAAGGGGAATAAGCTGGCAGATATCACAGCGAAATATGCTCTTGAATTGTCCAGTTGCCTCAGTTTCACCACTTTTAGAGACATTTGTTGTGTTGTCAAAGAGAAGATCCGAAAAAAATGGCAGCAACTTTGGGATGTTCAACTTCAAAACAAGTTGAGAAATGTAAAGCCTAGAATTGAGCATTGGAATTTTACTAGAAATCGTAAGGAGGAAGTTCTTTTGACTCGCCTCAGAATTGGTCCCACTAGAGTGACACATAACTGCCTTCTGAAAGCTGAGAATGAGCCTGTTTGTTAAAATTGTAATGTTTGTCTATTAGTTCGTCATACTTTGAGTGTCCATGTTTTAATAGTCTTTGTCAGAAATATTTTAATAGCTGTGACTTAGCTCTTGACCGTTTAATTGGAAGAGAGGTCAACTGTAATTTATTTTTTTATTTAAAAGAGACTGGCTTTTATTACTTAATCTAATATACTTTGAAAGCTTGTGTATGGTATTTTAATGTGCACTTTTATGACTTCATCCTCTGGATTTGGTACACTCGTCCACCTTTTTTACTAAGAAATTGTTTTTATTTCATCAAATTAGATTATCCTACCTCATATGTTTGGCGCATTATAATCATCTTTGGTTTTGGTCCAAAAATCTCACTCACTCACACATTCTCTTTATTCCCAATAGTGACGCTTTGAACATTTTACCATTTTTCATTGGTGTGCTGGAAAAAGAATAGTCTTTTTTCTTTAACATCCCTTGAAATATTACAATTTTGCTATATATTCATGGCTTAAATTAACTGAACTTAACTGACTGAACTATTCCTTAGTTACTGAGCGAAATTGTAATTCTATTTAGAGCCTCAAATGATAAATCTGGTATTTTATTTTATTATTTAATCGTCATTAATTTAATAATTTACTAGTCTCTTTAATTATGTTAATGATTATTACTTTAATTATTTCACTAAGTTATTTTATATATTTATTTTCTCCTTTTTTCCTTATGGCCTTCCACAGTGCTGCAGCATTTCTAAATTTAAAAATTAAGCTCTGAGTAGATTCATTCCTGACTGGTTAAAATCTTCTGATTTAGAATAGAAAAAAATATTTTGTAATGCTGTTTTCTTATCTTGCACATCATTCAAAGATTGAATGGCCAAGGAATTTTGTTGCGATTGAAAAAAAAACATGGTTGTCTGAAGGAGCAAAGTCCAGGGATAAGGTGAAACGTAAAACCGAAGACGAATAGCTTTTGTCCGAGTGATTAAAGAAGTATGTGGTCTGGCGTTATCGTCCTTTGAAATCCCCAAATATCATGTTGAAATACTTGCCACTTAAATATCAATTTTCTTCAATTGGTGGCATGTCAGCATTAATAATTTTGTTACGCGGAAGCAATCCCCAGTGGATTATTCCCTTAGCATCCCACATTCCACCACACATTAAACTTTTTAAGGATGCATTCTGTTCGTTCCAAAATTCTGAAATGAGGTTTTCCCCTCATTTCAGGCATTATTTCTTTTCTGTCACTGCCTTTTAGACAACTAATGTGAAACTTATTGATGCAGTTTTATGAAGAATCCAAGTGCATGAGTTCGTCTTTTAGCTGCTTTTTATATACGAGCAGTATTCCCGCTAATTCCTCAATAGCTGTATAGAAGACAGTCGATATGGTTTGAGGTGGCATAAATAGGGAGTGAGCAAAGTATACCGCGGCATAGGGGATCGAAGCCTTAGAGGGGTCTTAAGAAACCAACAGCACTAAATTTACATGTTTCAATTTTTAAATTTAGGGGGAAAAAAAGGAGAAACTGGCTGCGTATTTTCACCCTAAATAAACATATGCATGGTAGAGTTAGGGGCGTTTTAAACGACACAGAAACGAAATTGTATCACATGAAAACAAATTACCCTATAAAACAAACGAGCATGCCTATTCTTACTGGTCTTTAGTGAGAAAGTTCATTAGCGATAATCTGTATTGTGAGAAACTACTTTTCGAGTTATTGTGAGAGTAGAGCTTAGAATTTATGGAGGCGAATGTGTAAGAAACATGCAGCAATGAGCGTACGAGACGTAAGGACCCATAATATCCAGTAGATCTCCTAGCGAGGAGGCCCAGGAAAATAATTTCGCAAACATAAAAAAGAGTACGTTAGCTTAGGATAAGGATAATTTATCCTTCTTAATACATTTTAATACAATTTAGAGATGTCCTTAAGACCTGTATTTGTTCAATCAACATTCATATACTTAGATGACATGATAGTCATAAGTAACAAAATTGATGAGCACACTGTGGATTTGCACAAGATGTTTTCTTTTTTAAAGTAAGTAGGTTTAAAAATAACTGCTTGCAAAATGTAAATTCACGACCAAAGAACTTCGGTACCTGGGCTGTACGATATGAGTGGGGAAGAGAGACGGAGGATGCAAAAACAGCATCAATCAAAGTTTATCTGCCATCTAACACGGCAAAGAAATTGGCATAATTTTTGGGCTTCGGTAACTAATACAAAGCCTTCATTAAAGATTTTGCTCACATAGCGGATCTCTTATAAAATTTAGAAAAGATATAGTCTAGATAAACTTAGTCGGCGGGAGTGAACCCGACTAATGAAAACCATAAATCATAATTAATCAAAGCCCCGTTTCGAGATTTCCTGAAGTGCACGGAAAGTAAGAAATCGCCGTAGAGGCACCTGATTTAGAGAAAGGAAGCGTACTCCTGGAAGACGAACCAACGGTAGTATAATTTAGGAAGATACTTAATCAAACTTAAAAAAATGAAACCGCTAACCAGAGGGAAAAGCTAGCAGTCCTGTTGGCCGTTCAGAGATTTCGAGTTTATTTTGACAAGAAACCCATTACCATTTACACGGACCATTCAGTCATATTACGTCTATATTCTTATCGCCTAGTTTCATAAGATGGTCTCTTAGATTACAAGAATATATTTTAAAAATTAAACGTATCTCTGTGAAAGAAAATGCTGTGACAGATGCTCTATCTGATTTAAGCTAGATAACGACGGAACAGAATTAAAAGTGCTACGTTGACTTAAAAATTTAAATTCACAACAAATAGTTATTTCAGAACTACAAGTAGAGTATAAAAATATGCTTATTAAAAGGCTCACTTTGAAAATCATGACATAACACGAATTAGGAAACTAAGAACTCATCAGTAATCATTTAGTTTTATTAAGGGAATAAATAAAAGTAATAACTAGACCAATTATCCAAGCCAATTTAAATATTTAACAGGATCTGCATCACGCACCATTGTCACGCCTTATCGGCATGAGAAAAACACCTCAAAGAGTAAGAGAATCAGTCTATCTTCCACAGCCGCAAAGAATTGTGAGAGAAAATGTCAATTCTGTAACACTTACCAATTAGCGATATTAATTATAACTCTGCCAGGTACCTAAATACTATAAAAGCCACATTTCCTAACGCAAACCTAGGAATGATTTGTTAAGTTGTGATGTTGGGAGGCCCCAACTTGTCAGCAACAGTAGTAGTGACTGCTATGAACTGGAAATTACACAAACTCTTAAGAAGGGTTTAACTCCCTTTTTATTTCACTTTAGAAATCACAGTTGCGTTCACTTGACGCTCACAAACTACGCCGACCCGGCGGTTGAACAAAATAGACAAAAATGCAACTAAAAATAAATGACAGGATGAATAAATAACGAAGTCACTACCTACGAGGCTCTATAATCGTAACTAACTTAACCGCGTTCTAAGATACAGCTGAGATTCAGCAAACTTTCTGATTAAGAATTTGAAAGATTCAACGAACTGTCGAAATAGGAACACAGGCCGAAACGCGCGGTTCTTAAATTTTCTACCAAGCAACCTTCACGCTCGTGATTCAAGAAGCACACTTACAATCTCGCTTCCCTTCTCTTTAAACTCAATTACTTCTACTAAAATTTGAATACTCTGCGCGTTCTATTACGATTTACATACTCTGGCATTGACAATTCTAGGGGAAAGTAAAGGCTTGACGGGAAAGATAGCTTAAAATAAATGTTAGTTAAAATAAATATAAACCCTACAAAGTCTTTATCCACATAGTGGAAAAAAATAAACAAATAATCCTCTTGATTTATTGATCATTTCTCGAAGTAGGTAGAAATAATTCCGTCTCAAAAGGGCGTCCGCAAAAATTGTTGCAGATTCATTTTTAAATAAATTTGTATTAATACAGAGTAATGGCCCTTAGCTCGTAAATGAAAATTTGGGAGGTAATGAGTACGAAATTTTACATTAAGCATTTTAAAATGGTCCCTTATCGACCACAATCATATATCTGAGAGCGGGTAAATAGATACAAACATAAAATTATCCTAAGTTATATAAGAAATTACCATCAACGCAAGGATAGCTAACTCTCCTGTTCACTAAGATCCGTTAAGCATGGTAAAACACCAGTTGAATTATTTTCTGTAATAAGCCCATTACTCCCCTCGATAAACTTTTGTTTTGTTGAAAAATGCCAGCAACATTTAAGTTGCACAGACAATTCAAATATTAGTGGATGAAGCAACGTGCAAGTCAGTTATCGCTTGTGCAAAACAAAAGTTTTATGATAAGAAAAGGCGGGAGGCCGATTTAGGTGGGAGATGAAGTTTTAAAAATAAAACATCCCCTTTCTTCTGCACCAGCAGGAAAAGTGGAGAAATCCTATAATAAATCCGAAAGCCCTCTGTTAATCGACAGAATCAGAAAAATAGTTTTGTACTAAAAAGAGGAGAATCGCTAGGAGCTACTGTCGATCAGATAAAAAAAGTATTATGAGCTGGCTGACTTAGCTATTATAAGAGCTGTATTACAGGTATCTCCTGACATGAGAAATACAGGCTTGTCTGAAGGGTCGGTTGATTCAGGAGCAGCGTCTGCGTCACAAGGAAGACCGCAGAGTGAAAAAAAGAATTCCGGAAATGGAAAATAAAAAGAGAAAACACCCAGGTTGTATGATGCATAAAAAGGAAAACTATAGAAAAGAGACGAGAAGGAAGAAAAGAACAAGGAACATGCCAACAAGGCAAAGTTGAAGGATCCCTGAGATATCGCAACCACCTGAGTAGCAAACAAAAGCATTTTCAAAGACGGTGAAAAGAAAAAAAATCTTTGTGATCAGTACCAACAGAATCCTTGCACTGACGGGGAAACGAGTCAGTTACAAAGAAACCTGCGCTACGAAAAGCGATTTGTGGAAAAGAGCATGGCTGACTACCACAAAAGCAAAAGATAAATTTATTTTATTTCTTAAAGAAGTTTATTTTATGTGTGTTTATATATGGGTACGAAGTTGCTAGCATACTTTCGCTTTTCCTCAGGCAAGAATATGTCAGTTAAGAATCTTCTTTTTGTTGATGTACGCATCTACTTTTAAGAACTGTATTTGTGTGCTAAACACGATTATGTTAGTTCAGTCGAAAAGGCGGCAAATATAGTAGAGAATTTTGCTCGAAATCAAGTCAAATAATAGCAACTAGAGTATGCATACATGTATTTTCTGTGGAAAATTATCCTTACAATAGGGTTCCATTAGTTTTGGGATATTTAAGAAAGATGCTTGATAACTTTGGAATTGAGCATTATACTGTTTGGATTATAATATCTGTGACAGCGGCAACTGCTTTCCTAATCGAGTTTACAACTTCTTACGTAAAAGAAGCGTGGGCTGCAAAGATATTCCATTCTGACAGACTCAGTAGAAATACCTTATAGAGTTCCTCACTTTTATTCTATTAAACTAAGTGTTGAGGAATCTAGTGAACTGTCAAGCGAATAATCGCTTAAGTCCAAGAACAGAAACGTAAATTCACTAAAAAGGCTAATTACGATTTATTTGCTCCAAATAAAGATTTAACAGTCGGCTCCTTTTTTAAGGAGTACAGCAAAGCCTCCACTTGGGCTATGTAAGAAATAAGAACTAACTAATGTCTAACTAAAGAGATTCAGCCGAAGCTAACACAGTTCTAAACTAGTTGGCCCGTAATATTAAATTAGCCAGGGAAACTATCAAAAAAATCCGTAATACGGTAGAGCGAATAACAGCTTAGAGAGTCATAGCCCAAAGGTAAACGCGCGCTATTCAGGAATCCTATCTCTCTCGGGCGAAGTCAGTGGAACTTGACTGAAATACTATTCTACTTTTCATTTGCATTTAACACGATTCTAAAATCTCTTTCTGGTAGGGAGTTGTAAGCTAAAGCTAGGAGAGACAGGGAAGAAGCATAAAATATAAAATAACTGTTATAAAATTAAAATATACCTTACAACCTTCTGGTTGAGAAATGAAGGATGGAAAAGGATTACTCGTGTATTTGTCACTACTCACACTAAAAGTACATAATAACAGCATGTGTAATGGAGAGCAAATGACTAGATAAATGTCATGGAATGTTCTCATACTCTGATGAAAGTATCGTCGCCATTATTTAATAAAAAGAAAGAATTGCCTTCTAAAAGATATTCTGTTTGTTTCTGTGTGTCCCTGCTGCCCCACAGAGGATTATACCCATTTAATTCACCATAAAGTATAAAAGATAAAAGCAGTAGCTAGACAAAATCATTTAAATCACTTTGATTGATACTTTCGTTTGGCTGCATGTGCAGTGAACAAAATATGATCAACATGCTTATGTTTACCCGAACAGCAACAGCCTGGAGGCAGGTCGTCAGCTGTAAGATATCTGAAGGATAATCGTGAGCGGTGTGCAAGCCCCCACCACCATTAGCAAGACCTACATTATTCATGCCATCATTTCTCACCAACGACTACCTTCGAAACTTAATTTTTAGATCAGGTTTTTAAGAAAGTTTTTGTAGCCATCATAAGCGCTTGTGTCGCCGATGATACTGCTTAGATGGATGAGGAAGTATATTTCGGAATAATTTCAATCCTTCTTCAACTTCCGTCTTCTCAGAGTGCAGTTCATAAGACAACATTCTCACAAAGTAGCTTCGATTGACATCTCTAGATTTTAGATGCTTTATCATAAACTTATAACAATTATTTTTAAGTTCATGCACCTTTCCGATTTCTCCTAGCTTCAGTTTACAATTCCTTACCACAATGAGTTTTTAGAATTGCGTTTAATGCAAATGAGAAGTAGTAGCATTTAAGTTGAAGTTCCACTGACTTCGGGAGAGAGAATCAGAATTTCTGAATAGCGTTTGCCTTTTGGCTAAGTATCTCTAAGCTGTTACTATACTCGGCCGTATTACGTGCCCTTGATAGCTTCGTTAGATAATTCGATATTTTGCGGCCAACTAGTTTGTAAGGATTATGTTAATTTTATTAACAGTTAAATTTTAAGTTAAAGTTCGTTTCCTATCAAATTCTTAACTTCAACTTACTACTTCCGGCCAGAACGTAGTTTTACAATCACGTCTGAATACATAATGAGGAAGAGCGGTATTTAACCGCGAAGTTCTTTGGTCTTAGGGAAAGAGAATCAGAGTTTCTGATTTACGCGCGCCTGCCTTTTGGCCACTCTTTCTCTCAAAGCTGTTATTACACTCGGCCGTACTCAGGCCCTTGATAGTTTGGCAGTCATCTGGTGTTTAAGGGGTGAACTATATTAGAAACTTGTTAGCTTCGGCTATATTTTCTTTAGTTAATTTTAGTTTAGTTTAAGTTTAGTTTAAGTCTAATTCTTAGTTTCTGTTGCGCCTGCGCGCGCATTTCATTACTAGCGTCGGCGCATGCGCCTTGAGCTCTTGGAGTTTGTGACATGAGATTGTGAGCTAAGAGCGTGTGAGAGGTAGCGTGGCTTCGAGTGGCCATGATCTATGTAAATTAATGAGAATTAAAGTGAGATATAATACAGTCCATTGTTCCTGAGTTTATTGAATTATAGTGTAGTGCCTGTGCAAAACATCGTGGTCCGTCATGGGCCAGAGATCTATGGATTATGAGTTATATACAAGTAACAAGTAAGTCAGCAGTTTCGATTTAAGAATAAAGTGCCATTTTGTTATTTTGAGATACTGTGTAAGAGTTTGAGAAAATTTATATACTGTGTTACTGTGTTTAAATTATTGAGAAGAATTACTTATTATCTTGTGTTATTTCATTAAGAGTATAATGTTGATAAAAGGTGCACTTAAAGAGGATTTAAAGCTATTGGCTTTAGAACTGAATATAGAGTTAAGTGAAAAGATAACTGTTACAGATTTAAATTTAGCGATTAAAAGTAGTGAAGCTTTTAAATCCGATCCAAATTCGGTAATAGAGTTGGGTAATTCCATAGTAGAGCATCGTAAATCTGAAGAAGCTAAAGTATTACAGTTAGAACAAATTAAATTAGAGAGATCTAAAACAGAACTGGAAATTGCTCGATTGCGAGCTGAAACAAAAAGTGTTAATAATGATCAAACCGAAAATAAAGGAGAAAGTTTCGATTCTTTAGATTCCCTTATTAAAAGTATAAGAACATTAACATTGAAGGTTCCGAGTAAACCTGAAAACTGGAGTTATTTTTTCTCGTCTTTAGAAAGAGCTTTCGCGACAAAAAATGTGCCTGAGAAATCTAAAGCGGAAATATTGTTAAACTTGTTAGGGGAACGGGCTTCGAACATTATCGTGTATATTAGAGATGAGGAGCTAAGTGACTATGAAAAAGTAAAAGCTATTATTCTAAAAGAATTCGAACCTACACCACAAATTGTTTTAGAAAATTTTAAAAAGGCTCAACGCCTAAATGAGTCCCATGTGCAGTTCGTGTCGCGATTAACCACAAATTTCGAATATTACTTAAAATTGAGAAAAGTGTCTGATTTTGAAACTCTGAAGCAGTTAATAATATCAGACAAATTGTTTGAAACATTAGATCGAGAAACGTCAGCCCATATTTCTATAAGGCAAGCTGAAAGTTGGTTTCCGCCTCAGCAAATGGCTAAGGAAGCAGATTTATTTTTCACATCTCGCGGAAAGTCCCTTGCCGCAAGTGTGGACAGTTTTCAAAAATCCCGCAACAATTACAAAACGTCGAAAAATGTTTCAAAGGTATTCCTTGCCGATGTAAAAGGCTTAAAGTGTGTTCTTTGTGAGGAGAATCATTTTTTGGCAAAATGCCCAAATTTCTTGAAACAACCGGTGAATGATCGGGTTGAAATCATCAAAAGTCATAAATTATGCTTTAATTGCCTAGCATTAAACCATTCCGTCAAAAACTGCAAATCAAAGTTTTCGTGTTCCGTTTGTGGGAAAAGACACCACATGACATTGCATTTTCCAGTAGAAAATAAATCATCGAAAGAGAAGGAAAAAAATAAAAACGAAACAGTGAGTAGTTCCAGTGTGCTTTCCCCCCTAGCGCCAGACTTTCTGCCTAATAGCGGTAATACTCTACTTACAGCGACTAGTGTAAACAGATCCAAAAAAAGTGTTCTTCTGAGCACGGCTATTTGCTTTATTAGTGATGGTATGGGTAAGCTACATCCAGTCAAAACATTACTTGATGGCGGCAGTACTTCATCGTTTATAAGCAGAGACTGCGCGAATAAATTCAACTTTGATTATGAGAAGGTAAACATTGCGATTTCCGGATTAAATGATTCCTTGTTTACAATTCGGAAAAAAGTTTCGGCATGCATTAGCAATAAAGATAAAAGTTACGTGAGACATTTAGACTTATTAGTAGTACCAAAAATCACGCAAGATTTGATTCCTTCAAGGAAAATTGATATTAAAATGCAGGATTTTTGTAACATAAGATTAGCTAATTGTAAGTTGAATTTTGATAGAAAATTTCCTATAATCTTACCAAAGAATCATAAGTTGACTAATCTAATTATTGTGATGTTTCATAAGAAATACATGCATATTGGTCCACAAGGCTTACTGTCTATTGTTAGACAAGGGTTTTGGCCCTTAAACGGGCGCAACACTTGTAGAAAAATAGTACATGAGTGTGTCGTATGTTTCAAAGCAAAACCAGTGCCCTGTCAACAACTTATGGGTCAACTCCCTCAAGAAAGAGTCAGCCTGAATTTTCCATTCAATTGTGTTGGAGTTGATTTTTTTGGTCCTTATTTTATAAAATACCCACATCAGAGAAAAGGTCGCCTTAACAAGGTGTATGTGTGCATTTTCGTTTGTTTTGTTACCAAAGCTTGTCATCTTGAGTTGGTAACAGACCTGTCTAGTCAAGCATTTATTGCAACCTTAAAGCGTTTTTTCAGCAGGAGAGGCAAGTGTGCACGCATATTTTCAGATAACGCAACCAATTTTGTTGGTAGTAACGCAGAATTAAAGAAATTGAATAGGTTAGTCAGCAAACCAGATGATGAATTAGGTAATTATTTATCGAGTGAGAGTATTGATTGGTCGTTCATTCCCCCTAGAGCTCCCAATCATGGAGGTCTTTGGGAGGCAGGTGTCAAATCTGTTAAGTTTCATTTGAAACTCGTAGTAGGCAATTTGAAACTAACCTTTGAGGAGTTTCTTACAGTAATTGCTCAAATTGAAGGCAGTTTGAATTCTAGGCCCTTGCAACCTTTATCATCCGAACCAGAGGATTTTGATATCTTGACACCAGGCCACTTCCTGATAGGCAGACCTATCACGGCTATTGCAGAACCTAATATTTTAAACGTTAACGATAATAGATTAAAGAGCTGGCAAAAATTGACTAAAATAGTGCAAACAATTTGGAAGTATTGGAGAAATAACTATTTGAGTGCAATGCAAGAAAAAACTAAATGGTTCTTTGAAAAAGACAATGTCAAGGTTGAAACTATGGTAATTTTAAAGACTGATAATGTTCCTGTATGTAACTGGCCTCTTGGCAGAATCGTAGAGATATTCCTAGGTAAAGACAATAAGGTTAGAGTAGTTTCAGTGAAAACGAAAGGAGGTATTTTTAAGAGATCAATTAATAAAATTTGTCTTTTACCTATGACAAATTAAACAAAAAGTATGTTTGTAATTAATTATTGTATTTTCTTATTATAGTAGTTTGATTTGTTGATGTTATTATTTGATGTTTACAATTATGTACCTGTATTTCGTATTGTCACTCTCTGTAATTTTTTATTGTAAGATTTAATTTGAATGATTACATCATGTCAAGGCGGGCGGTATGTTGCGCCTGCGCGCGCATTTCATTACTAGCGTCGGCGCATGCGCCTTGAGCTCTTGGAGTTTGTGACATGAGATTGTGAGCTAAGAGCGTGTGAGAGGTAACGTGGCTTCGAGTGGCCATGAACTATGTAAATTAATGAGAATTAAAGTGAGATATAATACAGTCCATTGTTCCTGAGTTTATTGAATTATAGTGTAGTGCCTGTGCAAAACAGTTTCTTAAGTTCAAGCCCAAGTGTCGGCTTTGATTGTACACTCCAAGGCGGAGTTTTGTTAAATCTTATTGGAATAATAAAGGGTTAGTTACCCTTCTATCTTGTTGTTTCTTGTCACACGAACTTAAGGAATTATTCGCTATATAGTTCTTAAGATTCGTCACTTTCTACCGTACCTTTCTGAGATTTACACAGTGAAAGTCTTACAAGTTTATATTTGTGTTAGCTTTTTCTGAATCTCTTTAGTTAGTCATTAGTTAGTTTTTATTTTTTACACTTTTCCGTTTAAGTCCAAGTGAAGGCTTTGCTGTACACCCTAAGAAAGGGGCCGACTGTATATCTTTATTTTGAGCAATAAAAAGTAATTAAACCTTCTTGAGTTTACGTTTCTATTTCTGAACTTAAGCGATTATTCGCTGAGCTGTTCATTAGGTTCCTCAGCACTTAGTTAATAGATAAAAGGGAGGAACCTCACAACTTGCTTCATACTTTTCCCAGATTTAAAGACACTTTTATTTTCTTTTTCTTGTTTTCCTGAACTATTGTTTCTTTTTTTTTTTTTTTTTTTTTTTTTCCGTTTGATTTCAGATTTCAGATGATGGTTTTGTGGTTACTTTATAACATATGCTAACAACTGCTTGTATGCCGATTGACTTTACTGATTTTATAGCAGCAGTGTAGGACTTATCTAAATCAATAACACTGAATGTTATTTGAAATAGATGCTAAGCACAGTCAATAAGGTAGTTTAATAAATTAAATAATAATTCCAGAGTGAATTAGGCATATTTCTATTGACAATTAAAACGAAAACATTTAGAATTACAAACATTAAATCAAAACGTTTATATATATATATATATATATATATTTAAACAAATTTAAATTCTTAACAAATACGTATAAAAGTAAAAAAAGCAAATTTAAATTCTAAAAAAAAGGAAAAAAAGCCAAAATTTAAAATAATGTTTTAAAAAAATGTGCAAACATGTAAAAGATTTAATTCTCGAACTAATCTACAATATCATTGAAATTCAGAAGCATAAACAAATCAAGTGCATAATCTATCCATGAAAATAAATCTACTAATTTAATAAATTAAAATTAAATTAAATAATTTAAAAATGCATATGTGAATGACCGTAGAGTAGGCAGGAGACAGACTTATCAAGGGGAAGTTGCCTCCAAACCTAACTCTCCAATCATTCAATTCGTGTTTCGTCATTCATGCAGGCAAGGGTAAAAGTCAAAACCAAAAGTAATTCCAATAAAGTGGTACCCTTAGAAATTAACATTTAAGTATTAACATTTAAGAATTAAAGTTCAAAAAGGAAAATACTAATGAAGTCTTTTGAGTAACAAGCAAGTAAAGTCAAGAATTAAAATTTTTCTTAAAATATTAAATTTTTTAAAAATTAATTTTTTATAAAATAATAAAAAAAATCTAGAAACCAATGTATTTTAGAAATCCTTGTCTACAGAAACTTCCCCTACACGAATATGCATATCAATAAAAAGAAACTATAAAAGAACTATACATAATCCATATAAACCAATAAGAAACAAAAAGAACTAACTACAATTTTTAAAAAACAAATATATATTTAAAAATATAATTTCATATTTAGAAATTACTTAGATACTACATAAAAAAATTTTTTTTAAAAATACTTAAAGCAAGTAAATAGTAAGTTTTAATTCTAACTTACCTAATATATGAGTGTTGGGGTCTGCAAAAGTTGTAAGGATCTTAAGTTTTACTAACGTTTATTTTTATTTTAAATCTTTACTATCACTTCTTATTTTCTACTTCCGGCCAGAATTAAAAGCTTTAACTTATTTATGTAAATTTGTCTGGCGAACGCCAAGTACTTAAGTTGTGGCTTTTTGCCAAGCAAGAGAGAGGAAGGAGTTAGTCGAAGCAGGCCGCTTGCCTTAGCAGTTTTACTCGGTTGCTGGTTGCCTTCCAGGCCAGAGGTTTAATCCTCTTGATAATTTTAAACGTATTGTAGTGTTAACAGTTCTCTGTACTACATACGGCTTCCTGTTAATATACGGCCAATCTTCCACATAGGCCCTTGTTTATTATTCCAAATTTAAGTTAGAGTTTAGTTAATATTTTTATATTCTTCAGACCACAAGTAGTTGGTCTCTGTATTCCGAAGTACGGAAATTATTGTAAAGAGTGAAAAATAAAGGGTTTCGTATACCCTTCCTGTGTATCTTGTCTACTTCCCACATTTATTGGACATAGCTTTAGTAAGCTCCCTGTTCCGAGTCAGGTTCTGGAATGTTCCCCAAGCAAGTAAGGCGGAACATTGAACCTGATAGTGGCGCCGAACGAAGAAGAATAACCATGGCCGAGTTTCAAGAAGAACCTGTGCTGCCTGCAGAAGCGGCTGAGAATCCAGAAATGCCAGCTGCCGCCCTGGAAGGATTTGGTTACATCGTCCAGACCATGCGCGCTTCGATGAAACTAGAAGCAACATTTAATGGAAACTCACCGGTAACCAGTTTTTTGGAAAAACTAGATGACCACTTCATGATGTACCCCGTGCACGAGTTCCAGAAAGTTACCTTAGCTACCAGCGCTTTGAGGGGCCAAGCGCTTAACTGGTTCAAATGTATAGGCAGAAGTCTCTTGGGTCAAGCAGGAAGTTCCACCTATACTTACGAAAATTTCAAGACTGCGCTAGTAAAAGCCTTCCCTGTCGTAAGGGATCGTGCGAAATTAGAAGCGGAACTTTTCAGCATATACCAGAAACCAATTGAAAATCTCTCAAGCTTTATTTTAAGAAAAATTCACGTCTTCAAACTCTTGTATGAAAACCGTCCAGATCCTGAGATAATTCAAGTGATTTCGCCGAGGTTACTTCCTCAAGTACCAGACTTTTTTGAATTAAGGAATCCTACTACACTGGAAAAGTTATTTGAGCTAGCAATCCAGTTTGAAAGTCGAAGAACGGCGGACATTGAAAAAAGACGCCAATATCAACAACGAAACCAATTTGGTGAGCCAAGACCACAGCAAAGTCAAGCACACGGCTACGGAAGCAAAGCGAATCAGTGGGCAAGGAAACCCGAGCATCCAAAAACAGCCGGCGAACGTCGACAGTTCAATAGCAATCCAGGAAAAAAGTTTGAAGGCCAGTGGAAAAAGAAATAAAGCATGGAAAGGAAAAAACAAGATTTAAACTAAAACGGATTTCTGCTGACGGGAGGGTGCGGAAATCCGAAGGCCAAGAAAACCCCTATTCTTTCAAGTTAAATACAGTAATGGTGAAAAATTTGACTCTTCCGAATATTGAAGTGTTGGTGAATAACATCCCAGCCACCGTACTCCTGGATACAGGCGCGCAGTGTTCTTGTGTGGCAGAAGAATTTTTTTAGGAAGTATTTTCGGAAATACCGCATATATAATTCGGATAATACGACAGTGTTAGCTGCGCAGGGAGAAAGATGTAAGTGCATAGGTAAATTACCGATATACGTTCGTATCAAGGACGAACAAGTAAAAATTATGTTTTTTATAGTAAAGAATCTGCAAGCACATATCATCTTAGGAATAGGTTTTCTTTCAGAGGCAGAAGCAACGCTGGATTTTAATGAAGCGTCCCTTAAGCTGACGATGAAACCAGTTCGAGAAGAAAAATCGGAACCGCCAATGTTAAAGCTTGATCACCTGCCTAAGGAAGAGCAACAAAGAATCCGACAAGTGGTAAGTGAATTTGCTTCGTTATTTAGTGATATTCCAGGATTTACTCAAGTTACTAACCATAGTATTGACACCGGAGATTCAATGCCAGTTCGCCACAAAGCATACCGGTATGATAAGAATAAAGAAAAAATTATAGAATGGCACATTAGCGATATGCTACGTAAAAAGATCATAACGCCCATCTCAAGTAGTTATGCTAGCCCGGTGGTTTAATGTAAGAAAAACAATGACTACCCATTAACACATCCAAAAAGGTGGCGTTTCGCGATTGACTATCGTAAATTAAACTCCATAACTAAATATCCGGTATATCCGTTACCTATTATTGAAGAAATTCTAAGGAACATAACGTCTGTCAAATATATGACGACTTTAGACTTAACGACTGGTTATTTTCAAATAGGGGTTAGACCGGAGGACGTGCCTAAGACTGCTTTTATAACCAAGTCTGGCACTTATGCATTCCTGCGTATGCCGTTTGGCCTTTCAGGGGCACCGGCAACATTTCAGCGATGTATGGACATTGTGTTAAGGCCTGTTCTTGGAAAGTCCACATTTATCTATTTAGACGATATCATTATTACTAGTGATAATCTGGACCAACATGTACAGGGTTTAAGACAGGTGTTTTCTTCATTAAATGAGGCCGGTCTAAAAGTTAATGTCGAAAAGTGCAAATTTGCAGCCCCTGAATTAAAATACTTAGGTTACAAAATATCTCAGAAAGGAATCGAGACAGACGAATCAAAAATAATCGCTGTGCAAAAGTATCCGCCGCCAAACACGGCGAAGAAGCTCTCTTCTTTCTAGGACTTTGTTCATATTATAGGTCCTTAATAAAAGATTTTGCAGCTATTGCTGAACCATTGTTAAAATTAAAAAGGAAAAAGGCAAGATTCTCGTGGACGGCCGAAGCCAATAGTGCTTTCGAAAAATTAAAGCAAGCATTAACACAAGCCCCTGTGTTGAAATTTCCTGAAAAGGATGAGAATATGGAAATTTCAGCGGATGCTTCGGATTATGCAGTAGGAGCAGTACTTTCGCAAAATCAGCAGCCCGTGGCATTTTTTAGTCGAACTTTAAATCAAACACAAAGAAATTATTCCGCGACTGAGAGAGAGGCACTTGCAGTTCTGTTAGCAGTGCAAAAGTTCCGAGTCTATTTTGGAAGAGCGCCAATAACAGTGTATTCTGATCATGCGGCGGTAACTAGATTGTACTCAGGGAAAAACTTATCCCCAAGGTTAATAAGATGGGCACTCAAGCTACAAGAATATAATCTTGTAATCAAGCATACCCCCGGAAAGGAAAATATCGTAGCAGATGCCCTATACAGAATAAAAATAGATGAAGAAGGTAATACTGTAAAGGTGGCAATGCTCACAGCATGTACAATAAATTCCCGAGAAACTGTAATAACCGAACTGGGTAAGGATCCTGAGTTTGGAAACATTTATGAGTATTTAAAGGATCCTGAAAATTTTAGCCACCAAGATATTGTGGCGATAAGAAATAGGGCGGCCCATTACGAACTATTAGATGGTCTATTATTTTATACAAAAACTACAAATTCCAACAACGAATTTCGACCTGTTATCCCAGCTAGTCTTAGATTAAATATCCTGCAGGAGTTGAAGGTATTCAAGGGTGACCGAACTGGAGGGAAAAGAAAGCTTCTAGAGGAAGGGACTGAAGAGCGAGCCCGCACAAGAAGGAGGATAAATCAAACTAGAATCTTCGCTACCTTCCAGGACTTTGCTGAGAAAAGAATGTCCGAATATCACAAAGATAAGTAAAATTTTATGTTACTTTGCAAACTTAAGTTAATCTTTCATTCTTACTGCAAGTGGCAGATTTCAGCACGTTTTACTTCATGTGAGGTCTACCTTTATCGCCAAAAAGGCGAGAAATGAGTTGTTACCTATTTTGGTATTATGTTTTTCAATTACTCGCGAGTAAATCTAAAGTTGATGTATAATAGGATTGTGTAAATACTTGAATATTGTAAAAGTTATTGTATAAATTTTATTTAAAAGATTCTGGCAAGAAAGAAGTTTTGGTCTGAAAGACTTTTGAAATGTAGTATTTCAATGTAGAAGAATTGGCACTTGCTTGGAAAAGAATAGAAGTTAACAATGTACTACTAACGTATGTTTTAAAATGCGTAAAATTAACGGCATGTTAATATGTTCTTATATACAATGTGAACTGTTATTTTAAATGTTAAGAAATACTGTGATATGGTAAAAGTGAATGTAATGCCAAAAATTTTAAACTTATTCGTGTGACTGAAAAAAAAAAAAAAAAAAAAAAAAGAGAAAAGTATTGTGAATATGTGTTAAAGGTTGAATGAATGTAGTTAGGCTCTCTGACGCTACACTTCAGAGTTAGCCACTTTCAGAATAGTACCTCAGTGTTTAGAGATGAAGATAGGGTGTGTTACGAGGTCTTGTTATGTTGAATTTTAACACGTTAGTGTTTTGATTGTAGGAGGCAGTGTTGAACACGTATACATAAACACATTCGTGTTTGGTGTTTTCTTTTACAACACATGTCAGAGAGCACGGGGAGAGATAATTAAAATAAAGTCATGAATGAAATAAGAATGTTAAGAGAAATATAAATATTCATGTTACTTGCCATTTCATTGTGTAACATTTCATTAAACTAGTTTTCCTTCCAGATCTCTGGAAGGAACCAGATTTGAACTAAAAGCTCCTGTTTAGATGCAGTACAGATGAAAAGTGGTTGTCCATGGAGCTGATAATGTAAAAACAATTTTTTTTTTTTAAATTTCTAGTTTCTAGTGAGAAATATTTGTAAAAGATTGGCCTCGCGTTAGATTCTAGAGCTAAAAGTTTTCAACAAGGTCGTTTTAGACCTCAGTTTCAAACTAATTAACTCCGGCGGGAAGTATGTAAGGATCTTAAGTTTTACTAACGTTTATTTTTATTTTAAATCTTTACTATCACTTCTTATTTTCTACTTCCGGCCAGAATTAAAAGCTTTAACTTATTTATGTAAATTTGTCTGGCGAACGCCAAGTACTTAAGTTGTGGCTTTTTGCCAAGCAAGAGAGAGGAAGGAGTTAGTCGAAGCAGGCCGCTTGCCTTAGCAGTTTTACTCGGTTGCTGGTTGCCTTCCAGGCCAGAGGTTTAATCCTCTTGATAATTTTAAACGTATTGTAGTGTTAACAGTTCTCTGTACTACATACGGCTTCCTGTTAATATACGGCCAATCTTCCACATAGGCCCTTGTTTATTATTCCAAATTTAAGTTAGAGTTTAGTTAATATTTTTATATTCTTACGTTCAGACCACAAGTAGTTGGTTTCTGTATTCCGAAGTACGGAAATTATTGTAAAGAGTGAAAAATAAAGGGTTTCGTATACCCTTCCTGTGTATCTTGTCTACTTCCCACATTTATTGGACATAGCTTTAGTAAACTCCCTGTTCCGAGTCAGGTTCTGGAATGTTCCCCAAGCAAGTAAGGCGGAACATTGAACCTGATAAAGTGTTGTGAAAGAGAAGTAAGTGTGTTCTTCAAATTATATAGATGGCGCTTATGTAGGTAAAGTTGAGTGTCAGGCTGCTTTCTTTGTTATAGTAAAAAAAAATTTTGTAAACATTAATATTAAAAATTAAATTAAATTAAATTAAAAATCCTAAAGGTAGTAATATCAATTATTTAGGGAGTTAAGTAACTGAGCCAATCAAGAGATGTAAGTTTGCTTGAAGAAAATTAAAGTGAAGTGGTATGTGAAAAAAATGTAAACTGTTTGTAATTTGAAATGTGTGTTCTGTTGAAAAATTGTGAAAATTGTTAAAAAAATTAAGTTAAGTGAAAGATATTTTGTGTGAAAATTGCAAAAAATTAAAGTAATTAAGAAAAACTGAAATGTTTTAATTTTAAATTTTTAAAGTAAAATTTCCCAATTTTTTTTTGAAATGAAGTCCTTACATACATATATATATATATATATATAAAATTACAAAACAATTTTTTGAAAACATAGTATAATCATTTTAAAATTTATCAAATTATTTTTTTCATTTATAGGATTATTTGAAATTTATTACTTATGAATTTATCAACTTATATATATACTATTAGGACTTGTGTTCCTCTTTACTTGCTTTGGAAACATGAACTGTTCTGACTCGGAACAGGGAGCTTACTGAAGCTATGTTCAATAAATTGTGAAGTAGACAATACACACAGGAAGGGTGTACGAAACCCTTTATTTTTCTATCTTTACAGCGATTTCCGGAACTTCGGAATACAGAGACCAACCACTTGTGGTCTGAACGTAAGAATATAAAAATACTAACTGAAAACTCTAACTAAAACTAACTTTGGATTAATATACAAGTGCCTAACTTCAAGATTGGCCGTTATTTAACAAAAATCCGTATGTAGTACAGAGAGCTGCTAAAACTACGATACGTTTAAAATTATCAAGAGGATTAAACCTCTGGTCTTGAAGGCAACCAGCAAACGAGTAAAACTACTATGGCCAGCGGCCTGCTTCTAATAACTCCTTCCTCTCTCTTGCTTGGCAAAAAGCCACAACTTAAGTACTTGGCGTTAGCAAGACAAATTTGCATAAATAAGTTAAAGCTTTTAATTCTGGCCGGAAGTAGAAAATAAGAAGTGATAGTAAAGATTTAAAATAAAATAAACGTTAGTAAAACTTAGGATCCTTACAGTACATGCAATTGTAATGAAACTAAACTTCGTGACAACAAAGGTTATACGTAGAAGAAAGCAGCTCCATCAGTCCTTTCCCATCAACAATATACTTATGATACTTTCTACAACTTGCAATAACAATAATGAAAATTTCAGTGTATATGCAATGTATACAAATGTGAAAGGGAAATATACATATATATAAGTATAAAAGATACATGATATTAATCTGAAATAATGTTATATAATTAATATGTTATTAAATTTTGTAACCCGCTGGAAACCACACGTGTCTATTAGAGTGTGTAGTTTGTTTTCTGAAAATCTTTGTCCAGCCAATCTTATTGTTTTTCAGTTTCTTAGTGTG
Organism: Stegodyphus dumicola; assembly: GCF_044657685.1. NCBI lineage: Eukaryota > Metazoa > Arthropoda > Arachnida > Araneae > Eresidae > Stegodyphus > Stegodyphus dumicola. The sequence goes on along the minus strand of NC_140769.1, from coordinate 80,189,488 downwards.
TAGTCAGATTTTCACTGGGCAATTTTTGTGCACTATTCGACTTCTTTTGATGATGAGAGTTCATCTCAATTAATAGCAAATATGCTGGTTTTTAATCTGTCAGTATTATCAGTCATATATAGCTCAATCATATATAGTCAATAAGGATCAGTCATATATAGTCAATATAATAGATCAATCATATATAGTCAACAATCAGTTACATTAAAATATCCCTACTTTTGTTGTCGCATCAAAATATTGATCGTGTCTTTTCACAACTGAAAAAGATCCATCATAAAGAGGTTCTAATGTTTTTCGAACTCTATTAACGCGTGTGAAGCGATGCGTACAATTATGTAAGGACAAAAACTTTTTTAGAAGGATATCGGTGAGTTTCTAGTGGTTTAGACATTTTCCTTCGTTTCTGTAATTCATTAGCAAACGTCTCGGTATCCAAGATAATTTTTAGTTTCACAAAACATTCTCCTGGTAACCTGATAGATTGTCTGTAAACCATTTGTGCAATGATGTCATTTGTATCACCCCGCAAAGGCGACTGTAGTCCAAATAAAACAACTCTTGATAAGGTTCTTCATTTAATAGAATTGTGTACTCTGATTCTTTCTGATTCTCTGATTCTGAGTGTTTAAAGTCCGATGGGTCCTTTCAATTTTCCCATTGCATTATGGGTGATATGCCGTTGTTGCACATACTTTAAATCCACGAATAACACCAAAGTTTTAAAAATGTTCGGTTCGAAACTGATTATACCTTGATCATTACTTTACGCTACGGCATTCTAAAACACAAAATCCAGTAATAAAGTTCTGGAGCTATAATTTCAGCCGACACATTTGGTAAAGGAATAACTTCTATCCAATATATGAATCGATCAATTTAGGTGAGGCAGTAAGTTTTTCCTTCAGAAGTAGGAAAGGAGCCTATGATATCAGCATGAATAATACTGAATCTATCATCTGCTTCTTTATAAGTGGCAATTTGTGTACACGTATGTCTGTAAATTTTGTTCTTTTGATAATAGATACAAGAATTTGTGAGCTGGGTGATATCCTTTCAAATGTTTAGCCAAATAAATGGGGAAGCCATTTGTTTACTTGTAGACTTCCCACCAGAGTGAGGTAAGCTGTGATTGCTTTGAAATATGTGCTTCCGAAAATCTTGAGGCATAAATGGACGTATTTTTGTTGTTGAAATATCATACCAAAGTAGTTTAAAATGTAAAGATGGTTTCGAACGTAGCTCGTTAAGATCTTTATTATCTATTTGTGGTCGGCAATTTCATCAAAATCTATTTCAGAGATCGATTGTATCCTGAATAACGAATCTGCAACGATATTTTCTTTTACGCCAATGTGGTGAATAACTGTTGGAAACTCTGATATATATTGTTAATGACGGAACTGTCTAGGTGAGGCTTTCTCGGTTTTTTTTATGAAAAGAAAACATGGAAGGTTGTAGTCAGTGTACATTGTAAATTGTCTTCCTTATAAAATACACCTGATTGTGTCACCGAGAGATATGTGCTTAACATTTCTCTATCGTAAGTACTATATCCTTTTTGAGCATTAGTTAACTTTTTTAAAAAGAATTCTAAGGGTTTTTAGCTGCCTACTTCCAACTGTTGCAATTTACGGATCGAATAGTGTAGTCCAAAACATCACGGAAGAGCTATAATAGTGAGTCAGGATTCGGAAAACTCAACAATGTAGCATTTGCCAGATCTCTTTTGCATCTATTTAAAATTTTCTTTTGCTTTTTCAATCCATGGCATTTTACTCTTACATTTTTTTCATGGCACCTTTTAAAGACTCATGGAGTATTGCATGATTTTTGGCAATGTCCTTCATATATCGCCTACAGAAATTAATTAGACCAAGAAAAATAAAAATACGTAAATGGTTTCCAGTAAACTATAATTCATGATGGCATTTACTTTTTCAGGAAGAGGTTTCGAGGTCTTTCGGAGTAATCACATAGCCTAGAAATTCTAGTTAATTCACTCCCATAACCGACATTCGAGGAATTATACGAAGATCCTATTGTTCTGATTAAATGAAAACTACTTTTAGATGCTCTGAATATTTGTCTTCCTTTGGAGAAGCTACTAAAATCCTTTTTGAGCATTAGTTGACTTTGTTTCCTTTTTGAGTATTACTTTAGTTAAATGTCGTTTAAATATACGAAAACAAAGTCCAGTCCGAAAACCACTTCATTGATGAATCGTCGAAACGCTGATGAGGCATTCCTTAACCAGAAACTCATTCCGCTAAACTCGTATAACCCAAATGACGTTATTATTGCCACTTTCTTTTTGTCCTCTCCGCACTGGAATCTGAAAGTAAGCTTTAAAAGCCCAATTTTTGAAAATATATTTTTTTTCCATGTATGGTGAAAATTCTCTGTCCTTGGAATAGGATAACGAACGAGAATCGTTTGTGCGTTTAAACTCCTGTAACCTTCGCACGATTGCACGTTTTGAAAACTAAACGAAGTGAACTAACCCATGGAGACTTTAAAGATATAATTATGTCGTTTTCTAACATAAATTTGAATTCCTGTTTGATCAATTTTAATACATTTGCATTTAATTGTCGAGCTTTTGAAAAAATAGGAGGAACTTTAGTAGTTGTATAGTTCTTTACGTTATGTTGTGAGTTGCAAATTAACAGGCATGGTTTTGTTAAATTCAGGTTTTGTAATAACAAATTTGCAAATCAAGATTATCATAATAAATTAACAAATTTGCAAAATCAAGATTATCATAATTCAACTAAAATACTAGAAATATTACAAGAAACCTGTCTTTTTTTTTTTTTTTTTCAGAATTAAATTTTTAATTACCTTTCTACAACCTTAAAATTTTCTAATATATACATTTCTTTAAATATTAAATACACAGTACTTTAAATAGCAATTAAATAAAATAGATACAACATGAGTAGCATTAAGATTACATTTTCAGGAAGAAAAATGCAATCACACAATATTAATACTCTTAGCACTCTCATGAGAATCATGAGATACTTGTTTACCATTGTATCATTCACCAAGAAGTGCTTTGTGCGCAAACATTTCCGGAAGAAATTTGTAAAGTTATGGAATTAGTGATTACCATTATCAACTCCATTTTAGCTAAAGCTCTTAACCATCGCCAATTCAAAGAATTTTTATTTAAAATGGAGAGCGTGTACGCTGATCTTCTGTTTTATAACAAGGTACGTTGGTTATCAAGACGGAACGTTTTAAAAAGTTTCGCGTCCCTTTTTCCGGAAATTAAAGCGTTTCACCTTGAGTAGGGCGTTTACTATCCAGAACTAACAGACCATCAGTGGATCCAAAATTTTTATTTCATGGTAGACGATACATCTCATCTAAATCAGCTTAATCGTAAACTACAAAGGAAAGGAAACTTAATTTTTTCGATGTTATAAGAAGTAATAACATTCAAAAACAAATTATCCATTTTTGCACAGGATTTTGAATGGGAAACATTGTTTCACTTTCCGAGCCTGCTGAGGCATCGCCAAAAAAATAATTCCTCTATTGATAAACACTATTTTAAAACAATAATTTTAAATATGAGGGAAGCATTTCTCAACAGGTTTCAGGAATTTAAAAACAGCAGAGCAACTTTAGCATTTATCAAAACTTCTTTTACTTAGCAGTAAGCGATAACCGAGTTGAAATTTTCTCCTTTTAAAATTGACATTGGTAGCTTTGAAATATAATCGCTGGATATAAAAAACAAGGAGATATAGCGCTCTAAATTCGAACGTCTTTGTGTTGAATTGGAAATATTGGAGAAGAAAAAATGTGATCTTAGTTCACAACACAAGTGGTCTGCTTTGAATGACCAGGAGAAGGAAGACATGATCATTTTCAACGCTTGGAATAGGATTCCTGACTCTTACGATCACCTGAAAAAGCTCGCGTTTGCTGTTCTTTCCCTTTTCGGTTCTACATATATATGCGAACAATTTTTTTCAAGCATGAGCATTATCAAGAGTAAACTGAGAAATCGTCTTATTGATGAGAACTTGGAATCATGCCTAAAATTAAAAACAACAACATACAAACCTGACTTACTCAAACTTTCCAAGGAGATGCAAGCACATTGTTCGCATTAATAAATATTTAATAAGTATTAAATTTAGTTTTATTTAGTGTAATAAAAGTTTACTAAACAAATAGATTTGGCTCCCAATTTTTTTTTAAATTGTTGTAATGTTCATATTTGGCTTTTTGGCTAATAAGTTTGCCGACCACTGTACTAGAAGACCTGTAAAATGAGTTTTTGAAGGAATAATTATAGGATGCTTTTCATGAAAACTTAAAGTTGATTTTTGTAGTCTTCCTCCTACTAACAAAACTCTTTCCTCACTTAGAAAAGGATTTAGTTGATAAATGTTTGAGTTTTGTGAAATCAACTGTCCAGACTTTAAACTATTAATTTCATCAGAAAAATGTTCATATTGAACTTCTTTTATCAAATATAATTCTGTGGTAAAAAGTTCTTCTGCTATCAAGGGCCCGGTTTTCTTGTCAGTTTTATTTTTCAGATTGTGAATAAACCTAAATATCCATGTAGTCACTCTAATAGCTTTAATTAATTTACTATAATTTTCAAGATTCAACAGAGAATTAGATTTTTCTGCAATAGACGGTAGTATTGTCGTATCATTCATACACTTTTTCCGCTGTAATTCAGCATCAGAAAACTCCGTTGTCACGATAAATTTACTAGGCCAAGCACTCACTGATTCAACTAACCAGACTGGCCCAGACTGCCATGATCTTGAAGACAACAAATATTCGGCTGAACATCCTTGAGATAAAATGTCCGCTGGATTGGATTTCCCATTACAATGTCTCGAGTTATTTGGGCAAGTTAATGATTGTATTTCAGATACTCGATTTTTACAAACATTTTCCATCGTTCAGGAGCACTATGAATGCAGTGAACCACTATCATACTGTCAGTCCACAGCTAAATATTTTCTTCATGAATTGAAAACAGCTCTTTTAAATTTTTAGCAAGTCTTGCCGATGTTAATACTCCTAGCAACTCTAACTTTGGAAGTGTGAGTTTTTGTTTTATTGGTGCAATTCTAGATTTTTCGATAATGAATGCTACCTGTCCTTCTTCAACTGATATAAAATATGCAACTGAGCCATACGCTTTAATAGATGCATCACAAAATAAATGAAGTTCGATATCTTTATTTTGATTCAATTTGCCTCGGAAATATTCTGTGAAATTTCAAATTTCTTTAACTTTTCAATTTCACCGCTCCACTCGGACCACAACTGCCTACATTCAGTTGGAACTTCGTCGTCAAATTCTAAACCCAACTGCCAAAGGTTTTGCATTATCAATTTTGCATGTAATACAAATGGCGCCAAGAAACCTACTGGATCGAAAATAGTAGCATTCACCTTTAATATATTTCTTTTTGTGGTTTTTCTACAACTATTTAATGTTTCGCACAAGTTGTCTATGTTCAAGGAAATTGCATCTTTACTCGTACACCAGTTAAGCCCTAATACTTTTAAAGAACTATTTAGTTCATTTTCTGATTTAATTATTCCACAATCATCCCAAAGTTTTTTTTAGTTTCTCGGAATTTGCATTAAACTGACGCAAATTCATTCCGGCATCTTTAAGCACGCAATAGGCTCCAATACTTAACTTAAAAGCCTGTTGCACAGAATCTGCACCATAGAAAACATCCTCTACGTAGATCGAACAGTTTAACATCTCAAAAATATCTGGATTTTCTAACTCTATTTTCTTTCTATGTTTTTTATGGTGCACGCCAGAATGAAAGGGTTACATGACACACCGAAAGGAACGCGAGTCATTCTATAATGTTTCAAATTGTAATTATTATCAAAGTATAAAAACCGTAATACATCTCTATCAATTTCAGAGATTCCAATCTGGAGAAAGGCCTTTTCAATTTCTGCTGAGAACGCATGTTTGTATTGTCTGAACCGCAATATCAAGTCCAAAACAGAAGGATTCATATTTGTTCCAGGCATCAAACAACTGTTTAGAGATACCCCATTACGCTTCGAAGATGCGTCAAAGTTTACGGAACTTTAGTTTTTGATACATTTTTTCTTACAACTGGAGAATGTGGCATGTAATACATTTTACTACTATCACAACTTTCAATTTCGCACTCTTCAATTATTTCATTTTTTAACTGTTCGTTTATTATACTATCATAATTCGCCCTAAGCCATTCATCACCTTTTAGTTTATTAACCAAAGATACCAGACGTCGCTTGGCATTTTCTAAATTATTACCCAAGTTTGCATGATGTGATTTCCATAACAAACGAGCTACATATCTACCATTAGTAAAATGTAATTCTTTTTCAAATTTCTCAATGACTGATTTATCATCAGGATTCTCGTTCTCCTCTAAACTCAAATGGTCCAGAGTCCAAAACCTTCGCAAACAGTCATTAACTGAATTATTACCTTCCTTCAAGCAGTGAGAAGTACCAGTTGTAAAAATACAGGCACTAGACTGATCACCTTCTAAAGATCCAACTAAGGACCAACCAAATATAGAAGACACCACAAATAATTTATTAGTTACTCTTTTCTTTTCACCTGTTTGCACTTCCCAACATGAATCAGATCCTAACAATATTTTTATTTCAGCTGCTTCACCATTATCGGCTAATTTTAGATTTTGTGATTTTAATATTTCTAAAATTTTTGGAGGGAATTTTTATGATCGCTTCAGAAATTGTATCTGTAACAAGAGCTTCAATAGTGATTGAGTCATTAGGGAAATGCATACTTTTCAGGGTAATTTGAACAACATTATATTCTATTAGTCTACCTTGGCTATACCCAAATGAATAAATATATAACCTTTCTTTCCTTAAAGTCCTTAATTTTAGTTCTTTAGCCAAATCAGATCTAATAAATGACCTCTGTGATCCACCATCAATTAAGATTTTTACTATTTGGCTTCTAGTATTATCTGTATCTGAAACGTAAACAGTGCAAGTTTGTAAATATACACCTTTATCAGCAGTTTCGGAAACAGTCTTAGAGTTAAACGACAGGGATGCAACTACATTCTGCTTAGAATCTGATACTGTAACTACTTTCTGTTTAACATCTGAAACTGCTTCCACTTCAGGAAGAATATTTTTACAAAATAGCTTATTATGATTTAAACCATTACACAACTCACAAGGTTGAAGTTTCATTTTACATCTGGGAGATACAAGACCTCTCTTAAAACATCTGTAACAACGTCCATGGCATTTTAATATAGCTCTTTTTTGCTCATTAGTTTTCTCACATTTTCCTACATCATGTGTATTTTGATTACAATAGAAACAATACGGCTTACTCACTGTAGCTAACGCCGAAGCAGTAGGAACGCTTGCCCCTTTTAAGTAATTATTTTTATTCTGCTTAACACCGTAATTTGTGTCTCTTTTCTTTGAGTTTATTATTAAATTAGAAGCTTCCCAACTCTCAACTTCCAATCTATAGAGTTTCTTTTTCTATTAAACTCCAGATTCATATCGACTGGCAAAAGCTTTAAAATAACAGATCCTAAAAGGGTTCCGTAAGCTTCCGACACAATACCTAATGAATTTAAGCTTCTTATATTGATTTCAAAGGAATCGTATAGTGTTCTTAGTGCTTTCACATTGGACGAACTTCTAACCGGTTCAAGATTCAAGAGTTTATTCATGTGCGAAGAAGATATTACCAAATCTGTTCGTCCAAATCTTTCTTTAATTAAACTTATAGAAGCGTCATAATTTTCATTAGATAGTCCAAACGCGGATACTGCACTTAAAGCAGGTCCTGCGAGTAAGGATTTAAGATAGGTAAACTTCTCGACCTTTGTTAACTCATTATTATTACCAATAGCATTTTCAAAGGAATTATAAAATTCCAAAAATAAACTAGGATCACCATAATAATTAGGAATTGAAATTTTAGGTAACCGAATGTTAGTTTTGTTTTCGACCTTTACGGCAGCAGTATGGTTACCAGGCGATTCACTTTCAATGCTCACTGTCTGATAATTTAAATTAAGTTTCTTTTTAGCCCTAAAAATACATAAACTCATTTTTTATCATACTCTAACACAGTATTACATTCTTTCTCAATTTCAGACTCATCCCCTTTAAAACAATCCAATATTTTTTCATTAATTTCTTTCAACGCAGACCGTTTAGAAGTAAAAACACATTTTCTTCCACCATATTCTTATCCCAAATGTCTTTTTCAATTTCAGGTTCTACAACATTTATTATTTTAGAAATAGCTTGTCTCATGATTTTTCTAGTAGCTTTCAATTTAATAATATCGTCTGCCATAATAACAACAAAAGTAATTTTATTCTCTTACCTGGTGCAGGCTTCAAATGGTTAATTCCTAATTTAGTAACTCACTTTCCTGGTGAAGCACATTCACAAGTATTCTGAACGTTAATCCTGCCACGTTCAGTGCAAAGGAATAAATTTTCACTAACACCAAAAACACCGCATTCTAAATTAAAAAAAAATCGTTCGTGCGCAACTGTTGGAGGCCAAAAATATAAAATATTATATTAACTGTCAAGAATTTCAAGATATCCTGGTTCAAAAAACAGTAATTCAAATCACACATAACATCAAGGTAAATGAACATTACGAATCAGATTTCTAAAACTGCCAAGTTTATTCATGTCTAACGCACATTCAACTGGCGGTGCCAGATCCAAGAACAAGAAGTATAACATCATGAAAAGTTTGCGCCCTCTTTGACGATTAAAATATATTTCCACGTAAAATTTCTTACAAGCACTGCTGTCCACAAGAAAGCGTAAACCAGTTGTTTTATAGATTACAGATATCGCTATTTACAACAATCTTTAATTCATCTGCAATAGAACCTCCTTCGCAACTACTGCTGACTGGATTTTTCTAATGCCTGCCAGTTACATGGGCTTTCACATTTATTAGGTTAACATTTGTCGCCTTCGCGATGCATGTTGCTGAACTAAAAATCCTCTGAAGACAGGTGTGTAATATATGCATCAGTCCCAAATACCTTTAGTAGCCGAGTGATGCACTGGTACATCGCCCTTTGCATTGATGTTCAGACGGGTGGGGCATATATGCACTTTCAAACATATATGTTCTTTTAGAATTTTTTTAAATTACTAGATGACGCTCTGTGTCCGCTACCGTTAGCTTGTTTGAATATGTACATTGTTGACCTTTTGCCCGTCCGTGACGTTATTGACCTTTTGTCAGTACTTTCTGATTCTGGTGATTTGCTTAGATGTACGAGCAGATGATGTGAAACCCAGCTGACGTACAGTTGGCTTCAAGTGATATAAAAATTGAATAGTTTCTAATGCTTCAAATTTGTTTTCCTTCTAGGGGAAGATTGGGAGTGGAACTGCGGTTTTAAAATTTCCGCTTTGTATTTTCTTTTTATAGCAGACGTAAAGTTTTTTGCAACGGGTAAGAGTATTAAACTAGTAGTGCGATGTCTAAATGTAAGAAGAGTATATTCGAGTTATGAAGCCCATGAGTGTCCATCCGAACCCCTGAGTGACTATTCTGACACCTAAAATTTTACATGTAAATGAGAACAGCGATTTTGATACTGAAATTTTCTCACAGACTGAACTTGAAGATTGTCTTGCTTTAACGTTACAATCCAGCTACTTCGTCATGAACTCGATGTATTAAATAATTGTAGCCTTATGAATTTATTAGAATTGAAGAAGTAAATTTAATTCAAAGTTATGTGAATGAAATTGATTTTTTTTCACCATATTTTTTCAGTAATCTAATGAACATAATACTAGTTCAAGAAGCTAATAATTTCCATGAACAAAGGAAGAGTCAAAATCCATCTTCATCTAAATTCAACATATTCCTGTAGGTGTGCCTAAAATGACGGGATTCCTAGGTTTAATTATTCTGCTGGAATTACATTAAAAAGTTCGACCTGAAAATGTGTTTCATAACTAATGAAATGATAGCGATTATATTATCATACACTGTCTCCCTTCTGAATCATTTATACTATAATATTTAATAATATATGTAGCATGTAGTTGTATTTACGAACTATAGGAACAATCCTATTAATGATTTAAGGACATTTAATAATTTAAGGACCAAAACACGCAAATATAATTAACAATAAGGTAACACATAAAAGAAATAAGAAGAAAAAAAGGTCTGTCCATGGTATCATATAAACGGAATAACATCATATTACGCTGAATCATATCATAAAAAGAATTAAGAGTTCTTTTGGTTTTTCAAACTTTATCTTCATTCCCGTCTGGCATCTCGCTTGCCGAAATGGTCACGTGATCTTCCTTGCGAGCGCTTTGCCATTATTGCTTATAAAAAGAAGCATATCCCCATATATATTTTTTTATTTTTTACGCATGTTTAGATACAGATTTGTTAGATATAGATATAGATTTTACACATTTCATCAAGATGAGTCAAGTATTTTAATATGCATTTAGATTTTAATTAAAAGTTTTTTCAGAATCTCTTGATATTCTGTGCTTATGATTATATTACTGTTAGATACTATTACAGATAAAATGAGAATAATTGATAAAAAGTGTTTTTAGTGAATTTTTTTTTAAACACACCGTTTTACAAGATCGTACTCCTGCAACAACACACCGAAAGTTAGTTGTGCTAAGCGTAAGAGGATGAGCTGCATATAAGATACACCCGTCGTGAGGGGTTAAAATGATAGTATCACTATGATCCATTGGAATTATATTTCTTCCTCGAACGACTACAGCTGTTGGTTTAATTAAAGTCAGAATATCGATATAGAAGTCTAGAGTCTCTATAAACATTTAATTACAAAATATGTTTTCTAAGTTAGAGATTTTATCAAGCACAGTGTTCATTACAGAATTGTCTGCACCACGAGGATAAATATCTGTCGTTAAGTTCATTTCAAACATTTCGTCCACCATTATCAATAAGTAATCCAAGTTTTCGTTACTCAAAATCAACATACTTTTAACGAGTTCTGGCAATTTGCCAAGTTACGAGATTCGCAAAACTTTATGAGTCATATTTGTTGCAAGAAGTTATTTAATTTTAGACCATAATTGGCTTCGTTTCGTATAGCCAAGAAAAATTCCTGTAAGCAATTTTATGATACATTTTTCTTCGCTTTCTTCAAAAGTATTCAAACAACTTTCTTTAGCAGCTACATATTTATCATTCCGTTCACTTTGGATTATATCTCATGTATTCTTTGCTACTTTTGGTTCCAGTTATTCTAAAAGATAGTTAAAATTTAATCTGATCCTGGGTAGTATTAGCAATTGAGAACTGTGCTCAATTTGGAAGAACCAAACGTCCAGTTTTTCTTCTCAAAAAGGTAGAATTTTAACGCTTACCTTGTCTGCTGTTAATTCGGCCAGCATTCGGAACAGAACTGTCAGTGTTCATAATTTCGATGGTTAGAAGAAATTATTCAGCCGGGTCACCAGATTATTTTAGACGCTACACACAGTCAATACATGGGATAATTCAGCAAATTAAATGATAATTCCAAAATGGGTTAGGCATTAATTCACAATAATAAAATAAACGTTTAGAAGTACAAACATAAACGCAATAGCTTCTTATTTTTTTTAATATTCTTTTTGCCATTTCAGAGAAACTAAACTTCGCGACAACAAAGATACTTAAAAAGAGCTTCTACATACTGTCTATCCCCTTAGCTTCTGTATATGGTGCATTTCTGTATGTGGTGCTTCTGTATATGGTGCATTTAGCTTCTGTATATGGTGTTTTATACGTAAAAAGAGCTTCTACATACTGTCTATGCCCTTAGCTTTTGTATAAGGTGAATTTCTGGTTATTTTGACACACCGTATGCCCTTTTCTACCTTCCATTTTGCACATGATCTCTAATATACTGTATGAGTTTATTTTCAGGATTACACAGAAAGGAATATTATTATAGTCATCATATTCGTAGTCAACTTGCGAGCACTTCGCGCATGTTAAAATGTCACGGCATGAGGTTTTCAAAAGCCCAGATCTCTGATATTTAAAACACCGCATTGGAATGTGCACATATGGTATTACATGGCAAGGCATATAGCCAGCTTTGATGGCTTTTGGCATATATGAATTGCTGAAGGCAAGATTATATGTTTTGTATTGATAAATTCCCCCATCTCATTTTGTTTTTATTTATATAGCAAGGCAGACACGTTGAGTTTTTAATTCTTCAACTATTTCTTTCTCTATTACTTAAAGAAGATGAATATCCGATATTACTTCTTCGAGAAAAAACTTAAGTATTGTGAATAGAGATGCTTATTTTCGTTATTTCAAAAATTGTAACCTTCAATAGCGAGATGGACTACTGAGCGTTTATTGTTTCAATTAAGGGGTTGCCACTGAGCAGTTTCTTAATGTTTTTTGATTCTCTGATAGCAGATCGTTGCATACTCGGATTGGACTTTCTACAGAAATACAGTTTTTCCTTGGACTTTAAAAATAGCGAACTGCATCCTACCTCTGACGACACAGCCCTATTCATAATTAATGACAAAGCGAGTGAAATCTATCCACAAAATCATAGCTCAAGACGATATCACAATGCACGCAAGAACAGAAATTTTACTTCCTGGATCCATAGCCGAAAATAGAAATTTCCGCTACGGCATCATAGAATACCCCAAGAACTGTAACAGCCCGAAAGGAGTGCTAGTAGCTTCAGCACTTGTCGACTTATCGAGGACCGTTATCACGGTGAGAGTTGCCAATGTAACTGAGAAGGCGAGAGTTACTAAGAAAAGTGAAGTGGTTCCAGCATGCACTCCAGTGACCAGCGTTAAACGAAACAATAACGCTTCAGAATTCGTGTCTTCAGAGAACATTAAATCTGAGTTATTGCAGAATGCACAAATAAGCGATGAAGACAGGAATGCTGCCGAACATGTCATTCAAGAATTTCAAGATGTTTTCTACAGCTCGCCTTCTTACTTGGGTTGAACCAGTTTGACACAACATAGAATGTATACCGGCGATCATTCCCCCAATCAAGTAAATTCCAAGATGTCTACCGATTGCGAAACAGGAAGAGGTACGAATACTTTCAAAAGACATGCAAGAAAGCTATGTCATCAAGCCTTCATAAAGTCCATGGGCATCTCCCATCGTCCTCGTCAAGAAGAAAGACAGTTGAACTCGATTTTGTGTTGACTATCGCCGGTTCAACGAGGTTACGAAAACAGGCAGATACCCTCTTCCTAGAATTGATGACATTCTGGGCACTCTTTTTGGAAGCAAGTGGTTTTCGACACTTGATTTAAAACGTAAATATTGGCAGGTAGAGATACATACTGATGACTGAGAAAAGACGTCATTTACTACCGGACAAGGACTACAGGTGCATTACAAATTCCAAACGGCAGTTCAAGGGGATGCCATTTGGACTTTGTAATTCACCGGCGACATTCAAACGCCTCATGGAGACGGTTTTGAAAGATATTTCCTACGAAGCCTGTCTGATATACCAGGATGACATCATCATCGTCGGGAAGAGTCTTGAACAACATCTAGATAATCTAAGAAATATGCTTCAGAAACTGAAAGAAGCCGATTAATTAAATTATTCAGACAGGAAGTGACTTACCTCGGACATGTCATTTCTGCTGAAGATGTGTATACGGATCCTGAAAAAGTGTCATCAGTTGTGGACACTTTTTGTGTCATCAGTTGTGGACAGAAGGCTGGAAATGTCCATCATCTGAGAAGTTTCCTAGGGTTTCCTAGGAAGCACCTGCTATAGGAGATTTGTGAAGGACTTTTCTTACGTCGCAAGATCCATTCACAAACTCACAGAAAGCAAACAAATGTTCTTGTGGACAAAAGAATGTGAGGAGGCATTTAACAACTTGGAGGATGCTTTAACATCGGTTCTAATCCTGACGTATCCTCAGCTCGACATGGATGCGAGCAATGATATTATCGGTGCTATTTTGTCCTAAGAAATAAACGACCAAGAACGTGTGAATACCTTCTGCAACAAGTGCCTATCAAAACAGGAGAGGAATTACCGTTTCACCAGGAAAGAGTTGCTCGCCATAGTCAAAACCGTAGAACATTTCCATCATTATCTCTACAGCTAAAATTCCTACTCCTCACGGATTATGCTTCGTAGACCTGGTTTTCAAATTTTAAGAATCCCAAAGGTCAAACTGTCAACTGGATACAGAAATTCCAGGAATATGACATTACTATCCTATCCGTCATCGGAAGGGATTATCACCCGGAAACATCGATGCCCTGTCTAGAAGACCTTGCCCAGAAAACTGCTGACATTGTTCCCGGGTCGAAGTGAAATACGAACTACTTAATCCAGTAGTACGGAAAAGTACATCAAGACCCATGGAGTGATAAGTCAGGAAAGACGGCCACCTTAAAACCATAATTTATTTAATAGAGTCTTCAAACAGATAAACCTACCTGACCTTCATCTGCCTTGTGAGCTTTTGTTTGGTCGCCCTCCGGATGCGCCTTCTATACATCCAAGATCTCCAGGCCCGGTTTGAAGTGATGCAAAAATTTACGAAAATTTTACAAAGAAGAGCGAGTCAGCTTAGCGACGGAGAGGATGAAGACCCGATACGACACCAAAGCTACGGTCATCGATTCAACGAAGGAGACAAGAATCGGTTATGGAATCCAACTCGACGGAAACTCGTACTCTGTAAGAAACTACAGTCACCTTGGGATAGGCTGAACGACGTCGTGGTTCGGATCCGTAACTTATCGAACTCTAAGCCTAAAATCCTTTACTACGACGTGTTAGCTCCTTACTATGGTCATAGTGTAGAGTCATTAGGATTTTTTTAGAGGCAAAAGATGGAAAATAGCAAACGCCTTCGCCGGGAATCGAACCACGGACCTCTGAAATACCGGCCCAGCGTGCAGAACCACTACACCACGAAGGACGCTAGGAAAGTGGGAGAAATACCTTATAATAGTACGTAGTGTATCTAATGTAAATAATATAAGACCATCGTCCTTTTTTTTTTTTAACTTTGCATTTGTTTAACTTTGTATTTGATTTGTTTTAAGTTACTTATTGCAATTATTGTTTATGTTGTTTGTAATGTAACGTTTATTTTTGCATTTTTGCCTTAGTTGTAAGTTTGGCTTCCCGTCCAGGAGTTGTACTACCCAGGACATGCAGTCCTTGGGAAGGGGGCAGTGTTAGGAATTTTGTATTTAGTTTGCTATTTTTAGTAGAATTATTATTAAGATTCTTTTATATCACCGAACAATGCAGGCCGAGACTTATTTTAAGAGAAAGCTACGCCAAAAAACTAAAAATACAGGAGCACGCGCATTTAATATTTAATAAATAGATATCTCGTAATTCTACTCTTTTGCTTTCCAGAAACCTCGAGAAAACAGAAATTACCAGAACCTTTTCGTGCCTGATTAAAAATAGCTTTAGAAAGTCCGAGAGAAGCATCTGAGTTCAGTCCTTTAGATAACTTTTGTTTGTTGATCGCGGTGAGATCAGCTTAGATTTCTTTGCGTTTTGGATTGTGTTCTATTTAACGTTTTAGCAGTTTAAAACATACCTCTTGATTATATTGCGTGATACAGATGTAGTACTAATATCTTTGAGGAAAAATCCAGCGTTTTGTTATATTTCTTATGATAAGAATAAATTTTATTAACTTTTTAATCTGACTTGTGCATTCAATCTATTACGAACCCGTACGTGCCCAACAATATCCTACATTTTATTTGCCTATTTGGTCGAGATGTGTGGCATTCATGGTTGTCCTTCAGTTTGCAGTTATTTGGAGACAGCTAGGACATGGCATCCACTAATAGGACTAATAGCTAGGACATGGCATTCACTAATAGGACATTTACTTGCTTTTTTAACGTCACATAACATCCAGTGTCATTCCTTCACATGTTCACCCAATTTTTGCACCATTACTGGCTATTGTACACCACTATCCAAGTTGCAAACACGGTTAGAAACGGATATTTTGCTATCATTTTCCCTATTCTCGTTTGCTTTTGCAACAGATAAATCATTTGTAAGAATATTATAGAAACAGGTATAAAATTATTGGTCTAGTATTCATTACTGAAAGGGTCCACCAGCTGCCGCGTCGTTAAGACCTCTGAATTAATGCAAACTAATAATTATCGTCCATAGATTGCGTAAGCGTTAACGCTTCATTTTTTTCCAGAAGAAAGCTAATATCATATCTAACTATGCAAGAATTCTCCCTGTAAATTTGTAATTAATCGGAAAAAATATATTGTTTGTGATAATGTTCAATTTATAGGAACGATGGTCTATGAAAAGAAGAAAGAAGACATAAAACTTAGGATTTTATCCTTTTGGAATTCTAGGAATTAAATAATTTAGAAATGATTTGTTTTAAAATAAAGAAATCACTTTAACAGTAGGAAATTTAGTTTAACAGTAGAATTCTTTTGATAAAGAACTTAGTTTTAACGATAGGGGCGTAATTATTAACCATCCTTTATTTCCTGTCATAAAAAACCTATTAAGAATTCATTACCAAAAGGGGAAGTTTCCCTCTTCTTAGAAAAGATGGGCGTCATTTATACCATTCTCTCTTATTAGAGTGTGACTTTTACATCAGGAAGCTTATTTTCGCTCTCGTCATGATGTTTATAGCAGAACAGTTAACAGCTGCATATCAAACACAGTTTTTAGCAAAGCGAATTATATTTTCCTTTATATTTGTAGTTGTGGTATTGCTTCTTATTCTAGAGTTAAATTCTTTACAAGATATTTTACTGGTTGTATTTCAGATTTGTATCAGTTACTTAATTTTCGAAATAGTTTCATATATATTATTATCTAGTCGATTATGTGGAAGAATTAATCCATTCAGGAAGGCGGTGCTAATTACAGGTAATTTACAAAAGTAATTCTACATGAAGTATAAATATATGTCTTACGACGTTATATTTCATATATGTTTTTTGTTCTTGTAAAGTAGAAACGGTAATAATGTGTATATCATGTAGAAATATATTTAAAGTCATTTACTTTGCAAATCGAGTTCAGAAGGCTTATAGAATAAATTATGCTGTATAAATACAGGGTGTTTATAAAGTCCCGGACCCATTTTGATGTTTAATAACTCATAAAATAATAAAGATATAAACAAACTTATGGCATTTATTGATGCAATAACTTATATATTTTACTTTTCAGGTTTGAATGTCTTTACTTTTGTAAATATCGTCTGCGCGTGTGGTTAATTTCAGATAATTTTATTTTCCAGTCTAAATATCTGTACTTTGCTAAATATCGTCTGTCTTAATTTCTGAAGCGCATAATGTTCTCCGACGAAGCATCCTTTCATCGTTCTGGCATTGTTAATCGTTATAATGTGCGCATATGGGGATCTGAAAACCCGCATGAATACCGTGAGGCACAAAGGGATTCCCCAGAGGTTAATGTGTGGTGTGGACTAATGCATGACCGAGTCATTGGGCCTTTCTTTTTTACAGAAAAGACGGCCTTTTCAGTCGTATACTTAGACATGTTGGAAAACTTTGTATTTCCACAACTAGAAGAGCTTCAGCCACATGACGTTTTAGAACAAGATGGTGCACCACCTCATTGGGGTACCATCGTTCGTAGTTCTTTGAATGACAATTTTACAGGAAGATGGATTGGGCGAGGAGGCCTAATTCCTTGGCCACCCAGATCACCTGATATAACGCCGCTGGACTTTTTCGTTTAGGGATTTGTAAAGGACAACATTTACAGGAGGTGAGTGTCGGACATTGATGACCTAAAAGCCAGAATTACAACCGCAACAGCCTCTATGGATGCCGACATGCCTTGCCGGTACCTGGCGTGAAATTGAATATCGACTTGATATTCTCCGTGCGACGAAGGGGGGCACACGTGGAAGTTCATTGACAAGGGTCATGAAACTTTTTGAGTCTATCTAACCATTTATGTTATTAATTTTAATCCGTCTTAATTATTAATTAATCTTAATTATGAGTTATTAAACATCAAAATGGGTCCGGGACTTTATGAACACCCTGTATTTTAAAATATGTCTTGACCAGTTATTTCACGATTCAAGTGTATTAAATTCAAATAATCTTTGTTGGAAAATAACCTTAAGTGGTTAGAGGTATGAAAATGTATACATTGTTACTTAGTGGCAGGCTACCCGCTCCCCTCCTCCCCGAAAAAAAAAACAACCTCCTTTGGGAGTATTTGATTGTATGCAGCCCACCGGCCACTAGATGGCCCTAACTACTTAAAAATGTTCTGTATTAGAAACAAAACGCGCATGTTAACCGATTGTGCATAAAGTCTATAAATTAAAATTTAAAGTATGATTATTACTCAACAATTTTCTGAACGTTTTAACAGTGCATCCTTTTCTGATATGTTATGTTGCCATCTGAAATCTTCAGATTGTGATTTCTTTATTCTTTCTGTCCCCCCTTTTCCCGTTTTTCTTCTTTTTTCCCTTTTTTGTACTGCAACAAAACTTATAATGTACATAATATTGTCGCGTTTCTATGAGTTCGGGGATTTGGAGTGATTGATGACAACATTTGATGACGAATAAAAACACAATTTATTTAGCCAGTATTACTCAGGACAGTTCCAAAATCACGTTTACAGTTGTCGAAAAACTACGAAAAATACGCTGAAACTATCAGCAACACAGCTATTAGGTTATAACGGGGAAGACAGCTCCACGGCAAAGCACTACACTTCAGCTCCCCACCCGGTTCAGTCGTTCTCGGAACTCAACGTACTCTTGAGACTCTCCAGGCTGCAACTCGCGATACGCACACGAGACACCTCGATACTAGAATGCTACTCTGCATAAAGGCAGGGTTTATATAGCTTTTGGCCTGCTTTCGAGAACATCCTAAGCCAAACCAATAAGAATTCGTTCCAGAATGTTCTCCATCCGTTTACTGCATATCGTCAATTTTGTCACCAAATGGGCGATTTCGGGACAAATTTGGCAAACTAAACCTGTTTTGCTGGGAAACTATCTTAATATTTCAAATCTCAAAACAAAATGAGATTTTATTTTTAACGTGCCTTTACTTAAAAGGATAATTAAAACACGAATAATTAATTTGTTTGCCGTGCTTAAAAATATGAAAACCTTTTTCATTTTAGGATGTGACAGTGGATTTGGTTTCAGTATTGCAAAACGATTAAATAAAGCTGGTTTCCAAGTTTTTGCCGCCTGTTTGTCCCCATTGCAAGGTGGTGGAAAGGAACTGAATGATTTACCGAATTTGCATTGCTTAAAGATGGATGTCACTGAGCTAGATGACATAAATCTAGCTTATGAGTTCGTATTGGAGCATTTGGACCAAAATGGTAAGGCATTATTTCTGAAATTAAAGCTGAATGTATTAAGTACACGGTGATATTTATTAATGGAAATAAACGCAGGTAGTGTCTGTTTAAAATTCCTATGCAGGTTTTGAGACAGTTATTTTATGTTGTGGCGAAACGAATCATTTAATCAATCTGCAACACAATGCTGCCCGTAATCTATATTGACGGCCTTCCTAGTCAATCGTCATCAGGTATATGTACCTGTACAACCGCGTTCGAATATTCGCTTGTACAAACGTGTCCAAATTGTTGGGACAATTTGATTGTGGCTGCACGTGCCCCACCCTAACTCCACAACGAATTTCAGTACAATTAATTGTTTTTGCCTTCAGAAATCATAATATTTCTCGTATTTCAGCTTCAAGTTAAGCTCCCAGTTTAATGCGTTATTTTGTACTTTCGCTATGGTGCATATTATACCAATACTACAATGAAATTATTTCCTTAAGAAAGCGTAGTCATGAATTTTTTTTTTTTTTTTTGTTTTTTTGTTTTTTGTGCCTTCGCCTAACTTTTGTGAAATTTTACCACGTGATGGTTAGAGTTGTAACTTACATTAAAATACTTGTAGTAATGAACAAATCCTTACTTATTCCATGATAAAATGAACTTCCAATGCAGTTTGCAGTCTGATAGGTAACCGAGTACTTAACGCGAGTTCACTATGCTTAAAAAAATTTTAATATTTTCTTGATTCTTATATTGTCCTTTTAACTAAAAATCATTATAGAAATCATGTAATGTTGTATATTTCTAAGAACTGTGGGCTGTTATCAACAATGCTGGTATAGGAAATGCATCACCTATTGAAATCGTGACAATGTCAAGCATTGAAGAAGTTGTCAATGTTAATCTTCTGGGCATGATACGAGTAACCAAAACATTTTTGCCTCTTCTCCGGAAATCAAACGGCCGAGTCATCAACATAGCAAGTATAGCAGGTGATGTATTTTATTATATGAATTCATATATGTTTTATATAGTTACTTTTATATATATAATGTATATATAACGCACTTTTAATACATTCAAAACTAATTAAAGAAAAATTCTTTTAGCCGTTTTAAGTCCCGAGTCTTCATATTAAATTAAAATTTAAAAAATGCAATCCGAAAACTTCAAATTACAGTCTAACAACTGGAAGTTCTGTTTAATAAATTCTAATAATTCTGCGTAAAAAAGCTTGAAAATCCTAAGATTTACCTTTCTACAAATTTTTAAACATACTTTTTATTGTAAATTATTGTTTCCTCCATTTTAAACATTATCACATTGAATACTTTATTACAACTTCTATTAAAATATTCTGTTATAATCATTTTAAGGTAATCTACTACAGTTTTAAGTGTTATAAACGAAAATGAATGCTTAAAAATGCGAATTAAAATCAAGGTAGATAAAATGTTAGATTTTCTGATAAATGATGATGATGATAATAATAATAATAATAATAATAATAATAATAATAATAATAAATTGTACGAGCATCTTAAAGTTTTACGAAAAGTATTATTTACATTTTTTAATACAAAACGAGGAAAAACGATTCTCAGCTTGCATAGATAAAGAAGTTAGTTCTTTATCTTGCCCAGCATCAGAATATCACACTGAGCAATCAATAGAAATTAAAATACTCGAAGAAAAAACATAACATTAAATAAATGCTGCCAGCTAATAAAAATAAAACTTTACTAATCTCCTTAAAACTGAAATTTCTCTCAAAAAGAATTTCAGTTTTAAATTGCAGAGTTTGCTTCTGCATTTTGATTTTTAAAGTGATATGGTATAAACAGAAAAATATTAGTATATTAAATATAACTGGCATTAGGTAAAGACATTAGGAATTTTTTTGAAAGCAGGAGAGATGAAAAATGAGCAATGCGTTCACCGGGACTCGAACCACGGGCCTCTCGAATACGCGCCGAGAGTGCTGACCCCTACACTGCGAAGGCATGCTAAGAAGGCGGGAGAAATTCCTTATATACTCCCCCTTTTAAAGGTCGCCAGATCCTGGGGGCGGTGAATTATCATTCCCCACCCGTTTTAGTTCGGCAGCCACTGTAGAGTCATTAAGTTTTTTTTTTTTTTGTTTTGTTTTTTTTTTTCAAGCAGGAGACTTGAAAAATGAGAAATGTCCTCGCCGAACCACGGACTTTTCGTTTTAGCGCCGAGCGTGCTGACTACTGCACTACAAAGGCATACTAAGAAGGCTGGGGAAATACCTTATATAATTAAGAAAAATAAACTATGCTCATAAGGACACACAATTTTTTAAATAAAAAAATAATTTAAATGCAATCTTGAATTTTCAAAACTATACATGTGGCTAACTAAAACAAGTTAATAAAAATAAATTTTGTGAAATTGAGCTTTAGCTTAAAAGTTAAGAAATGAATTAGTGCAAGAAAAGGAAATGTTGAAATTAATTTGATGTAACAATTCTGAATCATTTTTAATCCACAGTCATCAGTGGGTAGAAGTTTGAAATTATTCCAATTGTTCACATCATGAAATTTGAATGCGTTTCAGTTCTTGTTGATAGTCAAAAGCCACCTTGAAATGAATTATAATTAAAGGTGTTTTTAAAAATAAAAAATATTTCCCCTATGCATGTCGAAGATCACTAAATACAAAAGTCAAGACACAAAATAAATTTACGTAACAAATTAAGTAAAGCAGAGTGCAACAAGGATCGTAATTGAAAATAGGCAATTAGAATGCCAAGCAATAATAATGTTGGAAAAACACTGAAAACAAAATAAAAATGAAAGGATACAGTTATTTATACATCTATAATTTCAAATATTTCACGTCTTAAATACAAATGTAAAATATTTACAAAAGTACTATATAGAGCAAGCCTAAAATTTAAAATTTTCAATCATTTTGCTAGTATATGTTTAAGAAAAAAATCTGATGTGTACACCACATGACTTCCTTGTACGGAATATTAAATTATACGCATTTTTTCTAGCATTTCATTTAACTTATTAGATTGAATTAAACCTACTTCGCCGACAGCGCATAAACCACAATAGAATAAATGCATTCTTTAAAATTCACTTTGTTTACCATAGCGACACTCTGGCGCTAGGTTTACTTAAGAGTATTATATTTCGTTCATATTATAACTCAGAATGCACAAAATTTATATCATTTAAAGAATTATCTAATCGTTGCCACATGTTCTATTCAAATACTATAACAAAGCTAGAACGATGTATAAAAGAAATTAAGCAAACAAAACGAAAAAGAAACAGTTTTTCACAGACGATTGAGTATTTCTCATTCCATTAATTCAGTTTTCACTTCGCGACAAGGCAAAAATACATAAAAACTCAAAATATCTGTATTAAAAATTACGAAGTAAATCTTATTAATGTTTATTTCCTCGAAAAAATTCCAGAAAGGATTAAGCATGATTTAATTCGCAATAATAAATGAAGGTGTTATATTTTGCGAAGCTTAGTGTCTCTAGATTGGCAACAAATCTACAATTCTGCTGTTTCAAATGTAAACAAATATGTCCGCCATGTTATTTAAAACTTAACCGCACTTAAACAGCTTTTAAATTGTTGATAATTGTACAAATATTGCTTCCAGAATTACGAAAGGCATAAAAACTTTAACCGGAAGATAAAACAACATAATTCAATCAGTTTTAAAGCAAAAAATGTACAATTTACAAACATATAAGAGTAAAGAAACTGAGATCACTGAGCCGGGTAACAGAGTGGATATATTTATAAATATATTTATATACGTTTTGCGAGGCCAATTGAAACCAAAATACGAGATGCACATCTGCATGTTATAGTAGTCTTATATACAAAATTTCAACGTTCTGAGGCTACTCGTTTTTGAGTTATGCGAGATACGTACGTACGCACGAACGTACGTACGTACGTACATACGTTCGTACAGACGCCACGAAAAATTCTCTTCAGAATTCATATTAAAGCAGTTTTTTAGTTTTTTTGGAGGAAAAGAGTCTTTTATTCTGTCCTTTCGTATAGATATCACGCAAAAACATCGTTAAATTGCATTCGAAAGCGGTCAAAGTGGATATTTTCGTTGAAATATGCTGCCTGAAGCTTTTCGCGATTACAATACTTCCGTTTTACTTCGTACAAGGAAGTAAAAATGTTGTAGCCTATAAAATATTTCTCCCACTTTCCTAGCGTGCCTTCGTGGTGTAGTGGTTCTGCACGCTGGGCCGGTATTACAGAGGTCCGCGGTTCAATTCCCGGCGAAGGCGGTTGCTATTTTTCATCTTTCCTGCTTCCAAAAATATACCTAATATCTCTACAAGCCTACGAGGCAGGTTTAAATCAAGATAGTCAATTTGATCTTAATTAAAGTTTATTTTATTTAGTTTGAAGCACTCCAGAACTAGAGACTGAAATTATACCAGAGTAAATATTTACATCAGTTACATGATAACAAATCCATAAATTCAAAATTTACGCATCCTCTGTTCTTTCGGTTTCAAATAGGGTGTTGATAAATAACTTCCAGTTTATAACTGGTAGTTAATGCCAAGCTTTTTAAAATAGAAGTTAATGAAATTTCTAGCAATTTATTATTATTCAGTGTGTGAGTAAGGATTAATATTTCTTCTTATAACTCTGAAACTTGTGTTTAAATATTTTTAATTCTGATAATTTGATTAATAGTGGTATTATGTACTATATTTTTATTTTTTGAAACCCTGGGCTGTCATTTGATTAATTTATTAGTGCAAAAATTAAAAAGGCTTCTTTTAACAAATAATTTAATTTGCTTATAATCAAGCAGGTTTAAATCGAGATAGTCAATTTGCTCTTAATTAAAGTTTATTTTATTTGAGGCACTCCAGGGTAAATTTTGTTAATTTCAATAATCCCAAAACTTTTGCCGTCACCGTAGCGGTCCGTTATGAGCAAAATGTTGTAATGTGGAATCAACTACTGTTTATAAAAAGATAAACAAGTGAAGGTTGCAAATTTGCTTAGAATAGTTGTTCCCCGTGGGAATACCACTAATTTGTAGGATTAATAAGGAACAAACTCAAAGTATAAAGCAGCTCTAAACCTAATACATTTGTGAGTTGATAATTACAACAATTGTTGGTAATATTGTAAAATAAAAATAAAACATTTAAATCCCTCCAATTTTCAACCCAATACAAATGATTAGAAATAATATCAAGAAGCACAGTGACTAATTGCATGAGAAGGTGCAAAAACAGTGTATACCAAAAAATAAAACAGTAAAAGAAAAAGGTTTTTTGCATCTTGCGTCACATCGTCGTTAGAGAGTTGTATGAAAATTTAATTAATTTGTAAGAAGATACTATCTTGAAACTTGATGTAGTTCTGAAACAGCATACAGAGAAGAAAATTTAATGGCACTTTAATGTCACTTTCAGTCCATTTAATGTCACTAAAAACAGTAAGCATAATAGGGAATGTTTTAGGCAGACTCAGGAGACAGTAGTATATTTCTGTATTTGGAAGTGAATTATAGAGATTTTCAAAATCATAGAGGTGGATGTTATGAATATTATTTCTTTTATGTGTGTTAAATATAAATTGGTTATTATTAGTAATCCAGCAGTAATCATGTTCCTGATTAGCCTTTGTAAAAATATGTTGACAAATTTTCGTAAACTGTTGAGTAAACACATAATCGATTCCTTTTTACACGGATTTTTATTCTATTAGCAATAAATCGAAATTTCAATGGAGCTTTTGCGAAACTTGAGAGGTGCATATGGGTTGTAGAACCTGCTGTGGTCTATAATGATTCAAAATTGTTACTTAAAAAGCTTCTTATGAATGCTTGAAGCTTGTTTAGAATGGAAATTTTATTGAACCTTTTTTTTTTATATGTAATGGGTTGATTGGGTTCATGTTCAATAAGTGTGTTGTAAAATGGTTTTTCAAATTATGCTAAATTATTGCTAGTTTTGTCAGTTTTAGTAAAGATGAATTTCTTTTTGAGCTCATTAGTTGGGTATCTTAAACTGAGCTAGTAAATTTGGCTTAAGGATCTGTGGATTTTATTAATAGTCTTTTCTGTTTGTTTTGAAACAGCATACTTCCACTCCAAAAACGTTTTACTTGAAAGACTGAATCTGAAGCTGGTTTCGAGATTAAATTTGTCTATGCTGTTAGTAAGGCAAGCTAATTTTGTAAAACTGCAAACTAGTCTAAATTTTGTATCTAGCTCCATATGTTACCTTAGAGTTAGCTATGAAGTGATTTCAAGATTACCTGTGAGGATGTGCTGGTGGTGTTTATCAACAGACTTGAAGAAATGCTGTTTATTGGCAGAAACAAATAGCATTAAGGTGGTTTGTAAGAAGATGACTTAAATTTTTTTGGTATTTGAAACAGTCCTATGTTTTCGAGTTAATGACTGCGAAAATTATTGTGTTTTTATTTCTGAATATAGGCAGAAAACAAAATCCAATGATTCTTACTGGAAGATGTCTGCGTATTTTTTTAACATGGTCAAATTTAGTGACTCATTATTATATAGAAAAATGCTGAAAAGTGTGCTGCTACGCAAAATATAGCTTCAAAAATCTAGCGCAATTAAAAAAAATAGGCTTATATTAATAATAAATATTTGCCAAATACTATACTTGTTTTTTTTTTTAATATTATGTTTGTTTTAACTATTATACTTGTTTCTTTCCTACTGTTAGAATCAAGACTAAAATAGTGAGGGCACCGCCACTACATTCAAGCTCGCAGCAAATTTTCATTTGGGAGGACATTTTGTTTCTCAGCATTATATTGCTTACTCTTTTTACTCCTGAAAACGAATTAACATTTATAAAATCACGATGACTGAATTCATTTATTAAAATTTTATCTTACAGCAGAAAATGTTATTCTAGTTTGATTAAATTCAATAATGTAGCAGACTTAAAGGTTTCGTTAAGGTTATGTACTTTCACGTAATTAATTGTCGGTCGCGAGTTTGGGCAGCCGAATAAGCTTTTCTATGGTATATACTGTTAAGCAGTTTACGACAGAATGCCGGTTTGAAATCTACAACCAGCTGTGGGTTCTGAAAACAGTCGCGACGCATTAAGTCCAAATGGTCTCTGAGCTAATGAGTGAATGCATTCATCGAAAGGAAATTTCTCATACGCAAAGTCTAGTTCCCCGCTAAATATTATTCGAATAACACTCTCAATAAATAATATTAGTAAATATTTTAGTTAGAGTTATTTATTACCTAAAATGATTTGTGACAACATAGAAAGATCATTCAATATTTTTTCGGGGAACGCCAGAAATATATTTAAAGTTGGCTAGTGACAGAAAAAATCAATTTTGAACCATTCAACATAAAACCTTGAATGCTTAACTAATATTTACTTTGAGATAATTTAAAAAAAAACTTGATCATCGAAAAAGAAGCGTCCAAATTATACTTGTATTTTTTGAATAATCTCACTACATATTGCATCAGCACTTTATTGAATTCATTGTGATTAAGCGTAATTGAAAATGATTTAAAACTGTTTTCACATATTAGGAGTAATATATTATTTTCTATATAGATTCATAAAAGTATATTTTTGCCTATTCTTTTCTAAATTTTGCTTCTTTAATAATTCTTAACGTATGTTGACGCTACATGTTGAATATTTTGCGCATCATATATCAGTACATCAGTTACTTCTACGTTGTATGGAGAATGGCATAATTGAAAATTAACAAAAGTAATTTATTAATAATAAGTAATTTTTAAGATAAATAGTAAATTTTGAGAATATTTCGCAACAGAGGATTTCCTTTTACATTAAAAAAAAAACTTGCTAGATATGAAGCATTATTTTTTATTTATTTCCAAGCAAGCAGTCAAACATAATTGAAAATTAACAAAAGTGTCGAAAGATAAATAGTAAATTTTGAGAATATTTCGCAACAGAGGATTTCCTCTTATATTAACAAAAAAAAAAAAAAAAAAAAAAAAAAAAGCTAGATATGAAGCATTATCTTGTATTCATTTCCAAGCCAAACAGTGAAGCTTTGCCAGTGGTGCCAGGGCCGTTACTAGAGGTCAAGATCTCGATTTAAGCTGATAATATACTTATTTTGATACTTTATATGCTCTACATACGCAGTCCTTTTTTTTTCCTCTTTCGTATCTACAGTGATATAAAGCGATTTAAATTCAGAAATGGGTTGTTCAAGATTTCGGCAGGTATTAAAAACATTTAGACATGGAGAGCAATTAAACATGGGAAACAATCTCAAAATTCCAATAAAAATCAGGAAAGAGTTAGGAGACTTAAATTCATGAATTTATTTGAACGGCACACCCAGAAAATCCTTTAAAACTTGTGGAATTTCTCGCACAATCAAAGTAATTTCGCTTAAGAATTCAAACAACGGCTTATAAATTCCCTTTTCAGATATTTTGTCTGCTCTACAGTGTCAGTTCTTTGACTGTTAAATAGTCAAATAATAATAAATGTCAAAGCAGTTGAAAGGTAACCATATTTACCTAAATTTCATTGATCTTTTCAACTATTTCATTTTCAAGTGCATTAATTTTATTATTATATAAAGTTCTAAACTTCTACGGCAGCGATTCTCAACCTGTGCTACGCGTATCAATGGTGATGCGCAACATCTATTTTTATATTGCGCCATTATCTTGCGCCAAAGAAGCAAAGTACCATCCAAAGATACAAAGTACTTTTAACTATTAAATTCCAAAATTAAATACCCCAACATCCTGCTTAAGTTTTTTTTTTTTTTCAACACTCGTAAGTGTATGCGATCAGAGCTTTGTTCAAGGTCAATAGCCGCTCATAGACTTTTAACAAAACACCGTTAACCGTTTTTGTTTTCACAAATATTCTTTCAGCCATAGACATAAAAAATTTGCCATAAATGATGCTTTTAAAAGCAGTAATAAAAATGAATTTTGTATTGAACAGGAAATAAAAATAAGTTCCTATCAAAATATAATAGTATCTGACTAATTCTTTTAGAGTTGATCGATTTATTAGCATGCCTACACTTTATGTCGCCACCATTTCTGTACTCATAACT
Source organism: Stegodyphus dumicola (assembly GCF_044657685.1). Lineage (NCBI taxonomy): Eukaryota > Metazoa > Arthropoda > Arachnida > Araneae > Eresidae > Stegodyphus > Stegodyphus dumicola. The sequence goes on along the minus strand of NC_140769.1, from coordinate 80,160,955 downwards.
TTTCTATTTTCAATTAGAATCATTTTTCACATCGATTTTCTGCCTCTCACAGCACGTATGTTGTCTTCTTGTTGCTTGCATACCTTACTTTTCTAAACGCTTTGAGAATATCTTCGTTTGTTTTTGAAGAAATCGTAATGTATTGTGCATTTAAATATTTGTGAAAAAGGAATAAAACAAATCTAGCTTTTCAAAATGAAAAAATGGCTAGGATTGACTAAGCGGAAAAGTGATGATTCACAGGTGATGTGTCCAGGACAATTTATTAGCATTAAGAATATTGAAAAGAAAAGAAAAATTGTTTAGAGAAAATTTTTAAAATTTTTCTTTGTGATTCAAAATTTGAATTGCAAAATTGTTTATTTTGTGAATTATGGTTAGCATATTTAGTTGATATTTTTCGAATGTTAAATGAATTAAATTTAAGATTACAAGGACAAAGTGTTAATTTGTTTACCGTTAGAGATAAAATAACTTGAGCTCATAATCAGAGTATTGGATAATAATATTTTAAGCTTTTCACCATTTTTAGAAAGTTTATAACTGAAAATAATTTGAAAATAAAAGAAGAACTAGTATCCGACATTAAAAATCATTGTTTTTCATTGATAAATTATTTCAACATGCATTTTCCCGAGGATTATGAAAAAGAAAATTGAATTAGAAATCCATTTCGTTCAAATTTACCTGAAATTTTATCTTGTGAAGAAAAGGAACGATTGATAGAAATTTCCTGCGCAAAAATAACACACCTGCTCGAACTGTTTGAAACTGTCTTTTTATTAACTAAACATATTTACTTTTTAAAGATTTACTTCAAAGAAAAATAATATTCTTATAAATTATCGATCTACAAAAAACTCGCATTATTCTATAACAGATGATAGTGAATTTATTTATTATTTATTTAACTTTATGTATTTATTTAGTTGTAATTTATTTTATTTAAAAGTAAAGATATATCATAAACATTATTTAATGTTAATTGTTCATTATTGCCCAATATTTTCGTTTTTAACCATAATATAAAAGCTGTTCCGTCATTTACTTGCTACACTAAGCATCTGGAAACAACTCAACATTATCAGCCAAATAAAAAGATAAATTAAAAGTCTTGTTCAATAACTGCAATTTTTAAAATTTATGGAAAAAATTCGATATTTATAAATTTCTATTTCCGTTCTTCAAATAGTTAATGAGGCAACTAGAAAGAAAAAGGCGGAAGGTTTGGAGAGTTGGTGAGTCTGTAAGCCGTTATTTACATGAAACGATAATTAAACATTTGATTTTCTTTGTCAAGATATGAGCTGCCAAACGTGCGACAATAATTTAGTTGGATTATGCCGAAGCATGCGAGAGTCTATCCACGTAAGGGAAGGTATGTCTTCGTCGAGAAGTTAGAGAAACTGGTTTGTATTCATGGTAACACATGGCCGAAACAATGAGAACTCTGTGCAGCCAGCCCGTTTGCCAGGATCTGACACATTGTAGGGCCCCAGAGAATTTTTCAGCCTAGAAAAGTATAACAGGTTTTCATGGAAAAGAGGTAAGATTTTAATAGCAATAATAAGGGAAATAAAACAAATAAGTCAACTTTAACATGCTTTTGTAAGATGATGTTGTACCATCAATAATATCCCCAAAGCCATAATTTTCAACCTCTTTTTTGATAATTCATTTTGAAAGTCTGTTCAATCACTCTGCATATAACATTGAGAGAAATAAATTTGACGCACTTTATACTACTAAAAGAATGTTCTATATTTGTTATTGACAAGATAAAAAAAATTCTTAGTTCATCTTGTAGGGTTTATATTTATTTTAACTAACATTTATTTTAAGTTTAAGCTATCTTTCCTGTCAAGCCTTTACTTTCCCCTGGAATTGCCAATGCCAGAGTATGTAAATTTTAGTAGAACGCGCAGAGTATTCAAATTTTTAGCAGAAGTAATTTGAGTTAAATAGAAGGGAAACAAGTTTGTAGGTGTGCTTTCTTGATTCACGAGCGTGGAGGTTGCTAAGTAGAAATTTAAGAACCGCGCGTTTTGGCCTGTGTGCCTACTTCGGCAGTTAGTTGAATCTTTCAACTTCTTATTCAGAAAGTTTGCTGAAATCTCAGCGGTTAAGTTAGTCACGTTTATAGAGCCTCGAACGTAGTGACTTCGTTATTTATTTCATCCTGTTATTTATTTTTAGTTGTACTTTTCTATTTTTATTTAACCGCCGGGTCGGCGTAGTTTGTGAGCGTCAATAAGTGGAATAAAAAGGGAAAAAAGTGGAATAAAATAACTTCTTAAGAGTTTGTGTAATTTCCAGTTCATAGCAGTCACTACTACTGTTGCGGACAAGTTGGGGCCACGCAACACCACAATCTAATTTTTTTTTAAGTTTTATTTATATATGTATTTTCTACGATTTTAAATATTTGTGTGAAAAATGGTTTCTCGAATCAACAAATCCATAGCTTTCAACTTGCCTTCAATAAATAAATAAAATGAAAATAAATAAATGAATAAATAATTTTAAAAATGAGCATATCTTTAAAATTTCTGATACACAGTATCGGTTGCTGGAGATACTAAAAAAAATTATTTTTCCGTACAACTGTTGTCATTGCTCGCTTTGTTGAGTTGTTAAAAATATGTTAAAGTCTGTCAATAATGTTCATATAGATGTACTGTAAATTTGAGCTATGTAATGATTTTTTTTTTTTTTTCTTTCTGTAGGAAGGCTCGTAATGCCAGGTTTTGTACCTTATTCTGTGAGTAAACACGCTCTTATAGCTTTCAGTGATGGGCTGAGGCTAGAAGTGCAGAAATTTGGAGTTTCAGTTGTTACCATCGAACCATGGGCTTACAGGTGTTTTTTTATATTTTTATTGTATATATTTTAACACATTAATATTACCATAATGAAATAATTGTCGCGTCTAGCATGATTTGAAAAATACTGTTATTGTGAAATGGTAGAGTTTTATTTCATAACAAAATAAATAAACAAATAAGTAAATAAATGCAAGCTCTTAAAACAGAAGAAATAACTTCTCTTCTTACTTTTCCTCAAAGCTTAAGAATAACCAGAACATGAACAGGTTTGTGAGCAATTTAAAAGAGATTAAATCACAAAAACTCATAAATCTATTAACTCTGGTGTCCAAATAGCTGCTTGTCTAACCTGTCTTTCGCCTCAAGAAGGTGACGTCAAATGAAGTCTGTAGCTATCGTTGAAAAGGTAGATAACCAGAGGCTGAAACTGGAGTATGCAAGGCATGGTGTCGCATAGGAGCTCGAAGCTTTAAGGGCACCTTGCGAATTCTACTGAACTAGATATATAAATTTAAATTAGAAAGAAGATAGGAAGTAATTTTATATTTTTTTTTTTCATAAAAACATGTACATTGACGCATATGAAACAAGAGAAAAATGTCAACTGAAACTAAACTGGTATACAAAACGAAAGATTCTGCATAATCCGTCTGAGATGAGCGTTTTCAAATTATTAGTGATGTCATTAGTGACAGACTGGCTATCAAGTCTTTTGTCAGAGCCGCGTTTAAAATTTGTTCAGGTGAGTGTATGAGACGATTTATAAAAATAAAGAGTAATATGTAATGAAACATTCATGTAATATTTGTTGTCATAATTTTTAAAAGCACATATGAAAATACTAGTTCAAGTCTTTCTTGCCCTCCCCAGACAAAACAGAAACCTCATGGGGCTATTGTAATGTGGTGCAAAACTTGAATTAAGCTATACAGAATTATAATCCGAAAGCCTGAATACCGAAATAATCAAAAGCGGTTCGGTTACCAATAACATAACCCTATCGGAGTAGCACGCCCCCTTATGAATAATCCTGAACCTCTCTTCTCATCTTGGGATATAATTCCACACATATATTTTACTTTGTCAATAATGCAAAACTGTTGAAGAGCGCCTCCTCAAAACCAAGGAATTCTACGTGAAAATCATTCTAAAGCAGGTATAAGTCGGTACTGAGTAAGTCATAAGGAAATGCTTAACTTCGCAACGTTCGCGTGTAAATTTAGGAAATGTTTTCATTAACCTAATTTCTCACTTATGTTTAGCTTTGCCATCAGTGGTGTGAATTCATCAGTGGTGTGAATCGAGGAATTCTGAGTGTAAATCATTCTGGATTCTAAAATATTTTCTAACTCGGTAATGTAATCTAGTAAGTGTACATGTCGTTAAGAAAAGCTTCTAACTTTGTGAATTTCGCAAGTAAAAATATGTAACTTTTTATTTAATTAATTAAATTGAATACTTATCAGTGGGAAATTTTGATGCATGGAGACCATATAAAAAGTTATATCCCGTTAATTCCAAAATTCATTAAAAAGAAGTTTTCTTCATAAAATTATTTACTTCTTTTTGAAAAACATTGCAATGGATAAATACTTCTGATATCAATAAATAAAGAAATAAGATTTTCTCCCATCTGGATGGTGGTTAGCGACGCTGACTGCCCTACCGATGGCCCTGGGTTCCAATCCCAAAGAAGGCACGAATGTTTGTAAATGTATAGTTTCTGTGCAGCATGCGGGCACTCCAAATACGCGGTGAGTCGAAGATCCTCTCGAGAGGTTAATAGTAGGGAAAGAGAGGTGGAAGACCCTCGGACCTGTCCTCCAGGGTCGCTCTCCATCAAAATTGGGGGCGGAACTGAACAAAGTCGTTCTGTCACCTGTATGGTGCTCAAGGCTCTTTGTCAACAACAGGTGCAATCTTGCACTCCTTGCCACGATGAATTTCGTGGCCTTGTTCTGCTGCTACTGTCAGACAAATGAGATAAGTCACAACAACAACAGAAATAAGTTAGAGTAGAATTTTTTGAAAGCATTGTATTATTATGTAAACAAATTAAATTTTTCTTCATTCCAAAGAGAGTAAGGAAATTGTCCAATGATTGAAAATTGGTACTTAATTTGCTTTCAGTGCTGTCAATTTCCAAAAGAAAATTTCTTGGGAATCTTTTTTTATTTTTATGTTACATACAAAGACAACAGCATCGACAGAGTCAAAGGTCCTGGATCTCGATCCAAGAAAGAACTAGAAATTTTCAGCTATTTTACTATTCAACCATTTATTGCTCCATAACTATCGGTCTGTAAATTAAATGGATTGATGCTCCATAACTACGTACGTCTGTAAATTAAATGATTGAGGCTCCATAATTACGTAGGAGTAAAAAATGTTTAATTTTTAATTTCCTGTATGCTTAATTTTGCTCAAAATTTTAGTGTGTCAGGGTGTTTTTAATCATGGTTCCCGATTTTCCTTTTTATTACCTCTAATATTAATTTATTATAAGAAAATTAGGAGAGATTGAAAGAAGAATAAGGATCGAATGAAACTAAAAAAGAGAGTAGACAGAGGGAAACATTTTAGCATACATACCTTTTATACAAGCTACGCATTCAAACAGTTCTCTTGAATAGAATATTCGCCACGGTAAATATGCTTAAAGTTTAGACAGCATATTATATATTTCATAAAAAGTTCGTATTTGTATTTTTTAAACTATTGGGAAATTCCTACTTATCAGCTAGGTAAGGTTATGATGCATTATTACCATAGTCTCTTTTTGCGTGGGTACCATAGTACGCTTTTGCTTTTTGCGTACCATAGTCTGTTGTCCTGTGCTTCGGTTTGCAGCTTAACTATTTACACTAGAATCTCACTTAACCAGCAGCAATCACTTAACCTCACCAATTCCAGATAAGAAATTTTTCAGATAAATGAATATAAATATATCCTAAAACTTACCTGTTCATAATTTGTAATGATAATTGAAATATTTGCGCTATACGATGTCCTTTGGTTGTGTTTTTTGATTTATCAGCCACAATTAAGTAATAGCATTCAACATCGATTATTTAAAATTAAAATACGATTTTATATATCCGAAAAACAAAGTTAAACATTTTAAAATTACCCATATATCTTAGCACATGAAAGTTACGAATTACGTATTGTGATGACATACAACTTCGAAATTCTGCCTACTTACAAGATTGCCGCCGGATTTCTAATCACTGTATATGCGGTGAACCGTACTCACATAGATTAAGACTGTTCGGCCGATCTTATGGAAGACTGTAATCTGTTAATTGTAAACTAATTGTTTTGTCAGTTTCCTTCTACGTAATGTTCTTGCTTTGCATGTAGTCGTTAACTTCGTCTATCCTTTCCTCCTCCTCATCTTTCTTCTTTATCATAACATGTTCAATTATTTAGTTGTCGTCTCGAGGAAGTGTGATAGGAACAAAATTGCCTACATCCATCCGAGCTTGCACCTCCTCTCCATTAACACTAACCTTCTCCGAACATGTAATTAAATCCAAAAACCTCAGACGCAGGGGCCGGACGTGCTTTGAAACCAAGACAATCTTCGTGACTTGACTCATTTTCAGCAGTGCATCTAGTGCATAATCACAGGCTACAGTTTATGTCAACAGCGAAGTAATGTTCTTTACATCTTTCTAGGCAATCCAGAAAGAAAACGTGGCGTCTTTCAATATGAATTGTTTTTGAAAATCATTGACAATCTTTAAAGTTCACATATTGTGAGGACGGTGGGAAAAGTGGTCATATTGTGGAGTAACGTGGGCATGCCAGACGGCCTTCCATAAGAAAGTGTTGCCAGAATAACATCCCTTTATACAGTTTTTTGTCTCATCATGTTCAGGAACGAACATTCTTCTCAAACGTAGACAATTTTTATAATTCTTGTACCCAGTACATAGAGCTGTGAAGAACTAGTTTTTATAAAGTTGTAAGGTTTATCCTAAGGTTTTTAACAGTTATCTTTAGGTAAAGCTACTTTCCAATTTCAGCTTACAAACTCTCTTCCAGAGTGTGTTTTTAGAATCATGGTAAATGCAAATGAAGGAAGAGCAGTGCTTAAGTCGAAGTTCCACTGACTTTGTTAGAGAGCCAGAGATTCTGACTAGCACACGTTTGCCTTTTGGCTACACTCTGTCTAAGCTATTACTTCGCTCAGCCGTATTTCAGGTCCTTGATAGCTTCGCCGTTTAGTGAGCATTTAGGGGCCAATTCCTATAGAATTTTGATAGCTTGCGCTATATCTTTTTAGTTAAACATTAATTGAGTTTGATTTTCTTAGTACTCTAGAGTTCAAGCCCAAGTGGAGGCTTTTCTGTATGTCCTGAGAAAAGGGCCATCTGTCAATCTTATTTTAAGCAATAAAGGGTAATTAATCTTCCCCGAGTTTATGTTTCTGTTTTCTGAGCTAAAGCGATTATTCACTTACCAGTTCTCAAGGTCCCACGTACATAGCTGTAAAGCCAAGGTCTAAACCCTAAAAAGTTATTAAGTTTCAGTGGATATATTTACGAATCGAAATTACATGGTCCGATTTAGAAGAGACTGCATAAGGTTTTAATAAAACTATAAAAGATTCCATAAATACTGATGACTTATTTTGATGCACTTACATTGTTCAACCAGGTAATTTGGTTGGTTGTGGTTAAATTTCTGGAAAAAGTACTGGATACTATCGAAGATAAGTGGAAAGCAATTTTTACGGTGTTTCAAAAGACTGATATTTTATGTTGTAATATTTCAAAAATGGTTGAGTTGTCGATGTCTTTGCCTGGGACCTCTGCCTCAGTTAAAAGTGTTTTTTTCAGTTATAGGAAACATTTGGCCTGCAGAGAGGGGTAGATGTTCAGTATCTACTGTTAAACTTCTGCTAAAAGTTCAAGTTAATTCAGAACTTTTTTGTTGTGAATTTTATGATGTAATTAAAACAAACAAACCATTTCTGAAAAAGGGACACATCTAGTGGAAAAGACAACTGAATTAACTAAAGTTTCGTGCTTCAGGAAACTCTTAAATCTTTTAAGAAATTTCAAATATATGTCCTGGGTTATAAAAAAAAAATATGGTAAGCCTAATCAGTTCGCTCTTATGGAGTCCTTAAGTCACAAAATTTTCTATGCTTGGATGTTTCAGACGTGGAAAACAATGCTTGTCATCATATGAAACACTCATGATTTGAGTGTGTGTATTTTTGAATCAATATGCGATATAATCATAACATTTTTAGCAGTTTTTATAGTAAATGCTCTGTTAGATACCATTTCTGAAATTAAAATTTTTATTTTTAGCATAGTTTGAAAACCCTTTCTTCAAAAACTGATAAATCTCTTGCTCTAAACTTGCTTCGATTTTTACCTTTTATAAACATACACAGCCGCCCACAAGACGGAATTTCAGAGGTTTTCATGATTAAGGAAGTGCTGCCATCTGAATTCCGTTGAATGAAATTCCAGATATTGGTCAATGCAGACATTACTTCCCTGTATAATTGCATTTATTGACCTGTATAATTGCATTTATAGAAAAGAAATCATTATTTAAAATCTTAGTAATTTTAGTGCTAATCTTTGTAATTTTAATGCAGATTTATATCATTGTACACTTGCATTTTTAATAAAGTTAGAAAGCATTCATTTAAGCAGCATTAGACATGACCTAATTTGAGGACATTAGAGTTCAGCTCATGGGCTTTTATGACCGCTGTGATTGACTTTTTGAGGGAAATTATTGAAAAACTAGACAATCACTCTATGAAACATAGAGTTTGCATGGAATTAAAAGAAATGGAATGCCCAGGTAAAAAAAACCGTCCAGGTGAAAATACTATTAGTGTTACTGACATTAATGTCATTTATAAATCAGTCAGTAAAAAATTCCGTTCTATAAAATCTAAAACTAAAAATGGCGTTGTATGACATTTACGTTTATCAAAACGTTGTTCTTATCCCTAAAGTTGATTCTGATCAAAAATGCTTACACTGATGGAGTTGTAAGATTCCATCAAGACTCACACTACTATATCTTCGAAGATTTTGTACCTTCTAACCTCTAGCATTAAAACCACAGTTAAATCAACTAACATTCTTCCAGTTCATTAGAAAAAGCCTCTAATTTCACCTTTATTTCCAGACTTTAGATTTTTCTCCTTTCCTAATTTAAAAGATTTGTCATTTTATTGTGCTTTTCGGTTTCTGTTTTAAAGCTCTTCATTAATATCGTTATCCAAATATTCATCCTTCGTTTCTTCACCGACGAGCTGAGCAAGTATTTTAGTCTTGAGTTTAACGTAGAAACACCCATTATATACACTGGAAATACATTATATCACTAGAAAAGCAAATTTAAAAATATCAGCTGTGAGAAATATACCACACTGTTGAAACACTTTGCATTTCACTATCTTGTCAGTAGATGGCTGCACCAGTCCAATACATTGTATTCCGGTGGATGTGCGGTGACGGATGGCGTACGGATGGAGTTCAACAATGTTCAACTTCTATCCGTATGTCTGCGGATGCGTTGAGGTCACGTGGTAAAAAAGGAGCAATCAGGTGCAGTCACCAAAAATTAATGGCGGCAGAAGTAGCGATGAACGGTCGCCGCTTTTTCAGATGGCCCAGACTTTCCTTTTACTAGCGATAGGCAGACCTATGTCATCGATAATGGAATGGCCGTTGTTTATCGATTGCGAAGGTTTTGATGTTTGGATTCGTGTATGAACTTTGTCAGAAGGAAAATGAATATCGCGAAACATAAAATTTTATTAATTTTATTGCCTAAGATCTAGTTGATGTTTCGAGATCCTGTCCAAGTTAAAAAAAAAAATGTTTATAGACGTTCATATTCATTAATTTTGTTGCATAACCTGTAATAGAGTTCTGTAACTGATTTTTATTTGGTTTCATTGTCAGCTATTGCATGTTTTTTTTTTTTTTTTTTTTTTTTTTTTTTTAATACCTGATGCATTACAAAACCTTCCATACTATATTAAACATTAAACAGGGTATACTGTGTTAGATTTGAAAATTTTTGTTGTTTCTTCAGAAACTCAACAATTGCCTCAATGATTACTGTATTTTTCATCCTGTCTTATTGTATAATTGCAATCTGTTGATTTAAAATATAATAATTTAACAGTCAGTGTGTAAAGAAAATTCATTCTTTTAAGTATGTTCATTCTTCAAAATAATCTTATAATTAAACACAACCAATTCAAAAAAATATTCTATTTTAAGTTAATAGTTCACCATAAAATTACATGCGTTGAAATATCAGGAAGTTATAATAATGAAGACATTGACAGTTTCGGAAAACAGAAAAGTTTTCTGAAGTTTATTTATTTCTTTAGTGATGTATAAGTCAATGCTACTTAGCTTGTATAATATTACATTACAGTCTATTTTGACTGCACCAGTAGACTAGCAGATAAGATAGCTGAACACTGGATGTTTGATCCAGGTACAAATACTGGTGAATGGGATAGCTGCATGGGAAATTCCTGTTTCTCCTCATGTATTATGTGAATACAAGTCGATTTCTCATAGAAATACCTCCTCAAAGGCATCCCTTTACCTAAGGGACATAGCTCTTACTCTACGTTACCTTGCTTTGTGTAAATTAGCATAGCCATCAACACCTTAATAATTTTAATACAAAATGACAAAAAAAAAATTTTTTTTTGCTACCATATTACCACAACAAATTTCGCAGTATGCACCAAACTGTGTCAACCATGTGTATGATCATATAAGAATTCTTCCGTTTTTAATAAGCAGCATCACCATTTTTGTATGTTTTTTTTTTCCTTTTTTTGTGTGTATTTGTCTAAGTTACAATGATTTTTTATAACTCATTTTTATTTTAATAACAAATTATTTATAAACAAATCATACTCTTTTAAATGTGAAATTAATTTTAAAATATGCACTTGTGGAATTTGTCTGCAATGGATGAAATAGTAGTATGAATAAAATTCTGAAAAAATAAATCTGTATCAAATTATAAAGTTGCAGAAGAATGGAATTTGCTATGTTAGTTGAATTTAAATTACCCAGAATCTTTCTCCCTTCGCTGTTGCTGTACCACCAAAAGAAAACCAATTATGAACAGCATCCTGACAACAAAAACTTGCTTGTAACAAGATTTATTGATTGATTGGTACAGACTTTAATGGCATATTTGTTACCAAATGAATCTAAAGCAAACCAGTATGAAGGGTAATTTGACAGGTTAACTTGTTTTCAAATTAGCAACTCTGTAAAAGGGATCATCTAGCTGTACTGACACTGCATGTTTTTTCTCATATCTAGTTATTTGGTTGTAACAGGCAATTAAGATAAAAACACTTTTAACACTGCTTAATTTTTATGTATGGTAGCCCAGTTACATGACTACAACATTTTCCCACTACTTTTTTTACACTGTAAACTTGGTTTACAAAGTTATTTACCAAGATTTTGGGATGTTGTATAGAAATATCATATGGAACAACTACAGTCAAATGTATTGTTTCAGAAGAGAGTATATCCTCTTACTGAATCTTTTCCTGCACTTATTGTTTGTTTTAATATTTCCAGTATAGTGGAATGACCATCATGAAAACGTAGCGTCGTGTGGCTCTTTCTATATAATTCCATTCAGATATTCACACTTTTATTTTTGTAAGTTAATGCAGAAGACAATACATATTTACATCTATTTCTGATACTTCCAATGTTAAGGAATAATCATGTTACATAGAAGATGCTAAGAAAATAAACAGGGAGTTTAACATTATTCACGGAACAAAGGAGCTAAGGTTTATTGCACTTTTAACAATATGTTAAAACTCATACAAGCATTTATTTCTTTTATTATAGATGTAAATCAATGACCAGTTCCTAAAGTATTGAAAGATAAAAGTCAAGGAAAATATTCTCAGTTCATAGTGCCAAAGTATTTTGTTAATAATGATAAAATTCAATTAAAAAAGATTACTCATGTTATTATGTAAAATTGATGCTAAAATTCTATATTAGAAACAAGTATCGATTGATTGTGTTAGGTAGAATTAAAGAATAAACAGTCGGGCGGAAATTTATTAAATGCATAAAACATAACAAAAGCCAGCGCTGTATTTATTCATCCTTTTAAAAAATTATGGCTTTTCTATCCAACTGTCTTCAAATATGTGAAATCAGAAAAAACTCTAAAATTGTAATTTTTTCCAGAGAAGCATTTCCATCCTCAGAAAAATAAATGTTAAAAAAGAATTGAAATACAAAATTTGTGGATTTTATGCAGAAAGGGAAAAGAAAATCATTATTTCATTATAATTTTAATCATAAAAAAACAGATTTGCTTAATATTATTTTTTGTAACAATAACAATAGAATAAAAAATATTTCTTTAAGTATGTCTAGTGATATTAAAAATAGTTTTAAATTTTGATTTTGACTTGCAGATGCTCCAGAGAAGCTGCATGAGATCTAAAATTTCTCTGAAACATAGTTTGAAAACCTTCAAACTACTTGCAAACTTTAAATTATGTGAAAAAAAGAAATGTAGATGTAAACAGCAGTGATTAAAAAGTTTTAATCACCAAAATATTTTCATTCCATCAGATTGTTTATTTTGAAGAAGAGACTGTAGAGACATTAGGATTTTTTTTTGGAAGCTGAGAGACATGAAAAACGAGCAATGCCCTCCCCGCGACTCGAACCATGGACCTCTCGAATATATGGGGAGTATGCTGATCATGTAGACATGCTACGAAGGCAAGAGAAATACCTTATAACACAATCCGATAATAAGATCACAAATAGAAGATAAGAATTTTTTTCTTCTGGAAAATTAAAAAAAAATATTCATATTGTATATATACAAGCCTATACCATAAATTGTACCATATATAAAATTCTTGGATTATCTAATGGAAAAAAAGTAATAAATGTAACTATTTCAATAAATGAATGGATAAAAAATGGCTTTAAACAACCAATAGAGAAATTAATGCCAACAAAAACATTATTATTGAAACAAATGTAAATAAACACAAATTGCTTAATGTATTTAATTTGAATATCTGTTCTGGAACGAAAGGTGTAAACAGCCTTAATGTGCTTAATAACTCAGATTTGTAATGCATATATTTTTATTTCCAATGGTAAACAAAAATATTGTAACGTCGTGGATGCTTCAGTGAAAACGGAATCAACACTGGTATTGGTGATGCATCACTTTAATTACAGAACATACCACATATACAACATTTAATTAATACATTTAGAAAACTTGAGTACATATCCGAGTTGGTGACACGATCAGAGACGTTAACGAAGATAGCACTCGTCATCACTGGACAAATTTAGTCTCCACACCTCAGCTCGCTGGCGGAGCTTCCCAAACTCCTTCTCACAGGCGTCTCAACAGAAGTCTCATCTCTTTACGCATGCGTATTCCTCAGTTAGGTCGTTGCCATTCACAGTTCTTTAAAATAGGTGTTAAAAATTAATTATAGTCCTCGTAGTGTGAGGGAGATCGCTAACGAAGTTCTCTCTAGTCGAGAGCATCATAGGTCTTTCTAGTTGAGTTCAGGAGCGTTCTTTACAATATATATATATATATATATATGTAAACATTATCAAGTACACATACACAAAAATATATCACACGCTTAATAACAAACAGAGAATAAGGAAGCCTATTTAGTACCTTCTAGTAACAGCCACAGAGATCCTGTACAAAGAGAGCTTTGCATTTCGCAGGTGGTGGAGGTTGTATCTTGGACCTTTATTACAAAGGATGATCACAGAATTTTCAAATAGAAAGGTTTCGCTGAATAATGACCGGGTAAAAGATAAGTTATTATGATGGAATTAGCCTTTGGGTATCGGTTTTTTCTACGGAAGTGGTTGTCTTAGGAAGAGGCTAATTGATGCCAATGTTATTTATGTTGTTAAATTACCACTTTTGTCGTCCTGGTACTGTTCTCTGTCTATACATTTTGAATCTGAAATAAGGCATTCAGCACGGCATGCACACTGGGTGTAAGGAAAGAGAAGCAACAGAAGAAACTGGAGAGTTTGGTTAAATGCTAAAAACCAAATCCTTAATACCACTATTGACAGAGAGAGACCAAAATGCAAATAAGAAGCAAATTTCCTTAAAAACTAACAATGAAGAGGGATTAAAATTAGACTCAATGGTTAAAACCATGGGATTTTTATTGATATAAAACATCAAATGTCAAATGAAGTGGTGTCTCCCCCCCCCAGTATAATTTTTCGATGTGTAGAAATGGTAAACATGAATTTTTTTAACTAGCAATCGTAGGCAATGCAGAATTTATGAATTTCTTTTCTTTGAACATAATTTTGTGTTTTTCAGTACAAAATTTACGACACGCATCTCTGCTGTTTGGAGGAAACTTAAAATAGAACTCTGTAAACATAATTAAAAAAAATACAGATCACTAAAATAAATAAAAATTTATATTCTTTTCTTGTGTTCTAACATATGTAATTATGGTTATTACTTCAGTAGATTCTAATATTTATTTTATAATCATGCATTATACTACTTAGGCAACAACACAGACATATATAAATTTTCACTATTTTTTACTGTCATTACATGCACAATTGCTGTTTTTTTATTAACAAGAGAACTGAACAAAGCATATCAATACTTTTGTATCAGCAATATGAGTAAGTTTTTGTTTATTAAGACTTTTAAAGTTCTCACGATGAATTAATTCGAATAATGGAAATAATTGACTGTAGCATAGTATTGCGTAGTAGCATAGTAGCATAGTATTCGTATTGCGTCCACTCTCGTATACAGCAAGAAAAAAAAATTAAATATAAATAGCGGCCCTTATCAATTCCGCAAGATTTTCCACATACAACCTTACCACAATTCCGCATAAAACGTAAACAAAGTATCGAGACTTCGTAATCGATTACAAAGCGCAAAGTTATCAGCTATTCGTCATCGATGGGGAAAGGAAAGTCTGGGCCATCCGAAAAAGCGGCGACCGCGATGAACGCTCATTTAGGGAAAAATTGTTGCTAAAAAATAGATCCAATATGGACTGGCGCTGCGATCACGAAAGCTGGAGGCAGTGTCTAAACATAGCTCCGAAATTTTTAAATAAGTGTTTCAAGAAATCTTTTCAACTCTCTTAAAAAAAGTGTAATGCATCTTTCCTATGCAATGTCTCATCCATCAAATTGAAAAAGGAAACATCGCTTCTTCGAAACTTCAAATTGTTTGCTTCGCTTGTTCGCTGTTTACTATCAACACGAGAAATCCAAAAGAAACCCTGGCACGGAATATCCAGATAAGTAACATTATGTTCTCTATACAATATCTTATTACTAAAGTGCCATTAAATTTCTTTATTTATTATTTTCATAAGATTCTAGCATTATACAATAGTTAGTAATAGTAGCAAGTGATGTGGTTCTTTTCTTCGTAACTATCCCATAGAGACGCCACATTCCTTATCAGTAGTCCGTTCTTATCAGCAATTCATACCCTCGGAGGCCCCTCCTTTCTTGCTTAGGAATTTCTTGAGAGGCAAAAAATGGGGAATCTCTTGACCATCGATGAGTATAGATTGTGATTTTTGTAACTAAGATCCTCGACTTTTTTCTTCAGGTCTCATACTTAGAATTATGAGCAAATATAAATACAGTGTGACGGAATTTGTTAAACTTGTACTATAATAAATTACAACGGTTAACTTAATAATAAATTAATTTTATATTTAACTAATATTTAAGAAAGACATACTGTGTAATTTATTTTTGCTGAAATGCTCTCACACTGTGTATGGATTTATGAATGTATCAATTACTGTTTTTCTGAAATATACATGAATTTTTTGGGAACGGTAATAGTTAATGTTATTTTAGTTAAAATATTATGTACATCTCTGTGATGATATATGTCTTTTCTTCTTAGGTCCCAAGATAAGGGCATACACATTACCATGTAGGAATTCATTTATTTACTAATTTTTGCAAACGAACTCCTTTTAACTACACTCATGGACATAATCGTATTTTAGAATATTTTCTACTTCTTTTCCTTTTCTTTTTATAGGCCCTTCCCCCCCCCGTCTATTATTTTTGAGCCATTTATTTTAAATTTTATTTTGTCCCATCTTTTCTTTCTGGCCTTTTGAACACGTACAAAATGTACGAAGTTCCTTTTTACTCTCCTCAAATACGAAATTGCCCCCCTTTCTATATACCTTTCCTTGGCACCTATGCTTGATTTTTTGCCCATTGGTGCAGAAAGACTTAGCGGGTGCAAAACAAGACATCTGTCTACTTTGTCTGTCTGTCTGTCTGTTGCTAAAAAATACGGATAAAGTTCGGAGAACAGCCTTGGTTGCGCTAACGTGGCTTCTTTAAGGATATGGGCGACATTTCATTATGCCAACGGAAGTAAATATCATGTGGGGAATAGCTGCTAAGGAGAAAAGGAAAATACACGGGGAAAAACGGGATTAAGATGTGTTTATATTTGTTTGGTATCTGATTGCTAATTTTGTTCTGTTATGTTGCTAAATTACCATTAAAAGGCGAATAATGTGCGTCTATTGCTAAAACGCAGGGCAATTACTTTTCGATCTGATTTTATATATGTATTAATAAATTCCTGTTCATATGATCTACATATGTATCAGATAACTAGCTGCTTTTGACACTTATTTCTGGATGTGTATTATTTTATAACTTTTTCTGCTTTGAAAACCCAAGTATTGAAACATTATGTGTATGCTTGTGAAAATATTATTTCAGATATTCTCGTATAACTAACTATACTATAATCTCATATTATTCAGTTCTCATATAACTACGATAGAAATATGCTTCTATTATTTACTTTAAAAATGCAGTATTTAATAGCCTTCCACATAGTAGCCATTCTAGAATTAGTTCTGTAATGTTATATAATGTTAATTGTCTTATGCATTATTTTGTCTAAATATTATTTTCATAAAGAATATATAATGAATGTAGAGAATACGAGTTCAATATATTTTAAAGACAGAGATAATAAACAAAAAAGAAAAGGGAGACTACACATGCAGCCAGATAAAACTGACCATTTTCTAAAGAAAGTTAATAAACTCAAAATGATGTGAAAGTATAGCCCATGCCACAAAATTCGCTTAAGTATTATTTCTGACTGGTAAAGCAGAAAATATATATCTGAGTGCATTTTTTATATCTAAAATACAATCTGTTATTAGTTGCTGATGAAAAAGTAAGAAAACAATTTTTATGGATAGAAATTTATGTAGCTGAGTATTGAAAGTCTGATACTTCATCGATACTGAAATAGCAATTTATATATTGTATTTTCATACAATATATAAATCGCTATTTCAGTGGGAAAAATGTTGTTTTTTAAAAACTTCAAAAATCTGAATAATTTTCAGGACATATTCTTAAAACAAATTAAGAATATACTGTTTCTTAGAAATTTTTTTTTATAATTATATGCCATATACTTTATGTACAGATCAAGCATGGCCAAACTGAGACTCGTAATTCATAATTTACTCACGTAATAAGCAACTCACGTTGTTTTGCTTTTGAAACATAATTGTCATTTGAAACAGAATTTGTGTGTCTTTTTAATAATTATTAATATAATTTTTTGAAATCACATTGTGTGTGTAATAACTTCAAACTATGCCTTATTTGCTAATCTCTGATAAGTAAAAACAAAAGTCAAACAGTGCCATATATATAATTACCATGTTGATATTACTCTTGAAATGTGTAGTGGTCATCAGCATAGCAGAAAAGATAATTTTTTTTTATCCTGGTAGCACCTGCATTCATAATGTACCTCAAATCGTAATGAATGCCCTATAAATATCTGTACTGTGATTTGCATTAGGAAATTCAAAACATATCTAATAATGCAAATTTCCAACGAATTAGTTGTTATGTGATGCACTAGTGAGGTTTGATCCCTATATTGATCCTGAAGTGGGCTGAAGGCCCACGCAATAGCAAAAAACTATACTTTTCTATAACCCCAATAGTTTGACAGCTTACAGTCTCATTCCCCTCTTTTTTTCCCATGCTTTTTACCATTACCATGAGGAGATTGTATAGATTAAGAGTCAAGTAAAAATCCATAGTTCTCTATTTTCAAATTACTGCTTTATTTTTACATTATTGTAAACAGCAGTATGTCGCTTCTTTTATTTTCAGTTTACTGCTATTAAAATCTGTTTTTAATTATAACTGAAAAAGAAAAATTGAAAATCTGAAGGAAAAGCTTTATTTATTAGCTATAAAAACTAAAGTGCAGAAAAGTTTACAATCCGTACATCCAAGGATATGCTTCCTCAGATACTGAGCAAAAGCAGTAACAGTTATTTTGGTACTGTTCTATTATCAAGGGACTGGATTCAGAAATGTATGATGCTTATATGTGTATTTATGCACACATATATTTGTACTTATGCATACAATGAACACATACATGCATACATAAACGCATACATTTCTGAACTCAATCCCGATAACAGAACAATACCGCTCTTTCTTTATTCGTGTAAGTAAGCATTATTGTTGAAATAAGAAACCCTTGGCAGTTTACTTAAAATAGCATTTCTTTTTTATTGAAAAGCTTTGCTAATTTTGAAACATGATAAACACCTAATTGTGTTTCTTGAATATTTCTGAATTATAACATGCAGTTCTTACTGACATGAAGTCTGATGACTTTGAAACAGAATTAGCTAATACAGGAATATAACTGCCTAAGCAAATATTCTTAAATCTTTGTGAAACTTGTCCAGTCTTTATGAACCAACATGTGCAAAAGATCATTAAACACCAACAGGTGGTTTCTGGAGTTGGTTGGATAGTATGATTTTTACTGTTTTCAACTCTTCTTAATTTTTAGTATCTACTCAACATTTTGTGAACTTAAAAGTTCTGTGCAATAAAACATTTGTGAATTTATTTTTCTTTTTAGTCAGCCTGGAAAAGTTGAAACTTGGAAAATGATAATGCAGTGCACAGGTTTTGAGAACATAAATGTTACAGTAGCATGACTAATCTGAGAATACAAAGGAAGTACAGTACTTTATGGCCTTCCCTTTCACAAAAAACACAAAAATACTTCCTACGTACACATTTTAGATGAATATTTATGATGGTAATCTGTTTTTAAATGAAGATTAAAAGGATATTACTTTGATTCACCAATTATAAAAGTATCTGAAAGGCATGGCTTTAATTATAATAAATACTATAACATAGATGTATTAAAAATAATAAAACAACCTATTCTGCCCCAAGCATCTCTTTCGCCATTGCTAGAAAATCCTTCCTCCCTCTCCAACTCTTGAAAAATGCATATACATTTATTTAGATTCAGACTATGTTTCAACTTGTTTTATAAATTAAACAACAAAAGTGTAGAAAATGTTGATAAGTGCCAAAACTTGAACAAAAGTAGATTTTGATATTCATGAACTAAAACTAAATACTTAACATATAAATAAAAGGCTGACCATGTTCTTCCCCCTGAAGCCCCCTTGGTTGAAAATCCCTGTTGTAGAAGATATATAAAGATAGGAGAGGAAAGAAAATTTTTTAAAAAGTAACATATTTTCCAAATCAAGTTGAATGTTTACCTCACAAAAGCATTTAAGGGATGGCTGCTATGAAATATATACCTGGCTAAAGGGTTTTTTCTAAGGATTATTAATATGTATGTATGTTAATTTTTTTCACCACTGGGAAGTGAATATTTTATCAAGTCAAGTATATTTTGAAAAATATTTTAGCTAATGGAGATCAGTTTCATAAAATATTTAGAAAGTTTCAATTAGACATTAGCAGTTGTTGCCTGTTATATACAGTGATGAAATTATATTACTGGATATTCAGTAATGATTATTAACTTGTTTAATTATGAGTACACATTCAGTTTATGTGACACCATAAATACTAGATCAAAGTATCACTAATAACACTAGTACAGTAAATTTTAACCTCTCTTGAAATAAAAAATCTATATTTGTAACATGTAATACATTGTAGCATTTAATGGTGTTAAGATTAACCAGAAGTTACAGATATGTGACAGTTTAATGCAATTAAATTGTTTATCAATTCAACAATGAAGTCTATAAATAAAATATAAAATTAAAAAACTTTTTTTTTTTCAACTGTGAAAGAAATAATTTTGTCTAATGAATCTTCCTTTGGTATTTATATATTAAAACCATCTTAAAAATTAATTTTGAATTGTTTAAGAAATAATGTTATTTTGCTTTTCATAATTTATTATATAAAAGTTTAAATGAATAAGATGGCAGTTCTTTTTATATTTTATATCTCTCTGATTAAATAGTCATCAATTAAAATTTTAAAAATTGCTTATGTAAGTAGAATATTTTAACAAAAATGGTCAGTCGAAAAAGGGACATTGATATAGTTTTGATTAGTCTTTATTCAAAAATATCACTGCCCTGAAGAGTACGAGATAAAAATACAAATTCTGATAAAAAGCTGAAATACAAATTTTGACATTTCATACCTACTTCTTGTAGTTTTTCTAAGTAGCCCACCAGCGACCAAGTGAATAAGAAAGCTGAATATTGTTAGTTTGACTCGTGTTCAAATCCCAATGAGCAGGCTGACTGCATGAGTGTTTGGATGGCTTTTCATATGAAATATAAATACAAACCAGTTTCCTGTAGAAAGTCCTCCACAAAGATATATGTCTCCTTGAGCAGATATTTTCATGTGTTTTGCTTTAATAAATTAATCTGACCTAACCCTGATTATCAGTATACCCCTATAGAGACTGAAATGTCAAGCATACCTGAATTCTGTAGATGTTTGTGTCTTCCATACTATAAACAAACATCCACCAGTGGCGAAATCCCTAAATATGGATGCTTCAAATCCATGTAAATGGGCTGGCTGCATAAGAGTTTTTGTGGTTTTGGACATTTTTAACGTAATACAAGCCAGCTCACCTTAAGAAAGTTCTCCACAAAAGTACACCCCGTTCTGCAAATAACCCTCATGTGCTGTGCAATTTAAATAATCTAACCTAATTTAGTAAAACAAATCTGTTAACAACAGTTTTGCCATATAACTGTGGCTCAAGTCTATGGTATTAATAAGGAATTATCACCTTTTTTTTTTTTTTTTTTTTTTTTTTTTTTAAGAATTAAAACTATTCTGCCTCTTTTAACTACTGTCTGTATGTGTGTCATGCCTTCAGACATAACATGAACATTTTGATTTTGTATCCTATCACATGCAGAACAACAAAGTTCTTTAATATTATCAAAATACATTAAAAATCTTGTGCCATTACCAAACTAAATTTAATGGCAGTTTTCACACAAATTGAAAATTTTTTGTGATTACCAGGTAGATTCTTTAAACAATCTCTGAAAACAATACGTTGTCACTTGTGAAATGTGGTGTTGCATAGTTTACTGCTATATGAATTTTTTTTTTTCGGAATTTTGTATAATCTTTGCTTTATTTTCTCATATAACAGCATTATTGCTATGTATTAAACAATTTTTATCACTTGCATATTGAAATCTTGCTTTCATGTTTGAAATCATACACACTGGAAAGGAATGGAACATAGGGAACACACTGAGATGGCATAAAATCCATAAATGTGATTAACAACTGTATCTGTAATATATACAGCCTACCATGGAATCTGGTGGATAAGACTGCTGAACATTGATAGTTAGACAACCTCCAAATTATGGTGAACAAATTCACTCCGTGGATGCTTCCGTAGTTTTCCCTATATAGAACATGAACAGAGGCAGTTCTTCATAGAAAGTTATCCATGAAGGCATCTTTTTTCCTTCATAGCCCAGCAGGTCAGACAGCTGAGCACTGATAGTTCAGTCCAAGTTCAATTCCCAGGGAACAGATTGGCTGCATGCATGTTTTCATAGTTTCTCCCTTGCATAACATGAGTACAAGACAGTTTCTGTCAGAAAGCCCTCCTTAAACAGCATTATTCCATCAAGGAATATACACTAGCATACTTTTCCATAACTTAATAAATCCAAATCTCTTTAGGCAGACAGTTTGTGTCCGAAATCTGAACTAAGACTTTAATACAGTCGAAAGTCGTTAATTCGGACACCCATAATTCGGAATGATCTATAATCCGGACCTCAAAGCTAAAAACTTTCTGCACATGCGCCGCGTTGACACATGCGCATAGGCGTTTACGCGTGCGCGTAAGACCTCTTACGACTGCGCATTTGCGTGTGCGCAAGCGCAGAATACGTTTTCGCGTGCGCGTTTTATGTATAACAGACGGTGTAAGCTAAAATTATCTATTTCAGTTAATGTTGATGATTGCATTGTTCCTTAATTTTCGAATTGGATCCGGCTTATTATTTTTTGCAGTCTGTAAGAGCAATACTATAAAAGTAAACTTGAACTTTCGATTATGTCAAATAGAATTTTTGATTCTGGAGCTCCCAAAGGATCGTACAAAACGAAAGTATGTTTCGATGTCCATTAAACAAAAAGTGGAATTGCTGCAAAAAATGGATAAAGACATGAAGAATGTGACAGAGAGGTTAGTGTAAACGAAAAAATTTCGATTGACAAGTTAGTCAGAATTCTCGGCATGTAACGGGACTTGACAGCATGTAACGGGACTTGAACAGCGGAACTTTGTAAGTGAACAAAAAATTATGTCTGTTTATAGAATTAAAGAGAAAGTATTATCACATAAAACGAAGCAACTTAAACAACTTACATTGAAAGAAATGTTTAATAAAGTAAACAAATAAATATTAAGCATTTTTTTGTAAATTTTCATACCCTTTAGATCATAATTGTTCTTTATTTCATAAATTACGGTTTCATATTTTTAATTTTAAAATTTCTGCATGCCATCTTACGCGATTTAAACTGATGATCTATAATCCGGAATCGCCGAAGTCCCGACGAGTCCGGATTAACGAATTTTGACTGTATCTAAAGTCTTTTTCCGCATATATATTTAAAAAATACCTCAGAAAATAGAATATTAATTTTTTAATGTTTCTTGTATATTGTTAAGTGTATATCTAGAGATTGATAGATAAAAACTATGTAAATCAAGATTCTAATTTAAATATGTTTTGCCCTTAACTCATCATTTTAATTTAGGTATTTTCAGTTTCTGTACTAAAAATAGCAACTGCTTATAATAAACCTCTCTGGACCGCGTCATTCCTCTATTAATCCATGTCAAGTGACTTCCTACATGCACATTTCTAGTAATCTCTGTCTAGTCTGTCTATATAAGGCTGGTGATGTTTTGTAATTCGAAACTTAACCAGCCAATATTATTTTAGAGCGCTATTTATCAATCAGTCAAACAACGTCGAAACTAATTAACTCTGAATTAAGATTTTGTACTGACTACAAAAAAACTATATAAATCATTTTGGATTCTCCCCCCCCCCACTGTACATTTATTTATGTTGCTTATAATTTTTAGCTTTGAAAACTTTCTGTACTAACAGCATTTATAAGAATTTTCGGGAATACAGGAGAGGTTGTAAATAAATTTAGGTATATCTCACTATGTTTCCATTAATAATCATTTTTAATATTATTTGAGGACTATTAAGTTTAAAAACACTTTAATTTTATGGAACTAAATCTTTTCACATATTTTATCATATAGAAGTTTCATTCATAACATCTCAACTGGAAAAGGCAGTTGTAGGTTAAGCACCCGTCCCTTCCCGAAAGTACATTGTGTATTGCTGAGTCTTGTTAACTAGTAAACTGCACCTCAGTTTTTAATGGAAGATGGCCTTGCGGGTGTTCCGAGGGTCTCCCAACTTTTATTCCTCTACTATCAGCTTCTCGAGAGAATTTCGGCTGGCCTTGTATTTTGAATGCTCGCTTGCTTCACGCATGAAGAAAGCATGGATGATTGTAAATTCATAATAGCTTCTCATTATAAGCTGACAAACATCCATGCACATGGTGGCTTATAATGTGAAGATATAAGTTTACCAATAGCTACGCCTTCTTCGGGGATTCGAACCCAGACCCTTCACTACGGCATTCAGCGTCATTAATCATTATACTGCATGGGCAGCCCTATACATACCAACAGCATAGAAACACCAAATTAATACATAACCAAGTGTTTGGATTTTATTCCTTAAAATACACTATAGGTCGAACTAGGGATCTGGTAACCTTTTTGCAAGCACGCACTGTGCACTTAACAGAACTGGACCTGAATATGAGATAGATTCTGATATAAAGATGCAAATATCGACGGTTCAAAAAATTAGATTGTAGTACAGATTCATAAGAAGATAACAAATACGGTGCTGTTCATTAAAATTTCTATACCAGGAAGCAAAGCAAATAACAGAATCATATTTATCGTTTATATTGTATTTATTAATATAATGAGAGGAAGATATGATTAAATTAACAAGTGGTTTGGCGTTCATAACATACGTAATTTAGTACACAAAGCTGACACATCTGGCAGCCAGTAACATCTGTAATCCGGTTGAACATCTAATTGAACTAAGCTGATACAGGTACTTCATTCCATGCAGCTTTAGTTCTATTTTCTGCCGAGTGATGGCATGGCAATCTCCCGGCAACCCATAATAAGATGTTCTCAATGAGTGAGAGGCCTGGAGAATGTGCTAATCAGGGCAACACTCGGAAACATTCTGTCTCAAAGAACTTCAGGGCAGCATAAGTTCGTGCATCATCTTGTTGAAAGATGGCGTCAAGCAGGCCTTGAAGACAGGGCACGGGCATTAAGACATCACAAATGTAACGACATTTACCCACATTACAGCTTATGGGAACAAGAGGTGACCAGGGTGAAGGTGGAATGGCACCTCATGCCAACACGCCAGGTACTGAGCCCGTATGACTTTCAGAATGCAAGCTGGCAACGTTCATTCTCCTCTATGCCTCCACACACGGATGTGTTCGTTCTCATGCTGTACGCAGAATAGGTTTCGTTTGAATCACGATATGGTACACTCCTGTGCCCAGTGTCATCTATGACATCCATTGTAGGTGCACTTGTCTCTGTTGTAGCGTCATGGCAAGCAGCAACAGTGGTCACTGTCTGTGGTGTTGCAGACGTATTTATTAATGTAATAAGAGGAAGATATGATTAATTTAACAAGTGGTATGGGGTTAATATCATGCGCAATTCAGTACATAAAGCTAACACCTCTGCAGCAGCAACATTTGTAATCCGGCTGAGCATCTAAACGAACTAAGCTCGAATGGCAAACACAGGTACTTCATGCCATGCAGCTTCAATTCTATTTTCTGGCCAGTGATGGCATGGCAATATGCCGGCAACCCATGATGAGATGAGTGAGAGATCTAGAGAATGTGCTGAACAGGACAACGCTCGAACACATTTTGTCTCAAGGAACTTCAGGACAGCACAGGCAACATAAGGTCGTGTATCATCTTGTTGAAAGATTGCGTCACGCAGGCCTTGAAGACAGGGCACAGCCATGGGCATCAAATGTAAAGACGTTTGCCCACATTACCGGTTATGGGAACAAGACGTAACCAGGATGAAGGCGGAATGGCACTTCATACCAGCACGACAGGTGCTGGGGGTCATGTGAGTTTCACGAATGCAAGTTGGCAACGTCATTCTCCTCTGTGCCTCCGCACACGAATGCGTTCGTATCATGCTGTATGCAGAATAAGTTTCGTCTGAATCACGACATGGTGCACTCCTGTGCCCAGTGTCGTCGATGACGTCCACTGTAGGTGCACCTGTTTCTGTTGTAGCGTCATGGGAAGTAGCAACAGTGGTCACCGTGCTGACTGTCCGTGGTGCTGCAGACGTTATCTCACTGCCCGCAACTTTCTCTCAGGTTTTAATGCCCCAAGGCCGCTGAGATTTTGCACGGCGTTCAATATGACCCATTGATCTCATATTCTCCTTACAGTCATGGGATCCCGACAAACACGGGCAGCAATGCCGCGGTAGAATGAATCGTAGTCCAAAGAGTCCACGATCTTGCCGTGATCGAATTCCAACGCATACTAGTAAGAGTTTCTTCTTTTTATAGGGGGCGTAATATAATCTTAAACCGAGCAACTAACGCTTAAATACGATTTCTTGAATGAAAAACCCGTTGTTCAATTTTTTCCCCATTTATATGCAATGCAGATGGTATTACTCATACATGCTTTGCGCGCATGCGCTGGAATGCTAATTGTTCTTATATCCAGGATGCAGTACTTGGGGTTCATGCAAATTTTGTCGCATTCATGAAGTTGCAATTTTAATAGGCAATAGCGTAATGTTATCAGCTGACAAATAAGTACTGTTGCAAATAAATTGAAATCTATCGTACGTACATACAGATATATATACAGCCTATAACATAGAAATCGACTCATTGAGAAGTTATCCAAATAGGTAGAAATTGCGTATGGCTATACCTTACGACGAATTATGGAAATGATTAACATTTAGTGTTGAATGATTGACAAGCTATGGAGCTCCAGCGGAGTATCCAGATGAAATGGATAGCTGTGTCAACACCTCTACACTCCACTGCTCTGCAAAACTAAGCTATGAACGGATGGTACATAAAACGGAAGATATTCCACTGATAATGCATAACTTCCATGTGAGTATGGATCCGTCGATCTAGGTGGACTGTACCAACGTCTCATAGAAGGGATCGTCAAAAGTATGAGCAAATGTCACTATTTAAGGATAAAGGAATGAGGGTGGCAGCAGGATAGCTAGATATTTGGATCCGAGCGATGCGACCATTCTATGATGTTGACAGGAATGGGTGAACCATGGTTGTAGAGAGCGTCAAGAATGTAACGGTCGAGCAAAAGCGACGGCAGAACGTCGCAAAAGCGACGGCTGCATGGGTGTTTTCATGGTTTTCCCTACCTGTACCATGTATATGAGCTAGTTTCCCTGAGAAAGTCCTCCATGAAGGCATTCTCCCCTTAGAAAGAGAACCCTAGTTTGCTTTGCAATAATCAACTAAACCAAATCAATTATGACTCACAGTTCAAAATACCTCTAATATATTAAAAATATACCAAGTTTATGAATGAATTTAGTTACATAATGTGAATGTGCCTAATTTCTTATTAACAGTTTCAGATATAACCTTAAAATTTATGATATACTGAGATTTATAATAGCCTGAGATATCTCAATATTTACTTTTGTAAAAATTAAGTATTTAATTAAGTATTAAATAAGTAAGTTTAATTAATAAACTGATCACTAAAATTTTGAAATTATGTAATAAATACAATTTTTTAAAATAATAAATGATAATTAAGTAATAATTAAGTAAGTAATAAATGAAGGTCCCATTTTGGCAAACGTGCTCTGAAATGAAAATATATTTGAAAGCATGAGATTGTGTATGCAAAATAAAGTGCAACTCATTAGACAATGGTCTTGTATTTATCTTTTTCTATCATCGGCTGCTCTAGGAAACTTTTGCTTCAGCAGAATTCAAATGCCTACATGCCAGAAATAATATGACATTCACGCCTTCTCTGAGATTTGATACATGAAACTGAACTAGGTTGAGGTGACAAATTCTGTTTGAGTATTAGGATTATCCGGGTTACTTGTAGAAGGCTGACTGCTATCTTGGAGTTCAGATGAATCAAGATGACAACTTTTTTTTACTAGTTACATATTTAGTAGCATTTTTTTGGAAGTTTTCTTCTGGCAATCTTAGAAAACCTTTAGGAATACCTTCAGATTTTCTTCATTACTACCAGAAAAAGTATCTGGTTTCCTTTTAAGATACAAGATTTCATTACTTTGTGTACTTAATTTATCTATTGTCAAGAAGTGTAGCCTGCTATAGAAATAAAAACTCATTCCTTTCATTGCATAACATTAAGAGTTCTCCCCCCTTTTTTTTGTTAAATATTTTTGGCAGTTTTCAAAGTTGAATTTATGCAAAGATCAATCTATGGAGTAGATCTGTCGAGCCATACATAGTATCCCTTGATTAATGATTCCATACTTTGATCCAATTCTTGTACTACCACTTTGATAGTTTCACTATGTGTATAATTCAGTAGTATTCTTCAATAAATGAAGTATTCACGCACAGGCTCATTCCAATCAATCTTTCCAAATGGAACAACATCACTTGCTGGCCTTCTAAGGCTGAAACCTGAATGTATTATACTATATACAAGGTACGTCTTATGGATGTGTACAATTATGATTTTTATGAAGGGTACACTTTTAAACTGAATACTTTGCATAATAAGCATTGAGCAAGTTTTTAATTACACAAGTATTATTGGGGGCACATGTATGAATACAAGTCATTTGCAAAATGACACCACAATAGTCTCAATATCACAGCTTAAAAACAGAAAATAAGTCCACAACTGTTCCAAAGAAAAATTTAAAAATACAATGCAAAAATTTATTCCATCATAACAAAAATGTGCCCACCAGTGCTTGAGCAGTAAAGTTGTTCAAAGCTGGTAGTTTGACATGACTGCAATTCTAGGTAAACAGATTGGCTTTGCATGTGTAATGATGATATAGGTGAGTGTCTTTTAGAAAGTCCTCTATGAAAGCATGCTTCTGCTTATGCAAATAGCTCTCACATACTTTGCCATAAACAAATCATGCAGACCAAGCAAAATCAAATTAAAATAAAAATGAAAATCACAATAAAATAAGTCAAACTATTACTAAATAAGTAAATTAAAAAGTATGTAATTTGAGTTTAGCTGTAATTCTGTAAAATGTCCAATGGATTATATGTTTTTTTCAAGAAGGGGGCAATTAGCTAATCTAGAATCAATATTAGTGTTAAACATATTAGTTGAACATGAGTAACAGATTTTACATGTTTCATTATTTTCATGCCTTACAGATTTTCTATGCCTCATTATTTACATAGCTTACAGGTGTTAAATGCCTCATTTTGTTTTTATTTGGTAAAAAGTGGGATAATAAATTTCAATGCAAAACATTTTGATAGGTAGTTATGTATATGACTTATGATATGAACTCTATATTCAACTATCATATAAATACTATTCCTAATATACATAAAATTTAATTTTTATTTGCCTTTATAGTCAACCCTCTAAGGTATAATATAGCATGGCTTAAGTAATAATTTTCACAATACAATGTATTGTGGAATGTGAAACATGAATACAAAAACATATTAAGTCCAAAGATCATAAAGAATAAAAGGCTATTTTAATCATAGATATTTACAAGAAATAATGCTTGATATTTATCAGAATTGTTCAGATGAACTGTTACTAACTGCAATACATGCATCACAATGGCAAAGAAGTGATTGGCATATATTTTGAAAGCTATTCAGCAAGTCTCTGCTGCAGTGATGCTGATTGGCTGACAAGGTCTGCAGTAGAATCAATCTCTGTTTCGTAAACAAGATCCATTGTCATTGTAATGCATGAAGTTTGCATTATCTGTTTGTACAGTTCATTTATAATAATTCTCAAATATCTTGCTATAATCATAAACAATTACCAAGAACTTCAGTTTACTTAATTAAATTAAATAAATCATGAAGGAAATAGTACTAGAAAATTTTCACTCTCACATTCTGTAAGTTGAAGATGATTTATATTTATGACAATTAAAATCAAAAATGAAACAAACTATTTTTAGTTTATTCTTATAGCATTTAAATCCACTTATATGAACTGCATACAGCATTATTTTGGGACATCAGGAAATATTAATTTATTAAAATTTATTGAAACTTCTCAGTTCATAATGCATTATATATATATAGAATACTATAAAGATGAGGAAATGTTTAATGCAAATTACTCTTTCCACTACATAATGCATGCAACTAAATATGTGTTTAAATACTACAAATAAATTTACAAATCCTTCCAGCAGGTTTAATGAAATTTTTATATTTATACTGCAGTTAAAAAATGAAATAAATACAATTGCATTTTGTCGAATTTTGAACAATTAAGACTTGAGAACATTACAATGTCTAACAGCACACAAATTTATCGCATACATATTTCTAAAAAGTTATTATTATTTCTAATTCGTATAATAAATACTAAAAATATTAAATGTGCTATAAACTAAATATCAGACTGAGGCTACAAATGTCCCAGAACAAATATACCGCAAATATGTTTAGTCTGAGAACTTAGGTCTGTTTAAGCCAGATATTTCTAGCAACTGTGAAGTAAAACTGCCACTTTATAGGCAAATTTAAAGTTCCTCGGAATTCAGATTACTGTACGTAACTATGAATATGATATGAAAGCACACATTGACTGTTTTATTGCACTAGGATATGAAAGCACACATTGCAAGAAAGAAAGTACAAGAAAATGTTTATAGATTACTTGCAATCAATGCACATAAAATAAATACTAAAAAGCTATAGAATAAACCATGAACATCGATGAGTATAGGGAAGCATAAAGAAGCAAATGAAAACAGAAAATAAAGCATTAAATAAATGAAAACAGAAAATAAAGCATTAAATAAATATTTACAGGTGCAAGACACTTATTTTTAAATATATTATCAATATTTTATTCAATTATGTGCTATTTCTTAATACTCTTTGCTTGATAAGTAAATATAATATTTCCCGAATACGTATCCCGATCTGCTGCTACGGATAATCCCTTAGCAGGGAAAAAGTATCACGCAGGGAAAAGTATCTCCTAGAAGAAGTACGTCATCGGATAACAACCATAATATGGTCTACCATAATAAGCTGTTTCTCCCCGTTTTGGCGTTAAGGCTGTTCTCCGAACCTTATCCGAACTTAGCATTTCAGTGGCCTAGTGATAGCTCAGAAATTGGTAAAAAAATCAATTTAAATTATGAAAGAAAAGTGTAATAATTATTTGTCATTGCCAATAACTGTAATAATGTGTATTCAATTTTTTAAATTAAGTGTGTGAATTTTCAGAACATTTTTTTTGCTGTGTTATTGTTTTTAAATTTTCATATGTAACTGTAACATTGACTAAAGAGTTTTGTTGACCATGGTTGTTCGTTCACCATGGAGAGGCGCTGCGATCACCGAGGCAAGCGACTGCACCTTCGCAAAGCTCCGTAAAAAAGTGAAAAAAAAATTCCTTTCCCTTTGGTGATTATGAATTAAATTACTTTAAAATAGTTTTTTTTTCCTACAAAACCTATATCCTTCCAAAAAAAATTCGCTCCGATGTTGACGAGAATAAAACAGCGGACAATGTGAGGATTTACTACGCCTGGATTACTACGCGGGATGGTTTATTCCTCACTGCCTTAAATAAATTCTTAGAACTATGAGCTTATATAAATAACAGTGTGCCTCATTGTGTTATACAAGCATTAATTAACTAGTAATAAATTATGATAGTAAAATAATTAATCTTGTAATAAATTATGATAATTAAATTAATAAATACTATGTTTAATTTGTGCTTTTAATACATATACTCAGTAATTAACACACACACACGTATATATATATATATATATATATATATATTGGTGTGTGCGGTCGTGGTCTTGTATTGTATATGGTTCTATGTTGTTTGTCTGCCGCTGTTTTTTGAAAAATGTATGAAAATGTTGGGAACGAAAATAGCATAAGTTACTTTAGTTAAATTAATATATACTTTTGTTTGATGACTTTTGTGTATATCTCAGGATGCATGCAAACATAATACTTTGTATTCCATGCTAAATACCTTGATACGAAGCATTTTAACACCGTCAACATTTTTTTTTTCCCAGTAACACATCTATTCACCACTACCATACACACTCACAACACATGCACCTGTGAGACACTATTTATTGCAAATGAAGACAGATTCTTCTCCTTTTAACTACACTCATGGACACAATCGTATGTTAGGATGTTTTCTACTTTTTTTCCTTTTCTTTCTATAGGCCCTTTTATTTTTTTTCCTCTATTATTTTTGAGCCATTTATTTTAAATTTTATTTTGTCCCATCTTTTCTTCCTGGCCTTTTGAACTCGTACAAAATGTACGAAGTTCCTTTTTACTCTCCTCACATACGAAATTTCCCCCCTTTCTATATACCTTTCCTTCGCACCTATGCTTGATTTTTCGCCCATCGGTGCAGAAAGACTTAGCGGGTGCAAAAGAAGACATCTGTCTACTTTGTCAGTCTGTCTGTCTGTTCGTTCACCATGTGTTGGTGTTGGATGTGCTGAAGGTGGAAGTCTGTAGTATTTGTCTGTATAAGTTTTAGTGCTGTTCGTGATTATGAATAAAAGTTTCCAATCAGTTTAATTTGCAATGAGTTGAACTAATATCTGGTGACCCGTGTTTTATTAGGAATGCTAATGTTTTAGTTTGACTTAAAATTGCAAACATGCCATTGGATAGTGAATCTGCATCTACTTCAAAACTTGAAACTAGTAAAGTGAGTATTAAGATACCTCCAGTTTGGGTAGAGAAGCATGAAATGTGGTTTTTCACCGTAGAGGCACAGTTTAAAATCAGTGGAATTACTTCCGAAGACACAAGATTTAATTACCTGGTTGCACAACTTAACCCAAATTTATAGAAAACATTTGGGACATCATTCGAGACGACACGCCAAACAAATATTCAGTCGCTAAAGAAAGACTTCTGAGCACTTTTAAAGAAAGTGAAAACAAACGCATCAAGCGATTGCTAACTGGACTAGAATTAGGAGACCTAAAGCCCAGCCAACTACTCCGATAAATGCGCGCCCTTGAAGATGCTGATGATGTGTCTGATAAAGTTCTGAGGACTTTATAAATGGAGAAACTGCCAGACCAAGTAAAAAACATTTTAATCGTTAGTGATGAAGGTACTGATAAGTTGCCCACAATGGCCAACAAAATTCTTGAGATGAATCCCCGGATGGAGCTTGCGAGTGTGGTCCAAGAAGCTGGCCCATATGATATGTTGCTAAAAAAATTTCTTCACTTGAGCAACAAATTGCGACTCTGAGTGTTCAACACACGAGAGACAGACGACGAAGTCGAAGCCATCAAAGAAATATGAGTCGCAGCAGATCCCGCAAGCGTTTTGACCCAGATGGAAAATACAGTTTTTTCCATTTCAAATTTGGGGAAAAATGCTAACCTGATAAATGCAAACCTCCCTGCAGTTGGAAGCAGCCGGAAAACTGCAACTAGCAGTAGAATCAGCGGCAAGCCCTGCTGCTACTGGAAACATTAATTGCCGCAAAGTTCGCCTTTTTATCAAAGACAGAAAAACAGGAATCAAATTTCTTATTGACAGCGGAGCAGATATCAGCTTGATTCCAGCTGATACGAAATCTAAAAGTACCTGGAGTTGAACTAATAACACATTTTATGAAATAACGAAAGGGAACATTTTTTAATAAAGCAGTATAACATGAAGCTAAAAAATCTAATATTTTTAAAATTTATTTCCCATATGATAATACGTCACAATATTCTTATCAAAATAACTCCTATCAGCAAACAGCTTCAAGATAAAACTATTAATATTATATAAACTTGCTTTAGAGTTCACTGAAGGGAAATAAATATTTCTACTAGAATATTAAAATTGCCAAAAAATTTAGTGCAGATGCAGACAGAGAACTTAAGTTTAAATCTACGGTTAAAATAATAGGAAGGTAGAACATATGTAAGTCTCAGGATGAACATTATGACGAATCACTTCAGACACCAGAAGAAAAATTCAACATTATATGTTTTATACGTTTTTTGTATTGCATGGACAACCTTAAATGATTTCTTTGAACTACTAAAATTACACAATGGTCATTTTAGTATCATATATAATTTATCAGAAAGTGATAAAGAAGATCTACGGAAAAAACGTAACACTTTGGAAAAAAAAATCTAAAGATATGTGCTTTCAAAAATATTTACAAAGATGTATAATTAATTGCAGAATTTTAAAAGAATTAAAAAAAAAATTCTTTTAACATTCTGCAATTAATTATATCTGGCGATTTATCTTTTCTAATTTGCTTGTTTCGGTAAGAATATTATTAACTTTGCCTGTTGGTGTTGTAAACGGTGAAAGATCATTTTCCAAACTAAAATTTATTAAGCCTTAGTTACCCACGAGCATGTCGCAAGAAAGGTTTAAATTTTGATGTGAAAATTATGTATGTACCGAATTATTGAAAAGAAATAATTTCTGCATTCATTCATCTAAAATGCAGAATAATAGAAATTAAGATTTGAAAAAAAAAATATTTATTGTTTTATTAATTATTTTTTTTAATTTATGATTTTTATATATAAATATTTAATTAATTTTTAAAGTATAAATTGTTGCGTGCGTATGGGTTCGTAATAAATTGAATGCACAAGTCCATTCAAAAGTGAATGAAATTTATTATTATCCCAAGAAATGAAATAAAATTCTGAAATTTCCTCAGATATATTCTTACAATATCGCAATATCACACAGTTGTTATATTTTAATCTACTAAAACGTTTTACAGTACACAATTCAGAGAAAGCTAATGCGATCTCACCGCGAATTCGCTACAATCAACAACAAGAAGTAAGTAAACAACTGAATTGAGATGTTTTCCTCCAGCTTTTATAATCTTTTTAATCGTGCACGAGAATATTCTGGTATTTTCTCAATTTTTCTGGATAGCAAAAGAGTACAATTACCAGATATGCTATTTATTAAAATGTTAAATACTCGTGTTCCTGTATTTTAATTTTTAAGGTGTAGCTTTCGCTTCAAATAAGTATCATGCTGCGTTGCATGGGAATATAAAACAATTTTAATTACAAATTCTACTAAAAATAGCTAAATAAATACAAAAACTGTAACAAAATTTTTAAGTAAATTATAATACAATTTTTTAAAATATGGTTCTGTTGCTACTGATAAAAACTAAAATTGAGTAAAGCTGAACTTGAAGGGCTTTCCTTTTTTTAGTTCATTGGTGAGCCTTGAACACCCTAGAGCCACCCCTGTGAATACGATGAAATTTATCTTATAAAAGCTTCCGCAAAAACATTTCCACCTTAATGCAGGCGGCTTTCATGTACTTTGCCGCAACTCAAATAATTCAGTCAACCATTGATTCTTATGCAATAAGGGTCTGTGAATTAAATGAACTGAGCAAGAAATCCATAAAAGAGTTAAATTTTAATTTGCTATACATTTAATTTCGCTCAAGCTCGTCACTGCTATGCATTGTAGTTTAAGTGTTTGAGAAAATGGAGGATGTTCGAGGAAGTAATATGAAATAAAAATAACAGAATGCAAATTTTAACAAATTAAGATTTATTATTATTTATGGTGAATTTTACGTCAGTTTTATAAATTCCATTAGTCAACCAGAACATTACCTTAATTATCAAGATTTTAGAGCTGATAGAAAAATGTTAATTAGGAATTTGGAGAAATCGAGAGAGAGAGAGAGAGAGGAAAAACTTAAGCATTTACACTTTTTATGAAAATTAAGCAATTTAGTTTATAGAATTTTCAGTATAAATATATATTTTAAGGCTAGAAAAAACATTTTTAATATTATCAGAAGAGCTCATATTTATTTATTTATTTATAGTAAATTTTTTAATAATTCATTATTTGGGAGCTAAATAAATTAGCACGATTTCTCTCTCTCTCTTTTTTTTTTTTACCTATTGTGTTGTCTATCTACTAATCTGTAAGTTAACCAGGCATTTGTTCTTCCTTAAAAATACTGAATAATAATAATTAGGATAAAGAGCCATAGATTGGATTCAAATTTCATACCAAATGCAGAACAAAATTTTATATAAAATGTCTGTTAATCAAGGACTTCTTATTTTAAATTCTATATTTTGTACGTTTCCTCTAAATTTTGTATTTTACATGGCATATTTCTTATATGTCCTCAATAGAAGGAAAATCTCTCAAAAATTGGATCCAAAAAAGCAGCAAAACTGAATTAAAACTTAACTGATGCCAGCAGGGCTGGGTTAAGACTTTCAGAGCACTAAGCACTGCAGAAGCCCACGTATCCACCTTAAACATGAGAAAACTTCTAAGCAGCCAATCCGTTCGCCAGGAGGTAAAGTCTGACTAAGAAACGTAGCTGAAAATTCTTAATTGCATCTTTTGTTTGATTTCGTCGAAGAGAAAGATTTGAATACATCAGTGTATATTTTCGTATGAAACCAGTTTTTATAAAGCAAGGGTTTTCAAATATTTCTCTTATACTAGTCAGACATTGAAAGCAGGCTGAATATCAGTTTCGAGTTTTATTACAAAATATGGAAAGAGGAAAAATTTGTACTAACATGTTTATTGTATAAGAAAGAGTGATCGAAAAATATTTCCTCAAATATTATAGTTATAAAATCCCAGTTATAATCCATATATAACTCCCAATTATAAATCATATAAAAATGTAGAAAAGATTGCAGAAACAACTTCTGCACTGTGACTAAGAGGACTGAGTAGCAAAATGTAATACTTTATATATCCTGCGCCGAGTAAAACGCCCAGTTAATAAAACTTTCAATCTCTTTTGATCAAGTAAATAAAAAAATTCCACACATTTTCTGCAAAATTCGCGAAATTAGAATACTTCTTTACGATTTACATACTTATAGTCTGTTACTTTGGAATAGGCATTTCTTTCCATCTCAAACCTTGACTCTTAACCACGGCTGCGTCAGCTGCGGAAGAAAAGGTCAAATCCTCTAATTTGTCAAAATCCCCTAATCTCTCCGTGCAATGATGACGAAGCGATACAATCATAAATGAGGGCATGGCTGCTATGACCTTGAATTGCTTATTTTTAAGTAACAGATTGTTGCGGATTACTGTAACTGCAAAAGACAAAATAAATAATTCTTTGATTTTAAAAAGATCTTTTAACTTTTTTGACCACTGTTGACAAAATAAAGCACATGTGTGAAATCAAATATTTTCCAAGAATGGAATATATTTCCAAGAGTATTTGGAAGAAAAACATTTCCAAGATCGGAATCGCGTAGTAAATGACTCGAAATTTGGGGAAAGCATAATTAATTCAATAGTTAAAACAGCACTTTATTTCTTGATGACTAATCTATTAAGACATATCTTCTTGATTCATGTAACACTAGGAGTGCTAAGGATGAATCACAAGCGATGAAGTGTAAATCCTTTGAAGAGGGATATAGGCAATAAGATAGTAATTTTTTTTATATTTTGTATCTTGCACCTACACCGTACATGTACAGCTAAATGTACATGTACATCAACTAAATAGAACGCCGGGATTACAAAATCTTTTTATGCAACTTAATAAACACATATGACCAAAAATGTGGTTCTAAAATAATACAAATACGTATAGTAAGCACTATGAATACGAATAATAGTACATTAAAATATTGAAGCAATACGAAAAATACGAAATTTCATGCCCATTTCAATACGTTTCGATATGTGTGCACCATTAATTGGGTGACAAACATCAATACGACGTTCAGTCTCTTTCCATTTGTTGTGAAGCATCTGTGGAGTTAACAGTTTCAACTGCGGCTATGATTCGACGTTTTAGGTGGCTGGTATCAGTAATGTTTTCAAAGTATGCAATGTTCTTAATGTATACTCAGATGAAGAAGTCTAGAGGCATAAGATCTGGGCTTCGTGCAGGCCACGAAATTGAGTCATCTTGTCCAATCCATGAGCTTGGGAACCTCTCATTTAAGGCTTCACGCACAGGAAAAGGAGAAATGACAATGAGCTCTTGTCCTGCACAAAAACGATGCTATTCGTAGTTATAGCTACCAGATACTCAATTTATGGAAAGACACAAATTTCCAGCATATCCTGATAAATGTTTCTGATTATACTTGTCTCTGTGAAGAAGAAAGGCTCAACACGATCGGATAGCACGCCACACCAAAATGCGACAATTATGACGAATGACACAGCCATTGATATGAAATATCGAATTAACTATGAAAAGAAAGCTTTCATCATCACAAATGTAGAAAATTCAGCTCGGTTAGTTTTGTCCTCAAGCTTAATCTCGTGCCTTAAGCTGTAGCTTGCAGGCACGAAGTCGTAAACTCTGATGAAGTATATTCTGAATGGTAAATTTTGGAACACTCAACGCTAAACTTTGGTGAACAATAGACCTTTTAGGACTTTTAACACAGGACTGCATTATGAGTTCGTCAGTTCCTTCGGCAGTGCGTGGTCGTCCTTGAGATGCAACCTTTGCTACGGCAATGGCCAGATTCTATGAAATTTTTCATTCATCAATTCAAAGCTTTATCCTCTGGAGTCTTTTTTTCGGAGATGTAGCGCATGGCATTTACTTTGTATTGCTACAATTGATTTAAATTATGCATACCACAACACATACTGCGCTTTTTTTACTCAGTCCACATTTCTCGGTACGAATTTAGACTGGAGGAATAACTAACTGAAGAGAGAAACCGCTTCTGCGATACTAGTAACGCCATCTATACTAGGACTAGCAATGCCATCTATACTAGTGACCGGAGGAAAAACTTATATTCTTTCTCAACATTTCAACACACGAATTATTCCCTTACGTTTCAAAGTACGCAATGTTCTTAATGTATACCCAGATGAAGAAGTCTAGAGGCATAAGATCTGGGCTTCGTGCAGGCCACGAAATTAAGTCATCTTGTCCACTGTGTTGTTATTTTAATAAGGTTTCAAAATCCTGGCATTCTTTTTCGATGACCCTGCATATATATATATATAATATATTCCAGAGGCTACACTTTTGATTTTGATGCAATAGGAAGAAAAGCAGGGAGTAGTATCTTAGCGAGAACAGAGGTAGAAGCAAAGTGCCTTCTACCTCTGCTTTTCGGATGCTCAGGATCAAATCTCATTTCAGAATGAGTTAATTTCGATTTCATGGCATTTGATTGGATAAGTAATGATGCTAGAAAATTATTACGGGCTGTTTTACTTTTAGTTCCATTTACGTCACCAGCATTATGTGAAAGTCGTATGATATGGATTAGTCTCGAAATGGTGTAGTTCGAAAAAAGTAATTGCTATTTTTAGAATAACGAGGAGAATCACCCAAATTAAAATTAAGCAATGCTAGTTTAAATTATAATTTATGTTTACATGTCATATATATATATATATATATATATATATATATATAATATGTGTGTGTGTGTGTGTGTGTGTGTGATATTTTAATGCGTAGCAGGAACCCCAACACTTTTAATTTCCGGTACTCGTAGTGGGTGACGGTGAAGGCATACTCAGCTAACAAAACTGAGCTTAAAGTATCACAAATCTTTATTTTCACGCATATCAAATCATTTCTTTGTAGACAATATAATTTTCAATCATAGTTGAACACAATAATTTTTATATATACATGTGTTAAAAAAGGAAGACATCATCTTAGATAAGCAAACAAAGCAGCGCAGCGGTTTTGCATGGCAGAAGCAGTTAAGAAGAAGTAGTGAAGTAATTGCTCAAGTAGTATTTATACTAAGGAAAGTGCATATGTACAGTTAATTTTAGGTTGCGATTGGTTAATTTTAGGTTTTAGGGCCCTTTTACAAGCAGCTTTATGTAACTTAGAAAGATCTCGACTTTGGGAGAAGAGATGAACTTAGGAGGAGAACATAAAATCTAGAATAGTCAATTTTGAGTTCGCCAATCATTTCTTGGCGCAGCCATCGTATTTTATTATATCTTACACACATATATATGTATATATATATATAGAGAGAGAGAGAGAGAGAGAGAGCTCTGTGGATTTGGACCTCTATGCGTCTGCATACCTTGCATTTACGCCACTATTTTTGCACTGAATTGTCTATTTCATTCTTTTTAGTTTTTTTCTAAACACATTAAGTAATTCAAAGAAGGAAAAGATGAAATTTTATTTCTCAAGTTTATAAGGTTAGCTCTCGCTTTTAAAAGGTGCAGACATTGATGCAGAATGTGTAAAAATTAACTTTAGGAAAATTTTTAAAGTTAATGATAAGATAAAATATTAAGCCAAGTAAGCTTCAGATTTACTTAGGACCAGAGATTAAAAATTATGTTTTTAATACATGCTTTTAAAAAATCTTTGATACGTAGATGTCGGAACTATGCCTACGTATTTTTATACATAATGCAAGGTACTTGACAATTTAAAAATAAATAAATAAATAAACACTCCACACGCATACCATATATACGTTTTCATATTCATAACTCATTCATTATTATGTTTCAAATCATATCCTGATAAATCACAAAAAACATTGAAATAGTGTAAAATGTAACTAATAAAATGTATCGCACTAATGTTTCAAGCGTTTGTAAGAATTTAATGTTTCTTGATTTTAACGATTAGATTCATGAATTATTTTTTAAAAATAATTATTCCTTAATTCATGCTCCATAGAATGGCTATTTTTGAAGTAGAATAGTTATGTTTGAAATAATAATCAAATTGCCGCAGAATGGCAATGTTTGAAAGTTTTTCTTGATCAAGTGCTTTTTTTTATTATTTTTTATTATTGATCTTACATAATTTATTATTATTTTTAATTTGCTGAAGCTTATTTTGTCACTAGCTGTAGTAACTGATAACGTGAAAGTTATTTTAATGCTACTTCCATACTCGAATAGATTAAACTAAATTATATTCGGAACTTAATTTTTAAAGTAGTAGAACTTGTTAATTATTTTCATAGTTTTTGTATTTGTATTTAAACCTTTATATTGGGCTAAACATTATTTACTTTTTATTTTTTTTTGCAGTGTGAAATTCCATGCAGATAATATGTATAACAATTTAAAATTGAACTGCTTAAAAATGCTATTACAATACAAAGTTGGAGATCTGGACTCTTAGGGACTTCGACAATTCCGGATTTGGGATTTTTCTGGATATTCAGCAACTTTAATTTAGCAAGATGATATATAGGAATTATAAAATTAAAAATACGAAATAGTGAATTAAAACCTATTCTCCCCCCCCCCAAAAAGTCAATATTTATTTATTTGCTTTGTTCAAGATTTCTTTTAATATGAGTTGTTTAATTTGCTTTGGATTTTTCTGATGCTAAGACTTTCTATTTAGTTCTATAGATGGACACAATTTCTTGGTTCAGTCACAAAGATCTATTGTTCAAATCCTGTAATTGCCGTGCCGAGAATTCCCACTTAATTGTCAGTCGAGTTTTTTTAATTTTGTTTTGTTTTGTTCTCAATTACTTTTCTGTTTGTCTGTCAGTTTTTTTAATATCGGTAGTGATATTTTCTGGATTTAGAACCATACTACAGATTTAGCCGTCAGTTAGTTGATTGATATTTGGAACCCTGCCATCGCATGGAAAAACCTTCTCTTATATCATACTCATTTATTATAACTTCTCCGCACGTTCCGTTAACTCGACTAAATTTCAATAGACTGATCTAATACTAATTAGTTAATAGTAATTCGTTACATCGACTCTTAATGAATTATAATGGTAAAATACATGACGTTAACTTATTTTTATCATTTTAATCTTAAATCATCGTAAATGGAAATTATTTATGAGATCCCTACTGAATTGCGTTAATTTTCCAAAAAAGCAACCATGTAAATTTCTGATGATAATATAGCATGAAATAAGAAACCAAATTTTTAAAATCTACAAATTCTGAAGGAAATCGTGATTCGCAGGAAGGAAATTGAAAATTAACTTTTAGTTCTTTTTCCAAAATAAAGCGCAAGAAGGTCTTTTTTCCTTTTAATAGTGATATTGTCTGTGCAATTTAAATAAATAATTAAGATATTAGATGATTATATTGTTGGGGAGATAAGCAGAAGAATACTGCTTAGACAAATTCTTTCCTTACCATAAGGAAAATAATTAAACCATAACAGGAATAGCAAAGTTATTTAGCTGAAGGCAATCAATACTTCTGCTTATCGCTCATTTTTCATTGTTAAATCATTGTTTTCCTGGAAACAGCGTTCTTAAAGCATAATGTTATAAACACTAATTGTATACTAATTATTCTTATTTGAAGAACATTAGAAAACGGTCCTTCTCTTTTCAGATATCTCGTATACACTTTGTTCACAAAAGTTCGTGACCGGCTTTTTATTTTCGCAACCGTTTGTTTTAGACATATGTTTCCAGGAAAAAAGGTTTGAAATGACACAACTAATTATATTTTAACAGTTTTGAATTAAAAAAAATCAAGTTATATTTCTTAATTTTATTAAATTTGCTTATGTATATTTAAAAATTTGATGTGGACACCATAGAACTTCCTTGTGCGGTCTATTTAAATGATATGCATTTTTTGCTGCACTTCACATTAAACTTATTTCGTCGAATTAATCTAATTAACCGATCCCTCAAGGACCTTTGCACTGGGCGGGAAAATTTAGCGAAGGAAAAACTTTTAGAATTCAGAGAAGCAAAGAACAACAAAATTAAACGATGGCAAAATTTTTAGAATTCAGAAAAGGCGCATCGAGACGCAAAATTTAGGGCCGGCAAGATTTTTGGAATTTAAGAAGACGCTTGGCAGCAGAATTTACGACATGTAGTAATTGAACTGGACAGTAAAATATTTAACATATGTGGGAATTTATTTATTCGGGACTCAGAAGCATGTGCGGGAAAGAGGTGTTAGTAAAATGAATAACGGATATAATTAGGCTTAACTTCGTTAGCGTGCGACAGAAGCAAACAAAATTTAGCGGAACATGTCTTTGTCGCCTACTTTATGATACATCACCAATAGCGTATACAGCTGACGCTAACTGAGCTCAATGATGATAACTCTAGGACACGGATAGGCAAACGTTTTCGGTTCGAAATCGAAAAAAAAATGTCTGACGGACTAAGATAAATTTTTCTAAAATTTAAAAAACAATATACAAGTATTACAATTTAAATATTTTTACGAATTTGGTATTTAAAAAGCTAATGTTAGTTTAATTATAAATTAAATGGTTTTATTTCTCGCGCAGTGCAGCGCGTGACGAATATTAAAAGAAAGTTAAGCCGGAAAATTGAAAATACAAGAGCGCGTGCATTAAATAAATAAATATCTCTTTTTGATTTCGAGAAAGTACTGGAAAATTCTAGCGCGTGATTTTAAAATCTTATAAAAGGAGGAAAACATCTCAGTTTGTAGTAGTTGCTTAGTTTGTTGTTGTTTAGAAAACTGCTCTTGTTGATTGTAGCGAATTCGCAGATTAGCGTTTTTTAGCTGTTTTGAATTGCGTTCTGTTGGATATTTGAGTAGTTAAAAGATAACTACTGTGAAATATTGTAATACTGCATGATAATTTGAGAAAATTTAAGCATTTTTGTTGTGATAATAATAAATTTTTGTTCATTTTTCATCGGACTTGTGCATTCATTTCATAACGAACCCGTACGCACGCAACAATTTTTGGTGTCAGAAGTGGGATTTGAATGCCAATAACAAGAGCGATGGAAGAGCAATTAAGGCATTTAATATCAGCCTTTGCCTCATTTAAAGAAGAAATGAAATTGGGCCAGGAATCCGTTAAGGAAGAAATGAAATTGGGCCAGGAATCCGTTAAGGACGAAATGAAAGCCGTTCAAGCTGGTCAAGAAGAAATGAAAACAGAAATTACCTGCATAATAGAAAATAAATTTGAAGCTATGGAAGGCAGAATTGACACAGTTGAAAATAAAGTTGGACAAATTGAAGAAAAAGTTTCTTCTGTAAAAGATCAAATTGAAGAAAGAGTTTCTTCGGTGACAGAAGAAATAGAAGAAAGAGTTTCTTCTGTAAAAGAACATATAGAAGGAAGAGTTTGTGCCGTCCAACACCAAATCGAACAACAAATTGATGATAGGGTTTCTGCAGTAGCCAAAGAAGTGGATATTTTAAAGAAATTCGTAGCGACGGCAGGGAACAATAGTGATGGTTTTAAATTTTTACCCATGCCT
This sequence comes from Stegodyphus dumicola, assembly GCF_044657685.1. Taxonomy (NCBI): domain Eukaryota; kingdom Metazoa; phylum Arthropoda; class Arachnida; order Araneae; family Eresidae; genus Stegodyphus; species Stegodyphus dumicola. The sequence continues at coordinate 80,117,123 of NC_140769.1, read as the reverse complement.
GCTCGTCCCTCTCTGAAGTTATCCACTTATGACGGGAAGACCTCCTGGCAAGTGTATAAAACACAATTTTCTATAGTGGCGGATGCGAATGGATGGGATTCCCAAACTAAGGCCTGTCATCTCGCCGCTTCGCTGAGAGCAGACGCAGCGGATATCCTGCAGACGCTTCCTGAAAACCAAAGACTTGACTTCGAAGCTCTATCCGGCGCATTGGAGCTGCGCTTTGGCGAGAAATGTTTAAAAGACTACAGCAGGCTTCAATTAAAATCCCGTCAACAGAAGCCCACCGAATCACACCAGGAACTCGCCACGGATGTTGAAAGGCTGTCCCACCTCGCCTTTACGGAGTGCCCGAGAGAAACGAGGGAAATCCTGTCGCTGCAATATTTCGTCGATGGCATCCAGGACCCTGAAATACAGAAAGCACTGCGAATGGCGGATGTTAAAGATTTGAAAAGCGCTTTAGTGTACGCCATGAAATTCGAGGCAGCCCAGCAAGCCACTCGTCGAGACCGCCACCCAGTCAGAGCTGCTCAAGTCCAGGAGCCAGGGAATAAAGTCACCGCTCGTCTAGACGATTTAACTAGACAACTGAACGCCTTGAGACGGAATATTGGTGAGAAGAAACCGTCCGTTAAGTGCTGGAACTGCGGTGCTGAAGGACACATACGACGAAACTGCAGAATACCCCAGGGTATGGATGTTAAGACCGCTCCTAACAAACAGCAGGGAAACTAATTAGTGGCCATCTCGTGGGGCGGAGGTTGCCAGATAATGAAAAGCCCCAGTTTAAAGCGTTTCAGATTTCTGCAGTGAAGGGCGGCAGTAATGGACTTTTTATAATAGGACATATTAATGGAGTTCCTTGCAATATGACGATAGATACAGGAGCTAACGTTACCATCATCCGAAAAGATTTGGCTCAACAACTGGGAAACAAACTTATCTGGACGCCGCCCTGCGTTACCCTCCAGACTGTGTCCGGTGAGAAGATCGACATCGATGGAAAAATAAACGTTAACATCACGTTTGGAAGTGCCGCTTACCATCACACGGCATATGTAGCAGAGATCACTGATTCTTGCATACTCGGATTGGACTTTCTAAGGAAATACAATTTTTCCTTGGACTTTAAAAATAACGAATTGCGTTCAACATCTGAGTACATAGCCCTATTCGGAATTAATGATGGAGTGAAATCTATCCACAAAATTATAGCTCAAGATGATATCACAATTCCCGCAAGAACCGAGTTGTTACTTCCTGGATCCATAGCCGAAAATAGAAATTTCCGCTACGGCATCATAGAATATCCCGATAACTGTAATAGCCCAAAAGGAGTACTAGTAGCCTCAACACTCGTCGACCTATCCAGAACGGTTATCCCGGTGAGAGTCGCCAATGTAACTGAGAAGGCGAGAGTTATTAAGAAAGGTGAAGTGGTTGCAACATGTACTCCAGTAACCACCGTTGATAGAAAGAGTAACATCCAAGAATCCGTGTCTTCAGAAAGCATTACATCAGAGTTACTTCAGAATGCGCAATTAAACGATGAAGAGAAGAATGCTGCCGATCGCGTTATTAAAGATCTTCAAGTTGTTTTTTCCCGCTCGTCTTCTGACGTGGGTCGAACTAGTTTGACACAACATAGAATAGATACCGGCGATCCTCCCCCGATCAAGCAACATCCAAGGCGTCTGCCGTTTCCTAAACAGGAAGAGGTGCGAACACTGTGAAAAGATATGGAAGAAGGCGATGTCATCGAGCCTTCAACAAGTCCATGGGCATCTCCCATCGTTCTCGTCAGAAAGAAAGACGGCTCAACAAGATTTTGCGTTGACTATCGCCGGTTGAATGAGGTTACGAAGAAAGACAGTTACCCTCTTCCTAGAACTGACGACATTCTAGACAGTCTTTCTGGAAGCAAGTGGTTCTCAACGCTTGATTTAAAGAGTGGGTATTGGCAGGTAGAAATACACCCTCATGACCGAGAAAAGACGGCATTTACTACGGGACAAGGGCTTTGGCAATTCAAGGTGATGCCGTTTGGACTGTGTAATGCGCCGGCAACATTCGAACGCCTCATGGAGACTGTTTTGAAAGGACTTTCCTATAAAGCCTGTCTGATATACCTGGACGATATCATCATCGTCGGAAAGAGTTTTGAAGAGCATCTAGAAAATCTTAGAAAGGTGCTTCAGAAACTGAAAGAAGCCAATCTAAAGCTGAGTCCCGCTAAATGCAAATTGTTCCGAAAGGAAGTGACTTACCTGGGACATGTCATCTCTGCAGAAGGTGTGCGCACGGATCCTGAAAATGTATCAGCGGTTAAATCCTGGAAACGTTCCGAAAATGTCCATCAGCTGAGAAGCTTCCTAGGGCTTTGCACCTACTATAGGAGATTCGTGAAGGACTTTTCTTCCATCGCAAGACCCCTTCACAAGCTGACAGAGAGCAACCAAAAGTTCTTGTGGACAAAAGAATGCGACGATGCATTTAACAACTTAAAGGAGGCTTTAACATCTGCTCCAATCCTGACGTATCCTCAGCACGACCGACCATTTATTCTCGACACCGACGCGAGCAATGAAAGTGTCGGTGCTGATTTGTCCCAAGAAATAGACGGCCAAGAACGTGTAGTGGCGTACTGGAGCAAGTGCCTGTCTAAACCGGAGAGGAATTATTGTGTCACCAGGAAAGAGTTGCTCGCCATAGTCAAAGCTGTAGAACAGTTCCATCACTATCTATACGGCAGAAAATTCCTGCTCCGCACCGATCATGCATCATTGACCTGGCTTTTAAATTTCAAGAATCCTGAGGGTCAAATAGCCAGGTGGATACAGAGACTCCAAGAATAGGACATCACTATCCGTCATCGTAAGGGATCATCACACGGAAGCGCCGACGCCCTGTCTAGAAGACCTTGCCAAGAAAACTGTCGATATTGTTCCAGGGTGGAAGCGAAATACGAGCTGCTGACTCCGGTCGCAAGACAAATTACAACATCAACATCGGCTGATCGAGAACCGTAGAGTGATGATGAAGTCAGGAAAGACCAGCTGGAAGACCGCGACATTAAACCCATAATTGATCTAATGGAGTCGTCAAACAGAAAACCTACCTGGCAGGACATTTCTATCTGTAGTCCTACAACCAAACAATATTGGGCACTCTGGGATTCACTTCACATTCGAAACGGCGTCTTATACCGGAAATTCGAATCGGATGATGGAAGACGTTCCGATGGCAGCTGATACTTCCAAGATCCCGCATTCCTGATGTCCTTAAAGAACTACATAACAGCCCTACGGGAGGTCACTTTGGAATAATGAAGACCTTGCAGAGAGTTCGTGAGCGCTTTTACTGGAATAATGCAAAGGATGACGTGCAAAAGTGGTGCCGATCTTGCGATGCCTGTGCAGGTCGGAAAGGACCTAAGAGACGCAGCCGAGGCAAGCTGCAACGTTACAACGTAGGGGCGCCTTTTGAACGAATCGCCTTTGACATCCTGGGACCTCTGCCACGAACTGCTGATGGCAACAAATACATACTCGTTGTCGTTGATTACTTCCCCAAGTGGCCTGAAGCTTATCCTATTCCTGATCAAGAGGCTGTCAGAGTAGCTGAGGTAATGATACAGCACTGGATTTCCAGGTTCGGAGTGCCTCTTCAGTTACATTCCGATCAGGTAAGGAATTTTACCTCGGTAGTAATCAAAGAACTATGCAAACTACTCGGCATTGACAAGACCCAAACGACGCCATTACATCCCCAGTCGGACGGCATGGTAGAGAGGTTCAATCGAACCATCCTTAATAACCTCTCATTAGTGGTTTCCAGAAACCAGCAGGACTGGGACAAGAAATTATCGCTGTGTTTACTGGCTTACCGCAGTGCTGTCCACGAGACTACCGGCTATTCTCCATCACAAATGCTATTCGGTCGTGACCTTCGTCAGTAGCATGAAAATGACAGTTCTGCGACAAGAGGGTCAGAGGGTCAGGGGGCGTGGTCAATGACGTCACACAGAGGGCGGGGCCAAAGGCAACGTCATCACACTAGGAGGCGTGGTTTCGAGTGGAGTTGAGTTGTTGGTAGACTGCTGATTGAGTTGTAGACCTCCTGCTTTTCATTTAAACTTAGTTTTTTTATATTGGCAACGGGAAATATTTTCTGCATCTTAATTTTGATGATATAGCGATGCTGCCCCCTATTAATGAAAAAGTGAATTCTATGTTTTAGATATATATTTTTTAAGTCTGGTGTTAAAATTATTCAATGCGCGACTCTGAAAACAATGTAAAAGAAACAAATATAAAAAAGACTTTCCTTTAATGATAGTTCATCATGTCATGAAAATGAAACTACAAGATAATTTGTTTTTATTACTCAATTTTATTCTGATACTTTTATCCTTTCTAGTTTTCCATGAAACTTTAACTTATTTCTTAGGTTTTCTGTTCATAATAACATATTCATTTACTGTCATATTTTTTTAATACTTAACGTTTCTAATTTGTAATATTTTATTTAATTTCCACCTACTATTTTTTTTTCCCACCTTTCATAAATTTCAGCATACCCTGATTTTTAACTTATATGTTATATTTCACAAACGTTCCCGCACGTGCTGTTTATTTGTTACATTACTTAATTTTAGATGCAATTTCACACTTTTTTTAACGTTATAATGTTCAATATATTCTGAATTTTAACTTCATTTACTTTTTTTAAACCATTCTAGTATTCTATACACACTTTAACTTAGTGGTATGAAATTGTATTTAAAAAGAAACGTTTATTTTTCATGATCTTAGTTCTTTGACTAAATTTCCTACAGAATTTCTAATTTCTTTCACATGTTCAACAATATTTTCCTTATATTACCGAATATTTTTTTTTTAAAAACTTAAGTCTATAACTGTTAATTGCTTTTTTTACGTTCACGATTTCCCTTCTGTGTTTATATTTCTTAATTCTAGTTTAACTTATTTATTATAATGTTTTTATTTCTGTCTCATCACTCGTAATTCCAACATTTTATCCCTTTTTATTCATTTTAACGATATGGATTGTTTTCATTTACTCCATATTCAAATATTTCCTTACAATTTTTATAATACTTGTTTTATTCCTCGATCATAATAGATCATCTACAGGTTTTACTCAGAAATTTCCATTCACAACTTTACAGTTTAATACCATTTATATCTAAATGTATTTCTTTCTCATATAGTTTTATGGTCTTAAAAGTTTCTAACATCATATTTAGTTTTAAATCCCGATTACCTTTAAGTGTGTTGATAATTTTCATTTCTAATTTTACAACCACGTTCAGTGTTTCATCCACACATACCAAAATATTTCTTACATTTTCTGATATTTAGTCTATGTCATATTTCAGTACTTCAAATGAATTTACACTGCTCACACTATTATTTTTTCATATTTTAGAGACACTAACTATACTAATTTTACTATTTTTCCTGCGCTAATTGCATCTATGTCAGCACTCATGATAAACTAGCAATTGTTTTGCATCACATGCATAAAGAAATTCTTAAAACCAACTTTTTCAATATCGTACTCAAATTACTGTTTTCCAGATAGGAATTACCAGTATTCTTTGGTTTTACTCTGTTACATCTTTTTAAATTTTAACATCTTACTTTTAATTCTAACATACATCTTTTAAACAGTTTTTTCTTTTAATGATAGCCTTACCTTATTTGTTCAAATTAATTCTTTCATTCACCTTCTTTACTACATTTCAGTACCTTCATAATTCACTATGCAAACGCAATGTCTTTCACTGGCATTCTGTTTAATAATACCACAAGTTTCCTTAATTGACAAAAAGCGAATTATTTCTCATTTCAAAATAGAACTACTATATTTTTGCACAAACATTTCCTTTATCCATTCAAGCCACCCCTTAACCTGTAACTGACGTAGCGATAGGAAAGGAGACTCTTATCATATGCTCTTTCGACATTTGAGGTTTCTAGAACTTCTTTGACAGGTATATCAATACCATCAGAAAATATACTTAACACTTTTACCCAGTTTAAAGGCAACATACTGTTATAAGAATGGTTTTAGTTAAATTTATAACACAAATAAACGCATTTTGAGCTAAATAGGCATAAACATTTAGATTCAGAATATTTCTTTTTAATCCGATGTAAGACTTGAATTTCATTCATGATACGGATTGTCTCTTGATTTTCTTTTTGTTTACCTTACACTAATAGAAAATTTTTATTTTACAAGTTCAGCTTTTAATGAAATAGAAATAAAAACTACGATACACCTGCTGTTTTTAAGAAAAGGAACTTTGATATATTTCTGGAAATGTAAATGCTTTTAGAGTTTTCTTTCAATAACGTTGATTTTCATTACTTTACTAACTTCAATAATTCTCTTATTAGCTAATATGAATGAAAGAAGATTGTCAAAAATGTGACACAGTATAATTCTTACGAACATATGTACCTTTACTAGCATACAGATATTACCGATTGAAATGAAGAAAGATACAGATATTTTACTCCAATCTACACTAAATTAAAAAAAAAAAATATTTAAACTTTCATACATTCCAAAGAATAAACGAAAACTCAATAGATATTGTCATGTTTGTATATATGAGATAAAAGTTTTATGAATGGTATTTAAAGTAATGCTTAGAACTTCATAAAAGCGAACATTCACTATGTTAATACACATATCATCAGTTATTTACATTAATCAATGTAATATTAATCATTACATGTACTATATGCATATATATTTAAAGTTTAATTGTCTTACAATTGAATAATTAACTATTGAGAGAAAGAGGTTCATATCTTACACTATTTAATTCACATGGAACAAATTTTTCCATCAACCACATTGAACCAAGTTTATTAAATTCGCCAAAGCTCTTTTATTTCTGCATTTTCACACTCACGACACATTTTAAATGTAACTGTTGATTACCATTTCAAACACCGATATCATAACTCAGTGTAACTACATCATAACTCACTTTTTCCCTACTAACTACAATTTTATATATTCAAGAAGTACATCTAAGACATGATCATTTTCTATGTTCTAGCAAATCGATTCAATTGCGAACATACTATTAAGACTTGCGATTTTAGAAGACTTGCATGTATTAACGATGTCAACGTTTCTTCGTTTTTATAAGATTCACATCAAATCATGTCGCATTCGAATGTGGTGTAAGAGATCACTTTTTCTTTTAAACACTTGTAAACAATGGATGCAATTTATAAGAAGAGAAGTATCCTGCTGTTTCAAAAAATCATCATCAGCATATTTCTGTTTCTTTTGACACCGGCAAAATTAAAAAAAAAAAAAAAAAGGTTCGTGAGATTTTCTTCAAATTCTGTTTTACTTGAAAAAATGTCCGAACATTCAATACGATGTAAAGATTCATATTGTTTTAAATTCTTATGCTCACTAAATATTTTTTATCACGATTTACTCTTAAAAGTAACTTTATAAGTTTTCATATCCTTTTTACATGAAAAGAACTTGTGATTATTCACTACAAAATTCTAAGACGAGAAGCTTCGCGACTTTTCAAACTACAAACTTAAATTTCTTAGGACATACACTACATCTGATGTTTCTTTCATGAGATTTCAAATATCTCTTCAGATTACTCGTATTCAAGAAACCTTACAAATATATGAAATAAGTTCAGCGAATAATCGCTTCATAAACTCTTAAATTTTCAACACGAGTGAATCACTTGAAGCATATACTGCACTGTAAACATACAATACTTAAAAAAATTGTTATAAAAAATAAAAATACATTCATTTCACCAAGAAGCTTTTCTATTTAAATACATTTATCTATTTCCAAAGAACAAGTTTCTGTATTATACATAAAATATACTTAGGATTTTCTTTCATTAGTTAATATCAAATTAACAACAATATCCATTTACTGATATTTGATATACATGTTTGCTTTAAAATTAAAACTAAAATTTCAATATATTTCTATTAAAAAAAACATAAGGGAAAAAATACTCATAACATCAACCAAAGACAGAAATTTAAATAGAATAGCTGTACTTATATTAGTGCATTTTTATAATCTTCATAACATTTCGATTCAAAAAACCTATTACAAAATAAATGAAACATTTTTTTCTGCATTAAAGAATCTCTTATATTTTTAAAATTAATACATAAAAATATATCTTCCCCAATATATTTAATTCTATCCTCAACACTTATTATAATGCAATCATGTCTTGTTTGTGAAGGATGATTTACAATACATCCTTCGCATTTAAATAGTTTTTTAATCACTGAATTTAATTCAGTTTTGATAGAGTTTATGAGTTCTTTAAAAAGTTCATCATCATCACTTACCATATCCGAACAATTGTTTTTACATTTGATTTGCAACGGTAAAATAATTTCAAAAATACTTTTATATAAAGTATTAGATACATCAGGAATAATTTCTTTCAATTTTTTTAAAATATCACAGTTTACTTTTGGTATGTAGGTTTTAGTTTAAAAGAATTTTCATCTTGTTTAAAAACTTGTTGAAAAATACACTCACCTTCTTTGTTGAAAACTACCAACTCATTATTGCAAATGATGCTGGCAGTCGTATAGACAAGATTAAATTCATATATTTTTGAGGAAAATTCTTGCCATGTTGCAGGATTTATAACAACACCGCGTGTAGTAGGATATAATATTTTATTTTGTTCCACACATTCACGTAGATGAATGTTCATTCTGTTTTCAAACTGATTTATGGACACAAAATATCCCCAACCAAGAGTCCACTGTGCAATCAATTTCGAACTTTCTTTTTTCTGTTCTCGATTATTCGGCATGAAGATATTTTCAGGAACAGACTTCATATAGTGGGCAAACCAGTCATCCTCTGGAAGTTCATCCTCATTATCTTCCAAGCGTCGTTTTTTAATTTTCGAAATTTTTATGTTTCGGAATGTGATACTATTTCTAGGATCTTTAACGTCAGGTTGAGAGGGTATTCCATGCATCCAAAATTGATTCGTTGGGGGTTTCATTACAAGGAGAGTTCCATGAGTTAAGTCCACGCTTCGAGATGTGAAATTTCGCCTGGTAAATACCATTTGACGTTTTGCACCTAAACTGATGATAGGTATATCACTTTGAGGTTCGAGACAAGTTTCATTGTCTTTATGCGTTGAAATTTTCGCCACTCCGTCAGGATAATAGTTCAATAAAGCAAAATTATATTTTTTGCCAGTTATCGTTTCAACATAATCTTTTACATTTAGAAGAGTTTGAGTCCATGGTTCTGCACAAAAGCTTGTTCCAGAGAATTCGTAACTAAGTCCTTCATCACCAAAACCGAGTACTTTTCTTCGTGGAACATACTGAGTCCCATTAATTTCAAAATTAATATTTTTAAAATCATAATTTGATAGTTCATCTAGCAAAATATCAGCTTCATTTCGTGAATAAAATTCTTCGTATAATTCTACATTTAACTCTGTATCACATATATTCCTCATATTCGCTTCTGAATCTAACGACAATTCTGAATGATATAGAAATACGTGGCATTCTTAAATAGCAAAAATTATTTAAAACATACATTAACGAAATGATTTCATCAACACTTATCGTAATACATTCTTGTCATGTCTTGTTTGTGAAGCCAGTCTTTCCGGCGTTATATGTGTAAAAATAATCATGATAGGATAGTGGGAAAGAGTTATAGTGTCCTAATGTTGTTATTCTGAACCTCGATATTACATATATGCATAAGGAGAATCTTAAAAGCATCATCCACTTATCATGATAGAGTAATGGAAAATTTCTAAAACTCTGATAATCATCCGCGAAAGAATGTATTATCTTAAGGTTATTGTTGCTATTCCAAATTTGACAGTACATACAGAAGTGAAGGAAGATCCTTGATAAGCGCTGTAGACTTCACGTTATCATGATAACGTGCAGCACTTATCAAGGGTCTTCCTTCACTTCTGTATGTATTGTCAAACTTGGAATAGCACTAACAACCTTAAGATAATACATTCTTTCGCGTATGATTATCAGAGTTTTAGAAATTTTCCATTACTCTATCATGATAAGTGGATGATGCTTTTAAGATTCTCCTTATGCATATATGTAATATCGAGGTTCAGAATAACAACATTAGGACACTATAACTCTTTCCCACTATCCTATCATGATTATTTTTACACATATGACGCCGGAAAGACTGGCTTCACAAACAAGACATGACAAGAATGTATTACGATAAGTGTTGATGAAATCATTTCGTTAATGTATGTTTTAAATAATTTTTGCTATTTAAGAATGCCACGTATTTCTATATCATTCAGAATTGTCGTTAGATTCAGAAGCGAATATGAGGAATATATGTGATACAGAGTTAAATGTGGAATTATACGAAGAATTTTATTCACGAAATGAAGCTGATATTTTGCTAGATGAACTATCAAATTATGATTTTAAAAATATTAATTTTGAAATTAATGGGACTCAGTATGTTCCACGAAGAAAAGTACTCGGTTTTGGTGATGAAGGACTTAGTTACGAATTCTCTGGAACAAGCTTTTGTGCAGAACCATGGACTCAAACTCTTCTAAATGTAAAAGATTATGTTGAAACGATAACTGGCAAAAAATATAATTTTGCTTTATTGAACTATTATCCTGACGGAGTGGCGAAAATTTCAACGCATAAAGACAATGAAACTTGTCTCGAACCTCAAAGTGATATACCTATCATCAGTTTAGGTGCAAAACGTCAAATGGTATTTACCAGGCGAAATTTCCCATCTCGAAGCGTGGACTTAACTCATGGAACTCTCCTTGTAATGAAACCCCCAACGAATCAATTTTGGATGCATGGAATACCCTCTCAACCTGACGTTAAAGATCCTAGAAATAGTATCACATTCCGAAACATAAAAATTTCGAAAATTAAAAAACGACGCTTGGAAGATAATGAGGATGAACTTCCAGAGGATGACTGGTTTGCCCACTATATGAAGTCTGTTCCTGAAAATATCTTCATGCCGAATAATCGAGAACAGAAAAAAGAAAGTTCGAAATTGATTGCACAGTGGACTCTTGGTTGGGGATATTTTGTGTCCATAAATCAGTTTGAAAACAGAATGAACATTCATCTACGTGAATGTGTGGAACAAAATAAAATATTATACCCTACTACACGCGGTGTTGTTATAAATCCTGCAACATGGCAAGAATTTTCCTCAAAAATATATGAATTTAATCTTGTCTATACGACTGCCAGCATCATTTGCAATAATGAGTTGGTAGTTTTCAACAAAGAAGGTGAGTGTATTTTTCAACAAGTTTTTAAACAAGATGAAAATTCTTTTAAACTAAAACCTACATACCAAAAGTAAACTGTGATATTTTAAAAAAATTGAAAGAAATTATTCCTGATGTATCTAATACTTTATATAAAAGTATTTTTGAAATTATTTTACCGTTGCAAATCAAATGTAAAAACAATTGTTCGGATATGGTAAGTGATGATGATGAACTTTTTAAAGAACTCATAAACTCTATCAAAACTGAATTAAATTCAGTGATTAAAAAACTATTTAAATGCGAAGGATGTATTGTAAATCATCCTTCACAAACAAGACATGATTGCATTATAATAAGTGTTGAGGATAGAATTAAATATATTGGGGAAGATATATTTTTATGTATTAATTTTAAAAATATAAGAGATTCTTTAATGCAGAAAAAAATGTTTCATTTATTTTGTAATAGGTTTTTTGAATCGAAATGTTATGAAGATTATAAAAATGCACTAATATAAGTACAGCTATTCTATTTAAATTTCTGTCTTTGGTTGATGTTATGAGTATTTTTTCCCTTATGTTTTTTTTAATAGAAATATATTGAAATTTTAGTTTTAATTTTAAAGCAAACATGTATATCAAATATCAGTAAATGGATATTGTTGTTAATTTGATATTAACTAATGAAAGAAAATCCTAAGTATATTTTATGTATAATACAGAAACTTGTTCTTTGGAAATAGATAAATGTATTTAAATAGAAAAGCTTCTTGGTGAAATGAATGTATTTTTATTTTTTATAACAATTTTTTTAAGTATTGTATGTTTACAGTGCAGTATATGCTTCAAGTGATTCACTCGTGTTGAAAATTTAAGAGTTTATGAAGCGATTATTCGCTGAACTTATTTCATATATTTGTAAGGTTTCTTGAATACGAGTAATCTGAAGAGATATTTGAAATCTCATGAAAGAAACATCAGATGTAGTGTATGTCCTAAGAAATTTAAGTTTGTAGTTTGAAAAGTCGCGAAGCTTCTCGTCTTAGAATTTTGTAGTGAATAATCACAAGTTCTTTTCATGTAAAAAGGATATGAAAACTTATAAAGTTACTTTTAAGAGTAAATCGTGATAAAAAATATTTAGTGAGCATAAGAATTTAAAACAATATGAATCTTTACATCGTATTGAATGTTCGGACATTTTTTCAAGTAAAACAGAATTTGAAGAAAATCTCACGAACCTTTTTTTTTTTTTTTTTAATTTTGCCGGTGTCAAAAGAAACAGAAATATGCTGATGATGATTTTTTGAAACAGCAGGATACTTCTCTTCTTATAAATTGCATCCATTGTTTACAAGTGTTTAAAAGAAAAAGTGATCTCTTACACCACATTCGAATGCGACATGATTTGATGTGAATCTTATAAAAACGAAGAAACGTTGACATCGTTAATACATGCAAGTCTTCTAAAATCGCAAGTCTTAATAGTATGTTCGCAATTGAATCGATTTGCTAGAACATAGAAAATGATCATGTCTTAGATGTACTTCTTGAATATATAAAATTGTAGTTAGTAGGGAAAAAGTGAGTTATGATGTAGTTACACTGAGTTATGATATCGGTGTTTGAAATGGTAATCAACAGTTACATTTAAAATGTGTCGTGAGTGTGAAAATGCAGAAATAAAAGAGCTTTGGCGAATTTAATAAACTTGGTTCAATGTGGTTGATGGAAAAATTTGTTCCATGTGAATTAAATAGTGTAAGATATGAACCTCTTTCTCTCAATAGTTAATTATTCAATTGTAAGACAATTAAACTTTAAATATATATGCATATAGTACATGTAATGATTAATATTACATTGATTAATGTAAATAACTGATGATATGTGTATTAACATAGTGAATGTTCGCTTTTATGAAGTTCTAAGCATTACTTTAAATACCATTCATAAAACTTTTATCTCATATATACAAACATGACAATATCTATTGAGTTTTCGTTTATTCTTTGGAATGTATGAAAGTTTAAATATTTTTTTTTTTTTAATTTAGTGTAGATTGGAGTAAAATATCTGTATCTTTCTTCATTTCAATCGGTAATATCTGTATGCTAGTAAAGGTACATATGTTCGTAAGAATTATACTGTGTCACATTTTTGACAATCTTCTTTCATTCATATTAGCTAATAAGAGAATTATTGAAGTTAGTAAAGTAATGAAAATCAACGTTATTGAAAGAAAACTCTAAAAGCATTTACATTTCCAGAAATATATCAAAGTTCCTTTTCTTAAAAACAGCAGGTGTATCGTAGTTTTTATTTCTATTTCATTAAAAGCTGAACTTGTAAAATAAAAATTTTCTATTAGTGTAAGGTAAACAAAAAGAAAATCAAGAGACAATCCGTATCATGAATGAAATTCAAGTCTTACATCGGATTAAAAAGAAATATTCTGAATCTAAATGTTTATGCCTATTTAGCTCAAAATGCGTTTATTTGTGTTATAAATTTAACTAAAACCATTCTTATAACAGTATGTTGCCTTTAAACTGGGTAAAAGTGTTAAGTATATTTTCTGATGGTATTGATATACCTGTCAAAGAAGTTCTAGAAACCTCAAATGTCGAAAGAGCATATGATAAGAGTCTCCTTTCCTATCGCTACGTCAGTTACAGGTTAAGGGGTGGCTTGAATGGATAAAGGAAATGTTTGTGCAAAAATATAGTAGTTCTATTTTGAAATGAGAAATAATTCGCTTTTTGTCAATTAAGGAAACTTGTGGTATTATTAAACAGAATGCCAGTGAAAGACATTGCGTTTGCATAGTGAATTATGAAGGTACTGAAATGTAGTAAAGAAGGTGAATGAAAGAATTAATTTGAACAAATAAGGTAAGGCTATCATTAAAAGAAAAAACTGTTTAAAAGATGTATGTTAGAATTAAAAGTAAGATGTTAAAATTTAAAAAGATGTAACAGAGTAAAACCAAAGAATACTGGTAATTCCTATCTGGAAAACAGTAATTTGAGTACGATATTGAAAAAGTTGGTTTTAAGAATTTCTTTATGCATGTGATGCAAAACAATTGCTAGTTTATCATGAGTGCTGACATAGATGCAATTAGCGCAGGAAAAATAGTAAAATTAGTATAGTTAGTGTCTCTAAAATATGAAAAAATAATAGTGTGAGCAGTGTAAATTCATTTGAAGTACTGAAATATGACATAGACTAAATATCAGAAAATGTAAGAAATATTTTGGTATGTGTGGATGAAACACTGAACGTGGTTGTAAAATTAGAAATGAAAATTATCAACACACTTAAAGGTAATCGGGATTTAAAACTAAATATGATGTTAGAAACTTTTAAGACCATAAAACTATATGAGAAAGAAATACATTTAGATATAAATGGTATTAAACTGTAAAGTTGTGAATGGAAATTTCTGAGTAAAACCTGTAGATGATCTATTATGATCGAGGAATAAAACAAGTATTATAAAAATTGTAAGGAAATATTTGAATATGGAGTAAATGAAAACAATCCATATCGTTAAAATGAATAAAAAGGGATAAAATGTTGGAATTACGAGTGATGAGACAGAAATAAAAACATTATAATAAATAAGTTAAACTAGAATTAAGAAATATAAACACAGAAGGGAAATCGTGAACGTAAAAAAAGCAATTAACAGTTATAGACTTAAGTTTTTAAAAAAAAATATTCGGTAATATAAGGAAAATATTGTTGAACATGTGAAAGAAATTAGAAATTCTGTAGGAAATTTAGTCAAAGAACTAAGATCATGAAAAATAAACGTTTCTTTTTAAATACAATTTCATACCACTAAGTTAAAGTGTGTATAGAATACTAGAATGGTTTAAAAAAAGTAAATGAAGTTAAAATTCAGAATATATTGAACATTATAACGTTAAAAAAAGTGTGAAATTGCATCTAAAATTAAGTAATGTAACAAATAAACAGCACGTGCGGGAACGTTTGTGAAATATAACATATAAGTTAAAAATCAGGGTATGCTGAAATTTATGAAAGGTGGGAAAAAAATAGTATGTGGAAATTAAATAAAATATTACAAATTAGAAACGTTAAGTATTAAAAAAATATGACAGTAAATGAATATGTTATTATGAACAGAAAACCTAAGAAATAAGTTAAAGTTTCATGGAAAACTAGAAAGGATAAAAGTATCAGAATAAAATTGAGTAATAAAAACAAATTATCTTGTAGTTTCATTTTCATGACATGATGAACTATCATTAAAGGAAAGTCTTTTTTATATTTGTTTCTTTTACATTGTTTTCAGAGTCGCGCATTGAATAATTTTAACACCAGACTTAAAAAATATATATCTAAAACATATAATTCACTTTTTCATTAATAGAGGGCAGCATCGCTATATCATCAAAATTAAGATGCAGAAAATATTTCCCGTTGCCAATATAAAAAAACTAAGTTTAAATGAAAAGCAGGAGGTCTACAACTCAATCAGCAGTCTACCAACAACTCAACTCCACTCGAAACCACGCCTCCTAGTGTGATGACGTTGCCTTTGGCCCCGCCCTCTGTGTGACATCATTGACCACGCCCCCTGACCCTCTGACCCTCCTGTCGCAGAACTGTCATTTTCATGCTACTTTCGTCTGCCTTGTGATCTATTAATTGGCCGCCCTCCAGATGCTCTTTCATCGTCTGAGGAATATATTCAAGATCTCCAGGCCCGGTTTGAAGTGATGCACAAATTTGCACGAGAGCGAGTCAACTTAGCGACGGAGAAAAAGAAGACTCGATACGACACAAGAGCTACTAAACATCAATTCCACGAAGGAGACAAGGTGTGGTTGTGGAATCCGACTCGACGGAAAGGACTTTGTCCGAAATTACAGTCACCTTGGGATGGCCCGTACACAGTTCTAAACAGGCTGAATGACGTCGTGGTTCGGATTCGTAAGTCTTCGAACTCTAAACCTAAAGTCGTTCATTACGACAGGTTAGCTCATTACTATGGCCATAGTACGTAATGTAAATAATTGTAAATAGTATCAGACCATGGTCCTTTTTGTTTTTAAATGTGTATTTGATTTGATTTGTATTTAGTATTTGATTTGCATTTAGTATTTGATTTGTATTTAGTATTTGTTTTGTATTTAGTATTTGATAGTATTTGATTTGTTTAAGTTAGTTATTGCATTTATTGTTCATGTTGTTTGATATTGTAATGTAATGTTTATGCCACAGTTGTAAGTTTAGCTTCCTGTCCAGGGATTGTACTGCCCGGGACGTGCAGTCCTTGGGAAGAGGGCAGTGTTACGAATTTGGTATTTAAAAAGCTAATGTTAGTTTAATTATAAATTAAATGGTTTTATTTCTCGCGCAGTGCAGCGCGTGACGAATATTAAAAGAAAGCTAAGCCGGAAAATTGAAAATACAAGAGCGCGTGCATTAAATAAATAAATATCTCTTTTTGATTTCAAGAAAGTACTGGGAAATTCTAGCGCGTGATTTTAAAATCTTATAAAAGGAGGAAAACATCTCAGTTTGTAGTAGTTGCTTAGTTTGTTGTTGTTTAGAAAACTGCTCTTGTTGATTGTAGCGAATTCGCGGATTAGCGTTCTTTAGCTGTTTTGAATTGCGTTCTATTGGATATTTGAGTAGTTAAAAGATAACTACTGTGAAATATTGTAATACTGCATGATAATTTGAGAAAATTTAAGCATTTTTGTTGTGATAATAATAAATTTTTGTTCATTTTTCATCGAACTTGTGCATTCATTTCATAACGAACCCGTACGCACGCAACAATATGTTAATGAGATGAATAAAATTGCAATTTCATTTTTAAAGTTCCTTATATTGAGGTTCCAAGTGATATGTATTGATTTTAAGGAACGAGGCTAAATGCTCATCTGTCAGTCTTCTTCTGAAATAATTCTTTATAAGGTTGATAGTTGAAAACACTTGTTCTTATATATAAGATGAAGCAAACATAGCACTGATTTTCTGGGCGTGAGATATTAAATTTTGGAAACTTACTTTCGATAATGATTTGTAAAAGTGTAACTTTGGCATATATTTAAAAACTGCTGCTTGAGATGATTGCTAGATTGCAACTCAGTTAATTGAAGCTGCATATCTGATCTCAATGCTTCACAATTTACGTTGAAAGGCATGGTAAAAATATCCAATTCTGCTTGAATGGCACTGAAATCTTGAAATCTACGTTCGAACTCAAAAGGCAGTTTTTTTCAAGCCATCTTCATAATTCTTAAGCTGAAGATATTAAATTAAAATTAATTAAGATTAAAAGTAAGCCCACGAGATCGAATAGTATTCATAAGCTTCACGACTCCATCAAGCACGGGTTTCATATTCAATAGTGTAGAGAAAGGATTTTTTGGAAGCGGGCAAGATGCGAAAAATTAGCAACCGCCTTCGCCGGGAATCGAACCACGGACCTCTGGAATACCGGCCCAGCGTGCAGAACTACTACACCACGAAGGCACGCCAGGAAAGTGGGAGAAATACTTTATAACATATTTACACGGAACACCTTGATGTGCGTACACAATGTAAAAAAACAACATTGTTCCCAGGATAGTTTTGATTAAAGAGTCCAAGAAATCCAGATTTTTTCCCCTGTCATATTTGGTGCTCTATCGGTCGTCATATTACATACATTTGTTATAGGCACTTTGAAAATTAAAAGCCCTTCCTGAAATTCCAGAAAAATATCCCATCCCTTTATAGTTCCCTTTAAAGAAAGGGCATGCACGCCAGTCCCTCGGTAATTTCTCATCGACACCTCTTATAAATAATACTAATGGAGCAGCATCATTTATATCAGTGCTTTCATCAATAGCTACGGAGCAAAATTTAAACTGGCCAATCTTTGACTCTAATTGGGATGTCAAATTTTTATCGATGTCTTTGATTCACCGTTTTTTGAGATAAGATTACAGTCTTAAAATTGTTTTCCTTGTCTGGACATAAAACATCACAAACTTAGATTGTTTAACGAACTCCCCGTCATTGAGAGCTTTATTATTTTTAGCAAAATTGTGCGCTACAATGTACCTTGTATGTGTAGCTTGCTTCTTGGATAATGCTTACCTTCTTGAAAAAATTTTGTCGGCCTGATAATTTTTTAGAAAAACTTTCTGCATTTTGTTCTTTCATATTCGGACATTGCTTCGTAATTGGAATTCTTATGCTTAGATGTGAAATGATGGGAAATGTTATATTCTTTGAAGAATGCTACAGCCTCATTGCAGATGAGACACACTGGTTTATCTTTTAACAACTGTAAAAAAATATTTCCAGGTCCATTCATCATTAAAAGCACGGCACTCAGAATCAACTTTACGTTTTTTAGTAGCCATTATGGGGTTGAAATATTTTACGAATAACTCAAACAACGCTATACTTTTAATAATTTCACCACTATTCACAATGTCCGCAATCAATAATATTAGAACTCACGCCAAAAGAAAAGCCGCTGGCTGGAGCTTAAAATGCGCAGTCTACCACATGTAAGGCCTAATTCACCTATATTGGATTCCCATATGTCTGCTCCCCGAGAAAGAGATAACGCTTGTTGGCGCCAATCTACAGATATAACTAATAAAGAACTTCCTCTTTTAACACTTTACCTATTGAAAGCTGTCTGTGCTTGCCATTTCCGTCACTTTATATTTTGTAGAGCAAAAATAGAGAAAGTAGAAAGATCGTCAGTCCTTTGGAAAAAAAGGGAGGAAAAAAATAATATTTAAACAAAGTAGAAAAGGAGATGGATACATAATACATAAATATATATTTCTTTTAATTTGTCTCAGACCGGCAAATCAAAATTCTATCCGCGGGCTGGATAGAACCTTCCGGCGGGCCGTATCTTGCCCATCCCTGCTCTAGGATGACAGGAATTTGAAGATGTCCAAATATCGAAAAAAAAAAGGGCAAATTTTGAGATTAGAATTTATTATTACGCTAGATATACACAGTGCGTTTGCAAAGCTTAATTTTAAGGTAATGCAAAATTGAAAGTTAAAGAAAACAAACGTTCTTATTTCTTAACCTTCAATGTAGAATCCTTATAAGTCTACACAACGCTTGGCACATTCATGCATTATTATTCCTTGCACTGGATTTTTTCGATTAATTAATGTGTTATAGTTAATGAATTTTCTTCAGTTAGCAATTCAGAAATTCTGTGCAACTATTTGAGAATCTGCATCTTTTAATTTTAAAATAAAAGCCATGGGGACCCAAAACCAGTATCATTGAGAAGCAAAGATTTCTACATAACACTGTTAGCCACTCACCCACCAGTAGGCCAAACGTTGATTGTAGAGAAACTACTTGTAGAGTTAAATTAAAAATACAAATGTTAATAAAAGAACTATCAGAAAAAAAATTGAAAATTATTAGAATATTTTGCTTTTTGAAAATTTCCTCTCATAATATATTGCCTATTATGAGAACAGAACAGGCCCGCCTTGATTCTATTACCAAATTCTCAATCTAGCATTTACAGATTATGTAAACTCTCAGTCAATTATGTTAAAGTTCTGATAAGCAAGATATTTTGGTGGTGCAATATGTTATCAATACTGATGAACACTGAACTCAATTTTATCTATATACTGTCTAGACAACTCTTTTATCTTATCTCATTCAATACAACAGCAATGTTTCCTCCCTAAATTTAGAAACCTTCAAGAGGTTTCTATTTAACTTTTTGGGAAAAGAAAGCCTGGAATTTCCGCATCTTAAATATTGAATTACTCAGATGGAAATACGTAAAAGAAAAACAACACATTCTAGAATTAAGTAGAATTAATTCTCCAACCTTAAATTTATATTGAATTTACAAAGTAGCTTTGTGCATTTCAAATGA
Source organism: Stegodyphus dumicola (assembly GCF_044657685.1). Taxonomy (NCBI): domain Eukaryota; kingdom Metazoa; phylum Arthropoda; class Arachnida; order Araneae; family Eresidae; genus Stegodyphus; species Stegodyphus dumicola. The sequence goes on along the minus strand of NC_140769.1, from coordinate 80,096,863 downwards.
AACTGAAAAAGTATTCTCTCTTTTAATTTAGGTATTTGCTCTTTTTAGTCTAAAAATAGTAGCATATAATATTTGCTATGCTAAATTTTCTGAAAACTGAAATTTTGTTTGTTTATAATACAAAAAGGCTGCCGGTTACAGGCATATACAGGTTAACTGATCAATATTAACGGAATTCTATTGCGTTATTTTTATTTCAGAAGAAAAATAAATTATTTATAGTGTGTTTTTAAAAATTAAAATGGAGAAGGTGAGGACTATTTTAAATTTAAAGCTAGAATTTTGGTTTATACATTTTTGATTTTACATAAATATGAATGACAAAAATATCTAAACCAAAATTCCCCATTTATTTATTATTCCTCTTTCTAGCATAAAAATAATGATTATTTTTAATAAATCTCTCTAAACTGTGTCATTTCAAAACTGATGCATGTCACAAGCTTCTTGCATAATGCTATCGACGTATATATTTACATAAAGCTTCAACCAATAATAATTTAAAAGCGTAATTAATGAGCCAATCGAAATAAAATTAAACCAAAGCTAAACACTGTGAAACAAGATTTCTTCTTGAACACGACACATTCGCTCTCTGCTTCTCTTGCTAGACAAATCTGTGCTACTCCTTTTGACCACAGCATCTTCAAAATTCTAAAAAAGCTCTTCAAAAACGAGAGCGTTTACTGCGCCACTTTATCTGAGCTGGCTTTAAAATGTTTGTCAATAAGAATGAGGAAATACTGAATTCGGCCATGACTGCAATTACATCTTTATGCAACTCTATGTGCAATACATAATGTCTATACAAAAAGAATACTTGTCAGAGCAATTAAGTTTGTTTGTTTTTTAAAGAGTGTTAGCGCGTCAATATGCTCTAAATGCATTCTGAAAATCAAGCCTAAAGTAGAAATCTGCCTAACTATATACTGTGAATTGAAAGATAATACTTTTTATAACTGAATAAAGCATTTCTCCAAAACATACACCTTTTCTGATACTTCACATGAACAAAAATTTCTGATAATCAATGAGACGAATGCAGTTTTAATTCAAATACACGTTTTTATAATATTTCTTATGAACAAAAAATGATAATATGCATGGCATACGTACCTATTTTATATTCATATGCTAAATATATCTATTTTATTTTATTTTTGTCTGAAAGGACGAGGTTGTCAGAAGCATCGTCACTTTCGAAACACCAAGAGAAGCAATGGAGCAGAACACCCGACAGCCTAAAAGATGCATATGATTACAGTTACCTCACGTCAACGAAGCAGAACACAGAGGATTTGTTCTCATGGGTAATAAATTCGAACATCAATGACATCATTGATGTAATGGAAGACGCAGTCAGCCATAAATATCCTCCATACTTCTACAGACCGGGAAAATGGTATTTGAACGCTCTTCTGAATCTTCTGAATACACTACCGAAGCCTGTCTCCGATTACATATTGTATCAATTTGTCTTCAAGAGTTATGCTCCAAAGAGAGGATAATAATTTAATATGATAATAAAATAGAATATCTGTATACTTTTTTATAATGATGTTTTATTAGTTTCCAATCATTTCATTCCCAAGCAAAAAATAATCAATTTCGATAAAATGCTACGTTTCCAACTATTCAGTAAAGTGCAAATTTCAAAATCAAAAGTAAGTCTTCTTGAACTGAGGCATAATAATAAAATAATAAAGTGTGGTTTCAACAATTAGCACAACAATTTAGCATATTAATATTTATATAGTATTAATGTGTTTAAATTTGTTTGTTTTTTTTTTTTTTTTTTTTAGCTTCCAATCATTTGTTGAGCTCATAAGGTATAATCAGACTAGATATAATGCTTAAGTTTCTAACTACAGCATAATCTCGAGCCAGGACTATCCAAAACCTAGGTTATCCAAACCGAATAAATATGAATAATGAAAATTTTGCTAGATTAGAATCAAGAGCAGTTTTGAATATCGAAAGACACAGCTAGAACTTCGTTTAGTTGGGTTTTCAAGTCTAAATACAGGCTAGCAAAAGAACACACGTACATATATGTAATTATTATTGTAAACAGAAAAATAAGATGTACAATCACAGTGAATTAAGATTGGCTACACGACTGTCTCATTCATTATCTAAGCTGTTAATCGGCTGCACACAGCAAAGCCGAACTTAGAATATCATCATAATTTAAGGAAAGTGGCTAGAACCAATTATGCAACTACAAAGTTGCTATGTCAAGCACGGGACATAAACTTAGAACTAACTCTCCTACTACGAGCTCCTAACACCACTGCTTAAGTAACCGTTTTCAACTCACTTAGATTTGCATATGCGTCATTAAATTTACATTCTGGCAGGAAACTGAAATCAGAAGGAAAAAGGAAAGTTTCTTTAAACTAAAAATAATTGGCTGGAATAAAATAAGGTCTTTATATATGAATTTAAATATCATGATTTGACAGTTTTTAAACATCAAAACTTTTATAAGTAATCCTGCATGATCTCGCAGTTTAAAGCATCGTAATAACTGAGCTTAGTTTGAAATTTATGCATTAGTTTGCATTATATACTAATACGATTAAATGTGAATGGATGTTTTATCAGTTTTTATTTATTTTTAGGTAAGTGTAAAGCACTTTTTGTTAAAACGCTTCACAAGATCATTTTTTTATAACTTTAATTATTCGAATTTTTAATTATCAGAGCTGCACTCGGTTTTAGTTAGTTCGGATAATCTAGGTTGTACTGTATTAGAGACAGCTGAATACAAAGATTACTTACAACGCTTTCTACACTGAGGCTATAATAATGAACTATTAAGCAGTTAAATGTTTGACGCAAAAATTCGCATAACAACGTGAAATACGAAATTTTGACGTCATATATTTGGCACTATAAGATTAAAAATTCATGCGTTAAAACCCATCGATCTAGTACAAAGTTTCTTAAACTGCGGTCGCGACCTCAATTGGAGTCGCGGGACCTGCAGTAGGGGGCGCCAAAAATTTTAACAATTTTGGTATTTATTTAACTTATTATAATAATTTTACAATTACCAACTATTTTTACATAATGTATCTCAAAATAGGTACAGATAAGGCAATATGGACAAAGAAAAAACGAAAATGTTTCGGAGCATTTTTTTATAATAGATCATTTTGCTTTAAAAACTAAAGGGGTTAATGACGTAAACTGGAATAGTATATTACTTTACAAGTGAAGAAACGGACAGTTTCACCCACTCGTGTGTCGGAATTGCGCAATGCTTATGGGAGTCCCACAAAATGTTCCTAAACATTATGCTGTCCTCACACCAAAAATTTTAAGAAACCCTGATCTCATATTTAAGTTCCAAAAGGAGAAATTGGAATTATATTTTAAAATATTGTTAACTTTCTTTTATCAAAATTTTTTAGTTTAAAAAGTTTCAATCTTTAATTTTCTTTAAAAAAATTTAATTCATTCTTTATTTCCCTTCTTTGACTTTCTGAGATAAAAATCTACTAATGTTTAAAATATTAAAAGAATTTTGTGGAATAAGAAAAGGAATTTACATATTCAATTTGACCTATGAGCGTTGTACTAACTTGAGAAAAATACACACGTTCTTTGACTCCCATACATTCAAGCGTGACGAAAGGGTTGGCTGCTTGGATTTTCTGCAAGTGTAACATTAATGGAAGTTAACTTTCAAAAAGAAGTATTTCATAAAGGCACCTTAGCCTTTCCTTAATACTCTTATAGTCTGGGGGCTGCATTTTCAATTCTAGCTGCAGGTCTGTTACTAGGTAACATTTTGTTATTAAAGGCCTAACTTATCACATTTAAACATCTGTATATCCGTTAGGCTTTCAGTTTGAATTAATTCTTGAAATATTTTCTTGAATGCTTCCATTTCTTCAATAGTGTATTGTGCTAGCAAGCCGGCATCTACCTTCAGACGATCGCTTCAAGAATCGTCATTGTATCGTCCAAGCCTTTGGTGGCAGTTGTTGGACCGGTTTTTTTTCCTCTTCGCTACTGGGAGTTCAAGGGTGAAGGACGGGCTTCGGCCTGTCTCTTCACCTACAGCCGTGTCTTGAGGCACGTTTAACTTTCCTGAAAAGTCCGATAACTGTAATTTTTTTTATTGAATATCTTCATTCTATATGCAGCTGCTGAAAATTCATCTTGGGTGGAATGAAGATTTAAAACAAGAATTTTAACGATCTCATTGTGCAATTTGAGACTCATCCATTGTCTATCGCCACGTGGTGACTGCTTCAAATTATTTCACTGGTAGAAGCTTCAAAATCAAAGGAAATTTCAAGATAAGTATATTCCGGGTCTACATATTTCTTCGATTCCAGATATTTCGTGATCTATAGAAAGTGATGCAAATGGATAGTGCTCTGTAGTATATTGATAAACGAATGGACGCTCTGTATTTATAGTAGGACTATAGTTGTGATCTGATATTTAATTTTCTTGTTTATTTGTGTGAGCTCAGCAATAAAATTTTTGATAGGAAAGATAAATAGTAGATGAATAACTTGTATTTTCTTATTCAACTATCACGAAGTCTGGGGTAAGTACTTTATTTTGCTATCCTCTGTGGGTCACATATTTTATCCCTGTCATTCGGAATATTGCGGAAACAACGTGATGTACTCTTAATCATTGTTATAACTTCATCGCTGATAAAATTGATATTCAAAATTTTGGTTATTACTTATACACCTGAATAATTATATTAAATATTTCTCATAGCTTACAGAAATTAACACATTTTTCATTACATAGGAGATTAAAGTATATAAGTATTTTTACTACATACAAATATTCTCACTACATATAGCTCTCCTCTTCATAATAATATTTTCACCACATATGGTGCCATAATAATTTTTACTACATATTCCTCTTCTAATTATTTTTTACTACATATACTACTATATTTTACTACATGTATGATAGTGTTTTCACTACAAATATTTAATTAAGTGATTCGGCAACGTTTATTTCATCGAGCCAACTGACACGTGCTGTGAAATTTGAGTCTGTTCACTTAAATCATTACGAAAATGCAAACCGTTTTCGTAAAATAAACCTTGCAATAGTCACACCTGAACTGCGTAAACCAAACACACAAAGCTTATTTCACTTTTTCTCACAATCACTTTTTTCATAGTTTTTCTTTCTTTTAATGTACACTTTGCAAGTCTCCGGTCCCTTCCGAACCGCACACGCACCACTTTTGCAGGTTATCCTTTGCATTACTCCAGCAGAAGCGGTCATAAACTCTCTGCAAGGTTTTTATTATTCCGAAGATTATTTATTATTCCGAAGTGGCCTCCTGTAGATCTGTTATATAGTTCTTTAGGGACATACCGAATCCGGAATCCTAGAAGCATCAGCTACTCTCGGAAAGTCTTTCCATCATCCTATTCGAATTCCCGATACAAGACGCTATTTCTAATATGGAGTGAGACACAGAGAGCCCAATATTGTTTTGTTATAAGACTATAGATCGAAATTTCCTCCCAGGTACGTTTTATGTTTGAAGACTCAATTAATTGAAGTATGGGTTTAATGTCGCCATCTTCCACCTGGTCTTTCCTGACTTCTTTGTCACTCCATATTTCTTGATCAGCTGATGTTGATGTTGCAATTTGTCGTGCGACAGTTCGTATTTCGCTTCGACAGGAAAGAATATCGGCAGCTTTCTGAGCAGGGTCTTCTAGACAGAGCGTCGGCATTCCCAGGTGAGGATCCCTTCTGATTTCGCAGTGTATATCCTTTAATTTCTTCCCCAAAACCAGAGGCTAGATTTTGAAGCTCTACTCGGCACGTTGGAGCTCCGCTTCGGGAAGAAGTGCTTAAAAGACCATAACAGGCTTCAGTTATAATCTCACCAACAGGAAGCGCAAGAATCACTCGAGGAGCTCGCCACGGATGTTGAAAGGTTGTCTCATCTCGCTTTTTCGGACTGAGTAACAAAAACAAGGGAAATACTGTCTCTGTAGTACTTCATCGATGGCATCCATGATCCTGAGATACAGAAAGCTCTGAGAATGGCGAATGTTAGCGGTTTCAAAAGCGCTTTAAAGTAGGCCATAAAATTCAAGGCAGCCAAGCAAGCAACTTGCAGAAACCGCCAATCAGTCAGAGCTGCTCAAGTTCAAGAGCCAGTGGATCAAAAAACTGCTCGTCTAGCCATTTCAACCAAGCAAGTCAATACCTTGACATGGCAGAGAAGAGGCAACAAACCGACTCTAAAATGTTGGAATTGTGGTACTGAAGGCCACGTACGAAGGAACTGCAGAACACTGTAAATAAGACGGACAATTTAACCAGACAAATTAGTACCTTGAGACGGAATAGAAGTGACAAGAAACAAACCCTAAAGCTCTGGAACTGCGGAAAGCCACGTACGAAAGAACTGCAGAACATTACACCTGGGCCACGAACCTGGGCCACAACGCAGGATTCTCCGGCAACGACGCAGGTAACAAATTAATCGCTATATCGCAGAGTGGTAGTTGAAGGATAATGGGAAGCCCCATTTCAAAGGACTTCAGGTTTCTCTGGTGAGTGACGGCAGGCGGGCGACGCGTAGAAGACCCGGTGTTTGATCTAAGGGTGCAGGTGCCGAGGGATGGAGGTTCGCCTCGTCTCCCTCAGTTCAGCATCGGCCTCCTCATGGGGCCCGCTGGGAACTATGCTGGCTTCGGCTGGTATAGGATAACGGTGCTGGACAACCAGCTTTGTGGTCCAACTGGGCGGTACCTCCGGAGCCGACCATTATTGGGAGGAGACCCGGTTGTTTCTTCCAGACCACTGGCTAAACATGTGTCTAAATAGCTACGGCCTGCAGAGTAAATAATCAGACTTCACAGTGACTAGAGCCCTAGTTCATACTAAGGCAGGTTCGGCTTGGCAGGGGCCATACTGGTACTGTCGTGTCTATTTCTCTGTTTGTGGTGAAGCTAGAGGGCAGATCACCGACCTAATCAACGGTTGTTTGGCCTCCATAGTCCCAGTGGCGGGGACTGACAGAGTGGACAAGTGATCTTCAATGCCAAAGGAGTGGTGCCTTGAGGCAAATATGTCTTCGTAATTTTATTTGTCTAGCGTTTCAATTGGCAACTTGTCCAAGGCTTTGTATAAAGCCGGGCTGCGACTGTGGGGTCTGCATTGCCGTTGAAGGGGTCTCTGAGGCATGGATAATTTAACCCCGTTTGGGAGACCCATGGTCATTCCTCAGGTCGGGTCGGGGTTCCTTGCTTTACGCTCTGTGAGTGACGGCAATAATGGACTCTTCATCATGGGACATATCAATGGAGTTCCTTGAAATAGGTGATCGATACCGGAGCGAATGTTACCATCATTCGGAAAGATTTAGCTCAACAGTTTAAAGATGAACTCATTTGTGCGCCATTTTGTGTGAATGCGTCTGGTGAAAAAAATCGACATAGATGAGAAGTTAAACGTAAATATCACGTTTGTAAGTGCAGCCTACTGTCAAACCGCATATGTGGCAGATCCCTTTATACTAGGATTGTACTTTCTAAGGAAATGTAATTTTTTCCTTGGACTGCATTCAGCCTCTGAGAACATCGCTATCCACCATCAGAAGGGATCCTCACCCAGAAAGGCCGACGCTCTGTCTAGAAGACCCTGCTCAGAAAGCTGCCGATATTCTTCCAGGGTGGAAGCGAAATACGAGCTGCTTAATCGGATCGCACAACAAATTGCAACATCGACATCGACTGATCGAGACACATGGAGTGACAAAGAAGTCAGGAAAGACGAGCTGGAAGATGGTGACATTAAACACACAGCTGAATTAACGAAGTCTTCAAACAGAAAACCTACCTGGGAGGAAATTTCGATATATGGTCTTAGAACAAAACAATAATGGGCTCTGTGTGACTCACCCCCTATTAGAAATAGCGTCTTGTACCGGGAATTCGAATCGGATGATGGGAAGACTTTCCGATGGCAGCTGATGCTTCCAGGATCCCGGATTCGGGACGTCCTTAAAGAACAACATAACAGACATACAGGAAGCCACTTCGGAATAATGAAGACTTTGCAGAGTGTTTATAAGCGCTTCTTCTGGAGTAATGCAAAGGATGAGGCTAAACGTGGGGCGATACGTGTGCGGTTCGGAAGAGACCGGGCAACGCGGCGGAGGCAAGCTGCAACGTGATAGCGTAGGAGCGCCTTTTGAACGTATCGCCTTTGACATCTTGTTACATCTGCCATGAACTGCTGATGGCAACAAATACATCCTCTTTGTCATTGATTACTTCACCACGTGGCCTGAAGCATAACCTACCCTTGATCAAGAGGCTCTCACAGTAGCAGCGGTAATGATACAACTCTGGATTTCCAGGTTCGGAGTGCCTCTTCAGTTACATTCCGATCAGGGAAGGAATTTTACCTCGGCTGTAATCAAAGAACTCTGCAAGCTACTCGCCATTGAGAAAATCCAAACGGCGCATTTACATTCCCAGTCAGACGGCATGGTAGAGAGGTTTAATTGAACTATCCTTAATAACCTCTCACTGGTTTCAGTTCTTCAATGCCTAATTTATCATGAAGGTTTTGATTTCGAACGTACCAGCGCGAGTTGGTGATCTGTCTTAGGACACAATTTTGTGCTTGCTGTGACGTTTTCCTATATGATTTACATGAATATGCCCAAACCGGAGCAGGCATAACATAGTATGGGAAGCAGTAAAGTTTTATAAATAAGCAACTTGTTATCTATTGAAAGTTCACTATTCCTAGAAATTAAGGGGTGAAGTGTAGCTTTACTAATTCGAAACCTTCTAAGGATAGATGTTATGTGTGGGTACCATGAGAGAGTTTTACTGAGTATCACCCCAAGATAAAGGATTTGCTTGACCCATGGGATATCTTCGCTGATGAGTTCCACAAGCCGATAAAGTTGGTTGACCGTCGAATGTCTGCTTCGGAATTTAAATTGGTGAGGTACGATTATATTATTTTGTTCCAGATGTTGGTTGATCTTGTTGAATACTACCGCCTCCATAATTTTGCTAAGTGAACACAATAGGCTTATCGGACGGTAGGATTCTGGTGAACTTGCCGGCTTCTTGGATTTCAGAAGCGGCGTAATTTGAGCCAATTTCCAATTTTCCTGGAAGTGCTGCCATCTGAGTAAGAGCTTGATAATCTTTGTGAAGTTAAGTAAGATTTTGACTGGGAATCTTTTTATCATCCTGTTGCTAATAGCATCGTACCCAGGGCTCTTGTTATTTTTCAGCTTCTTTACACACGAGCAGACCTCCGACGGTATGACTAAGATCGTGTTGTCTGTGTGTGAGCTTGTCGTATAGTTGTTATGAAAGTCAATAATTAATTGCTCTGTTGTGGGATCATAAATGTTGTTTATGCGAAACTGAGATTCTAGATGCTATGCTAAAAGTTCTGCTTTCTCAGTTCCTGTGTAATGGATCCTTTGAGGGCCTTTAAGGGGCGGAATGTTGTTGTGGTATATTTTGTACCTTTTGACAGCTAACCATATAGAGTTATTATCTACAGAGAGGGACTCCAGGTAGTTAGCCAAGCGGAGTTGTGTATAATAATTAGTGCGAGACTCGATTGCGTCACATAGTCTATTGAAGATGATTTTGTCCTGCCTGGATCTGGTTCTCTGAAATTGCCTCCTGGCATCATTGCGTTTCTTGATAAGTTGGTTAAGTTCCTTGGATCTGAAGAATTTAGGCTGTTTAACTTCTCTCTGAGCATTTTTGAAAGCATTTTGCACTGAACAGGTAAACTCCTTGATTAAACTATCAATGTCATTGCCTGAGTTGTATCGCTGGGATAGTGTTTATGTTGGATGTTGTTTAGAGCTTTGGAATAATATTGCCAATCAGTTTTAAAGGCTCTTTTGACTGGTGTAGTATAACTACTGATATCCAGTACTAAACGGACCGGATTATGGTCGGAAGATAATTCGTCGAATACAGAAACATCCAGCGGAACACTAGCGTTTCTGAGGAGGAAGAAGTCTAAGATACCGGTGGATCTAGTAGTATACCGTGTCGGGGTAGTTGGAGCTGCTATTTGGAAAGGGACCCTGTGGGCCAAATTGAATAACATTGTCAGTTGTGTTAGAATTATAGCAGTTCCACACGCGGTGCATAGCGTTCAGATCTCCTCCTACGATTATGTGTGTGCCAAGTGTGAGTAATGTGTTGAGATCAGCGTCAACACCTGTGCGGAGTTTTGATGGTGGTATGTAAGTGAAGACAAACGTATAAGTTGTGTTTGTTGTGATAGAAATAGCTGTAGCTTCAATGGCTGAAAGCTGTGGAATTGTTATTTGATAGTGAGGAATGCAGCGTTTAACAAGGAGAGCTGTGCTACCTCCTCTCCTCCTGTCAGCAGTTATATCTCTGTTGGATCTGTATACACAGTAATTTGCAACATAAATTGGGTTTGAAGTCAGTGTTCCTCTGGGAAGAATAGATCTGAGCTGTGCTCATTTATAAAACCTCGCAAATCATTAATCTTACGAGATAAATCGTTTGCGTTCCATGTAATGATGTTGATACAATTGTTTACAATACTATACATTAAGCATCACATTTAGAACCAAAAATATTTTGGAATATTTCAAACAAAATAAACATCTTATCAATAATGTGCTCTGCAGCTTGAAGCTCAGGCATCTTATTTGTAATTTTCTTATAATATTGGCAAATGAAAAACCTTTAAAAACGTCCACAAGTTCCTTAATAAATTTAAACATATCAGTAAAAACCTTCTGACCTACTTCAGTAGGTTTTTCCCTGCTGTTACTACTACTACTTCTAACAGTTGCATTTTAAACACTATAATCCGACAATTTATTGTTTACAGTAGCAGACTTCCCACTAATTGCATTAAACGCCTGGTATTACATTGTTTCTAGTGACATTATTTCTTTCATTTGACACATTAACTTTGCTTATTTCATTACTTTGTGCTATTTTGACGTTCCAAAGTAGGAAACTTTGGACAATCACGGTAATTGGCCAGGTGCCCTGTTGTTTACAGTTACAGCACATGACATTATCTATACGTTTGGCATTACAATTTGCAGTTTCGTGCGACTAAGCGCACTTGACACATACAGGCTTTAGTTCACAGTTATCTGATGAATGGTGGGAATGTTGTCAGTTATGACACTGCATAACACTTTCGACAGAATCGTAAGGGGTAAAATAAACATAAAAATACATGAAATAAGTTAAATTATGAATTTCCTCCACCCCTGGTACGTTCTCCAACTGTACTTGAAATAGCGGCCTCAGAACCTTTGTTTTTAAGTCATGCATTTGCGAAACTTTGCGTACCTTATAACCAAGAGCAACTATTCCTTCATGTATTTCGTCCTTGAAGACAATCTAGGGAAGTCCCCTGAAGAGAACTTTAATGGGTTTATCGACTTTACTGATTATCAATTAGTGATCAATCTTTTTATCTCCCAGGTACCTTGTAATTACACCCTATGGTCACTTTCAGTTTTCGGGAAAAATTGCAAGAATTCGCCATTAATTTTGGCTGCAAATTCTAGTCTTAAGTCGTTTTTTAATTTCTTAACAAAATCAGAAAAATTTTCTGCCGGTTTTACCATAATAGGTTTAACTTTTGGGGGCTCAATTTCAGATCTCAGGCTCACCCTGATCCATATTGTCATTACTATTATCATTTGTATTCAAGCCACTGAATGTATTGCTAACTGGGATTTCCACATTATATTTAATCAATTTAGCTGGCCTGGCCGCATTTTTCAGCAAAACAAAGCCATCAGAATCAGGTAATTTCAGTAGCTGACTTCTTATTCTTTTTAGATGGCCGCTTGGGCTTAGCATTAATAATATACACATTATCATTAGCATTATATTCAGAATTGCTAACAGAATTGCCTCAGAAAAAATTTCTACATTAACATCAACATTCTTACAAGCATTAGATTTAACATTTTTAAGTTTACCAGCCATAACGTTTTGAGTAATATCAGTAATACTTAAATTAACACAGTCAGGATTATATGCACCAAAAAACTCACACTTACCATTATATATATCCTTAATAGTTTCTCGGCAAATTCGCGTTCCCTGGTATACAAGTTCCGAAGAAATTGAATATGTTGTTCAGCACCTTCAGAGTTGCTCATTGTTTCCAAGCCCATATATATTTTGAGGTGATGGTGATGCAACGTAATCCTATTTTTTAACTTTTCAATGTTCTGTAATACACATAAGTAATCTTCTAATATTAAAGTTCCCGCATTTATTAACGCACCCCAATTATTTCCTAGATATTTATCTCCGAAACGATGCATTTCATCCGTTAACTCTAACACGTGATTCCTAACCACAGATGTATCCATTTTAGCCGTAGGGAGTTCGTTCCCCACCATAACACATGATCACTGATCCTTGGCAAAATATTACTACTTACTGCACACAAATTTTTAATTATTATAGACTCATTCCATATTCTAAAACCCAGCACCATATTTGGTTACTATCGTACGCTATCTTATAATCTGTCATTTTAGAATAGGCAGTACATGGCGATTTTCCCTGTTTACAAACCCTAGCAATGATTGTATGGAAGAAAGACGAATACTCTAATTTTCTAAAATTTCCTAATCCTCTTTTTGAGGTGATAGTGATGCAAGATTCATTACGAACTATTCAAATTAATACTTTATAAAGTCTTTAGGATTTTTGAAGTAGGAAGCACGAAAAATGAGCAGTGCCTTCGTCGGAACTCGAACCTGGACCTCTCGAATACGCGCCGAGTGTGCTACCGTTGCACCACGAAGACATGCAGAAAGGAGGGAGAAAATACCTTATGTACTCCCCCTTTTTAAAGGATTAGAGGAGCCAATCGCCAAAACCAATGGTGAAAAATCATCATCCATCACCTTTTAGTTCCGCGTCACTGTAGAATAATTAGGTTATTTTTAGGCAGGGATGGGAGAAATGTGCATTGCCCTCGCCGGAACTCTAACCTGGACCTCTCGAATATGCCCCAAAAGTGCTACTGTTACATCTCGAAGGCATACAAAAAGGAGGAGGAAAATATCTTATAACTTCAAACTAGGAAACAACGCTGCGAAAGCAATATGTATTATATAAAAAGAGGGAAATAAATAAAAAAAGCTTTTATTTAATAAAATCGATTCATTAATTATTTTGTGAGCTTAAAACAGAAGCTTATTTTATAAACACATCTTTATACCTCATTTTATTTTAATTTTTTTCAGTCTCAATGGCACATAATCCATCAAATTATTTAGTTGAAAAATTGTTTTTCTAAATTCAATAATTCCTCTTCTACTCCTAACAATTACGTTATATCAAATAGCTTAAATATTCCGGTGATTTTTGCTAAACAAATCCAGAATGAAGTTAAAGCTCTCATATGAACCTTATCTAAAAGAATTTTCCCCTTTATGCAATGGTGCAAACAGTAACATTCTGAGAATTTGATTTGTTCATTAAACGGCGTTATGCACCAAAAACCGTTTCAACACTTAAATTGTATTAACACTTAAATTGTATTAAAAGTATATTGTTTTAGCATTTTGTATTATATCCAGAATGAGTGTTGGCATACATGATTTAAGCACACACTCATCCATCCTCCACTGTAAAATCTGAATTTCGTAACTTATCAGAAAAACGTTTGTCGTATTTGTTTTCTATCGCTGTGTCATTATCCGCCAAATGGAATTTTCGCTTCAAGCAAACTTAGAACGAAAAAGTGTTTAGTTTTAACGTGAATATAGATCTAATGCGTTGATATGCTTAGTATAGTGATGAAATTTATGCTAATTTTCTTTCTCGTTACATCGTCGTAAAGTACATGGATTTTCCACCTTCATCAAAGCACAGACGAAACTATTGTTCAATTCTTTCAGGCATACACACGTGTTGCATCCACCTTCTTGCTGTTGAAATGTTAAAATCGGACTTCAAGTTTTTGCTTCCTAATGTAAAAGATTGTATCCAGACGTACAATGTGTCGGCCATATTAGCTTTTTTTCTTGTTTTACTAGCTCCTTCATCGATAAGGTGGTGTTTATTTTATATTGGAGGAGTTTTTTTCTTAAGCTGTTTGATAGCGAATTTTATTGAGGACTGGAAGCCAAGGAAACACTTGAGTCCAAATGGAAAAGCAGTGTTTATTACAGGTAAGCAATTGGCAAGTGACAGAATCAGTAATGAATATTTCGCACTATGTTTGTAGAGACATTAGGATTTTTTTTTTTTGGGGGGGAAGCAGGCAAAATGAAAAATTAGCATCGCTTTCGCCAGGAATCGACCCCGCGGACATCTGGAATACGCGCCCAGCGGGCAGACCACAAAACCAGAAAGGCATGTCAAGGAGGCGGGAAAAATACCTTATATACTCCCCCTTTTAAAGGGCGACTGGGGTTTTAGGGGACCCAAACGCGAAATCCTGTGTGTGGAGAATCATCATACAACTACCTTTTAGTTCAAGTGCCACTGTAGAGACATTAAGTATTTTTTTGGATGAAAAATATGCAACGCCTTCGCTAGGAATCGAACCACGAACCTCTCGAATACGCGCCTTGTGGGCAGACTACCACACTACGAAGGCGTGCAAAGAAGGCGGGATAAATGTTTCTAACTTTAATGCATTGTAAAATCGTTTTCTGCATTGTAAAACTAAATGTGCACTACAAAATTAATTAATTTAACTGTAAAATTAAAGATCTCGGAGTTTTAAATTTAAAGCAGAGGAGAAATGTCCATGCACCGTGGTAAAAAAAAAAAAAAAAAAAAAAAAAAAAAAAAGGGAGTAGAAAATTTATTTTCCTTTTTACTTTGTCTTTCGACAAAATTCAGTTTGCAATGACTTAGGACACACTATATTGGCTTTTTTTATATCATTGCTCTAACATACCTATTTTCACAAAACAACGGACTTTTTCTGATAAGGCGTGCAGTTTTTTTTTCTTATTTCGAATTTACACCATAAATTACGTAAAAGTAATAAATATATGTTTTTAAAATCGTATGGGTAGTTTTACATTTATTTAAATTTCAAACTGAAGCTTCGTTTTCAACCCAGCGCTGAAGTGACTTGACTTCACGAATTTGTAAAAGTTGTTACGAGTGCGAGTTTTCAAAAACTTAAGAAATTTTTAAAAGAAGAAGAAAAGAAAGAAAGAAAAACAAAGGAAAGAAAAAAGAAAGATCTCAAAATGTTCATATTTTAACGGTCACCCAAGAAGGTTTGTTAAGGTCTTTTGTCATCCTCTCACTGAGCTCGCAGTTTACGAGTCTGTTGCTCTCACTCATGCTAATCCTTTCTTCTTATCTCTTTAGTTTTGTTATTTAGCATAATTTTATTCTCATATACGCTATACGCAATTTAGCAGCAAAATTACAAAAAATTTAAAAGTAGCATATGTTTAAAATTCCCTACGCAGTATTACGTTTTGGTACATGCTTTTCTACTTATTCAGTCTTTTCTCATATTATCATATCAATTTTCTTCATAAGATGATTTGCAAAATTGTTTTTGTGGTTTTATTGTTAACATTTTGTGCGTTAAATTTATTAATTAAATATCATAAATTCCTTAAAGTTTTGCAAAATATGAAATATAAAATTCGAAATTAAAAATTCAGCCTTTCAGCAGCACATCTGCGGGGGGAGGACTACGTTATTCAAAATCTGTTGTACTTTGATACTGTCTTTTCATAATGCGAGAAACATACATACAGGCAAATTCTTCATTATTTAATTTCTTTAAAATTAATACAAGGGGATAACATTTGGTTTCAACAATTTGAAAAGTGATACAGCTGTTTATAGTGAGCGACGCTAAATCTCGTTTCGAGACCAATAGAGATTAACGCCCTTTTGGACTAAAAAGAAAAGAAAATAGCTTACTTGAATTCTCTTCAAATTTTAATAATTTTACTTGCCAGGAAATTAGTAATCCAGTCATAAAGATGGTACAAAACGAATGTTTTCTTTATACAGAATCACAACATCATCAAATATCCCTATTGCCTCAGAACAGCTGCCCGTGTATGTTCTGGTCACTAATTATGAAAAAAAAAAAAAAAAAAAACCAGGAAAACATTATACCTATTCCACTACAGAAAACCTCCGATAGTGAATACAAAAACCAAAATATATTGAATATGATGTCTATCTTATAAGATCCGGTTATTGCTATCTACAGAAAAACAACTGGGGCGGGAATAATCACTTCTTAAATAGGAAGTTGAATGTCATGACTGATATTCAAGGCTTCTTTTCCATGGATCTACCTGATTGCATATATGACAACATATTTTGTGATGATGAAGGATATCGTAGAAAAGGCAAATTCACATCTGTTGTGATTGACGAATCATTGCTAAATTATTAACAAATTTTACTTATTTTATTTTAAAACTGACGTAAGTTGCTAAGAATAAATCTTTGTGCGGTTAAAAGGTTTCTGCAAAATGTAAGCTTACTAATGGCTGTTTATAATAAATAGATAAGTTTGCTGCACAATAGTAGTTCGAGCTGTTTACACTAGATTTGAAGCTGTTTGAATACGGCAAAGAACACGAGGGCTGCCTGTCTAAAGGAAGGGATGCCTTCATGGAGGGCGTTCCATGGGATTATAGCTCGTGTTCAGGTTACACAAGGCGAAAACCAAAGAAACCTACCATGCAACCAACCCGTTCGCCTCGCATCGAACTCCTAACATTCAGCGGTCTTAATCACTCGGCTATTGGTATGACCTGCTCCTGATGCGAATACAAGCCAGTTTTCCTCAGAAAGTCCTCGACGAAGGCTCTTTTACCTGTAATCAGAAAAATGACACGTGCTTTAATTTAATCACCTGAGAAATTGTAAAAGTGCTGATTTTATTTTCGGATCTACAAAAACTAATAATACTTCAAAAATTAAGCCTCTTATGAAGTAAAAGTGTTTACTATAGCAGTTACATTTACATGTACTTTTAACGTAAATTTTCAAATAAAGCACTAAAAATTTTTATTTGATGCTGGAAATCTGCTAACTGAAATCATAATCAAATTGGACTAAATTGGAAGAAATTAAGTAATTATCTTCTCTGAAGTGTATCAGCTGAAAAGTTAAAATTATTAAAATGCCCAGTTTGGGCATAGCCTTTTATGCCGCATGAAAAGTAGGTATTCTGGTGGGCATTTAGAATAAGAGAATCCATTATCATATATTCGGGTGTAATACCATAATTTAGTCCTCATTTTAAATTATTTTTTTTTCCTAAGCTTTGCATTTTCTATTGCGGTAAACTTTGTATCATTTTATAATATTTTAACTATATATATATATATATATACATGTAAGATACAAAATATGAAAGCAAACTTCTAAATTTAATTAACTATAAACTGTCTTATTTTTATTTCATTTGGGAACTTCATCTCTCTGTCTTAAAAATGGCGCTATAAATTTAAACTGCGTCATTCAAATTAATCATGCGATTTTGCTAACCCTTAATGCAGATATCTCTTGCCCAATCAAAATAATTGCAAACCAAAACCTTTTTTGACTCCCACCCTACTTCCTCTGAAATATTGCGACACACTCTCTCTCTCTCCTTTCGCTTAAGCTTTCATCCTGTTAAGACGCTTTGCTGCGATCATCTTTGTGCTGCTATGATACTTCTAGCTGTATAGTATCAAAATTACGAATGTTCTAGAAGTGGGCACGATTGGAGTGCCAAGTGAATTGTGGCCACAAAATGTGAATTTCAATAAATATGACATGCAATTCGGCCTGACTGTTTATTCTTCATATTAAAATGGATGGACGCTCTAAGCATCACGTATCTACGCCATTAGTATTTCTGTGGTTCTACATCTCACTGTTCTTACATTCAGTGCTTCAAATATGTTGTGCTATCATTACATATATATGTATATATGATATTGTAATCTTGGTCGATGATGAAAACAATTCACTTTCTAGTCATGGCCGAAAGGACTTCTGCGTAGATGAATTTGAAATTGCGGCATAGTGGAATGAGTGGATGGAATTTTGGAAGAAGTACGACCCAGCTTGATAGTTAAACATTATTTATTTTTAGATGACGATTTTCTTAGCACATATCTTCATAACTGGTAGAAGAACATGGCTGCTAAACGCCTCCCATAATTTAAGATATGCCATCACATTTAAGATAACGGAAATTATCTAGCGACACTTTGTCAGCAGTAAGACGAAATACGCAATTAGTAGCTATTTCTATTCGAAATTTTGCTTTAATCTGATTGGACAAGGAATTATGCGCAATGCAGATGATTGCAGAATTAATTTCCAGATAAGACGCGTTTTGAAACTAAAAAGAGGAATTAAGAGCTAATTTAAAGTTTAATCTTAAGTTATATAACTTTTCTTATGACAAAACTAATTGACATAATATTCCTTTCATCAACCTACTTTTAGCAACTAAATTACTCTAAATTTTACAAAAATACATTCACCTCTTTATAAAATTTTAAGAACGTCTGTTGCAGGTTGTGATACTGGATTTGGGAACGCACTAGCTCGTAGATTAGACAGATTGGGGTTGCATGTATTTGCTGGATGTTTGTTTCCAAAAGGGGAAGGTGATGAAGATTTAAAGCAAAACACTTCAAATAGACTGCACATCGTTCCACATGACGTGACGTCCGACGACAGCGTTCAAGAAGCCAAAGATTACATCAAGAGACAACTGGGAGATAACAGTAAGTAGTTACAGAATTTTTTAGTTTCGTTTCCATAATTAAATTTCATCCAGAAGCTACTATCCGTAAATTCGTGGAAATAGAATCGCAAATAGAAAACATTTCTTTTTTTCAATAAAAATAACCAAAGGAAAAAAATCTTAAAAACGTTAGCCGATGTTATAGCTTCCATAGTAAAAATAATAACAATTAATATAATTGAAATCGTATTTTGAGTAAAAAGGCAGATTAAAAACCTTTGAAGAAATGGTGTAAAATACGTTTGATAAGGAAAACCTTATCAAACTGATCTACACGCACACGAACATACGTTTTAGTATCGCTTATCAAAAGGGGGAAAAACATATTATATTTCTGTAACAGCTTGTTTAAACCTATCAGTAGCATCATGGCTAAAAGACTACTTGTGAATAATATCCGTGAGGGAAACTAGGATTGAAACATATATATTTCTGTAATATTTTATTTAAACGAATCAATTAAGAATTAACAATTAACATCAATTAACTCCGTTCTTTTATTTCACAATTTTCTGAATCAAGTCACATTGTAAATATATAGATTCTTACGCCCTCTGAAATAAATATAGTTTGAGACATCCTCTTTAAATATACGTAAACTCATATGCTTATATATATACGCGGCACATATATAAACACGTCACTCATATATAATACCGGTGTGGTTATATATCAACGGTCCGAAATGAAGCTGCTTCCATATTCTTTTGCAAACAGTGTTTGGAGGTCACCTGAGCTGTAACAAAATTTTAAATTTCTTAAAAGCCTGATTCAATTCAAATTATACATGTCCTGTAAAACTTTATGGTGCTATTATTAAAATAATGAATGTTTCTCAAACACAAGAGGTCACCTGTGCATTAATAAAACTTTTAATTTCTCCAACGCAGGATTAAATTGGAAAAGCAAAAAAAAATTTTATAGTTTTGAAAACATTTATAATACAGTTGTATTATTTTAAGTTTTGCTAACAATTAAGCTTAAATTAAATACTATTCTATTTTTCTTTTGGACCACTTCACATACATTTACCCAGACCAGACCCTCCGGGGGGTCGACGTTGAGCGCTCTGTGCAGGACTGGCTAGGATCTGTATCTAGGGAGTCTCGGCCACGAGGGTATATATTCACTCGTCATGGGCCGGGAGGTGTATGTCCTCATCCACCAGGGTATTGGTAGCCAAATAGCATTTGTTCCATTGAGCGTCCAGTCACTGATTCCTTGGTATTCCATGTAAAACCTAAGGATAGGGCATCCCGCGTAGCGCTGGCAGGCAGCCAACTAACGGCCAGTCATTGCTTCTAGTTCCCCACCCCATCGTGGTCTCTGACCTCTGGGACGGTGGTTCTGATACGATTAGTTTAGCGGTGGGTTTGTTAGAGGGAGCCTAAAATAATTAGTGTCCCGGGGATGTGGTACCCTGGGCCCAGCTGGAGTGTAAGACCATCTTCGGGTGGCTATTGCTGGTTCGCCAGTTCCTGTAATGTCATTCAGTTAACGAGGCAGGTACGTATTCTGTTACCGTTACCCAGACAAGAAGGTTTTACAAATAAAAAGCTTGGGCAATAAAACTTAAAGCAGAAAATATCTACAACTCATACTTTATCGAGCGAAAAACCGTCTTGCAGTTGGTGCTCAATCCGGGTATTTGAGTTCAAAAGAAAATGCATTGGTGGTATTAGTGGGAGGTAAAAAACTGTTTCTAAAACTAAAGAAAGGAACTAATAGTAGATCAAAATAAGTAGTTTAATTGTAGTTACTAAATAACTACACCGTTAAGCCTTAACAGTATTACAAAAGCGCGAGCAAGCCAGTTAACTCCGAATGACAACGCAAACAAGGGTTGCCAAAAACTTAATAAACTCAATTATACATTCTTACTATTATTCTTTTTCTTTCTTTTTAGCCAAATGGCTTTTATTGGTCTCGAAACGCGATTTTGCTTGATGCACGCATATTCACAAAGCATACAGACCATTTCTTCTATGGTCTGCTCTCATTTAATGAAACATCTGCTTGGCGGTCATATTTGGAATGGCGAGTTATCGCCTTGTTGGCTTGGTAATCAACGCCAAGCATACCTTGTGGGCTTTCAGTGAAGTGAGGAGAAACAGCGATATATATTTCGATAAACATTCAGTAAACATTCGATAAAGTTTTATTTTATGAATGAAAGCTAAGTGGAGGTTATGTGGAATATATTTTAAATAACCCACTGGTCTTATTAATAGTTTATTTGTATTTGGTTAAAGAATGCATTTAAACTGTTAAAAGTACGATAATTGTTTGGTGGAAAGTGTTCAGGTGGAAAGGCATATGTACGTTTTCGTTATTTCTGTTGGAAAGAGTCGGTTGTGTAAATTTAAACAGTGCATTAATTGATACAAACAAAAGGAATATTAAAAAAATAAACCAAATGAAAACATACAATGAACATTTAAGGGCGTTGAATATCTTTTCTTTTTACTTAAATTATGAGTAAGCATAATTAGAATTATATTTTATTCTGTTATGCGCTGTTTCAATTGTAACGCTTTTCGGGATATTGGATCTTGGATCGTAATCTTGCCACTGGTACCTACTACAAAAGAGTACAAACCAGTAAATAAAAATGAGCATTAACAAAAGTAGAGAAAATAAAGGTGTTAAATTTTTAATACCGTACGCGAAGGCGAAAAGGTTAATAATGACAAAGTCATTCAACAAAGTGAGGATAAAAATAAAAATAAGCTCGTGCAGAGTTTGTAAAAGTCACGAGCGGGTATACAGTAGAACCCACGAAATAGAAATCTGTGAATTTCATCCGTACTCCGTACCATTGAGCTACGGCTTTTGCGTTGCTATGCAAGCTTTTCGGTACACCACGCTCATATACAAATAGCAAGGGCGATTAAGCAAAAGCCGCCAAGCACAAGATTCTCTAACCCTACGTTTCTTGTTTTAACCAATAGGAGCAAGCAGTAGAAGAAACGGTCTGTAGGCATTCAGAAAAATTTGTTGCCATTCAGAAAAATTTAAGATATTATTCTTTTATATTTACTCTATCTGCTACTGATAAACAAACTAAACAATTTGAAATCAACAAATTCGCTTTTTAAGAATATTATTTTTTTCCTTTATAATCTGATTGATTTAAATAAAAATGCATTTAATTCATGATGTATCTAATTAAAACCATTACATATTTTTATAGAATTACTTACATATTTTTTCACTTTTTAGCAGACAGAGACATATAATGCTGCCATGGTAGTCTAATTGCATACTCACCTAATATACCATAAAATACTTCCTAATACTCCTTGTGCGATCTCTATTGATAATTTATGCTGATAAACCATCTTAAATCTTAAGAGTCCTTTTGGGCGAGCGATAAAATCTGAACTGTTTCAGAATTTAATTTCTTGATTTTTCTTCTACCTCTTCCCCCCCCCTACATACTTTAACGGAAGGCAAAGTCCTGTTGTCCTAGGCTGGTAAGAGGGATATTAGACAGGAATACTAGTTATCTTATGTTAAGGAATTTGATTGTAACCTTTGTGCACGTCAAAGCTCTAAATAAATACTCAATCTTATAGTTCGCTTCCTTTTTAGATGTTATACAATAAGAATAGTCAAATAAAATCTCGAATATTAATCTGTGTAAGTCTTATTTTAATCAGGGCGATAACTCGCTGATATTTAACGAAGTAAATCCCTTGAAGCGCCGTTAGGGTGAGAACATTATTCAGATTAAATGCTAGAGTTAAATATTGAGTCGCAATGTTAAGGTATGAGTCGAAATGTTTCATGACTAAAAGCATTTGATGCATGATATCGAAAATCAAAATGCTGCCAATGAAGAAGTGATAAATCGGTCTATGCTAAACTTATCTCCTATTTTCAAGAGTTTTAAAATATCGGTAAAAAGACGCTGACGTCTGTAAAAATTATAATAATTTAGAGTACAGCAAAGAACACATAGGCTGCCAGTCTGAGGGAAGGGATGCCTTCACGAAGGATTCTTATTCACCTAGTGGCCCTAACCGGTTTCCCCATACATTGCTTTGAAGCACTGGCAATTCTTTTGTAGTGACCAAAACATTGGGTCATTTACCATTGAACTTAATGGATTTTGACACGATCTGTTGTAAATATTTTGTAATATGCATATAAATTCATATATTTTCTTTTCTATAATATTTCAGAGTTCTATTTTAATATCGAAATACTTTAAATAGTTCTTGACTTTCTTTGAATATTTCTGAAAGGGAATAAAAAAAGGATTTTTTAAAATATTATTTAAAACTTGTAACTGAGTTATTATAAAATGTTTTTTACCATTAATTTTAACAATACATATTCTGAAAAGAATACGTTTTTTAAACATCATTTCATTCTGAACGGAATTAAATGCTGTACTTTTCACAGAACAGTTTGCTCAGAACGGTTTAATTTGAATAAAATATTTTCACAAGTTTTCATTAATTACATTAGAAAAAAAGTTTAAGGTAATTCGATTTTATTCGGTTAAGGATTACAAAAATTAAGATCAACGCTTATTGTATTATGAATTATTTCTTCTTTATTTATAGAGCTCCTTCCTAAAATACTTTCTCAAATATGACATGATTTTTTGAGCTTGTGAGGCATCTTTTAAATCGAAAAATCTAAGGCAATTTATAATTAATGTTCTATTCTGTCCATTTCAAATTAGAGCACATTTTATTTTAATACCGAAATACTTTAAATAGTTCTTGACTTTCTTTGAATATTTCTGAAAGGGAATAAAAAAAGGATTTTTTTAAATATTATTTAAAACTTGTAACTGAGTTATTATAAAATGTTTTTTACCATTAATTTTAACAATACATATTCTGAAACTCTTCTTTATTACTTCCTTAAGTACACATCTCATAGAATTTGCTTTACAATACCTTTTAACAGATTGCTTTCCAGTACGAACAATTCTTGCTGAAATAGCTTTATAATGTATCTGTTAACAGGATTTCAGTTTACGTTTACAATTCAATGTTAATGCTATTATATATTTAGATAATATTTATAATCGTTATAAATTTAGATATATTTAATAATTAGATTTCTTCACAGTAACTTTCACTGTTTATGAATGAATAAACCCTTCATTTCAAATACATTTATAAATAATTTAATAAATATTTATGTATTTTGTTAAGGGCAGATACATGCTTTTTGCAAGCATATGCATAAATTCACATACATATTTCACATTTTTCATTTACGGCATGTGCAAATCTTTAATTTCTGTGCATTCACTTTATTTTTCCAGTAAAGTAATTTACAATAATTTAGCATATACCCAAAATGTTTTGATAAGAAATATGTATACAGCAGTTGATGGATAAATTAAGTATCCTTTACTTTTATAACAAATAAACGATTTGCAACAAATAGCAGATTGCTGCCCATATAATGCATTTACACAAGAAGCACATTTTTGCAGAAATTCTCTGGATCATATAACCAGATATGTAATAAACCATTTGTTATGCACATAAACTTAAAGCATTTGTATGCAACATGCAATCGTGTTCTTCAATATTAATATCTATAGGTGACGAATTATCATTTAAAAAATACATGTCACAATAATATGTGGATGACAAAAAAATTATTTTATTTAAAATATTTTGGCGTTTGGAACAGAAAATAAGAGTAGAGAATACTGTATCAAGGGTATCGAAAGACGTATACAATTTTAATTGTACCGTAAAGTATTTTTCATTCTTTAAGCGTAACATTTTCGCTAAAATCTATATTTTTGTGGCTCAACAGCTTATAATTTTATAAAACAAATTCATAATCAAAATCGCTTTTGTTAGTTATCGAAAAATAACCAAGATGTGATTTTTGCGTAAATGTCACTAAACTATACAAATTGCTGGTATCCATCACACAATGAAAATGTTTCTTTTATGCGAAAAATGTCCCGTTTTTTGATTTGCATATGGACCTGTCGTGTGTTAAAATACTATGGAAGCGCTGTCAGTGGAGCTTCTGAATGTAACCAAAAAACGCCCCATCTGGAGACCGAAGCTTCGGAGCAGTGCTTCACTGTTAGTGCCTAGCTGGCCACTCCTTCCTTTCTTACCTCCATGACTTCACCTCTCGGCTTTTTGTGGGCCTAGATTCTGGAAGGAGAAAAACAAGAACAATGATATCTACAGGATTTTTCAGATCAAGATGTTTGATGTAGTGACTTATGAGAAGTCAGTATATAAGGTATTTCTCCCGCCTTCTTGGCATGCCTTCGTTGTGTGGTGGTCTGCACTCTGGGCGCATATTCCAGAGGTCCGCGGTTCGATTCCCAGATAAGACGGCTGCTCATTTTTCATTTTCCTGCTTCCAAATTACCTAATGTCTCTACACTGGCGCCCGAACTAAAAGGGTGGTGGATGATGGTTCTCCACACCCAGGATTTGCGGTTGTGTCCCCTAAAAACCACAGTCGCCCTTTAAAAGGGGGAAGTATATAAGGTATTTCTCTCGCCTTCTAGGTGTGGTGGTCTGCACCTTGGGCGCGTATTCTATAGGTCCGCGGTTCGATTCCCGGCGATAGCGGTTGTTTATGTTTCATCTTTCCTGCTTCCAAATTACCTAATGTCTGTAAAAGTATAGCAAAGATGAAGTTTCCAGCATGCGGTAATACTGGAATGCGAAGACAGTATGTTAGAGGGCGCATGCGGATAAATAAACTATGCTAATTAAATGGCAACTCAGAAATCAACAGAGGTAAAAAAAACATTAAAATGTCCCGAAAAAGGTAATAAGATAAATTTAGTTTATTCATTTTCATAATAATCTATGTAAATTTTGTTATTATTTCAGTTTAATACAGTAATTAATAAAGATAATAGGAAAATTAGTGTATATTAAAGACTATCAAGCATTTTAATTCCGCAGAGCATTTTTTGTTTTCAGTATTGTTAGACATTGCGGAGAGTCATATCATTTGAATTTAGAGCACTAAATAAAATTTAACGGTGTTTTATATTTATTGCCCAAACTATCAGTTGTGCTATAAACTTCTTAGAAAGTTCATAGCAAATGATTCTGCGTTTCCAAATTAAATCAGTTTAATGTTCGAGTAGCCCTTTCTACCAGTAAGCCTTCTATTCTGTGATGATTCGAATAAACATGAGAACCTCGCTACGGTAAGAAGTCAATAAGTGTGACAATGGAGAGATTAAAAAGTATCTAACATTAAAATTGCATATACATTTTAAGATTTGGCGATAAAATCAATCGAAGATTAAGCGGAACTAAGTAATAAATTCGTAATATTAAGAACAGATTAAAAGAAGGTGGATTAATTAGTTTATTGTTTTACTGAGGGTAATTATGCATTTTCAGAATGATTTTAAAAAACTAAAAAAAAAGCAAATATTTTGGATTAAAATATTCTGACAAGAGCTTTTTATTTGAAATGATAAATACAGTCTGCTACTTTTAAATTTATTCTTCTTTCGAATTATCGAATGTAAACAAGCTGTGGGTTGAAGGATATGTTTTTTGCGCTTTCCAACGAGAAATATTCCTATTCGATAATTCAAAAACTCTCTGAAATTTATGTCATTAAAATTTATATGTGAAAATTAAAGAATATTATTAACAGGAAAGTGAAAAAGCGTAATTAACTTTTCTGCATGGAAGGAAGATACTAAATGAGTACCCGAAAAAGGTACGTATTTTTTATTTCTAAAGTTTCTAACATTAAATGATTGATAAAAATACAAATACCGTCAGTGCACAAATCAGTTGGAAATTCTTTAAATACATCTGCAGCAACAATAAATAAAGTAATAATTTAAGATTTGCAATTTAAAAAGTTAAAAAACATAATGTTCACCAGTTGAGGCATGTGGCGTAATGCAGAACAGTTTCTAAAAGATAAGCAGGAGATTATTGGAAATAATTTGTGACCTTTGATGATGTCTGGCTTTACTTAAATAACTGCAACAGAAAAAAAAGAGGTCTATTTACTATCGCCAAACGATGAGAAAAAGTATGCAAACCTGATTTCGTCAAGGAAAAGAAAGTTTGAGTAGGGGCCTTAGGATTGTCCCAGAATTCACCTACAATGTAAAATTAAAAGTAAATAGGAACAAAGAGTGGTGAAAATGTTAAAATAAGCTTAACGTATTATATAAAGAAAATTTTTCGTCCTGTGCTTAGAAAAAGAATTCCACTTCTTCATCTCAAGAACATTCAAAGAGTGAAACTTCATCAAGATAAAGCAAAAGTCACACTTCGAAAGGTACCACTGCATTCCTTGAAACAAAATGAAGATTGATGGAGATATTGTCAATATACATTTCCAAAGCAATCCTACAAAGCCAACACCTCCTTAAGACAACACCTTCTGTAAGGAGGTGTTGGCAAAGCCCCCTGAAGTTATTTCATGGTGACGGAGGCGAACAGGTGAACTATGGACAATATGTGAACTTTGGACAATAGGTGAACTTTGAACAATAGGTAACTTTGGACAATAGGTGAACTATGGATTATTGTGCGTTCGGTCTCTTGATTAGAGGTCCTTCTAAACGCAAATCCATCACTATCAATGAACTCTGAAAAGTCGTGGAACAAACTGGGCATGGTGTTGTAATCCAGCTGCTTTGGAAGTTCGGTCTGCTGGACGGCTCTTGAGTTCAAGCAAAGGCAGAGAAGAAGCAATTCGAGTACAACCCCATCCCTGAAAATTTTATGAAAAACCGTTTTGTCACTTAAATCACGATGCATACCTGTAGTCTAGACAAAAGGCTATCAGATCGAGCATTAAAAAAATAAACATTGATTAAACGGCCTCAAAATATTTTTAAATAAATGTGTATAAACACCCTCTCTGTTTATCAGCATAACTCTGCTCAAAACCGAGCAGTAAAATTCAGAAAATAAATAAACTCATGAAATTAATCAAAAATTTCACTATGAACAATGCTTCAGTGGAAAACTCTGATGGAAGATCGATCAGCTGAATGAGACCATTCCACACACAGTTTTCTTCGATATAAGGTACTGTCAAGCTAAATGTATCACCTCACGTACATTTATAGAAAATCATTGTGATGCACTTATATATAAGCAGTTCTTGTTTTAAACTGAAGGATTTACTTATTTTTTCTCTGAACAAAAAAATGATATATTTTTTTAGCTCAGCGTATGTAAAGATAATAAAATTTCTAAATTTGGAAATTGTTTGAACTTCAAAATTTATATTCTTATATATATGTAACTAATCTGCATCTTGGTGGGAGACGACGGAAATAGAACTGGTAGTAGAGGCAAAATAATAAAACAATGGGCTAAGAAAATCTACAACTTCACCAAATGTGAAGTTCTATCAAGTTCTCCGAATAGTTTTAAATGCATTAAGAAAATAATCATCAGTCATAATAACTAAAAGGAATTTAGTATTTTACCATGAAGTTTAAAAGAAATGATAGTCTTACGAAACAATTAATTAAGTGGATTTCCACAAATTTAAGTAAGGTAAACATCTTCTGCCAGAGAATGGGAAACTGTTGAAAAAAAGCTATCAGTGATGTAACACTTGTCAATAAAAACCACACTTTTGAAACATTTTTTACTATTTTATTATAAGGCCCAGAACATCAGGTGTCTGAAAAGAAAATGAATGAACATGGTTTTGTTAATTTACTTCAGACTGACTTCTAGTACATAAATCACATGTTTTTTGACGCAAAATAAAATGAGACCATATTTGTTTATTATATTCCATTTTCTTCATTATTTCTCTCTGAAATATATATTTTTGCGCCAGATGTAATAAATTTGAGTTACTATTATCGCATATACTGTCAATAAAAATGTATTGGTTTTCTCATTACCTTTATTCTGTTTCTAAGAATCTCATTTTTGTTTCATGTAACGAAGTCTTGTGGACCATTGTTAACAATGCGGGCATCAGTGCTGGTGGAGAAGTGATTTGGACCAGTATGAATACTGTAAAAAAGATATTTGATGTGAATACTTTTGGTGTCGTCCGCGTGACAAAGGCTTTTCTACCGATGTTGTGCAAATCTCAAGGAAGAGTGATAACAACCACAAGCTTCGTTGGTGAGACATTTTTAATTTCCAAATAACAGTTGCCTTGTATGTGATTTCTATTAACCTTTTAACGTCTAATTATAAGCATTTCTAGGGATAATTACTGTTATTCCACTGAAGAAATTTAAAATGTTAAATTTACAAGGGCGAGTCAAATGAAAGTGAGCCAATGCGAATATATGACAAACAGAGTACTTTATTTAAAGGTAGTCTCCATGAACATTGAGACATTTATCCCAGTGACAAATGAGCCGCGTGATCCCCGTCTTATGAAACTCCTTGGGCTGTCGATTCAAAAAGTCTGTAACCGACTCCTTCATGACGTCGTCCGACAGGAATCTGGTACCCTTGAGATATTTTTTCAGTTTCTTGAAAATGTGAAAGTCGCATGGCGACAAATCTGGGCTGTATGGAGGATGTTGCAGCGTGTCCCACTTGAACTTTGCCAGTTGTGTCTTAACCACATCAGCGACGTGGGGACGAGCATTGTCCTGTAGCAAGATCACACCATTCGTCAATCTTCCAGGTCGTTTGTTCTTGATTGCGACACGCAGCCGATCCGGCGCTGCACAATATCGCGAACTATTGATAGTCTCTCCACGTTTAACAAATTCAATCAGTAATTAATCAGTAATGCTTATCCTCCGTTCTTGTCTAATCAGCTCATCAACCTGTGCAATTGTGTCGGGGGTGATTGCAAGGTGGCTTTGGCCCGGTCTTGGATCGTCTTTGCAACTTTCACGTCCTTCTCTGAACCGTTTGCTCCAACGCTTCGCAGTGGCCAATGCGATGCAATGTTCACCGTACACATACGGCGACTAATTTCATGTTGGGAAACACCTTCAGCTGTCAAAAACCTGACCACACCACGCTGTTCCTCTTTTGGAGCGTCCATTATGTCATGCTACCGTCTTCAACACAGTGTAAGAGCACCTTAAAGAACTTTAACCTCACACTTTCGCGCCACTTTCGTAAATGAAGGCTGTCTCTGTGCTACGCGCATTCGCCGCAGATGATGGACCGAACCATTCTTGCTGAGGAGGGGTTGGCTCACTTTCATTTGACTCGCCCTTATAAAATTTTTTTTCCTGCTTTTATTTCCAATGAAATAAATTATTTTGGACAGGAAAATATTTGACCAGCATTTCAAGACTTCAATAAATTTTTATTTCTTTTGAAGTTTAATGAACAATTTAAAATGACATCTAATGGTTTTTCTTTGCATATTGTAAGATTTATCTCTTCATTTCCACATACACTAACTTAGATCCTACAGTGAACCTGGCGAATTCTCGCACAAGCGTGAATTAAATACCAGCACAGAAGAAGGGTACAAAATAACCCTTTAATAAACCAAACTAAATTAATAGAAAGTACGGACTTCGTGCATTACAAAACACCATTCACTTGCGGCAGTAACTAAACGTAGATTATAATACAAATCAAACCTGAAAAATAAACGAGTGCAAGACCGCACTTCAAAATTACTCTAAGAGATGGACTCTCAGAAATCTATCCGGCGTGATACTAAACTGATAAGGCCAAGAGGCTTACGAGCATGACCGCGAAATAACAACGAAATGTGCGCTTGGCTAGCGAAACACGCTCTGAATAAACTGAGAATAATCACACGTTTAAATAGCACTTGACATTAAATTTACATCCTGGCGAGAGAATGTGAGGGGGAGTTTGAGAAGTTGAGAACAGGAAAACTTAAAATAAATTTTTTGTGCAAAATAAGAAAAACCCTACAATATCAGCTTAAATTATAGGCCGTAATTCAAAGTGGTTATTATTAAAGTAACCCTACTCGAATCTAGAACACAACTGTATCTATTATCGACATATTTTGTTGGAAATTGGTACTATGCGAAATATGGACCACTAAAAAAAGAAAACTGCTATAAAAATAAGAGATCAAATTTCAACGACTAGTTGAAAAACGGTGCATAAAGAACAGAAAATAAAAATTTGAAATATAAAACTGTATTACACATTAGGACAAGGACAGTGTGCATACCATTACATCAATCGTATTGTTCAAAGTGCAATAGTAACAGGAAGATTTTGAGCAACTGCAGTAACTTCTGGAGGAACAGGCGTGTTCTTCTTGTTTTGAATTAAGATAGAGTCTGTATGTTTCCTCCTTAAGCACGATCTGTCGGAAATCTCTTCAACCCAATCACAGGAATTCAAGTCCGAAGAACGAGGATGTCGGGCATCCCGAAATCATTCGAAATTAACCAACCATCTGCGTAATGAACACAAAGTAGTTGCTGCACTTGTCGGCCAATATGATGAAATGTTGTGTTCTCTTCCATGAAGATAGTATAGTTTCTAAATAGTCTTGTTCTTTTAAGAAAGGAATGACTTGCTGATACAGTAATTATAGACATATAGACATATAGAGTAATACAGCCATATAGACGAATAGTAATTCAGTGTCTAGCGCCAACTACCAACACCACAGAATAACTGTGAATTATCGTAAGGAGTATCCAACATTCCTAGTAATATAGCAAGAATCAACCATTTAATCAATTTGCATTATGCCAACCAAACGAATTATGTCTATTGTCTGTACGCAATATGTAAATAAGGACCATCTGTACCTGTTTATAAATGTATCTTAAGTACCATCACCATGTAGTTATGTTTTATGTATGTAATATGTATAATGCACCCAATGATTCTATACTCAATGTAATTATGCGCCTTGTATTTGTATATATATGTTCTAGTATAAATGTTACTGTATTGATCATTAACTGTATTAATCATTGCTGCATTATTGTATTAATATTATTTAGCATCATCAAATTAAAAGCACCAATTGAACCTTATTACGTACATTCAAGACTACGAGACTAAAGTACTATGTGCATTAAGATTGTGAGCCCAATGATTACTATGTGCCTAATACTATGTATATATATCCTCGTATGTATGAGAATGTAACCATGCATCCAAATATAACATCACGCAACATGACACTATACCGCATAGTGTTAATCTAAAGTCTTAATTCTAAAAAATCCATTGCATTAACTAACTTCTATAGCATTATTATTATATATATTATATATATATTTGTTTATATATTATGTATCGCCTGTATATGTACCATGTATATAATGCTTATAAATCCAATGATTACTGCGTGCCTAATAATTGTGTATACGTGCTTTAGTATGTATATAACTGAATCCATGGCTTCGCGCATATCATCCTGTAGTATGGCACTGTACCACACAGCGTCAAACTAGGATCTTACACTAAAACTAACAGCACCAATGAATTGTTCCAGCATTGTACTAAGTATCTTATGTATTATGTACGTATATGCATAGTGCATCTAATAATTATGTATCTTATGTTAATTATGCACCTAAATATTTGTATATTTTTATATATATAGTATTAACAAGTAGAAATGTTACTGTATTCATGCGCCAGTATTTAACACTGTGTAACATGAAGCCGTTTCGCATAGTGTTAAATTAGAATCTTACTATAAAATTACTATAAAATTAACTGCATTTATCACTTTATACAGCAATGTATTATGAACCATCTGTTTATATATGTATATGTATACCATGTACCTAATGTCTGAGAATCTAGTGATTATTATGTGCCTAAAAGTTGTGTATATGTATATTAGTATATAAATTAGTTTATCCACCCAATCGCCTACAGCATCATGTAACATGTAAAAATAACAGCACCAATTACTTGCCCTAGCATTGTATTAAGAAACTAATATATGAATATGTATATGTATTATGCGCCTTATGTATATGTACCCAATGACAATTATACACCTTATAATTGCGTATAAATGCATTATTTTTAAAATACTGTAAAATTAATTACATCAATTATCCTCAACGCACTCTACAATGTACCATCTGTTCATGTATATAAATGTGTCATGTACCTATTGATTATGAAATCGAATGATATAAGCATTGTAAATAGGTATAGCATTGTAAATAGGAAAACAGTACAGCATTGTAAATAGGAAGCTATACCCATGCACCCGCATACATTTCTACGTAACGTGACACAGTAAGGCAAAATATCAACCTAGTGTCCTATTATGAAATTAATAAGCACCTATTACTAGTTATAACATTATTTTATCGATCTAGAGTTTATGTAAGTATATGAAGTAAGTACCAAATGTTTATGTCACCAATGACTATTGTGTACCAAATATAAGCGTATATATGCTTTTGTCTATAGATAATTGTGTATGTCCTTGTTTATATGTAATTGTACCCATGTATCTACTAGTGTTATCATATATCTTGGCACTGTATAGTTAATATACATCTATTACGCACTGAATAATCATGTACCTAATGTGTCTGTACAAAAAATGTCTGTATATATGTACATGAATTTATGTTCTGTATATATGATAATGTAACTATGCATCTGCACATTTTATCCTGTAACACGGCACCGTATCGCAAAGATATAACTAGAGCCTCACTCTAAAATTAATTGCACCAATTATCAGTTCAGCATTAAGTACCTATTGTTAATGCATGTTAAAGTAGCACTTACCTAACGCTTGGGTATTCACTAATTACTGTGTACCTAATACACGTGTTTTAATATCTTTGTACATTGGTTAATGTACTTAGAAACAGTACAAATAATTCATTAGCAAGACACTGTACGACACAGTACTAATCTAGGGTTTAACTTTTAATTCACTGTACTAATTACTTATTCCAGCATAACATTGCGCACCTAATATTTCAGTATGTGCATGTCTTCTGTAATCCAATGACAATGCTTCAAAGGATCATAGTGTACTCAATATATGAGTACACAAGTTATGTATATATGCTACCGTATCCATGCTTTTGCATACACCTTGTAACATGGCAATGTATTATCCAGTGTCTAACATTAATTAGCTTTAACGCCACTGTATTAAGTACCAAATATGTATTTATATTTATGTATTAGTATATTAGCACAGTGAACACGTATGTTTATCTAGATAAAGGTGGACGTGGAGCTATACCGATTAACCGTATTGGTAGAGGGGTGGTGTCCACGTCCTCCGTCGCATGTCGCATGATACAGTAATTTACAGTAAAGAGCAATCGCGATGGTACAAGTTTTAGAATCTAATGAGTATTTCACCTCGAAACAAAGTAGCCAAGAATAATGTCATCGCTAATACCACATCACACATAATACAGGACACACGTAATCAGAACATAGCAGCTTTCAAAGTGGGATTCGCATATACCATATGCGACAGTTCTGTGTATTCACTTGAAAAGGGGTAATATGGGCCACAAGATGTTCTACAGAGATGCATTGTCGATGGCTACCCACGCCAAAAATTCATAAATAATGTCAAGGCAATGTTGTGGATATCTAAGATGCAACTTACGTACCATGCGGATCATGTATAGATACCGCTCTAAACTGTATTTCAGAGTTTTTCGTATTGTAGA
This sequence comes from Stegodyphus dumicola, assembly GCF_044657685.1. Lineage (NCBI taxonomy): Eukaryota > Metazoa > Arthropoda > Arachnida > Araneae > Eresidae > Stegodyphus > Stegodyphus dumicola. Next base: position 80,062,491 of record NC_140769.1, on the reverse strand, counting down.
GCAAGGGATAGATAAATCACGCGACACCACTTAAGGGCTTGTATCAGGAACACCACGCTCTGTCAACCACAGCTAAAGCTACTTCTTCCACAGTTCCGTCTGAAATTTGTTTCCATCCACTTTCTAGCCACACATCCAGCTGCCCAGTCTCTTCAAGTTTAGTAATCATGATTTCAAAATCATTTTTCGACATCTTTTGCAAGCTTTTCATTTGTCGGTATTCCAGCAGAGCAGCTAAACTTTTATTGCAGCTCTGATAAAACAATTCATCCAGTACTGCTTTGTGTTTCTTCTGTAATGGCATGGTGAAGAAAGATTACAGCACTGACTGTTTACATTTTAACCCTAATTTGTATAACGTCCTTTCTACATTGCATGAAAATTTGCCATCTAGAGGTTGAAATTTGAACATCTAGAGGTCTTAGTAAGATCACTCAATACCTGATGTAGCAGAATTACAACAACTATATGGAATTTTCATAATGTTTCACATTACCACAACAATAGCCCTATGTTATAAGGATAATCAAAACGAACAAAAACATAATTAAGAAATTACGTGATGTTATAGAATTCAGTAAACAATTAATAGTTTTTCTAGGATTTATTTCAAAGTGCACTTTATGAAAGAATAAAACCAAGTTTCATAAAAAGCGGTTAAAATTAGCAAATTAGAATTATGAAAGTTAAATACCGCGTTTCTGCAAACCATATATATATGTATGTTTTACGGTTTTCTTGTATTAAATAGCAATGAATTACATTTTACAATAGTTAAATATAATTCGTTCTGAAAGAAAGAGTAAATGAATATTTTATGAAATAAAGCAATTAAAATTTCCATGTTGGCATTACATTAAGATTTTGTGTTTCAATTCTCATTTTGCAATTCCCATTTCCTTTCTTGTTTCCATCTTTCAACAATAATTGCTAATTTGCAGATATTACAGACACCACGCCCAAACCAAAGATCACTTTAACTGTGTTTTCAAGGAAAAGTCGTTTAAAATTTTTGATGCTGTAAAAATTGAGTAACATAATAATTATTTTTGTGTCCATCTTAGAATATTCGTATCGCTTTACCTTAGCGTAATGCAAAACATATTTGGCTTTCCTTCAATGGCTTTTCTGTATTTCGCTGAAGAATAACAGAAATTTATTATTGTCATTATTATTATTATTATTATTACTGCTAATGGTAATCGTCGTCATTATTATTGTTTTCAACTAATAAAGATTTCATATATGTGGGACCCTTTTAATTCTAATGAATAATTATTAATGCCATTATCATCGACATCATCTAGAAGTTTATAAACTTTCTGATGATTTCTTCCTTGCTGGATGTGTATATTTTTGCATTCTGAGGGGTGTATATTTTTGCACTGATTTCCTACAACGTGCACTGTACTTTTAAACGACATCAAGACAAAAAAGAAACACGCCTTAAATAAATCATAAAAATGAAGCAGTCTATGCTAAAACTCTATGCTAGTTAAAGTCTATGCTAGTTAGGCGTCTATGCTAAAACTCTACGCCAAACAAAAACTGTTGCTTCACTTTTATGACTTAAATGGTTTATTTTAAATTAAGGAAACGGAAATCATTAACGTTAAGGGACCGGTGATACCTAAATTGAATGTCAACAAAAAATATTCTTTACTGAGAGGTTTCTAGAGAATTTATACATTGAAGAATACGTGAACCCACTTTTTCCATTGCGAAAACAGAGAAATTGTTGCAAAAAGTCTGTTTCATGACCATCTTTAAAAGTTAATCTGCTTAATCTTATTAACATTATTAAGCTGACATTACAAAAATACAATAGCTGAGAGGCGAGAAATCTTGAAATATTTACTGTAATCTCCCGTAGGATTCACCTCTGAGTCCGTGTTTTAATATGAATTACCCTTTTGTTAGGAAATTTTTGTAACGATAGCTTGTTTCTTAGTTAATTCTTCCAAATATTTTTATCAACGTTTATTTAAAATAACATACTATTTCCATTTACACCGTCCAGTGCTCAAAACATTACCATAGCAAATTAGATTTAACTCGCATCAAAATTAGCTGTGTGAATATTTATAGCAGCAATAGTCAAATTATATAAAATGCAATTAATATTATTATGATTATTATTCCATTTTCAACAAAAATAACTAAGAAACAGTTTTTGTTTCATTTCCTGCATTTCTGTTGAAGATAACATGAATTAAAGTTTTAATATCTTTACCGCCACTGATGCGTTTCTTGATTTAGATTTAAAAGTAGCATGAATACATGCAAAAATTATTATAGCTGTGTTCTTGTGTTTCTTCCATTCTACTACAATAAATTATCATTAATTATTTCATATTTATTATTTAAATTTTTTCATCTGCTTCTATTTAACTTTTTATTTCTTTTTCAACTTAGCTAAGTGTTCTACTCCTGGCCTTGTCGCTTATAGTTCAAGTAAGCAAGCAGCTCAGAGCTTTTGTGATGGTCTAAGGTTAGAAATGTATCGGTTTGGAGTAAAAGTGATCACCATTGAGCCATCGGCACATAAGTAAGTAAGATATTTCTGAAAGAATAGAAAAAATTATTCTTGCGCATAATGATCATCATTTGAGTGAACCATCAATATCAAAATAGTGGCACTTTTGCATCTCTTAACTTGAATCCGAAATTTAGAAGTATGAATAAAAAAATATATAATGAGCAAATAATTTGAAGCCTTAAATGTGAAAAACATTTAAGTTATGTTTCTACCGCACTACGTAAGAAGCGTTATCCAAACAATGGAATTATCCAGAATATAGAGATGAACCGCCGATCTCTTTTTATGCACCGATGTGTGACTTTAAATCCCTGACTCTCAAAAGGAGTTCACATTGAGAGATGGCATATTTACTTTGGCTTGGCTCTTGAATTAAAAAAAAATGTAAAGAATATTATGGCGCTAGTGGTGTAAATTGTAACCTATAACCATTTTTATAGATGAGTTGAGTGATGAAGATTCTCTTGGCTTTAAAACAAGTTCGACGCCCATGTCCGGCATCTTGGGTTTAGTTACATGTTCAGAGCAAATTAGTATTAGTAAAAATGTTCCAAGTAGCACATGACGTAGCAAAGACATTGCAAACTGGTCCAAGAGGTTGCAAAGTGGTCGTGGTAACTTTTACGATGTCTTTACAAAGCAGCGAAGACGCAAAATATTTGCCGTCGCATCTTGGCAGTTTGTCGACGTCGCTGAAACGTCGTGATTTGACTGCTTTTAGACGTAGTCGTTTTAGCACTTTTTTCCATAGTACATCAGCGTTACTTTTAGAATGAAAACAGACTAAATCTGCCCCTTCAAGAATCTGAAGTCCGCATAAGATCCATTTTGCAATGTTTCATTACTTTATTTCATCTAAATATATTCATCTAATGAAATATAAATTTAATATAAATACTTTTGAATTTTTAAATTTATTTAGTACTAAAAATGCGTGCTAAATTATTGTTTAAAATTTTGTTAGAATAATTAATACTTAAAATATTGTTTTATAAATATTATACCCAAAATATTTAAAAATGAAAATAATCTATAAAGTAAGTTATTAAGTTATGCATGTATTTTAAAAAATCATATTTCCGAAATGAATGCAAATCACATGTTAGCAATTATTTCACTACTGAAAAATGACTTTATTTATTAATTTTGAAGTAAGGAAGAATTTGTTTGAATTAATATGCTGACATCACATGAAGCATTTTACCATACAGTGCAAAAAGTACAATTTTCACGAAGATATGATTGTGCGTGAAGATATATTTACGGATAAAAATGGGATGATTTTAAGAATTTCGAGAAAACGTCTAATATTAAAAGACGAAGCATATTCATGCATATTTAACGGCTTTTCAATGTATATGACAGAAAACTCCCCGACAGTCAGGAGAAGCAGAACGGAAAAATTAATGGAAAAAGAGAAAGAAATATTAACACTTTTCATGGAAAACGACAAAATTAATGGATTTGATAAATTACTAATAAATGCTGACATCAAAATAAGAAAAACTGTGAACAAAAATACAAAGCAAAAACTCAATTTTTGTCTTCTCCTATCGTATTCTGTTTCCAAGGACAAGCAAAAAGGGGCTGTAAATGACATATTTAAAAAAATGTATGTCCTAAAATACGATATTCATTACCTATAAAAATTCTGATGAACTATTTGCTATGTTTTTATGCTTTTGTCCTTCGTGCATTCAAAAATGCTTAGTGTAATCTTAGTATACAGTACACTCAGGATTTGGCAACATTGGCGTTACAAATCTTTTAGCGAGCCCGATAAACATTTTTTTGTAAATATAATATTGTGAATATTGTTTTCAATTCTATTCAGTTGAAATAATTCTTCTAGACCATTTAAAAAAGATTCCATTAAATTATTCGAAACGGATGACATTCCATGTGTATTATTTACTGGATGCTTATATAAACGAACATCTGAGCTCGAGGTTGCGCGCTTTGGCTAGCTGCCAAATTCGAACAAATTGTTAACTGAGCAATGCTTTCAGACTCCATCTTATTTTCGTTTCTTCGCGGTTTTCTAATTCGCCGTCGGAATTAGAATCCTGTACTTGTAATTTCTAATAGCAGATCGAAATAAGTTATCATAATGTCACCAAATCCCATGTGTACCGTATACTAGGATTAAGCCGAATGCTTAGAAATAGGTAAAGAAATGAATGCTGAGCTATGTAATGAGTAGAGTGAATTTCTGTGGAGTGACTGATTTTCACTGTGGAGTGAATTTCAGAATGTTTTAAATTTTTTTGAAAATTTGACAAATAATAATTCTTGAAAATGATTTTGAGGCAGCTGTTAAATACTGGAGAGCTTCAATACAGAAAGAGGACAATGTACTGGAATACAATAATGGTCGGCTTATTTTGGAGCAAATGAAACTGTTCGAAAAATCTGACAAAGAAAAAAGGTACAGCAGTTATCTGATGGCATTTGCATACACTTTATATATGAAATCTACGTCATGTTATGAAGCAGTTCTTTCAAGTAATTTGATAAAGCTGCCATCTGTTAGTCTTGACTTCATGTTTGAAACTGAATCAAGCAATGACTGATATAAATAATATAGCTTATATTAAAAATAAATGTAGTGCACTGTCAATCAAAGTGCGGTTTTACTGAAAATGCATTCAGTGCAGAAGCAACAAAAATTCAAACTGTTATTGTATGTTCATTATTTTCAAAATACAAAGAAATTTTTCGACTGGTACCAGTACTTAATACATCTGCTGAAGATTTATTTAACAAAACAAGTTTTGTTGTTTGTTTGATATCATGTGTGTGTTTGATATCGGACATTATTTGAAATTTCAGTGTATGATCTGCAAAGAAAAATCGTTAAGCTTGGATAACTTATTGACTGTAGGGGAAGATTATCATAAGCTTCCATTATCCCAAACAACAGAAACCAAAGACAGTGCCAATATTTAAGTATGGTAAAGAAAAATTGTTAATCTTGGAAAACTTATTGACTGAAGGGGAAGAGTATCATAAGCTTCCATTATCCCAAACAACAGAAACCAAAGATAAGTGCAAATATTTACGTATGGTAATTAGAGGTGGTCTTAAACAACCTTCCTTATTAGTTTTTAATATTATAATCCATTGTCATTTAGACTACTTATATCCAAAAATATGAAACACATTTTCAAAAATGTGACAGTCAGCATTGAGGCGTTACTTCACTTTCTAAAATGCATATAATTAACAACGGACTACTTGGTAATGAAATTTACCAGTCTTGCAGTTGTGAATTCTTTAATGTTATTATCAAAATGCTAACTACATTTGGAAATATTTGTTTAAACAATTATACAAAAGTTTTAGCAGATAGTAAGTTTTCTGCTTCAAATGAATAAAATCTATAAAAAAAAAAAAGGCATTAAGTATTTTTATTATCTTAATTGTAAAATGCAGTTTTATTATTTTTCACATAGTATTTGTAACTCCAAATACTGCATAGTTTGTACCATTTAAAAATCAGTTATATGCTGTTTGTTATGATTACAATAAAGATGATCACTTATACATCCACATATGATCGAAAAAATAGTATTAAGGAAACATTAGCATAGTGAAATATTGTAATCCATAATTATGTGAGTTTTAATTGTGTAATATTAAAAAAACACTAAATAACATTTTAATGATTGCTAATTGCAGTTTTATTACTTTTCGTTTGGTATCGATTCTTTTAAACACTGCGTAATTCGCGTTTTTTTTTAAATACTGCCGTCATGTATGTTTGTTAGATCATCTCAATAAATGAATGTCGGAAATAAGGTTTTATTTCTTTATTAAATTTAAGTATATTGTATTTTCTTCGCTTACTTTTTATGTGCTTGTTATAACAAAGAAATTCATAATAAATAGAAACAAAAAGTTTCATCGTGTGCTATTTAACGAAGAGCTTATTATCGTATACTATATTATTTAAATGATTTCTGTACAGTATCCAAAGGAAAGTTATTGATTATAAAAAGTGGCTGAAATAATTATTGTAATCTATCACTACCTTAAAATGTAGAAACTAAAAATAGCTAAATACATTTTCATACGATCGAAAGAAATGATGTTAAGAAATATAAGCATTACTAGTAAATACTGCAATCCATAATTATTACACTTTTAATTGCTTACTATTTAAAAACACAAACAATTTTTCATTAATTGGAAATTTTAGTTCTGTTACCTTCCTTCTGCTGTTTATACTTTCAAGCACTGCTAGTTCATGTTTTTTCTTAAATAGTGCTGTCATGTGTGTTGTTTGTTATGTTATTATTTCATTTTAAATATGAATATGGGAAATTTTGGGGGGTTATTAAATTTAGATATATTTTTGTATAAAATATTATTGATCACATTTATTAACTACTTTATGCAGTCTTTCATTTCATATCTTGGAGACATAGAAGTTAATGTTTATATTTTTTACTATGAAACGCGAATAAATTTATACTTGAGTTCAGGTAAAATATTGATTATGTTATCTTAAGAACCACTTCCTAATTTATCATGATAGGGGAAATTTTCAATTAGTATTACACACACTTAGTATTTACGTTTACAAAGCTGTCTCTGAAATTTTAAAAAAAAGGAATGTGATAATAGTGTTTATAATCAGAAGCGCTCTTTTTTAACCCACATATATAGATTTTAGTTTTATTTACTGCTTGAGTTTTATTTACTTAAAACCTACTATTATTGTTATATATTTATAATAACCACTTTCATAATTACTCTCACATACTAAAGGATTAAGAAAAGAAATGATGAAATCTTAAACTTAGAACTTAGAATTAGCTTAACTTAGAATTTAAGTTATTTAAAAAACACAGTTTAAAGTACTGAAAATAAATAAGCCTATTATTAATTATGTATATTTAGTTTAAAGAGAAAAAATTGTATTAACTTCTGGTTTTCAGGAAATGATAAAATATTTAAACTTTAGAAAAATACAAGGAATACAAAATTTTAAAATAGAAGAAAAATGTATTCATTATTAAGCTTATTTTTCTGCATAAATCAATATGTAACAAAAGGACATAATAACGACATTTTCACAACTATTTCAAAAGGAGGAATTCATCGAATGTTTAGGCGTCGTTAAGATGTCGTGATACGATGCTTTCACAACCAAAATATAACCTGAGAAAGACGCAATAACAACAATTGCAACATGACCCGCGACGAATTTGCAACGTCATTACGACGTTGCCGTGCTACTTGAGTATGCTTTGGTTTGGTTTCATTGATTACAGCAAAGCACACCAGGGCTATCTGCCTGTCCTCCGTGAAGGACTTTCTAATTTTCGCGTGGCGAATTTTGGCAATTTTTGCAAATTTCTGAGGAAACTGGCTCATATACACGTTATACTTGGACAAAACCACTAAAACCCCCATGTATGCAGTTTGTTCGTGTGGGAATCAAACTCAGGTCAGAACTACCAGTCTTCAGCTATTTTGCCGCTCGGCCTCTGTTAGGCGTGAATCTTGATGCGACGGTAATCAATTGCTATTGTCTGCTATTAAATTTCTTATAAAAGTTGTCAGGATTCAGTGTTCTGTGCATACTTTTGGCAAACATGATGGTGACAGTATCAATGTCCTGAACTCGAACAGTGAGCTGAATGCAGCTATGTTCTTGTGAGTGCTAGAAGAATGATAACATAAGAAGGGTGTAAAAGACCCTTTTATTTAACTTAATATTTACAGCAACTCCCAGCTCGGGAGTGATAACAGAAAAATAATGACCGCGCTTGGGTCTAAACTGAACAATAAAGCAATTTAAAGTGAAACTTCAGTAGACATTTAAATAGTCGCTGTCACAGAGCTTAAACGCGAGATTGGCCTATGTATGGTGCGTAGCAAGCCTTAGCTAAGTACTAACGCACTTAAATCACTTCAATCAATATTAGAGTAATAGCGCTAAGGCGTAAGAATTTAAAATACTAACTATTCTGGCGAACGTCTACCGAGCCGACCTGGTGTGAGACTAAAAGCTCTCTCACACTTGAGAAGTTTCTCACTAACCTTTAAATACAAAACTTGGCTCCAAAACAAATTAGCATAAAGCTGAACCGTGCGCTCATTCTGAAGGGAAGTTGAAATAAGAGTTTACAGGAAAGGGTAACTTAAAATAAAAAGAAATTTGGTTAGTTTAACTTAAAACCTTACAAAGTACTCTGGTGTCGTTCTCGTTACTAATGAATAAAATGTTTTTCCTCAGCCAGTTATATCTGTTATTTGTTCATAAATAGCTTTATAATAAACAAAAATATTTAAAATTAATAACCACAAATAAAGTAATTTTAAGTATTTTAATTCCTTTGTTTAATAGTCGAATCATTAAAGTAACAGCGGATAATGTCTATAAAGTTTGTTTTACAATAAAGTAGATGACAGTCATTCGTCTAAGAATCGTTAATAATTATACTGTAATGTCGGTAATGGTAATTTTAAACGATATACTTCGATGTAATAAAAGTTCTTTTTTCTTTTTTTCTTTTTTCAGGACTAATTTTGTGAATAAAGAAATGATTTTTGATTACTTAAATAAAGAATGGGAAGAAACTGCTCTTGAAGTGAAAGAAGTCGTGCCTGATGACACTTTGGAGTTTGAAAAGCGTGTTGTAATGAATATTACAAAATTTTCCACAACATATGACCTGAAAAGGAGCATCGATCAGTTTGAAGAAACAGTAATAGCAGTGAATCCGAAATACTTTTATAATCCTGGAACTCTGCATTCTCGTATTGCTTTATGGTTCTTGAATATAATTCCTAAGCCATTTGCCGAACTTTTCCTCGCAATAGTATTAATGAGATGAACTCTATATGTGTTGGTACTTTCTAAAAATGGATTACATTATGTTATTATTCTAACAGTGGATTATATGATGTATAGGGTGCGGCAGCGTTCATAGTAGGATATTAAAAGCACACCATAAGCCAGTAACTGTAATTTATTTATTACCTCTTTAAGTCAATTAATAGTTAAAGGTATGCCATTTACTAATGTGTAAGTCATTGTCCATTCGTGGATTACTTTTTGAATATGATGCCCCCTCTGCACAACACATTCATCATTGGAAACTTGCCATAACTAATTCGGCGTAACGTATTCCCTGGGACATAGCCGACGGCAGTTCGGATGCGATCCTTCAAGTCAGGAATGGTAGCACAACGTGTTCGGAAAACTTCTTGCTTCAGGTGCCCCCAAAGTCAGCAGAGATCAGGTGAGCGAGGCGGCTAGGAAATGTCACCAAAACAGGAAATTACTCTACCTGGAAATGTCTGTCGCAATGGTCCGCCCATCTGTAACATTCCCATAACGTCCCAAGTTGAAATGTTGCCGAAATAGACGCTGGGTAGCAATAACTAAGCAGTTATTTTTTAAATAACTTTCAACAGCAAAGGCACGATGCTGTGCACTCCAACCATCCATATCACTATCACACTCGAAATGGCAGCTCATTAGTAAACGAATGCGGCATGAGCTGGCGCGCATTCATGCAGTACGTCGTTGTGTCAAATTACGCTATGATCGCTGCGGCACCCTATATAATAACGGAATAATTATGCATAATAATGAATTACATTATGTTGTAATAATGGATTATATTACGTACTAATGTGTTAGTACTTTCTAATAATGGATTACATAGCATTTGTTAGCTCATGTTCTTATAAGATGTACGCGAAAATTAATCACGTTCAGTTTAATAAAGAAATCCCAGAGATGTCTAATTTTATCAAATTACTACTTATTCAAATTGAAATAGAGATAAACTTATCATACTCCAAAAGTAAAGGGCACCAATGATAGAATAATGAAACTCTAGTAGTTCGCCACGAGTTCAACTTCGAATAAACGAGTTGGCTGCGTGAATATTCTCTTGTTTTTACACATGCGTAACATGAATTTTCTATTACATATACTCTAAAAAGGGCATCATTTTTTTCAGGCATATAGCTGTCAAATGCTTTGCCATAGCCAATTTAATGCAGTTAAAGGCAAAATCTTTAGAAAATACATTCACAATGGACTACCATAAGTAGAAATAATATTTATCTTGCGCTTTATTACTTGAGGTGCATTATTGAACCTCTATGAGATGCCACGCATAAGCACAGAATTCAAATATCCGCATTTCTATCAAATAGTTCTCACGTGCTTTTAATATTGTTACGGAATGCCCAGCCGCGGTAAAATAGCTTCCCCGCAAGGCGGATTTAGGGTTTCCAGAAAATGGCAAGGGAAGGCAGGTTTGCCAGATTTGGCTCAAAATCGTCCATTTGACGACATTTGGCATCAAAATTGGCGATATACCATAGACGGAAGGAGAACATTCTAGAACGACTTCTTCCCAGTTTGGCCCAGAATGTTCTCGAAAGCAGCCCAAAAGCAACATGAACCCTAAATATACACGGAGTAGCAGCCTACTCTACACGGAGTAGTAGCCTACTCCTACACGGAGTAGTAGGAGTAGCATCGCGAGACTGTCAAGTTGATCGTCAAATGTATCGCAAGTTGGTGCATCGAGAGTGTGCATCGTTGAAGCTATCAAGTGTATCCTCGAGTGCATTGCCAGTTGTACTGTGAAGAGTCGGGAGAGTACGCTGAGTTCCGAGATCGACCGAACCGAGCCGGGAACCGTACTCTAGGTGCTTTGCTGTAAAGCTGTCTTCACCGTTAGCCTGAAGCCTGTGTTGTTGATTGTTTCATTGTGTTTGACGCAGTTTTCCGACGACTATAAACGTGTTTTTGGAGCTGTCTTGAGTAAAACTGGTTAATAAACTGTTTTTTTATTCTTCAGAAAGTGTTGTTGTTAATCACTCCAAATTGCACGACCACGTATAGAAACCCAACAATATAGTTGAATAAACAAATGATCAAAAATTGTCATCAAATCAGGAATGCCTCCTTGAAAGACTTTCTAAGAAAACTTGTCTGTATTGTTACGTGTATTTGAGTTCGGAATGGACTGAATGCACACAGAACCGACGATAGCTAGGTAAAATTCATTAAAAAAAAGAAAAAAAAAACTGATGTCTGAGAGTTCTGGAACTTTTTATAAAAGCACCTTTACAGCTCTTCTCAGTATCACAGAACACAATCAGTAATTACATTTCAAACTACTAAGAACGTAAGACACAACTCACTGCAACGTGCATCTAAAAGGTCACCAAGAAGTATCCACTACCTTCGATTTCTGGAAATAGCTGGAAAACATGTAGAGTTACACAGGCATATACCGGTTCATATAGGGTCGGGTGGACGTACAGTTACACTGGAATTAAATTGCAGTTATACAAAGGTAGGAAAAAATGTCGTCAAATGCCGTGCGAAGTTTGACAAACTCTGGCAATCTTTCACCAAATTTGGGACAAAAAATTAGTCGTTGAAACCATCACCTGCTTGGCGGTGAGATAGTCGTTAAATGGTCTTGCCCCTGTAATCTCATTTTTCCAGCGGAGCTTCACTTACTCGAGGAATTTTATGTTTTATTATACAAGAGACGCTACAATTTTACACGTAATTTTACTAATTAGTTGCATATAAACAATATTCGTAACAGTATTCATGTTACACATGGGGGAAGCCACGAAACCAACCATGCAACCAGCTTGTTCACCTGGAATGGAATCCGAATAAAACTCGCAGCCTTTAGAGGCCTTAACCACTCAGCCACGGGGCAAGATTCAAACAATGCATTGACAATTTATTTAATTACATACCGTGGCCGACGTGTTATCAAGAACCAAACTGGATGAAAATGGTCATCAAATAAAATGTGCTATGTTAACTTGTAAAGTTTCAGATTCCCGGGAGGTAACCATTTCTTAGTTGTTAAAGAATCCAGAATGCGGTAATATCTATGCTTATTTAAAAGATCCAGATAACTTGATAACTTTGAACATGAAGACCTTGCAGTAATCAGAACTAAAGCCCAAAATTACATTATTATAGATAATTTTGCCGTTTTATACTAAATCGACAAATGAAAACCATCTCATCCCAGCCACACTACGGCTGACGCACCAATGGCTAATGGCTGACCATTTAGAAATGAGGAAAACGGTGCGTAGGGTACGCGAGGCGGTGTATGTTTCCAAAACTACAGAATGTAGTAGTAGTAACGGAGGATGTAGGCACCATCCTTCTACCATTACGGTTAATCGGTTCTGCCCACGTCCGTCCCCTTGTTTAGTATTTATTAATAATTCTTAGAATTTTACATTGCCATATATTGTGGCTGATTTACAAATAAAGGCTATACAATAATTGTATTCACATTATTAACGTAATTTATTACATAAATTTTGGTTGGAGAATTTTCTCTAATGAATTTCGTTCTTTTGTAATTTATCTTTATTTTTAACAGACTATGTATTATTTTTTTATTGTGAAGTTTTTCTTTTGTTATTTGAACCATTTCAGCTAGAATGTTATATAAGTCCTCTTGCTAAATTCCTTTCATTTCGCTGCAGTTGTTTCATGAGTTTCTCGCTTTCAAGTTTTCTATTTTATTCCTCATCTTAAAACCTTATACAGTGAAACCTCGTTACAACAATATTTTAGGGACCAAATAAATATATTGTTGTAGAGAGGCATATTGTTATATCGAGGGCCCACATATTTTGAGCATTTAATAAGAGTTTTTTTTATTATTATTAGTTTAAGGTGCATAACATACTACTTTTAAGTCCATATTTAGAAGAAATTAATTTGTAAAATACTAATAATAGTGGTTTAAATACTAAAAAAATAAATAAATAAGATAAATTCAGAAAATAAGCACAGAAATATTCACATACCTGAAAACACTTTTTATTGAAAATAATCCAATATTTTTGTTTGTTTATTGATTTTTTTAACTGTTAAGTTCACCAATACTGTATGCATTGAGTCTAGTGCACGAAAATGTTCTTCATTTGTCGACGGAAGGCTTGAAAAAAATGTCCGTAGAGAATTCACAGATTGAAGAGCTTCCTGAGATGACAATAAGGACTGCGATGGACTTGTATTATCATCATCATTAATATCATCATCATCTTCATCATTGTTTCCTATCTCATCAGTAATTTCAGAGAGAATATCTTCATCAGTAACTCCTGCGAAAATCATAAGATCATCATCTGCTGTTAAATAGTCTTCTATACTAATTCCAAACTTTTTACCGCTTGTTTCCTCAAGTTGGGATACGGATTTTTTGATGTGCAAAACACATTCTTGATCATCTGAGAGATCATTGTCTATGGAATTTTCATCATTATCAGATTTCTTATCTTCCATAACACAAAGACCGGCCTTTTTCCAGCAATTCCGAATGGTTTTTTCTGTTACTTCCCACCAACTTCCAGCAATATTGTCACACGCTTCCTTGGCATTTACAGCTTTGAAAGGGTCTTCTACTCTATTTTCAAAGTTTACAAGTATGGAGTCCAGCAACCGTTTTCTGTTATATCCTTTGAAGCACTTAATTATGCCCATATCAAGAGGCTGTAAAATTGAAGTGCAATTGGCAGGGAAAAAAGCGATTTCGATACTTTGTAGCTTTGGAAATGACGTGTGAGCACCGCAGTTATCTATCAACAAAACGATTTTTTTCTTTCTTTTCTTCATTTCATTGTCTAACTTCTGTAACCATTCGGAAAAAAATTTAGACGTCATCCAAGCCTTCTTATTTGCTTTATACTCCACGGGAAGACTTTTCACGTTCTTAAAGCACCTTGGCTTCAATGATTTACCAATGACGAGAGGTTGTATTCTATGCGTTCCTGTGCTATTTGTACACAGAAGAACAGTCAGTCTCTGCTTTGATTTCTTCCCTCCATAACACTTTTCACCCTTGAATGCCAAAGTTCGATCGGGTAGGAGTTGGAAAAACAGCCCAGCTTCATCTGCATTATAAATGTCTTCTGGAGCATACTTTTCTAAGATTTCTTTCATCTTGTTTTGCCGCCATTCATTTGCGTCGTTTATCGGGGCTGACTTTTTCTCTCCGTGAACTTCTTGGAAAGTTATTCCATGACGATCTCGAAAACGCATTAACCAACCATTGCTAGCTTTGAAAGTTTCATTCCCTAACATTGCTGCAAATTTCCGTGCTTTTGCACATAATAAAGGTCCATTTATTGGGACATTTGTTGCTCTCATCTCTTGAAACCATTTTAAAACAGCAGCATAAATGTTTTCATTTGTCACAACTTTCAGTCGTTTTCGCTCTGAGTTAATTTCATTTGAAGTTACAGCATCTTCGATTTGCTTTCTCTTCTTTAGGAACGTTGCAACTGTAGATTGCGATAATCCATGTTTCTTAGCCGCATCATTCTGCTTCATTCCCTCATCAATATCAATGATAACGCTCAGTTTATCCCGAAAAGATAGTTGCTTTCGCCCTGCCATCTTAGAGAACGATATCGCGTGAGTAGTAACCCACGGTAACCGGCCGGCGGAAGTGACGTCACAGAAAAGGGACGTGGTCGCCGCCATCTTGAATCACGTGACAACCGGAAGTGACGTAGATGGAAGGAATGACGTAGATGGAATGACATAATCAAAATTTCGTTTTTATGGTGTGGCAACGATCTTTTCAAAGTTTTTATTTTTTGTGGCAACGACACTATTTTTTATGTTTGTGGCAATGGTCGCTTAAACCACGTGACGTCAGCTTTATTATTTTCCTTATTTACCAATTTTTTCTTTATTATTTTAGTTATTTAATCTTTTTTATTCTTTATTTTTTAATTATGTTTCATTACTTAATTATGAATTATCCTTTTTAATTATTTAATCCATCATTATTTTTAATTAGTTTTAATTGACTCCATTATATTTTAATCCATTTTTAATTAATTTTAAAAATAACTCCACGACCGAGATTCGAACTCGCTATCTCTGGGATGGGAGTCTTGCACTTTACCGCTCGCCTACTCGGTTCTCTTATCAGACTTGTTATTTGAAACCCTGTTTTTCCCTTTGAGTTTTTGCACCATTGATGACATAAGGCTGAAAGTCTGAGCATGCGCTTTGACATGAAAACCACGTCACACATTTGTATTTACACGACGGCTAGGATTTCTTTTGGCTTCTTAATCATTACTTTATTCATTGTTGTTTTAAATGTAAGATTTCCCCACAGTTTAATTTTTTTTATTATTGAAATATTTTTAATTGTTTTCATTTTTCATCTCATTCTTACTTTTTTTTAAGTTATTAGTTAATTTATTAATTTTTTTTTCATTATTTTCCCTTTCCCAAACATAAATTTTATTTTTAACTTTCACAAATTGACGTTTACTTCCACAAAAGTGAATTTAAATTTTCTTTTTGCTTTTTATCTTGCAAAGTTTATTTTTTTATATTTAATTTTCTTTTTGGTTTTACAAAAGTAATATGTATTTTTACGAATTGAATTTTCCTTTTCACTTTTTTTATTTTGCAAAAGTTTTTTTTTTTTCCAAAATTTTTTCCTTTTCGTATTTTTACTTTACTTAAATTTTTTGTTTAACTTTCTTTTTGGTTTTACAAAAGTAATATTTTTATTTACGAATTGAATTTTTCCTTTTCACTTTTTTATTTTGCAAAAATTTTTCTTTTTTTTTTTTTTTTTTTTTTTTCCAAAATTTATTCTTTTTTGTATTTTTACTTTACTTTATTTTAATTTTTTGTTTAAACTTTTTTTTTTTTTTGGTTTTACAAAAACAATATTTATTTTTACAAATTTAATTTTCCTTTCCGCTTTTTATTTTAAAAAAAAGGTGTTACTACATTTTTAACTTAACTTTTTTACAAAAGTAATATTTAGTTTCATAATTTTAATTTTTTTTTAGTTTTTTGTTTACACAAATGCAGTTTTTTGTTTTCTCCCTTATGCATTTTACTTCCTAAAATAAATTTCATTTTTTCCTCCTTTCCTTTAAAAAAAATTTTTTTTTGTTACATTTTTATTTTACCTTTAACTTTTTTCCCTTGTTTTAAATACAATACGATGTTACATTTCCATTTCTCCAAAAGTAAACTTACCTACATTTCTCTGTCTTTGAAATTTTAAGCTGGAATTTAAATGCATATAACTTCACTAGATAAAATTTTCTGTAACATTAAGGCAATATACACAATGCTCTTTCTATATAGTTTAACTGGAATACTACATTTTTTACGTTTTTACTACTAAGTTGGACATACTCAGAACTTTTCCTTCTAATGCATTGTACTAACTCTTAATGACTGTATTAACGTTTTGGTCAACTATACAAAACTTTGTTGATTCCCTTTTACACGTCTTACTTTTATTCAAAGGATTCACCAAACTATGTCTGACAAATGTAATTTTTACACTTTCCATTTACACATGTACCCTTATATTTAACTTATAAAACATATTCATGCTGTATTTCTGATTCCTTTTTCTCATAATAAATACAGACTTACACATGTTTCTTTATTGTAAGACCTACTGACTTTAAACAAATCTTATAAGGAGCAATAAATTTTCATGGTATGAAGCCCACTCAAACCAATGCATGGAGCATTTCTACCCAGTTAAGTTTAGATACGTACCAATAGTACTTCATTTCTTCTTATTTTACTCTACAGACATTTATACATATATATTCAGAACACTCCCTTTTATTCAGTAAAATTCATTGATACTACTAACACAAATTTTGCTAACTCTTTGAAATATTTTACAAAAATATCTTGCATTTTCTTGCACACATCCTACTTAAATCACCAAACATACACTGAACCTTGATTTTTCCTTCATCTGAAAACGTCATTCGGATTCTTAATGATTCCACCATTTACCGCAGAACTTTATAAACACTACTCTATTTGAACTTATCATGCCTAACTCTCTTAACAAGGTACAGAAGATTGAATTATATTTTAACTACAGAGAAGAATATCCACATTGTAACGTATCATTTTAAACTTGAATTATAGTCACATTTTGTGAAGGAGAATTTAAGGTCTATAATACACATTGAATTAATATTCAGCCATGGAAATGAAATTTTATTGCCTTTCTCCCAATTTGGAATATAAAAATGTGTTAACTTGGAATATTTTTAACGTATTCATTGTAACTTAACTGAAAAATACCCATATTTTACATTGTCAATAATTTATTTAGCACTGAACTCTTACAGCCTTTTAAGAACGAAATTTAATTTATCATACCTGATAAATGACTCCTACATAGTTATGATACATTACACGAAATATTGAGTAGAGTTCCAAATAAGGATCTAACATAGTAATTAACATAAAAACCCTAACACAAATAATTTTAATATAGAAATTTCAAACTGACAATGCCTAGTAATGAACTTTTACAGCTTTTTTGACATTTAACTTCTCATAGATAATAAATAAAATTACACACAAATAAGTATACAAAATAGGTAATAATGACAGAAAGTCCATATAGTGATCTACTATAGTCACCAACTTTAAAAATTTTAACGCATTTTGAATATGTCATAAGAAAGACCACACTTTTTTGAAAAGCATTATTTTAATTAAACATTGAAACCACGCAGTCCAGCGCACATGTATAACATTTTTATTTATCATGAGCATGACACATAATAAGTAAATAAAATTTTCACAAAGTACGAAACACATTTCGCTTTTAACTGAACTGTACTCTTAAGAAAAATGCAGTATGGAATGCTTAGAACACTCAGTGCCACAGTTCCTCATTTCCCCACGCATTGACCAAAATATACATGTACTTTAAAATCAGTTAAACAAATTCAAATGTTAGTATTCAAAGAGGAATACTTCACAAATTAGATAAAAGAGAGGTACACAATGAACTTGAGTGATAAATACAGAAAAGCATGTAAGGACCGAGAAAAAGATGTATTCGTGGAGAACTTTTTAAGATAAACTTGCTCTATTTTTGCACATGGGTTACATTTTGCATTTCAGATTAAGGAAACATTCAAGATAATTCCTGTATAACTAGGGATTTTAACACGTTAGTAATGTAATTTATTAGAACAGTGACAGACATATAGGACAACTATGCCATTTCCACGGAAAACAATTTTCCCAAGCCAGACTTTAACAGTGAAATATAAAATGGAATAAGAAAATGCCCTATTTCCAACAAAATTAGTATCTGAGTATGCAAAATCATGAACAAGAAATGAATATTTTTCTGAAAATGTTCCGAATGGAATAAGTCGGGACTAGTTTCATGAACAGAGCATGAAAAATAAAGATGAATTTTTAATTTATTTTGTCTGTAGTACATTTACTTATGCTAAAATCTTCCATTTGGTTGACTGTACTTTACATTTAGACGCAAGTTGATAAATCAGAGTGATTTTGTGTTTTAAAGCTTCAGATTCAGAAATAATACAACTGAAAAGCAAAAAGATTAAAACGACAAGAGAATATACTGTAAACAAGCGAACGTGATAAATGATGACTTTTTGGGGCTGATTTTCATGAATTCATAGATCGATAGCAAAATTTTAATGCACTGTATATGAACTACTTTTTCAAATGTATTAAGATCACTGTTTTCCAACTTTACATAGACTTTAAGTACACATTTAATATAAATTTATCGTTTTTCCTGAGATTTATCTACGTATTTACTTAATTTTTGCATTTTGTTTCCAATTATTATACCAAAAGGATATAAGAGAACATTTGTTTCTTGAAAACGTCCATATTTTTACCCAACTGTTATTTCTTTCGTATCTTTGAAGTAACCTATTAAATACATAGTTATCTTGTATTGCCCAGACAACCGTTGGTCTTGCCAATGTCTGAGTCACAAAGCTAAAGAATTTAAGTGATATTTTATCATCGCGGAGAACTTCTTACTACGTTTTTGATGAAAATTGACCGAATTTAGTAGTTCATTAGCGATCTAGGAGCCTTTAACTATTTATATTAAAAACAAACACACTCAGAAATTATCATCAAGATTTTCCATACAGATATATTTGTCTAATTTTCATGCCATTGCATTTTCAATAAAATATGATTCATTGCCAGATAATTAAATGTTTGTTATTTTTCCCGCATCCGAATGCTCATTACATATTATTTAACAAAACTGCAAACAAGTTAAATGAATAGTTCCTGAAATACGGAACATTTAATTTCGGAAAGTTTGCATGAGTATTTTCATTTTGAATCTTTTAATATTTCTTTTCCTGCATCCCAAGTAAATTTTGAACATAAAATTTTCAGTTTTGACGAAAATTAATTGCGGATGGCTGTGATGTTATCGTGTTTTCATAAACAGTTTTTTTTTTTTTTTTTTTTTTTTTCAGTACCTTTTCGATAACTTTTTGAACACTTTGAAGGTTACCACTTTTACATTACTGCCACTGCAAATCATTGAGTTTTCAAATATTTTCCTATTTATCGTTTACAACGCTTCGTAAAGACTTGAGAACAAAGTTTTACTAAACAGTTATATTATTTGATTTAATAATTGTGTTAGACATTTAGAAGATTTAACAACACTACCACGCTGAACCAGAAATTAAGAAAAGAAATGGAATTTTTATCTTAGTATACTAAGGAATAGATTAATTTTCTCTGACTTAGATGTATTCGAATGTAGATAATGGAGACTTTTAATTCAGCTCATACAGACTTTGAATATTTTCTCGAAGTCACCACGATCACTGACTTGCATTGTCTTAGATTTTTCTCGTAAAGACTATTTCTTAGAAGAATTTTATATACTAATTTCATTAGAAACATGTCTAAAAAATATCTCATCTTCTTAAGAAACATCAACGCTTTGATTTAAATTACTAGGAAAACAAGAACCATTGTTTTGTAAACATGGTTTCTCTCTGACTCAAAAAGTTTCTGCTTTGTCATATTCGAAATAAACAATTAACCATACATACCTAATATATTGCATTGATGAGTTATATTTTAACTTACTGCATTACATTTCAAGTGAATGTGTTTATTGCATCTTTTAATAAAATCGTAAAGGCTGAAATGTTTCATTACCAAATTTGTACTTTCTAACTTCATTCTACTGAAACGAAAACATTCATAACTTATTGCGAAGAAAAATGTTTACGTGTTATACTTTTTGATTAATTTTCATACTACAGTATCATCTTTGAAAATTTGTTTCCTACTCCACTGCTAATATATTACTAATTTTCGCTATTTCAATACATTTCGTACGTGACAAAAAACCTCAGTTTAGAAATTTTTTTTTTATTTAACAACTTGTATTTCATTGCTGAACCGGAGCCATGCTTTCATTTTTATTACATATCATGTGAATATTTTAAAAAAAGCATATTTTTTCCTTCTGTTAGCACAATTTTAACCAGCATTTTACTATTACAGAGACTTCTTTAGTAAAATTTCAAGGGTTAAATTGAACGTTTCATTACTAATTTTGAAGATTCTGGATATATCATACTTAAAAGTTCATAACCGATTAGCAAAATAATTTATATATGTACTTCGTTGTGCTCTTGGTTAATTTTTAAATCGTTGTTCATTTATAACACTTGATTTCTAGAAAAGTATCGAAATGATTATTTACTTTCCGCTTTTTCCAAAGAATTTCGTAGACACATATGTTCAGTATAGAAAATGTTCCTAACTTAAAAGTATTATTACCCAAATAGAAAACATGCAAAATCTTCCTAAAAATTTATATATTTGTTTTTTACAAACATGTACACGAATACCCACATTTACTTACTTAATGTGTATTTTCCTATATCAGAACTAAAATTTCGAACGAAAATTTTTAAATAATGTCATGTTCCATAAAATTTATATCTTTGTGAGATCATTGTCTTTTCTCAAATGTTTTGAGAGTGTGCTCTAGGTTGTCGTTTAGACATTTCGAAACTGTTTTCTCTTTGCTATTGGAAACTATTTTATCTTTGCTGCTTTA
This sequence comes from Stegodyphus dumicola, assembly GCF_044657685.1. Taxonomy (NCBI): domain Eukaryota; kingdom Metazoa; phylum Arthropoda; class Arachnida; order Araneae; family Eresidae; genus Stegodyphus; species Stegodyphus dumicola. The sequence goes on along the minus strand of NC_140769.1, from coordinate 80,041,008 downwards.
TCTCTTTGAACATATGCCAATGAATTCCCGATACTCTTTTGGTTTATCTTCAGCTTATGAAATATTTAAATACTTAAAAATATATTTGTATATCGTTTATGTTGACACTTATGAAAGATTTTCTGGATGTTTGTTTTTGAGAATGTATTTATTCACGTGAATGAAGTTGATTTTTCTTAAAATTTTTATTATTCAGAATATTAGTCAATTATGACTGAATGCTGGATTTATTCAACATTCATATGAACTTCAGTATTCCAAATCTCTCATGTAAATATAATTTTTCCTATCAGTAATAGGAAGACGAATGGAATAAATGCAGGTTATACAGACATAAGGTAAAAATCTGGAAGTAAAAGAAATTCTTCAGATCTAAGCAATTCAGTTGAATGTGCTAATTTTCATCCTATTCGAAGCTTATTTTTGGAATTATATAGCATATAAAGTGTAAATTTGATAAAAACAGATATAATGAAGATCAAGTACTCTGCAAAATCTGGATGGTAATTACACAAAATAAGTTATAAGGCAAGTTTTCGTAAAAAGCGGTTCCAACGAAGGAGACATGCCAGCAGTCTCCTGAAACTCTAAGTGGGCATTTGATCTTCGCTCTTACGTAGAATTTACAATTCTACTTAGCTTTTGTAAGAGCAAAGATCAGGTGCTCACTTAAAGTTTTAGGAGACTGCTGGAGTGTTTCCTCCGCAGGAACGCGGGGAAATGAGACTAGGCATACATTTACACTTCTCCCCCCTCACCCACTCCAATTCCCATAATCGCGTCTTCATAATCGCGAAAAATCAATATTAATTTTTTTCGTAATTTGAATGCATGTACATATTAAATGCATATACATTTTAAATATAATATGTATGATACTTTTTGCTAGAGATTAATCACTTTTTCAAATTATGAGCACTGATGTTATTTGCTTTATTACTTTACTTCTTCATTTATTATATTATTACATCTTTATTATAACTTGTTATATGAAATTATATTACTGGACATAAATCTGTTCCCAATTTTCTTAGGATGTCCATTGTTTTTGTGATTTTTGGCACTGTGTACTTTTGTTTTACTAAGAGTTTACTAAAAACTTAAATATTTGTTGTTGGCATTTTAATATGAAAATCTTTAGTGAGTGGTCAGTTAGTAATGTAATGTTCAGACGTTCCCAGCTGGCCACAAATACAGGTATTTGTGTTTGAAGTGCTGAAACTTTCGAAATATTCGGGAAAAGGTCTGTGACCTGAAACAAAGCGCACTGATTATGGGTTTGCAATTAATCGTTGTGGGTTTACCTTGGCAAAGTTATGATGTGTTCTTTTACCCGTTTCACTGTTATTCCATTCGCCTTGCTATTTTGATATGGCAATTGATCTAAGATGCCTTTTAAGTTGAGAGTTTGGCCATGAGATATCTATATATTCTGCGTCTTGTCGTATAGCAGCCTCTTTAGCTAGTTGGTCCACTATTTCATTCCCGTATATCTCGGCATGACCTCTTATCCATTCCAGAGTTATTTTGAATGAAACATTAAGTTGTAAATCTTTCTGTGTTACTGCAACAATAGATGAGGTAGTTTTCGGATCTTTAATTGCGTAGAGTGTGGAAAGGCTGTCAGATTTTATAGTCATATTATGTCTGTAATGTACTTTAATATATTTTATTGCTTTACTTATTTCCATCGCCTCGGCTTGAAATATACTATTAATTTTTGTGAAGCTGACCCTTCCATTGGTAAATTATGATGCCATTATGAAGTGTCACTAAAGCGCATCCAACATTCTCATTAATTTTAGATCCATCAGTATAGATCTCATATTCTGTAGCAGGACGAAGGTGTTTATTATTTGTTTTGACCCGAATCCCTAATCCTTGTATTGATGGATGAGTTTCTAGATGATTTGGCTGTCGTTCATAAACATATGAGGAGAATTGAATATCATTAAAATTAGCTAACTGGCGCAGCAGTTTTACTTAATGCATTGTGGCTTCTAGTTCTGTGCTGATATGGAGCGGTATTAAACCGGCCAAGAACATTTATTGCATTTGAAGATGTTGTTCGAAAGACTTTAGTTGTATTTAAAACAAATGGTCTCTGTATACTCAGAAGATGTATAATTCTTCACGCCTGCATTGGATATGCCCATATGGCTGCACAATATGTGACAATTTTTTCAATAACGATATAAAAAAGGACCTTTCGGATATGTGGACTCAGTCTCCAATGCTGTCTTTGCATTTGACATAGTTTAATTGCAACAGCACTAGTACGTTTCTTGATTTCTAAAATATGAGGTATTCAATTCAGTTTTTGGACAAATGAGCATAGCAAATAGCTGTTAAATCTATATGTTCAAACTTTTCGGGATCTTCAAGATATGTGTAAATATCTTTGAATTCCGGATCCTTTCTTCATTCTTCAACTATTGATTCACGGGACTCCATAACTTTTGAAGGGAGCATAGCACTTAACTGTATTCCCCTCCTCATCGATTTTTATTCTTGAAAGGGCATCGGCAACTAAATTTTCTTTTCCCGGCATGTGTTTTATAATTAAATTCTTGTAGTTTTAATGTCCACCGTATCAGGCGAGGCGATAATTTTTTTCTCCGAATACAAGCGACCGACGGCCGCATGGTCCGGGTATACTGTTATCGAAGAACTTCCGAAGTAGACGCGAAACTTCTGAACCGCTAAATAAAACAGAGAGCGTTTCTCACTCTGTTGCTGAATAGTTCCTTTGGGTAGAATTCAGAGTTTTCGAAAAGAAGGCTATCGGTTGCCTTTTCTGGGAAAGAACCGCTCCAATTGCATAATCGGATGCATCTGCAGCAATCTCTAGATCTTGTTAGCCTTCTGGGAATTTCAGGACTGGAACATTAATTAGGGCATATTTTAGTTGTTCAAAAGCGGTGTTCGACTCGGTTGTCCAAGAAAATCTAGTTTTCTTTCTTTTCAGCACTAAAAGTGGCTATACGATTTTGGCGAAGTCATTAATGAACATTCTGTAATAGGAACATAAACCCGAAAACGAAGATAATTTCTTAGCTGTGTTTGGAGGAGGATATAACTTTTAATCTCTAATATTTTTGGAATTATCGGTCTCTATGTCCTTATTTGAAATCTCGTACTCAAATTACCGCAACTCATTGGTGGCGAACTTGCATTTTTTTTTTTTTTTTTTTTCCATTTATTTTGAAACCCGCCTCGTTAAGCAAAGAAAAAACTTTTTTTAAGTGTTTCACATGTCCGTCTATTGTTTCGCTGGTGACTATTATATCATCGAGATAAATTATTATACTTTTACCCGAAAGTGGCCTTAAAACGATGACCATTGCTTTTTGAAAAGTAGCCCGGCGCTCCGCTTAAACCAAATGGCATTATTCATAGACGCCTGACTTTATAATGAACGCAGTCTTTTCAACATCTTCGTATTTTACGGCGATTTGAAAATAACCCCCCATAGCACAAAACATCCTCAGGATGTCCTATTTAAGTCGCAATATCCCGGGATATAAGTAGGATGTCCTAAGGATGTTGATTCTCAGATGTCCTGAGGAGATCGTAATTTAACATCCTAAGGATGTCTTATTTAAGTCGCTATGTCCCGGGATATGACAGGATGTCCTGAAGATGTTGATTCTCAGATGTCCTGAGGAGTTCACCAATTTCACATCCTGAGGACATTCATTCTGCATTGTCCGGAGGACTTTCGTTGTCAAAACATTTTGAGGATATTTGTTCTCAAATTTACCAGTTTTAATTTTTTGACATTGCACATCTGAAACTTGTACATTATTTTATTTTTCATATGTATTTTACTAAGTTGTTTCTAAATGTTGTACATTAAAAATATTGATATGATTGATGATTTATTCTTGTTATTTTGTTATTAATTTTAACTGCTATTTTTTCTGACGTTTTTAAAAATTTATTTAGTCATAGAAAAGATTTTTTTCAATGGATTAGCATTTTCTAGAATATTTGCAAAATTCTAAATAACATAGATTTTTTTTATAAAAAATGTATAAATTACATGTATAATTACTTACAGATTACAAACCCTACTACAAATATAGGTAAAATTAGATATAGATATATTTAATTACGGAAACGAATTTTTTTTTAAATTTGGGTATAGAGACATTAGGTATTTTTTTGGAAGCAGGAAACATGAAAAATTAGCAACTGCCTTCGCCGGGAATCGAAGGACGGACCTCTGGAATACCGGCCCAGTGTGCAGAACCACTACTAAGGGGAGAGATGTCTTCGTGGAGGACTTTCTAAGGGAAACTGGCTCGTATACACGTTACACGTGGGGAAAACCACGAAAACACCCATGCAGCCAGCCCGTTCGCGGGATTCGAACCTCGGTTCGCACTACCAGGGTTCAGCGACTTTACCGCTCGGCCGCTGGTGGGCCGAAGACACGCTAGGAAAGCGGGAGAAATGCCTCATATTACTTCTCTTTTTAAAGGCCGACTTTTTTTGAAGGGGATCCAATCACTAAATCCTGGGTGTGGATATACCTCATCCAACACCTTTTTAGTTCGGGCGCCACTGTAGAGACATTAGGATTTTTTTGGGAAGTCGTAGAGATGAAAAATTAGCAACCGCCTTCGCCGTGAATCGAACCACGGACCTCTGAAATACCGGCCCAGCGTGCAGAACCACGAAGGCACGCTAGGCAAGCGGGAGAAATACCTCATACGGAAAATATTTTCCTCTAATTACAGGACAGAAAATGTTTTTCAATCGCGCGATCTGTTTTTGATATTGAATTACAGTCGTGCGATAATTTCGCAGTAAAGATACATCTCTGATGACTATCCAAGATTCTAGAAACTTTGGTCTTATATAGAGATGGTCGTCTTATAGAAATAATGCTTAATATCAATATTTATTTATAATCTCAGAACTATTGGTCACTTTCAGAAGTGGTCGTTTGAGAGGCGATATTCTATATATTTATTTACTGATACTCTCAGATTCCAAAATTTGTTTATATTCTCAGAAATATTGGACGGAAGGTGGTCGTCCCATACATACAAAATTTTACATTTCATTAAAAATGAATTCGGCATTACTTAACTATTTCCCTATTAATTAATTAATTAGATAAAGAAAAAATTAGGAAATAGTACTGTTTATTACGGAATAATGTAGGAAGTTCTCCAGAACTATATTCTTTCGCGTCATTGCACATTGTATCCGGCAAACTACTAGTTCCTCGTATTCTTCCGCAAATCCGTAAACATCTGTCTGATTTGAAACGAAATCCAAAATGGCTGCGCCATGAGGTTAACTTGTATGGATATTTTTTGTTGCATGAAAGGTAAGTTCAGTTGCAATACTTGTATGTTTACTTTTTTTGCTTTTCGAATTTATGTCATTTTGACAGTTAAATGTTTCACAGCTTTATGAATTGTTACCATTCTGTCGTGAATTACGTGTACCTCAATGGCTGGCTGTCTTTTCAAATATCTAATTTGCCCTGCTATCCAAATGTTTATGACTGAATTTTTTTTAGTCTAGTTTATGCATTCAGTTTCAGAATAATATGTGTGATCAGATTGCTTATTATTTTATTGCAGCAATACATTTATGTTAAATAGTTTGAACAATTGTACAAAAATAAGAGTTTGCATTGTTTTGTCCAAAATATGTATGGTTGAAACATTATCTTAATCTAGTTTGTAATTCAAGTTTTTTTTGGGGGTACTGTTCTGTTATTGGGACCAGAATCGGAAATGTATGAACCTGTGTTCGTAAGTATGTGCATAGATGTGTATATGTAGACATACAAATATACAAGCATACATAAATACAATTCTGAACCCGGTCCTGATAACAGAACAGTACCTTTTTTTAATCTTTTTTGAATATTTTATAAAAGGATTGAGCATTTTTCAAACTGCATATCATTTTAAGATTCGACTTGCAGGAAGACAAAATATGGTCATTCAATCAAATGCTTATGTAATAATGGCTTTTAACATTTTCTCATAAATATTGTTTGCATTTTTATTGTATTTTAGATACTTTAGTTATGTAAAGTGAACATGAGAATATTAGTAAAGCTGAAGAATATGAATAGCTACCATAATACATGTATTTTTTCATCGAGCCCATTGTTTTAGAAACCAATGCACCATTATTATATGCTGGCTTATTTTATAGTTATATGCAGTTTAATTTTATGTTCATGTTACTGTAGTATTGTCATTATAATAAAAGTATTGATAATTTTTGTTGAATCTTGCAAGTTGCCTAACATTCAGAATTATTACTACCGAATTTTACCGATAGGTTTTTTTTGAGTTGACATAATCTGTCTGATAAATAAAATAAACTGGTGTTTAAATTATATGCATTTCTCTTAATGTTTCATTGAAAGTGAGATGGAAATATAAATGCTATCCAGAAAAGTGAATTCTTTTTGCCTGAAATAACAAACTGTACTAAATGATTAATGTTTATATCATTTTAGAAATGTCAATATTAAAGTTTCCCCCCTTCTCTTCTTTGATTTTGAAATAATTTATAATAAAATAATATATGCATAAGTGTAATTAATGTAAAGTGTCATTCAATAATATAATTTATTTTTAGTGATATTTTTATATTTCTTATCTGGGTTTTCTTTTGGTGTTAGAAGGAGGAAAAGACTGTAATGTTTTAATTAAGGAAATAATTAAAACATTACAGTCTTTTAAATAACACAGTTACAGTAATGTTTATTGAAGCAATCAGTATTGTGTGATTGCCAGTGATTGAATAATGTTAAAATGCATTGTTCATAAGGAAATTTGCTTCGATTTGTGTTATAGATTTTATTTTGACACAAGCTGAAATTTGAATTATTGGAAGCACTTTGAAAACCCGAATTATTTCCTGAATCATTAATCAGGCCAATATATAACATACAAATTTTCATACAAAATTATTTCTTTGAGCATATTATAAAGAGCTCATTTAATTTTATTATTTGTACAAATTTTAGACAAAAGTAGCATGTAACAGTTGAAGATTTATTGAAGCCTACTTGTTACTTGTGGTAACAAAGAAGTGTGAAAGATATTGCCACATTAGCGAACATGACGATCATTAATGCTTAGTTTAGTAATTTAATAATATATTGAGAAATGCTGGGAACTTTCAGAAGTAGACAGTTCGGAAATGATGGGCTTGATAAGAAATTTACATGGTTTTATTATTTATTCTTTAGTTAAGAATGGATTTTAGATGTTCATGTGAAAGAATTCTGTTTAAGTATATGTGAAAGAATTGTTAAAGTTTGGCATTTAAAAAAATGAATTAATAATATGCAATTATCTTTTTATTATACATATATTACTATATATTTCTAATGTGCTATGTAAATGTCAGTGCTAAACAATTGAGATACTATTGTCAGGGCAATCTTTTCTTATACATGAAAAATTCTGATACTTTCTTATCATCTGCCCTCACAGCTTCAACTTATGCTAAAACAGCAAGAGTATGCACACGATAATAGCAAACTATGAATATGCATACCACACACATGTTTACCACACACAACTTAACATGCTTTATATTTAATCTTTATTTCTGAATAGTATTCCATTGGATGAAAAATATGTGAATATTGACCCAATGTATATATTTTTGTGTGTGTGCATCCTAAAATTTTTTGTTTCTTATAAAGTGCTTATTTGAATTACTACTTGTGAACAGAGCAGTAGATATGAACCATAAACTAACCATTTTGCCAATTTTCACAGCTTTGCAGATAGTCAGAAAGCACCAAAATTTGTAATAATGTTAAGTTTAAATGATGTTCTATACTTTTGTGTTAATTTTTCTATTCTATTAATTCTATTACTGTGTTATCAAACTTTCTGCAGGAATTTCAACTGGTTAAGATGTTATTACCATGTGGAGAATTTGGTTTTCAAGCTAGAAAAAATTGCAGCTGAAGGATTTTGTAGAAGGTCAGTCAAACTGGTTTTAGTTAATTATAATTTAATTTTGGGTGAAGAATTCTCAAATTTATTTATCATAAGTGTCTAAAGGTCTTCTAAATTAAATTCTGCTTGTTTTTGAAATTTTTCATGACATTTATTCTTTGATTATTATTATTTTTTTTTTAATTTACTAACTTAATCCAGGCACATAATTGCTTTTAATGCCATACCTTAAATATTGTAAAATGTTAAAATAATACATTTCACTTAAAAATGTGGTTGTGACAGTAAATTTTCTGTTACATTTAATCATATCTATAAACATTGGTATACATCATTTTTCAATAATCTGTATATTATTTTGTGCATTTCTTTTACATCCAAGATCTGGCATATGACTTGCTTTTCAAACTGATAACATGGTGTAATAATGTAATCTAATGGTTAAAGTTTACTATGGAACGGGCCAAATTTAATAAATTATTCTTTGATAGAAATTTATTCATTTGTTCAGTGTGTCTCATCTCTTTAAATTGCTAAAGTAAATTTTATGTACTTGCATTTAGGAATTTTGACTGTATCAGAGTAATTTTGTTTCAGTTATTATAACATGCAAGGGAAAAAATTCATTCATAGCTCTGTATTTAAAATTAGTTAAAGTCCTTAATAAAGAGGGACGTTTTGTTGTTTTTAATGTCGATAGAGTTTAATTCAAAAATATGCCACATTAAGGGTTACTTTTTAACCTAATTTAAAATTTTCATTACTTTAACATGTCCAATAATTGTTATTTTAACTCCAATATTGTAATAATATCAGAATTCCTTACTTTTTGATAGGTAATCCAAATGTAAAACAAGAAAAGAAAAAATTAAAATCTAGAAGTATATTTATTTCATACCTCTTACAAATAAAAACAACACAAGCACTTTTTACTGTCTATCTGCATAGTGTGGCATGTCCGGTAAGACTGAGATTTGTATGGTCAAATCCATGTTTCAGTTAAAGGAAAATGCATGCACAGTCTTCTGATTTTCCCTTCGATTAAGGATTCTGTATATACTAGCATAAGAAATATATTAGTTAATGCAGTGTTATACATCAATATTTATAGACAATTATTGTGGCTATGTTTATTATAATTTTGTTCACTGTAATGGCTGGAGTGCCTAAACCATCATGCTGTGTAAACAAAACTCAAATCTTCATCTCTGCATACTGCTCCACTAGTGTTTAAACCACTGAAATGGTGATTATGGTAGAACATCTTTGGTAAAAATTTACTCTACTGTAACCCTTGGTGAATCGTTTCTTTTTTTTTATATCAAGATCGTCACCTGAGAGGATCGGCACCAATTTCAAGGTGGCCGCTACACAAAACCAAAATAAGAAGTCAAAGACATACACAAACTCTGTGTCCATGTACACATTGACCTATTAAAACAGAGAACTGCACAAACTGGGCATTGTGCACTGCCTTAACTTTGTCCATGTACACATTGATCTATTTTCACTTTAAGAAAATCAGAAAGTTAAAAATATCATAGTTACCAGAAAAAATTCGCCACTGTCTTAACACACAGACAACCAAAAATACACAAACAGAGAGGAATAAATTACCAAAAATACATATTTCCTAACATAAAAACATTAAACAACAAATCTTCTAACAAAAATTAACACACAGAGACAAAAAAATAAATGAAACGTCATTTTTTTTAACATACCTTTTTTTTCACATGCATATGTTTAGGCTTCCCACCACCATCTTCCAGGTAAGCAATTCAATTAAATTTTTCGTCTCTTAGTCACTTCAGACATACTCAAACGATGGTACCCACACCAAAATAATAAATAGTATGTTCAAAATAGAAGACCATACCACTTCCGTGCAACCAAACACAGCAATTGAAAAGAATGGTAAGAACCAAAAACCTGGGACCGTACAAAAGGTTTACTATTAAAAAAAGTAGCCCAAAACTAAATGTATCACAGCACGTTGGCAATATTTGCAGAAATAACTCCTTTTTATTGACAAAAAAAGTTTTTTTTTTTTTTTCCCAAAGGCTACTTTCGCCAACATTATCAACATTAGGGTTACCGAAAAACTTATTTGACACAGTGGGCTTCCACATTTCACAAACAACCAATACCACTTTGCGATTTTTTTTTCAGACAGAAACCAAGGTGTACCATACAGTAAAGATTAGCCACATCTTCATTTACTACTGTTACAAGTACTTCTTTGGTAAATTTCTGCGGTTAAATTCAAAAGTTTAAAATTGCATTAACATGATCAGATTCAGAGTCATAGCTAGGGTTTTCAGCGCTCAGGGGCAACTGAAGATTTCGCACCCCCTACTGCTAGCCAAGGATGGAAACCATTTAATTCTAAAATGTTCTAACATCAGTTTGGCGCCCCTTGGATTCTGCACCTGGGGACAGATGCCCTCCTTTCCCCCCTCTAGCTACACCCCTGATGCAGATTTTATTTTCTGCACGTAGCTAACAATTACTTATGTGTTGTCAGATAAATGTTACCAGATGCAGTTAATTATTTTTTACTTGCCAATCTCATGAGACAAGTTTTTTTTTGCTCCTGCAAGACTTTACTTTGTGTTGCAAAATAAATTCATTCTCACTCTTTTTGGACTTGCCTACACATTAAATTTAAAATAGTTTTATGAATAGGTAAGATGTGATTATCATAATTTTGTTTCTCTCTTTATCTTGGCAACTTTATATGTTGATTCAGTATCCAGGTTACCTACCAGTGGCTGATTGATAAAACTGCTCATATGTTCAGCTGGTGGTTTGAGTTTATTTTCTGACATAAAAAATTTTAAAAGGCATCCCCCATGTTTATTTTACTATAATCGAAAAATCAAATAATTGCTACTCTGTTTATAGGTACTAAATGTTAAAATATTTTAAATGCTTCCTTTAATTTGCATTCTAATAGTCATTTGTTTAAATTTAATTATGAATTATATTGACATATAGTAATTGTGAGTGTTTTCTTATTTTAGGTGCTGTGAAAGGCAATGACAGAGATCCAATTTATCAAGAGTTCTTATATACATAAGAATACATGGATATAAGATTGTTTTTCATGAATTCAAATAAAATGTGATAAATTGGATTAATAAAAACTATTTTGAATTTTGAAAAGTGTTTTTCCTCTGTTAATCATAATATAGTGCCATAAATTTCTGAATGTGTTTATTTTTCATCCAAATAAATAGCTTTACAAAAATTTGTCATATTAATAGATATTGCATAATTTAGCATTATTATAAATATTTATTATAGCAGATTTAGCTGAACTACTTTTTTTAGTCCCTTTGCAGATGAAGTCACAAAGGTAAGTGGTTAGATATTTTTCTGTATTCCCCATTAAGTAATTTTATCTGGTAAATTACCATTACTTATATACTAAAGGTGAAAGAATAAGCTTTCCTTGAAGATACAAAAATTTGCAGATATTTCAAAAAATTGGTATACATAAAAAAGTTCTTAAATTGCCACATATGCGAAACTGAAAATGTTATATATGAAATAGTCCAGAAATATAAATATTTTCACTATTTTTTAACTATAATTCACTGTATTTGTTATATATAATCACAGTTTAAGGTAGCAGTGCTTTTCTCACTGTGATTTCTCATGTATTTTGATTCATAAATACACGTACATAAGTCCACGTATTTTGATTTCTCTTTTGAGACCGAATAAAAAATGAATTAAACATTCTTGTTGACATTGAGAGTTGAATAAAAGCTCACCTCAAAATAAAATGAATTAATAAATTTATGGAAAATTTTACATTGCATATATTGAGCAGAAAGAGTAAACTGAATATACTTAATGGAGTTAATAATTGGTAAAGTTGATAGCAGATTAAAATGCCTTAATTGCATGGTAAACAGTAGATCTTTTGAAGTTTTTCTATCTTGCGTAAAATGCAGATTTAAATTTTTGATATTGATTGTCATATAAATGGCAATTACTGTTTTATTTTGCTCTGAAATGAATGTAATAAAATTCTGGATGAGACAACCTTTAACATGCGCTAGAGTTTACAAAGTTTAATTTGGTGCTGATTTCAACGGGTAAATTTCATTTTACTGAATTTTGCATAAAATAATACTAATGAACCATTGCAAATTATTTTCAGAACTTTTTTTTTTTTTTAAATCTAAAAGGGCTATTAGTTTTGAAATGTGAGTTCATATCGTCAGTCGTAAACTTGTTTCGCTTTTCATTCAAGTCTTGCCATTTGGCAAAATTTAACATATTTACCTTTAAAATCTAATATATTATTGACTAACAAGCCAAGCTAATTAAAAGCATTACACACAGTTCTTAACAATGCTTTTTTTAATCTGATTGATTTAAAATGCATTTAATTCATGATATATCTAATTGAAAACATTTTAATATTTCTACATAATTACATGATATATTTCTTCACTTTTCAAATATATAGAAGATATATAACTTTCTGGTGTCAGTATCTTATAAAATGTTTCCACTGCCCCATCTGTATTGATAATCTATGCATTCATAAACTTTTAGCCTCTTTGAGTGACTGCTAAAATCTGAGGCCTTTCAGATTTTTTTTTTTTTAATTGTGTGAGCAGAAAGATAAAATTTTAGAAGAGCTTCTTTAGTTAGCTTTTGAATGATATAAAGAATTGTTAACATAATGTCAAATTTTTACAACTAAATATTAAATATATAAAAAAGCCTGCAGCATTCTCATGTTACAAAAACATATTTATTTATTCTGATGCTAGGAATTGATTTAGTTTTAAAAATACAATTTATTCCTTTTAACAATTTCCCAACAGTGTCATCAAAACTATAAATTCCTTACATGTTTTAAAGAAAGATGATTCATTTATGTAAAGATTATTAAATGGGTAATTTTATTATTCAATTTTTAATACAAATTAACTGAAATTAGAAACTGATTTTGTAAAATAATTTAATTATGAATAATTCAATTTGGGGGCTATTGGATGTTTAAAAATGATCAAAAGATTTTTAATATCTTAAAAATAAAAGCAAAATTTTCAGTTTTAATATTTTGTATTAATAATTCATTTTAATTTCCTTGCTCAGTTTTAATATATTCACAAATTCTGATTTAAAAACAAAATAAGTTGTATAAATATTTTCAACATTTCTGATTTTTCCATAGTAACCATAGGAGAACGATTTGAGACTATCTGTGTAAAAAAAAGTAGGTTTTAGATCATCACACCTTCACATACTACTTTCACTGGAATTTTCCTCTGTATATGTACTGGGATGTGACACTAAGCAGTTGAGAGTATGTATTTAAGAGGTTAAAGGGATATTGTAACTAGTGTTTCAAATCCTGATAACATCCCATACGCTGTCGGTGGGACGTAGATAGGATGTCCTAAGGATATACTGGGATGTGACATTAAGCGCTTAGAAGGATGAGTTTAGGAGGAAATTGGGATATTACGGGATGTCCTGAGGATGTAGTAAGTAGGACTTTAAATCCTAATAACATCCCGCACGCTGTCGATGGGACTTGGTTAGGATGTCCTGAGGATATCCCGGGATGTGACATTAAGCACTCTGGAGGAGGTTCGCGGGATGTCCTGAGGATGTGCGCATATCCCGAGAGCAACATCCTTGGGATATCCCAAGGATGTTTTTGTGCTATGTGGGACCAGACTTTAAGTCTAAGGTTGTCATGAACTTAGTAGAATGAACTATTCTGACGATTTCAACAATTATTGGTGGGGATACGTGGAATACTTTGTTATACTGTTAAGTTTGCGATAATGAACTGCAAACCTGTGCGCTTCTGGGTGCTCGGGCGGTAGCCTATTTTTCTTCCTGCAAAGGACCACCGGACTAGTGCTTGGCACACTAATTTTATTTTCTAACATTGTTTTTTATATGATGTTCCAGAATCTTTTCTTTCACTTTATCATAACGACAAGGTTTCGATCGGACTGGAGAGGCGTTTTTTTGTCTCAATAGCATGATTCAGTACTTGGCAGAAGCCAGGTAAGAATTAAACAAAAAATTAAATTTTCTTCCCAACTTTTCAATCTTTTCTTTCTCTTCAAGTTTCTGGTTGTCTAAGCTCATTTCCGGCATAGACCCTTCCTCTTCTTCCACGGGGTCCATGTGCACCTGAAACGTAGAATTCTGGAAATTAAGATTCGTGCCGGATGCGTGTAAAAAATCGACCCCTAATATGACGAGTAAATTTTTCACGACTAAAAAATTAACTTTTGACTTTAATTTTTAATCTGTACATGCAGTGCGGTTTTTCCCAAACATACGCACTGTTTGCCTTGGGCGGCAATTGCTTTTTGTCCCGTGGCTTTAAACAGTCTATAAAGACGAAAATGCTTCTTGAAAAAATCTTCTGAGAGAAATGAACAACTGAGCCCCTGTGTCCAGGAGCGCAGTGGATGGTACATTATTTCTGAGGGGTCTTTCTTCCCACTCGGTGACCGTTGCCCCTTCTCGATCACCGGTTTGCGTTTAAATTCTGGTTCCCCGCCCCCTCTTTACGTTGATTTTTATATCCGCCACCCTTAGATTTATCCACACTCTTGTTATTGGAATTTCCACCTTTTCCAGACTGCCGATACGCATTGTGCTGAACTTGCGGTTTCTTCTGCGGAGCAAACCTTGAGTTTTGGCCAAACTCATTTGCACACGCTTTTTCCGAGTTCCTTCTGCTTTGAAGTTTCACCGCAAGCTGGAATAAAACTTCTAATGTTTGCGGATTACAGACTTAGAGGAAATCTTGAGCTGACGGTAGAAGACTGTGTAAAATTACTTCAATAAGTTCATTATCGGCCCTTTTCCTGTATAATAAATTGAAAACATTAACTTTTCTTAAAATGAACTCTGTCAAATCCTCGAAATTGCCTTGGTATTTACTATACAATTCCGACTCTAGCTTCGCACGGTCTTTGACAACTGGAAATGCTTTTAGCAATGCAGACTTAAAATTTCCCAGCTGTACGATTCTGAACCTGGGTTTCGCATCAAAAATTTTCCAATTCCTTTATACCAGCCGAGGGCTTGAACTTTTAAGGCTGTAGTAGCAATGGTGACTTTCTGCATCTGGTTCACAGGATGCAAAGTGAAATGCATGTCTAGTTGCTCCAGGAAGGCCATCACTGAGCCTTTGCCGTCAAATGTTGCGGCTGGCTTCATAGAGGCACCCATCGTTTCCAAGATAAATCCGAATCCTTCCATATTGGATTCGTGGACATCTCAGGGACCTGAAAGGTCGGAGGGGTCAATGTGAACTTCCCACTTTCTAACGACATGGTCCGTTGAATACTTTTCGAGCGCCAATTGTAGGATTTTCCACTGTGTAACTCTAAGTTACAGTTGAAAGCGAAGAATCTTGTTATGTATTAATGGTTTTTTTTTAAGCTTAAGTTGTTTTGCTTATTTCAGTTTTGATTTGTAATTGAAGTTTTAATTTATTTGTTGTTTAAAGTTGGTTGTAAGCTTAAATTGTAACTTAAAAACTTTATTTTTGGTTAGGTTGCTTTAAAAGTTTTCTTGAGTTGAAGTTGTTTAATTTTAATTTGAGTTTAGGGACTTAAGATTTTTGGTTTTTGTATCTAGTTTTTTTAACCCTTAAAGTTGTTTAACTTTAATTTTTTTAAAGCTTTGCTGTTGAACTTTTGGTGTGTTATAATTTTTTTTTCTTAACCTTAAGTAACTTAATTTGTATCCCTCTTTCGTTTAAAGTTAAATGAATACATATTTTCTGACTGGCGGTAGGATACCTTTTTTTTTTTTTTTTTTTTTTTTTTTTTGGGGGACTTGGTATTTCAATTTGGATAATATGTGTGTATACTTTAATTGTGGCTGAAGAAACAATTATTATAGTGTTGACATTTTTATTATGAATTATAATGTTGTGTAATTAGTAGTTTCATTTTTAATTTCCCAAAGTCATTTCTGTATTAACTTGGTTCAGAGATTTTTCACCCCTTGCCCTCGGCTTGGATTTCCTTCTTGGAAACTCTTATCAGCGGTTTTACTGCATCCCAAAATTCCTTTTCCCAAGCGATACACCACATGTGGGGGGCGAAGTTGAATGGATATACCATATGGTGTTTCACGAAAAGAAGACCCTGTTTTGCTGGACAAGCAAGCATGGAAATGTTCTACAGCATACTTTTGGTGGAGGAAAATATTCGTTGAGTTAGAAGATCTGCATTATCGACTGGGACCCTGGAGCGAGGCTAGTTTCTTCCCCCCTTTTGTTTTTCGTCTGCAGATCTGATGACGCATTGGTGTGGCCTTGGAAGTTGAATGATGGAATAGCGAGAAACGGCTCGTCTGGTAATCGGGAAACCCCTTCCCGTGAAGATTCCTAGCGTTGGGTTGCTGGTTTTTGGCTTCCTGCTGATCAACATCTACGCCAAGTTTTCAAAAAATGCGCCGGCTATTAAAGTGGCTGCGCAGTGTTTTGGGGGGAAGAGGAGGAATGGATTGACGTTGACACATTTTTTTTTGGAGGCTTGACGCAGCTGCAGCGACAAGATGAGACCTTCTTCTATCTTCTGCCTGGCAGACCCCGAGAGTTTCGGGAATATATACATCATACTCCATATGCTAAGCCGTCAAAGGAAGATGAAGTGATCCGTGATCCTCTCAGAAATGGTCTATAGAAGTTAACCACAGCGAACCTTCCTGACGGAATTGCTGTTTGAGCGGCAGGACAGAGTCAGACTTCGACGTTGTTGTTATCATGACTTGATTTCTTTTTTAGTTACGCTAATTTCTATCTTTCCCTTCCAACAGATATGCCGAAATGCCTGTAAAGATACCTAAGTCCTACTACTTGTTAAGGCTCAAGAATTATGTATGAATTCCTTTATGGTTGTACCAACCCTGTTTGTTTTAAAGGTATGTTTTTATTTAGTGTTCTTCAGCTATGCTCAATATCCAGCCACCTCGTAATTATTGTAACGTAAATAGTGAGTGTCATGACTCTCTTCAGAATTGTAACTTAATAGTTTCCTACCATAAATAAACGTTAGTTTGATTTTATTTAACCTGTTGTAATTATTGTATTTATTACCTTACACTGGACCTTAAACTAGAATGGGTTTGCTTAAACACAACACATTTTTGAAATTTATAATTGTTTGCATATTTTGTTTTTATGTTACACTATGATAACTACTCTTATACAGTTTTGTGATTGATGCAATATTGGTTGAACTGTTCTCTTATGTTACATATAACACACAGTTACCTACCTTATAATCTAGTATGAACATTTACAATAGTTATTTCACAGTAATGATGTTCAGTAGTAAATATTAAGTATGATTTTCTATGATGCTAAAATTATATAACAATCTTAAGAACAAGTAAGCGAATAATCGCTTGCGTTCGTGAGATAGAATACAACAAGTAAGAAGGGTGAAATACTAAATTTATTATTCCAACTAAAGTTTAACAAAACTCCATCTTGGAGTTATACAATAAAGCCGATATTTGGTCTTGAATTTAAGAGACTAAGAATCAAACTAAACTAATCTTAACTAAAGAGATATGGCCGAAGCTATCAAAATTCTAAAAGAGTTGGTCCCTTAACGCTAATTGACTGCGAAGCTATCAAGGGTCTAAAGTACGGCCGAGCGTAATAATAGCTTACGAGAGAGTAGTCTAAAAGGGCGGACGCGTGCAGCCAGAATATCTGGTATCTCTCTCACTAAGACTGTAGAACTTCAAGAAAAATAATAAAGATCCAACAGATCCGGAAGCCTTCAGACCAATCAACCTCTTACCTGCAATAGGTAGACTTCTGGAACGTGCAATCGCGGGCAGATTACGCCACCACTTAGAGAAAAACGGTACCATAAGCCCCAACCAATACGGCTTCAGACCTCTCAAATCTACATCGCATGCGATAGCAGAACTTCAAGAGCAGATCTAGGAATAAATCTTCAGCTCTCCATACAGCAATACTCTGTATGGATCTCAAAAATGCGTTTGACTCCGTGTGGTGGCCTGGTATCCTTGAACCCTTGCGCAACATTAAATGCCCTCAGAACATATTCAAGCTAATGAATAGTTTCCTAACAAACAGCGCAACGATAATCATCAGCAACAATAGTATAATAGAAAGAAGAATAACAAGGGGCTGTCCACAGGGCTCTTGTCTAAGTGAAGACCTGCGGAACATCACTTTCAATTATATCACCTCCTACAAGTGGCCGACCATACAAAGCTCATCGCCTTTGCCGACGATGTGGCCTTTGTAACAAATGGGCATTCAAGAGACATACTAGAAAAGAATAGTAACGAGACTCTCTCCATATTCCATTCCCTCTGCGTCAATGAAAAACTAATAATTTGAGAGCCCAAATCACATATTATTTTATTTCCAAAACCGGGCAAATCGCTACAAAGGCTACCTTGCATTAAAATCAATAATAGAAGAATCAAGATCTCAAAAGAAATCAAATTTTTTGGATTGAAAATTGACCAAAAGTTTTCTTGGATTCCACACCTCATGGAAATTCGGAAGAAGACCCAAACTATTTCTAGAGCCCTCGCAAGGATGCAAGGCACAACGTGGGGCCTCAAGTCTAGGATGCAAAACATTCTTTATAATACCGTGATCGAAAAAATAATCCTCTACGGGGCATCGGCATTGGCTCACCCTATGACAGTGAAAAAGAAAAGACTCTTAGCTTCGATCCAACGCCCTTCCTCTTACAAATAGCAAAAGCATACAGAACTACCTCAACCGCAACTCTCTGTGTATTAACAGGAATCCCAACCCTCCATCTGAAAGCAAAAGAAGATGCAGACATAGCCACGTTATTCCACCTCAAGAAAAACATAGATGTAGAAGATCAAAACCTGTGCCCCCTTTATTTTAACAGCCACGAAATCCTTACCTAAGACACCCTGCAGTACACGCAAAACTCAGAATATCTACAAAAGAAGACACCCTCAGTGTACCTTCATTTCCAGTCGTGTGCACAGATGGATCAAAGTTAAACGAAGAAGTAGGATGCGCGTTCTTTGCACTCCTCTCAGAACAAGAAACAACAGAATGGAAAGGACACCTAAGGAACAACAACAGCGTTTTCCAAGCTGAGCTTTCAGCCATAAAACACGCTATTCTATGGTCTCATCAAAAGCATCTAACATATGTTACCATCTACAGTGATAACCAAGCGGCAATTAAAGCTGTGAGTGATGCAAGAAACAAATCATCAATAGTACAAGATATCTACGATTTAATATCACAGCACAACAGAACATCTATGAAAATAAAGTGGGTAAAAGCGCATGCTGGACAAGCCCAAAATGAAAGGGCAGATGCACTTGCTAAGAATGCAGCTCAAGACCCATTTCTACCTCCAGTCAATGTCCCATTCCCTACATCGTATGCGAAACATTATGTTGAAAAAAATTACATTAAAGAAATGGCAAGCTGAATGGGAAAATGCAGAAGTAGGTAGAAGGCTTTTTAACTTCTATGATCCAATCTCTTATAACTTCTTCATCAACATATTCTTATCTGGACATGGTCCTTTCCCCACGTACTACTTTGCGCGAAATTTGAGAGATTCAGATAAGTGCGTATGTGGGGAAAAGGGAGACCCAGAGCACTATATTTTCAAGTGCCAGCTCACAAAAGAGCTACACTGCAAAGGAAGGTCACAAATTACGCCTGAGTACATTAAATGCATGCTAACGATCCCTCAATCACAACAAAAGGTTTCCTTGATCATGCAGAAACTTTTCGCATATAAAAGAGAAGACATATGTCAAGATGTTATCACATCTGTATAAATACCTCTTATTCCATAACTTGCAATATTAATGCAAGATTTCAGAAATATTTCAAATGTCTGAAACAGGCTAAATATGGTATGAATAGTTTTTACAAAATAATTACATTAAGAATTTGAACTGTATTAGGACATGAGGGGAAAAAATCTTGTTATAATTAAATCATTAAATAAAAAAATAATATACGACTCTATTAGATATATTAGTGTAAATGTAAGTACTACGCGATCTTCTAATGTATATTTTCTGTGTTTATGATACATTAATATACAAAAATAATAATGTAAGACTTCAGTACTGATGCAGTTGTGTGTAACAAGTTAAAAAATGAAAGGAAATGTATTAATAAGATAATTCGCCTTAGTAATACAACTAAGTATAATAAGATGCACACACACACACACACACAAAAAAAAAAAAAAAAAAAAAAAAAAAAAAAAAAAAAAAATTCTTTCCCAATTAGTTTCTTAAAAAGATGTTTATTGTAATTCGATATAACTAGATATACTAATGTAAATATATTGTTTGTATGAAGTACAATGTACAATGAAAGTTTGCATGTATGTTCGAAGTAATTATGTTATATTAATCTGCCATAATCCAACTTTTGTTAATAGGTCAATCTCTTTGTAATAATTGTATACTGTGTCTTTGTAATTGTAATTGTATATTCAATACGTAAGTCTAGTATTAATGTAAAATTACTATGTAAATGTCTTGGTAGACTAGCATCCGATGCGGGCCAACTAAAAGCCCAGCGGGGTACAGTAGTGCGGCGGAGCAACACCTGTAAAAGTCACTGACGAAGTTCTGGTGCTCCGTCCACTTCCCTGTCCCTGTCCCCGTAGAACTTCGCGGTTATATACCGCTCTTCCTCATTAGCATTCAGACGGGATTCTAAAACTGCGTTCTGGCCGGAAGTAGTAAGTTGAAATTAAGAATCGATGGGAAAGAAAGTATAACTCAAAATTTAACTGTTAATAAAATTAACATAATCCTTACAAATGTAAACATATAGTACTTCGTTTTTATTTATCGAAAAACTATTTATTTTATGTTAAAACGGCAAAAGATATGGCCTTGATACAAGCATCTTCGTATTAGTACTTGTTCATGAAAATTTTTTTTAGGTTCGCACTTTTGGCAAAAAAAGGAGTCAACTAAAATGTTCATTTTAATGTTCATGTCTGTTATGTTAAAGTAAATGATACTGAAAATGTAGATTAAATTTCAGAGAGCATATAAAATAAGTACTTAGAACGAAAGGCCTCAGAATGTAAAGTTAATGTGTTTAAAGATTAATGTATTCAAGAGAAAATCTTGAAATTGCACCAAACGCAAAGTTAGCCAAGTCAAATAATGCGTTTTTCGAGTGAAAGCTTGCATGTGTTAAAGCCCGAATGTAAGCGAAATATTGTATGCATTTGTTTTGTAGGGCTCTACACCTATACTCTAGTTAATTTTCATGTGTATTAGCTTATAGAGAATTGGGAATTCGATTTAGGGTGTGTCTAAGAAGGCTGCTATATGCTAACAGGTGGAGCGTTTATTCATTGTGACATATAGCACTTGCGTTTATCGCCACACATTGTGGAGAGTCAAAAGATGATTAAGTTTAAATTAAAGCATGAATGAGTAAATGTGACCGCTGATCGCTAAAAACCGTAATGTTCGGAAAAGTTGAGAAAGCTACGGTGGTAAATTCAGGAGGGTTAGAAACTCAAATAAAAGGGTTAATATAGTGTTGAAAATAAAGTGATATTTATTGTTTGATACAAGCATGTAGTCATAAATATTCCTTCCAGATGACTGGAAGGACAAGAATTGCGCCCCCTATTGAGCAAGCAGCATGAAGTAAGTATAGCGGAAGAAAAGAAGAAAAATAATTATTTGCATAGTAGTTTAGTATTTGTGAGTGAACGGGACTCAGGGCTTCTTAGCCTTCGTTCCCCTAATTGTCAATGCCAGAATATTTAAATTTGGTAGCGCGCGTGAAGTAATGAATATTCTACTGTGAGAAGAAAAGGGTTTAAATACTAAATTCTAGAAGTAAAAGGCAGAGAGTTTGGGCAATCGCAGTCTCCTCTGTGAGGTAAAAGGGTTTAAATACTAAATTCTAGAAGTAAAAGGCAGAGAGTTTGGGCAATCGCAGTCTCCTCTGTGAGCGCAAGCGTGAGCTTCTATTGCTGGTTTACGTGGCATAACAGCTATTACTTTGCTGCCACAAGATTTCGACGCAGTTTCAAATAGCAAGAATTTCTGAGCCCTGTAGAGTAATTTCTACTACTTGTTAATATCTTCGAATTTTACTTTAGTTTTAGTTATCTGAGTTACAGTCAAGTCGACGCATTGTGGATTTTAAAGAGTTTAATAACGTGTACTTTTAACCTTTCTTCTGTGTAGTTGCTACACGTACAGTTGTCACTTAAAAGACAAAGTTACAACTTTATAGAGTCATTTTGAAGTAGGAAGCACAAAAAATGAGCAATGCCTCCGCCAGGACTCGAACTTGGACCTCTCGAATACGCACCGAGTGTGCTACCGTTACAACACGAATGCATGCAGAGAGGAGGGAGAAAATACCTTATATACTTCCCCTTTTAAAAGCGTGACTGTGGATTAGAGGACCAATCGCCAAATCCGATAGTGAAAAATTATCATCTACCACCTTTTAGTTCGGGGACCACTGTGAACTAATTACTTTTAAGCAGGAGATGTGTGAAATGTGAATTGTCCTTGCCAGGACTGGAACCTGGACCTCTCGAATATCCACCGAGTGTGCCACCGTTGCACCTCGAAGGTACACAAAAAGGAAGGAAAAAATGCCTTATAACTTCAAAGTAGGAAACGACAATGTAATAGCAAAATGTTTTATAAAAGAAGAGGAAAAAATAAATAAAAAAGCTTTCATTTAAAGCTCATAAAATAATTAATGAACTAAATCAGTTGGAACAAGGGATTAAATAATTACATATTCAAACTTCATTTACAATTTTATATCAGGAATAATAAATTTAAAAATATTTGCTTATACTTTTGCCAATGCATAGTAGATTTCGTAACTTGGACCCCCTACGCTTTTATTATCCGAAATATAAAATTACGAAGGAATTTTTTAAAGAGAGTTATTTAATCTTTTTCCCCATGAAACTATATGAAAATTATTTTTATTTTTTTAGTTCATTAATTATTTTGTGAGTTTAAAATCGAAGCTTATTTTAGGAAAACCTCTTTATACTCATTTTATTTTCATTTTTCAGTCTCACTATCATATAATCAATCAAATTATTTCGTTGAAAAATTATTTTTCTAGATTTAATAATTCCTCTTGTATCCCTAACAATTACGTTATGCAAAATGGCTGAAATATTCCGGTGATTTCTGCTAAAAAAATTCAGAAATTAAGTTAAAGCTCTCATATGAACCTTATTTAGAAGAATTTCCACCTCTATGCGACGATGCAAACAGTAAAATTCTTAGAGTTTTGATTTGTTCATTAAACGTGTGTATGCACAAAAAATCGTTTCAACACTAAATTGTAAAAATACAAATCATATCTGGAATATATTGTTTTATCACCATGTATTATATCTAGAAAGAGTGTTGGCATAAATGATTAAAGCACACACTCATTCATCTTCCACTGTAAAATCTGAATTTCGTAACGTATCAGAAAACAGTTTAAAAATTCAGCGGCACAGTCTTGAGCAAACACCATGAACGATGAATACAAACTAATAAGAACACCGCTAGTATAAAAAAATTCCCTAAAGGTCGCCTAATAAACACTTTTTTTTAATATTCTTCTTTTAGAAGAGGGTAACATTGCAACGGGTATGTTAAAATTAAAACTTGTCGTATTTTTTCCCCTAATCTGAATTTCGTAACGTATCAGAAAACAGTTTAAAAATTCAGCGCACAGTCTTGAGCAAACACCATGAACGATGAATACAAACTAATAAGAACACCGCTAGTATAAAAAAATTCCCTAAAGGTCGCCTAATAAATACTTTTTTTTAATATTCTTCTTTTAGAAGAGGGTAACTTTGCAACGGGTATGTTAAAATTAAAACTTGTCGTATTTTTTCCCCTCGCTGTGTCCATTATCAGCCAAATGGAATTTTCGCTTCAGGCAAACTTAGGAGGAAAAAAGTGTTCAGTTTTACCGTGACATAGAGATCTAATGCGTTGATATGCTTATTTAATGATAAAACTTATCGTAATTTTCTTTCTCATTACATCGTTATCAAGTACATGGATTTTCCGCCTTCATCAAAGCACACACGAAAGTATTGTTCAGTTCTTTCAGACACACACACGTGTTGCATCCACCTGCTTGCTGTAAAAATGTTAAACTCGGACTTAAAGTTTTTGCTTCTTAATGTAAAAGATTGTGTTCAGACGTACAGTGTGTCGGCTATATTAGCTTTTTTTCTTGTTTTACTAGTTCCTTCATCGATAAGGTGGTGTTTGTTTTATATTGGAGGAGTTTTTTTCTTAAGCTGTTTGATCGCGAATTTTATTGAGGACTGGAAACCAAGGAAACAAGTGAGTCCAAATAGGAAAGCGGTGTTTATAACAGGTAAGCAATTGACAAGTGACAGAATCAGTAATGAATATTTCGCATTTATGTTTCTAACTTAATGCATTGTGAAATCGTTTCGTGCATTGTAAAATTAAATGCGCCGTATAAAATTAATTAATTGAACTGTATAAGGTATTTCTTTCGCCTTATTAGCATGCCTTCGTAGTGTGGTGGTCTGCACGCTGGGCGCGTATTCCAGAGATCCGTGGTTCGATTCCCGGCGAGGGCGTTGCTCATTTTTCATGTTTCCTGCTTTAAAAAATACCTAATGTCTCTACAACTGTAAAATTAAAACTCGAAGTTTTAAATTTAAAGCAGAGGAGAAATGTGCATGCGCAGTGGGAAAAAAAAAAAGAAAAAAAAAAAAAAAAAGGAAGCCGGAAATTAATTTTCCTTTGCCGATCGACAAAATTCAGTTTGCAATGACTTATGACACACTATATTGGCTAGATTCGATTGCGCATGTCAGCGCCATGTTGTGTGTGATTTAATGTGCTCTTAAACTTGTGTCTATAATTTGGTAAATGTGATGCTTTTTCAAGTTTATGTGCTTGTTTTACATTATATTTGTGTTCCGACATTGAAATAAATCAGTGGCTAGAGCATGCAGGTCTTTTTCAAGCGATTTGGATGGTCTGAAGTTCCGGGGCTAGCTAAGCCTAACCTGCGAGTTTGTTTATGCCTGTTATTTTCTTGTTGTTTGAGAAACGGTATTTAGTGGACTTTTAAGCTGTATGAGGTGAATTGAATGTTTTATTAAGACTTTTCACATATATCTTAAACTTTTTTAATGTATTTTCTTCCATTCTTAATGTTTTTAAGAATCTGCTCAATTTGCATACAGCCTATCTATAAAATTGGTATGCATTGAATTTTAATGTGGCGTAAATTAAATTGAACACTTATTTAATATTTCTTATGTATTTTTATGCCTATTTTTAAATTCATTTGTTTACATGTGTATATAGTTTTGCATCAGTACAAGTCTTTTGGCCCGCTGGTGAATTTTTGCATTGAGCTTACTTTTCAGATGAATTATTTTAGAATACATTTTATTTGATTTCTTGTGTATTTAAATATATTGTTCATCTTTGGGATTTGTTTTGCTTCCCATTATGTTTTTTTTTCTTTTGATTGAGATTCTACGGGGAGTCCATCACTTTATTTTTCTGTATTTCAATAATTTTTGTACAATTTTTTTTAAATTGTAGCCAGTCTTATGGTAGATATAAAACAAAAAGACAAGTCTAGGACCGACTGTTTAGCATAATCTGATGAGAATGTTTTGCCCACTCTATCGCATGATAAGAGAAACGAAGTTGGCAGTGCTATTATGTCATTGGTTCGACAGACTCTCCAGACTGTGAACGTACTAATAAAAACGAAAGTGGGAAAGAAATATCTAGATGCCATATCCGAAAATCTTGAAAATATTAATGCCTTGGCAGCTCATCAATGCTTGAAAGTTATTGAAGCGGAAGTGTCAGCAAGGGATACTTTTGATGTTACAACTACTAACGATTTTTCAAACCAGAATGAACTTAGAGTGATGCAAAAACTGGAGGTTCTGCACGATGAAATTCTATTAATTATAGAATTTGTGAGACCGAACGTGGCAATGAATACGGATGAAGTGTCAAAGGGTAATGATGAAATTATTTTATGTCCTTTGAAGGAAGGT
The DNA here is from genome assembly GCF_044657685.1 of Stegodyphus dumicola. Lineage (NCBI taxonomy): Eukaryota > Metazoa > Arthropoda > Arachnida > Araneae > Eresidae > Stegodyphus > Stegodyphus dumicola. The sequence continues at coordinate 80,014,931 of NC_140769.1, read as the reverse complement.
GTATCTGCACTCGATGTACTGGAGAACTTGCCGGCCCCTGAATGCCTTGGGGTTCATCCACGTAAGAGATTTGTTAGGAGAAATGGTGATGTTGTACTAAGATTAGGCTCCAGCAAAGAGGTTTCAAGGCTGGATGCACAAATCCGCTCTCGAAAAGAATGTAATGAGATCATTCGCACAAGAAGAAGATTTATACTCCTAAGATTATCATCTGTAATGTGCCTAAGCATCTTTCAAACGATGATTTAGTAAAAGCCCTTAACTGCAAATGTGGTACTGCAAATGCAAATGTGGTACTGAGAACTGCAAATGTGGTATACTGCAAATGTGGTACTGAGTACTGCAAATGTGGTATACTGCAATGTGGTACTGGTAACTGCAAATGTGGTACTGAGAAATGTGCACGTTTTCTTTTTGAAATTCGGAACGGGAGAGACAATGATTTGAGCCATAGGATTTTTCAGATTTTGCCTTTATGACAATTTGGTTTCGTGGATCACCGAAGTATCTCCATTGGATGACACACCTATGATGTTAATCTTTTTATAAGACCTAAACAGTGCCTAAACTGTCAGGAATATGGTCATGTTGTCAAATTCTGTCGAAATGCTTCAGTCTGTCGTTGGTGCGCTGGCACAAACAGTTCGAGAAAATGCCAAAATAAGAATCAACACTGTTGTATTAATTGTATTACGGCTAATAATGTGACTTGCATTGATTCTGATACTGCTCATTACGCCAATTCAAAGGAGAGTCCTGTCTATAAAAGGGAGTTAAATTTCATTAAGGCACACACGAATTTTGACACAGGATTTTTAGGTGTGTAATGAACTTTCTATAAGTTCATTTTCTATAACTCTCTGTTATATTTGTTTTCAATAATTTGTATGTTTAAATTTCAAATTAATTATTATTATTAAATATTTTAATGAGTTAGGGATTATTTATATTTTACACTAATATAACATGGTTTTATTTTTTTATGAGTGGATGAACTTCCTCATTTTAATTTAATTGATGTATATTCTTAACATTAATCTTAACCACTGTAGAACCGCTGCGTGTCAGCTCCCGATGGTCGAAAATTTAATTCAAAGAAAGATTGATATTTTATTAATCTAGGAGCCTTATTTGGTTCGGGGCATCCCTGCTTTTCTACCGGAAAACTGGAGTGCAGTTACCAAGGAGGGGGGGAAGAGCCGCCATTCTTTTTCCAAATAGCTCTATTAATTTTTTGGTAGCCCATGTGGAGGATACTATAGTGGCAGTACGTATTTACGGCGAGGGGATTGATCTTGGTGTAATTTTGGTCTACTTCTCGCCCGCCGAGGACCTTAACCCACACTTATTGAAACTGGAAGGGATTGTTAGTCTTTTTGATAATTTTATAATTTGTGGTGATTTTAATGCAAAAAAATGTTATATGGGGGGCTAGATTGAACGATTCCCGGGGAATGTTAACTCTTAATTTTATAACTCAAATGAACTTGATTCTTTTTAATGAGCCGGATTCCCCTCCTACATTTGTTTCCTCGGTTGGGCAGGGGTGGACCGATCTTGTAATCGGATCCTTCTCCTTGAATCAGTTTGATATTCAGCTTGATATTCTTGATGAAGAATCACACAGCAATCATCGTTTTATTTTGACTGATATTAGAAATTTTGAGTTCTGATGACTATGTTATTTCAGCTGATAGCAGGCGAATTCGCTCCTTTTGTAATAAACTGAAAAAAGAAATTAGGAAATTTGAATATCTTCTCGGAAATATTGACTCTAAAAAAAGACTTAAATAACTTTGTTTTTGATCTGGAAGAGTTTTTGACTTCAAATATGAAAAAACTTTATAAATCTAGGAAGAAAAATAAATCTTTAGCCACTTGGTGGAATGACGGACTGGCTCGTACTCGTAGGAGAGTCCGTGCTCTGAGGTCCAGATCTCAGGTCAGAGACCTTAATTGCGATGAAAGAGTTAAGAGAAAAATTGAATACAAAAGGGAACTTGCATTATAACAGAAAACTAATTCGTAAATCTAAACGTGAGTTTAAATACAAAACTCATTAAATTAAATTTCAAAAAATTAAAAATTATTATGACAAACCTTTTAAAAATGCTACTAATAAGAGTAAAAAAAAATATTTTTTACTCGGCAAGTGATTTTTTGAATCCTCAACATTATTACGAAAATATATTGGATAATGCTCTTGATTTTGGTTTTTTTGTGATGACACAATTTGCTTTGATGATTATACTGGCTATGAGGAAAAACAGTTCACCAGGTCCGAACTCGTTTCTGTTATTTCCGCGATTCGATTAAGGAGTGCACCGGGTCTCCACGGGATCACCCCGACTTTTATTAAAATATTTTTTGATTTCTTCCCTGGTTTTCTTTTAACACTGTTTAATAAATGTTTAGAATTACACACATTTCCTAACGCTTGGAAAATGGCTAAGATTATTTTGATACCGAAGGAAGAGAATCATTTTCGACCGATTTGTTTACTGAAAGTTTTTGCTAAAACTCTTGATAAGTTGATTACAAAAAGGATTTATCACCATTTATTTATTAATAACTTAATTTCAGAAAGACAGTTTGGTTTTGTCCCTGGTAGGTCAACAGAGGACGCTCTCTACCAGGTGGTTGATTTTATAAGATATAATAAACCTCATTTGCACGTCGCGGTGGTCTCCGTCGATATTTCCGGTGCCTTTGACGCCGTTTCTTGGCCTTCTCTTCTTTCCTCCTTGTGTAATATTGGTATTAGCTCAAATAGTTTCGGACTCATTAGGGATTTTTTCAATGATAGGATTATAATCTATAAACCGAATAACATGATTGAAATTAAAAGAAGTATCTTCAAGGGTTGTTCACAAGGATCTTGTAGTGCTCCACTGTTCTGGGGCCTCATAGTCGATAAATTTTTAAAGACAGAATTTGATTCGGGGCCTCTAGATTAAGATTTAACGGTGAAATTTTGAAAATCAATCGAAAATTTAAATATTTAGGTGTTATTTGGATTCAAAACTCAATTTTAATTATAATCTTAATTATATTCAAAAACGAACTGATTTAATTTTAAATTTTTACAAAAGAAATTACCCATCCAATATAAGAAATAATAAGAATAAAAGAATAAAAGAAACGATATTTTAAGACTTCTTTATAATAATGCTTTTATACCCATTGTTATGTATGGAATTACGGCTTGGGGTCGCAGGGCAGGGGAGTTACTACGCTTACGTACGAAACTCAATTCCATTCAGCGGAGCTGGCTTCTCGCGCTCACCCGTTGTTTCCACACAGTCTCGAGTGAGGTGCTTTGCGTCCTGGCAGGCACTCCGCCTCTCACGATAATCTACAAGTTTTATTATTATAAAACTATATTAAGAAACAATATTTCGGACTTATTTAACTATGATGAAATCCCAGTTTTTGCTGACTCATTTTCTGTCTTTAATTTACATGTGATCCGTCCGGCAAACCGTGTTTCTATCAATTATAATATTTATGATCCTTGTTTAACGGAATACCAAACTTTTACTGATGGATCGGGTTATGAGGGCGGGGTGGGTTCGGCTTTTGTTGCATATTATTTTGATACTGAGATCTATCACTATAAATTGGGCCTTGAAAAATATAACTCTGTTTATCAAGCCGAACTCATCTATCAATGGTCCTCTATCATTAGTGGTCCTCTATGCCCTTAAATGGATATTGAAAAGTAATTTTGCAAGAAATTCTAACTTCTATATTTTTACATATTGCATGTCTTGTTTAAATGCACTTTGTAATGCAGAAAATAATAATGGTCTGATTATCGATATTAAAGATCTTTTCCAAAAACTATCCTTATCCTTTAATATTAAGTTTGGTTGAGTTAAAGCCCATATCGGAATATACGGTAATGAGAGAGCGGATGTGCTCTCTCATTACCGTAAAAAAAAGAGTAGGTAAAGAGTAAGTAAAGAGGCTGCCATAGGGAGTGTTTCGGGGACGCCTTATGTTCAGGGTTAAAAAAAAATAGCAACTAAAGTTATTTATTCGTTTTATTTTAAGCAATGTCAGTTACAATGGAATTCTTCTGAAAGGAAAAGTGGAAGCTCAAAAGCGTTATGAACAAACTTGAAGCACTAGGACTAGAATTATGCAGCCCACAATAACAGACTTAAATTTCGCAGAGATTCAAAGCATCAATGTACACTGGTTTCCAGTGGCCTCTGCAAGAAGCCCATCTTGAGTCAGTACGCAGAGTAACATTAGGCTGTGAACACAAAAAACAAATGTAAATATGATTTGATATTATCCAAATGTAAATAGTTCAAGTATGTATATTTGTAATGAGCATATTAATGCATGGGTGCAATATTGTAAGCATGTGCATTTTATAAATAGAATATTGTGCAGTATATTGTGAATAATGTATTGTACAGCACACTGTGTATAGTACCTTGGTAAAATGTGTAAGTGCTCGTAGCATACTGAGCTATGCTTTGAGCCGCAGGAAGCATAATAATTATAACTGTAGTACTACAACTTAATGTATTCAAGAGCACAGAATGTAAATATTATAGTAGTAATTATTATAGTAGTTATATGTATGTAAATATTATTGCATTCTGTAAATTTTAGTGTATTGAGTGATTTATATATAGCAATGTGTTAACGTGCATATTATGAAATGTATAGTGCATGGTAAATACGGTATTTAATGTATCTAGCACATGTAATTTTTTAACCGCAATTAATTTAATCTGTAATTTTTTCCCCTCAATGTGTATTTCGAACAGTGTTTTTTATAAGCTTTTTGTATTAAGAATTATGTTGTATATAACAAAGAGTTACTACCACTGCCTATATTATTTAAGAGTAATGTTCAATGTAATATGTAGCCACTACACACAATGCATTAAGTGTAGAAATGAGTTTTGTAAGGTGTCCTAAATATAGTGCAGTGTTCAATGTAATATGTATTATAAAAATTTTAATGTATTGAGTGTTTTATATATAGCAGTATGTTAAGGTGCAATGTAACCAGTAGAATGTTTAATTACAAAGTTATTTTTGGTATGTTTTAAGAATACAGCAAAATTTATACCACAGTTAACTTTTAACATGTTATTTAATCAAAAGTAATATGGGCTGTACTGTGTTCCTAAATCTGTATTTTGTATATTATAAGTACAGCACAAAGTAAACAAAGAGGATTTCTGTGTGCAAATGTGTAATTTGTTTGTAATGTGCAATTTTGCTCTTTATTTAAGAGCTCTTATTTTATTTATCCGTTGTATCAAGTTATTTAAGTCTGTCTTATATAACGAAGTTATGTACTATATAATCCAGTTATGTCAGTTTTAAACAATTACATTGTTCAGAATCTATGTTGAATTGTCAAGAATAATGTTCAGCGTAATATGTTGCAAAGAATATATAGTGTATTAAGTGTAGCATTGAGTTGTAAATGTGCCTTAAGTACAGTGCAATGGTCAACGCAATGCATGTTATGAAATGTATATTGTAGCGAGTATATGTAGCAATGTGTTAGCATGCGATGTAGCCAGGAAAATGTTTAATTTCGCACGCAGAAAAATCTATATTTTGCCCTTGTATGGCCATGTACTTTGCCCTTGTATTGTTTTCGGAGTGTAGCTTCAGATAGTTGCGGGATCCGGACGATACCCGACTAGTCTATGTAAGCCGTCCGGGTGTCCGGACCTGCTCTGACCTTTCACCTGTCACCTGAAAGGAAAAGTCGCTATTTGAAACATTTAGAACTGATTAGGAAAAAAAATTATCTTTTATGATTTTGAAGTTAACTAGTTTCTGACCGGACATGGGCGTTTCCCGGGATACTTCGTTAGGTTTAAGATACAGAACGACGATAAATGTAAACTATGTGATCTGTTTGGTGATGCTAAGCATTTCCTCGAGGTCTGTCCCTACTTTGATGGCTTAAGAAACAATAAAAATATTGATTTTGAAAATCCCTTTTTATGCTATAAAGATTTCGCCCAATTATGTAAATCTGTGAAGAAATTTATTGACAGTGAGCGCCGGGCAGTGGGAATCAGTGTATGATATTTGCATTTTATTGCCATCATTATTTGGTATATTTTAATAATTTGTTGTTATCATTGTTTGTGTTTGTTATTCGCTTTTTTGTTTTTGTCTTTAGTGTCTGCTCTTGTCTAAATGTTTGTATTTGTTTCTTTTTCTTCACTTTTATGCTTATAATTATTATTTACACATGATTATTCTCATTTAGATATTTTATGTTTCATTTTTTCATTTGCTGAAATGGGCATGGCCTGTCATGACCATAAGACCAACTTGTTTGGTTAGGCGGGTCGGGCTGCGCCCGCTACTGATACTGATACTGATACACTATATTGGCTTTCTTATATCATTGTTCTAACATACCTATTTTCACAAAACAACGGACCTTTTTCTGATAAGGCATGCAGTTTTTTTTTCTTATTTCGAATTTACACCATAAATTACGTAAAAGTAATAAATACATGTTATTAAATTCGTATGAGTAGTTTTACATTTATTTAAATTTTCAACTAAAAGTTAGTTTTCAACCCAGCACTGAAGTAACTTCACCAATTTGTAAATGTTGTTACGAGTGCGAGTTTGCAAAAACTGAGAAAAAAATATATATATATAAAAGAAAAACAAAGGGGGAAAAAAACACAAATCTGGATAAGGTTCATATTTTAACGGTCACCCAAGAAGGTTTGTTAAGGTTTTTTTTTTTCACCCTCTCACTGAGCTCGCAGTCTACCAGGCTGCTGTTGCTCTCACTCCTGCAAACCCTTTCTTCTTATCTTTTTAGTTTCGTTATTTAATATAAGTTTTTCGCGTATACGCTAAAATTAATTCATCAGCAAAATTACAAAAATTTTAAAAGTACCATATATTCAGAATTCCCTACAGTGTTATGTTTTGGTATTTTTTCTATTATTTCTTTTCAGTTTTTTCTATTATTATCATATCAATTTTCTTTGTAAGATGATTTGCAAAATTATTTTTGTCGTTTTATTGCTAACATTTTGTGTGTTACACTTATTAATTAAATATCATGTTCTTGGCGCTTACGCCCCTTAAATTTCAATTCAACAGTAAATTCTCAAAACACTTAGAAAGGGCATAATTTAGAACTTCCGGTACACAGTCTCGTGCGTTAGACATAAAAATGTTTTATTACGCATAGTGTTCCCACTGCTCGCTTTCAAACCGTTGAGATGTTAATCAAAAACTCCTTAAAGTTTTAAAAATAGGAAATATAAAATTCGAAATTAAAAATTCGGGCTTCCAGCTGCACATGTTCCGGTGGAGGGCTAAGTTATTTAAAATTTGATGTACTTCTTTGGCAACGTCGTTTTTCATAATGCGAGAAACATACATACAGGCAAATTCTTCATTATTTAATTTCTTTAAAAGTAATACAAGGGGATAAACATTTGTTTGCAACAATTTGAAAAGTGATACAGCTGTTTATAGTGAACGACGCTAAATCCCGTTTCGCAACCAACAGAGACTAACGTCCTTTTGGACTAGAAAGGGAAGAAAATAGCCTATTTGAATTCTCTTCAAATTTTACCAATTTTACATGCCAGGAAATTACTAATCCAGTCGTATGGATTTTACAAAACGAATGCATCTGTACCAGCTTCTTATACATGATCGTAATATCATCAAATATCGCTATTGCCGAAAACAGCTGTCAGTGTATGTTCTAGACACTAATTATGAAAAACATGAAAGCAAAATCATTTCTATTCCACTACAGAAAAACGAGAGTGAATACAAATACCAAAATGTATTGAACATTATGTGTATCTTATAAGATCCGTTACTGCTGTCCCCAAGAAAACAACTGGGGGGCAGAATCATTTCTTATAGGAAGGTGAGTGTTATGTTTCATTTTCAAGGCTTCTTATCCATGGATCGAGCTGATTGCGTATATGACAACAACCTTTGTGATGACGAAGGATAATTATTGCTAAATTATTAACAAATGTTACTTTTTTATCTTAAAAATTGACATAAATAAATCTTTTAACGTTTAAAAAGTTTCTGCGAAATTTAAGCCCCCTAATGGCTGTTTATAATAAATAAGTCTGCTGCACATTAGTAGTTCGAGCTGTTGACGTTAGATTTGAAGCTGTTTAAATACGGCAAAGAACACGAGAAATGACCCCCTAAGGGAAATGATGTCTTCATGAAGTACTTTCGATCGGAATATGGCTCATGTTCAGGTTACACATGGGGGAAACCACCATGCAACCAAACCGTTCGCCTCACATCGAACTCCCAGCATTCAGTGGTTTTAATAACTCGGCTACTGGTATGACCTCCTTCTGGGTATGAATTCCGGTGAATGGGCTAATCGCATGAATCTCCCCATGATTTTTAATATGCATAATGCATATACAAGTCAATTTTCCTTAGAAATTCCTCTACAAAGGCTCTTTTACCTGTAAACAAAAAAAATTACTCTGCTTTAATTTAATCACCTGATAATTTGCAAAAGTGTTGATTTTATTTCCGGAGCTACAAAAGCTAATAATACTACAAAAATTAAGCATTTTATGAAGTACAAGTGTTTACTATATCAGTTACGTTTACATGTACTTTTAAAGTAAATTTTCAAATAAAGCACTAAAAATTTTTATTTGACGATGGAAATCTGCTAACTGAAATCATAATCAAATTTGATTGAATTGGAAAAATAAATATAAGTAATTATCTTCTCTGAAGTGTATCAGTTGAACAGTTAAAATTATTAAAATGCCCAGTTTTGGCCTTTTATGTCGCATCAAAAGTAGGTATTCTGGCGGGCATTTAGAGTTAGAGAATGCATTACGGGTGTAAAACCATAATTAAATCCTCATTTGAAATTTTTTTTCCTGAGTTTCTATTGCTGTAAACTTTGTGTCCTTTTATAATATTTATCTATAACCTCTCTTATTTTTATTTCATTTGGGAACTTCATCTCTCTGTCTTAGAAATGGCGCAATAAATTTAAACTGCGTCATTCAAATTAATCATGCGATTTTGCGTAACTCTTAATACAGATATCTCTTGCCCACTCAAAATAATTGCAAACCAAAACTTTTTTTGACTCCCACCTTTCTTCCTCAGTACAATTGCGACATTCTCTCACTCTTATCGTTTAAGCTTTAATCCTGTTAAGACGCTTTGCTGCAATCATCTATGTGCTGCTATTATACTTCTAGCAGTATAGTATCAAAATTACGAATGTTCTAGAAGTGGGCACGATTGGAGTGCCAAGTGAATTGTGGCCACAAAATGTGAATTTCAATAAATATGACATACAATTCGGCCCGACTGTTTATTCTTCATATCAAAATGGATGGACGCTTTAAGCATCACGTATCTACGCCATTAGTATTTCTGTGGTTCTACATCTCACTGTTCTTACATTCAGTGCTTCAAATATGTTGTGCTATCATTACATATATAGTATGTATATATGATATTGTAATTTTGGTCGGTGATGAAAACAATTCACTTTCTAGTCATGGCCGAAAAGACTTCTGCGTAGATGAATTGAAATTGCGGCATATTGGAATGAGTGGATGGAATTTTGGAAGAAGCACAACCCAGCTTGATATTTAAACGTTTTTTATTTTTGGATGACGAATTTCTTAGCACATAGAAGACAAGGCTGCTAAACGCCTCCTATAATTTAAGATATGCCATTACATTTAATATAATGGAAATTAGCTAGCAGAGGCGTAGGGACACGTTGTCAGCAGTAAGGCGAAGCGGCGAAAGAGAGAGCGACTATCGAATCGAATCGAACCTTAATATTCCACTAATATCGCGCAGAGCGCGACGTGTCCGGATCAATGACATATATTGCCATAATGGCACATAACATGAATGCAGTCATGATAAGTAGGACCTGGAAAGGAGTGGCAGTGAGTGGAGGCAAAGGGGGGCAAGAGGATCGTAAAATGACCCGACATCGCAAATAAGGAAGGGCTGAAGTGTATGAAAAAGCAAGTCAATAAGAGTAATAAAATTAACTAGCAGCGATTTAAAGTAAGAAAAATCTCCTCATAGTGCAAAAGAATACAATGCAAAACAAGTACAATGGAAGACAAAACAAATGCACAAACAATATGGAAGGAAAATGTAAAAAAAGACTAGGTGATAGGAAGATCAGTCTTTTTATGGTGTGCGGCAAATGACCTCAGTTCATAGTCCTTTTCAAGTATTTTAAGTATTTTTTAGTTGAAAAGATTAAATGAATTTAAGTATTAACTTCCAAATGCTATACCGAAGAATTTTGTGTTTGTCTAGCTAAGATAAGTTTCAATAGTATCAATTCTGAGATCTTCATGAAGTGTGACATTTCTGACATAGTAATGTGAGTTAGTGATACTGCGAAGGGAAAGATTTTGAATTTTCTGTAATTACAAGAGATCATTTTTTTGTAGCAGAAATCCATGCAGGTGAAGCGTAAACTAAAACTGGTCTGATAATGGAGGTGTAAACAAGACGTTTCTTCCTAAGAGCCATACTTGAATGTCTCCAACAATGAGAATTATACTATTGATAACCTTATTTGCTTTGTTTCTAATCTTGTTAATATGATCTTTCGATTTTAATTTAGAATTAAAAGTTATACCCAAATACCTGGCGGTCTTGACTAAACAGTATTTTTGAATATGGTAAGTTGGCAAGTAGGATTAGTCCGGGTTTTTTCCTTCTAATGGTAAGTAACTGAGATTTCGCCGCATTAATAGCTGATCTCCATAAAGTGCACCATCTCTTGATATGAGGTACTTGATCTCGTAATTTTTTAATCGCATGGTTAACATTTGTAGATCTAGCCGCGAGAGCCGTAGCATCAGCTAACACCCAAGAAAGTAGTGATGGTCAAGATTTTCCTTTGAGAAATCGGCGACATATAACAAATAAAGTATGGAGCCAAGGATATATCTTTGAGGAACACCGGCTCTAACGGGTCTGATGTCTGAACAGTCATTTCCTTGGGTTACGATGAATTTCCTGTTGGAGATGAATGGCATGAATAAGATGATAATTTCTCTGCCAGTATCCAGCAGAGGGGTGGGACTACGCAAAAATTGCTACGCAAGTTTTGCTTTAATCTTATTGGCCGAGAAATTATGCTCAATGTTGATAGCTACAGAATTAATTTCCAGATATGACGCGTTTTCAAACTAAAAAAAGGAACTAAGAGAATTAAAAGCTAATTTAAAGTTTAATCTAAAGTTACGTAACTTTTCGTATGACAAATTTAATTGACATAATATCCCTTTCATCAGCCTACTTTTAGTAGCTAATTTTACAAAATTTAGCTAAATTTTACAAAAGTACATTCACCTCTTTATAAAATTTTAAAAACGTCTGTTGCAGGTTGTGATACTGGATTTGGGAACGCACTAGCTCGTAGATTAGACAGATTGGGGTTGCATGTATTTGCTGGATGTTTGTTTCCAAAAGGGGAAGATGCTGAAGATTTAAAGCAAAACACTTCAAACAGACTGCACATCGTTCCACTTGACGTGACGTCCGACGACAGCGTTCAAGAAGCCAAAGATTACATCAAGAGACAACTGGGAGATAACAGTAAGTAATTACAGAATTTTTTAGTTCCGTTTCCATAATTAAATTTCATCCAGAAGCTATTATCCGTGAATTCGTGCAAATAGAATCGTAAATAGAAAACCTTTACTTTTCAATAAAAATAACCAAAGGGAAAAATCTTGAAAACGTTAGCCGTTGTTATAGCTTCCATAATAAAAATAGTAACAATAAATGTGATGGAAATCGTATTTTGAGTAAAAAGGCAGATTAAAAACCTTTGAAGAAATGGTGTGAAATACGTTTGATAAGGAAAACCTTATCATTAAGTAGTTTAATTCGTAGTTACTAAATAACTACACCGTTGAGCCTTTACAATATCGCAAAAGCGCAAGCAAGCCAGTTAACTCAATGACAACGCAAACAAGGGTTGCCGAAACTTATAAACTACTTATAACATACATTGTTACTATTATTCGTTTTCTTTTTTAGCCAAATGACAGTTATTAGTCTCAAAACGAAATTTTGCGTGGTTCAGTGTAAATACATTAGGAAAAAATTAAGATATTATTCGTTTATATTTACTCTTTCTGCTACTGAAAAACAAACTGAACTATTTGAAATCAACAGATGCTCTTTTTAAGAATTATATTTTTTTTCCTTTATAATCTGATTGATTTAAAAAAATGCATTTAATTCATGATGTATCTAATTAAAACCATTACATATTTTTATAGAATTACTTACATATTTTTTCACTTTTTAGCAGACAGAACCATATAATGCTCCCATGGTAGTCTAATTGCATACTCACCTAATATACCATGAAATACTTCCTAATCCTCCTTGTGCCATCTCTATTGATAATTTATGCTGATAAACCATCTTAAATTTTAAGAGTCCTTTTGGGCGAGCGATAAAATCTGAACTGTTTCAGAATTTAATTTATTCATTTTTCTTTTCCCTCAACCCCCTTCATAATATAGTTTAACGGAAGGCCTGTTGTCCTAGGCTGGTAAGAGGAATATTACTCAGGAATACTAGTTATCTTATTTTAAGAGATTTGATTGTGACATTTGTGCATATCAAAGCTGTAATTAAATACTCAATCCTATAGTTCGCTTCCTTTTTAGATGTTATGTAATAAGAATAGTCAAATAAAATCTGGACTATTAATCTGTGTAGGTCTTATTTTAATCAGGGCGATAACTCGCTGATATTTAACGAAGTAAATCTCTTGAAGCACCGTCAGGTGAGAACTTAATTCAGATTAAATACTAGAGTTTAAATATTGAGTCCAAATTTTAATGTATGGAATGAAAGTAGAAGCGTAACACTCTTTCATGACTAAAAGCATTTGATGCATGATATCGAAAATCAAAATGCTGCCAAGGAAGAACTGATAGATCGGTACATCCTAAACTTATCTCCTATGTCAAGAGTTTTAAAATATCAGTAAAAAGAACGCAGAAATCTGTAAATGTTAAAAAACTTTAGAGTACAGCAAAGCACACATCGGCTGCCTGTTTGAGGGAAGGGATGCCTTCACGTAGGATGCCTTCTTTGACATAAGCTGGTTCTTATTCACCTTACACATGAAAAAGAGGGGGGGGGGGACTCCAAAGACATGAAAACTCTCACGCAGCCAAACCGTTCGCTGGCATGTGAATCCCAATCGAGCTACCAGTGTTCATCGACTTCTTCTCTCGGCTTTTGATGCGCCTAGCTGTGTGGAAGAAGAAAGGCAAGAACAATGATATCTATTATAATGATTTTTCAGATCAAAATGCTTTTGATGCAGTGACGTATGAGAAGTCAGTAGAAGAATATGAGGAAGATATAGCAAAGATGAAGTCTGCGGCATGTGTAATACTGGGATGCGAAGACAGCATGTTAGATTGCGCATGCGGATGAGTAAACTATGTTATAATTAAATGGCAACGCAGAGTAAAAACCACCAGCAGAATAAAAAACGAATGTTGAAACGACGCAAAAAAGGTGATAACGTCAATTTAGTTTATTAATTTCCATAATAATCTATGTAAATTTTGTTATTATTTCATTTTAATGCAATTTTTAATTAACTACTCTAAATGTCAAACTTCTGAAGACATCATATCTTACGACCTTCACGTATTGACTGAAATGCTTCCTGTTTATTCGTTTATAAAGTATAAATTAATAAAGATAATAAGAAAAAATCGTGCATATTGGAGCCTATCAAGCATTTTAATTCTGCAGAGCATTTCCTGTTTTCAGCATTGCTAGACATTGTGGAGATTCATGTCATTTGAATTTAAAGCACTCCTCTTAATAAAATTTAACAGTGTCTTATATTTACTGCCCAAATTATCAGTTGAGCTATAAATTTCTTGCAAAGTTCATAGCAAATGATTCTGTGTTTTCAAATTAAATATGTTTAATGTTCGAGTAGCCCTTTCTACTGCTACCAGTAAGCCTTCTATTCTCTAACGAATCCAATAAACATGTGAAACTCGATACGATAAGGGATATAAGTCTATAAGTGTGAGAATGGAGAGATTAAAAAGTGTCCAACATTAAAACTGCATATACATTTTAAGATTTGACGATACAATTAACAAAATAAATAAATAAATAATATTAAAAAAGATTAAAATAAGGAGGATCAATTATTTCATTCTTTTACAATGGGTGTTTACACATTTTTAGAATGATTTAAAAAAAACACTAAGAAAACTAATATTTTGGATTAAAAAATTCTCGCAAGAGCTTTTTATTTGAAATGAGAAATATCGTCTGCTACTTTTAAATTTATTCTTTAAAAATTCTTATTCTTTTAAATTTATCGTATGTAAACAAGCTGGGAGTTAAATGACAGGTTTTTTTTTTTTTTTTTTTTTTTTTTTTTTTTTTTTTTTTTTTTTTTTTCACTTTCCAACGAGAAATATTTCTAATCCATAATTCAAAAAGTTCTAAAATTCACGCTATTAATATTTCTATGTGCAAATTAAACAACATTATTAATAGGAAAAGGGAAAAGCGTCAGTCATTATTTCTGCATGGAAAGAAGATACCAAACGAGTATACGAAAAAGGTGAGTATTATTTCTAAAGTTTCTAACATTAAATCATTGGTAAAAAGCAAAATTCGCCAGAGCAGAAGTCAGTTGCAAATTCTTTAAATACATCTGCAGCAACAATAAATAAAATAATTATATAAGATTAACAATTTAAAAAGTTAAAAAACATAATGTTCATCAGTTGAGGCATGTGGCGTAATGCAGAACAATTTGCACAAGATTAGCAGGAGATAAATGGACATAATTTGTCACCTTTGATGATGTCTGGATTTACTTAAATGACTGCAACAGAAAAAGAAGGTCTATTTATCATCAAAAACGAAGAGAAAAAGTATGCAAACATGATTCCGTAAATGCAAAGATTGTTTCAGTAAAGGCTTTATGATTGTCGCAAGATTCTCCTACAAAGTAAAATTAAAAATAAGAAGAATGGGAAAAGTTT
Organism: Stegodyphus dumicola; assembly: GCF_044657685.1. Classification (NCBI taxonomy): domain Eukaryota; kingdom Metazoa; phylum Arthropoda; class Arachnida; order Araneae; family Eresidae; genus Stegodyphus; species Stegodyphus dumicola. The sequence goes on along the minus strand of NC_140769.1, from coordinate 79,999,845 downwards.
TAAAACCAACTCCATGTACTATGTAAAGAAAAAATTTATCCTGTATTTAGAGAAGGAATTCCATTTCTTCATCTCAAGAACATTCAGAGAGTGAAACTTCATCAAGGTAAAGCAAAATGACACAGTTCGAAAGGTACCACTGTATTCCTTGAAAAAATGAAGACTAATGGAGGTATTGTAAATATACATTTCCAAAGCAATCCTGTAACGCCCCCTTAAGTTATTTTATGGTGATGGTAGTGAATAGAGGAACTATGAACAATAGGTGGGCTATGGATTATTGTGTCTTCGGTCTCTTGAAAATGAATCCTTCTAAGCACAAACCTACCACTATTGATGGACTCCTAAGAGTAGTGGAATAAACTGGGCGTGGTGCTGTAATCCCGCTGCTTTGGAAGTCGGGTCTGTCTGACGGCTCTTGAGTTCAAGCAAAGGCAGAGAAAAAGCAATTCGAGTACAACCCCACCCCTGAAAATTTTATGAAAACCCTTCTATAGAGAAAATCACGATGCATACCTGTAGTCCAGACAAAAGGCTATCAAATCCAACATTAAAAAAATTTTAAACATTCATTAAACGGCTTCAAAATATTTCTAAATTTGTATAAACATCCTCTCTGTTTTTCTGCATAACTCAAACTCTGCTCAAAAACTAGCAGCAAAATTCAGAAAATAAATATTCTCGTGAAATTAATAAAAAATTTCACTGTACCCTATGCTTCAGGGAAACACTTTGTTAAACTCTTATAGTGTTGCGAAGCCCCAACTTGTCAGCAACAGTGGTAGTGACTGCTATGAACTGTAAATTATACAAACTCGTAAGAAGGGTTTAAATCCCTTTTTATTCCACTTTAGAAATAACAGCTGCGTTCACTTGACGCTCACAAACTACGCCGACCCGGCGGTTTAACAAAACAGAAATGTGAAACTAAAAATAAATGACAGGATGAATAAATAACGAGATCACTACCTACGAGGCTCTAAAATCGTAACTAACTTAACCGCGTTCTAAGATACAGCTGAGATTCAGCAAGCTTACTGATTAAGCAGTTGAAGATTCAACGAACTGCCGAAATAGGCACACAGGCCGAAACGCGCGGTTCTTAAATTTCTACCTAGCAACCTTCACGTTAGCGATTCGAGAAGCACACATACAAACTCGTTTCCCTTCTATTTAAACTCAATTTACTTCTGCTAAAATTTGAATAGACTGCGCGTTCTACTACAATTTACATACTCTGGCATTGCCAAGTCTAGGAGAAAGTAAAGGCTTGACAGGAAAGACAGCTTAAAATAAGTGTTAGTTAAAATAAATATAAACCCTACACTCTGATAAAAGATTGATCATCAGAATGAGACCATTCAAAACACAGTATTTTCCGATATAAGATACTGTCCAGTAAAATGCATCATCTTACGTATACATTTGTAGAAAATCATTGTGATGCACTTACATATAAGCAGTTCTTGTTGTAAACTAAAGGATTTACTTATTTTTGCTCTGAACAAAAAGAGATATATTTTTTTAGCTCAGCGTATAGTATAGTATGTAAAAATAATAAAATTTCTAAATTTGGAAATCATTTGAAATTCGAAAATTTATGTTCTTATATATGTAACTAATCTGCATCTTGGAGGGAGACGACGGAAATAGAGCTGGTAGTAGAGGCAAAATAATAAAACAATGGGTTAAGTAAACCTATAATTTCACCAAATTTCTTTTCTATGAAGTTCTCCGAACAGTTTTAAATGCATTAAGAAAATGGTCTCTGAATGGGCATCAGTAATAATAACTAAAAGGAATTTAGGATTTTGCCATGAAGTTTAAAAGAAATGATAGTCTCACGAAACATTTAATTATGTATATTTCCACAAGTTTAAGCAAGGTAAACATCTTCCGAGAGAGATTAAGAAAATGTTGAAAAAACGCTATCAGTGATGTAACATTTTTCAAGAAAAACCACACTTTTGAAACATCTTTTAATCATTTTATATAAGGTATAGAACATTAGGTGTCTGAGAAGCAAATGAATGAAAATGGTTTTGTTAATTTACTTTAAACTGTCTCCTAGAATGCAAATCACATGTTCGGAACACAAAATAAAACGAGACCATATTTGTTTATTATATTGCATTTTCTTCATGTTTATCTCTGGAATATATTTTTCCACTCGATGTAATAACTTTGAGTTACCATTATCGTGTATACAGTCAATAAAAATGTATTGGTTTTCTCATTACTTTTTATTCTGTTTCTAAGAATGCGCTGCTTTCTCAAAACTATCTAAGATGGAGTTAATCGTTCGTGGTCTACGCTCTTGATATAAAGATAACTCAGATTTTAATGATAATATATAGTTAAAAAGATTTTTTATTATTTTCCTGTCATAATATTCTGAATGAGAAACTTTTCAAAATTAACTGCATAATTATTTATATACTTATTTGGATACCCATCTCATTTTTGTTTCATGTAACGAAGTCTTGTGGGCCATTGTTAACAATGCGGGCATCAATGCTGGTGGAGAAGTGATTTGGACCAGTATGAATACTGTAAAAAAGATATTTGATGTGAATACTTTTGGTGTCGTCCGCGTGACAAAGGCTTTTCTACCGATGTTGTGCAAATCTCAAGGAAGAGTGGTAACAACAACAAGCTTCGTTGGTGAGTCCTTTTTAATTTCCGAATAACAGTTTCCTTGTATCTGATTTCTATTAATCTCTTAACGTCTAATTAGAAGCATTTCTGGAGATAATTACTATTATTCCACTGAAGAAATTTAAAGCCTTAAGTTTAAAAATATTTTGTTTTTTCCTGGTTTTATTTTCAATAAAATCAATTATTTTACACAGGAAAATATTTGGACAGCATTTCAAGACTTAACTAAACTTTTATTTCTAGTGAAGTTTACTGAACAGTTTGAAATGACATCTAATGGTTTTTCTTAGCATATCAGCGCAAATTATAGGCTGTAGCACAATGGTATCTACTGTTGACGTCTTTTGTTGGAAATTGGTGCTATGCAAAATACGGACTATGCGAAAAAGGAAATTGCTATAAAAATAAGAGATCAAATTTCAACGACTAGGTGAAAAAACGGTGCATAAAGAACAGAAAAGAAAAATTCGAAATATAAAAGTGTATTACACATCAGGACAAGGAAAGTGTGCATACCATTCCATCAATCACATTGTTCAGGGCACAACAGTAGCACGAAAGTTCTGGAGGAATAGGCGTGTTCTGCTTGTTTTGAATTCAGATAGAGTCCGTATGTTTCCTCCTTAAGTACGATCTGTCAGAAATCTCCTCAACCCAATTACAGGGATTCAAGTTTGAAGAATGAGGATGTCGGGCATTCCAAAAACTTCTGAAATTAACCAACCGTCTGCAAAGTGAACATAAGGCAGTTGCTTCATTTTCCGGCCAATATGAAGTGCTGTATTATCTTCCATGAATATATTAATTTGTAAATAATCTTGTTGTTTTAAAAAAGGAATAACCTGCTGATAAAGAAATTTGTAGTAAAGAGCAATCGCGATGGTACAAGTTTTAGAATAGATGTCATCGCTAATACCACATCACACATAATACGGGACACACGTAATCAGAATATAGACGCTTTCATGCATAAAAGTGGGACTCGCAATATACCATATGCGACAGTGCTGAGTATTCACCTGAGAAAGGGTAAATTGGGCCGCATTTTACAGAGATGCATTGTCGATGGCTATTCACGTCAAAAATTCATAAGCAAAGTCAATGCGTTGATGTGGGCATCTACGATGCAACTTATGTATCATGCGGATCATGCATGTATACCGCTCTATACTAGGTTCCAGAGGCTTTCCTATTGTAGACCAAGTGATAGATAAATCACGCGACACCACTTAAGCACTTGTAAAAGAATATCGGGAACACAACGCTCTGTCAAACCACAGCTAAAGTAACTACTTCTACCACAGTTCCGTCTGAAATTTGTTCCCATCCTCTTTCTTGCAGCATATCTAGCTACCCAGTCTCTTCAAGTTTAATAATCATCTTTTGCAAGCTTTTCAGTTGTCGGTATTCTAGCAGTGCAGATACACTTTTACTGCAGTTCTGATAAAACAATTTAACCAGTAATGCTCTTTCTTCTCTAATGGCATGGTGAAGATAGAGTTTACAGCACTGAATGTTCCCATTTGAACCCTGATTTGCATAACGTCCTTTCTACATTGCATGAAAATTACCATCTAGAGTTTGAAATTTGAACTGTATTTTGCACTGCAGTTTCCTTTTTTCCGTGTCCGTATAACGTTCCAAATAGGGCGGAACTTTGCAATGACGTTGCAAACCCGTCGCGGGTGATGTTGCAAAAACGTTGCAATATATGTTGTCTTTAAGACTCCCAGTGTCCACGAAACTCCACTGTTTTGCAAACGTTGCAAAGATGTCTTTATTACGTCTTTGCAGATGAGGTTTTTGTCGCATAGACGTCGTTATTGCGTCTTTCTCAGGTTGTATTTTGGTTGTGAAAGCATCGTATCATGACGTCCTAACAACGCCCAAATGTTCGCAGAATTCCACCTTTTTACAACAGTTCTGAAAACGTCGCTGTTATGCCCTTGTGTTACACATTAATGTATGCAGAAATATAAGTTTTATAATTAATATATTTTTCTTTTAAAAAAATCGTATTCCTTGTATTTTTCTAAAATTTAAATATTTTATTATTTCCTAAAAACCAGGAGATAATACATTTTTTTCTTTAGAATAAATATGCATAATTTTAAAGAGGCAAATATTCAACAGAAATTAAAACTTACAAACCTGATACTAAATTGCAAGCATTCAGTATAAAAATAATATACTATAAAGAATGATTATTTTCTATCCTTAAGAATAACTGCGATATTAGATACTATAATATGATTCGCTTTTTAACAAATATACTGCGTCAAAGTAAAACGCCATTAACAAGATATTATTAGTTTTCAGTAGTTTATTATGCGAGAATAAAAGTAATATTACAAAACAATTACCTTATTTAACTATAAAGAAAAAATATAAATACAGAATTCTATCAAAGGTATTAAATATCAAAATTCCTACAAAATTATCAATGGCAGCAAAACAAGTTTTCTCAAGAAACATCAAATGAATTTATTGTTTTATTTATTGTTCCAGTTTGAAACAAAGTGCATAATCTTAAACAAATATTTATCATACAGTTTCATAAAATAGATTTCTGGCACTTCAGTCTTCATGAGAAATATTTTAAAAATTACTTTATCTTTTTTACTTCAAATTTACTTATACAATAAGAATCAAATTTATGCCACAAAAAAATATTAAAATTCTTACAAAATTATTAAGGTTTGCAAGCTAAATTTTTTTCTAAAAACACTAAATGAAAGTATTGTTTTACTTTACTGCAGTTTCAAGCAAAATGCATAATCTAAATAAACAAATACATGTTTGGTCTTTCCATAGATTTATCATCCACTTTCATAAGCAAATTTCTAGTATTTTAGTCTTTATAGGCATATTTTAAAAATGATTTTGTCTTTTCAACTTTTACTTATACAGTAAGAATAAAAGTAGTTACAAAATAATTAATATTATTTTACTACAAAGGAAATATATAAATACAGAAATCTGTTAAAGCTATTAAATATCAATGTCAATTAAGAAATAATTCCACCAAAAAAGTGGACTGTAATACAATATATTTTCACTTTAGCACTAAAAGAAAACACATGTCACACCAACATAGCTCTTGTTCACATACACAGGCTCCAAAACTCTCACTAGAAGGCGCTACTGTTACTCAATAACAGACATTCCGCTCCGCATTGCACTGGTTACACCATGCAATTACTATACCACTTTTAAATACACAAATGACACTTAAATTCACGCGAAGTAAAACATATTTAAAAATTGAGTTCCATTCAAAAATTGAGTGCACTATACAAACACTGCATTCAAAAAAATTCAAAAAAGTACTATTCAATAAATCAATCAACGTAAATACACAAACACTAAAACTTAAATTAATTACTTGGTATTGGCAGGATACAAACTTTAGAATTGTTCTTTTAAAAGTCTGAATAATGTAACAAATGAGTTTTCACATTGACAACTCGGATTTTTTTTATCTTCACCATAATAAACATCTATAATTCTGCCCATTTATAAGGCTGTAAATTTTCTTCTACCAAAAGCAGTAAGTCACCAATTTTTACATTATTTTTTTCAAACATCCATTTATTATATTATTGAAACTGGTTTAAATAACTGAGCTGCAAAAATTTCCACTTTAGTAGAACAATTCTAATTCCCCCCTGCCCCATTTTTTAAGCTTATTCTCTTTTAAGTTTGTTAAATTAGGTTCAACAATGGCATTCAAGATCTGTTAATAAGTGGGCAGGAGTTAAAACCTCAAAATCGTTTTCATTAGCTTACAGTGGACAAAGAGGGCGAGAGTTTAAAATTACAAGTATCGTAAGAAACTCTTCATATGTTAAATTTATAACTCTTTCAACTCTTTTTAAATGATATTTTAATGACTTAATAGCAGCCTCCCAAAGGCCTCCGAAATTAGGGAATCTTTAGGGAATAAATTTCCAGTTGATGTCCTCTGTCGCTAAATATTCAGGTAATTGGTTATTTGGCTTTATTACTATATCATAAAGTTTTTTAATTTCTTTAGGGGCTCCGACAAAATTCTTAGCGTTATCTGAAAAAAGTTTAGCACTTCTTCTAGCCATAAACCTTTTTAACGTAGCTATGAATGCTTCAGAAGTTAAATCGGACACAATTTCTACATGCACAACTTTCAATAAAAAACACACAAATATACAAACAAATACTTTCTGTAAAGCTCTTTTGCACTGTCATCTGTTTTTTAGATTGTGGATGAATCTGAATAGATAGCTTATAACATTTATAATTTTAGCATTATTATCACTTATTTCAAAAAACGTATTAGGAGTCACTTTGTTCTGAATGTCTCATTTCACATGTAAACTCATCTCTTATGTCTGACGTAGGAATTTCAAAATTGGGATACTCTTAGTCAGTCAGGAAAATAGGGGTCCTTTCGAACCACAGTTTATTGCCCAACATTTTCTCAGGATTTATTCCACTTAAAACAGTGTCAGCGGGATTGTTCTCAGAAGCTACGTGATGCCATTGATGAACTTTTGTCAAGTCCTGTATTGTGGCTATCCCGCTACATAAGAAGATGTCAGTTGTAAGGCACTCTTCACTTTAGTTATCAGTGTGGCTAAAAGAATGGCTGCACACAACTCCAACCTAGGTATTGTGTCACTTTTCAATGGTGATACACGTGATTTGCCTAATGAAACAGAGATTTCGCCTGAAAAATATTTAAGAAATGTCAAAACAATTATTAATTATGTAAGAGATGAAACGAAATCGAGGTACAAGAAGAAAAGGAACCTAACGAAATTTTGATTTACAAGCTCGGTTATTTTAAAGCAGAAGGCTGCCACTCCGAAAAGCGAATACATTTATTTTTCAAATTTAATCAACAAACTCGAACGAAGATTTTTTTTAAATGTGTTGCCAACGCCCAAAATAAAATATTTTTATGTTCCACATTCCATTGTGCTTCCATTCATTAAAGCGAAAGGTATTTAATTTTTTTTTTAAATTGAATCTATTATCTATTTGTTTTACAGCAAACTAAGCGATTTAAAACAATAAATACAATTCTTTATCTCAGTAATTCTTTAACTAATTGTTATCTGGACTCGCAAAATTACACTGGCTAGACTTATTCAAATCATTATATATTTTCTCTTTTTTTATATTAACCATTTTAAATGGCTGACAGCGCGCAAGTGGTTGGTTAACAGTGACAAAGGTCGAAAATTGCGTTTACAACTTTATTAAGTTAAATCGCTTATTAGATTTTAATGAATTACAGATCGATTAAATTTGGAAGAAATGGGGCATTCTCAAAGCAAAAATCCTGGCAAAATCTATATAAAAATTACAGATTGTTTCGATTCTGTGTTCGCTGTAATCGTTCGCATTCCTGTAACTAAACAAGACTTTGGTCTGTCACTTTCGAGCATTTTCTTTTACAGTGCGGCGACTAACACTTCTGTCTGCCGATCTGTCTCACTCACTCAAGTGTCTTTTCAGTTGGTTAAACGAATATGAAGGATGTGTTTATAATTATAAACCTAGGTGTATTCCATTTTGTACGAAATGCTCATTAATATGGCAGGAAATGAAGTTCAGTTCGCAATAAAAAGACTATTGTAGTGAGTTCGTTCTCAGGAATGAACTTCTCAATGAAATAGTTCTGGAGTGTAAGTACTTAAATTTAGTGAACTTTAGGATTGTGCTTTATAATGATTTCAATAATTGCATGATTTCCGTGCAGCAAGTTATATTTGAATTATTTAATTTTTAGTTGAGTTAATTGACATTAAGAAATCTGTTTTTCAAGTGATAAATTTAGAACTTTTAAACTTAAAACTTTTTGCACTGTATGCGGTAAAATATTTCATATTATGTCAGCATATTAATTCAGATAAATTCATCCTTACTTAAAATAATAAATAAAGTCATATTTCAGTAGTGAAATAATTGTTAACACATGACTTGCAAAGAATTAGATTTGCATTTATTTCGGAAATATGATTTTTTTAAAATATATAACATGCTTAAATTAATAACTTACTTTATAGATTATTTTCATTTTTAAATATTTTGCTGTAATAGTTATAAAAATATTTTAAGTATTAATTATTTTAACAAAATTTTAAACAATAAATTAGCACTTATTTTTAGCTAATTAAATTTAATAATTTAAAAATATTTATATTAACTTTATATTTTATTAGGTGTATCTACCTTAGATTAATATATTTAGATGAAATAAAGTAATGAAACATTACAAAATAAATCTTATGCGGACTTCAGATTCTTGAAAGGGCAAATTTAGTCTCTTTTCATTCTAAAAGTAACGTTGATGAACCATGAAAAAAAATGCTAAAATTATTAAGTCTAAAAGCAGTCAAATCACGACGCTTCAGCGACGTCGACAAATTGCAAAGATGCAACGGCAAATATTTTGCGTCTTCACTACGTTGTAAAGATGTCTGTCTCTGTTTCACGGGCGAATGGTGGATACACCAAGGTACTTGGGCCGAAGGCCCTATCCCTATCGAACAAAATTAAAAATTATTAATTATGTGTGCATTAACACAAAGAAAATTTCTAAATTTTAAAAAAAAAAAATGAGTTATATGAAGAAATTTAAGTAACAAGTTACATAACAAATTTTGTCACAAATAACTTCAAGGTAAATCGTTAAATTAAAATAAAAAGTTAATAAAGCAAGATATTAACATTAAATTGTTAATCACAAGTTAATATGAAATAAGAATTTAAAGGTGTAGTAAAACAGCGTCGACTAATGACAGAAGCATCTGGTGAAAGCCTTTCGAGCCGGCGATAAATATCCTGAAAGGGAGACATACAACAATTGGAAGAATAAAACAAGAAGTAGGTGCAACTTCTTCGGTGAAAAATTTAAAAAGAGGAAAGAATAAAAAGGCCGGTAAATAATGGATAAGTTTGAAATACTATAATAAATTAACAATATTAAATTGACACTGGTCCTGTTAAAAGGCATAACAAGATACAAAATATGTGCATATAAAAAATAAGAGGAGATATAAATATGATAAGTAAGGTGACAATATATAATACAAATGTTGAGTAATAATGCAGGTAACAGTAAGAAAACATTAAGTATCGCCATAAGTTGTTTGCAGTTAACAGAATCATTAATGTCGTAATTACATATCTTAATGGCAGGGTTTTGAATATTCTTTTGGCTTTCGAAGAACTTCCTTGCTAATTTACAATATATAGTTTTAAGCTGGTCCATTTTGAGCTCAAAATGCATACGGTTATTACAAATGTACCAGGGTGAGTTTGAAATTTGACGTTATATACAATTTCGGGCTGTTTGGAGCCTCTTTCTATCCGATTTGCAAGAATATGCCCATTGTAAAGACATCGTAAAAAGTACCACAACCACTTTTAAACTTCTCGCACTAGTTTGCAACGTCTTTGCTATACGTCATGTGCTACTTGGAGTACACATCAAGTTTAAAAAAAGGACAACAAAGAGAACGGGCTTTATGTAGGTCTTAGTAACATCGCTCAATACCTGATGTAGCAGAATTGCAAGAACTACATGGAATTTTCACAATGTTTCGCACTACCACAACAATAACCCTATGTTATAAGGATAATCAAAACGAACAAATTAAGAAAACATGTGATGTTGTAGAATTCAGTATACAATTAATAGTTTTTCTAGAATTTATTTAAAAGTGTATTTTATGAAAGATTAAAACCAGGTTTCATAAAAAGGCGGTTTAAATTAGCAAATTAGAATTAGCAAATTAAATAATGTGTTTCTGCAAGCCATATATACAAGGTCCCGCTATTACTTTCATGTTGGCATTACATTAGGATTTTGTGTTTCCATTTTCATTTTACGCAATTGGCTTTGCCCTCCTTGTTCCCATCTTTCAACACTAATTGCTAATTTGTGTACATTTACAGGCATCACACCCAAATCAAAGACCTGTTTAACTTTGGTTTCAAGAAAAAGTCGTATAACGTTTTTGATGCTGTAAAACATTTAGTAACATGATAATTATTTTTGCTTTCATCTCACAATATGCGTATCGCTTTACCTTAGCGTAATTTAAACATATTTGACGTCTCTTCTATGGCTTTTTGGTGGTTCGCCGAAGATTAATAGAAATTTATTATTGTCTTTATTATTATTATTACTGCTAATGTCAACCATCGTCATCATTATTGTTTCCAATTAATAAAAATTTCATATATGTTGAGACCTATTTAATTCTAATGAATTATTATTACTGCCGTTATCATCAACATATCAAGATGGTTACAAACTTACTGATGGGTGCATATTTTAACACTAATTTCCTACAACTTACACCGCACTTTTAAACAACGTTTTTAAATCGTAAATGTAATCTCGGATAGGATTCAAATATACTTTACGTATAATTTATACGTTGAAGAATATGTGAAAGCCCTTTTACCATTACGAAAACAGAGAAAATTGTTGCAAAAAATATATTTCATGACCATCTTTAAAAGTTAATCTACTTAATCTCAATAACATTATTAAGCTTACATTACAGAAATACAATAGCTGAAAATCTTGAAATATTTATTATATCTTGAAATATTTATATTTATATGAGAAATCTTGAAATATTTACTCTAATCTCGCGTAGAATTCACCTTTGAGTTCGTGTTTTAATACGAGTTTGCAATTTTTTATAACGATAGCATGTTCCTTAGTAAATTCTTCGAAATATTTTTATCAACATTTATGTAAAATAAGATATTTCCATTTAGAGTGTCAAGTACTCAAAACATTGGCATAACAAGTTAGGTTTAACTCGCATTGCAAAATTAGCTGTGTGAATATTTATAGCAGCAATAGCAAAAATTTATCGAAATGCAATTAATATTATTATGATTATTATTCTATTTTCAGAAAAAAAAACAGAAGTATAAACATCCTTATCATTCTTTTACAGTGCATTGAAACAACTGTGAATAACTGAAAAGAACATGCGTGTGCTTTTGTTTCATTTCCTGCACTTCTGTTGAAAATAACATTAAATAAAATTTTAATATTTTTAACGCCACTGACGCGTTTCTCGATTTAGATTAAAAGGTAGAATGATTACATATAAAACTTATCATACCTGGTTTCTTGTGTTTCTTTCATATTGTTACGAATTTGCTATTTAAAAAGCTAATGTTAGTTCAATTATAAATTAAATGGTTTTATTTCAAGGACTGCACGTCCCGGGCAGTACAATCCCTGGACAGGAAGCTAAACTTACACCAAGTGTTACGAATTTGCTATTTAAAAAGCTAATGTTAGTTCAATTATAAATTAAATGGTTTTATTTCTCGCGCAGTGCAGCGCGTGACGAATATTAAAAAAAAGCTAATCCGCGAATTCGCTGCAATCAACAAGAGCAGTTTTCTAAACAACAACAAACTAAGCAACTACTACTACGAACTGAGATGTTTTCCTCCTTTTATAAGATTTTAAAATCACGCGCTAGAATCTTCCAGTACTTTCTCGAAATCAAAAAGAGATATTTATTTATTTAATGCACGCGTTCTTGTATTTTCAATTTTCCGGCTTAGCTTTCTTTTAATATTCGTCACGCGCTGCACTGCGCGAGAAATAAAACCATTTAATTTATAATTGAACTAACATTAGCTTTTTAAATAGCAAATTCGTAACAATATTACCAAAATAAATTAAATTAACATTAATTATTTGATATTTATTATTTAAATTTTTTCATCTGCTGTAATTAATTTTTTACTTCTTTCTCAACTTAGCTAGGTGTTCAACTCCTGGCCTTGTCGCTTATAGTTCAAGTAAGCAAGCAGCTCAGAGCTTTTGCGATGGTCTAAGGTTAGAAATGTATCGGTTTGGCGTAAAAGTGGTCACCATTCAGCCATCGGCTCACAAGTAAGTAAGATATTTCTGAAAGATTAGAGCAAATTATTATTGAGTATAATAATCATCATTTGAGTGAACCATCAATGTCAGAATAATAGTACTTTTGCATGCCTTAATTTGAATCCAAAACTTAAGAGTGTGAGATAAAAAATATATAATGGGGTTTGCCGTAATCACACACACGCACAAAAAAAAAAAAAAAAAAAAAAAAAAAAACACCATAACACACACATACACAAAAAAAAAAACACACCATAACACACACACACAGACACTAATATTATACAGACTTTCTAATTTCTTTCACATGTTTAACAATATATCTCTTATATAGTCCAATATTAATGAAAATGAGTCAAATGAGCTCATTTTTTTCTCTTTATAAGTCATAATTCTGGTTTAATTTGTTTGTTTAACAGATTTGTTATAGCTTCACCATACATAAATTAAATATTTTATTTCGTTTTAGACACTAATACAATTTTTTTAACATTTTCAATTGCTATTGCTTCGTGCGTATTCAGACGTTTCTTTGCAATTTTTAATATACTTGTTATATTCTCCGATCATAACTAATCATCTACACGATTTTATTTGACATAACGTTACGCACAAGTTTCTTTTAACAACTTTAGCGATACGGTTTAACATCGTTTATATATGAATGCATGATTTCAAATATTTGCTTGAGATTTCTCTACATTTTATAGAGTAATGTTTGCTTTGGAGCCGCAGTTACTTACAAGCGAACTTGAAATACTCTCGCTTTCTATACTTTAGGAGGAAATTACAGCTTTTATCCGTAGTTTTTTAAAACCATAGTAACTGTTTCATTTACTGATACTAAAATCTTTTGCACCCTGTAAGAAATATTTAATTTTCTAAGAGTTATTTTTAATTTTGAAACTATTTCCTTTAAATTCTTGTTTTATACCTACAACTCCCTGCCAGAATTAGATTTCAGTATCGCGTTTTGTGTGAATGAAGTACAACCAATATTTAATGGGAAGTTCAATCCCTTTCGTAGAAGAGTCCAGATATTCTCAGTAAAGCGTGTTTTGCCACCGGGATACGTCCTTGCTTTAGGCCTATCTTACTACGTTCTGCCGTAGTCTTACGTGCTTGTTAGTATTTGCCTCTGAGGTTTAATTACGGGTCAATTCTGTTAGCTACTTTTGTACAACTTCGGCTAAGGCTCAGCTAGTTAGAATTAATTTAGTTCCTTAATTTTATATCTTAAGCCCAAATGAAGGGTTTCCTGTAAGCACGTCTGTAGTATTTTTTTTGAGTTAATATAAGGATATTTTAACCCTTGTTTGGACTTCCAGCGAATGGTTTCTAGACACTTCAGTAAAGTTCTAGTAGCCAAGGACACATTAAGTTAAGTAGAACTTTATAACTCTCTCTAACAAATAATACCTCCTAATTCAGTTTTTAGGTTAATTTATTGCATTCATACTGCTAATTTTACATTTTAGTCTGCATTCATTGTGGTATTTGTGCTTACTTTATTTTTCACACTCTAATTGATTATGCCCATGGAAAACTTTCTGAAGGAAAGCGCATTTACTTGTATTGCTTAGATAACGAAATAACTAAAAAATAACACTTTCAGAATTAGCTTTATCCTACGGAACTACATAGATGCTGTTAGCTTTATATAAAAATTGATTTTAAAGTTTTGTGAATGAGATTTGTAGTTAATGCTTAGAATTTCATAAAAGTTAGCCATGACAACAAAGCCTTAGCTATGTGAGTGCTAAAGTATATGTATCATGAGTTATTTACATTAATAAATGTAATATCTTCTTTCAATACGTTTTGTTTACGTACCTCGTATTAGAATGGCGCCGACATGGATGACGCAGTTTCGACTTTAAATATCCTTAATAAATTCAGTCACTCTCGGTCTATTTCAACCAAAGTGAATACATTTAATAATAAAACATTCACACGTAAACATTTAATAATAATTCAGGAGTACAGATAAGCATAAAATAATAATTACAACCGTTACAGACCAGCTACGCTTTTAGCGACCGAATCCTACAAACGACAAATCTCAAAAGCATGTTGCCAACGCAGGGCAACGAAAAGGTAGAAATTAATTCGACAGGCGTGGAAGTGAACATACTCCCACCCTATCAGGTTTAGTCCTGATACACAGGCAAAGGTGAAAGTTTATTAATTCCTCTCTTGAAAACACCAGTTTTAGTTTTGACAGTGGCTACGCGAGCTAAGCCGTCCTTGCCCGGATGGACATCGATGATCCGTCCAATAGGCCAAGCTAGCGGTGGAGATCCATCTTCGATGATAAGAACCACCGTGTCGATTTTTAGATTGGGTCTGTTGTACTGCCACTTGGATCTCTGCTGCAGCAAAGTCAAGTATTCCTTTTTCCATCGCTTCCAGAATCCCAGACGTAGATTCTGTACAAGTTCCCACCTAGAACTCCTTGTGCGTAAAGTCTGATGGCTCTCTGGAAAGGAAGTTAAAGTATCACCTGTAATGAAATGAGAAGGGGTTAAAACATTAATACAGTCAATATCAGTATCGTTCACGTAAGTAAATGGACGTGAATTCAAAATAGCCTCAATCTGGGTAAGTAGCGTTGACAACTCTTCGTAGGTTAAAAGAGTCTCTTTCAATACTCTTCTCAGATGAAATTTCGCTGAGCGAATGCCGGCTTCCCATATTCCTCCGAAGTGGGGCGAAGCAGGTGGTATAAAATGCCATTCAATAGATGACTTAGTTAGTTCTCGGGAAACCGATTCCGTTGCATACAAGGAAGACCAAATCTGATTTAGTTCTTGTGGTTTTCGGCATGCTCCCACAAAATTGGTACCGTTGTCACTGTAAATGTGCCGTGGTGCACCGCGACGTGAAATGAAACGTCTAAGTGCAGCGATAAACGAGTCTGCCGTCAGGTCACTGACTGCTTCTATATGCACAGCTTTAGCCGACAAGCAAACAAACAGAGCTATATAGCCTTTCGTTGTTTTAGAGCCACGACCCTTATTAAATTTCATGGTAATAGGACCAGCGTAATCCACACCAGATGCGTAAAAAGGTCGTTCCAAAGTCACACGATGTTCAGGTAAGTCACCCATCAATGCGGATTTGAAGCAGCTTTAAATCGATGACACTCGTATTAAGCAATGGTTGACACAACTGCGTATCAGTTTCTTTCCTCCAATTATCCAGTAAGATTGTCTGATGAGGTGTGATAATAAAGAAGGACCAGCATGAAGGTAAGTAATATGAAGTTCTTTCACTAGTAATTCGCTAAATTTATGTCGAGAAGGAAGTATGACAGGATGTTTGATGTTAAATGCTAAAGATGAATTTCGAAGACGTCCTCTCACCCGTAAGAGACCATCTTTATCTACGAATGGATACAAAGAACGTAGTTGGCTCTTCTTGGGTAAAGGTTTCTCTTCTTTAATACATTGTAAATCATCTTTGAAATGATGATTCTGAATCCAACGAATAATGAAATTTTCTGCTTCTCGAATCTCTAGAAATGTTAGCGGCATAAGGCAGCTGGAGTTAATGCCACTACGTGAAATGTTCTGAGTAACATGATGCTTCTTGCAATTATTAATAAATCTTTGGCAGTAAGCCAGAATACGAACAATTTTACAACGCGAAGAATAATGCTCGAACAAATTAGCTAATAAATCATTCGATTCACATATATGAGAAATAAAAATAGGATCAGATCTTTGTTCGGCCTTCACTTCAGCATCATCTTCAGATTTTAATTCATATTCAGGCCATTTTTCCTCTTCCTGACGCAACCATGGTGGACCATTCCACCACAAAGTACAATTTGGTAGGAGTTGAGGTTCAATACCACGAGAAGCAATGTCTGCAGGATTCTGTTTAGAGGGAACATGATTCCAATGTTTAATAGGTATCACTTCTGTGATTTGAGATGTTCTGTTTGCCACAAAAGTTTTCCACTTACGTGGATGAGCGGATAGCCAAGACAGAACTACCTTGGAATCCGTCCACGCAAAGATTTCGAAATTAAACTTCTTTAAAATGTTCAATAGAGATCGCATTAATCTGGTCAACAAATACGCAGCACAGAGTTCTAATCGAGGAATGGATACTTGCTTTATAGGCGCGACTTTAGTCTTTGATACCGAAAGATTAACCTTAACTGTACCATTGCACCTTTGGCGACAGTAAATAGCTGCTGCATAAGCCTGCGAAGATGCATCAGAAAATCCATGTAGTTGGATAACACTGTCCGTTGTAAGTATGACACATCTCGGAATTTCAAAATTATTGATTTGACTGAATGTCTCTTGAAATTTAAACCAATCATCTGAGATATGCTGGGGAACAACTGAATCCCAGTCGCCTTTAACTAACCATAGTTTTTGATAGAATATTTTAATCAATATAGTGCAAGGAGATAAGAGACCTAAAGGATCGAAAATGCGAGCAGATTCTGCTAATATGCGTCTTTTTGTTATAGGTGCGTTGATGTGCAGTGTAGCTTTAAAACTGAAGATATCAGTAGTTGAATTCCAAAAAAGTCCTAAGACTTTCGAACTCGAATTAGGAGATATCTCAAAATCAGAATTCGATGAACAATGTTCCTTAAATTCAGTTAAGAATTCTACAGAATTTGAATTCCACTTCCTCAAATCAAAACCACGTGCATGTAAAATTGAAGATATTTTCTTGCAGACAAATACTGCATCATCAACTGTATTTGCACCCGACAATATGTCGTCCATATACATATCCTCTTGCAATATACGAGATACATCTGATTCCTCTTTAGTCTCTAAAGCTATCTGCTTCAGACATCGAGTTGCTAAAAATGAAGCAGAGGAAAGACCATAAGTAACTGTTTTCAACTTGTACGTGCGCATTTTATCACTGGAATTGTATCGCCAAAGTATCAATTGATAATTCTGATCTTCAGGGGCTACCATCACCTGACGATACATCTTCTCCACATCGGCTGTGAAAACAATTTTAGGAAATCGAAAATTAATCAAAATCTCAAAAATATCTCTTTGTAATTTCGGACCTACCCCTAAAAGAGAATTCAATGATATACCATTTTCAGATTTGCAGGATGCATCAAAAACTACTCTTAATTTTGTCGTCGTGCTAGAAGGTTTAATTACGGCATGATGAGGAAGATAAAACTTTTCTGTATCTGATCTGTTAGATAAATCATCATTAATCACAGTCATATGTCCTAACTGTTCATATTTACGTATGAAATCTTTATACTGTTTTTCAAATTCCGAATTATCTTTGAATATTCGTTCCATGGAACGCAACCTAAAAATTGCTGCCGGTTTTGAATCACCCAACTTCAAATGCGAGTTATAAAATGGAAGTTTTACAACAAATCGCCCATCCGAATTAACAGCATGAGTGTTTTGAAAATGTGATTCACAAAATTGTTGCTCAGGTGTCAGAAATTCCTTCCTCCCAACATCGACAATATCCTCCATTTCCCAGAAACGTTTAAGTTCGTAATCAATATTTATATTATCTTCTAACTTTATGAAGTGTGCATTTGCTGTTTTTGGGCCTTCCATATTATTTCCGACCTTCCCAGCAATCACCCAACCGAAAATTGTATTTTGAGCTACAGGCTCATTTTTAGAACCATATATTTGGCCACATCTTAAAACGGAGAAAAAATCACGAGTTGGAAGCTGTTGTGGAAGCTGGCACTCCGCCAATTCCACGCAAAAGTAACCTTTGATTTGTTCTTTTTAATCCTAATCTTCGAACAGCTCGTTCAGAAATAAACAAACTTTCACTTCCGGAATCCAATAATAATTTAATTTCGATAGCTTCGCCACTGGATGAAAATGCGAGTGCGAGAACTGTAGGCAAAATCGCCGAATTGCAATTTTGAATCGTATTACTGACTACTACCTGACCTTGACCCTCGCATGATTCATTCGAAATTCTCTCTGGAGTGCTTTCGTTTTCATTTGGCGCTTTTAAAAGCTGTACGTTGTTAGCTTTAATATCTTCATGCAACAAACTATTATGCGTTTTTGAATTACACAAATTACACTTTAACTGGGAATTACAGTTTTTGATTAGATGTGAATTTAAACATAAAAAACACAATCCTCGTTTCCGTACAAAGTTCTTTCTAGCAGTAACATCCAAATTCTTAAATTTAACGCATTTATATAACACATGAAGTCCGTTACATTTCGAACATTTAGTATTACTAAATTTAGAATTCTGTAATGTTTTAGAACTAACATTACTACTTTTATCAACAACTTTAGCTTCCGCTTCTTTATTTATGATAATTTCGAGAGAAGAACACCTTAAATTTAAAAATTCAAAAAATGATTCCAATGTAGGAAAATCATCTTCCTCTGTTTTCTGTGCCCATAACTTTCGAGTTTCTGAATCTACCTTTTGAAGCAACATAAATATTAACCATGGATCCCTAGAAGTTGCTTTGTCACCAAGAGCTTTTAAACCTCTGATAACTTCATCGGAAGTATCAGCTAATTGCCGTAAATTAACATTATCAACCTGTGTAATACATTTTTGATCCATAAATGTTTTAATTAACGATTGTACGATTTGTTTCTTTTTATCGTATCTAGCGAGCAATTTTGCCCATGCTTCTTCATAAGAATTATTTGATAACGGAATATGTTTAATTATAGAAGCTGGTTCATCAGCAAGTGATCCAATTAAATACTGAAATTTCTGTACATTCGATAAAGAAGAATTATGCACTGTTGCAACAAACAAATCTTTAAAATTCATCCAGTCATTAAAGTTACCCGAAAAAATAGGAATATTTAACTTAGGTAACTTAATGTTACTAATATTAGAATTTCCTGTAACATTTGGCACATTAGCCACATTCATTACATCTAATAAATTTGGATACTGAAGTTTCAAACCAAAATACTTCGATTCAAAATCTTCAATTTCTGACTGTTCTTCTGGTAATTGGGCATCAAATTTATCAAAATCTGAATAAATCCTTTCTAAGCGCTCCAGATGCAAAATTACTTCATTTTTAGATAAATCGGAAGAAATAGTATTCTGAAACCTTGTGAAGGCCGCTTTTGCCCTACCACGCAATCTAATGACAGTAGCTTGATCCATAATAAGTAATCGAAGTATTCAAGTTCAAAAACCAATGCAAAATAGATATAAAACTTCAAGAATCAAATTTAGATGTAAATCGAACTAAAATATTCTCACTTATCTGTAATTGAACTGCTGACGAATTCTTGATATGATCTCGTCGGTGCCTCCAAATGATGTTTACGTACCTCGTATTAGAATGGCGCCGACATGGATGACGCAGTTTCGACTTTAAATATCCTTAATAAATTCAGTCACTCTCGGTGTATTTCAACCAAACTGAATACATTTAATAATAAAACATTCACACGTAAACATTTAATAATAATTCAGGAGTACAGATAAGCATAAAATAATAATTACAACCGTTAAAGGCCAGCTACGCTTTTAGCGACCGAATCCTACGAACGACAAATCTCAAAAGCCTGTTGCCAATGCAGGGCAACGAAAAGATAGAAATTAATTCGACAGGCGTGGAAGTGAACACGTTTCTTTTTCTTGCATCGACCTTTTAGACATATATACTGTATACATATACGTATTTAAAGTTAAATTTTTCTTTTATTATAGCTGAATAATTAACTCTTATGTGAAAGAGATATAGATATTTAATTTGCATTTATTAACTTTTCCCAGAACCCACACTGAAGCACATTCAATAAATTCTTCACTTTTTATTTCATACCCTTTAAATAACTGTGGACAGTTGCTAGGGATATACAGGTAAATGCATTCAATTTCTCTATCTTCACACTCACGACTCATTTTATCGGTAACTCCTGAACACCGTTTCAGACACCGATATGTTATTATACATTACAACTCAATTTTTCTGTAAGTTCTAATTTTATATATTCATGAAACTCATCTATGTCTTGATCATTTAAGACAAGATTTTAGTAGACTTAATGCATTGTCAACGTTTTATGGTTTATCCAAGGTTCCTGTCAGACCATCCTCCACTGTAATATGGTGAAACAGATGCCTTGTTCTTTTAAACAGATCTTAACATTTTCTAAGATGAGAAGTTTCATATTACTTCAAAGCATCACCTTGACGCTACTACATTAAAAAGAATTTCATGTGTTTCTTCAAATCCCTTTATCCCTTTTCATTGAAAAAGTATCTGAACTTCCAGTAAAATTTCTAAGAAATGAAACTTTGTGTTATTTTAAATTTTCAAGCACTTTAAATATCTTTGAGTATCTCATTAAATATCTCTTACGTTTAAAAGTAACTCTGTTAGTTTTTATACATTCTTCTAAATTATTTTCTTGAGAAAATATCAGAAACTTCAGTACAAGTTTTTGGATAAGAAACTTCTTGAAATGTCAAGTTATCATCTTCAATCTATTTCTTAGAACATGCACTACATCTGAAGGCTCTTTCATGACGTTTCAGGTGTCTATTCAAATCCCGTATTTTCACAAAAACTTGTAAACATATTGCATAAATAAAATTTCGGAGACGAATCGCATAAATTACAACTCGAATGAATCGCTTGAAACAAACTGGAAAGGTGTTTGACTGATGTACTTCACTGAAAAAGTATTTTTTAGCATGAATTCTCATGTCTGTTTAAGCCACTATGTCTAAAGAAAGACGTCACATTCTACGCACTGAAAAGGACACTTTCCCGTATGGAACATTGGGTTTCGATTTAAATTCTTTTCATAGAAAATATCTTCGCCTCAATTTAAATTCTTTTTTATAGCAAATATCTTCCCACAAACAGAACAGGCTTAAAAGAAAACAAGAGAAATTCCGAAATATTAGAATAATTTAACATATATATATATATGTAATAATAAAAGCACAAGGAAAGGGAAAGCCGGAACACTATCGATAAGTGCTTAGATCCATATTGAAGAAGAATTTTGATTGCATAATATACCAATAATGTTAACTTGGTAATATCTAAAGAACTTGGCAGTCGAGGCAGTTTTACTTCCAATTCATATTTGTGGCCACAATCACTTGGCACTCTAGTCGTGCCTTTCCACAGAAGATTTACATTTTTGATATTGTTGAGTTAGAAAGCAAGCCAGCAAAATTACATCTCAGCAGAGTAGAGAGCAAAGTTGAAGTGCGTAGTTATGCAAGATGGAGGCACGCGAAGAGAAAAGTTTTGGTTTGCAACTTGGTGATTGGTTAACAGGCATCTGCATTAAGGGATCGCATGATTAATTTCGCAAGATCGCATGATTAATTTGAATGGCGCAGTTTAGATTTAAGGGCTATTTTTAGGACAGATAGATGAAGTTCCCAAATGAAATAGAAAATAAAACAGGTTATAGTGATTTAAATTTAGAAGTTTGCTTTCATATTTTTTATCTTATATATATATAATACTCGTATCTATCTATATATCAAAAATCTTTCAAATAATAAATTAATAATAGTCCTTTAGCTTCCGTATCATCTAAAAATAACAGCAATAAATTTGTTTTCCTGCAGTTCTGATGCGCACTTACTGATGAAATCTGAACCCAAAAATCTGGACATTAAACTGTCATGGGATCTGAAATGGAATTCGTATAAAAGGTCAATTGAGTCCCAACTCCTCTTCTCTTATCGTCTTTTCTCTAGCTTCGTTTCGCTGTTTTGCATTGCCGCTAGCCTCGTAGAGTTGACGTTTCTAAATTTAGCCCATTCTTTAAGAAATGTGAGCTGTACAAAATTGAAAGGTGCATAGCGCACCCACAGTGATTATGTGCATTATCCAAAAATAAAATTATGAGTGGAATTTAACGATATGTGCGTTCTTCGAGTAACATCTTGCTAACTACGCAGCAAAGTCTTCCAAGTTACGATGCAGTCCTCTGAATCCGCTGCAACTCTCACCAAGTCATCTTATTTCAATAATAACGCAGGCTTATCGCAATAATGGACCAGTTATATGACATATATACTATATATATGTGGGGTTCTCCTTTAAATCAGAGCATGAGAGCAGCATCGTAGCATTTTTAAATATGCTTTTATTTAACGATAAGAAATAAAATTAATAAAGATAAACTAAGTAAAGATTAGATGTTGAATGATCAATGTAATGATGCACAATCACAGACTGTCCTTTCACACAGAGTTCCTCCGGCGTTGATAGAATAAATGATCATACTATTTAAAAACTAGTTCCCAGCTAGTTTTTAAATAGTATGATCATCTAAAGTCATAACAGCTAAAGGTGAAAAATCAAAAGAAGACCGTCTGTCTTCTTCAACTCTTGAAGACGAGTGAGCCGTCTGCTCACATCCACGTCTGGAAGCTATCTGACTCTGTCTGGAATGTTCGCTGAGCTATGCTGGTATGACGTCAGCTGGTAATTCAGCATCGGTCGTCGATGATCTCCACAGCTTCGGCCAGCCTGAAAGGGCATCGTCCTCGATGTCTGTTGAGTGGACATCATTATCATCTACCTGAAAAGAGAATAAAAAAAGAGAGAGAGAGAGTATCAGGTCCTTAGGTTTTGAGCTGATACAACATCAATCAATTTGACCATGGCTTCATATGGTCAGCCGCAGTAGATGTCAAATTCGGTCCTTCATGGCATCCTACTTTTTCGACTTCATATCTGTCACTTGGTCTAAAAGCTATGATTTTATACGGTCCATGAAACTTTGGTCGTAGTTTCAAACCAGTCCCATATTGAGTTCTCTGTGTGGCTACCAAGTCGCCAATCTTGTACAGTTTTGGTTTCTTACGTTTCTTGTTGAATTGCTTACGATTCTCTTCTTGTATCTTCAAAATGTTGTTTTTTGCATCTTCTCTCATTTCATCACGTTCTTGCACCAATTGCTTTAGATATTCTTCGTTCAATATTTCTTTAATTCTCATATCTTCTTTGTTCTTCATTTTTGTGCCTATGAGAAGCTCAAACGGTGAATATTTCGTACTTCTCGTAGTTATACTGTTGATTATCCTCTGGACATTGTATTCGCTCAATCTGTCCTTTACCTCTTGGAATACCGGTAGTAATTTTGATATGTTCTATACCTTTTTCAGTACAATACGCTGAAAATTCTTTCGATGTAAAGGCACTACCTCGATCTGAAATAATTCTGGCTGGATTTCCAAATACAGTCTGTTGTTGCTTCAATTTTGAAATAACCTCTTGCGTAGGTGGTGATTTCACTGGATAGAATTAAGTAAATTTCGTAAAAGCATCGACAACAGTTAGAATGTGTTGGTATCTCTTGTTCGTTGATGGAAGAGGTCCAGTAAAGTCGATATGATACGTACTCAAGGGAACGTTTTCTTTCGGTACAGGATGAAGAAATCCTTCAGCTTTTCCTTGCTTCTTGTTGTACAGTATACATTCTATACAGTTAGCAATTACTTTTTCAACTTTACATTTCAGTCTGGGAATATAGAATTCTTGCTCTACAGTATTCACAGTTTTTATCTACAGCAAAGTGACCTTTTTTATGTACCTTCTGTATGATTTCGTTCTGTAAGGAATCTGGCACTGCTAGCAGATCTTTACCATTTTCAAATTTATACAAAATATTATGTCTCACGAAGAATCCATTTTTTTCTCCCTTCTCCACTAAATTCTTCATCAATTTCACATGTTCATCTTCATTCTGTTGTTGTGCTAACCGAATCTTCTCAGTTACATCGGATGTGTATGATGTTAAAATTAAAGCATTTCTACTTAAAGCATCAGCATGTTTCATTTGGCTTCCTGAACGATGTACAATTTCATAATCGAATTCTTCAATAAACATTGCCCATCTCGCAATTTTAGGAGTTAAATCTTTCTTATCTAAAGTTTTCTGAAAAGCACTACAATCAGTTACAATTTTGAATTTAGTTCCTAACAAATAGTTTCGAAATTTCTTCAGAGCTTCTATTACTGCAAGGGCTTCTAATTCGTAACTACAGAGTTTCTCTTGCTGCGGTGAAGTCTTTTTACTCATATACTGGATTGGGTGATAATTACCATCATCAGACAATTGGAGTAATACCGCACCAAAGCCTTGACTACTAGCAACAGTTCTAATGGATATCCTTGCTTAAATATGTGTAGAACAGGTGCTTGAGAGAGAATTTCTTTTAATCTGCAAAATGCTTCCTGTTGTTTGGAATCGAATTTAAAACCAATACCTTTTCTAAGCAAATCACTAAGAGGTTTAGCTATTTTAGCATAATGAGGAATGAATTTACGAAAATAACCTGTTAGTCCTAAAAAGCTTTGTAGTTGTTTACAGTTACGCGGTTGTGGAAAATTTCGAACAGCAACAGTTTTGGAAGGTGATGATCGAATAATTCCGTTTTCAATTATATGTCCCAAAAATTCAATTTTACGCTTTAAGAATTGGCACTTTTTGAAATTTATTTGTAATCCATATTCCGAAGCAGTTTTGAATACTCTTTCTAATTTGTCTAAACATTCATCTTCATCATTAGCCGGTATGACTATATCATTCATATAAATAATTAGTACACCTTCATTTAACAAGTCACGAAATACTGAATAAATATACCTTTGAAAAACAATTGGACTAATACATAAACCAAAAGGAGCTTTAAGAAATTCGTAAATACCATTATGCGTTACAAAAGCGGTATATTTGGTGCAATTTTCATCTATGTCTACATGGAAAAAGCCATTTTTCAAATCTAGTGTCGTGAAGACCTTTGACTGTTCTAAACGATCAAGTATTTCCGGAATTAAAGGCAGTGGAAATTTGTCTTTAATAATCTTCTTATTTAATTTCCGAAAGTCGATGCATAATCTTTTAGAATTATCACGCTTGTTACACAAAACAATAGGTGCTGTGTAGTTAGAGTTGCTAGGTTTTATTATTTTTTCTTTCAGCCATTCCTTAATTTGATCGTCAACAATTTTTTGTTCCGCGAAAGACATGTATCTTCTATTTTGACAGACAGGAATTTCATCGCATAAATTTATTTGCATCTTGAAGTCAGATTGTCTATTTTTCCGAGGCTGGTACGAATTAATGAAATTACACAGTCTTTCTTTATGTTTCACATTTGAGATATGAGATAAATCTATCTCGTTGACAGAAATAGCATTCACCAGATGTGAAAGGTAATTAAACGTCAAGCCACTTCCGCTTTCGGGGTTTTTGTTTACATTCACAGAGACGCCAGACGACTGAGAAAGATCATAAACATTCTTCAATGACACAGCAATATTCAAATTTCCCATAACGCAACGAACGTTAGAATTTCGAGATGACTCAGCAGTTATCAAGTTTACATTACTTTTATTCCGATGAGAAATTATTTGAAGGCTATTCTCCGTAAAAAAGAAGTTAAACTGAGTCAATACATCCAAACCTAATACAATTTGATTACATAACGACTTGACTACATAAATTTTCGTACGAAGTTAAAAACTATCAATTGAAATATCAGAAATAAAAAAGCCGATGGGGTACGTTTGCTTTGATTCAATTCCGTTTAATGTGATATCGCTACAATTTAAACTAGGAGAACCAATCTGCTTGTGTAACTCTACGCTGCATATCGTAACATCTGAACCAGTGTCGACTAGACTATCAACTAAATGATTATTTATTCCTACAGTCTTCATAATTCTATCCTTGTCAGAAATTCGATGTAATAAAGCTGCTTGTTGTGTCTCGGGGTTCTGCTCTGGACAGTCATTTGATTTATGCCCGAACTTCCTACATTTAACACATTTTATACCCTTCGATTTGTTTACACAGTGCGAAGATAGATGCCCAAATTCCTAGCAATTAAAACATTTGACCTTATTAACGTTAGATTGATTTCGGTTTGATGACGCAAGCTTACTTCTATCTTTAACTTGAGTGTCTACTTTCGGTTTCGGATTTTTAAACTTATCATTGTCCGATCTCATTCTATCATAAATTTTAAGCCTTTGTTTAAATTCAGATGTTGTTTCGCAACCATACAGTATAGGTTTCCTCACCACAGAATCGGGAATACCATCAATAACATATTTAATTAATGAAGCATCTTCAATGTTACCTCGCGAACACATTTCTTTCATTTTCAAAAAATACTCATCTAAAGATTCATTAGGCATTAGTTTACGTTTACATGACATTTCATGCAATTCAGCAGAATTAAAAGCTTTACCATATTCAGATTTCAAAAGCTTTTTTAACTTACACCAGTCATTAACTTTAGGTTCACTCTGAATAAATAGTTTCGCTTTACCTTTTAATGATCTTTTAGCAAAAACTAATTTATGCAAATCACTCAATTTCAAAGAATTTATAACATCTTCAAATTCATCAATCCATTTATCAACATTTTCATATGCATTACCAGAAAAAGGATTAACAATACTTTCAATATCCGAAAAACTAAGATGAGGTTTAAAATGATCTTGAATTGGAAGCTGCATACTTTTATTTACTTGAGACTCGTTAAAACCAGGATCGTGTCTTTGATTATCATCAAGCATTACTTCAGAAATTTTATTAACAGTTTCATCTTCAATATCACTATTTTCTTCATGCAAAATATTTTCAAATAATACAGAAAATCACATAGGAAAGAGACAATTCGGGTTACGACTTCCGTTTTTAAACCTTCTGAATTTATGAACAATACATTGCAAACTTTAATTAACTCATTCAAAGTAAAACTATTCTGCACTCTATCTATTTTCTTATTATATTCTTCAGAACCTGGTTTAAATACAAAGCCAGAAAATTCACGTAATCTTTTCCGGTTATTTCGATCTCCATCAGTATTAAAAATAAGCTTATGCAAACTTTTGATTTCAGAACTTTTGCTGTTCTTTAAAGCTGCTTCCAATTCTGGAATTTCTACTAACTTCATATTGGAAAGAAAGTTTTGTACTTACCCGACAGATGATCGTCGTCAATAAGGGTAATCCAGGCACTTAAACGGTAATCCAATAAATCGAATAACTTGTGAGAACAGTTCACTCAATCAGTTCAAAGCACAGTTCGTAATGTCACTCGCACACTTTCGAGTTCGAGGCCGCACGGTTGGTCGCAATGTTGTGTAAGGTTTTCCTTTAAATCAGAGCTTGAGAGCAGCATCGTAGCATTTTTAAATATGCTTTTATTTAACGATAAGAAATAAAATTAATAAAGATAAACTAAGTAAAGATTAGATGTTGAATGATTCATGTAATGATGCACAATCACAGACTGTCCTTTCACACAGAGTTCCTCCGGCGTTGATAGAATATATTAGTTCCCAGCTAGTTTTTAAATAGTATGATCATCTAAAGTCATAACAGCTAAAGGTGAAAAATCAAAAGAAGACCGTTTGTCTTCTTCAACTCTTGAAGACGAGTGAGCCGTCTGCTCACATCCACGTCTGGAAGCTATCTGACTCTGTCTGGAATGATTCGCGCTGAGCTATGCTGATGACGTCAGCTGGTATTCTAATTCAGCATCGGGCGTTGATGATTCCCACACATATATGTGTGTGTATGTGTATGTGTACATATAGCTATCGTACTTATACACTAACATACCGAAAATGGAGTTTGATAAAATATTTGTGGCATACGCATTTATTAAACTGTAATTGCAGTACTCGCATTCATCGTAGCCCTCATAAATGTTACATGTTAACAATTTAACATTTTCGTATTGAATCATATAATACAAATTTATTTTCCACTTATAATGCATTGCTCTTTCCTGAGATAAACATTGATTATTTTCAAAAATTTCCTCTTAGACCTATATACGAGTATTCAGCTCTTTTTAGTCTTACCACTCGGACATTATTATCTCTTCCAGGAAGCACTTCTGTTACTAGCCTCAGTGTCTAACGTAGTGAAGGCATATTACATTCTTTAACGAGTACCAAGTCATTTAGACGAATATTTCTGCTAGGCTGGCTCCATTTGTTGCGCTTGTGTAGTTGGCACAGGTACTCTTTAGACCAACGGTCGCCAACCGGTAGTCCGCCGTCCGTGAAAACTTTTTGATGCTCCGCAGAAAACTTGGGACATTATTTATATTTTTATGAAGATTCAGTTTAAAAAATGACGAGTAACAAAACCTATTATGGAATATGGATTATACTTTTTTTTTAAATTTTAGCTATTACTTTTAGCAAAATTCCTTCTGAATTTAGCGATTTTTTAGCTACTTTTTCGGGTTATCTAGCGACATTTGAAAGTGAGAGTTGCCATCCATGGATATGCTGTTGTTATCAATAATAGCGCGAATTGGAATTCTCTTTCCTTTTGAATTATTTACAAACATGTGCTATTGTAGTCGTTAATAACACAGTTTTTCTCAGTGTCAATAGGCAACTTGATGGATTTTTATGAGCACCATCTGCATTCTTATTTATAATTGCATCACTGGAAGCGTCATCTACGTAATATAAAGAAAGAATTTTTTTCCGGAAACTTTTGATCATTTAGCACGTGAAACATACAATAAGGTAAAATTACCCCAGTTAGTGCACCTAAAATGTAAAAGCAACGGTATGAATCCGATAAATTAACGTAAAATACTGATTTAATAGGTATTAATTGTTAGAAGCGGGAAGAAAAATTTTAGCATCAGTTGATGAAACATTAATATGGTTCTGAAATTACGAATGAAAGCTGTAATTTCATTGTAAAAAATAAACAGCGAGAATATGTCAAGTTCATTTAAAAGTTCGTTTTCAAGGCTCGAAAGTACATATTGCTCTTTATCTAAAGTATTTAAAAACATGCATTTATATGTAAATTATATTAAATTCTATCGTTAAAGCTGTGGAAGGAAACTTGTGCGTAAAGTTATATCAAATAAAATCACGCAGATGATTAATTATAATCGGAGAATATAACAAGTATACTAAAAATTATAAAGAAACGTCTGGATACGCAGGAAACTATAATAATTGAAAATATTAAAATAATTGTATTAGTGGCTAAAATGGAGGAAAATATTTGATTTATGTATAGTGAGACTATGGTAAATGAAAACAGTACAACAAATGAATTGAACGAGAACTATGAAATATAAACTAAGAAAAAATGATGAAATGAATAACATAAGAAAAGAAATGAAGAATTATAGACTTGAATTTCTTAATTTTAAAAATATTGGATAGTGTAAGAGAAGTATTATTAACATGAGAAAGAAATCAGAAACTCTACATGATATTAAGTAAAACTGCTAAGATTATGAAAAATAAATGTTTCTTTATAAACAGAATATATCACAAAATTTTAAATTAAAGAGTTTATAAAGAACTGGAAAGGTTAAAAAATATCAAAATAGTTACAATTATCATTAAATTTATTTTACTAGTCAAGTAAATGTTATAAAAAGTAACGCTTATATATACACGATGGTAGAATGTAAGAAATAAGTTGAAATTCAGAGTATGTTGAAATTTTCCAAATTAAAAAAATAAAAAAATAAAAAAAATAGTACGAAAGAAATTAAAGGAATGGAATATAAAGTAATATAATAGATAAACAGCGGGTATGTGGACAACTGTTTTTGTAAAATGTAACAAGTGAGTTTAAATTCAGAGTATACTGAAAATTACAAAAAGTATGAAAAAACTTCTATGTAATATAAAATAAAATATTGCAATTTAGAAAAGTTAAATATTAAAATTTGCAGCAAATAAATGTATTATTATGAGTAGAAAATATAAGAAATAAGTTAAAAGTAAATGGGAAACTAGATATTATTAAAGTGTCAAGATAAAATTAAATAGAATAATAAACTAACAAAAAAATTTCCAGAAAGTTTAGTTTTCATCAACACCTGAAGAGACCTTTTATTATTATTATCATTATTATTATTTTGTCTTTTCCTAGCGCATTCTGTTTCCAGCAGGAACTCTACTTCTCATATCAATCAGAGACCTGAAACAACTCATCTCCACTCTTGATATCGTGGAGAATCCCCCCCCCTCTATTGTGATGTCACTGATGATGCTCCACGCTGCCCTGTAACGTGAATGACACTCTGTACGCACTGAAAAGTGTCTTAGAACTCCCATCATTTGACTACCGATGCAGTAGTCTCTTGAATCTGATTACGTTCCGACCGTCTTATTGTTTATGGATCTATGCAATATGATTTAGAAGTCAAACAACAAAAATCAGCATTATATTTTCAAATTTTCACAGGACTAGTTTCGATCATCCTCAGCTGCAAAAGCGTAAATGAACGAGATAAGATATAATGATTAGATAAAATAAGAAAGCCTGGACAGGACATAAGCCACTGACACCATCTGGTTGATAAAACCAGAACTAAAACATAATTTCTTTAAAGTCTGAAGGCAAAAATGGATTGGAATTACGGTCGTTAACGAGAACAGAAAGATTTTTTTGAATGTGAAATGCCTCTAGAAAATCCAGTTCACCAATGGAAGATGTTTCTTGAATAATTTTGGCAACAGAAAAATTCAAAGTGGGATTTCGGACCAACGATGTTGAGAAACAGAAGACTTCTGTGTTTCCTTTTTTCTAACATATGCCTCATTTGCCTTAACAAGTAATTTTAAGGCTCTCTTAGTTTGGCCAATGTAAATTAAGCCACACTGGCAAGGAATCCTCTAAATACCCCAGGAATTCATATCCGGAATGGGGTCCTTGAGTATGGAACTCGGAATGTTATTGATGGGAGAATACACGACCCGAAAGTTAAATTTCTGCAAAATACGTGCAACTTTATAGCTAACTGATGGAAAGAAGTGAATGGCAACAGAATTTTTATAATCTTCTAAAACAAGAGTGTGCCTTTTGGTGTGTTGAGATATTTTCATAAATCTTGTTGCTGTGACATCACGGAATACTTCAAATTCTATGTTGGTTCCTCGACGAAATTCTAACAACCCGCAGAATGCTAAATTCAAACTCAGTAATTACAATAATAAAATTAAAATACATCGGAACGTAAATTTGTGGTTCGGAAACTTTATGATTTGGTTTGGTTTCATTGATTATAGCAAAGCACACTAGGGCTATCTGCCTAAAGAGGGGGATGCCTTCGTGGAGGACTTTCTAATTTTCACGTGGTAAGTTTTGGCAATTTTTTGCCAAATTTCTAAGGAAACTGGTTCATATACACGTTATACATGGGGAAAACCACTAAAACCTCATTCAGCCAGTCCGTTTGTCTGGAATCGAATCCAGGTCAGAATTACGAGTCTTCAGCCATTTTACCACTCAGCCGCTGGTGGGCGTGAAACTTTATGAGACGGTAATCAATCGCCATTGTCTTCTATTACATTTATTATAAAAATATTCTCATATCGTTCTCGTTACTGATGAATAAAATGTTTTTTCTCAGCTAGTTGTATCTGTTATTTGTTCACATACAACTTTATAATAACGAAATATATTTAATAACCAAAAATAAAGTAATTTTAAGTATTTTAATTCCTTTGTCTAATAGTTGAATCATTAAAGTAACAGCGGAATATTGTCTATAAAGTCTTTCTTCTAAGAATATTAAATAAGTATACTGTAATGTCAGTAATGGTAATTTTAAACGAGATATTTCAATGTAATAAAAGTTCTTTTTTCTTTTTTCAGTACTAATTTTATGAATAAAGAAATGATTTTTGATTACGTAAATAAAGAATGGGAAGAAACTGCTCTTGAAGTGAAAGAAGTTATGGCTGCTGATACCTTGGAGTTTGCAAAGCGTGTTGCAATGAATATTTCAGCGTGGTCCACAAAATATGACCTGAAAGGGACCATCGATCAGTTTGAAGAAGCAGTAATGGCAGTGAATCCGAAATACTCTTATAATCCTGGAACTATGTATTCTCGTATTTCTTTATGGTTCTTGAATATGATTCCTAAGCCCTTTGCCGATCTTCTCCTCGCAAGAGTATTAATGAGATGAAACCTATATGTATTAGCACTCTCTAATAATTGATTGCATTATGTTGTTATTCTAACAATGAATTATATTATGTATAATAACGGATTAATTATGCATAATAATGAATTACAATATGTGCAAATATGTTGTAATAATTGATTATATTACGTACTTTCTAAGTAGTAATATAATCCATTATTACTACTTAGAAAGTTATAAAAGTTATTAGAAAGTGTTAGTACTTTCTAATAATGGATAACATTTGTTAGCTCATGTTCTTATAAGATGTACGCAAAAATTAATCACGTTCAGTTTAATAAAGAAATCCCAAACATGCTAATTTTATCAAATTACTACTTATTCAGATTAAAATAGAGATAAACTTACTATACACCAAAAGCAAAAGGGCACCAGTGATAGAATAATTAACACTAGTAGTTCGCCACGGGTTCAAATTTAGAATAAATGGGTAGCGTGAATATTCTCTTGTTTTTACACATGTGTAACGTGAATTTTCTATTACATGTAATCTAAAAAGGCACCATTTTCTTCAGGCAGATAGATGTTAAATGCTTTGCCATAGCCAACCTAATGCAGTTGAAGCAAAATCTTTAGAAAATACATTCACAATGGACTACCATAAGTAGAAATAATATTTATCTTGCGGTGCATTATTGGATCTCTATGAGACGTCATGCATAAGCACAGAATTCAAATATCCACATTTCTAGCAAATAATTCTCATGGGCTTTAATATTGTTACGGGATGCCCAGCCGCGGTAAGATAGCTTCCCCGCAGGGCGAGTTTGGGGTTTCCAGAAAATGACAAGGGAAGGCAGGTTTGCAAGATTTGGCGCAAAATCCCCCATTTGACGACATTTGGCAACAAAATTAGCGATATGCCAAAGACGAGTAGAGAACATGAGAACATTCTAGAATGAGTTCTTCCCAGTTTGGCCCAGAATGTTCTCAAAAGCCGCCCAAAAGCTATGTAAACCTTGCTTGTACGCAGAATAGCAGTCGATCGCGAGTCTATCGAATTGATCGTCAGTCTAAGTGTCGAGTTGGTCGTCGAGTGTATCGCAAGTTGGTGCATCGAGAATGTGTATCGTTGAAGCTATCAAGTATATCCTCAAGTGCATCGCAAGTTGTACCGTGAAGGGTCTCGAGATTACGCTTAGTTCCGAGAACGACCGAACCGAGCCGGGAACCGTACTCTGGTGCTATGCTGTAAAGCTGTCTTCCCAGTTAGCCTGAAGCCTGTTTTGCTGATTGTTTCAGCGTGTTTGTCACAGCTTTCCGACGACTTTAAACGTGTTTTTGGAGCTGTCTTGAGTAATACTGGCTAATAAATTGTGCTTTCATTTTTCATTAAGTGACATCGTCAATCACTTCAAATCGCACGAACGAACCCGTACAGAAACGCAACAATGTTATTGCCTAAAAAAGTGATTTACCCTATTCATAAATTCCTATCGAGCTGTCATATTTCGAAAAGGAAACCTTAGAATTCTAATAATTTTTCTATTTGCAAGCAATACATCTTACGTTACAAACACAGGGCAAAGTACACAAGGGCTTAATGGAGGGATATCTGTGCGAAAGACTTTCTAAGAAAACTTTTTTGTACTGTTGCATGCTTTTGAGTTCGGAATAGATTGAATGCACTCAGAATCGATGATAGCTAAGTAAAATCTATTTTCCGAAAAAACTGAGGTCTGAATGTTCTGAAGCGTTTTACAAAAGCACCCTTACAGCTCTTCTCAGTATCACAGAATACAATCAGTAATTGCACTTCAAACTATATTAAGAACGTTAGATAAAATTCAGTGCAAAGCGCACCTAAAAGGTGAAGCCCTGGCCACCAAGAAATTTCCACTACCTTCGATTTCTGGAAACAACTGGAAAGCATATAGAGTTACATAGGCATATACCGGTTCATATATGGTCGGGTGCAGGTAGAGTTACGTAGGAAATAGACAAATTGCAGTTATACAGGGATCGGGCCAAATGCCTGGCAATCTTTCGCCAAATTTGGGACAAAAACAATTGTCGTTGAAACTATCATCAGCTTGCAACAAAAGGCTATTGGGTGGACAGATAGCTTGGCGGCGAGATAGCCATTAAATGGTCTTGTCCCTGTAATCTTATTTTTCCTTACTTCTTAGCTTCACTTACTCGAGGAATTGTATGTTGCATTGTACAAGAGACACTACAATTTTACATGTAATTTCACTAATTATTTTCATATATACAATATTCGTAATAGTATTCATGTTACATATGGGGAACACCACGAAAATCAACCATGCAGCCAGCTGGTCCACCTGGAATCTCGAGTAAAACTCGCAATCTTCAGAGGTCTTAAGGGGAAGATTCAAACAATGCATTGCCAATTTACTTAATTACATATTTATGCGCTATATTTTGCTAAAAAATTAAGTATTATACAAACTATAAAATAAATCGTGTTATGGCAACGTAATTACTATAAGTCATTTAACAGAGTTTTCTACCTAAGTAGACGTGGCAACGTAAGCTACGCTGTTAGCCTGAAACCTTTAATAAACTATCCTTCTAAAATTAAAAAATAAGCACTTTTTAATGTGCAGTATTAAGAAAGAAACGGAAGAACACAGAAGAAGTGAAAGTTGGCGGATATCTCGCCAAAGTTGCGAGATTCATTCCTGTGGAATTCTGAAATACACTTCTACAATCGTGCAAAATTAAGAGAATTTGCACATTATGTCAAATTTCTGAAGAACTACTGGACATATTTTAATGAAACTTGTTACGAAAATATATTTATAACAGAGGTAGAGATGTACCATTCAAAAGTCATTATACCTACGGATGATTATCAGCTATGCTGATAGCGCAAGCATGTCCAAAATCTTCACTGGGTTATCGAACTGAAAATGAGTCTAGTACGGAGTATGACCCCCCCCTTACAGCCAGATAGTAGGTCGTACAGCGTTATGGCACATTTGACAGGAAGCAGCTGAGGATACCCTGTGGCAGTCGATCCCAGTCCTGCAGCAAGGCAGTTCTCAACTCAGGGATGGTTCTCGGAGAATGACAGCGAGATGAAATTGCCCTTTCAAGAAAGCCCCAAACATGCCCAAACATGGTTAAAATCAGTAGATCTGTCTGGCCAATCCATGCGGCGAATATCCTCACTCCATGTAATCGTCGACCAGCTGAGCCTTATGTGGACGAGAGTCGTCGTCCATTAACGGGAACCAATTACAACTGTTCCTCTGAAACGTTGATCATAGGACTACACAATTTCTTCTCCATACCTCAATGCGCTCAACTCAGGGGTGAATGCGGCTGTTCAGCATAATGCCTTCCCAAACAATTACGCTTCCCCAATGCGAGAAAGATCGTATCGTGTTCCAGGCTCTCTCCAGGCACAAGTACGCCGATAATCAGTCTCCAGGCTGAATCGTGATTCATCTGTAAAATGCGCGGTGGCCACTAATGTCTGGTCCAACTCTCATGTTGTCTATGTGCTGTGTTGCTTGCTGCAGTGAGCGAGACTCAAACAGCGGGTCTTCTGGATACAGCCTTATTTCATGAAGACTTCGGGCAACTGTAGACCGTGAAACTCAGGTTCCAGTGACAGCATACAGCTCACCTGAGAGCTGGGAAGCTGTAGTAGTCCTGTGCCCTGGCGCTAAAGGTGCCAAGTAACGATCCTCATTCGTCGTGGTGGATCTGGATAGACTTTTTCCACGTCTTCTCAATGTGGATTTTACTGTCTGGAACTGTTTCCACAAGTTGCCGACGATATTAGGCGTTACATTGAGCTCAGTAGCCACCTGCGCTTGTGACTTTCCTGTCTCCAATTTACCGACAACTCTCCATCTCAGTCCGTCATCTATACCTTCGCGGCTACTCATTTTACCTGAAACTTTATAAAATTTAAAACCTGAAACCCAACTCTTGAGATAAGCATGGCGTAAACTGCGCTTATGTCCCCTCGACAATCACAGCTCCACAGACACGGACGTGTACGCTTATATGTTCGAATATTTGCATAACTTTTCGAGGGCATAATTAGTACCCTTGGTTCAATGCTTTGGTTTATTTTTTATAAAAATAGGCCTAGTTTAGAAATTCTCTTAATTTTCCCAGGAGTGTATCTGCAACTCTTACAATAAAGCATTCGCCAGTCTCTGTCCACCCAATAGCCTTTTGTTGCAAAAATATTCGACCCGCTTCGTTTCTGTGCTTCGTAAAAAAGCTTTTGTCGATTTCAACTGATTTATTAGGCTGTCCAATTTTGCCGCAAGATCTGTTTGGAATAATATGAATTAAAACTTTCCGCAGAAAATCAGTCAAGGTTACATCAAGCGAAAGAGCGGATGTTATGAGTGTGCGTTGCTGTTAAATCGCGCTCTCTGGAAACAGTTTTACAATTGACGCATAATATGTAAGTACTGGAAGAACAATAACATACTTTAAAAGCATACGTAGTGAAAGATAAAATTTACACTTAAACATATAACTAAGGTATTTAGAAAAAAATAAACTTCTTTGGAAGTTCCCTTTTGTAGTAAATATAGGCAAAATTTTTAATTCAATTTTACAGATATTATTGATTACATTAAAGAAATATTTTATACCACACTGACCACAGATAAGAAGAAAGGGACTTTAACCAAATGTTAATTATAGCACTTTCATTCGAGTTATAGAATAGTTTTGAAGTGAGATCAGTGACAAGAAGACCAATGAAGGAAATCCTGTGTTAAAAATCTTTGGAAAACTGTTCCTGATGGTTTCGAATAAATAACAAATCAGTATCGTCTTTTTAACTCACGATTTCGTAAGCTAGAAAATGAATGCGTTATAAAACAGTGAACAAGGGGTTTCACATATCAGAGTTTAATGAAAGACACTTTACTGTTTGTGTTCCTCTTACTTCATCACCAGAAAACCTCATATTGTTCAAGTGCTGTTTTCTTTAATTAAAGTGTAACGATTTAATACAGCTGCTTTTGTTGAATATAATAATATAGATATACATACAGTAGTTAATTTGACTTTGCATAGAGACTTCCATAAATGGCAATAGGTCTTATTAAAGTTTTATATAAATTTAATTTAGTTTTTACGCTTATTAGTTTGGATTTAAGTTGTTAAGGCCGTAATAACATTTATTAGCCATAAATATTCTATTCTTTATTTCAATTTTTATATCACTGCAACTTGTGATCAATGTGCCCAGATATTTAAATTTCTTTACTGTTTCAAAGGTATAACTGTTTATCTTCAAGGGTGGAAAATCAACAGTTTTATTAGATGCCATCATAAATTTTGTTTTGTCTTCATTAATGTTTAGGCTCATCTTTCTTGCTGCATTTTCAAGTGAGACAATAGCCTCCACCATAGCTCGTTTTGATCGCCCAATGATATCAATGTCATCGACGAAAGCCAGCAGTTGAATGGTTCTGTGCAAGCTGGTTCCACTTGTGTTTATTCCAAAGTCTCTTATGGCCTTTTCTGAAACTAGATTAAACAGCAGTCAAGGTAGTGAGTCTCCCTGTCCTTAATCCTTTCTCAGTATAAAAAGGTTCTGAAAGGTATGTTGAAATTTTTATTCTACATATCACTTTTTAAGGGTCATCCTTGTGAGGCTTTTCAGTTTCTTAGGGATATTAAATTCTAACATCGCTTCAAGTAGTTTTTCTCTGTTAATACTGTCATAGGCAGCTTTAAATTCAACGAACAGGTGGTAGGTGTCAATTTTACATTCTTTAGTTCTTTCCAAGATTTGTCTTATAGAATGCAATTGATCAGTTGTTGCTTTTCCTTTCTGGAATCCATAATGGTAATTCCCAATAACATTAGAAGTTGTAGGATTCTCCACTATGTATTTCTAATTTACAGTTGAAAGTGAAGAACCTTAAGAACTAGTAAGCGAATAATCGCTCGAGTTCGTGAGATAGAATACAACAAGTAAGAAGGGTGAAATAACCCTTTATTATTCCAACTAAAGTTTAACAAAACTCCGTCTTGGAGTTGTACAATAAAGCCGACACTTGGGTTTGAAAGCTAAAACTATCAAAATTCTAACAGAGTTGGCCCCTTAACGCTAATTGACTGCGAAGATATCAAGGGCCTAAAGTACGGCCGAGCGTAATAATAGCTTACGAGAGAGTAGCCTAAAAAGGCGGACGTGTGCAGCCAGAATATCTGATATCTCTCTCACTAAGACTCTCGAACTTCGCGGTTATATACCGCTCTTCCTCATTAGCATTCAGACGTGATTCTAAAACTACGTTCTGACCAGAAGTGGTAAGCTGAAATTAAGAATCAATAGGAAAGGAAGTTTAACTCAAAATTTAACTGTTAATAAAATTAACATAATTCTTAAAAAGTAAATGTAATCATTCGTTTATACAAAATAGCGGAGAAGATTTTATATACTGAATTCAGTAAGGTAATTCCTCTGTAATTACAACATTCTAGCTCGTCTGCTTTTTTTTAAATAAGACGAACAGATCCGTCTTCCCTCTCAATGGGCATTTGTTCCTGCGTCCATATGCAACAAATTAGATAATTGATTGCTTTATTTAAATTCGTTTCATTGATATTTAAAAGCTCCGCCTTGATGCCATCCGGTTTAACTGATTTATTACTATTTAACTTTTTTAATTGCCATTCAACATTATACAGAGTTGGTAGATTATGCTCCATAATCTCACATTCACAACTCATAATAGGTAGCATGTTATAAATAGTTATCTCCCCCTCTATATCTCTATCCGAAAGCAGACACTTAACCCTCTGATTGCTCAATTTGCGGACCGAAATCGCTTCAAATTTTTTTTGGCATATTTTAAATCTATATATATTGGAGAACTGAAAAATGCATTTTTCCTTTCTAGAAAATATTTGTTTATATAGATATTTATCATGAGAAACTAAGTTGCCTGTAAAACAAATTTCAGATATTAGTACCAAAGAAAAAAAAATTTTAAATAAATTTCAGTCGAATTACTGTTAATTTCTATTTATTGCATAATATAAAAAAGTAAAATTTAAGAAAATATAAAGCACTGAGGAAAAAATACCTTAGAAATGCAGTTTAGTATGATAGAGTTCAAAACAGGGTTCAAGGCAAAGTCCAACTTTGCAGTCTTTGCACCAGATTCAATAAATCTAATTAATAATCAATCTAATTATTAATCTAATCAATAAATCTAATCAATAAATCTAATTAATAATTCAATAATTTAATTAAATATTCAGATAAGCGCTGAATGTTTTCTAGCAGCCATTTCTGTAAGAAAAAAGCGGCAAAAAGTGGAGATTGAGCGGTAATAACACGTGTCTTCAAACGGCCGCAATTTAGTGGACAACTAACGATATCTGTTGGCCAAAACGTAAACTAAACGTCTAATACGTTATATAATTTATTTCAGTGGTTAAACGGGGAAAAAAACGGGATGCGCTCCTCAATAAAAGAAGAAAAACGCATGCCCGCGGAAATCGCGGGATGAACAGCCAGAGGATTAAAATACTCACGCCAACAAACCAGTACTTCCTCCATGTCTCTGGTGATTTCTCCATTTTTTTTACAAGTTATTGTTTTGGGATTAAAATCAGCTCTGATATTATTTATCAGCTGATAAAATTTCCTAGCTTCTTTTTGTATTTTTAGATAAAAGTAGCCCCTACCTTTTGTTATCTTCTCGTTAAGATCTCGTTTTGCGAGAGAACATTATTTTGACCAATGTTCACACCAATGTAAACTTCGCCTCCATTGCATAAAATGTGCAGGTCCACACGGGACCGATCAATGGGAAGCTAAAAGGCTAACCATAGTGAAATGATGCAACTGCGGCGAAATTGGCCCCACGGCCATTTACAGAGGATGTGTAAACTTTCCAAAATTGTATAAGACTACTAAACAAAATGTAAATAACCCTACTAAGCAAAATTCTGTAAAAAGTACAAATCCCACTGCTCGGATTAATACTGGTCACTCCTACGCAAATGCTGTTAAAAATGACAAACAAACAGTGCAGAATCAAATACCTGGATTGCAAAAGACTGTTAAAGACACCAGAAAAAAGAATGAGCTTGGATTTGATGCCTTCCTAGACATTATTAAATTTATTAAAGAATTATGTGGAATTTTCAAAACCTGTTCTATTTCAGACGTCCTACACAAAATTGTGGCTAAAGTGCCGGAAATTAATGCTACTGAAAACTCCATCAACAAATTATTCGCACTGTTTAATCTATTCAAAGGCATTTTCACGGGCACCTTTGTAAATAATAACGAATATATTTCATAATGTATTGATCAATACAGTGTCAAAAGACCCAGCTAATGTAACATGCTCCATGGCAATTCTAAGTAACAATAATGATATTTTGTTTTTGTAAGTATTATGTTTTGTATATTATGTTCTTGTATATTATGTTAGCATACTCACAATGTCTTTGTATATTACTGGTTCTGCTATAAGTATTCCCATTTTGTTTCTACATACATACCCTGATGTATTCATTGTCCTCAGCGCCAATGTCATTGCAACGTAATTATACTCTTTATATGTATGCCTACTTTTTGCATATTAGATTTTTGTTTGCTAATTAACTCTTTAAATCATTTTTCGCCGAAGGATTCGCACTTGCCATTACTTTTCTTTTGTTCCCATGTTATTTAATTATGTTTCAGGATGTTAGTCACCAGACGGTTCTGCCCTCGCCCAGATGCGCATTTTCAGAGTCTCTCAGTACAGTTTCACCACACTTATCTTTCCCTGCTTCTCATTTTTAACAAGTTATTCATTCCATCACAGCATTCATTTCTAATTTCTTACGCCCGACTATAAATCCACTTAACTGCTTCAAAATTTCCTTATAATATATATATGAACCCTTTTTGGTTTCAAAGTTCACCAAGCAACCCACAAGCTATTAACTATCTAAAACTTAGGACGTACCCTTAATTTATTCTTACTTTATATTTTGCCTTAATGCTCTCACAGTTAAGAAATATCCAATTCTTATTCGATAGGGGTTGGGCCTGCGGACCTGGTACCTATGTGTGTTCACCATTCTCCAGTGAAACGATTATTTTGAGCTGTTTATTTTGAGCTGAATATTTGAGCTGTTTATATTATTTGAGCAGACAATTCTATTCGTTTATGCACATGACTGTGAGATTGTTCATGGGTAGAAAGAAAATTCGAAAAATCTTAACTAAACTATATGCCTAACTCTTGCGGAAGAGCCTAGAATTGACGAGTTTAAAATGACAGCAATACGCAGTATTAATGCTTCACTTCTCACCATATGAAAGTCGATGACAGCTGTGATGAACATTGAAACAACTTCCCGTTTCTGTGCCTATGGAGAACGTCCCGTTTTTATCATAAATATTTATTAGATTTTCCTAAATTGAACGATTTTTTTTAATCATTATCTGCAATACCTAGCTATGGTCCATGAACTCTTGAGTGAATTACGCGTTCAAAACAGTTACGTTCTTTCGGTTCCAAGTAATTCAACTATTATTTTCATTCATAGAAGTTGCTTAAAAAGTGTTTTCTTCTTCTAATTCATATTACATTTACAAGTGATTCTGGCAGAATAACGATAGCTGCGCTAAACTTCATTATTGTATAACAACAAGGTAATCTGTTAAATCAAATACATAAAGATGCGCGATGCGTTTTGAGATTTTATCATATCGTGATCGGTGTATTTCAATTATTGAACTGGAATTAATATTCACGCAAGTTTTCAAACATGCATGGAATTCCAATGTATGGTAGCCTTATTTCAAAAAAAGCCTTATTTCTTTACAAGATAAGTGACGTTTGATTAACATGGTTTTATTTTGTGCGAAAATGCCGCCCAGACAGTATAGTGGTTAGGGAAGTCGACTGCGATACCAAAGGACCTGGGTTCGAATATCGGAGAAGGGGTGGCTGTAACTGTCCGTCCCTTCATAGGAGGCAAAGGCGAACTACCTATTAGGTGCCTTCATAATAAAATAACTACCACTTCTATCCTTAAAAGTGGTAAAGCGAAGTCGGCTAAGAGCCCGCCATAAGAGGAAATATTATAAACAAATGTTTATTTTTCTAAGTTGATTGCAGTATTTTAAATTGTATATATATTTTTTTTTAATTAAACAAAACAAACAAACACAAAAGTAAAAACAATTCGTTACTTGCACTGCAATAAATATGTGTCCAGCTTATAGAAAAAAATAATCCAATTAATTATTCCGACCTCCCGATTATCCGGTTGGACTGGAATCGGTTTCGCTGTTTTTCCTACATCGCTAAACGCTTAGGAACATAGATCAAGGACAGAGGGAAAAACACGAAGATGATACAGGGAAAAATGCCAGCTCCCGAACACCCTTAGGGCATTCAATGCAAGACTAATTTTGACCTTGACTCGACTGGTGATAGAGAAAACTCCCACTTCAGCTCAAAAGCAAATCAAACTCATTTGCTAATACAGCCGTTTCGAACAAACATTTGTACGCTTGTTAACACACGGAGCAATTATATACCTGTTTCCGCAAATATTGGGTATGTCCTCGCAAAAGGTGAGGCCAAAGACCTTACGTCGTGCAGTGCACGATACATTCCAGAATTACGGCGTTTCAGCGATTCTTGCCGTCGTTTTGATTTTTTTTATTCCGTGGTGGTTGCGTTGGTGTTTATTTTATTTAGGGAGTATACTATTCTTAGCTTTTGTTATAGCACCTTTCGTAAATGATTGGAGGCCAAGAGCTCGAGTCCCAGTCGAAGGAAAAGCTGTATTTATTTCTGGTAAGTTTCTACGTTAGTATTTTGTTACGTGTGCTAAAAGAAAAATTGGTATGTCACCTTTTTTTTAAATTCTTAGTTTGTTATCTATTTATTTTATCTATTTGAGGAACAGTATTCATTTATTTATTTTCCCACGTCTTTATGCGTACTAAACCCATACTGTAAAATGTTAAATTCCAAAATAATTTAGAAATTATTGTAAATAAAAAAAAAATTATTAATCATGAGTGATGATTATTGTTAAAATTCCTTTTCTTTCCCTTCTTTTAAATCTGGAGTATATTTTTATATATTACTTAAAATGTGAAAATGATTAGAGATAAAACATATCCAGCTTGACCAAATAATGTGCGATTTATGTAATATATGTGCAAGGAAGAGCTGTAAAAAAATCTGCAGAATTCGGATTACGATTTAAAACCTCAAAGAGTTTACTACGAAAGAAAACTAAAATATTAAAAAAAAAACATTAATGTAAATATTGTAAGATTTAAAAATTTATATTGAACATCTCAATTCAATACCTCAATAATTGTAACCTAAACAGTTAACACAGTTACGATTAGACTACACGTTTAAGAGTTAGTTCAAAA
Organism: Stegodyphus dumicola; assembly: GCF_044657685.1. Lineage (NCBI taxonomy): Eukaryota > Metazoa > Arthropoda > Arachnida > Araneae > Eresidae > Stegodyphus > Stegodyphus dumicola. The sequence continues at coordinate 79,955,936 of NC_140769.1, read as the reverse complement.
ATATTAAAAACAGAACGCATGAAATCCTTAATTTAATACGATCCGTCTAAAATAGTAAAAGCCAAATAGTTGTAAAAGTTTACTACGATATTATTTTATCATAAATTAACGCTACGTAAAGATGTGTCCTTATCAAAGAAAGATAAGACTAATTATTCAAGAAGTAGCTGAGCATTTATTTGAGTAGATTGCTTGTGCACAAGGCTTGCAAATATTTCCTTTAAGTGGCAGTACTATTTATTTTCCTAGTATAGGCTATCCGCCTATTGAAACAATAAGCATGTCTAATTAATAAATAAATAAAATTATAATGTCATTTTAATTATGTCTATATAGTATAATTTACAATAATAGATAAATAAAAATTAAATTAAAAATAACCGTTTCTCCTAATGTGAAAAGCTGTTTAAAAACGAATGTGATCTTGACAATAGTCACATAATAAAAATTTTGACAAATCAGACGAATGTTATCCTAGCTGCAAGAGTGATTTTCGTGATTCTTCCATATAATATACTTTCCCATGAGCAACTTAATTACCATTCATTTTCCTTAGAACGTTTGGTTAATCTTTAAATTATGGTAACTTGGCGATTTTTTGGCGTAAATTTGGCGACCAACCCTGCTACAGCAACCTGCTAGTTTTTGTTTGGATGCCATTTTGTTTTCACGAAGTAAAGGCATTTTTTTTTTTATTTATTTATTTTTAATTTTTTTGTTTTTACTCAACATTTTTTTCCAACAATCTGCTAGCCGAATTACGCTAATGCTAGAACTTTTGTGGAACAAAAGTGCTTAATCATGACGAAGGTTAGTTGCGAAATTGGGACAAAGTGCAGAATTGCCAACTGCTTGCCGCGTTTTTAAGAATTGCCCATACACGATATCATCCATGTACACGGCGACCTATTTTCACTTAAAAATAATCCCAGAATTGCACAAAAATGGCATTGTGCACACTCTTGACTTTATCCATGTACACTGCTAAAATCCTAGCTAGTAACCTTTATCGCCTTACCAAAATGTCGCCTTACTACCTGTTACCATATTCCAAAGATTAGCCGGAGTCTTTACTCAATAATAATAACTAACACATGTAATCAAGGTTACACTAAACCCAGCGTGTTTGTAAAAGACTTCCATTTTTGGCGAAAAATTGTGTAGTTTGGCGTCTTTTCTTTAATAGGCAAAAAGGGTCAGCGGGATTTTCCGTTAAGTACCATTATGGTCTTTAATTTAATAAAATAAATGAGCAGCTTGTTAAAATATGACGAGTCGAAATAGCTTCACTCACATTTTAATATACTTCAAGACAGTATTAATAGGTTCATTACATGCATTCACGAAACAGTATCCATAATGCAAGAGTTCAATGCAATCATTTTATCATCTTCAGAACTACACTTCCGTTGCCGTTACGTAACAACTAAAAGACTACTCTTTCTCATTTTTTAAATAATGGGTATCCCAAACTTTACAACAAAGCACTCAGGCCGTTTCCTATGATGCAAACCCTATGATGCCAGATGAAATTCTGTATTTTTCGATATAGTTATGCTGCAAGGCGTTTTGCAAAAAGCTTAGGATTGCTTGCTTCATTTTAAAATATATCATATTGCGCTGATATATTAATTGGGTAATCTTTGGAATATGGTAATAGGTAATGGCGGCATTTTGGTAAGGCGATAAAGGTTACTAGCTAGGACTTTAGCAGTGTACATGGATAAAGTCAAGAGTGTGCACAATGCCATTTTTGTGCAATTCTGGGATGTTTTTTTAAGTGAAAATAGGTCGACGTGTACATGGATGATACAGTGTATGTGCAATTGTTAAAAACCGCGGAATGGGCGATTCTGCACTTTCTCCCAATTTCGCACCTAATCTTCGTCATGATTAAGCACTTTTGTTCCATAAAAGTTCTAGCATAAGCGTAATTCGGCTAGTAGATTGTTGGAAAAAAAAATGTTGGATAAAAAAAACATGCCTTTACTTTGTGAAAACAAAATGGCGTCCAAAAAAAAAAAAAACTAGCAGGTTGCTGTAGCAGGGTTGGTCGCCAAATTTTTGCCAAATAATCGCCAAGTTACCATAATCCGAAGATTAACCTATTAATTTGCATCAATAAATTTCAAAACATATAATGCATACGAAATGTTAATCTATGTAAAATTGGGTTACAGCTCATATCAGCGTGTGTCAAACGCAGCAACTTTAAAAAGGCAATGTTATTTTCTACTGATCTTTTCGATATTATTTTGGGTCCATAAATATTTTTATCTAATGCAGTTTTATTGCAGTTTCTGAAATAAAAAGGAGACAATCTTTTAAGTTCCCCCCCCCTTTATTTGATTTCTTCCCCCTTTCTTTTTATTTGCTGAATATAGAAGCATTTTTTTTAAAATTTATTGAGTTTAATCAAATAAAAAGGAAACAGAAATGGCTAAAAGCTCAAAACGTTGTTTTTTAGCAAAGCAGATAAGAAGAAAAAAAGTTGACTCTTATCTGACCTCATCACGTCGAGTTTGAGGTTCAAAGAACTTTAAATTAAACCAATGATAGTTTGTGTCCAAAGGTACAAATAAAACTGCGGCGTAAGATGCTAAGATTCTTCAGTACGTTGGATCAGAAGCTATAGAAACCAATTATATTAGCAACGGAAATTAGCGTAATATGAGCAAGCTTCCAATACTGTTGGTTTGTTCGTGTTAGGCCAATTTCTGATGCTAATTATTGGTTTCTTTGATATTTGTTACATTTAGCGAGTTCTTTGAACACACTGGATTAAAAATTTCAACATCTCGGAGCTCACTGGATACAGAAGAGTATTTTGAGGTAACAAATTGAAACGATTGAGTAAAACTTCTTTTGGTTTTTGTTTTGAATTTAATGCATATAATTATTACGCGTTTGAAGTGCTGTATTAAATTGTTTTGTCAAAATAAAATTGAGAAAAAAACACTGTTAAGGTTGTTTAAGATAATAAATTAAAACAGTTGATCGAATTGAGGAAGCAAGTTCCTTAGAACAAAAATTTTAACTATGTATAATTCTTTTAAATACGAGTTTCAATTAATGGGTATTATAAAGACTGTATATTGTATAGTTCTTATTCTGTGATTGAGCAAAATGAAATATAATGCTAGTTTTTTCGAATTTTTAAAATTTCTTTTAAACGTTCTTGGGTTATTTAATAGATACATATAACGTTTCGAATAGTATATTTTCCAATTTTCCATTCAATACTGAACCAGTTTTCCTTGGAATATCCTTCCTTTCAGCAAACAGCTTTCACGTACTTTGCCTTAAAATCAGTCTGATGAACATACTGACCAAACCAAATGGTCAGAATTTGTGATAAAGCTCATACACGATTTTAAGAGTCTGAAATAAACTTTTCAAGTATTTTATACATATCTGTAGAATAGAAAATTTTTATGTAGAATAGAAAATTTTATTATTAGTATTATATTTCTTATATGGAGAGGGCCTACCAACGACCGAGCGATTAAGTGGTTCGAAACCCGGCCAACGGTCTGCCTGCACGGGTATTTTCATGGTTTTCTTCATGTGTAACGTGTATACGAGCAAGTTTCCCTTAGAAAGTCCTATAGGAAGGCATTTTTTTTTTTTTTCTCTTAGGCAAATAAACCTCGAGTGCGTTGCCTTAAATAAACCAACCTTATGTGGAGATCCCCGTTCGTATTGCACAATTAAATATTTTTAAAATGGTTGGTTAGCACGGTTTCAACTTAATTAAGTAGATTATCAGATTAAAAACATTTTATTCCCAAGACTAATTTTCGTAATAACATGTAAAATTAAACATTTTACACATGCTGAATGCAAAGAAAATAACATTTCCTTGTTTTGATAACCGTGTAACGTGATCAATATTGTCATAATCAGAAAGTTCTATCTTGTTACATTAATTACTTAAACTGGCATTATGAATCTGTGGCCAATCCTTCCGGAGAATAGATAATCATCCAAACATTTTTCATTTAAAACCTTTTTATGATAATTTATTACGAAATTAAAATGAAACTAATGATAAAATATATTTTTAGATATTCGCGATAGCTAAAAGCTTATGATTTACATGTTTATGGAAGTGGGCAAATTCCAATTACAATTTATGCAATAAATGAAAGAACCCTCAGTTTTAATCATGTCTTCTTCCGCTTTAAATCGATGAATATTCCCTATCTCGATCTCTCATATATCTATATGTGCTATCTTGAATTTAGAAAGGGGGGAACTATTTTTTTTTTTTTTTTTAGCCTATCATGTAGAAAATACATTTGTTTCATTTCACGGTAATTAAAAATAAGAACTAAGAGCACTGCTGTTTGATTTCAATGAATCCTGAAATCATTTTCATTTTTGTACTTTAATTTTAAATTATATAATAAATTGTTTCTCTAGACGTTTTAGTTACATTCAGTATGACTAGTTTTAGCACTGATGTATATCAAAAACCTTCTTATCTTCCTCCTCATGTCAAATCTTTTTATCCTACTAAACAAAAGGTTTCTTTTTACCATATCATTTGTCGGGCCCACGAGCAGCCGAGAGATAAAAATCGCTGAATACCGGTAGTTTCAACCTGGGCTCGATTCCAGGCGAACGGGCTGGTTGCATGGGCGTTTTCTCGGTTCTCCCGATGTGTAACGTATATACGAAGCAATTTCCATTAAAAAAGTCCTCATTGGCAGATAGCTCTAGAGTGCTTTGCCGTAATTTTACTAAACAAAACCAAAATATATCGTTCATTGGGTCTCAAGATTTATTCATCTGAGTCCGCCTCGATCAGAGATATAACTATTTAACAGCATGAGTAACTGATTGAGGCTTCTTATCTCATATTACTAATTAAACAGTTAAAATAGTTTATTTTCTCAGAAGAGAAATTTCAGTTATAAGAATTCTCCCACTTAATTTTAAGAATGTGACCGTTAATCTCTTCTATATATTTGCTATAAAATTTCACATAATTTACGAAGGTTGAATTCTGGATTATTTTTAGTGGTAATTTTTGCATTTCAGTATTTGAATACCCTGTATTTCCGGCCACAAATTCTCGTGAAATTTACAGCATTCATTATCAATATTCTCACCATTGGTCGAATCACTTGAGCATTAAAGAATATATTATTAAAAAAAACTACTTGTTGCGTTAATCTGTGAGTCATATTTTTTCGTTTACAGTTCCAGCATATTCATCAAAAAAACTAAAAGATGTTCCAACAGATTCATCAAAAGCTTCAAAAATACAGTTTATATACTATATAGGAAGTTTTATATTTATATTCCTGAAAAATCTTCCTATTTTTGTTGGTACGAATAATTTTAGTGTCGGTCCCTTCCAAATTTTAAATAGCTTAATTCTTTGATTTCTTTTTCATCAATAGACAGTGTTACAAATTTTGCCTTCTTTTGCTGCAGGAAGGCATTGTTGTAGCACGTTTTCGAATTCTTCTTTGACTGGTTTCTTTCTTGAGAAGGTTTACTGTTTTGTTAACAGCCGAAAAAGGCTCTTTCGAAACCAGTTTCGTGAAATTTTCATTTATCAAACAACATTTCCTTAAAATCTGCTGACTTCCCATTTACTTCATTTTGACATTTCTTTTTTTAGGCGATAAAGTGTTTAGTTTCAGGATGAATGACATAATCAAACCAAAACGAGTGCACGGTAAATTGTTTTAACAAGAGCATTGCGTGATGAAATACGTGACCGACGCAGTGATCTGGTTTCCTTGCTGACAAGGTCTTAGGTCTATTCTTTTGCTTATCTCCTGGAATTTTCATTTATTACACCATTTATTTCCTTAAAATTCCTATTCATTTCATTTTGGCATTCCCTTTTCTTAGCTGATTGAGTGTTTGATTTCAGGACATAATCAAATTGAAATACATGGATAGTAAATCATTTTGACGCTTGGTGAAAACAAGTTAATACAGGCAGGTTAGCCGACTCACTGATCCGTGAATTTCGGTTTAGCAATAATTATTTAAGATTCGTGTGTTACGCAAAATGTGCTTTATATATAATTTCCAGTTCCGTTCCTGCATATTTTTCATGTCAGCTGTAATTACTGATTTTTCTGTTTAAATAGCTGATGGAAATGCTCTGAAATAAATAAGAGGTCGATGTGCATCCTAGCTGCCTGTGATGTCTTAATCATTTCCCAGGTATTAGATTTGTCTAAAATATATTCCAATACTGTGATCAAAGGCTCGATCGAATGAACATTCATCCTATCAAAACGAATGACTTAAATTTGAAAACTAATCTGAAAGCTGTTATAGCTCCATCTATTGTAGAAATGCATATAATGAGTGATTGGAAATTAATCTTGCCACTTTCATTCTCTGTCCTTCCTTAGATCTAACTTATCGCAATTCAGAATAGCGTATGGTTTTATTTATAATTGATCCGAATTTAGATTGGGTTGGGTCCCGAACTTAATTTCGCAAACGGTAATGCAAGTTTTATTTTGCTCCATCATGAAAAAAATATAAAAATGAATTGAAACACGTGTTTTTGCGCACTAGCGGCCAAGCGACAAAGTCGCTGAAACCAGATTCAAATCTCGCCGAATACGCTGGCTGAATATACTTTTTCGTGGTTTTCCTGTGTAACATAGATATGATCCAGTTCCCCTCAGAAAATCCTAAACAAAGGTATCCCTCGTTATAGGCAGATAACCATAGAGATGCTTCGGCTTAATTGCACAGCTAATGTCAGAGCCTGTGTAGCAGATGCGGCCGCACCGAGCGGCAGAGTTGTAGAGTCAATTAGGATTTTTGAAGTAGAAAACACTTGAAAAATGAGCAATGCCCTCACCGGGATTTGAACATGGATCTCTCGAATACACGCCGATTGCGCTACCGTTACACCACGAAGTCATGCAGCAAGGAGGGAGAAAATACCTTATATACTCTCCCTTTTAAAGGGCGACTGGGAATTAGAGGACAAAAATCACCAAATCCTGGTGGTGAAGAATCATCATCCACTACCTTTTAGTCTGGGTCATTAGGTTATTTTAATGCAGAAGACTTGAAAAATGAGCAATGCCCTCTTCGGGACTGGAACCTGGACCTCTCGAATACTCGCCGAGTGTGCTACCGTTACACTATGAAGGCATGCTGGAAGTAGGGAGAAAATACCTTATACAATGACGGGTTACAAATTTTTCAAATTTAGATAAGCACTGGACGGCAGAATTTACAGGCCATAGAAATTGCACTAAGCGGCATAAATTTTACCCCTGGCCCTGGAAACGCGTGTTTTTTGGACCTTCTGCACAGTGGTGGAATATTTTAATTAAGAATTTTTAATTATATTTAAAAGTTTTTTACCATAACGGAACTTTTATGATATTCCTCTTTAATGAAAAGATTATTTAAGTAAGCAAATGAAAGAAAGGTGTGACAGAGTAACTGAATGAACCAGTGTTTGCACCATCAATTTAAAATCAGTTATTAAAATTTGAATATATGAATTGCAACTGAAGCCATTGCACTTTCATACATGTAATGTTTCCAAAGATACATGCGAATTTTAAATTTGTTTTATATCATGAAGAGTAAGCAACAAATTGCTTCAAAAATTTCTAGTAAAATTATGTTAAGGGAATCCTTTCCTACTCGTTCGTTGTTCTACCCGGATCTTTATCATTATAAATTTAAATGATTTATTCATTTCTTGGAAGCTTTCTAAGTTTCTAAATGCATATTTGTTTATTTAGATCAGAGGTTCCTAAACTTTGCTAACATCAACCCCTTTTAAAATAATAGTTTTCATCATCGACTCTCTCATATTTTCTTTTCAGTATATAGCACAAAATAATCATAATACAACTAAATGCACATAAGTAACTTTAAAGATAACAGTTGAGTTAAAAATACGAACAAACGTTTTAAAAAATGGTTATTAGATTTACTTTTCATTAATCTTTGTATTATTATTATTTTTAATTTTACAAATATAAAGTAACAAAATATTAAATAGCAAAATCATGTATTCTAACTGTGTAAATATTCGATTTTAATTAACCTGATGGCTACGCTTCATTAAATAATGAATTTTTTAATATTTAGCTTAATTTTTTAACTTATTTCTCAAATCACCTCGTTCAAAAAGTATTCAACCTGTTTCTACCATAGTAAATTGGTGACTTGACTAAATCCTGCTTTTAATAAATATAAAGAGGGAAAAGTCAATAATGTTGGTTTGACGACAACTTTTATTTTGTGACATTTCCTTTCGGATGACTTAAATTCCAAAACTTAACGTATCCATGTATTTTGAATAAGACTTTTTCTTGTACTGGCTGGAATCTCTGTTTATTTTATCCATAAGTATACCTAAAAGTGTTTTAAGCTTTTTTCACAGTATCTTCTGATTATATTTAAGGCATCTAATACTATATCATTCTTTCAAGAGTAGAGGATGCTAAATGGGGGGAAACAATGTCAAAAGTTGAAAGTGAGTTGAAATGTTTGGGAAACTATGAACTACAGGTTGTAAAAGAGCAACCTTATAAATCTTATACTATATACTGAAGATTTCAAAAAAATCTTTCAGCTGAAGTTTTTTAAAAAAAAGCGAAAGTTTCAAATTTAATTTAATATTCTGTTTTCGTATTTTCAAACCTTGCAGGCTGTCATGATGGTTTCAAGAGGAATATTTCGCATTTGTACTAAAATATTTTAAATCTGATGATATTTATGCAATGGAAATCAAGGGTAAATCAAGTCAAAGTTAGTGTGTTGCAATTTATATTTTAAACCACATAGTCTTACTTTGTTTACAACGAAAGAATTTTAGTAAAAGATAGTCCTTACAAATAAGGGAAAGAAAACGAGCAAATACAGAAGGGATTGCTGGAAGTGAAACCACCGACTAATTTCCTTCGTGTGTAAGACGGTGTTAACTGTTCATGCGCAGCATAAGTTCCACTACACTCTGTTACTTTAAAATAGGCATTTAAAGGTTGTACCGACCCTCGCCTCCTCTACGATCATAACCTGTATCGTCTTCATCATAAAAGGCCACCAGCGGCCGAGCAGTCGCTGAACACTCGTAGTTCGGTCTGGGGTTCGAATCATCCCAGCGAGCGGATAGGCTGCATGGATGTTTTCGTAGTTACCTCCATGTATTCTAGACGAAGTCTCCACAAAGTCCTAAACGAAGGCTTCTCTCTCCTTAGGCAGTTAGCCCTCGAGTACTTTGTCTTAATCAAATAAACTCGTTTAAACCGCACAGAGGGAATAAAGGAATTTTAATAAATGAAAGGGCATGACAGTTTTGCAACAATCGCTAACATGGCTACATAGATATGAGGAAAGACAGAAAATAGGAAACGACCTTGAAAGTGACAAAGTATAATGGCTTAGTGGTGAAGATTGCTGAATACAGGTATTTTAAAGCTAGCGAAAGAAGTGGCTTCCATTATAGCGTGAAATTCTCTTGAATTGCCCGTGTGTGCCCAAAATTGTATCATTGTTCAATTACATAATGAAGTTTTTCTCATAAGCCATTTAAAATTAAAACTGAGAGCACATCTTAATGGAAAGGGGTCTAAGAGACCAGCCATTATATAAATAAATTGTGCGAGCATTGCAAACATATCTTTCCTATTAAAACAGCACGTTGCTTAAATAACTGAGTGATTTTAAACCAGATATATGCTTTTTAATAATTTATTTTTAACACTTATTTTAACCGTAATTTATAATCCAACTCTAATTCATCACACTTATGGCCTATTAATTAATTATTTTCATAAGCATTTTTACCATTATTGCAATAGAAGACTTTTCTAACGCTTTAATACTTGCTATATTACTTGCTTTAGTACAAAGAAATATTTTGCTTTTCCCTAATAGCGAATTTTTTCCCCGTGGAAAATTCTTTAATGCTTAATGACATTGACAAGTTATTGCTTCCCATATTATATAATATTTTCATAAAAATACCATCTTTTTTTTCTTCTTAATGCAATTTATAATGCATTCAGTTGACTCTTTTTACTTCCTTGTACGAAGTAAAAAGGAAGTATTGTAATCGCGAAAAGTTTCAGGCAACATATTTCAACGAAAATATCCATTTTGACCGCTATCGAATGCAATTTAACGATGTTCCTGCGTGATATCTGTACGTAAGGACAGAATAAAATACTCTTTTCCTCAAAAAAATTATAAAACTGCTTTAAAATTAATTCTGAAGAGAATTTTTCGTGGCGTCTGTACGAACGTATGTACTACGTACGTGCGGTACGTACGTATCTCGCATAACTCAAAAACGAGTAGCCTCAGAACGTTGAAATTTTGTATATAGGACTGCTATAACATGTAGATGTGCATCTCGTATTTTGGTTGCAATCGGCCGCACCAAACGTATATAAATATATTTCTATATATATATATATCCACTCTGTTACCCGGCTCAGTGATCTCAGTTTCTTTGCTCTTATATGTTGGTAAATTGGACATTTTTTGCTTTAAAAATGATTGAATTATGTTGTTTTTATCTTCCAGTTAAGGATTTTATGCCTTTAGTAAATCTGTGTTCAATATTTTTAGAATTATCAGCAATTTTAAAGTTGTTTAATTGCCGCTAAGCCTTTCTTAATGTTTACATTTGAAACAGGAGACTAGTGGATTTGTTGCCAATCTAGAGAAACTTAGCTTCGCAACAACAAAGATAACGCCTTCATTTATTATTTAAATCATGCTTAATCCTTTCTGGAATTTTTTCAAGGAAATAAGCGTTTAAGATTTACTTCGTAATTTTTAATATAGATATTTTGAGTTTTTATGTATTTTTGCCTTCTCGCGAAGTGAGAACTGAATTAATTAAATGAGAAATACTCAATCGTCTGTGAAAAACTGTTTCTTTTTTGTTTTGTTTGCTTAATTTCTTTTATACATCATTCTAGCTTTATTATAGTATTTGAATAGAACATGTGGCAACGATTAGATAATTCTATTCTTTAAATAATATAAATTTATTTTGTGCATTATGAGTTATAATATGAACGAAATATATAAGTTAACTGTTATATAATTATTGGATTATAATAACAGTTAACTTAGTTTCCGTTATAAAATTATTATATAAGTTAACTGTTATATAATTATTAATACTGTTAAGTGAATCTAGCGCCAGAGGGTCTCGCTATGGTAAACAAATACTAGAGTGAATTTTAAAGAATGCATTTATTCTATTGTGGTTTATGCGCTGTCGGCGAAGTAGATTTAATTCAATCCAATAAGTTTAAATGAAATGCAAGAAAAAATGCGTATAATTTAATATTCCAATTTAATATTCCAATACAAGGAAGTCATATGGTGTACGCATCAGATTTTTTTAAATACAAACACAACATTGACTTCCTTAAGATTAGTTTGATTATTCTGAATGAGGAAAATATCCATAAAGAAAGCACATTATACTTCCTTATAATATTGCTTCAGGTAATGAAGGAAGACGTTACATCAAATCAGCGAAATTCCATAATTAAATTTTGAGCTGACTTGAGGTGTAAAGATTGCTTAGTTACAGTTTAATAAGGAAAAGGATTGCTAAACTTTTTTTTTTTTTTTTTTCTTTAAAGAATTCATTCCATGCAGTCAGCTTGTGCTCCGCGTTTGTTGCTTAATCTTTCATGCATCTTAAACGAAATTCCTATCAATTCTTATTTTGTGAGGGAAAGTTGAAATATTTACCTCTCTTCAACCTATACATAGATAATGTTTTCGGTTCACAAATTCGATAGTGAATTTTCAGTGAATAAGCACTAAATAAAGGCCCTAACACGTTTTAACAATTTTTACACTGATGTCTGTCTGTCCGTGAGTTATAAGTATGGCAATTTTTTTGTCTAAGATACCTCTTACATCAAACTTCCAAAAATTTTCTAGTTTTCGTATATAAGCTTTCTGCTTTTATATAATATGTTGATTAGATTTTGGATAAAATTGAACACCCAGAATTGGTACTTAACCTTTAAGGCCATAATAGTTTTTATTGAAAAACTATATTAAAATATAATCCATTCAATTTTAGTATTTAAGGCTTTTATACCAATGAAAATAACATGTTATTGTAGATTTTGGCTAAAACTGATAAACTGGATGTGATAGTATGAAGCTCTTAGCATGTTTTTGCGAAAAGAATGTATTATGATATAATTCAAAACTTCTCAAATTTAGTGTCTGACACTCGTATTTGCTTATACGATGCATATACAATCACGTTTGAGAACAACATATTAGATTATGATTATTATGTAATAAACCGGAAGTGATGCTTTACTTGAAAAATATAACAGATTTTCGTGGGAAAATATGGAATCATTAAAATAAGAATTTAATCTAAAATAATGCGGAGTACATGAAAGCTATTCCTAATATAACTTGCTATGATGTTTATTTAAATAATAAAGTAAAATAATTTTTACAGCAGTGTTTTATTTGAAAAATTTCAAAACTCTTGCAATACAGGCATGTTAACAAAACATATATTTATCTTGCATTGTTGATGATGACGAAGCAGAAAGTAAACAGCAAATTCGAAAACACCCATTACTTTACTTTATATACTGATTCCGGAACTAGAGATGGACAAAATCGCTCATTTAAGGGATCAGATCAGAACTGTCCGCTCACTGAAATGAATCGGTTCTTTTTAACTATTCGTCGCTCACTAAAAATAACCTTGATGAATGCGCTCGGAACAGACGGTGGATCAAGAGCGGTGTGCAAAAATGGGGGAAAAGCAGAAAGAATGAACAAGAAGTGGGATCGCTAGAATAAATTCAACCAAACCACTCACTTCCTGGACGTATTTCTTTCAATTGTACTTTTGAGATTCAATATAAACACTTTTCTACACAGAACAACAATAAAATTTTGGAATAAAAAAATGCTGAAACTTAAAAAAATAATGAAAACTAAACTGTTTTATTAAAGATTACATTATTTCGTTACTATGATATTTTGTTTCTACTGCAAAAATAAATTTTTAGATTGGAGGCAGATCCCATAGAACAGGAAATTATCTGCTAACAATACCGGCATTTTCCTTTTTTTTTTTTTTTTTTTTTTTTTTTTTTAAATCTAATTTGACAAAATGTTACCAAATATCGCTGGAGGTCATTCTCTTCGGTAGGATCCACATTTTGTTCTGCAACCTTGAAAAATACCTTGATACATTAGATGGAAAAATTTATATTTATAAATATGTACTAATTTTAAAGAAGATTAAAGAGAAATTCACTGCTCTTGATTACAAGACGTTAGTAAAATAAGTAAATAAATAAAAATATAATTTATTATTGTACATAAATATTACCGTAATGTTCCATAAAAAAAGGTATATACATAGCTATAAATATGAAACTCAAAGGAACAGCTCCAAGGAAGCGAAAAAAGCAGATAATCAATCCGCGACTAGAGCAGGAGCGATGAAAAGAGCGAATAATGAAGACTCTTTAGGAATCAGATCCGCGGCTAGATCGGAAAAAAGAGTGAATAATCACGACTCCTAAGGACCCAGATCTGCGACTAGGAAAAGAGCAAAAATGTCGTCATATTAACCACTTGCGTTAAAAAGACGTGCCACGCACGTCGAGATGCTTTTGTCTCAAACCGCGAGCGACGTGAACACCACGTCGATAAGCATTTATTGCAAAAATGAAAATAACGTGGTGCACACGTCGCCTAACAACGAAATTGTTTATTTCTCGAGTTACAGCTCTGGATTGCAGGGGAAAGAAAGCAGGGGAAAAACATCGCAGTTCTAAAACATCGTGGTACAAAATAGCGTCGTCGAAAATAAAGCTATTCAAAATCTTCGCAATTTAAAAACATCGCTGTCGAAAATATCGTGGTTTAAAAAAAAATAATAATAATAAGCGCCTGAAAATCATCGCAGACATGTGTTTTTTCAAGCTTTAAAAGTTGTATGCATATTCACATAAGGATTTGTACGCCCAAAATGGAATGAGAAATTTTTTACTTTTATATTTTTTAACTAAATAATGAATTTTTTTCTGAAGAATTCAGAAGGAAACTTAAGCATTTAAAAACTGAAAAATCAATGCTTCTTATAGCAGTTAATATAACTTTATAAGATAATAATTAATTAAACAATTTTAATAAAGGTAACCACATGCAATTACTCATGTTCTTTTTCTAATTTTTTTAGATTGTTTTTCTAAAATTTTTTCCATGAAAAATTACCAATAAAACTTTGTAAAAAAAAGATTATTGATTAATGTTAGTTTACTATTGTTAGTTAACTATAAAAGTTTGTGCCTAGAATTATTTTCTACTCAGTTTTAGTCTTTGAATGCTTAAATTTCTTTCTTATTTTTTCAGCAAAAGTATATAATTCAAAAATATAAAATATAAAAGTAAAAACATTCTTCACTGTATTTTGCTCTCACAAATCTCGATGTTTTCTTTTCTCCTGCAACGTTTTTTCCGCGATGTTTCTGTCGGACAACAAATTTTTTGGCTTACTTCCCAGCAACAGCTGTCAGTGAACTATTAAAGAACTGACGTTCCGTTTTCACCGGAGCGCTTATCATAAGTTCAGTAAAGTGAATCTTGTTTTTTTTTAATCGGTTCTGGAGCGGATCGTCCATCTCTCCCGGAACACATAGTACTCACTATTCAGTTTTAATTCCAAAAGCTAAGGAGCACTGTTTACTGATATCTAAATATCACAGGTATATAAGTGCAGATCAAAATGAATTTATATGTGTTGATACTACAGAAATAACGCAGAAGAAAATTTAATTATGACATTCGTTTCGAAGTATTTATTTTAAATGTACTTTACATATGCTCACATACGTTACAGAAGTAATTTACATACTTTTGTAACATATATGCGCTCAGACGTATGTCGCAGAAAAGAAAATAAAAAATGTCCATAACTTGAAAAATGAATAATACACCTATACCTCGATTTACACGATTTCGGCTTTACACGGTTTAAAAATTAATGGATTTCAAAAACGTGTTAAAAATGTATATTCTGCTGCATATACGCAAATACATATATTTGAAGTCATTTTTGAATCTCATTCCTTTGGTAACACTGGTGGCAACAACAAGGATGGGGATTCCGACTAATTTTTATCTACATATCTGAATGTTTACTAAGTTTTCAACATTTATATTTTTGTGACATTTTTATAATTTACGTAAATATTTTAAGGTTTTTATAATGCCAAAAGATTTGAAAAAAATCAAATAAAAAGAAAAGTTATTTCTTTAGAAACAAAAATTAAAATATTAGATCGTCTACGTAATAGAGAAAGAGTAACAGATGTTGCTAAATTTTACTCCATGAATGATGCCACAATAAGGACAATTAGAAAAAATGAAGACTATTAGAAAATGGGATAGCAGCTTGACCCTGCAGCAGTAAAAGCACAGTTTCATATCTAAGAGATGATACAATGGAAAATGTAGAAAAGGCATTAGTGATACGGATAAAAGACCAAAATCAAAAACGGATTCCAATTGATGTTAATGCTTTTACAAATAAGGCTTTAAAGATTTGTAAAGCACTTAAGAATCAGTCACCATCGACTTCGGCAGATGAAAAAAAGGTATCGTTTTCCGCAAGTCATGGTTGCTTTGAGAGATTTAAGCAAAACATTCTTTACATAATCTAAGATTGAAAGTAGAAAGTGCATCTGCTGATTCGGATGCACCGCAACAATATCCATCAAAATTTGCTGAAATCATTGCCGCCACCTCCTACACTTCTGATCAGTTCTTCAGTGCTGACGAGCCCGGTTTGGTCTGGGAAAAATTTCCAAAATTTAAAAAAATGCCTACCTATTTAGCTAAACTTTGCAAATCAGCTAGCGGTCATAAGGTAGCGAAAAGTCGTATAACAACTCATTTCTGTTGCAACGCTTCAGGCGATTCCATAATGAAACCATTGATTATTAACAAATCAAAAATATCTCGCTCACTTAAAGGAATAAACATAAATATCCCTCCCGTTTATTGGATGGCTAACAAGAAAGCATGGGTTACTGCCATAGCTTTCGGAGAATGGTTTCATAATATGTTTGTCCCAAATGTAAAAAATTATTTAAGTAAAAAGGAATTGTTTTTTAAAGCTCTTCTACTAATTGATAATGCACCTGGCTATCCTCAAGATTTACAACACGAAAATGTAGAACTTGTCTTTTTACCAAAGAATACAACTTCCTTATTACAGCCGTTAGATTAAGGAATAATTTCGACTTTTAAGGCATTGTATTGGGTCATATAAAAAGTCTCCGAGGATTTTTTGCCACTAGATGGTGTTGATGCCTATATATTCGGCAACACTCACTCGATTGTGTCGGACGAACATCTTCTTAAAAGGTGACATTTCCATTGTTTATGAATATAGTTGTTTAATTCGTTGCTCGTGTAAAAAGTTATATTGATTTGAAAAGGAGTGAAATATTTGAATAAATACACTATCTGACGCTTTTTTACTATAAAAAAGGTAAAAACGTTGCAAAAACATGCCAAAAAATTTGTGAAGTGTACGTTGAGAATGCTGTGAGTGAACGAAGGACCCAGGAGTGGTTTGCTAGATTTCGTTCCGGAAATTTTGATGTCAAAGTTGCATCTTGCTCTGGTCGGCCAGTCACTGAAAAAGTTGATGAAATTTTGCAACTGGTGGAGCACGACCGGCACGCAAGCTGTCAGGAAATAGCGGAGGCAGTAAACATCAACCACATGACAGTTTGAAATCATTAGAAAAGACCAGTCTACAAAAAGAAGCTCGATGATTGGGTGCCACATTTGGGCTTTGATGTTTGGATGTCCATTATGAGCTACTGCAACCTGGCGAAACCATCAGTTCGGCCCTGTACTGTGTACAACTGTACCGTTTGAACGAAGCAATCCAGAAAGAGCGACCAGATTTGGCCAACAGAAAGGGAGCTATGTTCCACCATGACAATGAGCAGCCACACACATCTTTGATGACGCGGAACAAACTGACGGAACTTGGTTGGGAAGTTTTGATGCATTCAACATATAGCCCGGACCTTACACTGTCTGACTACTATTTGTTTCAATCTTTGGAAAACTCTCTTAATGGTAAAAAATTGACCGACCCAAGTGCCGCTGAAAATCATTTTGCCAAGTTTTTCGACGATAAACTACAGATTTTCAACACCGGTGGAATGAAGCTATCCGAAAAATGGCAAAAAGCCATAGATAATAATGGTCAATATGTACGTGATTAAAACTGATTTTCTATTAAGAAATTTTTTGTTCAAAAATGTAGCAAAAAGCCGCGGAGACTTTTTATATAGCCCAATATATCAACCAAACCTTCAGGTATATTTTAAAACAAATGAAGAATGATAAATTTCTTCCTCTTATGGATGCTTGGAAGAAATTTACAATCTTAGATTGTGTTGAGCATGTTGGACTGTCATATACTCAGATTAATCAACGCAAGCAATATGGCTGGATGCTGTTAAAGATGAAAATGCTAGATTACCATTAGAACATGAACATTCTCAGATCACTAAATTGACCCAAACTATAGGAGGAGAATATTTTGAGCATTTAGCTCAAGAATATATTGAAGAAATAATGGCCGAGGAAAAACTAAATGAGAATGAGTTATTTAACATGATTCAAAACCTCTCTGTCAATTTAAAGTCGTCAAGCTGCTCTACAAATTCATTTAAAATGTGCATGTAGCGCTCGCTGTTCACTGCTTCCTTGAAAAATAGTGGTCCCATGATGCGAGTGAAGGACAGACCGCATCAGACTCCAACTTTGTCTGAATGGAGTGGCATCTCTATTATCGCATGTGGGTTTTCAGTCGACCAGATGCGTGTATTTTGGGAATTAACATATCCGGACGAGTGAAACCAAGCTTCGTCTGTGAACCATATCAGTTCCAGAATGTTAGGGATAATAATAGTCTCTTGTATGGAATTTCGCAGTTTTCGCTATTTCTTATTTATTCCTTTTTTTGGCGTTGCAGATCAAAAAGCGGATCAAAAAATGGACCACTAAATTTTCATCCTTTCTAAATCTTTAGCCGCAAACCGCATTAAAATCGGATACATTTTAACAAAAAAAACAGCCAAATATAATTGGTCAGTTCTAAAAGAATCGCCCTGTAGTATTGCACATTGTGCAGTATTTTTTCTTAGTATGTGTGTAATAGTTTATTCCCATGTATCTATTTTCAAATGGGTATAACAGTATGTTTGTAACAAAATTGTATTTCAAGAACCCAGGAAAAAACAGCTCTGTTTTTAAACCAAAAATAACATGCACTGCTCTCTTCAGCTTAATAGCGCACAAACAGAAATGCGTTTAGCCGCATGGCTGACCTTACTCCTTGTATATACACTCCTCACATCTACTTTCGTTGCTCTTTCCAATAAAACAGCTCCTCGTATCCGGACTTATGAAACGAAACTAGAATTACTGACAGGGCTTAAGGATGCAGATAAGCATCATTCCTAGGTAGACAAGCTGCTTTGTTGGTGGAGTAAAAGAAAGTCGTAATTTTGGGCCAAAGTCTTAATTTTGGTAATCAACGAGAAAATCAGGCCTCAACATCAAAACGTCACGTGAACAAAGAAAGGGTGGGAAGTTCGAAGTTCGTCGTCGTCCATACTGATATATTATAGGTGTGCAAGCCTATGGCTGTCACTCTTTATAAAGATTTTCTTAAAACACCATGTCTTTGAAATGCGATGAGGTGAATAATCTGAAGAACAGGAGATGAGAGAAGAGTGAAGACCTCTGTTCCAGGGCATTAATGATTCTTTCGCGGGATCAAAATTGAAATAAATGTGCAATTTAGAGAAATAAAATAAAGGTAATTTTCTTACCTTTGCTTTCTGAGCGATCAAGCAGGTAGAAACTAGAGAGGCTGAAAGTGTTAGATACAATAAATACTGTAAAAGTTATGAACACAAACATTTATTCAATGCACACACACTCAGAATCTTATGAAATAACAGAACATTGAACATACAGTAAAGAAAACAAAAAGTGTCGGAAAAATCTCTGGGTATGCCCGAATTCCACCCGGAAGTATTCCATTTCATATTATGGGGGTTAGAACATTTGGTTCTTAACATGGGACGTTCTGGACGGTCTTCTTTTTTTTTTTTTTTTTTTTTTCCAGAGACATTACACATTTGGAGATTCCGTGAAGTCTGCCAAATATGATATCCTTTTCATGAGACATCAGAGGTTAACACTTTGTTTCATCTGAAAACTAGCTAATTAAACTAAACAGAATTCTTTTCTCATCTTCTACATTAAGAGGGTAAAGTCTTTGTTATGACCTAAGGAATTCGCCATTCATTATCTTTATGTGAGCAAGACGAGTGTTTTTGTCTTGTCTGGGATAGGCCATTCTATTCGTTTATTGTTATCATTTCTAGAGAACGACTTCATCTGCTCTAAGGATGCCTGGGTGTTTACGTTTGGAGTACGATTTCAGTTTATCCAAATACTCTATTTGAAATCTTTTCGTGAGTTCTTATTTAAGTTTGTCACGATAATGATAAATTTTCTGTCAATGACTTTAAATTTTAATTTGAAATAAAGTTGAAATTAAAAATTGTAAGTCTTCAACGCCTTCTGGCAGATAAGTCAAAGGTCATCTTAATGCAGTCAGGTTCGTCCCAGCAGTCTTCTTGAGATTCGTTTGGTCATTCCTATTAACCGCTGTCACCATCCGCTTGCCAAATGGCGGTAAGAGGGATGAATGTGCGCCACTTTAATCACAGCACACGTAAAGAGACAAACCAACCCTTATCTCCATGAGTATAATGTCCTCTCTAATCAGTCTCCGTTATCTCAAGCGTAGTGGCATTTTTATACAATTTTCTGATAAAGATGCGGGTATAACCTCAGGATTCGAAGCTTCAAATTTTTTGCAATTTTTGCAACATCTCAAAACTTAATGAACGGATTTTCTAAATCTAATTAAGAAATTTTCTCTTAGTTATTCAATTAAAGTATTCCTTTCGGCATGGCTTAATCTTCTGTGATGTTCTAAGATAAGCAATTGAAATACAGAATCCTTGCTCGGCAGTATTACTGGACGTTTGTGTTCTCACTCTTTGAGACGTGTACTAACACGAATTAAACCATCTTCATAATGTAGAGTTTGCAGAGATTTCAAAACAGGATTAGTTATCGCTACAAAGACTTCTTGCTGTATTTTAGCGTGTTCTGTACTCTTGGAGAGTCTGTTTTTGATAATACCTTTCTAACTTCTTCACATTTGCTGTGAAACGTTTCATCAAGCAAATATTCTATCTTTAAGTAGGAAGAAAACCTGTTGTGAAACCAGCGCATGTCTTTTTCGGTGTTGATCATGGTTGTCTTACTTCTTCCTTGATTCAAACTTTCTTGAGATTCTGGCCACTCTTCTACTGGAGATTTTAATTATTTTGGACTTCGTAGTCATCTTGTTTCAATCAGGTACGGGATCTAGATGGAATAGCTGATGAATTAAGATTTCTAAGAACATGATGCCAGTCATCAGAACGTAATAACTCTCGTATTTCCTGTACCCTAAATGGCGGCAAAAGTTGCCCCTGGTCTTTTCTTAATATTATGAGATAAGCGAGCAGCAATCAAACACGCGAAGAGTGCATAAGCACTCTTAATGGCATCCACAAACACATGTGAACTACATTGTGTGTGGAGAAATTCTCTTCCTGATCCATCAAGGAATACAAATGTCTTTTAGAAGCATTATTTGATTCTGCCGGTTTTTAAAATTTCTTCGTGATAGCTTCAGGTAATTCTTCGTCCCATAGTATTTTCTGTCACCAACATTCTTGTAATAGCAGTTTTGGCAGCAACGTAACTAGGCATACAATTCCCAAAGGATCGTAAATTTGTTGCGCTATGGCTGTAATTCTCTTTTTTTGTAATTGGAGGATCTACAGTTTGATAGAAAATGAAATTTCAAAATAATGTATTCCATATCAGATTGAACTTTAATCCTAAACCGATACTAAGTTTTCATCATTTGGATTCTCGAGTCCATCATTATTCTCATTTAAAAACACGGCAGTTTGTAAGGAGTAATTGCCTTGCCAGCCTCTTAAATCAAATTTACCTAAAAGCAATAATTACCTAGATTGTTCAACGAATAGTTCCGACTTTTTAACACTGCCAAAACTAGCAAGACTATTATCGACATAGGAGTCCAGTAAAATCAAAGCTCTGCCTTTAAAATGAGGGGAAGCATTTTCTAAATGGTGTTTTATCGCGGCAGTCATCAAAGACGAACTGGAGGTATAGAACACGGTAGTGTCTGTATACTTTTAACGTATTTAAATCACCGTTTTTATTCAAAGAATTTAATTAGATTCTGTTACTTCTAAAAATACTAATTTGCAAGAAGACCTTTTTTAATATCTGCTGTAATAACAAATTATTTCTTGCGGAAACGACTTAATTTCGCTGGACTGAGTTCTGTAACCTCGATTAACCTTTGGGACCATTAGTTGGGATTATGGCAAAGCACATTGGGGTTATATGTCTAAGGATAGGGATGCCTCCGTGGTGGACTTTCTATGGTAAATAGCTCGTACACACGTTACGCATGGGTAAAACCATGAAAACGCTTGTGCAACAAGCTGTTCGCCTGGAATCGAACCAGTGTTCAACGATTTTACTACTCGACCGCTAGTGCAGCGGATTGATGATTGATCCCTGCGTTTTGCCCTCAGTAGAAGTTAGAAATCATGCTTCATAATTATAATACCGGTAACTAATGGTCAGAGGTATCAAATACATACCTAATTTTCATAGTTGTTAAATTCGTAACTACCACTCGATGAAGTAAAAAATGGCGAGGAGTCATTACATCATCTTCTTTTAGTTCTCCGATTATTTTATCTTTTAATCATGTTTATAAGACTTCTTGATATGCTTCTAGATACTAGCTGCTATTATTCTCTTAATGGAGGGGAGCAACCTTTTTTTAGATTAAATCGTTACTTTCAAGGAAAGTGAGATACAATTTGAGCCAAAGTGACGTTACTTCGTACCCTTTCCCCAACATTAGGTTTGAGACTATGTTAAAAATACACTGCTCAAAACAATTAGGGGATTTTATAATTTTGGATGTAAACTACGGATGAGAAAGTGTTTTAGTGACTGATATATGATGTATATGTGTTTTACGAAAAAAGCAACATCGGATAAGGAATTATTGAATTTTATTAAAGATATTTGTCGGTAAGCAAAAAATGCACAATTTGTGCATATTACATATAAAAAAGTGGGATTTCTCGGATACAAATAAGTTTCAATAAAGAGTATGGCTTCCCCTAGTAGAGACATTAGGTAATCTTTGGAAGCAGGAGAAGTGAAACTGAGCAACGCCTTCTCCAGGAATCAAACCACGGACCTCTGGAATACGCGCCCAGCGTGCTGATCACTACACTACGAAGGCGGGAGAAATACCTTATATACTCACCCTTTTAAAGGGCGACTGGAGTTTAGGGATCAATCGCCAAATCCTGGGTGTGGAGAATCATCATCCACCAACCTTTTAATTCGGGCGCCACTGTAGAGATATTAGGTATTTTTTGGAAGCAGAAGAAGTGAAAAAATGCGCAACGCCTTCGCCGGGAATCGGACCACGGACCTCTGGAATACGCGCCGAGCGTGCTGGTCACTACACTACGAAGGCATGCTGAGAAGGCGGGAGAAATACCTTATACCCTGACTGAAAGCAATATCGCATACCTACGAGGCATGGAATCAGTAAGGTTATCAATGACGGACTGAGGTATCCTCTCTCACTTTTATAGATCACTTCTGTAGATCTCTCACTTCTGTTCTCTCACTTCAGCTTTCAAACTGCTAAATTTTTTCTGGGGTGATAAGCGACTATCAGCCCTTCTTCTTAGAATGTCCTGAACATGTTCTATTTGGTTCAGATATGGGGAACATGCTGGTTAACCCATTCGAAGGATTCATTCGTCGAAATGGAAACTGCCTACTAGCTGAGTACGATGTGGCCTGGCGTTATCATCCATGAGAATGAATTCATCCCCGATTTTTGCAGCTTAAAGGACCACGATAGGTCTGAGGATCTCATACCTAATATCGCTAAGCCGTTAGTGCTCCATTCCTGATAATGTGCAGGTCGATGCAGCCCCTGATAGAAATACCGCCCCAGACTATCACTCCGCCGCCACCGAATCGGACGCTTTCATGCATAAATGAATGAGTATTCCGTGTACCAAGTTCTCTCCAGATAAGAATCCGCCTATTATCTGGTTGAACACTAAAGTGGAACTCGTCCATGGAGAGCGCGTTACTCCACTCATCTCTTCCGCATCTGAGACGCTCCTGTGCCCATGTGGGACAGCACGTTGGGCCTGTGTTAATGAAACACAAGCCATAGGTCAGCTGGCATACAACCCCATATGGCGGAGTTGGTTTCGAACATTTTCAGTGAAACGGTGGGACTAGTAGCCCTCTGAAAGTGCTGCAGCAAGAAAGTACCGTTAATAGTGCGGTTTTCCCTCGCCGTTAGTCTTAAATACCGATCCTCATTTTATGTTGTTGTAGGTGTATGACCTTGGCCCGATTTTCGGCCAACATTTCCATTTTCTAAAAACCAATTCCATAATCTGTAAATAGCACTTTGAGAAACTCCCAAAGCTTCCGATACAACGGAATGTATTTTACCCGCCTCTAAACAACCGATGGCCCTCCAGGCTACCGATTCAACTAAATCATCTTGCTGAAACATTGTATTCCCTATAACAAAACATTCAATGCATGTCGATTATTTTTAATCTCCCCCTACGAAGGAATGCTGCAGACTGCTTCTCACTCCTTACCTAAAACATGTAGTTTTCGATGGCACAGGAAAATGCATATTCCCAATTCAGTAAAAGTTATAATTTTCCTTTTTAACCTCTTCTATTTCATTTTTATTAAAAAAGTTGTTAGCTATTTGTTTATTTCATAACGAACACTCAATATTCCCTAATTGTTTAATTGTTTTGAGCAGTATATTCAAGTGTAGTTTTGAGCAATTTCGCATCAGTTTGTCTTTCAACTAGATCTACAATACCTTTAAGCTCTAAACATGTCTTCAACGTTAATGTCATAAATGATCAGAGAGATATGATCAACAGAGAAGATTTGGATGCCTGTAGAATCTTTCCTGTGAGCGTCCAACTTAAGTTCCAATTGTAACACGCCTGTCTCCTAAAATTTCTACTTTCCCATTTAGGTTCACCAAAGAAAACAAAATAAACTGTGATCAGAACCAAATATCAAGACCACCAAATAAACAGTGAACAGTAGGTATCTCTCTGAAACACTCCTAACTTAATAGCTTAACTGCTTTGGCACTCAGATAAGAATGTTGGCTTCCTGTATAATAAAGAACTCTTACGATGTGTCTACAATTTTTACCTTTAAGATAAGCTAACAATATTTGTAACAATTCATCTGATACAGTGTGTGTGTGGATTTTGGATTTTGTTCACCATTCGTCTGACGCATAATAATCTTCAAGATTTTGTGGCATTAAAAGTAAACCAACCAACAATATTTGTAACAGTTTCCTTGTTAAATTAGACTGATTTTTTAAGGGTCTGATCTTTAAACTGAGCACATTTCGGGTGGAATTTGGACATATAACAATGCAATGAAATTTCCTGCAAATAAAAGATATGGCATTGCTTGCAAAAATGTTGCAAAAATGGCTGGTTGTTGTTTTTCCTGTATTAAAAAGAACATGATTCTTTTTAATACAGGAAAAACAACAACCAGCCATTTTTGCAACATTTCTTTTTTCAACTGAACTCTTTTTTCCTTTATTGCAATCTTAAGAATTGTGTTTTTTATCATTAAAAATGCACTTCTTTTCTTTGTATCCATTCGCAATCAAAATATCGGTCGGAATATCACATTTATTATCATTAAAATTATGCTTAGTTGATCTTCTGATGGTGTTTCTCTTTCACTATTAAACGAACATGTAGCGATCTCCAAGTGGTTATTCCTCTTCCACTTCGGATTTCAAAAATTCTTTTAAAACATATTGCTAATTTATTCCCCTTTTTCCCATTTTTTTAACTAAACGAGAACTGATATGTCGTTCCCATATTTTCAAAATATCCTCTGATAAACTGCTCTTGATTAGAGAAAAAATTGTAGCTGTATATTTATCTTAGGTAGCACATAATGTACCTAAAACTCTTAAATATGTTTCAAGTCTCGCTAAATTGCATTTTTATGGTTCAATACTCAATAATTCGCATACATACACTTCAGTTAATAATTGGTCTTTACCAAAGCACGGCTTCTTGCATTCAATCACTACAGGATAATTATCTGACATTGGGTGCAAAACTTCCCACAAGGTCACGAGCGATCCAATATTTTTAATTATGTTGTACTAGAGTGTGATACATGAATCTCAATCATTCTACAAACATGGGTCATCATGAATATTTTTAACAGCTCCAAAACCCAAACCCACCCTTTTCTTGAATCCTCATTAATTTTGTATTCGCTTTTAGGTAATTTAGCACTCCTTTTCTTTATCATTTCAACAAAATAATCATCACTATATGTTATATTACGTAGAGCATTTAGCAATTCTTTCACTTCCCTTTTCACCGATTATGAGTCAGAATAAGAATTTGTCTTCTCATATTCTTGATCAAACGTATTTTGATACGTTTTCGGATCTTTCGATAGAAGATCTAAAATATCTCAGTTAATTTCTTCTTTTTTTCCAATAATTGATTACTGATGAGTAATTAACAGTAGAACTGTTAGCTGCCTCAGCAAAGAACTTTCCATTGGTATTTCGGAGATGCTCACTAATCAGAGACTTTTAAGTCTGTATGAGTTTCCAATGAAAATGTAAGCATTAGTGATAACGCGAAGCAACTTTATTTCGAATAGTTTGCAGTTTATTTATTCGTCTTCCGTGTGTGTTGTGATATTGGTTTCGACAGCTGTGCAATGATGTCATTGGGAATAAACAGAAAAAATGAACATGAAACAAAGATATTTTCCCTTTTAGGTTTTCTGATGCGTTTTGGTTCAGGTTTTTGAGGAAATCATCGAGATTTGAGGAATCAGTTTTCCTGAAAGCGTCAAGCTTGTGGAGTAGGGGAAAACAGTGAAATGAACATCAATGCGGCACCGCCCTCCGACATCTATATTCTTACTGAATTAAGTCGGCTTTGATTGTGAGAGAAGACACTGTTTTCGATAATGTTGATTGAAATAAACTAATTTATGCGTTCTTTGAATCTGAAATTAGTTTGATAAAATCTGTTTTGTTTAAAAAGCGAATTTTATGGTTTTCGATTACATGTCAAAATAAACGGTATTTTCGTATCAAGGCCCAGCATATCATGGACTCTAAATAGACTATTAAAGATATTCTTAAAGTATCATTTTATGTTTGAAAATAGGTTTGGAGCTTAAATAAAAACATATCTCTTTTAAACAACAAATATTTTTAATAAGCCTACAACAGAGACATATTCTAAAATTAAAAATAAATTATTCTCAATTCTAAGAAACAAAACTAACAATAATTATTAGCGACGGAAATACGTAAAGTAAAAAAAAAATAAAATAAAATATAACTACGAATAAAGTACGAACTATATGTCATCTGAAATCCAGCATGGTTATATTTTGCTTATCGAACAGGAGAGCGATTTTTGACAAGTAAAATATTAACACAGATTAATTGCAGTTAAAGAAAGAGCAACAGAGAAAACAGTTCGTATTTGAATTTGACTAAATTTAGCTTTAAGATTAATAAAATCTTGGGTGGCTATAAGAAAACACCGAGTTTCATAACAACCGAATTTTGTTCTGCTAGAGTAGCAGTGAATGCACAGTGAAAAAAGCAAAAGGTTTTACATTAAAAATTGTTGAAATCTTCTACATAATATTTCTCTTCTAGCTCAGTACTTGGTTAAAGATATATGTTTGCTCCACATTAGCTAGACAGTCTTAACTATCAAATTTGGGAAACAGAAGGAATGACAGAACATTGCGAATATCATTTCCGATAAAATATCTTTTATTTTTCGAGGACACCATAGCTTCATTCTTTAGTCAGTCAAAGAGCATATGGCTGAATAAGCTTTCAGAATTTTGTTTTTGAAAGTAACTAAATATTTAATTTAAACGAAGTACATTTATTGCATGGTATGTCTTAGAGCTGAATAAAATCGAAAAACTTAAAATTAATTTAAAACAAAATTAAATAAATATTAAATTTTACACTTTTCGTGTACAAATGAGGAATTAATGGGACACATAATCATATTAAAAAAACTCTACCTAAAAATTGCTCTAATAATGCATTGAGCCTTTTTTTTTTCCTTTTCATGAGCTCATTTAGTCGTCTAGACATGAATGTCATAAGATATTGATTGAGATTTTTTTCTGTTCTTCATTTCGTGGTGAGATTTTCTCCAATTACATTACTGTCGGAAATGTTGACTTCATTAATTTTGTTTTGCAAATTATCCTAAATATACTCAGTAGGTTTTAGGATTATAAATAACATTTCTATCGATCCTTTTTTTTATTCGTGTTCAGTGAATCTCTTCGTTTGTGATTTGTTTTTAAACAAATTTGTTTTATAATAATCCAAAATTAAGTTCAAAAGAATATTTTATTTTAAATCCAATAGGTCAGCTATTTTCTTCTCAGTTATTGTGCGATTCTAGTGAAAAATTATATGTTTGCTCGTATCAAAAGAAATTTTAATTTCTTCGACACGTATAAACAAAGTAGTTCCTAATCATTAAAATGAATCTTTTTCAGGTTTTAAATCCTTCTTTCAGGTGTCTTGCAAGAAAAGCCTTCTACAATTGGCTTTTTATAGCATTTGTATCACAGTGCTCCATAATTTCCTATTTAAAGACAATGTATTTAAAATACCTCATTTATTCATTAGTGCCACTCTATAGTATTCCTCTTAAGAGATTTATCATGGTATTTAGACACAGAAAGCAACAAAAAATATTTAGTTTGGGAATAATAGTTGAATTTTTATCATTAAATGTTTGAACGTTTCTTATATTCCATTGCATTACTGAGTCATTGTATGTCATGATGAAGATATTATATCCCATTCTTGAATAAGTGAGCTCTTTTGAGAAAATTATTCTTTCTAAATCGTTTCACAACATTACAGTTAAACTCCACATACGCCGGCTAACGAGAAGAACGAATTTCTAGTACCGTAGCTGGATTAACTATTAAGCAAAATAAGCACACGTTGAAGGAAAGGAGGCACCATAAAAGTTTGGCATTGCCTGTTTTACCATGGAATGTATGATGCAAGTGAACCAAATCTTGAAAGAAAACGAATGGAGAAAAACGTAGCATAATTTTTTTTTCGGGGGGGGGGGGGCTCCAAAATTGTTTAAGTGCTTATGAGGGCCTCTAAAAGCCTTAATCCTGCAGTGTGTGGTTCCTTTGTTTTGAAAAATCAGAAAAAATAATTGTCATTTTGGTTCTCTTTGGTCTCTTTGATCCTAAGGAACTTAAGTCTCCCATTTTGAGCTCATATGATTTGTCTCAGAATCGCAGCTATGTATCAAATTCATTGCAGCAGAAGACATTGACTCATATTAGACATTTAGATTAAATCGCAGAGGATTCTAGACATATTTCAATTAACATACTCCAAAAAAATATTGCATTTATAAGGCTATCAAAATCGGATTTTGATACCGAAGTACAAATATAGAAGAGAATAATTTAGAATAAATATACAGAAATATAGAAAAATATAGAAGGAAAGAAATGGAGATTCAATTTAATTCATGTTAGTTTTAAAAATCTAATCAGTCATTATCCGGTTTCCTTTTTATCATTTGGTTTATTTGATTATGACAAAATACGCCAGAGCTGTCTGCTTGAGGTGATGGATGCGGAGGATGTTTTTAGAGAAACTGGCTCGTAATGCACTTTATACATTAGGAAACCCACCGGAACGTCCATGTAACCAGCCCATTCGCCCTGATTTTAACCCACGTTGGAGCTCCCAATGTTTAGCAAATTTACTACTCAGACACTAGTCAGCCTGTTTCCTTTTAATTATCATACTAGCCAAAAGAACCGAATACATTTTATTCAAGAAATTTTACAACAAATTAAGTATTTTGTTCAATAAGAAATACACTTAACTTATATCCTTACTTCGTTCACTAATCACTGAAAGATGACTATAGTATTTTTAAAGAACAGTAAAATAATTTTCATCTTTACATATTCGTAGATTCGTTCTAATTTTAATTCGTTTCTGAAACCTTGTATTACTGCACTAATTTCTGTATTTAATTTTCAGTAAATGCGCAACTATGACGTAATGGTTTTCAATACGTTTTTTAAAAAGAATATATTTAATTATGGTTGGACCTTGTCAAACAGGGATCTAATTATAAAACTATAGAATAAATTTATTAATATATTCCATTCTAACTGATGTTACGGCTGAAAGAATCATACATGTTAATTGAATCGATTCGTTTACTACATCTGCTCATTCAATGATTCCCGACCATTTAGTGATGATATTTAGCTGAACAGTTAAAACCTTAGAAGCATAGCTATTTAAATTACATTTATTATGACGGGTATTTTGATTATTATTATAAGCATCATGTGAACAGTCGCATGTTAAGATGAAGCGTGGACTTGATGTATCCAATAGAGTTTCTCAGTATGCTCTTATTGATCGATAAATATATGACATCTCTAAATTTCTTCTCCTATTTTATATAATACAGTCATAATTTACAAAACATCTGGCAAATAGTGACACAAAGATTGGAAAATAACGTGTACACTGCTAATTCATGTTTCAATCTTAGCTATTTCTTACGGGAAAATTTTTTACGTGACAAGAAAATAACTCATTCGCTTCTGCCTTCTGTGATAACTGTCTGTTACTGTAACTGATAACTGTTATAATCTCTGTATCAAACCGAAATTCGGGTTTTACATTGACGGTAAAAACCAATATTGTTAACATAAATGTTTGTAAAAATTTATTTTTAGCTATTCGATACCGTATTTGAAGCTAAGAAAAAATAGGCAATTGGATTATTGGACAGAAATTAAGAAATAAATTTTATTGCTATGGCCGGGCACTTGCTCTGAAGCAATTCTTGAAATCTACTTATCGGGAGTGGCCGAATCCATCGATCTTTTAACAGCTTCATCATTGAGAATGTTATGCAGAGTGCATAATACCAGGTAGACCGATATCGCACACTCGAGCAGAGGAGGAAGACAATAGCAGCCAAGCCTTACGCGAGATTCAAGCCCGCGACGGAGAGTTCGACTATATTAGTCAGTCTCCATTAACCACTAAAGCTCCGTGGGTGACATTCTCAGATTTAAAAATTTGGCTTTTGCTGAATCCTAAAAACGAATGCCATATGAAGTTAATTTAAAAAATAGACGAAAATTAACAAAGAATAATCGTAATTTTTTTTACTAGTGCGGCTGGAAAAGAAGATAAGTTAATTAAAATTTCGAAGCGCATGCATTTTTTAAACACATTATGCTCATTCTTGTTACTAATTTTTGCTCTTTTTATAATTAATTAACATATTTTATTGTAAAACACGGAACTCACATTTTGTTACCTGTGATCTTCTTTCTTTACAGGTTGCGACAGCGGCTTTGGCAACGGGTTAGCTCAGAAGTTGGACGACTTAGGTTTACACGTTTTCGCAGGGTGTTTGTTTCCTGAAGGGAAAGGGGCGGAAGCCCTAAAAAAATCTGCTTCCGACAGACTACACATTGTTCCCCTTGATGTTACATCCGAAGAAAGTGTTAAAGAAGCTCTGGAATATGTGAAAGATAACCTGAAAGAGAACAGTTAGTAAAATTATATATTTGACTGTGCTTTTGACATTTTCACCTTAATTTTTTCAAAATACTTTTATTTTTTTTACCTATATTAAGTCATTCAATTAACTTACAATTATGGGTACTTTTCCGTTTTGCCGGCGCAAACGATAAAGTCGCCAACAATGGTACAACTGATGCCAAACGAAATATCTTCGCTGGTAACCTTTTACGCGTCATTTTCAAAACAAGTCGCAGCCATTTCTTATCAGATAGATTGTTTCTTTTAATACTGGCATACAATTACATAGAAATTTTACAAGATAGTTAAATTTTATGCTCCAAGACCATTCGCGGTAATTAAGTCGATTAGAGTGCAATCACACCGCTCACCCGAAGGCGAAAATAAAGAAGAGGCAAAGTCAAGGGTTAAATTCATCAATTCTATTGAGAATGCACTAGCGAAGTAAAGCACTGCGGTTTTACATAATTTCTGAGTAAGCTATTCGTACGAATTGAAATAATTCTTGCATTTAAACTTGTATTCCAAATTAAGATTTCACTTGAAATTAATGTAGATAATTAACGAGAGAATTAGATTTTTGTAGCGTAGTTTACGTGAGATGAGATCACTTGGGGTCTCGTGATACGAATCGGCGAATCAGGATGTTTCATGAAAGCATAGTAAATTCTTAATGTCTTTTTACAAATTTATTGTCTTTATTTATTGGCTTTTTACAAAATTTTAAACCATATTAAAATGTTTATGCCTTCAAAATAAATTCTTAGAACTGACGTTTGTTAACATTTTTTATGTGTATACTGTAAGAAAGAAAATGATTGTTGCCGTCAACTAAAGTCATTCCATTCATCAATCCGAATCGTACTTTCGGCATCAACAATTCTTGTAAAATATGATCAACAGTATCTACATAACATTCATTATCATTGCATTTATCAGCATCCGAATCAGAATCTGACGATGTATTTCTGTTTATATTTCTCTTTCTGAAAAATCCCGGCTGTGCTTCATTGCAACTATCCGAATTTTCGTGAGCCTCGTAAAAGGTTTCTTCTTCACTGATATATCATTCGCTAAGAAATAACTCTTCCATGTTTCTTTTGACGTTCCGAAATAAAAAAGAGCAACAACTTTGAAACAAACAAATTTAACTATTCGTCTCTACAGAAAAAAATAATTGGAAAAGAAGTTCGTTCTTGCGAAATGTATGTCCCAACACGTTTCGTTTTAGACATTCTAAACTCCTATGATCAGAAACAATTACCGTATAATATAGCAGCGCTCGTCGCTTGACGGAGATTTTTTTATAAACTCGCGTGGCAATAAACGTGTTAAACAAGCATTCCATGTAAATGAATATTCATGAAGTCAAGTACAAGCATTCCATGCAAATGTCCCTAGAAAATAGCAAAAGTTAATTTATGTACCATTTTCTAAATCGCTATACGTATTTGTGCTTCTGATAAATGATATTCTGTCATGATCTAAATTATACAAGATCTGGATGTAAAATAATGGAAACTTATCTGTTGGTGATATAATATTCATTCATGGAGCACAACAAATTTGCATCCCTTCTGTTTACTCTTCTGCCCGATTTATAACATTATGTCATACTTCCAGGAGGAAATTAATGCTACCAACAGAACTAATGAGACATGAACTTATGTAATGTAATGGTGATGTTAAGACCTTAATGTTTAATGATGTTGTTCTGTTGTTTATAAACTTTTTTATTGGTCAGAGATTTTCGTATTTTGAGCGAAAGCATTATATATTAGGTATAAGGTAAATGTTAAGTTCCTTTCTTGTTATCCTGCTGACAAATTCTTTGCACAAAAGTAGGAGCCTGAGATATAGTATCGTTAAATATTGCAATGGATATGTTTATTTTGGAAATTGCACAGCTTTCTTTGCATATAAAGCAGATATTACATGAAACATTGACAGTACTTTGCATCGAACTTACGTTTCGATTACAGAATGACGTATTACGCTCTGGGCATCATACTCCACTTCAACATTACTTCCACATTTTTGGTGCATCCCGCCCCCAAGGAAGGTGATGCGTGCTATCATTCACTGCTCTATTGCTTCGCTTCTGGTTTGTACCAGGACATTGACTTTCAAAATGAAAGAAAAAAAAATCAAGTAGGAATGCGTTTACAGACACGAAAAGAAATGCCGTGAGGTATAGGACTCTTCTCTTACGATAAATGTCTTACAGAATTCTGTTCAAAAATACAATGTTAAACTTCTTTAGAATTATGGTCGAGTATTCCACAAACTCAGTGATGTTTTTTGCATTTCTATAAAAATTTAGATATAGCATCGATAGAGTTATTTACAGAAATTCTAAAGATATGTGTCGATATTCTAGAGTGGTTTCTGCAGAGATTATATGAAAACTTTACGGCTTTTATATGTTCCGCGCATAGAATTTTATATAATATGTAATATATATAAAATCAACTCATAAAGTTCTACTAAAAATATCATATCTAGTTTCTAGAAAATAGGGTCATAATTCTAAAGAAATCTAAACTAGTTTCTTTTGATCTAATTTTCTACAAAAGATCTTATAAAAGCTTTTGAGTATTTAAAAGCATTTTAAATCAACAAAATTTTCTTTGGCATAAAAAAAAATTTCCATTTTTAAATAGAACTCTTAAAACTAAATTTTAAATTGATTTATGACATGGGAGGAGGAATAAAACTTTCGAAACAGATATGTTCATTTGATTTTAATAAAAAATTTCAATATCGTTTCGATTTTATAAAAATAGCTAAATAAAAATAAATACATTTTAAATAATAGATAAGTTTAATTAAAGTTAGAAAACAATTTCTGTTATCAGAGGTACGTATAGAATAATTAAAAATATTGATTTTAGATATTATATTTTATAACTTACAGCACAATTTAATCTTTTAAATTGATTTTACACTTATATAAGCAATACTGTCTATAAAACATTTCACAAAATATTGCTTAAATTTAGAAACTAAAAACATTAAGCTACAGGATATTATAAGACAAAACAAGACAGACAAAATTTATTCAGCACTTGAGAATAATTTTTTTTCCTCTTCTGTACACCATATCAGTGCATTCAGAAACTGAAAATTTGCTTTAAATATAGTTTAAAATTTTCTATAGAATGCCATTTCTATAGAATTTCTACAGATATAGGATTTCTAAAGGTTTTACGAAATTTCTATGGGATTTTACAAAATACCATTTCTATAAAACTGCTCTCTGAAAGTTTTAAAAAATTTCTATGGAATTTTATAGAAAAACATATCTATAGAGGATTATCTATAAATTTCTACAGAGCTTTAGCATCCTCTACAAGATATTTTCGCAAAGTCATCCGCTGACGTCATTAAAAATTCCGTGCAATAACTTCTAAAAAGCATGCCAAAAAGATGAAACCAAAAAATTGCTTCTTTTTTATCTACTGTTTGTGAAGAACTGCTGTTGTCCTTTAAAGCAATTTATTGTATTGCATAAATGTGCACATAAAACCTTTCACCTGCGGTTGATCTTCCTTAATAACTCTTGCTCTTTAGTCTCTGAACACTCGTAGTTCGGTCCGAGGTTCGAATCCCGCAAACGAGCTGGCTTCATGGGCGTTTTCATAGTTTTCCCAGTGTATAACGTATATACAAGCCAGTTTCCCTTAGAAAGTCCTCCACGAAGGCATCCTTCCCTTCCGTGTAGTGCCTAAGGGCGGAGCATGTAAATAAATAAATAAAAAAGAATCGAACGTAATTGGTACGTTATGATAATAAGTGGAGGCTACCTACTAACCCGAGAGGGATGGGTTTGAAATCCACGTACAGCATAAGCATTTGTAATTGTACTATCCTCGAGGAATGAGAGTACTTAAAATATGTAGATCCAGAAATCCTTTTAAAATTTGATGATATGGAAGCTTGTAAGGTATTTTCTCCCTTCTTTTCCTCATGCCTTCATGGTGTAATTGGAATATACTCGACGTGCATTCGAGAGGTCTAGGATTCGAGTCCCGTTGAAGACATTGCATATTAGACTAGAATAGAAGAGAAACACGCTAATGTGACAATCAAAATCATAAAAAACAACCTTGTATTTAGCGTAGGTATAATGAAACACTCAATCGATTTCGAGGGCAGCTAAAGGTCCCTCCTCATCAGGAGAAAGAAATACATAAGAAGAAAATAGGAGAAGGAGTCACAGAAACACGTGGTCCTTATCAGCACTGCACGTGGTTATAACTAGATTTTTAATCAGAGTTGCACTGGCCGCCTACTTTTACTGAGCCAGGCTATCTGATCAAGCATAAAGAAATATTAGCGAAGTTAAAATAGGGAGCGAGGGGCAAATGCACCTTACGCTCAAAATCTGAACTTCAAATAATGGAAAGCAACGACTGAACGGATTTTTATACCCTCTGGTAGTACCAAACGCGAGGAGGTAATGCCATCTATCGGCAAAAATAACTGAATTAAGATAGTAGAATTTTAAAGGCATTAGGAAGGACTGGATTGGACTTCAAATCATTAACTAAACTTGCTAAATCTTTATGAATGTGAAAAGCCTCAAGAAAATCCAATTCACCTATGGAAGAAGCCTTTTGGATGATTTTTGCAGACCCAGAATCAAAATTGTGGTTAAAAGTCCAACTATGATACGCTATTGAAGACTTGTTAATTTCGCCTTTTTTGACATAAGATTCATGTTCCTTGATACGAAACTTCAACGCTCTTTTTGTTTGGCCAATATATCTTAAACCACACTGACACGATATACTATAAATTCCCCAAGAATTCAAGACAGAAACGCAATCTTTTAGAATCGAAGGGTGAATTTTATTAATAGGGGAGAAACCGACTTGAAAATTGAATTTCTGGAGAATCCGTGCAATTTTATAGCTAACAGAAAGATAAAATGGAAGCACGACAAGCTCATTAATATTATTTCTAACAGTGGAATGTCTTCTTTGATGGGAATCTGAAAATTTTTTAACGGCTTTATCAATAATCACGGGAGAAAATCCACGGTCAATCGCAACTGCTCTCAAATATTTTTCACATTGCATATTTTTCACATCTCCTGCTTCAGAAATACCTGATGACTCTACAAGTGACGCTCGAACTAAAACGTAGTGGACGATAATTCGTCACCACCAAAATTTGGTGATTAGATCCCCTCATTCCCAGTCGCCCTTTAAAAGAGGGAGTGTATAGGATTCTTCCTTCTTTTCCGCATGCCTTTGCAGTGTAACTGGAAGCACACTCGCACGTATTCGGGAGGTCCGGAGTTCGAAACCCAGAGAGGCCACTGCTCATTTTCACATTTCCAGCATCAAAAACCCTAGGAACTTATGAAAATGTTGTGGAGAAATGAATAAAAGCTCTGTAGAAATTTTTGTAGAACTTTATAGGTAATCAATCCACTACAGAAATGTGTTTCTATAAAGTTCTATAGAAATATTTTAAAGCTTTCATAAAGCATAAATCTATATAAATATTGCTTTTCAAATGATATCGAAATTTTACAAAGCTTTTACAGAATGCCATTGTATAGATATCAGCAAAGTTTTCAAACTGTAATCAAAAGAATGTTTCAGTTTTTGCTGTACTATATTAGTCTATAGAAGACAAAAGTAAATACATTTTATTCACAATTGTTGAATCATTATAGAATAGAAAATTTTGCCTTTTTTTTTTACCTTCTAGCTTAACGTTTTTTAACTTCCAAATGGATGTAACAGTAACAGTATTGCTTATATAACATAAAAATTAAATCTTATAGATGGGTAAAACCAATTTAAATCATGAAATTAACCAAAAGGTAAAAACTTGCACTCCTGACAGAGAAATGGTTTCTTAATTTTAATGAACTTAAGTATCATTTAAAATGTATTTATTTTTATTTAAATATTGATTTAAATATTCTTGAAATCAAAACCATATTAAAATTTTTACTAGAGAAGAGCACATCTGTTCCAAATCCACCTTCCCCTACATATCACAGATCATATCAAAATTTAAACAATATTAAAAAGTTCTATCTGAAAATAAAAATTTAATGCCTTCTTTTTTAACTAAAAGATTTTTTTTCATTTCCTAAAGCTTTTAAATACTCAAAAGCTTGTCTAAGAGCTTTATTAGACAATTAAAGAAAGGAGATTAATTGCTTTAAATATTTATAAAAGCAAGGAAACCTTTTAAAAACTCTCAAAATATTTGTAGTAATTTTGTCTTGCAGGATTCTATAAAAAATAATCTAATTTTCTAAAAAATGGGCCTGATTTTCAGTAGAATTTTGTTAGTTGATTCTGTGCATATAAATAAGATTCTGCGCGAGGGACCATTAAAAGTTATATATAATTTTTCTTAAATATTCGCAAAAATCTCTGTAGAATCTTTATACATAAATCTATAGAAGCTATATCTAAACTTTTACAGAATTCTACGGAAAACCTCTGATCTAGTTTACAGAAAATTAGGCATAGTTCTCAAGGATTCCACAGAATTTAAATATTAATTTTTTTTTAATTCTATAAGACATTTTCATAAAAGAAGATCCTCTGATCCCTTTGCTAGAGTACTCTTGATCAAAAGGCGAAGGCAAATATATATCTTAGTATACTTTTGCTATTATTAAGTAAAGTAATTCGGTTCAATCATTCTGTGTTTGTAGCGCAGAATCACTGAACTTCTACTGGTTACTTACTACTGTTCAGAATAAGAACTACTTTATTTGCCCGGAAAACTTTATTTACCGTATAATTTTAATTTATTTTAATATAGTTTTATTTAATAAATGTTTGTTAAAACATTTCAGAGTTATGGGCAGTGGTAAATAATGCTGGACTCAACGAAGGTGCTGAACTTATGTGGACTGACATGGAAGTGATTAAGAAGGTGTTAGAAGTTAACACATTTGGTGTTGTGCGAGTAACAAAGGCTTTTCTGCCACTACTATGCAAATCCAAAGGAAGAGTTGTAGCTGTGGCAAGTGCCGCTGGTAAGACTGTCAAATTTATGCAGTTAAGCGTCCTCTTTGATTGCCATTCACTCTTAAATAATGTGTTATTTAAGGATATGTGAAATGTTTTATTTATTTATTAAAATTATGTATAAATTCGCTTTTAAATGCTTATTTAAATTATTTTTTAAAACTTCAATCTTCTTAGAGACTGCAGAATTTTGTTTATCTACTAAAATATTCCATAGGAAGATTACTATAATCGGTAACTAAATTTAATATGTAACAGATTATTATCATAGTATGATTTAGTGGACACTTTGCTGCAATCATGTGGGAGAGTCACTCATTCTTTTACGTGAAACATTGATATGCAAATATATTGAAATAGAGCCACATAAATATAGTGTGATGCAGTTTTTTTTAATGTTTTAGGTAATTATTTCTGCCTTTAAGTTACAAAAATAGTTAATTTTAGGTTACCAAAAAACGGTTATCCGAGGTAGCTTCACATCAGTTAGTTGGAATAATCCGATTTCTTATGTTTATACAGCCGAATTTTCGAGCTTATACACTGAAGTGACAAAAGTCATGGGATAGCAATATGCAAATATACAGATGGCAGAAGTATTGCGTAGAAAATTTATAAATGCGAATTTTCATTTGAAGTGCATTTATACATTATACATTTCATTTGTGTTCAAGTTATTCATGTGAAGAGGCTTTGACGTGATTATGGCCGCACGACGGGTATTAACAGACTTTGAACGCGGAATGGTAGTTGGAGCTAGACGCATCGGTCATTCCATTTCGGATATCGTTAGGGAATTCAACATTCCGAGATCCACAGTGTCAAGAGTGTGCCGAGAGTACCTAATTTCAGGCATAACATCCCACCATGAACAGCGGAGTGGCCGACCACATGCACTTAACGACCGAGACCATCGACGCCTGCGTAGAGTTGTCAATGTTCACAGACAAGCAACAATGCATCAAATAACCGCAGAAATCAATGTGGGACGTACAAGGGACGTGTCCGATAGGACAGTGACTTGGTCAGATGAGTCATGATTTCAGTTGGTAAGAGCTGATGGTAGGATTCGAGTGTGGCGCAGACCCCACGAAGCCATGGACCCAAGTTGTCAACAAGGCACTGTTCAAGCTGGTGGTGGTTCCATAATGGTCTGGGCTGTTTTAACATATCATGGACTCGGTTTTCTGGTGCAACTGAACCGATTATTGACTGGAAATGGATACCTTCATCTACTTGGAGATCACTTACAGCCATTCATGGACTTCACGTACTCAAACAACGATGGGATTTTTATGGATGACAATGCGCCATGTCAACGGGCCACAATTGTTCGCGATTGGTTAGAAGGACATTCTGGACAATTCCAGCGAATGATCTTGCCACCTAGATCGCCCGACATGAATCCCATCGAACTTT
Source organism: Stegodyphus dumicola (assembly GCF_044657685.1). NCBI lineage: Eukaryota > Metazoa > Arthropoda > Arachnida > Araneae > Eresidae > Stegodyphus > Stegodyphus dumicola. The sequence goes on along the minus strand of NC_140769.1, from coordinate 79,916,561 downwards.
TATGGGACATCATCGAGAGGTCAGTTCGTGCCCAAAACCCTGCACCGTCAACACTTTCACAATTATGGACGCCTATAGAGGCAGCATGGCTCAATATTCCTGCAGGGGACTTCCAACGACTTGTTGAGTCCATGCCACGTCGAGTTGCTGCACTTCGCCGGGCAAAAGGAGGACCAACAAAATATTAGGAGGTATCCCATGACTTTTGTCACTTCAGTGTAATGTTATATGACCTCTAATTCATTATTATAAATGACAACGCTCGTCTACATAGAGCTAATCTGATGGATGATGCTTTTTGGAAAGTTAAAATACTAACCAGATTAGTTGGCCAGCCAGATCTCCAGACCCTATGTGTATTAAGCACTAGCAAATACATTATTTTCTTGGGAAGATAAACCTCTATTGGCTTAAGTTACGAAATAATTGATAAATCATTAATTTTTACTTTGTATGACAAAAGCATATGAAAGTTAAACTAAAATACTTATAATCTGAAACGTTGAAAATATTCGTATATGTAAATTTACATTTCAAGAAAGCTGGAAAATATTAGTCAATAAATAAAAGTTATTATTTGTTACATAAGGACAAAATATTATATTTCATTACAGCTGCATTAATTTATGTAACATACATTTAACAACTAATTTCTTCTGGGAAATAAGTGGCTCAGAAATGAAGCTATTCTCAGTTAATTTATTATGTAGTATGCAGGCTGGATTTAAGATCAGTGAGGTTCTAAGCTGAAACTTCCGCTGCTCATCCAGCACACCGAACAAAACACGTGTGTATATCGCAATTAAAATTCTAATTATTTTATAAATAAGGATTACTTAATATTGAAATAATTGGTTGCTGTAATTAAATGTATATCCTCAAAGAATATATTTAAGTTTAAAAAACTTATAATAATTATTTCCTTTGCTTTATTAGAGAAGCTGATATATCATTCAAAAAAAAAACTCTTAAATTTGTTTCTTTCTGTACATGAAGTAATCAAAGAAAAGTATTTGTTTTAAATTATTTTTATAAACAAATCGTTATTACAATATTCGATTCAACTGATATAGACAGCTACTAATGTATCCGCGTAGACATGTAAAACGTTTTAAAATTAACTTGTTAAGCCCTCATTTCGATTTTTTTTTTTGGGGGGGGGGGTTGCTTACTGAAATTTTTGTTTTGCGAAGCGCATACAAAAAGTTAAATTTTAGTTAGATTTTACTTTTTGCAGAATTACCTTACCTTAAGGCTGAAATTATTTTTGAAAGTTTATTTTAGAAAAATGTAGTTTGAGAAACTTATTTTAAGAAATTTTGTAATCGGAATTACGTGTTTAGGATGAACGTTTAAGGAAATGAAGTCTGTAGGCATCTTTTATGAACACGCTGTATATAAATGTAACTAATATTTTTTAATGAATTTAATAGAATTGATAAATTTTTGTCGTAAAAAAAATTTTCTCTTTATTAAGCTCTAAAAAAGACATTAAATTTTTGACGCCCTAAAAGTGGAAGGTCCTTGTGATATGGTCTATATAAATAAAATAGTTCATTATATATTAATCCTTTACGTAGTAATATAATGATTTGCAGTTCCTAAAGTAACATTCAATTGCAAAAATTACAAACTGGAATAAATAACGTGTCAGTTAAAAAAATGCCGCTCTGAATAATAACTTAGCATCTATTAAAATGTATAGTAATAATAGTACGTCATTCATTTTAATGTAACACGAAACTTAGAATATAAATTTTCTTTAATTCAGTTGTGAACACTTATATTTAACTCCAATGAAATAATTATTGAGTTTTTAAAAATGTGAGTTTATTTTTCATAAATTTGTATTGAACTCTAAATTTAAGTTAGGATAATTACTGGTAACTATGTTTAATAAGAAAAATGTAATTGCTCCTATCTCATTTTCAATTTTAAATCCAAATAAAATGGTTTCTAATTTCCTTAGAGAAACAATCTTTCTGTATGTGGCTATTGTTAATTAACTTAAACATATGTTTTTCAAATTTTGTGTGTTCGAAACTTAACTATTATCAAACATTATTTATGGTTCACTTCTTAGACTGCAGGAAGCAAGAAAGTGAATATTCTGAATTGTTTTGCAGATACCTGAACATGCTACAAAATATTCTTCCCTTCACTTTACTCAATTCTCTAAAAGATATTTTGCTTCTTTATATTAATTAGAATTGCTATGCCTGTGGTATAGCTGTTTAAGGAAAATGTGTTCGTTTAACACATTGATGACGAGATTTGCTTCTGAGCGTGGGCTGGTTATATGCCCTTATGAGTATAACTAATCAATACATTCTTCTAGTATTTACTCTAGGTTATTCTCATTTCATTTCATGTAACTCTGTATTTCAGGAAGGTACACATATCCTGGAATGGTTCCGTACTGCATGAGCAAACAAGCTACTGTCAGTTTTTGTGATGGTTTGAGATTGGAAATGTATCGATTTGGAATTAAAGCCATCACTATTGAGCCCTGGATGTACAAGTAAGTAGAATATAATATTGAAAATCATTTGACAGTGCAAATCAAAATACAGATTGCGTTTGCTGTGGATGCATGTCTGCCTTAGCATCAAAGAAATCTACATGCTAAAACTGAGTTGTAATTTAATTTCGACGTGAACATTAAAAAGTGATAATATTTTCGATGAATAAATTTAGATTCGCATTTTGATTGCTATGCATGATTTCAAATGCATTTGTAATGTTTCTGTTCTTTCCAGTGTAAGAAAACATTTAGGATTAAAATTAAAATTTTAAAAAATTTCAAGATTATTCTGTTGAATTTCGATATATGGGTGCAAATGCTTTAAAAAACAGATACAGGTTTTTAGAATTTAAGAATATAAGTGGGCTGTAGAATCTAGGAGCCGCACAGATTGTACCGGTTGGCAGAAGTTTGTCTCCAGACTTGGGAAAGCGTAGACACTTTGATTGAAGACCTGAATGATTTCGAATTTTATAAGCAGCAGCAGAATGTGAAGCTTAGATTTTTAGTGGTATTAATTTTCAAAATTAAAGAGCACTCAGTCAAGATAAGCAAAACGTTAAAATATCATTTTAGATGATAAATTCAGTTGGATTCCGCATATAGAATACTTGAAAGATAAAACATCTTGGTAGTACAGCAGTCTGCTCCGGATGACAAGGAAAACCTGAGGCATCTCCTCAGAACGCAGATGTTGTATCACACGGTGACAGTGCCAGCAGTCTTCCATGGAGCATCAGTTTGGTGTACCACGTTAAATGCCATAAAGTCAGAAAAAATTCTCAGTCTATACAGGCGAATAACCCTGTTAATCACCAGAGCATATAGAACTGGCCGACAAACGCAATACTGCAATACTCAGCCTTGCAGACCTCAAACCACTAAATATGTTAGCGCTAGAACGGGGCATATCGGCAAAAGTCTTAAGATTAAGAGTATACGTAATCACATATGATGCCACATACCTGAACATTGGCTATGAGAAGACAGTACCATCAGCAAAACCAATCCTGCACGATATAACTAAGAGTGTATTATATATAATACACTCTTAGTTATAGTATAACTAAGAGTATAAGTGACAAAGCAGAAGGGACAACCCACCTTAATATATATATATACATATACCAAATTGTTCAAAACCTGAGGACGGAACAATCAATGCCTTCTGTACAAAAATGATGAATAACTATACTTTTCAATTGTTAAATAGATAAAGAAGTCTTAATTCTGTCTTTTAAACAGTATTATTTTCAATTCTCAAAGCACTAAAGTGGGCTGCCGATAAAAACTTCAGTTGTATGCATAGACAGCATATCTAGTATTGAAGCGTGCTGGCGCCTCTAAGAGTGAACTGGTATATGCTGTTAGGGAATTTCTCCTTAGTAGTGATGGTTTCGCTCTCCATCAGTGGACCAAAGCCCACGTAGGTCACAAGGGAAACAAAAAGGTGAACATGTTGGCAAAGGTAGCAACAAGATTCACGTTCCCAGGGACATATTCTTTACCGAGTTAACACTAAAAAGAAAATTCAAATTAAATTCGGACAACAACTCTCAAAAACAATGGGATACAGAGGCAAGGGGGCGTATCACCCATGACTACTATCTCCTACTAATCTCGCCAACCCTAAAATCAGAAAGTTCGATGCTGACCCAACTGTACACTGAACACTGCCCTACACCAGCCTATGTGCATAGGTTTCGCCTTAGAATACTGAGACCAATGCTTCTGTGTTAATGTAAGCAATCTGAGACATTACTTACATGATTGCACCCTAACACAGGATATGCATCTCTCAGAACCCTCTAAAAATAATCTTCAGATCTGAAGAGCTCGATTACTGAAAAGGAAAAAGGTTTAAAAAAAGTTCTTAAGTGCGTATAATACTAATGCTGACAATATTTTTGCATTTCGCACAGCGTATTACTCCTAAATGAGAACGAGGTACATTGCTCACTCTGACGTAACGTTTAATCTGTAAAGCTCATATATCTTCACATTATCAAAAACTCTATTTTATAAATAGAATGTAAATATTCCTGTATTATATTCTGTAAAATGTTCCTATAATATCTATAATATACGTATAATATACAGTATTTGATTGTATATATTTGTATATGAACATATCCACAGTATATGTTCATATAATCCACAGTATGTGATTTTATGAAACTAATGTAAATAATCCTACAATTTGTTACCACGCAACTTTTAAACTTATGATATATTGTTCAGTTGCAGCAACAGAGGATTCCAATGTATTTCTTTCAGAAGCCTTGAATGCTATGTAATGTCCTTCTAGACCTTAACCATAGTGTACAGATAGTTTTTTTTCTTCTAGAGAACACGCAATAATAGCTTAATTATATAACAGCAGGTCTGCTGTCCTCATGATAATATTAGAGATTTAAAATTTTCAGTCCAATTTTAGAAGTCTGTAAGTTCTTCTCTCCCCCCCCCACAGCCTGAAAATATTATAAAGCTTATCCTAATTTTTTCAAGAAATAAACGTAAAAGTTCACAATTTTTGGAAATCATCGCTTGACTATCATGATGTAATTTTCATAGTCCTTGTCTTGAAAGTCTTTTGTAAAACCTGTTGTAGTGAATATAAAAAAAAAAAAAATTTCTTCTTTTATATTCATGAAATTCTGTTAAAAATGCGTATTTGCGAATCATAAAACAATCCACATCTTATTGCAAGCAATAATAATATAAAAAAAAAATTAGTATGTGTAGTGTGTATGTGTGGTAGCATTTTGTACTAAAACTGCGCCTGATTGTAATGGAATGAACTGGGAATAGCTGCTGTGGATTGGCGATAGTTCTTTGTGTTGTAAAAACTTGGAGGCTTAACTGCATAGTTACTTAAAGACACACGTGTTGCGTATTTGCAACACGTTCATTTTATTTCTTGAATGAACATCATTTTATTTCTTGAAAATTAATTCTTAGGATACATATTCTTGTTTACATATCATTATGGGTGCGATATTCACACAGAGTTTCTGTGTTCCTTAGCACATGTTTATACAATGAACGAAGCGAAGCGGCAAATTATGTGTTAAAACACACATTTGCAAGGAGCGAATGAAGCAGGAAAAAAAGGGCTGCGCAAGCAGTAATAGCGGTATATATAGACTTGATTCCTTTGTTCAAATTTTTTACTGCGATTGGATAAAACGTATCCGCGATTACATAATGGCGTAATACGGATTGATTTTCAGATGACGCACTTTAGATTCATATATTAGTATTTTAAGACAAGAAGAGAACAGTCAAATTAAAATGAAGAATCAAAAGGACTATTAATAAATCAAAATTAATAGTTTTTATATTTTACATCTTACATGTATATACATTCAGCAAAACGAAACCTTAAAATGCTCGGCGACGTACCAAAACTTGTTTTCGACGCACAGTTTGGAAACCACATTCCTAGTTGATTAAATATGAGGGTCTTCATTACCAACAAAGCCTCCAGAGGACTAAGATAGACACTAATATCGACGAAACTATTTTGGGGTTTATTTCGCGGTTATATAATTCGTTTTAAAATGTATCAATCAAGTAGATGCGCTTTCAGTGAAAAGCGTAAAATGCGCCACTTTGAACAAAATACTGGCACAAATATTCAACATATTTTATTAAGAAAACATATTCAAATATTTTTATATCTTCTTTTAATATCATAAACTTGCTCTAGGTTTAGGATAATATAAATAGTTTCTTTTTTACTTCTAATGCTAGTTATATGAAAGATTAAAGGCTGTGAAATGTGGGTTATAAACTTCAAAATATTCAGTATGTCATATCTATGTTATATTTATCTAATTGATGCCAAACTGGCAAATAAACTAACTAATAAATAGAATGCTGCAAATTAATATAAATGTAACTTATTTTCATTCACATTTAAAACTTTCTTTTGCCTATCTTTTGCCTTTAGGACGCCTATCACGAACGAAGACACCATTGTGAAATATGTTACCAAAACTTGGGAAAATGCTCCCCAGGAAATAAAGGAATATTTTCCGGAAGACTACTTGAAGCGTTACTTGAAAAGTACCATAAAATTTATTACGTTTTCGATCAGCGACAAGCCTCAACAAGTTGTGGATTGTCTCGAAGAAGCTGTCATGGCCATTAATCCTAAATACTTTTATAATCCGGGAACATTATTTTCTCGGTTTACATTCTGGTTCATTAGTAGGCTACCTAAGCCCATTGCGGATTTAGTACTGTATGATCACTGTGCAACGGAAGTAGATTGACGTACATTTTCATTTTTTTTTTTTTTTTTTTAGTAACTGATTTGATTTAATACTTTTTTTTTTTAATTTTTTCGCGAATCCTCATTTGAATTTTGAGATTTGCTCTTGAAATATTATGTCTACCTCCTTCACAATGTGTAGTTTTTTATGTTGTTTTATATGTAAATGTCAAACAAATAAAAGTGTCGTATTATTAAAAAAGGTGTTCATTAGCATGTTATGTAGTAGAACTGAAGACAAGAAGTTAAAAGTGGTATAATTAATTTCATGCCCTTTCATTAATTCATGCCAGTTTGTCAAAATAGCAAAATATTGGTAAACTCAGTTTCAGTTAGATTTTAACGGTTCAACAGAGTTTTCATGGAACAGTTTTCATTTTTGGTTTTCTCCATGTAGCTGTAGAAATGCCAGCCAGTTTTCTTTAAAAAAAGAAATCTTCCACGAAGATACTCCTTCCGTTAGACATACAGCGTTCACGAAGATACTCCTTCCGTTAGACATACAGCGTTAATTCTCTATGCCGAAACTGAATACTCACTTCCAGTCTTAAACTGCTTTTATTATCTATTCTCTCTCCCCCTCATAGGTATCAAAAAGCACATTTTCAAAAATATTCAGTTTGTTTTATAAAATTCCAGCATATCCAAAAGTGATGTTTTAATTAGGTTTAGCGCGCGCTGGCCTTGTTATTTTACCAATCTGTATTATTTTTTACATTTTGCATATACAGTAATGTCCGTTATCCGTGGATAATACGCGTATCCCGCTTCTGCGGGAATCTCAAAAACAAGAGATTTTTAACGATTGATTATCATTTAAAACTGTTTACAGTGAAAGCTGCCGTGCCATTACTCGTTTTTCACATTTTATAAGTGTATATACATTTTTTCTGGGAATTTCATTTTAAAAGCTGATTTCTTTAATTTTATTATGAAACGAAACAGGGCCGGGACAAGGGTGAGGCAAATGAGACACTTGCCTCTAGTGAACTACTAGAAGGAGTGCCAGATTAGTTATGAAAAATCTGAAATTCAATTTAAAAGGCAAATTATCATTTTTCAATATCAAAATTCATTCTTTGAATTTACGCTTGATGTAATGCTCGAAGTCCCCTAAACAAATATGGAAAGTGTGCAATTTTTTGCAGCATATCTGACACATAATATCTCGTTGGAACAGCATTAAGAGACTAAATAAAGATGTTTCAAAATGAAATGCAGCGTATTGTCAACCTTTCGCTTCATTATTCGTGTAAAATTTGCCACTAAATGAGACTTATATGGTTCAGTGTTTAGACTTGTATCCATTTTAGTTTGATGTATTTCTTATTTAACCTAAGATATAGTAGCTCTTATTTAAAATCAAGAAAAAAATCCTTGGTTAGGCGTAGATTTTGAAATCTACGGCAAAATAAGGTTACCTTTTTGCCTAATTTTAAATTATGTATTGGCATATTTCTCTTTTTATTTAAACCCTGCTGCCCAGATGGTATAGTGGTTAGGAAAGCAGATTGCGATAGTAAAGAGCCTGGGTTCGAATTCCGGAGAAGACATCGTTATAGCTTTATAGCTAACCGTTTCTTAATAGGAGGCAAAAGTGGCTCATCTGTTAGATATTTCCATAATAGTGACACTACTTCTGGCCTCTGCTGTGGCAAGCCGAAGTCGGCTGAGGGCCCGCCAAAAAAAAAATTTGAACCATGTAATAAAGTTTTATCGTGGTCGAAATGGAGTAGTTATATTCGATTTGAATTTTCTCTTCTGTAACAAAAGAAGTGTTCTATTTTTTCTTACCATTTTGTTTAATTTTACCAATCGCTCTGTTAATGGTAAAAAAAAAGTCAGCAACTTTAAAATAATAAAAGGCTATACAAAATCTTCACTTAAATTAGAGAAACTTTTAAATAACGTCATTCTGTTTCAGAACATGAATAAAGTGATTAAGTAAATTTTCTGAAAAACATATTGACAATTTTGTTTCGATAAAAGCATGAAAAAAATAAATTATAAAAAAAACTTGAAAGATTAATGCAATACATTTTTGTATTAATTGCATTACAATTTATATTATTTCAATGTTATTTGCCATTTATCAATAGGGAAATTTTTAATGCATCAAAACTGTAAATTATCAATTGTGTCATTTTTTCTGAATACGTAAAGCTATGAGTAAATATTATAAGAATTATGCCATTATCATTTGAAATAGTTGAATTTTTTAAGGTGCACATATATAGTTAGCTTGCACTCTGTGTGTATGTATATTTCTTTTTCAGCACTTCTTCAAACGAGTGGGCACCTTACACTATATATAGCACAATTACCTCTGCTGCAGGTAAAAAAATATATATGGTACGTATGTATATATGTACACTGCTAAAAAAAAATGGGACAGTTCTATATCTCCCGTTCTACTGGGCCGATTGACAAAATTCAAATTGCGTTTTTCATGTCTCGAAAGCACAACTTGGGATATATATTAGGTTTATATATATCACTATTCTAACATAGGTATTTTGACACAAAATCGGACTTTTTCTGAAATAATATACCAATTTTTTTCCATATTTCGATTCTACAACTCAAATTATGCCAGAATGCCAAGTTTTGTAAAAATCGTACGAGTAGTTTTTAAAATATTAGCTCTCAAAATTTTAGCTCCTCAATGTTAATTGAATTTGGCAAATATTTATTAATATCTCTTTTTTTTATTAAACTTTTTTGATTTTTCCTTTCACATTTCGAAATTTAGGTTCATTCCAAATAAAATTTACCCATTTTTTGTGTTTTATTTTTAAAATTTGTATTTTTAAATAATTTTTATAAATTTTTCGAAAAGATTTTGAATAATAACCAATAAAACTTTTACCATCGTCTTAAAGTAGGTGTAGTTCTAAACATACCTGCAAAAAATTAGAGTTTTTTATTCAAAATTCTCGAAGATATACACGAATTTACATATTTTCGCGTATTGAAATTTGGCATCTTTTTTTGAGCGATAATAACGCCAAATGTGGTTAATGCATTTTTGTTACAGTGAATTGCCACAGCTATTTTTAATCTTAAATTTCAAATAAATTTTTACGGAGAATTAATTATATGAAAATTTTTCCCTCAATGATGCGTAATAAATATTTATTAATACTATGTGAAAAATTATTATTTTTTAAATTATGGATGATGTTATTCAAATTTTGACCATTTCTTTTTTTCTTCCTTTTTTTAAAAAAAATATTTGTAAGAGTAAATTTTTATCTTCGGCGTTTATCGTCTGCTACTTCACTTAACTTCGTATAAATCGAATTGTCTAAAACTGAGAACTTTCGTTTGATGTTTATTTGAATTTTATGAAAATATTTTATGGCATTAACTGCATAATTTATTTCTAAACAAGCTGTTGCTTATGAAGTGGCTGAAAGAGCGACTGATACTATTGTCCATATTTTTAAAACACAGTATATGTTTATAGAAACATAAGATTTAAAATAATCATTTTTATAAAAGTCAAATTATGATATAAACATACAACCCTCTAGAGACCGAATTAATGGAGGTTCAATGGTTATGTAGAAATGATCTGCTGCTACTTAATGGCTACTAGATAAGCCTGCAGATCCTGTGGACAAGTAAGAATAATTATATAAATGACACCCGACATTCTGGATTCAGTTACCAACGAGGGTACGATGTTTATTAAATGAATTTAAGAAGTTTTTAAACATAAAAAATCGACTCAATTTTTATCCATAATGTATTTTTCTGCGTAAAGTATTTTCATTATATCCTTAAAATTCTAATTTTTAATGTAATTGTCAAGAACTGAATTCTAATCATCAGTAATATAATAAGTAATTATTACGGTTATTAATAAATACTTCTTATAAAGTAATTGCAAATATTTCAAAAAAACTTCTGTCTGAATGAAATATTTTTCTATGCAAATATTTCTAATTTTATATTAATCAAGATTGCACGAAATATTATTTATTTGCACTTCAATTCTTACCGTCAGCTCTAGCAGAAGTTACAAATCAATTATATTTACTTAAGGAATGACCATCTAAGTTTAGAAACAGCGTACCGTAACAGCAATTCAATTATTGGCGCCGTATCTTTCAAGTTACTCCCGATTGGCTGATTTTTAATGAATATTCAGGTTTTGCTAGTAACTTCACTTGGAAATCGCGCTTAAACTAGGTTAGTTGGTTATTTGAACATAGAAAGAACATGGGAGCTATTTAAGATGCTTTCATAGAGGACCTTTGTAAAGAGAACCTAGAAAACTGCGAAAACCAACCCGGCAACCTGGGTTAGGCTTCGCAACAAACAATTAGTATTTAACAATATTCAAATGCTAGGCTACTGGTGAGGCTAGAATTAAATCTCCAATTTAATATTTTATTTGTAAATATTTAAAATTTGTTGAATTCTTAGGCACAAAAAGCAGAATTTAAGTTTTGTTAACTCGTTAGTAAACTACCAAGCCGTAGTGCAAAAGAATATTTAATTTCTTTTGCTATAACTGTATTCACTTAATATTCTTGGAATATTAGCTAAAGAAGGAATGTTCTCGGAAGATTAAAGAAGTGTTTAAATCCAGTGATATTAGGTTTGTCTTACAAGCTCAGGTATCAAAACGATTCTGCAATTGTCCGAGTAGTTTACTTGTAAATGGCTGTGAATTAAGCAGATGACTTTTAATCTTACGTTATTCAGTCAGAAAACGTATTCAAAATGTTTTGTATTGCATGACAATGCATCTTTTCATTATTCAATAACCAATCGGAGAACCGCTTGTGTTCCGAAAATAAGTATGCGTACTCAATCGTCCTGCATGTTCTTCAAATTTGTCTTGTGATTTTTTTCTTTCCCAAAAACTAAAGCTCCCTCTCAAAAGAACGTTTTTTGACATTAAAGACACAAAAGGATTATGACATCTACTTTTAGAGGCATGTTAAAAACAGGTCTCTACAAGCCTTCATTCAGACAAAAAGTTGCACCAGCGTAAATTCTATAATCCATTTTTTTACACTGATTACTTTATTAACATACAGTGAATATATACTAAACCTTTTGCTTCAGTAATTCGGAATTTTTGACGGCATTGTTGTCGGAGCTAGGACAGAAGAAATTGAATCAAATTGAATATTTCGATAATCCAATAAATTCAAGTTGAATTTTCCATATTTTATTTTCGGAGGAAGGGGAAATTTTTTCAGTTTTGGTCCATTATCCTAAGTAGTGTTACGAATTTGGTATTTAAAAAGCTAATGTTAGTTCAATTATAAATTAAATGGTTTTATTTCTCGCGCAGTGCAGCGCGTGACGAATATTAAAAGAAAGCTAAGCCGGAAAAATTAAAAATACAAGAGCGCGTGCATTAAATAAATAAATATCTCTTTTTGATTTCGAGAAAGTACTGGAAAATTCTAGCGCGTGATTTTAAAATCTTATAAAAGGAGGAAAACATCTCATTTTGTAGTTAGTAGTTGCTTAGTTTGTTGTTGTTTAGAAAACTACTGTTGTTGATTGTAGCGAATTCGCGGATTAGCGTTCTTTAGCTGTTTTGAATTACGTTCTATTGGACATTTGAGTAATTAAAAGAAAACGACTGTGAGATATTGTAATACTGCATGATAATTTGAGAAAATTTAAGCATTTTTGTTGTGATAATAATAAATTTTTGTTCATTTTTCATCGGACTTGTGCATTCATTTCATAACGAACCCGTACGCACGCAACAATTTTTGGTGTCAGAAGTGGGATTTGAATGCCAATAACAAGAGGGATGGAAGAACAATTGAGACAGCTCATTACTGCTTTTGCTGCTTTCCAAGAAAAGATGGAAGCTGGCCAAACATCTTTTAAAGAAGAAATGAAATTGGGCCAGGAATCCCTCAAGGAAGAAATGAAAACGGCACAGGAACAAATGAAGTTGGGCCAGGAATCCGTTAAGGAAGAGATGAAATCTCTTAAAATGAGATGAAAGCAGGTCAGGACGAAATGAAAAGAGAAATTACCTGCGTAATAGAAAATAAATTTGAGGCTATGGAAGGCAGAATAGACGCGGTTGAAACTAAAGTTGGATAAATAGAAGAAAGAGTTTCTTCGGTAAAAGAACAAGTAGAAGAAAGAATTTCTTCTGTAAAAGAACATATAGAAGAGAGAGTTTCTGCCGTCGAACAACAAATTGATGATAGGGTTTCTGCTGCCGTCGCCAAAGAAGTTGACAGCCTAAAGAAGTGCATAGCGACGGTAGGAAACAATTCTGAAGGTTTCAAATTTTTATCGATGCCTGCTCGTTCCGTTCTGAAACTATCTACATATGATGGGAAGACCTCCTGGCAGGTGTATAGAACACAATTTTCTATCGTTGCGGATGCGAATGGATGGGATTCCCAAGCTAAGGCCTGTCATCTCGCCGCTTCTCTGAGAGCAGACGCAGCGGATATCCTGCAGACGCTTCCCGAAAATCAAAGGCTAGATTTCGAAGCTCTATCCGGCGCTTTGGAGCTGCGCTTCGGCGAGAAATGTTTAAAAGACTACAGCAGGCTCCAATTAAAATCTCGTCAACAGAAGCTCACCGAAACGCTTCAGGAGCTCGCCACGGATGTTGAAAGGCTGTCACATCACTCCTTTTCAGAGTGCCCGACAGAAACAAGGGAAATCCTGTCCCTGCAATATTTCAACGATGGCATCCGGGACACTGAAATACAGAAAGCACTGCGAATGGCGGATGTTAAAGATCTGAAAAGCGCTTTAGTGTATGCCATGAAATTTGAGGCAGCCCAGCAAGCCACCCGTCGAGACCGCAATCCAGTCAGAGCTGCTCAAGTCCAGGAGCCAGGGGATCAAGTCACTGCTCGTCTAGACGATTTAACTAGACAACTGAACGCCTTGAGACAGAATGTTGGTGACAAGAAACCGACCATAAAGTGCTGGAACTGCGGTGCTGAAGGACACATCCGACGAAACTGCAGAACACCCCAGGGCACGGATGCTAAGACCGCTCCTAACAAACAGCAGGGAAACTAATTAGTGGCCATCTCGCGGGCGGAGGTTGCCAGATCATGAAAAGCCCTAGTTTAAAGCGCTTCAGATTTCTGCAGTGAGAGGCGGCAGTAATGGACTTTTCATAATAGGACATATTAATGGAGTTCCCTGCAATATGACGATAGATACAGGAGCCAACGTTACCATCATCCGAAAAGATTTGGCTCAACAACTGGGAAGCAAACTTATCTGGACGCCGCCCTGCGTTACCCTACAGACTGTGCCCGGTGAGAAGATCAACATCGATGGAAAAGTAAATGCTAACATCACGTTTGGAAGTGCCGCTTACCATCACACGGCATATGTAGCAGAGATCACTAATTCTTGCATACTCGGATTGGACTTTCTAAGGAAATACAATTTTTCCTTGGACTTTAAAAATAACGAATTGCATTCTACATCTGAGGACATAGCGTTATTTGGAGTCAATGATGAAGCTAAATCTGTCCATAAAATCATAGCACAAGACAATATCACAATACCGGCAAGAACAGAAATTTTACTTCCTGGATCCATAGCCGAAAACAGAAATTTCCGCTACGGCATCATAGAATATCCCAATAACTGTAATAGCCCAAAAGGAGTACTAGTAGCCTCAACACTCGTCGACCTATCCAGAACGGTTATCCCGGTGAGAGTCGCCAATGTAACTGAGAAGGGGAGAATTATTAAGAAAGGTGAAGTGGTTGCAGCATGTACTCCAGTAACCACCGTTGAAAGAAAGAGTAACATCCAAGAATCCGTGTCCTTAGAGAGAATTACATCGGAGTTATTGCAGAATGCGCAATTAAACGATAAAGAGAGGAATGCTGCCGATCGCGTCATTAAAGATCTTCAAGTTGTTTTCTCCCGCTCGTCTTCTGACGTGGGTCGAACTAGTTTGACACAACATAGAATAGATACCGGCGATCATCCCCCGATCAAGCAACATCCAAGACGTCTACCGTTTGCTAAACAGGAAGAGGTGCGAACACTGTTAAAAGATATGAAAGAAAGCGATGTCATCGAGCCTTCAGTAAGTCCATGGGCATCTCCCATCGTCCTAGTCAGAAAGAAAGACGGCTCAACAAGATTTTGCGTCGACTATCGCCGGTTGAATGAGGTTACGAAGAAAGACAGTTACCCTCTTCCTAGAATTGACGACATTCTAGACACTCTTTCTGGCAGCAAGTGGTTCTCAACACTTGATTTAAAGAGTGGGTATTGGCAGGTAGAAATACAGCCTGAAGACCGAGAAAAGACGGCATTTACTGCGGGACAAGGGCTTTGGCAATTCAAGGTGATGTCGTTTGGACTGTGTAATGCGCCGGCAACATTCGAACGTCTTATGGAAACTGTTTTGAAAGGCCTTTCCTACGAAGCCTGCCTCATATACCTGGACGACATCATCATCGTCGGAAAGAGTTTTGAAGAACATTTAGAAAATCTTAGGAAGGTGCTTCAGAAACTGAAAGAAGCCAATCTGAAGCTGAGTCCCGCTAAATGGAAATTGTTCCGGAAGGAAGTGACTTACCATGTCATCTCTGCAGAAGGTGTGCGCACGGATCCTGAAAAGGTATCAGCCGTTAAATCCTGGAAACGTCCCGAAAATGTCCATCAGCTGAGAAGCTTCCTAGGGCTTTGCACCTACTATAGGAAATTCGTGAAGGACTTTTCTTCCATCGCAAGACCCCTACACAAGCTGACAGAGAGCAAGCAAAAGTTCTTGTGGACAAAAGAATGCGAGGATGCATTTAACAACTTAAAGGAGGCTTTAACATCTGCTCCAATCCTGACGTATCCTCAGCTTGACCGACCATTTATTCTCGACACCGACGCGAGTAATGAAAGTGTTGGTGCTGTTTTGTCCCAAGAAATAGACGGCCAAGAACGTGTAGTGGCATACTGGAGCAAGTGCCTGTCTAAACCGGAGAGGAATTATTGTGTCACCAGGAAAGAGTTGCTCGCCATAGTCAAAGCTGTAGAACAGTTCCATCACTATCTATACGGCAGAAAATTCCTGCTCCGCACCGATCATGCATCATAGACCTGGCTTTTAAATTTCAAGAATCCTGAGGGTCAAATAGCCAGGTGGATACAGAGACTCCAAGAATATGACATCACTACCCGTCATCGTAAGGGATCATCACACGGAAACGCCGACGCCCTGTCTAGAAGACCTTGCCAAGAAAGCTGCCGATATTGTTCCAGGGTGGAAGCGAAATACGAGCTGCTGACTCCGGTCGCAAGACAAATTACAACATCAACATCGGCTGATTGAGAACCGTGGAGTGATGATGAAGTCAGGAAAGAGCAGCTGAAAGACCGCGATATTAAACCCATAATTGATTTAATGGAGTCATCAAACAGAAAACCTACCTGGCAGGACATTTCTATCTGTAGTCCTACAACCAAACAATATTGGGCACTCTGGGATTCACTTCACATTCGAAACGGCATCTTATACCGGAAATTCGAATCGGATGATGGGAAGACGTTCCGATGGCAACTTATACTTCCAAGATCCCGCATTCCTGATGTCCTTAAAGAGTTACATAGCACCCCTACTGGAGGTCACTTTGGAATAATGAAGACCTTGCAGAGAGTTCGTGAGCGCTTTTACTGGAATAATGCAAAGGATGACGTGCAAAAGTGGTGCCGATCTTGCGATGCCTGTGCAGGTCGGAAAGGACCGAGGAGACGCAGCCGAGGCAAGCTGCAACGTTACAACGTAGGGGCGCCTTTTGAACGTATCGCCTTTGACATCCTGGGACCTCTGCCACGAACTGCTGATGGCAACAAATACATACTCGTTGTCGTTGATTACTTCACCAAGTGGCCTGAAGCTTATCCTATTCCTGATCAAGAGGCGGTCACAGTAACTGAGGTAATGATACAGCACTGGATTTCCAGGTTCGGAGTGCCTCTTCAGTTACATTCCGATCAGGGAAGGAATTTTGCCTCGGTAGTAATCAAAGAACTATGCAAACTACTCGGCATTGACAAAACTCAAACGACGCCATTGCATCCCCAGTCGGACGGCATGGTAGAGAGGTTCAATCGAACCATCCTTAATAACCTCTCATTAGTGGTTTCCAGAAACCAACAGGACTGGGACAAGAAATTACCACTCTTTTTACTGGCTTACCGCAGTGCTGTCCACGAGACTACCGGCTATTCTCCATCACAGATGCTCTTCGGTCGTGACCTTCGTCTGCCTTGTGATCTATTGTTTGGCCGCCCTCCGGATGCTCCTTCATCGTCTGAGGAATATATTCAAGATCTCCAGGCCCGGTTGGAAGTGATGCACAACTTTGCACGAGAGCGAGTCAACCTGGCGACGGAGAAGATGAAGACCCGCTACGACACAAGAGCTACTGAACATCAGTTCCACGAAGGAGACAAGGTGTGGTTGTGGAATCCGACTCGACGGAAAGGACTTTGTCCGAAATTACAGTCACCTTGGGATGGCCCGTATACAGTCCTAAAAAGGCTGAATGACGTCGTGGTTCGGATTCGTAAGTCTTCGAACTCTAAACCTAAAGTCGTTCATTAGACAGGTTAGCTCATTACTATGGCCATAGTACGTAATGTAAATAATTGTAAATAGTATCAGACCATGGTCCTTTTTGTTTATAAATGTGTATATAGTATTTGATTTGTATTTAGTATTTGATTTGTATTTAGTATTTGATTTGTATTTAGTATTTGTTTTGTATTTAGTATTTGATAGCATTTGATTTGTTTAAGTTAGTTATTGCATTTATTGTTTATATTGTTTGATATTGTAATGTAACGTTTATGCCTCAGTTGCATTTATGCCACAGTTGTAAGTTTAGCTTCCTGTCCAGGGATTGTACTGCCCGGGACGTGCAGTCCTTGGGAAGGGGGCAGTGTTACGAATTTGGTATTTAAAAAGCTAATGTTAGTTCAATTATAAATTAAATGGTTTTATTTCTCGCGCAGTGCAGCGCGTGACGAATATTAAAAGAAAGCTAAGCCGGAAAATTGAAAATACAAGAGCGCGTGCATTAAATAAATAAATATCTCTTTTTGATTTCGAGAAAGTACTGGAAAATTCTAGCGCGTGATTTTAAAATCTTATAAAAGGAGGAAAACATCTCAGTTTGTAGTTAGTAGTTGCTTAGTTTGTTGTTGTTTAGAAGACTACTGTTGTTGATTGTAGCGAATTCGCGGATTAGCGTTCTTTAGCTGTTTTGAATTACGTTCTATTGGACATTTGAGTAATTAAAAGAAAACTACTGTGAGATATTGTAATACTGCATGATAATTTGAGAAAATTTAAGCATTTTTGTTGTGATAATAATAAATTTTTGTTCATTTTTCATCGGACTTGTGCATTCATTTCATAACGAACCCGTACGCACGCAACAATATGTTGCAGGTTATATTGCCTACCGTGTGCGAAACAAAGACCCATCACTGGGAACAATATCTAAAAATAGTGCTGATGAACCAATATTTTAATTCAGAATGGATTAAATTATTCATTCTTAATTAAAATATTGGACTTATTAATAGATTGGAGGTTTGACTACACCTTCCCATTCATAGATGAATACAGTTTACGAGTTCGAAAATATATTTTGTGCAGTTCATGGTACAGGTCATGGTAAATGTGCAGTAAATGTGCAGGTCATGTGCAGTTCATGGTAAAGGGAAGCATGTAATTGGCTCTTTAATTAATAAACTGGAGAAACATTATCCTGAAGTTAACAGAGAAGCAATTCGTTTATTTTGCAGAGTGCGAACTTTTATTAGAATAAGTTTCTTAAATAAGAAATGCATATGATTTTTCCCAAAGAAAAGCAGCCCTAAAGACAAAAAGTGGATTGCTTCGAATGTGGCAGCCAATAAATAATATTTCAACAATATGTAGTTTCAACAATTTGTAGTTGCATTGTGACTGTACAAAAAAGCATATATAATATGTTTTGATTTGAAGTATTTGTAGATGACATTTTAGAAGTTAATAGCGTAAAGCATATTTCAAATGAGAACTAATTTTGTTAAGTTATTGTTAAAGTTATTTTTATTGTATCCTGTGTTATTATTGATTCGATGTTGTGCTAGCTTAGCATTCTAGATAAAATATAATAATATAAAATTAAAGTAATTGACATAAGAAGACCTGCCTCCTTAACCCCCACTTTTGAAAAATTAAATAATTTTTTTTTTAGGTACTGTGAGTAAAGTTGTTTTGTCTAAATTAAAATAACAATCTTACATGTATTTATTTAAATGTAATATTGATGTAAGCCTAAGTTACAAAATTATTAAAAAATATATATGTTATTATATTGAATCGGGAAATATACCAATGCAAAATTTACAATTAGGCTGAAACTCAGATTAGCAGAAATTTTGAAAACTATGCCAATTTAAGGTTGCTTTTTGATTAATTTTAAATAGCTGTTATTATAGTTATCTTAGAAGCAGTAGTAGAGTTCTTTTAATTAAATCTCAGATAAAGAAATGATTAGAAATAAACAGGCATTTAAAAAAACAATCCCTGCAAATTAAAAAAAAGGAACTTTATGTTAAGAGTAGCGTATTTTATTTGTTATTTTAAAATTTGTTAAATTAAAATTTTTTAATGTTCAGTGTAAAACGCATACTACAGTAACATTGTCTCTTCTAAATGATAACTGTCTTTCACACACAGCTCATTTTAAACGCTGATTCTTCAAATTTAAAACACTAATTTCTATGTTGTCAATTGCATCTCCGCGTTCAGTGTCATTATGGCTACGTCATCACTCCTCGCTGCCTGTTTCAGGGGAAAAAGCTCTATGAGCTAGCCCTTCTCTTTTAAGTCCTGGGTGGTGCGTGCACTGTTCTGTGATACCGCGTGATTAGTTGCCCCAACAACTTTGCTTTCATGTCGTCGGGTAATTTTGCTCTTTCTAATAACGTGTCTATGTCATCTTCCAATCTCAATTCTGGCTTCTGAAGATGTTAAGACGATACCAATTCTTCGGGTATGAAAGCCACTCTTTTGGCCATTGTAGCCCAAAATTGGGATCAAGAATTTTTTTTTTTTACAGTCGTTTGCTGATAACTGGTCCTAAAATACCACCCAAAGCGGATATTATTGCCGGAGCAATCAATGGTAAAAAGCCTCCCGATTGGTTGACTAATTTTTTTTTTCTTTTGTATGCTTTCGTGTTTTTTAGATAGCAACCTTAAGAGATTCTTATATTTTTTCAGCTTACGTATATTAACGGGGATATTTCCATTCAAAATATTTAAATAAACTTCGCAGAGAGATTTGCATTTGATCCTTATTTGCAGTCTGTAACAAAACACGTTTCTGCGATGGGTGGGAATGAGCTAATATTCGCAAGAAATGATACTGCTTTTTCAAATTCTTCTTCTTCATTTCGGACGAAATAACCACAGTATTCCGTCTTTATCTGGAAACAGATTTTCGCGCATCCGATACTCCTCCGATGTTTGAGGGTGTAAGTCAATAACTAAATAACCAAAGGGTTTCATAGTTGCTTTTATATAAGCATCCGTCAAAAAATGCCAGTTCTGAGGATATAACTGTCGTCCTAAGCAACTAACTTGGGAGACATCTCTTGCATTTTTAAACAAAATGATATAATGCGCATTAAAACTAATATCGCGCATAACCTTTAAACGAGGGAATAAGTTTTGTGATATCACTATAACGCTGACTTCACAATGGTGTGAGGCGGCAGTAAAAAGATCGGCAATTTTCTCATTTAATCGATGCATCAGGTCATCGACCACTATCAAATCCCCTTTTTCGTATCTATCCGGAAGACCTTGAATGAATTCAATGTCTGATTCTTCCCAAAACCAAAGTGCGGAATACGAATAACACCATTTTACTTTTCTGATAGGGGCTTCATATATTCGATTTCGTATCATTTCGCGTACCAACGAAGTTTTACCTGATTGACTCGGGCCAATAACCAAACAGGAACTTGGATGTTTGAATTTTAACATCGCTGATAAATTCCTTTTTTTTTTTTCTTTAACAAAAATATATTTACATTCATCCAACCGTTTCCGATATCCGAGGACTCAAATGTCTATATATTTTGTCTGCAAAAACTGCATAGTTTCATAAATTCCCCCCCTCATCATTTGTACGCCAATTATATCGGCTTTTAACATATCGATATCTTTCCAAAAATAACGTATATCATAAACTGTTTTATTCTCTGTTACACATACATGCAAATACAATTTTCGAACAATATAAACCGATTCCTTACAAGTAGAATTTCTTAAATCCACTTTTCCTTCACCCCATTCACAATTCCTCATTAATTCTCCGAAAAATATTCCTACGACGACTATTGTTATTGCCAACAATAAAACGAAATTATCATCATCTACATCACTCATCTTGCATCTACTACTCCTAATTCTCACTTTCAACTCCCTTTTTATACTAAATATTCCCCCCCCTCCAAAAAAAAAAAAAAAAAACGAAAATGCACAAGCGAACTCAAGACGACGAACCCAATGAATGACCTTGCGTTTTATGGGTTACTGCTGGTCGTCTCCGACCCCCGCCGTCCAAAGAAGATTAAAAAAAACTACCAAAAAGAAAAGAAGAAGATACTACTTTTAAGAAAATCGAAGGCGTTTTATGAATGGTGTTGGTGGTGGGCATGCACTCACAATGTCGCTGCTGTCCATCTCCAACCCCATCCAAAGAACGTTAAAAAAACTACAAAAAAGGAAAGAAGATACTATTTCTAACCAAGAAAAATCGAATGCGTTTTATGAATGGTGTACGAGGGGGACAAGCATTCACAACGCCGCTGCTGTCCTTCACTTACACCATCCAAAAAACGTTAAAAATACTACAAAAAAGCACTCACAGCTGGTGGCTATCAAACAAAAGAAACCTACCGATCGACAACAAAAATGTTCCAAAAGTCAACAACCGAGAGGTCAGTCTCTAACTAAAGCAATCCCATTTTAGAAAAACATAGTATATGACAAACAGTCTCGCCTACATTACCGCCTACTACTACATTAGCTCATCCAAGTACTTTTGAAGGTCATGGACGACTGCACTTCCGGGGTGCAGGGATACTCAAATCCTAACTACTCACGCATAGTCAAAATTAGAAAATTGACACCAGAAAACTATTTGATGTGTATTCGTGATATTTATAATGACGAGTTGATTTAAATCATATCAAAGACGGAGTACATCGAGATGAAATACTACATTTAGTAAGGAATTGCAAGCCAAATAACATAAAAACATCTACCCTGAAGATGAGGATAGTCTTGACAGATCAACTTCCAGTTCATTGTGGGCCGCGACGTTCTCATCCCCGCAGAGCAGCGTGAAATTGATAAACAGATTTCGGATTGGTTAGAGAAACAAAGGATATGGCTTTATCCATTTTTTGCAGCAATTACTATCACTTTTTGTTTGATGGACATCGAAACATGCTTTCGCTTTGTAGATCCTTTGGCAGCTCCAGAATCGGAAACTCTTTTTGACGTAATCGAAAGTTCAAGCTTACTTTTTATAAAATTCCTCTAACAGTCTGCAAAAAATAATAAGCCGGATCCAATTAGAAGATTAAGGAACAACGCAATCTGCAACATTAACTGAAATAGATAATTAGGTAATTTTAGCCAAGCATATACCATCTGATATACATTAAACGTGCATGCGTAAATGCGTTATGCTATTTTAGCTTTGAGGTCCGGATGGCTCGTTTTGAAATTTGCATATTTGTGATAAGCGATAATAATGCCGAATGTGGTCTATGCACTTTGTTAAAATTATTTGAAAATATGAACGGTTTCCTTTTTTTCTTTTTCCGCTAGGTACAATGAATAAAATTAAAGGAAAATAGGTTGCTATAAATTAAGAAGTTCATTAAGTAAATTTTTCTTGGCGCAAGTTGAAAAAAAATCCGGCAACATGAATGCACAATTTTACAAAATCTAGGCATAATTTGAGTCATCGAATTGAAATATGGGAAAAAATGGCATATCATTTAAAAAAAAAGTCTAATTTTGTGTCAAAAATACCTATATTAGAGCAATGCTATATATAAATCTTATATGTTTCCCAAGTTGCGCTTTTGAGAAACGAAAAATGCAATTTCGATTTCGTCAGTCGGCCCAGTAGAATGGGAGGAGGTAAAGAACTCCTCCTCTTTTTTTTGGAACAGTGTACAATACTTTATAATAATCTTCCATAATACACTGAAATTGTTCATGATTAGTACTATTTTGATTTTGATATGTAGTGGAAACGCATCTGCTGTGAGCAATTGTGACAAGAATACGAGAATGAATTTTCCTTTTCATGATATTTCATCCCATCTGTTTTACCTTTAAGTTTCATTAAGCACTTAGCTTAAAGAAGCTGATATTGACAGTATAACTTAATTCCGATTGTATTTCTTTACACTGCTTTTTAATATTAAAAGTTGGAAAATTAAGGGAAATTTTAAATATGCTTTTAATGAAAAACAAATTTAAGGAGAGTTTTTGAAAATACACTTGTATTTGTTACAAAGGTATAGATAAAATTTAGTGAAATATATAAATAATATCTTGAATCTTATGCTGTTATCACACACGGTATTTGTTGCCGGAACAAAACATTTGGTGGAACATTTCTGAGAATCGCTCATCCGCGAAACAGGACTATCTTCACTTGGTAAACAGGCTGAAAGCCAAACAAGAATCAGTTATCATTCAGATTGGCGTTGTTTTGTATCGCTCACACTCTTTTCGTTTTAAACTTTATTGTTAGTTATGGAATATAATAGAAAGGTGATTGCTATCGAGTTAATCACTTTGATCTCCACTCTGGCACTTCAAGTAACAGATAAACACACTTCTGGTTATAGCAATCAATTACATCAGTAATAGCCAAATTCTGTATACACTAAGAATAGTTTAAAATGTGTGCCGGATAAGTCTATTTATCAGACATTACTTATGTGTATTTTCTGATGTCTGCATTCCAATCAAAATTTGATGTCTTCATTCCAATCAAAATTTGATGGCTCGCTGGAAAATTTGTGACCTGGTGAAAGCATTTTCTTGACTAACTTTATGGCTCATAATTACTATTCTGTCCATAAATATAAACAAACAGACAATAAAAAAAATAAATAAATAAAATTAAATTAAAAAATTAAAAAAAAAAAAAAAAAAAAAAAAAAAACAAGACCTTCTATGATAAAAATCTATATGGCTGATATTTACATCCTTACAGCCAGCAGATACTATTCAGCAAAATGAGGATTAAATAAAGCATATGAATACATGAGCAATCAAACATGTGCGAGTTATTTACTGTCCCATAGAACACTCGGTAGTATACCTAAAACACATTAATTATACCAACTCTAGAAATTAGGAGGTGCACATCATGAGTTTGTTTTATGTGATTATGGCAAAGCCTCGAGGGATATTTGCCTAACAGAAGGGATCCTTTTCTAGAAGATTTTTTAAAACTGGCTTGTATACTAGTTACAAATGGAGAAAACCAAGAAAACGTCTATGTAGCCAGCCCGTTCGTGGCATTCTAACCTCAGACAGAACTATCAGTGTTCAACGATGCTTCGGCCACTAGTACGCCCATGCACATAATTGGAAAGTACAATTCATTATATAAACACACATGAAGGTGATAATCAGTTGCGTACTGTTTTAAGTAATCAAATGTTACAAGTGCACAGCTGTTACATTTCTTATTATTTATTAGTCATGTTTATATTACGTAGATCATAATGATATAATTATGAATTAACCCAAAAACAAAACGTGTACACTCTTTAGTACACAAATGCTCATCAATTATTTTTCAACTGATTATTACATATCCATAATAATTTGCAAAGAACTGATGACTACAGTTGCTGCCAATTACATGATCATTATATGAATTAGAAGTAACTTCAAATAAACTTTTTGGCGATGTTCATTTTTGTATTTATACATATGCACATAAGTTATATATTTACATACAGATAGAGAGATGCGATGGTTTAAAAATTGTTGATATATATTTATTAGTATTAATGTAATGAATAAGATTTATATTGAATGTATACAAATGATTTTCATCATGCATAATAATAAATCCATAAATTTCCAATGTTTCAATGTGTAGCATTTGCAATAAACATATAGTTTCTAGTGTATTTATAATTCAAAAAGTATTTTTTTAATAACAGGAAAATAATAGACAAATTTAATGAGTATTCTCATTATTACATAAGCTATGCTTTTCTTTTTTTATGTATCTTTTATGCTGTTTAAAATGTGTCACTGATTATGCTATTAACAATTTAAAAGATAAGTAATTAGGAGAGAAGCCTCGCATATACAAAGAGATTTTAAAAAATTATTCAACTTAAATTTAAGAAATAAAATTCTATTATATAACAGTGATAATACACGATCAGCACGAAATATGACAAATTTGGCGAACTTTTGATGACGAACAATCTGTAAACAAATCTGAACTGCAAGAACATCGAAAAATACTGTCAACTCTGAAATTTCCACGCTTATATATTTAATGAATATATAAACATTTTAAAAATGACTCGGGCAGGTATATTGCAACAAAACAGCAATAATTAAATCGGCCTTTATTTCTACTGTCCATGACTTCACAGTGAGAGCCATCACATTGAAAGTTACCTGTGATCCTTCAGAAGCAGAACATTCGTCTGATTGGTTGAATGTACGAGGAACACATCTTCAGACGGAACATTTTCGGAAAAGTTTTAAAATGTTGCTCGTAGCCAAGACATGTTCCTCCTAGCTAGACAAAACATTTCTTGGAAGCCTCCCGCTTAAAGCAGTGCTACTAAAATCTCGTTTCTCGGAATTGTCCCGCGTAGCCGCGCACGTCCATAGAAGTGATAGCCTCTTTAGGTTGCGTTCAGACTGGGGCATAAAGGGCATAAGTGGATAAAGTCGAGCTCCATTTCCAAAGCAACCAGTCTGTGTTACGTCACAAAATCCGGTTTAGGGCTCGTGGCTTAAGGTTCCAAGTTTTCAACTTTACGCCAAGTTTGGGATAAGCGTTGACCAATCAGAGCGAAGATAAAATGAAGCAGCTTTCTGCAGATGATTTTGCTGTCACATCGAAGGCGACTTTTTTTTTTAATAATACGGAGCACATCGTATCCGAATGAGTTGTAATCGTATCCGAACGAAATAACGTGTTGATCTTGCAAGAAATCTACGATAATGACATGCATTTTTTAATGAGTTTGCACAATGAATTGAAAAATGTGGATGAAACTCGTAAAGCGAAAGTTAAGCTCAGGATTATGCATGCTGTGTATGATCCTGTAGATGATTGATCCCATCCATTATTTTTCATTTTATTATGAAAATTCTTTAAAAAATGCATGCTTGCAAAAAAATTTGTTTTCTGTGTAAATTATTATTATTACTTTCTTTCTGTTTATATTAATTTTGTATAAATTATTACTATCATTTTCTTCCTGTTTAATTATTTTTGTATTTATGAACAAATTTATTGAAAAAGCTGGAAATATTGTAATGCTATTTGCTTCAAATGCTGATTTTCTTTCCAAACAAACTTCATGAATTAATTTTACTAAAACATCAAACCAATATCAAGAATGTCTTTTTACAGTAAAAATATTAATTTTTTGAAAAAGAAAAAAAAATATTTTCACTTATTTAAGAGTCACAATAATCAATTCAATGGTGTAAGCTTTGTATTAGTAATAAAAAATTAATCTTTTGAGAAAATGCTCTTATGAAGTCCAAAAAGGAAAAAATGTAGTGAAATATCCTTAAAATAACAGTCAACAGTCTAGACAGTTTTGTCTCCTGATGATGTTCTGTTCTGTTTTTCAATTATGTTCTCCTTGAAAGGAATTTACTTTTAATGAAACTGAATAGCACACGTAATTCATAACATGGATTATAATTTAATGAATAGTATTTGTTATTATTATCCATTCTTTATTAATATCATTTGAATGAAATTTTGATAATTAAATTCATGCTATTTCTCTGGTAGAAATTCCTGGATTAGGTATGAATGATTGTTATAATTTTGTTGTATTTGAAGACTTGGGTACCTAAAATTTGTCGATGTAAAATTACTTTTGAGATATTGATCGTAAACAGAAATGAAAGCATGCATATGTTGAAATTAAACTCACTTTAATTGGCATGTCTGCCAGTGAGTGAAGAATTGTCGTAATCTGTCAGCAAATCAAAAATCATTAAAAGTACTTACTTCTGACAACAGACGTGGATGAAATTTACATCTATGACATCTTAAAGCAGAGCAGAGTTTAATTTGAATTACTCATGTGATATAAACATACCAGTTTGCAGAATTATCAGCAAAAATTTCTGAAAGTTATTGTTTACTTTGTACTGTATTGTCTCGAGTGTAAACCCCCTCTTTTTCTTCAGAAAAAGCATATGAAATTCAGGGGTGCGGATTATACATGCAAATGATTAGAAATAGATGCATACAAACAGCTGGCAACACAGCAAAATGTATTTAATGATTGAGCATAAAGTACATTGTTGGGTGAATGTTTCGTAGTATTGTACAAGTTTAGTTCTGGCTGCTGGTCATGGTGACCAGTTGTGGGATATTAGTCTTAGTTATAATTGATACTGGTAGTGCAACCAACTACTGTAGTGATTGACAGTAACAGTGAATAAGGAGTGCTAAGTACAGAAACATGTTCCTTTTAATTGAAAATTAAAAAAAAAAATAATGTATGGTAAGTACTGTTTTCCGCTTAACTGCTTTCACACCTGCAAAATGGAAAAATATTATATACAAGCTATCTGACACTTATCGTCAAGATTTTTTTTAATTAGGCATATTTAGAATATCGTATTTCTTCTAAGAGAAATTCCATATAAAATTTGAAGTTTATATATATATAAATATGCAGGCATATGTTTATAGTATAGAGAGTAACTACAGTGCAATGCAAAAATATTCCGTACTGCTTTGCACAGAAATATGTGCCAACCAAGTATTGGTCTTCCCCCTCCAAATATCTCTAAACCATTTCGCTCTTTTTCTACCTTCTTCCGTTGCTTCTTGGCTAACAATAAGGGCAGATAAAAGAGCAGTAAAACTTTGGGTGGTTACCTTATAAGTGACAGTATGAGTTTGCTCAGCTGAGCCCCAATTTCGACGAAGAATAACCCCCGAGGGACAGGTACGACATTCTCCTGCACATTTTACCTTATAAACATCCTTTCAAAAGGACTTTAGAGAGGACTTGATAATATTTTAATATTTCCATGCCGCAAAGATATTTTATATTTACAAACATCCATGCCTTTTCCGAAATTTGATTCGATATTCAAGACTATGGCAACCTGCCTGCTTTTGTAACATGGCAACAGGGTGGCCGACCTTCTCACGACCTACACCAAGGGGTAAAATAGTTTACCTTTTGTATGAATTCTCATTAAATGAAATACCATGGAAGAGCTGTGCAAATATATGCTCTGACGGTATAGAATTTTTACTAATCCAAAACTTGTAACTATCTTGGTGGTCCAGTTTGTACGTAATAAGAGAGGAAAGGCTCAGTTTTGAACACAACAACAAAGAATTTATTTACATGATTACTGAAATAAAGTGTAGTATTAATTGTGCCGTTAATTATTAGGGCCGGCGACTCCCTTACAAGCATTCTTACTCATTAGTTATGCAATTCTACACTGAAGAGCCAGGCGGGGTACAGCGCCCTCTATAGGCGTTTCTTAACACTCCCCACCTAAACTCTAAACATAGAGTTTATAACAATACTTATCAATTTCCATAATTTGGATTTACATCAATCACATTGCAATAAAGAAATTACCATATTTTGACATGTGATCTAAACAAGTTTTCCATACAAACCTTTCTTGAATAAACTATTAATACAAAGAATAGAGGAATAACTATACTATTAGCGCATAACAATTAAAAGAACACAATAATAAAAAACAAAAATAATGTTTCATTCTTATGAATATCATACTGTAAATTTTTAAATTTTAGACTCAGTCATTGAGCTCTAAATTTGTTGTGTCGTTTTTGAAATTACCAATAAGGTACCCTACTAGTTGACCACAACATAAAAACTCTAACCCTTAAATCAATTTGAGTAAAAGACTGCTAAAAATCATGAGCACACAAAATAAATTTAACCATGGATTGATCTAGGAAAACTTACTTATTTAATACTTAATGCAAATTATATATATATATCCAAAATTGGAAAAATCAAAATATTAATTGGAAATAAATTATTGGAAATAAATTATTGGAAATAATTGGAAATATTAATTGGAAAAATCAAAATATATTCAACAAAAGTTGTACTATTGTTTTACACATCAAACTATTACTGAGAAATTATTTCTTAACATCCTTGGAATCTCTATTATATTTACTATTGCAATCTGGTAAAACATTCCAAAATAAACTTTAAATTTATAAACAGTACCATCCCCGGGGAGAAAAAAAAATTTAACAAATTACACCTTCCACTTCACACAGAATAATCGGTACAGAAGAAATATTATTGCACTCAATACCATCAAACAGACAATTGTATTGCACATAATAATTTTTATCATTTAATTTTCTCTTTTGATTAATAAAATATGGTTTAACAGGATAAAGATAAGTAGTGACACTATTACACTTCTACAAACAAGTTCGTCCTGAGAGGAGCAAAAATGCTCTAATACAGGCACTATTACAAATCAATCCTCACCAATAAGTAACTCAAACAAAAATTCAATTAAATAATTTCATGAAGAACTTCTTTCTCTTAACTATTAAGTTAAGTTACTATAATTTTAATAAGGTTATAAATCTTTATTCAATCTAATGCTTTTACTTAATCGACACACAAAAGAAAAATATGATTTCTATAGAGTTAGGATAAATTTATGAACTACAAAAAAAAAAAAAAAAAAAAAAAAAAAAAAAAAATTTAAGGCTCAATAAATTAAGTTAATTCAGTCCTTTTAACTGGGGAAAAAAAAAAAGAAAAAAATCTATTTTCTCAAATAGTTAAGCAAACAAAAAATAAAAAAAAACTTTACATCCAGACAGACAGCTAGGACAACCATCCCGAACAAAATGGACGTCGTTTTCTGATGAAGTAGCACTCCTCTTTATTACGAATCAAGCAATCGTGCAAACGGCAGTTCACCAAGCAAGATGAATAGTCCATACTGGTAGGCAAAGCATCGGTGAAAGCAGGAGACTATTACTTTGTTGAATTAGACTCGGAATAGGGTTGAGATGAATTTCCATCAATAAGGCAAGGTAAAGGAATCAATAAGGCATTAAATGTGGATCCAAGTTGCTCTCTCTAATTGCAGTGCAATATGCAAATTCTTCACGACCGTTAACCATGGTTGGAAGCACTTAGTATTGCAAAAAAAAAAAAAAAACATGAGTAGAACGAAAAAATGGAGCTAATATCGATGTTGAAAAAAATTATTGAAGTTGCAGATCATTTTTAAAGCTATTATCTATGCTGTCGGAATTCTCTTGATAGAGATGCCGAAAATTTTCTCGGGCTGAATGCTACGAGAAACGGCTACTGGAGCCAACATCATTAGGGTAAATTCGAGAAGCAATGGCCTAACAATGGTCCTTCAGAAATTTTCATCTCGAACATGGTTCCAGAAACAAAATCAGCTGTCGGCTAGCTCCAATTCACGGCAAGTGAAAACAGTCAAAAACGTGTCAAAAAGAGACCTCGTCCCACAAAACAGCCCGTTAAAAGGGAAAGCGTCGGAACTCCAACTTGGCACAACTCACTCCTCGCCAACAGTTAAACCAATTGCAACTACAGCATTCCTTCATGTTAGCGAACTCGCCAAAGCCACCACTTTGAAACCCCAACGGAAATTCTAAGTCGCCAAATAACCACGCCTAGTGAAGGGGGAAACTTGGAATTTCAACAACCCTGCAAGCCATCCAAACGAGGAACGCTGAAAAACTCGAAAAAGCGACTATTTTACCGGAAAAGGGCACTTCATCCCCCACAAGAGAAATCACAATGAAAACGGAAAAAAAAACTATTAATTAAAGCTCATAACTAAAATGCAATTAAAGTTAGGAAAACGAAAGTTATGTCAAATTAAAGAGCTAATTTTTCTGCAACTAATGATATTAAATACTAAGAAATCAAATTAATTTTTAACATGAAAAACTAAGTTTATTACATGAAAAATTCACCTATATCCATTGTCTGAGCGTACAAGATTGAAGACGCAGTTCGCGTAAACTCGAATAGCCGAAATAGATTACACTAGAATTGATAAGCCAAATAAAGAATATAACCAAACTTGTTGTGTAGCTCAAATTTTGAATAATTACAAATTAAAATTTTGATTTTTATGAATCATTTAATTAAATTAAATTCGCTACACAACAAATTGTAAATCAGTTGACCTGGCCTACTTATTAGTCCATTGCCAGTTTTGATCGAACATGAGCGAACTTTGCCGTCCCTTCCAGGGAAAGTCTCTATAATTCTACCTAGAGACCACATATTTCTTGGGTAGCGTTCTTCAGAGATTAACACTATGTCATTTGGTTTGAATTCAGTTACCTTTGAATTTTGCTTAGCAAACGTCTACCTATCAAAAAATGGGCAGGAGTGAGTGGAGAGGGTTGTGTGCGTTCACTATATAAGTAAGTAATGGGACTGGAATTGATCATGGCTTCAATCTCAACAAACACTGTTTCCAGTTCATTGAGAGAGAGCGATGAACGGCCAACAATTTTTCTAAGACTTGTTTTGGTCGTTCTGATCATTCTTTCCCAAAATCCTCCCCACCATGCTACTCTTTCAATTATATATTTCCAATGAATATTGTGAGAAGAGAAGAAATTCTTTACAGAAGGATCAGAAATGCAAGTCCACAGTTTTTTTAGTTCAGTGTCTGCGCGTTTGAATGATTTTGCATTGTCACTGTATATAATTGAGCACAATCCTCGTCGCGCTATGAATCTTCTAAAGGCTAATAAGATAATAAGAATGCTTCCGCACTTATCGAAGGTACCAGTTCTAAATTAATAGCACGCGTTACTGCACAAGTAAATACTAAAAGGTAATGTTTATTGTTGCTCACTTTAGTGAAAAATGGTTAGCATAATCCACTCCAGTTACAGCGAACGGTGGCGACTGAAGAATTCGATCTGGAGGAAGTAGAGCTACGTCTTGAACTCCAGGGCGAACACTGTATCTTTTGCAAATCACGCATCTGCCCAACAAGGATTTAATTCGCTGTCTGCCTTTGACGACCCAAAATTTTTCGCGCAGCTGCGTCAGAGTTGAGTCCACTCCGGAATGAAATACCATCTCATGTGCGTTGAAAATTAACAGATCGACGTAGTGACACTTTGATGGAAGTATCCATGGATGCTTGGCAGATTCCAGACAGTCTGCAAACTGTATTCTGCCTTTTAACCGTAGAAGTCTGTCTTCGTCGAGCTCAGGATTCAACGAGTAAATATTGGAACCTTTGTCAACTGACTTTCTTTGAGATAAACCGAGGATTTCCTTTTCGAAATATTGAAATTGCGTGTTTTTAATCCAGTATTTTTCTGCATTCATTATTTCAGAAGCGGTTAATGGTCCACAAAGTCTTTCGGATCTAGGATTAGAATTGTTGATGAACCTATATATTCACGCTGTTATTCGGTATACCTTGTTTAATTTACTAAACTGATTTAAATCGAGCAATAAATTATAACTTTGCTCAGAGTCCTTGTTATTAATAACAGCTTGTAGGACATTATGAGTCTTTCTCCTTTCTACGGATATCTCTTCCTGATTTTCTTCCATGCTCGGTCTTTTAGGCCACAAATTTTCAGGCTGGATAAGCCAACTTGGTCCGTTTTGCCACAATGGACTGGAGATGATGGTCTCAGCTTGTTCCCCTCGAGACAATAGATCTGCAAGATTTTCTTTGCTACTGCAATGGTACCACTGGTTAGGGTGGCAAATTGCCTGGATTTTTGGTACACGGTCGCCAACGAATGGCTTCCAGACATTTGGTGATTTCCTTATCCAATGTAGCGTTATTTGAGAGTCACTCCAAAAGATAATATTGTTGCTTAGCATAGGTAAAACGTGTTTTAAATACTTAGCTAAGCGAGCAGCTACAACAGCTCCCATTAGCTCACATCTGGGGAGGGTTAAAGATTTGAGGGGAGCTATTCTACTTTTTGCCATTAGGAAACTGGTTTTAATTTCCTTATTTTCATCAGTGTATCTAAAATATGCCACTGCTCCAAAAGCTCTAGGTGGCGTATTTCCAAACCCTACCCCACTTTTCGAATTTTTGACGTCACGGAAATATCGACTAGTTTCACCTGGCAAGACGCCTACCCCACGTTTGACTACGGCGCGCTTTCGAAAGAATTGTGCTGCTAAATAGTGTGTTTAGGTGCTAATTGTAAGATTTTCGCAATTTAAATTATTATGAGTGGGAATTTACGCAAAATCTTTAGTGAATGGTTATTGTTTATCGCCGTAGTGTATTTGAGGAAAGAGGAGAATAATTCACTGCTGATGTATACATTAACACTATGAAAAATCTGGAAGGTGATACTCGGCAATAAATGTGCTGCATTTCATCGCAAAATTCAGCGATCCCAGTAAAACAAACGAAAGTGTTCGAAAAACTTATCCACATCTGAAGCCACTATACAAAAATTGTATGTGTACCAATACAGCAATTTAAATAAAGAAAACAATTACAGAAAACTTCAGATCAAGGAATAAGAAAGAATCGCAGTGCCTCTATGTGCTTAAAAACTAGAAAGCATTCAGCAGACTTTCGTGCCAAAATCAAGGTTGACAAATAGATTAATACATTGTAATGTTTCTTTTAGTGTATTATTTCAAAATTTTTAAAATAACCTGGAACAGTTGTTTAATTGCTTAAAACAGCAATAAAGTTCATTTATAAAGATATACAAGGAACTTCATAATTCATTGCTTTGGTGAACAATTTTACTAAATTACCTAGCTTTATAACATTAAATATCTTCGTAAGTGTGGTATTATGCTCTGTTTTATAAAAGCTTAACTACTTTATTCATTTGTTATACATTGATATTTTCTGATTTATTTACTAAATGCGTAATCAATTATCAGAATTACTAAATGTATTAAGAATTTCCACACATGCTTGTGCAGTGTGAATGCATGTTTGTGTAATGAACTTTAATTTTCATGAACGAAAAAGAAATACAATCTCCGAATAAGTACTTTTTTGTTTTCCAGTTCCCGTGTTTAGCTGTAAAAGTAAATTCACTTCAAGTATGTGTCTGTGCAATTTTGACAATGTAAATGCTGAAATGTATGTACAGTAAAAACTCAACAAAAAAATATCCGGAAAGCTCTTGAAACTTTGGATAGCCGAGCATATAAAAAATGAAATATTGTGATAAGTGAATGGAGGAATAAACTACTAGTCTAAAACCATAAAAACAGTTCATCTTATTTGTATCAACTTGACTATCAAAAGTCAATATTTAATATTATGCACGATTTTGAAAAAATGTATACTGCTGATCTTTCAATATGATAACGGGTGATTTTTACAATGGTTGTTCTGTGGATTAAGACTGCAAGTTGAGACTTTAAATATGAACAATAGTAATCTGAAAATTTTAAGTAGTAATTTTATATGCAACAATCTCTGCCAAATAACTTCCATGTTTTAAGTAATTAAAAAATATATTTTTAACCACTTATTATTAATTTTATAAAGTACATTCTATAATTTAAATTTTATTTACTTTCATCTATTTTTAATGTTTGCCATTATAAATTTCATACTATGTACTTTTTTAAGATTTCATAGTTGCTAATTAAACTTCCTTTACAATTTATTTAGTTATTTTATACATACATTTATATTTTATGTAAGAAAGTAATTTACGTGTGAAAATCATTTAACACAAAACTGAGGGGACTGAAATATTTTTTCGTGTTAAAGAATATTGAAAAGAAAAAAAAAAGCATATATTTAATAAAATTAAGCTTATTAGAGTATATTTTATTTACATAGATATGTATGTATGCATGTATTTAATAAAAACCAATGAAACAAAAACAACATCCACAAGAACTTAATTTAATACAAAATTTTGAAGTTTTTGAAAAACAAAACATTGAGTTTTGGGAAAATAATCTGATATTTTTCTTTGCATTGTCTTTTTTAGCATCAAATTGTTCAATGTCGAACATTTTGTTATTCATTTCACCATTGGAATGTGCGTCGAAATAACTGTCCATACTTTTTATGATATTCCTCATTTCAGATGATGTGGGAACAGGAACTGCATTCATTTTATTTTCGTCATCAGAATCTGCATCAATGATATCTTTTTAGCTTTGAACAAACTCCAAAATAACTTTGTCTGCCATAATTGGGGCTGTACACACATTATCATAAACTACTGCAACGAATTCTTCCGATAGTACAGTAGGACAGTTCATTAATACAGAAACTTTCTCAATTATTTCATTAAGTGTCAGCTCAGTTTCAATATCCTACTTCTCCATTTCTTTCGGTGCCAAAGAATCTGATACTTTTGAGAATCGTGTAATGAAAATAATTTTCATTCATCCTTGGAGTCGCTGAATTGTATGCAGTGCAACATATGAGCCAAACTCACTAATTTTTACTCACACTGCCATGTACTCATCACTGAATTCCAAAGCTAACTGATGAGGGATGAGATGTTTGTGTGGCGTTTGTTGGAAGGCGAAAGTAACATAGATAAACGAAACTGGCTCGTGTCACAGGCTATTCCGAGGGTATTTCAAAGCCAAATTCCTCTTTTCTACGAAACATGTGAAACCACCTCTCTTTCATTTCACACCCCGCTTAAATCTTCCCTGCGATGCCAGTGTTTTCTGTATTTTGTTCATTTCCAGAAAGGATATCTTTTCGTGTTAAGCAATTTTTGTTTCATGTTAAAAGAAACAAAATGCATGAAAATACATAGTAGTTTGTCAGGACTGTTGCATTATTTCATGTTAACCGATATTTTGCGTTAAATGTATTCCACTGTATACAGATGTGTTTGGACTATGTATATACAAATAATTTTTTAAAAGGAAAATTTATAATCCTTCCAAAAATTTTTGTGCATTATGCTGTTAAAAATTGATCAGTAAATATATAAAGAAAGAAATTTAGGACCAATTTTTCAGAAAGAATAAAAATTGAAATTCACATTAACTTGATAAAATCCTGTTCAGACTAGTAAAATCTTTTTAAATTGGAAGATATTTTTAATGATTTTACTTCCCCCCCCCCCATTTTCCTTTGCTACTGCTGTTTGATAAGAGGTTCTAGAAAAGTTTTGCGTTAAAATTATTTTGAACTTTCAAAGATTTTCCACTGCAGGATTTTAATTTTTTCTACATTTTTAAGGGCATGTTTTCTTTTCTTTTTAGATTCTTTTAGATAATTCTTTAGAAAAATATTTTTAAATCGGAAGATATTTTCAATGATTTTCCTTCGCTTTGAGGAGGACTAGAATTTTTTGGTGAACTATTAAGATAAAAAATATATTGAAATAGCTCATCAGCTGATTCTGGATACAGAAAAGCAAGGAAGAAGAAAGTGGAAATGTAATTAAATTCGACATAGCTCTGTGATGGTTTATTTTAACATGTTGATTGCCGTGGGGGTCACCGATGACCTGCACTCGACTTGGCTACAGCGCCGTGGGTGTCACCAGCAACGCGACCAATAGTAAAATACATAATTAGAATAAATATTGATACTGATAAATTTTTAAATAGTACCATTGTTACTATAATGGTTTGAAGAATAATAAATCGTAAAAATTTAAATTATAAATCACAAAAATGGTCTACAGATGTTTGGAGGTCGCTGATGACTCCCAGCATGAAGCACAATTATATAACTATGTTCTGTAGATAATATTTCGACATAATAGATATTGCATAATAAAAATTTCAAGTTGGCATCATGGGCAAATCACGTAAAATGCACGCGGCAGTCAACGTGTTAATTTTTACATTTTAAATTATTCTTGTTCCACATTTATAGGATTTTATGAAGATCATTTGAACTTCAATTTTTTAGTTTTTGTGAAAAGTTGGTTCTAAATTTCTTTATATACTATATATAAGAACTCCTAGATAAAACTAATTTATATATTTATTTATCCCAAATTTTCATTTTAGTACATGCTTTTCCTCAATATTTTAAAAGTTGATTTTTTGTTGAACTGAAATATGCAATATGGAAAAATTCTATCAAAAAACATAACTCAGAATCAAAACAGGAGATAAATAAAGATGATAATAATGTGGGATATTTGATTCTCTTCCCCTAATAGTCATTTGAAACATTTTAGCATGTTTTTCCATTCAGCTTAAACAGTAAAAATATAGAAAAATTCCTACAGAAACATAATTCGGCTGAGAAACAAAACAGGCAAAAAAATGGGTTGGCATCAGGAAACTGATTGGTCTAAAACAGGGCTTCTTAAACTTATTTTCAGTCGTGACCCTTTTTTATCATAGATTTTTTTCACGACTCCAAAATATTTACGAAAATTTTGTGGGACCCCATAAGCATTGCGAAAATCTGACACACTGTCAATTTTTTGAGTGAAACTGTCAATTTTTTCACTTGTATTGTAAGATAGTATTGCAGTTTTAGGTCATTATCTTTAATTTCTCATTTTTAAGACCTAGAACAATGTGAAAATTTTAATTAAGTAACAGACGAAATGACAGGGTCATGTGCAAAGCAAGTAAAATGAACATTTATATTATAATCAGAATGTGTTGAAACATTTTTGTTTTTCTCTTTGTTTGTATTGTCTTATCTATATCTATTTTCAGATAAATATGTAAAAATATTGTGTAATTGTAAAATTATTATATTAAGTTTAAGAAATACCAAAAATTCTAAAATTTTTGCGACCCCCTGCTGTAGATGGGGGTTGCGATCTACAGTTTAAGAAAGTCTGGTCTAACATAACGTTACAATATTTGATTTTGTTGGAACGTTGAATAACTGAGGCCACAGCCAGTGCAGTTATGGCAGGTGTGCAAAATTTTGGAATTTACAGAAATATCGAGTAGCAAAATTTTTGGAATTTAGGAGTGGAAAGGTTTTTAGAATTTAGGACCCAAAGAGATTGCATACCACAACAAAATGTACCTGCTGAAACTAGGACTCCAGTGCATGGTTATATTCTTGTAAGGAGTGTATGCCTGAATGCAGAGATGCGTTTTGAGTCATCATCGCTAGGTCACCAGCCTACACAGCATTGTGTGATACATCATTCATGTAAATAAGCAATAAAATTGACAGCACTTTAGTTAAATAAACTAACTCATTCCTTGTAAATATTATGCAAGAGAATTGTAATCGTTAAATGAGAATACAACACTTGCTTTCTGTTCATCTGAAATAGGATAGATATTTTAGCAGAAGTTTGAAGGAACGGATCATTTTGTATTTATTTAGATAATCAAAATACACAAGCTATGAACATAACATATTAAACCGTAATTCACTTTTCACATTGGACAGCCAATGTTTACAATTTTCACATAAGTCATACTTTTCCGTAAATTTGAAAATACTCTATTGCATGCTGTTCTGTTGAAGACAAGCCTGAAATCATTTTTTTTTTCAAAATGCAATTGATAACTTGTATTGTTTTTTATAAAATTTTAACCTGAGAGTCATGAACAAATTTGTGGGAGGTCACCAAATTCAAAGAAATTTATTTGACAATAAAAGATATACGGAATTTGAAGAGAATTTTGGATGTTTTTTAACATTTACCAGTAATTTTAAATTAAACATTTCCATATTTTAATTTTGATTTTATTGCTTTCCATTTGATTTATGTTATGTTTGATGATTTCTAAACAGCTCGAATCAAATTTCAAAGCAATTGCATACGCGCAGCTTAGATGTAGTTTTTTTGGCTATCTTAGTAGTGTCTTGCATGTAATTGTAATATGCATCATTTATAAACTATGTTTCTTATTTCTAATCAAATTTGTTGTCAAGTAAGCACAGAATATTTCCTAAGCATTGGAAAATTCAGTAGTGTCTCGAAGGATAATAAAAACAATTTTGTTTTAGTTGCAATTTTATACACAATGTTCACAAGAGAAACGGATGGATGGACCAACATCAAATAAACTTAGAGAAAAACTGTTAATGAAAATGCAAACAAAAATGAAACCATTGGCTTTCTACTTCTAAAAAAAAAATTGAGTAAACATCAAGAAGAATTTATTTTATACTGTTTTACTTGTTGCATTATCAATGGAAAATGAATACCCATTGTGTGTTAAATGCAGTGAAAACTAGGCACGTGGAAAGCATGAAATCTGCGAAATTAAAAACACATTTAGAAACGGTACTTTTCCCGTTTTGCCGCCGCAAACAATAAAGTCGCCAACAATGGTACAACTGATGCCAAACGGAATATCTTCTCTGCCAACCTCCAACGGCTCATTTTCAAAACAAGTCGCAGCCATTTCTTATCAGATTGATTGTTTCTTTCAATACTGGCATACAACTACATAGAATTTTTACAAGATAATTAAATTTAATGCCCCAAGACCATTCGCGTTAATTAAGTCAGTTAGACTGCAATCACACTACTCACCCTACTCACCCGATGGCAAAAATATAGAAAAGGCAAAATCAAGGGTTAAATTCATCAATACTAATGAGAATGCAGTAGCGAAGTAAAGCACTGCGGTTTTACATAATTTCTGAGTAAGCTATTTGTACGAATTGAAATAATTCTTGCATTTAAACTTGTATTCCAAATTAATTAAATTAAGATTTAACTTGTCATTAATGTAGATAATTACTGAGAGAATTAGATTTTTGTAGCGTAGTTTACGTGAGATGAGATCATGTGATACAAACCGACAAATCAGGATGTTGAAACATGAAAACATAGTAAATTCTTAATGTCTTTTTATAAATTTATTATCTTTATTTATTGGCTTTTTACAAAATTTTAAAAGATATTAAAATGTTTATGCCTTCAAAATAAAATTTCTTAGAACTTATGTTTGTTAACATTTTTTATGTGTATATTGTATGTTGTCACCAACAAAGTCTGCTTGGCGCGATTTGCGCCAGTGAAACTGAAAAGTACCTCAGAAACTAAGCATAAAGATTAAGTAAATAAATCTGAAGAATTTTTTTAAGGAATGAGCTGAGAGCATGAAAAATTTAAATGTATTTTTGAAAAAATATACAACAGTTCCTGAGAAGGATTTACAGGCATTCTTAAAAGTTTCATATTTAATTGCAAAAAATTTAAAACCTCATACAATTGGAGAATCGCTCATTCTTCCTTCAGCAATTAAAATGACATCATTTATGCATGCAGAAAAATATAGTAACGATTTAAAAACAATAGCATTAAAAAAAGATACCGTTTCTCACCAAATTTTTATCATATCAGACACTATAGAATACAAAATCCAGTTTTTACTATAAAACTTGATGAAACTACCGACATTATTAAAATGTTTCAATTAATTGTTTATCTGAGATATGTTTTTGAAGACGATGCAGTAGAATATTTTTTATGTTGTAATATTTGGGAAGGAAAAGCAACTGGAGAGAAAATATTTGAAATTATTAACAGACATTTTGAAACGAATAATCTTACCTAGACACACTGTGTCGCAGTTTGTACTAATGTAAGCTTTTAAAACTAAGCCAATACTTTGGCAAGGAGAATTGAATAAAAAAAAACTGGAAACATGCTTTTCAGAATTTACTAAAGAAAATAATACAGATTTCTTGTTTAAAACAACATATGATAAAATTGACAGAAAATTTTTTGAAAAATTTCCAAATAAGGAATTAGGTTGGATCTGTGACCCATTTTGCCTTTGGTATTTTCAATTCCAATGTATCTCTAAATGAAAAAGAACTATTAATTGATATTTTTTAAGTGACAGAATACTGTGTGTTAAGTCTCTAACTTGCCAAAAATTTTAGTTGATTGGAAACTAATACGCCAATTTAAAAGGAATGAAAGTAAATTATTACGTTTCTTACATAAAATCATATAGTAAACCTTTAGCTTATATTTAAAACTTCTAAAATGTTTATGTTATATAAGCCCATTGCTTATGTATTGCTAAAATGCTTATGTTATATACCATTTTTCTGTTATATAAGCATTGAAAGTGGATTTCTCACTGAAATAGAAATAATTTTGCTATTGAATTAACATGGAGAACTTTTTTATTGAAATATTTTTTCTCTGTGACATTAGTTGCATCTACTACAAAATTAAGATTAAAGAACTGTTTTTAAAACATTTTGAATTCGTTGTCATATTGATCTATGAAGCACTAGATTAATGAGTTTTTATTACATTATTGACAAATATAGTTTTCAAACAATCAAAAAATTTTCAGCGGAGATAATTATTTGTCAAATATGAATGTGTTTTCAAAGAGGAAATAAATAATAAGTGATAAAAAGAAAATTCAGTCAGAACATTCACACCTCTAACAAAGTAATTTGCTTTGACTTAATCTTTATAATACAATATATTTTACAATGATAAGGCAAAATCCAATGTGAAAGGTTATGCGAAGATTACGATAGTACCTAGAGTACTCAGCATTTCGTATAATCCTATAACCAGATAATAATAATATTAAAATAAATTTTATCTGAATGAAGAAGATGAAGTTTTCTTATTACAGAAACAGTAAAATTATGCAATTACATAAACGAATGCACTTTCAGACAATATACTTAATACTGTTTACAAATACAAGTCAAAGTTCTGTTTATGTTACTTCTCGCCCTTCAGCGCATGCTCAAGAATTACCATCCAGGCGAAACTAGTCGATTTGTTCATGACGTCAAAAATTCGAAAAGTGGGTAGGGTTTGGAAATACGCCTCTAGGTGTCGCATCACAAAATATATGAACGCTCAGCTGCGTGTAATTAATTTTATGAAAGAACTTTCTAGGGAATTCAGAAGTTTTTTAAATTTTCATTTCTGCACACCAGTTCAACCACCTTTTCTTGATATCTGTGGGAAGCGCAGCATCCCATTATAAACCCAGAAGACAAATATCTTGTAAAATGATCTTAACCCGAACTATAAATGGTTGCAAATATCCCGATAGGGTCAAATATTTTGGCGACAGTTTTCAATATCAGTCTTTTTGTGTCGCCTTCACCATTTCCAATTGACTCATGAACTGGTTTCATGTTTAATTTTATTACATCGTTACTAGAATCCCAAATCATGCTCCAAAATTTTGTTTCTTTATTGAAATCATCTTCCCCTTTAAAATTTGACTTAATCCATAATGTATTTAATTCATCTGAATTCGATTTCAGTTTTCTCAAATTCATACCCGCATCGCGAAAAATATTTACAGCATCTACAGACAATCGGTATGCATCTTCTACAGTTTTACCTCCATAAAATAAGTCATTAACGTAAATAGAAGAATTAAGCAATTTAAAACTCTCGGGATGGTCCTCTTTATACCCTTTGATGTGATATGTTATTGTAGCAGCCAATAGAAAGGGACTAACCGCTGTTCCGAAAGGAACCCGACACATGCGCATAATATAACATGATTTCTCATCATTCCCAAACCAAAGAAATCTTAAGTAATCCCTATCTTCTTCTGCAATGCTAATCATTAAAAATGACTTTTCTATGTCCCCACAAAATGCTATTTCAGGTTCACGAAACCTCAGGATCACGTCAAGAACATTCAGATTCAAATTTGGACCGGTTTCTAGAATTCGTTTAAGGATTTGAAGTTTCTGGTCTTCGAAGAAGCATCGAAAGCTACACGGACACTAGTAGTCTCAGAATCGAAAATTATAGCACGGTGCGGCATATAATACTGTGAAAGATTAATTTCATTAGGGCATTTTTCGACTATATTTTCCCTTAACTGCTCTTAAATAATTCCCCTATATTTTTGCAATATTTCTGGAGTTTTCTGTAATTTTTGCTTTAAAAATTCAAACCGCTTTTTGCGATATCAAAATTATTTCCTAATTCTTCCCTAGTAGATTTCCACAATAATTTACATTGGTATCGCCCGTTTTTAAACCTTATATCTCTTTCAAAACAGCTGATTAGATCGTTATCAGTTTGATTAAATTCATTTTGCCCTTCGTTTATTATTCCCATTGAATCGAGTTGCTTAATCATCTGACACGCTTAATCATCTGACAACGAGGCATTCAGTACCATTACTGCTAAGTGCTTCGAATCGTTTCCTTCCTTTAGTTTATTTTTTTTCATTTCCCACTAACATCCATCCAAAAATGGAATTTACAGCTTGGATGTGTTTATTTATGCGTTTCCGACTTGTAAGTACTACATCCCAGAATCTGTCGGCGCCAATTAATATTCCCACATGTTGTAATTCTTCATTGTTGTTTACACTTAAATCTGCTGAATGTAAACCTAAGCGCTTCATTTTTTCGAGTGTGTTATGTCTGGGACTTTTTATGGGACAAGCTGATATCGTGTTAGTCACTAGGCATTCTAATTTTATTTTATTCTTTTGATTTCTATCCCTTAATTCAATTACGACCACAGGATAATTCTAAACTATTGGTTTCTTAGTTCCAAACGGAAAAAACAGACAATTTTTCATTTCGAATAGGCTATAATTTTAAAGATCTCGCTAAGGTATCTGTTTACGTTCCTCGTATTAGAATGGCGCCGACATGGATGACGCAGCTTCGGTTTTGATTATACTTAATAAATTCAAGACTCTTGGTGCATTTAAATCAAACTGAAGACATTTAATAATATAACATTCACACGTAAACATTTAGTAATAATTCAGGAGTACAGATAAGCATAAAATATGAATTACAACAGTTATAGGTCAGCTACGCTTTTCGTGACCGAATTCTACGAACCACAAATCTCAAAAGCGTGTTGCCAATGCAGGGAAACGAAAAGATAGAAATTAATTCGATAGGCGTGGAAGTGAACATACTCCCACCTATCAGGTTTAGTCCTGATACACAGGCAAAGGTGGAAGTTTATTAATTGCTCTCTTGAAAACACCAGTTTTAGTTTTGACTTTAGCTACGCGAATTAAGCTGTCCTTGCCCGGATGGACATCGATGATCTGTCCTATAGGCCAAGCTAGAGGTGGAGATCCTTCTTCGATGATAAGAACCACCGTGTCGATTTTTAGATTGGGTCTGTTGTGCTGCCACTTGGATCTCTGCTGAAGAGAAGTCAAATATTAGAAAATAGAAGAGAAATCAATACCACGAGAAGCAATGTCTGAAAGATTTTGTTTAGAAGGAACATGATTCCAATGTTTAATAGGTATCACTTCTATGATTTGAGATGTTCTGTTTGCCACAAAAGTTTTCCACTTACGTGGATGAGCGGATAGCCAAGACAGAACTACCTTGGAATCCGTCCACGCAAAGATTTCGAAATTAAACTTCTTTAAAATGTTCAATAGAGATCGCATTAATCTGGTCAACAAATACGCAGCACAGAGTTCTAATCGAGGAATGGATACTTGCTTTATAGGCGCGACTTTAGTCTTTGATACCAAAAGATTAACCTTAACCC
Organism: Stegodyphus dumicola; assembly: GCF_044657685.1. Taxonomy (NCBI): domain Eukaryota; kingdom Metazoa; phylum Arthropoda; class Arachnida; order Araneae; family Eresidae; genus Stegodyphus; species Stegodyphus dumicola. The sequence goes on along the minus strand of NC_140769.1, from coordinate 79,872,023 downwards.
TACCATTGCATTTTTGGCGACAGTAAATGGCTGCTGCATAGGCCTGCGAAGATGCATCACAAAATCCATGTAGTTGGATAACACTGTCCGTTGTAAGTATGACACATCTCGGAATTTCACAATTATTGATTTGACTGAATGTCTCTTGAAATCTAAACCAATCATCCGAGATATGCTGGGGAACAACTGAATCCCAGTCGCCTTTAAGTAACCATAGTTTTTGATAGAATATTTTAATCAATATAGTGCAAGGAGATAAAAGACCTAAAGGATCGAATATACGTTTCTTTGTTATAGGTGCGTTGATGTGCAGTGTAGCTTTAAAACTGAAAGTATCAGTAGTTGAATTCCAAAAAAGTCCTAAGACTTTCGAACTCGAATTAGGAGATATCTCAAAATCAGAATTCAATGAACAATGATCCTTAAATTCAGTTAGGAATTCTACAGAATTTGAATTCCACTTCCTCAAATCAAAACCACGTGCATGTAAAATTGAAGATATTTTCTTCCAGACAGATACTGCATCATCAACTGTATTTGCACCCGACAATAAGTCGTCCATATACATATCCTCTTGCAATATACGAGATACATCTGATTCCTCTTTAGAATCTAAAGCTACCTGCTTCAGACATCGAGTTGCTAAAAATGAAGCAGAGGAAAGACCGTACGTAACTGTTTTCAACTTGTACGTAAGCATTATCACTGGAATTGTATCACCAAAGTATCAATTGATAATTCTGATCTTCAGGGGCTACCATCACCTGACGATACATCTTCTCCACATCGACTGTGAAAACAATTTTAGGAAATCGAAAATTAATCAAAATCTCAAAAATATCTCTTTGTAATTTCGGACCTACCCCTAAAAGAGAATTCAATGATATACCATTTTCAGATTTACAGGACGCATCAAAAACTACTCTTAATTTTGTCGTTGTGCTAGAAGGTTTAATTACCGCATGATGAGGAAGATAAAACTTTTTTATATCCGATCTGTTAGATAAATCATCATTAATCACAGTCATATGTCCTAATTGTTCATATTCATGTATGAAATCTTTATACTGTTATTCAAATTCCGGATTATCTTTGAATTTTCGTTTCATGGAACGCAACCTAGAAATAGCTGCCGGTTTTGAATCACCCAACTTCAAATGCGATTTATAAAATGGAAGTTTTACAACAAATCGCCCATCTGAATTAACAGAATGACTGTTTTGAAACTGTGATTCACAAAATTGTTCCTCAGGTGTCAGAAATTTCTTCTTTCCAACATCGACAATATCCTCCATTTCCCAGAAACGCTTAAGTTCGTAATCAATATTTATATTATCTTCTAAATTTATGAAGTGTGAATTTGCTGTTTTGGGACCTTCCATATTATTTCCGACCTTCCCAGCAATCACCCAACCGAAAATTGTGTTTTGAGCTACAGGCTCATTTTTTGAACCATATATTTGGCCACAGCTGAAAACGGAGAAAAATAATCAGCTCCTAAAATCAAATCAATTTCTTTGGGTTGAGCAAAATTCGGATCCGCTAACGGAATAGATTTAATGTATTCTATATGCTTTACATTAATGACTTGTTCCGGCAATGGCAAAGTTAACCTATCCAAAATGTATGCGTTAACATCAATTATTCCATTATTTAACTTTGACTGAATTTTAAAATCAACAGAACCACGAGTTTTGGAAGCTGGCACTTCGCCAATTCCACGCAAAAGTAACCTTTGATTTGTTCTTTTTAATTCCAATCTTCGAACAGCTCGTTCAGAAATAAACGAACTTTCACTTCCGGAATCCAATAATAATTTAATTTCGATAGTTTCGCCCCTGGACGAAAATGCGAGTGCGAGAACTGTAGGCAAAATCGCCGAGTTCCCTGAACGAAAATGCGAGTGCGAGAACTGTATGCAAAATCGCCGAGTTGCATTTTTGAATTGTATTACTAATTATCTGACCTCGACCCTCGCATGATTCATTCGAAATTCTCTCTGGAGTGCTTTCGCTTTCATTTGGCGCTTTTAAAAGCTGTACGTTGTTAGCTTTAATATCTTCATGCAACAAACTATTATGTGTTTTTGAATTACAGAAATGACATTTTAACTGTGAATTACAGTTTTTGATTAGATGTGAATTTAAACATAAACAATTCTCGTTTTCGTACAAAGTTTTTTCTAGCAGTAACATCCAAATTCTTAAATTTAACGCATTTATATAAGGCATGAAGTCCGTTACATTTCGAACATTTAGTATTACTAAATTTAGAATTCTGTAACGTTTTAGAACTAACATTACTATTTTTATGAACGACTTTAGCTTCTGCTTCTTCATTTATAATAATTTCGAGAGAAGAACACCTTAAATTTAAAAATTCAAAAAATGAATCCAGTGTAGGAAAATCATCTTCCGCTGTTTTCTGTGCCCATAACTTTCGAGTTTCTGAATCTACCTTTTGAAGCAACATAAATATTAACCATGGATCCCTAGAAGTTGCTTCGTCACCAAGAGCTTTTAAACCTCTGATAACTTCATCGAAAGTATCAGCTAATTGTCGTAAATTAACATTATCAACCTGTGTAATACATTTTTGATCCATAAATGTTTTAATTAACGATTGTACGATTTGTTTCTTTTTATCGTATCTAGCGAGCAATTTTGCCCATGCTTCTTCATAAGAATTATTTGATAACGGAATATGTTTAATTATAGAAGCTGGTTCATCAGCAAGTGATCCAATTAAATACTGAAATTTCTGTACATTCGATAAAGAAGAATTATGCACTGTTGCAACAAACAAATCTTTAAAATTCATCCAGTCATTAAAGTTACCCGAAAAAATAGGAATATTTAACTTAGGTAACTTAATGTTACTAATATTAGAATTTCCTGTAACATTTGGCACATTAGCCACATTCATTACATCTAATAAATTTGGATACTGAAGTTTCAAACTAAAATACTTCGATTCAAAATTTTCAATTTCTGACTGTTCTTCTGGTAATTGGGCATCAAATTTATCAAAATCTGAATAAATCCTTTCTAAGCGCTCCAGATGCAAAATTACTTCATTTTTAGATAAATCGGAAGAAATAGTATTCTGAAGCCTTGTGAAGGCCGCTTTTGCCCTACCACGCAATCTAATGACAGTAGCTTGATCCATAATAAGTAATCGAAGTATTCAAGTTCAAAACCAATGCAAAATAGATATAAAACTTCAAGAATCAAATTCAGATGTAAATCGAAATAAAAAACATTTATCTGTACTTGAACTGCTGACGAAATCTCGCCGGTGCCTCCAGAAATTTGTTTACGTTCCTCGTATTAGAATGGCGCCGACATGGATGACGCAGTTTCGGTTTTGATTATACTTAATAAATTCAAGACCCTTGGTGCATTTAAATCAAACTGAAGACATTTAATAATATAACATTCACACGTAAACATTTAGTAATAATTCAGGAGTATAGATAAGCATAAAATATGAATTACAACAGTTATAGGTCAGCTAAGCTTTTCGCAACCGAATTCTACGAACGACAAATCTCAAAAGCGTGTTGCCTACACAGGGCAACGAAAAGGTAGAAATTAATTCGATAGGCGTGGAAGTGAACAGTATCTTTAATAAACCATCTTTCGCTACCTTGATCAAGAAGGATACGAACAACTTTAGTTTCGTTTTCGTTGCAAGCTAAACCAGCACATGTTTGTAGTAAAGTATTTTTTGAAACAGAAATATTACACTGAGAAACCAAAGTGTTAGTATTAACATTTGACACTAAAGGTTCCTTTTTCGAACTCGTGGTAATTGATTCATTTTCAGATAAATTACATGAATTTGATTTTTCCTCATTACCTTTCAAACAGATAGATTCATGATAATTTTTGCCATTACATTTAATACATACATTTTTATCTCTACAAAAACGACTGAAATGAAATTTCTTAAAACATTTAAAACATCGATTATGCGCTTTGAGAATATTTATTTTCTCAGAAACCCCTTTACAGCATTTAAAAGAATCGTGATGTTTCTCACAGAAGATACATACTCATTGTACTGTAGTGTTAAATGCACTAGCCGTGGGTGTATTTCTGTTGTGTCTTTTATTTATAGCTTTCTGATTATAATAATTAGTAAACGTTTTATTTTCACCGCAAGCCAATAAAGTACTTTCGCGACATTCGACCTCCTTCTTTAAGAATAAAATGAATTTAGAAATGTCAACGTCGCCTTCATCTCTTTGCCTGTTAAACTCTAAAATTAGATGGTGAGGCAAGATCTTTTGCAAAATAGGCATTAACAAATGGCCGAAAGAGCCTGATGTAACATTTATTGCTTCTCAATTTCGAATAAACATCTCAAGCTCATCATAAATTCTGCGTAACGCTGAAACATTAGAAGAATTTTTTACTTCTTCCAAATTTAGTATTTTATTCATAAAGGAATTTATAATGATATTTTTTTTTCCGAACCTATCTTTCAGAATTTTTACGCAGTTGTCATAATTATCGTTAGATAATTCGAATCCTGAAACAACATTGGCAGCTTGACCAGTCAAAAAGGTTTTAAGATACGCGAATTTTTCAACTTAAGAAATGCTTTCGTTTTTATCAATCATACTTTCGAAACTATTCCAAAAACTTTGCCAATGTTTCGGATCTCCGGAAAAATTTTCAATTACTAACTTTGGCAATTTAACTGAACATTGATTTCTTAAATTTTCACTTAAAGATACATTCGTACTTTGATTATGCGGATCACTTGAAGCTGACTCAATCTTAGTTTTGCTTTCAAGGTAACGTAATATTCTACTTGAGTATTTCAAGCATTTCGCTTTATATCCCTGACTCGCAGTAACCTCTTTTTCCATTTGATCAACTGCAATGGAAGTTTCGATTTCACTGTCGAGAGCTTTCAGTTCGTTACTTCTTTCTATTAAGAGCTCGTAATCGTCTCTTAAATCTTGCTCATCAAGCTCCTCTCCTGACTTTAATTTAGCATCAATTTGATTAATTAACTGTGTTGTTAATTTTCGAACTGTTGTTCTTTTAGCTTTTGCTAGTTCTAACGCTGCCATTTTCCTAATACAGTTCAACAGAAATACATCCAAGGATCTCAAAATAAATACCAAATGAGAGCCTACCTTTTATTTCCTCCCGAGCATGATTTAGTAATCCAAAATATAATGGCCTAATAGTCCCGGAATTCCTTCGCTGACGATGCACCATATAGAATTTTTACTAATCCAAAACTTGTAACTATCTTGGTGGTTCAGTTTGTACGTAATAAGGGATGAAAGGCTCAGTTTTGAACACAACAACAAAGAATTTGTTTACATGATTACTGAAATAAAGTGTAGTATTAATTGTGCCGTTAATTATTAGGGCCGGTGACTCCCTTACAAGCATTCTTACTCATTAGTTAAGCAATTCTACACTGAAGAGCCAGGCGGGGTACAGCGCTCTCTATAGGCGTTTCTCAACAGACGGTGCAATAATGAGTCACAATGCTGAAGCCAGTGCCAAAAACAAAATGCAAGCAAATGAATGTAGCAAGAGCCATTGAGCTCTTAATAGACACTCTTTGTACTTGTGAAAAATGCCTTCTGACCTTATGATAGAGTTGAATGATGCGATATTACAGTGCTGGCCATTAAAATTACAACATCAGGAAGGAATGATCTGACTAACGTCAATCGCATAAAAGGAAGAAGAGGTTGGGATATGCAAATGATTAGTATTTTGGCCCATGTAGACGACGCAGGAGGGAGAAACGACATATGAAGATCTGCATAAAAGTAAAGTTGTGTGGAAGATTTCTCATTCGGAAAGCACTTTGTAAAGTCGGAGTTTGCTCGGAATATCTTGTATGTCTTGAATAATAATAATAAATGCTTACCAGCAAGTGTTGGAATGCAATAGAGGCAGGATCGTTGCCTATAAAGAGTGTAGATTATCGTTTCGTGATAACGCCTGTCACACTGGTCAACATCTAACCATTGTCATACGAATATGGAATCAATGGGTTGCTGAGAGTCATATTGAACGACATGCAGGATCTCAGCGCACCTCCTATGACTGACGCTCGAGAAGACAGAGATATTGTAAGGTCAGCCCTGCAAAACCGTACAACCATATCACGGACCATTAGTCAGGAAATGGGCATGTTTGCAACACGCCTAATAACCGCTCATACGGTGCGTCGACGTTTACAGACGTGTGAACTATCAACACGACAACCATTACTTGGGCTTCCCGTGACAATGCAGCATAGAGAGAGACGGCGACTCTGGTGCGCCGATTGACAAAGCTGGATACAGTAATGGCACCATTTTAGACGAGTCTCGGTTCTTCATGTAGTATTCTGATGGCCGTTTACGTGTCTGGAGGCTCCGAGGAGACTGCACGTTGCCTACTTGCATTCAATATTGGCATAGGGGCCCTGCGCCTGGTCTAATGATTCAGACAGCCATTGGGTGCACGATACGCACATCTGTAGTTCGGATCGACGGTAATTTGAACGCAGATCGGTTCATTTCAGACATCTTACGTCCAGTGGTTGTGCCCTATCTTTGACGCCTGCCAAACGCAATCTTGCAACAAGATAATGCAAGACCACATGTTGCATGTCGTGTTCTGACCTTCCTCGATACACAGGGCATTTGATTGCTGCCCTGGCCTGCACGCGTTTCAGATCTGTCACCCACTGAAAACATCTGAGTCATGGGTTGGTGAAAGACTGGCCCGCCACCCTTCTCCAGCTAATACGTTTGATAAAGTGTGGTATAGACTTGAAACAACATGGAATGAGTTGTCAGGTTTCATCCAAGGTTTGACTCAATGCAGGGCCGTTTTAGATGACAAGGGTGGCAGCTGTTTCTACTAATTTCGCACCTCTGTAAACTGCCAAACTGCTTACAAATTTAATCATTTTATCTTCATGCCATATTGTTGACGTACAATAAATATCTTTTTTGTATTAGCTTTCCTTCATGGTGTTGCAATTTTAATGGCGAGCAGTGTAGATGAAAAAGGAAGATATGGATTAGTTGTCTCTTACAAAAAGCTTCTTGAATGGAAAGAACATTCAAGCTGTAAAGGAAAAAAAAAAAAAAAAAAAAAACTGAACAAGATGCGTATCTCGAGCTTGAAAAATTTTGCAAATTATTTTCCGACAGCTTATTTAAAAGTACTTAATGACTTTAAATAGGCACTGAATGTGTTCAGGATCAACAAAAACCATTCAGCTTAAAATACAGCTTGATACGAGATCCTAACAGATTTGATATCTTAGAGCGAAATTGCGTTTAAAAACTCAAATCTATCTGAGTTTTGGCTGCATTTACAAGGTGAATTCAAAATCTTGTCTGAGAAAGTCATGTTAATCCTGCTGTCTTTCTTAACTGCATATCTGTATGGAAACGAATTTTCCGTCTGTAGCAAAGCAAAATACAGGAGGCAGAACTAGAACCTTAATGCTGAACTAGACATTCGCCTGCAGGTGAACCTAAAGTAAGATCCAGAAAAATGCTAAAACAGCTGTCTCATTAAACTTTAGATTACGCTACGCTTACTCTTAACTAAAACCTGTTGTAGGACCACAGTGTGCTCCTAGTTGCACTAAAATTTATGAAATTAAATTAGAATTACGTTTTGTAATAATTGATAAAAATTTCGGATGGCAAGCAGGAAACGAAAATTAACAGAATGTAATTATTAAATTGAAAGATCTGAGTGTGTAATTTTGTTGCGTGCGTACGAATTCACAATATACTGAATGCACACTTTAACGTATTTTGCAGTTTTGATCGAAATAATAGATGAGCTTCTTTGCAAAACATAAATTTTATTCCCAATTCACGAAGCTAGATAATTTAAATACAATTCTATCCGTTACAGCTTGACACTCCAGCTTACTATTACAGTTTCTTTCTCTATAAATTTTTCATACATCTACTACTGGTAAAACTTTCAGAATAATAATTTTAGACATTTTCTGACGTTTCTCAGCAACGGTTTTACACGATACAAATATGGCATTGCCATTCCAATGCCAAGAATAATAACTATAATTACTTGTTAAATAATAAAATATTATAACCTCTCTCCTCCAGATAAACTTTAATTGATATTCTTATAAATTAAAATTTATAATTTTTTTTCTTTCTAAACAATACAATATCATATACATAATTGAAATACAACATATAACATAATAACATACAGTCAGAAAGAGAGGAAAGAACAAAATTTGTTTATCTATATAGAGAAACAAACTATTTAATCAGGCAAGGGAGTATGACTTAATGCGTCTACATTTTTATGGTTTTTACCACTTCAGTGAACGACAGTGTAATTGTAGGGTTGTATACGTAATATTAGTGCCCATCTCCTAAGTCGTGGATGTAGACTCGCATTATTTTTGAGCCAAACTAAGGGATTATGATCGGTTATGGTGAGGAATTTAGTATGCCTGTCTAAATAATGTTGCAGTTTCTTTACAGCGAATATGATGACGGCGCATTTCCTTTCTGTGGTAGAGTACTTTTTTTCAGTTTCCGTAAACTTCTTAGTTTAATCAGTGGCCTTTCTTTTCAGTTTCCGTAAGGTTATAGTACTGGATGTTTATTGTCTCGTTCATCCTTCTGAGCTAAAATAACACCCACACCAGAGCTTGAAGCATCAGTTTGCAAAATAAACTCCTTATTTTAAACAGAGGCTTTTGCGGCAGTTTTACTTTTTCAACAACTTGCTTTTGTTTGTTTTGTTTCTTTAAAAACCTCTCCTTAACTTTCATCTCAACTGTAGAACTTGGCAATTCGTCTAGAATTTTTAACTAAGAATCGTCTAATTTTGTCAGTTATCTCTTGTAGTTTTTGTTCCTTGCGAGATCAATTTTTGTTCTTATCTGTTACTTGCATTCTCACTGAATGTGGCAACTTTGAGTATCCTTTATCATGTTTATGCCTCTTTGCTAAGTTTACTGACGTATTTTTAATTCTGAATGTGTTTTTAATTTCTTAGCTTTAGAAGCAACATCATGAGTTCTTTTATCAGAAGTTCTTTAATCTGCCCTATTTTTAATTCTGAATGTGTTTTTAATTTCTTAGCTTTAGAAGCAACATCATGAGTTCTTTTATCAGAAGTTCTTTAATCTGCTGTTAACAAGCTGTCAAACACATCTTTGCTTTTTGGAAAAGGAACTGGGGAACTTGTAGGCGAATAATCTCACACACTCTTCATAGGTGAATCACCAGGTAAATAATGTGAGTCAACTTACATATCAATAACTTCAGTTTTCTCTCCAGGAGATGAACGCTTAGACTGTTTGTCAGATTTCTGTGAAGCATTGACAGAAACTTGACTATTAGGAGGGGGCAAATTATGCTGCGTTTTAGCACTATTATTTGCTTGGTTTTGCATCACAGATGTACGTTTTGCATTTGGACCCTATATTTTTTCAGTAATAGCAATTAATTCCCTTTCATTTCCATTTCTATCTATTTTCATTGTCACCAACAACCCGCTTTCTTTTATTTTGAAATCATTTGTCTTGCTAGAATTTTCATTTTTATCTTCGCTGTGCAATGAGGCTAGATCTCTGCTCTAGTGTTGAAATTCAGTTCATTCCTTAGAATTAACATTAATTACTTTCTTAATTTCCTTATCTTTTTCATCAGCGTGAGGTAAAATATCTTCGTCTGTGTCGATAAACGGCAGTTCTCTTCTAGTTTCTCCATTTCGGTGTCTCTATGTTGATCTTCTTCACGAGATCTTTTTACTTGAGATCGTGTCAAGACCGCATTTACCATTTTTAAATTAAAGAATGGTTTACCTTTGGACAGTTGAGCAGTGTAGCAGTTTTATTACCCAATACATATCTGCCGGGATCATTTGTAGCAACAGCTGCCTTTGTCTTTATACGACCAAGTTCACAATTAATTTCAACTTCCGCTAACGGTAGGCACACTAAATGGCCATTTAAAAGATATTGTACCCAGACATGTTCTCCAGTCATATTTGCTTTATTTATGTATTTTCAAGAAATAACGTCTATTGTGGCTGCACTGTCTTGAAGAATAGGCATTTCATACCCGTTAACTAAATCGTTAATTGTATGTGTCTCGAACAAACCATCATTCGAGGATAAGCAATTTACTTTTTCATTTGGTTTTAAGCGAGAGCGTTGAGGCTTAAAAATGTTCGTATGACCCACACTCGGAACAACGTGGTCAATATCTTTTGTCATATAAATTTTCTTGGTTCTTATTTTGGAACTGATTTCTTTGTCGGACGTCTTCTCTTTTTCGGTGATCTTTCTGGTATTTCGAATCATCCCATTTATCAGAATGCTTAAAATGAAGCGGATGTTCTATTTTTTTCCACAAAATTTTCGTAACGAGATTTAAATGATTCTTTGTTAGTTCTCTCAGGTTGATTGGCAGAAAATTTCGGTTTTATTTTTTTTTCTCACATCCTCAAAATTTTCAGCTTTCTTAACCATCTCGGTAGGTGTAATGATGGTAGTCCATTCATCCATAAAAGCCCTTTGAAATCAGCAGAAGTACGCTTTTTAATTTGAACAACCACCATGAGAACTTTTAGCTGTTCAAAAGTTTTAATGTTTAATCTATTAAGCCATCCTTCTAAATAATTCTTTAATTCATAGTAAAAATCATACTAAGTACTTTCAGAAGAGTTTTGGTGTTTATTTAAATAGTCGCCGCTCTCAATTAAAATTTTTGTAATAGTAAAGTTTTTACATATTCATACTTTTTCACCTCTTCTTCTGCTTCTCTAGCAATAAGCTGAACTATATCAGGACGCAGCAATGAAAAACGTTGAGTCAGTTGTGTTTTCAGCAGGTATATTCATAATTTTAGCTCAAATTTTGACGCTCAAAGAACATCAGAAATAAACTTATTTCATATTCTTTAGGGTTAAAACGTGGCAGGAGACCATGAATTCTGATTTTCAAAGGCTGCTCAGATAACTGTGTAGTTTCTACCGACTGTGCTTTTGAAGTCATTGCTTCCAATTCAAGTTTCCGAAACTCAAAGGTTCTAATTCGCTCTCTTTTCTTCTTTCTCGCTCTTCTCTTTCACATTCTCTCTTTTCTCGCTCTTCTCATTCATCTCTTTTTATTTGCTCTTCTCTTTCACGTTCTCTTTCTTCTCTTTCGCTTTCCTTTTCCCTTTCTTCTCTTTCGCATTCTTCCTTTCTTTCTCGTCTAATTGCAGCCAATAGTACTCGAGTAAGTCCCTCAACATAACCGGGATTTTCAGTAATCAATTTATGCAACTGAACAATCTTAAATTCAGGTCTCACGGTTAAACCTAACTCTTCTGCCAGTACTCTTAAATCCTGTTTTCTACTCATAGCTAAGAATGGCTTGTTAAACAAATCATCTTTAATATGCTTTCTTTTAAAACTGAATATTAAAAGTCGTACCTTTATTAAAAATATACAAATTTTGGCGAGACTTAACTTGTCAAATACGAAATTCTCTCTAACAACTTAGCTGTAATACGTCTATGGACCTTATAAGAAATAGACTAACCCAAATAGGTTTTCTCTCTCGTCTGAGGTGTTCCCGGCTGTCACCTTGATCACATCCGAAGGAGTAGGGACGACTTGCAGAAATTTAACAGTGGTTGCCTATCGCAGCGAGTATAATTGTCAAGAAAAAGCTGGTTGTCATTTCACAAATTAGAATTTCTCCATATTTTTAGTTTTGAAATTGAGATTGATTTTTAAACATTTAGCATATTTATCAAGCATAATTAACGTTCCAAATAATTATAAAGCTATTGCATGCTTTTAGGGCTGAATATTTATTTAGCTTTTCCTATGCTGTAAGGAAATTTGTAACTACTTCTTTTAGAAAATAATATTTTAAATCTGAACTAATAGAAAATTTCTAACAAGCAATTTTCTCTTGCATTTTTTGTGCTTTTTATTGGTGTAAAAAAGTAAAAAATACTAAAATATTTAAAAATGAATTTTTGAAAGTTTTGTTTAAAATTTTAAATTGTGCTGCTTTTTTAAAATTGTAGATGAATATTATAGCACAATTTCTGTAAAGGAATTTTATTTCAATTATATTTCATAATACATCTTAGTGACAACACTTTTGATTCCTTAATAATTTTTATACATTTAATTCTAATATTAAAATTGCATTTAACCATAATAATGAATTTTGCTTGTATTTTATAGTGATTATTTTTTAAATTTTATTTTTAGTTCTGCATAAGGTTTTTTTTTTTATTTACTGTTAATTTAATTTATTAGCCGAAAGGGGCAGTAGCCTAGAAAGGCTGCTAGTTTCGAAGCGGCATTTTGCGCTGTTTCACTATAAATGTCCGTTTCTCTTTGCAAATTGTTGTTACCAAATATTATCGCCCTGTATTATATTTAAAGAAATTAAATAATGAATAATCTGCATGAATGCATGTATGTTTCTCGCCCTGTGACAAAAACGACAGTATCTAGAGCCATCAAATTTTGAATAATGCAATCCTCCACTCGAACATGGGCATATGGACAGCTGAATTTCGAATTTGTTTTAATCTACTTCATATTTTGTAAAACTTTAGCGAATTTTTGATTAACAAATTTTATGCTCCGAATTTTATAAATTACTAAAATAAATATTCCACTTTAATGTTAATAAGTTAATGATGATATAATCAAATAAATTATTGTTTTATAATGTTATTATAGTTTTGAAAATCACTGCCTGAAAATGGTCATTAAATTAAAAAAAATTATCAGATCTTGTTTAATTTTACCTTATTTATTTCAGAGCATCACGTTCTATCAATCTTATTTAATTTTACTTTATTTGTACGCAAAATTAAGTTCATAAATTTTGTACCTAGAGTTTTTACCGTTTTACCAAAGTAAAGATGTTTGTACAAGAATTACGCGTAAAAAAAATGCGCGAAATGCAGTAAAAAGTACTTTAATGAGATATATTAAATCCTATTTGGAAAAAATTGTGGCTTTCATAATCTCATCACTATACAACGTATCACATTTAATAATTAAAAAGAGTTATGTGATACAAACGCTAGGTTTCAGTGTTAAAGTAAATCAGATCATCCCTACTCTTTTTTGCCGACATGTCGGTGACGCGCGCCCCGCCCACTGGGTTAGTCTATCTCTTATAAGGTCCATGTTCCAGACCAATGAAACATGCAACGGAACTGCTCTACGAGATCGAGAAAGAGCAATACATCACCGTGTTAGACTTGACGAAGGATATTGGCAAATCTTGATGAGAGAAGAAGGCAAACATTTTACGGCATTTGTGACGCACTCAGGCCATTTTCAATGGAAAGTATTACCATTTGGAATGAAAAATGTAGGAAACGCATTTTAAAATGTAATGGACAAAGTTTTAAGCCCATAAAAAAGTACTGTCGTTCATATATTGACTATTTGGCAATTTTTTTCGAAAACTGGAAGGATAATTTAAAGTACGTAAAAGAGGTATTTAAAACATTACGAAGAGTAGGTCTTACTGTAAATTTAGAAAAATGTGATTTTGGGAAAAGGGAAGTGAAATTCTTTGGTCCTATTATAGGTTCTGGGAAACACTCACCGGATCCAGAAAAAGTGGAGAAGATGCCTAAATCGACTACAAAAAAGAAAGTACGCCGCATTTTAGGACTTGCCAGCTGCTATTGTGATTGCATTCCAAATTTTGTCAATTTAGTGTTACTCTTGACAAACTTGACAAGGAAGAGAGTACCCACTAACATCCCATGAGGCAATGAAGAAGAAACAGCTTTTCAGAAACTAAAGCAAAATTTTCCGATATCCCACCACTGTTTACTCCAGTACTAAATAACCCACAGCTATTGGTTCCTGTCTATCTCAAACAGATGAACAAGGAAAAGAACACCCAACAGTATTTTTCAGCGGAAAATTAACGCCTTGTCAGAGCAGATGGCCTAACAATTGAGAGAGAAGCCTACAGTGTTTTGGCAGCTCTTCAGAAGTTTGAAACATGGATTTTTGGATCCGAAGACCAGGTCGTATCCGACCATAATTACCTGAAGTATTTAGCGCAATCTCAACCCCACAGAGTCAAGCTCGTGCTTTGGGCGTTCGCTTTAAAAAGATATAATGTAAAGATTTCTTACCGAAATGGACCACAGCTCGGAAACGTTGACTCTCTGTCCAGATTACCTCAGTGTGCTCTATCCAGATTACCTCAGTGTGCTCTATCCAGATTACCTCAGCATGGTATACAGACCAAATCGAGCTAATACAATGTCTGTGGAACTCTTATGGAAACATGCATATATTATTGTTGGTATTATTGTATTAGAAAATATTATTACATATGCATGAATAATTAACATAGTATTGTGCATTTTGATGTAAATGATGTTATATAAAATTAAGAATTTGTTATATTATCATATATAAGTATTGTGTATGTAGAGGTCTTCGTATATGTGATTTGTATACTTCAATTAAATGGCACATTTAGGATAGGACTTTGTGAGCGTGTGCAGAGGTGCAATGAAACAGGTACATTGAAACATGTACAGTGAAAGAGGTACAGTGAAACTAATATAATCTTACTATAATTTAGAGATACATAAACAATGAACTTAGATTTTGACTGTGCGTATGGTCTCTAAGGAGACGTATACGCTCAAGGAGGAACTTGCAAGATTCAAAAAACTGATAGAAACGCCAAGTAAGCGAACTTCGCCAACTGTGGACTTTGGCGCAGAAGCACCAGTGAAAGAACTTCGCCAAAATGGGCAGTTGAAGAGGCGGAGAAAAGGAGAGGTGTGTGCGGTTTTACCGTCATATTCTGCCGGTGTATTAATATGTAAAATTTACCTGTTATATTTTTGTGTGTGAATAAAATAAAATCACGTTATAGTGAAGGTAGTATCTTCATTTTCTGATGACTAATCGACCATTTATTACGAACTATCAAGCTTTTCTACGTCATGGAATGATGCAGTTTTAAAAGCAAAAATCGAGTTTCAAAAATTGTTCTTTAAGTAAAGTGTGAGTGTTATGGTCATGTTTCCGAGGATAAATTAAATATAAACTTTATTCGGAGCGAGAACATTCTAGAACGCATTCTTAGCCGTTTTCTCAAGAATATCCTCGAAGCTAAGCTATATATATGCTGCCTGTACCCGTAGTAGTATTATCTTAAATTCAGTAGTGCAGTAGACGTGACGTGAATTCAGAGATTAGCTTGAGAGCGATCGACCGAATCGGGAGCCACTCACTTGGTAATGGTGTACACACAAGGTTACCCCATCCCTTATCGAATACAATTAAGTTTTTCTTAATTGATGTAAGAAATAACAATTCTGATGCAATTTAGGAATTTTGCAAGAATTTTGAAGTTTTAATTAAATGACAATTGAGCAACTATATGGGAAAAACTTGCAATTGCGCAAGTGGTAGAATAACTCGATTTCGCACTAAGTGAATTTAAGATCATTCAACATTTGTTCTAATATAGGTATTTTGACACAAAATCGGACTTTTTCTGAAATGACATGACAATATTTTTCCATATTTCGATTCTACGACTCAAATTACGCCAAACTGCCAAGTTTTGTAAAAATCGCACGAGTAGTTTTGTCATGGATAATGAACGGAGAAATCTGAAAAATTTCCATTTACTTTAATAACGCAGCTCTGACCGGTATAATGTTTAGTGTGCTCCTGGCTTCTGTGCAATTTGTTAGAATCCTGGAGAAGGCTTGGATGTTTATAAGTGTGTAGTGTCTGTGCGGCATACGGGCACTCAAAATACGCAGCTAGCTGGTTCTCGAGTAGATTATTGATAGGGAAAGAGACATCAGAGACCCTCTGCCCGTCCTTCTTCGGGGTGTTTTCCGTCAAAAACTGGGAGGAAGCAGAGCAAAATGTATTTGTGAACTCTATCCTATTCAAGGCCCATGCCAGTAACAGATGCAATCTTACTTCCCTTGCCGCAATGATAAAATTAGTGGCATTTTACGTGAGAAAACATGACCTGTATGTTTGAAATGAGAAATAAAACAGTTTTTGATAGCTAGTGACAACTGGACACTTAATCACAGTGTCGACTTTCGATCTATAAAACGTATTCGTAGAGTTTTTCGGTAAGTAAATTGGATTTCTTTGAAACTTTTCACATTAGGAATTTTTTTTTAAACTCAATGACATTAATTTTTTAATGTTTTCAAAACTCTAATATCTTAGCTTTTTCGCATTTCATTATTATTTTCCGCGATGGGTCGCCCACCAGCGGTTGAACGGTAAAGTCGCTGAACACTGGTAGTTCGGTCCGAGGTTCGAAATCCGCGGTCGGGTGTTCCGCATGGGAGTTTTTAACATGTGTAACGTGTATAGGAACCAGTTTCCTTCGAAAGTCCTCCACGCAGGCATCTCTTCCCTTACGCAGATAGCTCTCGAGGCTTTGCCGTAATCAGATAAACCAAACCATCCGCAACAAATCACATTAAATTTGATTTCGATTTCCATATAGAATAGTTTCTGCTTTCCGACTGCTGAAATTTTCTTTCTCAGTTCTGAAATACAGAGACCGGGGCCACCAGTGGCCGAGTGGTCCTCTTCGGTTAACCCAGATGAAGCTTCGATAGAAGTCGCTGAATATTGGTAGCTCAACCCGGGACTAGAATCCCGGCGAACGGGCTGCTGCATGGGCATTTGTAGGTAAAGAAAATTAGGGAATTTTACTATAGAAATAATATGTATATTTTACTATAGAAATAATATGTATGATGATGCTGGAGAAAATAAAGAAAAAAAATTATACTGAGCATTCAAAGAAAGCGAAATAGGGATGAATTCAAGTTTTACTAAACAAAAACAATGCTGCTTTGAAAATTATTTTACTCTCTTTGTCGATGGAAGAACTGAAAATAGTCCTCTTAATATTTTTACTGTATAACTATAAATATTTAAATTACTATTTGCCTTGTGCCATCGAGTTCAGCAATGCAAATATAAAATAAATTAAAACTATTTTGTAAATTTTAGATAGTATATTTAATTTTCAATCCTAAATTAATAAAGTATTACTTGTTGTACAACGTAAGCAAAAGTTTTCAGTAACAAATGAAAATAGATTCCTAACGATACCGTTTTCATCAGGTTAAATTGCGCAAATGATTAAAAAAAATAGTACAGAACTAGAATATATGAGGATTCAATATTTAGAGTGTATCATAATATAAAATTTATAATTTGTGTAAATATAGGACTCAATGCATTTACGTAATTAAGATTATGATTAAAAAATATACTTAGCAAAGGTAACGCAGACGATATTCTGTTTAGTTTGAAATTATTCCGACAAAACGTGATAAAACTGCATCGCGAATATTGAATAGCAAATAGTATTCGATCTCGCAATTTGTATTTAGAGTGACATAATGATGTAGATGTTAGAGCAAGCTCAAAATATGAGCAAGTATGATTTCAGCTTTTCAAAGAATAACTATAAATTTTTAGCTATTCATATCCGATGTATGAAATGAAATATGCAAGGTTAGCTATGAAATCCTTTTATCACTTATTGTTCTGTGTTCAAAGTTATAGCGTAATTTTTTCTCTGCCTGCTTTTTCAATAGCATATAATTTTGCGAGTCAACAAAGTTATTCAAAAATAGGTAATATAAAGATGGCAACATATCATGTTTATTTACTTTTGCTGAATTATTATTGTACAATTCTCTAAATGCATGAAAAATTATTCCTTTAAGTTGCATTTATTTTTATCAAGATCTGTTTTTGATAAGAATTGTAATATCTATGTCATCTGAGAGAAATTCTGAGCTTGTGGATGAAATTGCTATAGTTTCTTCAGCGAAAATGATTGACCCAAAATCATTCAATGATTTCACACTGGAAAATTCTATGTCTGACAGTTTCACTCAATGGACTAACGATAGCTTGCAGCTTCCTCATTCAACTTCTATGTTAGAAAATTCTCCGAATTCGACTAATGATACGTCAGAACTACCTCACTCTGAATGCAGAAAGATGCCGTCTTCAAAATTTGCGCAGTTTTTCAAATTAAATTCTTGGCCGTTACATTTAGATACAAATATTAAAACTGCGAGCCATGAAAAACCACTGGAAGGAAAAAGTAGTGATATTGATCCATCATCAGTTCTAGATTTACTGCAGCGCGCGATCGAAATATGCCTTCACACTGCATGTGAAGATCATGAGTATGATTTATTAATGAGGGATTTCGGAACTGTGGAAGTAATACATTTTAGGAAAAGTGGTCCAAATTTTGCTAAGCGTAATTTTGATTTTCATGTCTACGCTCCTGCAGCTTTTCGTTTTTTTCGACAATTGTTTGGCATAACCACAGAACGCTTTTTAACATCTCTTTGCGAAGCACCTTTGGCTGTTAGTAATGCAAACGGCAAGAGTGGTAGTAAGTTTTACACAACAATGGACAGTCGGTTCATAATTAAAACTGTAAACCGTAAAGATATTGACTTTTTGATTAATCTCCTCCCAGGTTATTATCTGAATTTGACGCAACGAAGAAATACATTTTTGCCGAAATATTTTGGATTATATAGTTACGTTCGTGGTCATAAGCAAATAAGATATTTAGTGATGAATAACTTATTGCCTCCAAATATCAGTTGTCATGAAAAGTACGACCTGAAAGGTGCAACTTACTACAGAAGAAAAATTTCATACACAGAAAATGATAACTATGAAAGGAATGCTAATGTAGCTCATTGTAAATTACGCGGAGTTTCAATCACATTCAAAGATTTAGATTTTCGAGAAAAATGGCCTTTTGGATTTTACTTGAAACAGAAAGTTTATAAAATGTTGATGAGTTCCATTGAAAAGGATTGCAAGGTACTTGAAAGTTATGAAATTATGAATTACAGTCTTTTGCTTTTTATTCATATTCCTGATCAGAATTCTCAAACTTTTAGAAAAAATTCAAAAATATCTTCAGTGGGAAGTGTTGCATTTCCTGAAAATTTAGTATCATCGAAACTTTCTGAAGAATTCATTCTAAATACAACTGGTCCTTTTGAAGCATGCTCTATGAGGGGTGAAAGAGTATTCTTGTATATGGGTATTATCGATATCCTGCAAAGCTACCACTGGAGGAAGAAGTTAGAGCATAGCTACAAAGCTATCTTATTCTCTAGTAGCATAATTTCAGTTAACAAACCTAAGTTTTATTCTGAAAGATTCCAGAATTTTTTGAAACAACACGTGTTCAAATGTATTCCAGAATGGCTACTGATTAAAGATAAAAAATTGCCAGCAAGAAGACAGCAAAGGAAAAACAAATAAATTACTAAAATAGAAAGGAAATTGTTTTCCTTTGTGAAGGAAACTTCATCGAAATGTTTTAGTTTTAATTTGTCATATATACGAAAATTGCAACTCTGAATTTATATTTAAAGTTATTTTACCGTATTTTATTACTGTATATATATTTAAAAGGTGATATTTGATAAACAACTATTGTACAGCCCTTTGAAAGTTGCAGTATTTTAATTCTGTATTAGTATATTCTCTTGCACTGAAAAATAATTTACAATTATTCTTGTGTGCCATCATGATGTTAAATGCATTGATGTATACTATCGTAGAGGGACATGATAACATTTGGAGGCAATATAATTTTATTTGTGTTGTTATACATTTTTTTTTACATTCGCTACATTATTTCTTTAAAAAATAATACATGATGCTAACATATGGTGACAACATCCTTTTATTTGAAATGTGAGACGAATTCAAAAATCATACGGGAAAAAGTGAAGTTCAAGATAAATAGCACTTCTAGTGCTAAAGAGAAAAGAAAAAATTTGAATTGATTTTAAGGTCGCAGCAGAGAGTTTGCCATGGTTTTTTTATGTTTTTGCTGAGATCGCAATTCATTGCATTTACACCACATAAAATTCAACAGCAAAATCACAAAACTTTTTAGAGCAGGATTCTTTCAGGATTTTCGATTAAATGTTAAGATTTGCCACATAATTTAATATTTTTTTCAGTCTTTTTTGAGTTCATCACATCAGCTCTCAGTTTTCTTAACAAGATGATATACATAATTTTTTTTGTCTTTTTAACTTTATTATTAAACATCACTTTCTTCATACTTACGCCATATAAAACTGATCATTAAAATCACAAAATGTTTTCAAAAAATCACAAAAAAAAGTGTTTAGAATTACTGATACGGTGTTGCGATTAATATTTTACACAACTTTTTTTGATCTTTTTATTATAAACTTTTTTTTTGTCTTTTTAACTTTGTTAAAAAACAAATTGATGTTAAAAAATTTTGAACAAATTGATGGTAATGTATTAAACACCAATTTATTCGCCCCTACGCCATGTAAACTTCATCCAAATCACAAAATATTTTGAAACAGCATATCCCAACACAGTGTTAAGTGTTACCATGCATTTTTATATTTTTTTAGTGTTTTCTCAGTTCATTATATCAATGTTTAGTATTCTTAAGAGGATGGCCTACTAATTCTTCTGCCTTTTTAACTTATTATTGAACATCACTTTCATCATACTTACGCAACATAAAATTTAAAAGCAAAATCAGAAACTTTTTATAATTAGCGTGTTTAGAATTACCGATACAGTGTTAATTGTTGCCATTAATTTTTTACAAAACTTTCTTGCCTTCTTATTAAATTTTTGTCTTTTATTTATTAAACATCACTTTCTTCGCATTTACCCCTCATAAAATCTAACAAAGGGTGTTTTCAGAATATTGAAAATAATAATAATAATAATAATAATAATAAAAAATCTGAAATGTTTCAGATTTTAAATTACGTCCAAAGGGGCGTTTTTTTTAACGTTTTGAGTGTTACCTTTATTTATTAAATATCATGTTCTTTGCACTTAAACCATAAAATTCAGTTCAAGAGCAATATCGCAAAATAATGTTAAATTAAGCATATCTTTAGAATTTCCGATATACACAGTCTCGCGAGCTGGAGATAAAAGTATTTTTTTTTCTATATAACGTTGCCATTTCTCGCTTTTAAAGCATTGAGTTTGTAAATCAAAAATTCGTTAAAGTTTTACAAAATATAAAATCTATAATAAAACAAATTCCAAATTTGGGATTTCAGATGCCCATATTCGCAGTAGGATTTCGTCATTCAAAATTCGATGGCTCTATGTACCATTGTTTTATCACAATGCGAGAAATAGACAATCATTTATGCAGATTTTTCATTATTTAATTTCTTCAAATATAATGCAGGACTCTAACATTTTGTGGCAACAGTTTGAAAAGTGAACCGACGTTTATGAGTCCGACGCAAAATCGCAAAACGAAAACAATAGGACTAATAATAATAATAATAAAAAAAAAAAAAAAAACAATGGTGGACCTGGACTGAATAACCAGGCCTCTTGAGGATTAGTCCCGTTTCGTCCTTTCCTGATTCATCCTCAACTCAAAATGGTGCCGATTCTTCCCGTGCTTTTCCACTGACTCCCTCTTTCTTGCGTCACCCGCTTCTCAAAAACTCACTTTCTGCTTTCCTGAATTAAAGCATTTTAGAAGAAATGGCCCCTATCGATTTCACTTAGCTTCTGGTTTGTAATATTTATCAAATATTTTCTTTAGACAATTTATTCTTTTCAGAAGGAATGATTTTGTTATAAAATGCCCAAATTGTTTACTTCCTTGTAGGATGCAAAGGAAGTATTGTGATCGCGAAAACTGTTGGGTATCATATTTCAAGGGAAATATGCATTTTGCCCGTTCCTGAATGCTTTTGGATTTTTTTTTTTTTTTTTTTTTTCGTGACATCTGTATGTATGCACAGACTAAAAGACTGTTTTCCCAAAACGTATTATAGAATGGATTTAAAGTTCATTCAAAACGGGATTTTTTTTTGTGACCTCTGCAAGTAAGCACTATAACTTAAAAACGATTAGTCGTAGAATATTGACATTGTGTTTTATATATATCCACTCCCTTACCCGGCCTTTATTTTCGTAATCGTTAGTCGTAGTCATATACTTTCAATTACAGAAGTGTTTTAAATGACTGAAATATTCATGTTTTGGCAATGCTAAATTAAAAAAAATTCATTTTTGACAAACAACGAAATTTAATTTTTATGCTGCGGTCTTCCGATTCCTATATTTACATTAAGGAAAGTTTTATACTCGCTATAAAAAAAATAAAATTATAGTAAGTTTGACTTCCGTCACATTTCCATGAAGACAACAAGTGACTGTCATATTTAATTTCAAAATTTGCAGTTTTTTATGTCATTTTCAACTTGTCTTGAGGGTTTGGTTGTTTAAGTTAGAATAATTCGAGTAAATAAGTTTAACTGGGATGTAGCAAAAAATTTGTAATAATTTAATAGGCCGTGCAAGGAAGTAATGTGATCTCTACATCAGGGTTTTTTGTTTCCCATACTTTTAAAGTAAGGCTCCACTTCTCTGAAAGACAATAAAAATATAACAAATTTATAGTTCAGACTAATAGGTACTTGCTTATTAAAAGTGCAGAGAGTCCTCTTTAAACCCGACTATGCGCGGTTGTAGAGAATTTTGTTACTCTGTAGACACATGGTCTTAGGGAAGTGATATTTAGTTCAATTGCTTATGTTTTGAAAAATACAGAAAAATACTGTTTCAGAAGTGTCGTCTCAGGTCAGATGTTCACTACTAGAGGGTTAATTATAATAATTTTATAATAAGGTAATGGAATTAATTTAATATAATGACAGTTTAAAAAATAATTGTTTATTAAGAGAGATTTATTGAGCTGTTATATAAGTTTAATTGTTTTCTATATATTTTTTACTCTCTATAACCGATATATGCCCATGCGTACTCAACAAAACTCATAACAAATTATTAAAATCATAAATTAAAACTAATATTAATTTTTATATTATTGTATACTATATTACTATTTATGAAAGACAAATTTAAGTAATATTAAACGCACTTAAGGTCTAAACCTGTAGAAGTTTGAATTTTACGATTCATATATTTATAAATATTTTTTTCATATTATTACAAAACGTTTTTAGATGCCTGTTATATAAGTACTTATCATTTGTAATCTTAAAAAACAGTGATAACTTGATATATATTTATCATTACATTCTATAATGAACGAAAGTATGTTTTACATGATCGCAAATACATATCATAGATTTTAAAACTTCTTATTTCATATGCATAAATTTCAAAAGGTGCATTCTAAAGCTGAAATTTAGGAATTTTTGCAAAGAAACGTATTAAAAATCTTGTACCAGTGATAAGATGTCGTTAAAATTTTCTATGTTGGAGTAAGTTCGTCACGAATCCTCCTTATATGCTTCACTGTTTCCAACTTAGCTATGTTAGGAATGCAGGTATAGTTTCTTTTTTTGCAATCTATCATCTTCAGAACTTGTCAGTAAAATTCCATTGCAGTAATCTTCTCGGCAAATCCAGCATTTACTGTCATTTTTAAAAATTCTTTTTATGTTTATGATACCCTTCGAATATCAGCACTGAACGGCCAGGTTTGACTTCAGTGAATTTGATTTCTGAACACTTTTTAAGCAGACTTACGTGAAAATCACAAGAGGAAAATTTAGAATAATCACATGTTATTGATAATAGAGCTGCATTTCACGCTTGTGCATTGTTCTAAAATTACTTCACAACAATTAGCGTACTAATCAGATTGTTAAACCATTGGGTAAATGGAAATTCATCATGAAAAGTTGACTGTCACAACAACTTTCTGAAAGGGCGGATAAATTGAGAAAAACTCAGCTTTCGTCAATAAGGGTTGGGTTTCTGATAAAGGAGATGGGGAATAGCAACGGATGAATCAGGAAAGATTCTGTCTGTTGGGGTTAGTGATGAAAAGGTTGGGAGAAAGCAGAGGATGAATTGGCACGATTTTGATCACAGGATGAAACGAAAAAGAGCGAATCAAGAAATCCTCCTTGTTTAACGATGTCCAGCTTCTACTTCGTGATTTGGAAAGATGAAGGAACGCAGAATTGGGCAATATGACACACCCTTTACAGAGATTACCAAGATATTTTTGTTTAACTGTACGACATTACGAGGAAGATTAGAACCGGATATTAAGTGGAAGAGTAGAAATCCTTCTCTCAGCGGGTCCATTTCTAGAAAGAAAATAATTGCACATTGAGCTATATCGGATGCGCCTGATAATAATAATAATAATATCAACGATGTCTGCCCTGTCTAGATGGAAGGCAACGAGAAGCTAGCTAAAAGTATAGCTGAATCAGGATCTTCATATCGGCACGCCTAGAACTCAGTTAATGTCAGTTACGTGATCAATATTCTATTGAAAGAAACTTTTTTTATTATCCTATACATCAAAGCAGATAAAAATTTAACAATTATTTTATTGTTGCATAAGGAAATAAAAAACACTTTTCTATTTGAAAGAAATAGAAGAAAATCGCAACTAGTACTTTAAAAAGATGCATAATGGAAAAAACCCAAGTTTTATGAATGATAAAATATTTTCGATTATGAATGTCATAAATCTGAGTAATGTATTTACGTCTGAATATCTGAGATCGAGCACATCATTATCATCTATTACATTTAGAAGTAAAATCAAGTGGAAAATCATTGCGATGTGTTTTAAATTACTGATATTCATAATATTAATCTCAACAAAATTACAAAATTTATAGTTGAACATAAAAATTAGTTTATATACACATAGTATTTTTAAATTGAAGCATTACATGCTTTTATTCGATAACAATGGTAACACGCATAATCGTGTTTACTAGATTAATGAAGAGGAAAAAAAAATCTGTCATTCACCATTCAGTTTGTTTCCAGAAATATATTTCCTCATTCAGAGAAACTCATTGCAATGCGTGATAAAATATACAAAAGATTTCTGAAAAAAATATTTAGACAGTCAAGGGCAGTAGGAAATGAGTCTTTATTATCAGTTTGGATGAAATATCATTCTAGAATTTTATTAGAAAACAACATGAAAATAATATAACCTTAATACGAGCTTGGAAATTTTGTATATCTGGAAATTTTTTTTCAAATGAATCATTTATGTTTCCTCCAGCTATGTAAACATGAACTGAAGTACACCGTTTCTTCTAACTGTATATAAATAAATTTCAGTGAGTTTTCAATATTATCTTTGACTATCTGCATAGATTGTTTTACTTGAGCATTTATACGCCTTCGTCATGTTCGGAAAAGTTTTGTTTATCTTGGGCTCTACGATGGTTCTTTGCTTGTTGGTGGATGGTAGACCACAAGGATATGGTGCTGTGACTCAAACTCGTACGACATACAACAACGGTTACAACGGTTATCAACAAACAGTGTCGTCAACGAGGCAAATGACACCTTATGGGGTGCAGCAGACACAGACTACCAGAACCCAGTATGGCAAGTAACTGGATTTATTCATCTACTGGAGTACAAAGTGATCAGGAATTCCCAGGCTGATATTAATTATTAATTTTGAATTCTGAAAGTTAACGATGATTCTTTCGATGACCTTTACTTATGAGCGGTAACAATTGTAACTATACCTATTTATACAAAAGTCGCCAGCTGCAAGAACAGTAATGAACTTTAACTAGTTAGTATACGCATTTTGATGCCAGTCTAAATTAGAAATTATAAAAATTATATAAAAGGAATTTTTATCCTGAATGGAAACTACAGAATTCTAAATATAAATTTTATCAAATGTGTATTTAACTCAAAGATCATATATTGGTCTTTCATACTTTTGTTTGATTATAAATTGATTTTAATTTTTAATGTAAAAACTTCATTAAAGTTACTACTTCCTTTTTTTAGAGAAGGAATTATGTCTATTACGATAAATTTGTTCCTTTGGATGTATGTAACAGCAATCAGCCTCTTAACAGAAATATAAATCATTTTTTTTCTAAGATTTAGTATTACTTTATTTATCATTTGTCAAAACATTTTTGAATAAAATTTGCATATTTTTTATATTGTCAGAAGTACATACCAGTAATGATGATTATAGAACAGCTACACATTTTGCAAATGGATCCATTTAAATGTGTACATGTAATTAAAAATATTTTTCTGTAAAAAGGATGTTTGATATATTAATTGATTGCACATTTATGAAGATTCCATTTATATTAATTGGTTTATATTGTTATATATAGTACAGATGTACCGAGGAAACTAAATAAAATGCCTGTGAACATTATACCTTTTAAGTATTATTATTATTATTAACTAAAGTTACTTTTTAATTATTGTTATTATTATTATTATTATAAGCAAGAAAATATTGTACCTTTTTAAGTATTATTATTATTATTGGTGTACATTTCGTAATGTGGCAAATCTTAATCATTTTCAGAATGACATTACATCTGCCAAAATGATTACTAGTTGAGCACTCGTTGTCAAAATTGTTTGAAGCGGAAGTATTTATTAGTTACACAATGTGAGATACTTTGTTATAGTTTCTGCATCACCATTTTTTTAAGAAGGAGAGGGCTTAAAATTATTCACTGTTTTCACTTCCAATCGTCTAATCCTTGAAAGCTTTAAAAATGATTTGAAAATTGACTTTAAATAATACAAAAATCATTGAATATTCAAAAGACAACTTAAATTTAAATTTAAAAGACAACTTTAATCAAAATACTTGTTTAGTTGCTGCTGAAGTTAAAATCCATTTTTTGAACACTAAAATTCCTTCGATTTGTTCAGTGTAGTATAGTCCACGTTAATTAGTTTTTCGTGATATTTAGAATACATTTTGTGATATTTATTCTTGCCGCCATTACAGCACTACTCATTATAACTGACAAGAATCTAGAACTACAGTAAAATGTCGATAATCCGACATCCAATGGTTCATTACATCCAGTAATCTAACACACATTTAATTAATATTTCTGCCTTAAAATGAAGCTGTTAGTATTTTAATCAGTGATTTTCAATTTTTTCCCATTTTCTGCCAATCTCTTTGTTTAAAATGTTATGTTTATATATCGTCTGCTTTCTTTACTTATTTAACGTATTTTCAAAGCTTATTAAAAGGGTTGATGAGGGAATAAAAGAAAAAGTTGTGACCTTAACAATTCACCAAAAGCTGGTGTTATTAATCGACAAGAAAAAAATGAGATGTATTATCCTGCCAGAATCTGGCATTAGGCCTTCTATTATTTATGATACCAAAGAGCACACAGAAAAACTACAAAATTCTCAATCTGTGTCTGTACAACTCTAAACATCGATATTCTTCAAACATTGGGAAAAGTCTAAGGTCAACTGGTTAAATTGTTGTATAAATGATTTATTGCAGAGAAATCCAAAGCTAAACCTGTAACAATGCTTACTATTATGCTTGTATACTCCTAATCAGTATAAGTCATTACAGAAACTTACTTAGTCAACCACACACACATACATATACACACACACACATATATTTGTTATTAATAATTTACAGTATACTGATGAAAACACAGTTATATTTGCGCGTAAAAAGTGCGAGAATACAAAAGGAAGAGCGCGTACGGAAAGTGGAAGAACGAATGGATGCTTACGCAGGGCATTGAAAAGTAAATACCGCCCTCTAAAAAAAGCATGAGAGTGAACGATACTGACAGAAGCTATAAAATTTCATCAGGGAATGAATTAACCAAAACAAAAGTTTTTTTTTAGATGGATGGTTTTGTAATTTTTAAGTAAGGTATATCACACGCATGGCCAAACTGCGGCTTCCGATTTTGCGGCTTTTTGGATCCTTAAATGGTCTTGCTGTTAACAAACAGTAGCTCAATTTTCGACATATAATTGCATTTGGATATTTAAATCATGCAATGAAACATTTCTTTATTAACTACTAATTTGAATTTTTAAATTCCATTATGCATCTAACAATTTAATCGATTTCAAGCTGTCCACTTCAAGTTTATCGTCAGAATAACAAACAGATGGTGCAAATAGTTTCATAAAATGTATAATACGAGGGCACATGAACATATTCTCTCGCGCATGAACATATTTTTTTTCACCTTTCACATCTTTTGAAATAATATAATTCTAAGCGAAGATCATTATTTACGTAACCAGTGGTTGAAGCATGTTGAAATTTTTGGGGTCGCGGGGAGAATGGACTCCACTAGATTGAGAATGATTTCAATTCTAGTCAAATGTTTTAATTCAGGTTTTTTCAACTGCTAAAGGCAGTTTATTCGCAATAGAAATCTTTTACATTTATCATCAGACCTTCGTTTCAATAATGTTGCGTCATACAATGAGTAACTAACTGGACACAAACTTTTTTCTATCACATAGCTTCTGTCAAAATACCGATAATAGTGAAATCGCTTTAGCTCGTGATTTTTCTCGCATGTTGCTTAACGAACTTTTTTTAATCCTCCACAAATATCGCATTAGGTTGGAGTCGGTGTTAAGGCTGTCTGCCGCCTGCCAGACTTTTTTGATGCCCACTTCTCAGCAACACTTAAGTAAGTAAAGAGGTCAGCAAGGTGGTCGGCTCAGTTGATCAAGCTATGTTATCGCCTGTGGAGAGTTTTAGGTTTATTAACCGGTTATCTCATTAGTTCGTCTTTATTTTAATTTCTACTTTCGCCGGCTCCCGCCAGTATACACATTAGTTCATGTATTAAGAACAGAGTTCTTAAGAGAGACCTTTAAGCATCTATAGTTGAAGACTCGCTATTAGTTCTCTTAGTTACGTATTAGTTCTCTTAGTTACGTATTAGTTCTCTTAGTTACGTTCTTAGTGGAACTTTAACTACAACCACCCTGTATATTATTCAAATTTAATTTGAAGCTATGGGTTATATGTATACCATGCGTAAGATTTTCGCTTTTATGGAAAAAATAAAGAATCGAAACAAATATACTGTTGCGTGCGTACGGGTTCGTTATGAAATGAATGCACAAGTCCGATGAAAAATGAACAAAAATTTATTATTATCACAACAGAAATGCTTAAATTTTCTCAAATTATCATGCAGTATCACAATATCTCACAGTAGTTATCTTTTAACTACTTAAATGTACAATAGAACGTAATTCAAAACAGCTAAAGAACGCTAATCCGCGAATTCGCTATAATCAATAACGGCAGTTTTCTAAACAACAACAAACTAAGCAACTACTACAAACTGAGATGTTTTCTTCCTTTTATAAGATTTTAAAATCACGCGCTAGAATTTTCCAGTACTTTCTCGAAATCAAAAAGAGATATTTATTTATTTAATGCACGCGCTCTTGTATTTTTAATTTTTCCGGCTTAGCTTTCTTTTAATATTCGTCACGCGCTGCACTGCGCGAGAAATAAAACCATTTAATTTATAATTGAACTAACATTAGCTTTTTAAATACCAAATTCGTAACACTGCCCCCTTCCCAAGGACTGCACGTCCCGGGCAGTACAATCCCTGGACAGGAAGCTAAACTTACAACTGTGGCATAAATGCAACTGAGGCATAAACGTTACATTACAATATCAAACAATATAAACAATAAATGCAATAACTAACTTAAACAAATCAAATGCTATCAAATACTAAATACAAAACAAATACTAAATACAAATCAAATACTAAATACAAATCAAATACTAAATACAAATCAAATACTATATACACATTTATAAACAAAAAGGACCATGGTCTGATACTATTTACAATTATTTACATTACGTACTATGGCCATAGTAATGAGCTAACCTGTCTAATGAACGACTTTAGGTTTAGAGTTCGAAGACTTACGAATCCGAACCACGACGTCATTCAGCCTTTTTAGGACTGTATACGGGCCATCCCAAGGTGACTGTAATTTCGGACAAAGTCCTTTCCGTCGAGTCGGATTCCACAACCACACCTTGTCTCCTTCGTGGAACTGATGTTCAGTAGCTCTTGTGTCGTAGCGGGTCTTCATCTTCTCCGTCGCCAGGTTGACTCGCTCTCGTGCAAAGTTGTGCATCACTTCCAACCGGGCCTGGAGATCTTGAATATATTCCTCAGACGATGAAGGAGCATCCGGAGGGCGGCCAAACAATAGATCACAAGGCAGACGAAGGTCACGACCGAAGAGCATCTGTGATGGAGAATAGCCGGTAGTCTCGTGGACAGCACTGCGGTAAGCCAGTAAAAAGAGTGGTAATTTCTTGTCCCAGTCCTGTTGGTTTCTGGAAACCACTAATGAGAGGTTATTAAGGATGGTTCGATTGAACCTCTCTACCATGCCGTCCGACTGGGGATGCAATGGCGTCGTTTGAGTTTTGTCAATGCCGAGTAGTTTGCATAGTTCTTTGATTACTACCGAGGCAAAATTCCTTCCCTGATCGGAATGTAACTGAAGAGGCACTCCGAACCTGGAAATCCAGTGCTGTATCATTACCTCAGTTACTGTGACCGCCTCTTGATCAGGAATAGGATAAGCTTCAGGCCACTTGTTGAAGTAATCAACGACAACGAGTATGTATTTGTTGCCATCAGCAGTTCGTGGCAGAGGTCCCAGGATGTCAAAGGCGATACGTTCAAAAGGCGCCCCTACGTTGTAACGTTGCAGCTTGCCTCGGCTGCGTCTCCTCGGTCCTTTCCGACCTGCACAGGCATCGCAAGATCGGCACCACTTTTGCACGTCATCCTTTGCATTATTCCAGTAAAAGCGCTCACGAACTCTCTGCAAGGTCTTCATTATTCCAAAGTGACCTCCAGTAGGGGTGCTATGTAACTCTTTAAGGACATCAGGAATGCGGGATCTTGGAAGTATAAGTTGCCATCGGAACGTCTTCCCATCATCCGATTCGAATTTCCGGTATAAGATGCCGTTTCGAATGTGAAGTGAATCCCAGAGTGCCCAATATTGTTTGGTTGTAGGACTACAGATAGAAATGTCCTGCCAGGTAGGTTTTCTGTTTGATGACTCCATTAAATCAATTATGGGTTTAATATCGCGGTCTTTCAGCTGCTCTTTCCTGACTTCATCATCACTCCACGGTTCTCAATCAGCCGATGTTGATGTTGTAATTTGTCTTGCGACCGGAGTCAGCAGCTCGTATTTCGCTTCCACCCTGGAACAATATCGGCAGCTTTCTTGGCAAGGTCTTCTAGACAGGGCGTCGGCGTGTCTATTATTTTCCTGTTATTAAAAAAATACTTTTTGAATTATAAATACACTAGAAACTATATGTTTATTGCAAATGCTACACATTGAAACATTGGAAATTTATGGATTTATTATTATGCATGATGAAAATCATTTGTATACATTCAATATAAATCTTATTCATTACATTAATACTAATAAATATATATCAACAATTTTTAAACCATCGCATCTCTCTATCTGTATGTAAATATATAACTTATGTGCATATGTATAAATACAAAAATGAACATCGCCAAAAAGTTTATTTGAAGTTACTTCTAATTC
Source organism: Stegodyphus dumicola (assembly GCF_044657685.1). Classification (NCBI taxonomy): domain Eukaryota; kingdom Metazoa; phylum Arthropoda; class Arachnida; order Araneae; family Eresidae; genus Stegodyphus; species Stegodyphus dumicola. The sequence goes on along the minus strand of NC_140769.1, from coordinate 79,840,518 downwards.
ATATAATGATCATGTAATTGGCAGCAACTGTAGTCATCAGTTCTTTGCAAATTATTATGGATATGTAATAATCAGTTGAAAAATAATTGATGAGCATTTGTGTACTAAAGAGTGTACACGTTTTGTTTTTGGGTTAATTCATAATTATATCATTATGATCTACGTAATATAAACATGACTAATAAATAATAAGAAATGTAACAGCTGTGCACTTGTAACATTTGATTACTTAAAACAGTACGCAACTGATTATCACCTTCATGTGTGTTTATATAATGAATTGTACTTTCCAATTATGTGCATGGGCGTACTAGTGGCCGAAGCATCGTTGAACACTGATAGTTCTGTCTGAGGTTAGAATGCCACGAACGGGCTGGCTACATAGACGTTTTCTTGGTTTTCTCCATTTGTAACTAGTATACAAGCCAGTTTTAAAAAATCTTCTAGAAAAGGATCCCTTCTGTTAGGCAAATATCCCTCGAGGCTTTGCCATAATCACATAAAACAAACTCATGATGTGCACCTCCTAATTTCTAGAGTTGGTATAATTAATGTGTTTTAGGTATACTACCGAGTGTTCTATGGGACAGTAAATAACTCGCACATGTTTGATTGCTCATGTATTCATATGCTTTATTTAATCCTCATTTTGCTGAATAGTATCTGCTGGCTGTAAGGATGTAAATATCAGCCATATAGATTTTTATCATAGAAGGTCTTGTTTTTTTTTTTTTTTTTTTTTTTTTTAATTTTTTAATTTAATTTTATTTATTTATTTTTTTTATTGTCTGTTTGTTTATATTTATGGACAGAATAGTAATTATGAGCCATAAAGTTAGTCAAGAAAATGCTTTCACCAGGTCACAAATTTTCCAGCGAGCCATCAAATTTTGATTGGAATGAAGACATCAAATTTTGATTGGAATGCAGACATCAGAAAATACACATAAGTAATGTCTGATAAATAGACTTATCCGGCACACATTTTAAACTATTCTTAGTGTATACAGAATTTGGCTATTACTGATGTAATTGATTGCTATAACCAGAAGTGTGTTTATCTGTTACTTGAAGTGCCAGAGTGGAGATCAAAGTGATTAACTCGATAGCAATCACCTTTCTATTATATTCCATAACTAACAATAAAGTTTAAAACGAAAAGAGTGTGAGCGATACAAAACAACGCCAATCTGAATGATAACTGATTCTTGTTTGGCTTTCAGCCTGTTTACCAAGTGAAGATAGTCCTGTTTCGCGGATGAGCGATTCTCAGAAATGTTCCACCAAATGTTTTGTTCCGGCAACAAATACCGTGTGTGATAACAGCATAAGATTCAAGATATTATTTATATATTTCACTAAATTTTATCTATACCTTTGTAACAAATACAAGTGTATTTTCAAAAACTCTCCTTAAATTTGTTTTTCATTAAAAGCATATTTAAAATTTCCCTTAATTTTCCAACTTTTAATATTAAAAAGCAGTGTAAAGAAATACAATCGGAATTAAGTTATACTGTCAATATCAGCTTCTTTAAGCTAAGTGCTTAATGAAACTTAAAGGTAAAACAGATGGGATGAAATATCATGAAAAGGAAAATTCATTCTCGTATTCTTGTCACAATTGCTCACAGCAGATGCGTTTCCACTACATATCAAAATCAAAATAGTACTAATCATGAACAATTTCAGTGTATTATGGAAGATTATTATAAAGTATTGTACACTGTTCCAAAAAAAAGAGGAGGAGTTCTTTACCTCCTCCCATTCTACTGGGCCGACTGACGAAATCGAAATTGCATTTTTCGTTTCTCAAAAGCGCAACTTGGGAAACATATAAGATTTATATATAGCATTGCTCTAATATAGGTATTTTTGACACAAAATTAGACTTTTTTTTTAAATGATATGCCATTTTTTCCCATATTTCAATTCGATGACTCAAATTATGCCTAGATTTTGTAAAATTGTGCATTCATGTTGCCGGATTTTTTTTCAACTTGCGCCAAGAAAAATTTACTTAATGAACTTCTTAATTTATAGCAACCTATTTTCCTTTAATTTTATTCATTGTACCTAGCGGAAAAAGAAAAAAAGGAAACCGTTCATATTTTCAAATAATTTTAACAAAGTGCATAGACCACATTCGGCATTATTATCGCTTATCACAAATATGCAAATTTCAAAACGAGCCATCCGGACCTCAAAGCTAAAATAGCATAACGCATTTACGCATGCACGTTTAATGTATATCAGATGGTATATGCTTGGCTAAAATTACCTAATTATCTATTTCAGTTAATGTTGCAGATTGCGTTGTTCCTTAATCTTCTAATTGGATCCGGCTTATTATTTTTTGCAGACTGTTAGAGGAATTTTATAAAAAGTAAGCTTGAACTTTCGATTACGTCAAAAAGAGTTTCCGATTCTGGAGCTGTCAAAGGATCTACAAAGCGAAAGCATGTTTCGATGTCCATCAAACAAAAAGTGATAGTAATTGCTGCAAAAAATGGATAAAGCCATATCCTTTGTTTCTCTAACCAATCCGAAATCTGTTTATCAATTTCACGCTGCTCTGCGGGGATGAGAACGTCGCGGCCCACAATGAACTGGAAGTTGATCTGTCAAGACTATCCTCATCTTCAGGGTAGATGTTTTTATGTTATTTGGCTTGCAATTCCTTACTAAATGTAGTATTTCATCTCGATGTACTCCGTCTTTGATATGATTTAAATCAACTCGTCATTATAAATATCACGAATACACATCAAATAGTTTTCTGGTGTCAATTTTCTAATTTTGACTATGCGTGAGTAGTTAGGATTTGAGTATCCCTGCACCCCGGAAGTGCAGTCGTCCATGACCTTCAAAAGTACTTGGATGAGCTAATGTAGTAGTAGGCGGTAATGTAGGCGAGACTGTTTGTCATATACTATGTTTTTCTAAAATGGGATTGCTTTAGTTAGAGACTGACCTCTCGGTTGTTGACTTTTGGAACATTTTTGTTGTCGATCGGTAGGTTTCTTTTGTTTGATAGCCACCAGCTGTGAGTGCTTTTTTGTAGTATTTTTAACGTTTTTTGGATGGTGTAAGTGAAGGACAGCAGCGGCGTTGTGAATGCTTGTCCCCCTCGTACACCATTCATAAAACGCATTCGATTTTTCTTGGTTAGAAATAGTATCTTCTTTCCTTTTTTGTAGTTTTTTTAACGTTCTTTGGATGGGGTTGGAGATGGACAGCAGCGACATTGTGAGTGCATGCCCACCACCAACACCATTCATAAAACGCCTTCGATTTTCTTAAAAGTAGTATCTTCTTCTTTTCTTTTTGGTAGTTTTTTTTAATCTTCTTTGGACGGCGGGGGTCGGAGACGACCAGCAGTAACCCATAAAACGCAAGGTCATTCATTGGGTTCGTCGTCTTGAGTTCGCTTGTGCATTTTCGTTTTTTTTTTTTTTTTTTGGAGGGGGGGGAATATTTAGTATAAAAAGGGAGTTGAAAGTGAGAATTAGGAGTAGTAGATGCAAGATGAGTGATGTAGATGATGATAATTTCGTTTTATTGTTGGCAATAACAATAGTCGTCGTAGGAATATTTTTCGGAGAATTAATGAGGAATTGTGAATGGGGTGAAGGAAAAGTGGATTTAAGAAATTCTACTTGTAAGGAATCGGTTTATATTGTTCGAAAATTGTATTTGCATGTATGTGTAACAGAGAATAAAACAGTTTATGATATACGTTATTTTTGGAAAGATATCGATATGTTAAAAGCCGATATAATTGGCGTACAAATGATGAGGGGGGGAATTTATGAAACTATGCAGTTTTTGCAGACAAAATATATAGACATTTGAGTCCTCGGATATCGGAAACGGTTGGATGAATGTAAATATATTTTTGTTAAAGAAAAAAAAAAAAGGAATTTATCAGCGATGTTAAAATTCAAACATCCAAGTTCCTGTTTGGTTATTGGCCCGAGTCAATCAGGTAAAACTTCGTTGGTACGCGAAATGATACGAAATCGAATATATGAAGCCCCTATCAGAAAAGTAAAATGGTGTTATTCGTATTCCGCACTTTGGTTTTGGGAAGAATCAGACATTGAATTCATTCAAGGTCTTCCGGATAGATACGAAAAAGGGGATTTGATAGTGGTCGATGACCTGATGCATCGATTAAATGAGAAAATTGCCGATCTTTTTACTGCCGCCTCACACCATTGTGAAGTCAGCGTTATAGTGATATCACAAAACTTATTCCCTCGTTTAAAGGTTATGCGCGATATTAGTTTTAATGCGCATTATATCATTTTGTTTAAAAATGCAAGAGATGTCTCCCAAGTTAGTTGCTTAGGACGACAGTTATATCCTCAGAACTGGCATTTTTTGACGGATGCTTATATAAAAGCAACTATGAAACCCTTTGGTTATTTAGTTATTGACTTACACCCTCAAACATCGGAGGAGTATCGGATGCGCGAAAATCTGTTTCCAGATAAAGACGGAATACTGTGGTTATTTCGTCCGAAATGAAGAAGAAGAATTTGAAAAAGCAGTATCATTTCTTGCGAATATTAGCTCATTCCCACCCATCGCAGAAACGTGTTTTGTTACAGACTGCAAATAAGGATCAAATGCAAATCTCTCTGCGAAGTTTATTTAAATATTTTGAATGGAAATATCCCCGTTAATATACGTAAGCTGAAAAAATATAAGAATCTCTTAAGGTTGCTATCTAAAAAACACGAAAGCATACAAAAGAAAAAAAAAATTAGTCAACCAATCGGGAGGCTTTTTACCATTGATTGCTCCGGCAATAATATCCGCTTTGGGTGGTATTTTAGGACCAGTTATCAGCAAACGACTGTAAAAAAAAAAAATTCTTGATCCCAATTTTGGGCTACAATGGCCAAAAGAGTGGCTTTCATACCCGAAGAATTGGTATCGTCTTAACATCTTCAGAAGCCAGAATTGAGATTGGAAGATGACATAGACACGTTATTAGAAAGAGCAAAATTACCCGACGACATGAAAGCAAAGTTGTTGGGGCAACTAATCACGCGGTATCACAGAACAGTGCACGCACCACCCAGGACTTAAAAGAGAAGGGCTAGCTCATAGAGCTTTTTCCCCTGAAACAGGCAGCGAGGAGTGATGACGTAGCCATAATGACACTGAACGCGGAGATGCAATTGACAACATAGAAATTAGTGTTTTAAATTTGAAGAATCAGCGTTTAAAATGAGCTGTGTGTGAAAGACAGTTATCATTTAGAAGAGACAATGTTACTGTAGTATGCGTTTTACACTGAACATTAAAAAATTTTAATTTAACAAATTTTAAAATAACAAATAAAATACGCTACTCTTAACATAAAGTTCCTTTTTTTTAATTTGCAGGGATTGTTTTTTTAAATGCCTGTTTATTTCTAATCATTTCTTTATCTGAGATTTAATTAAAAGAACTCTACTACTGCTTCTAAGATAACTATAATAACAGCTATTTAAAATTAATCAAAAAGCAACCTTAAATTGGCATAGTTTTCAAAATTTCTGCTAATCTGAGTTTCAGCCTAATTGTAAATTTTGCATTGGTATATTTCCCGATTCAATATAATAACATATATATTTTTTAATAATTTTGTAACTTAGGCTTACATCAATATTACATTTAAATAAATACATGTAAGATTGTTATTTTAATTTAGACAAAACAACTTTACTCACAGTACCTAAAAAAAAAATTATTTAATTTTTCAAAAGTGGGGGTTAAGGAGGCAGGTCTTCTTATGTCAATTACTTTAATTTTATATTATTATATTTTATCTAGAATGCTAAGCTAGCACAACATCGAATCAATAATAACACAGGATACAATAAAAATAACTTTAACAATAACTTAACAAAATTAGTTCTCATTTGAAATATGCTTTACGCTATTAACTTCTAAAATGTCATCTACAAATACTTCAAATCAAAACATATTATATATGCTTTTTTGTACAGTCACAATGCAACTACAAATTGTTGAAACTACATATTGTTGAAATATTATTTATTGGCTGCCACATTCGAAGCAATCCACTTTTTGTCTTTAGGGCTGCTTTTCTTTGGGAAAAATCATATGCATTTCTTATTTAAGAAACTTATTCTAATAAAAGTTCGCACTCTGCAAAATAAACGAATTGCTTCTCTGTTAACTTCAGGATAATGTTTCTCCAGTTTATTAATTAAAGAGCCAATTACATGCTTCCCTTTACCATGAACTGCACATGACCTGCACATTTACTGCACATTTACCATGACCTGTACCATGAACTGCACAAAATATATTTTCGAACTCGTAAACTGTATTCATCTATGAATGGGAAGGTGTAGTCAAACCTCCAATCTATTAATAAGTCCAATATTTTAATTAAGAATGAATAATTTAATCCATTCTGAATTAAAATATTGGTTCATCAGCACTATTTTTAGATATTGTTCCCAGTGATGGGTCTTTGTTTCGCACACGGTAGGCAATATAACCTGCAACATATTGTTGCGTGCGTACGGGTTCGTTATGAAATGAATGCACAAGTCCGATGAAAAATGAACAAAAATTTATTATTATCACAACAAAAATGCTTAAATTTTCTCAAATTATCATGCAGTATTACAATATCTCACAGTAGTTTTCTTTTAATTACTCAAATGTCCAATAGAACGTAATTCAAAACAGCTAAAGAACGCTAATCCGCGAATTCGCTACAATCAACAACAGTAGTCTTCTAAACAACAACAAACTAAGCAACTACTAACTTTTTTGTACAGTCACAATGCAACTACAAATTGTTGAAACTACATATTGTTGAAATATTATTTATTGGCTGCCACATTCGAAGCAATCCACTTTTTGTCTTTAGGGCTGCTTTTCTTTGGGAAAAATCATATGCATTTCTTATTTAAGAAACTTATTCTAATAAAAGTTCGCACTCTGCAAAATAAACGAATTGCTTCTCTGTTAACTTCAGGATAATGTTTCTCCAGTTTATTAATTAAAGAGCCAATTACATGCTTCCCTTTACCATGAACTGCACATGACCTGCACATTTACTGCACATTTACCATGACCTGTACCATGAACTGCACAAAATATATTTTCGAACTCGTAAACTGTATTCATCTATGAATGGGAAGGTGTAGTCAAACCTCCAATCTATTAATAAGTCCAATATTTTAATTAAGAATGAATAATTTAATCCATTCTGAATTAAAATATTGGTTCATCAGCACTATTTTTAGATATTGTTCCCAGTGATGGGTCTTTGTTTCGCACACGGTAGGCAATATAACCTGCAACATATTGTTGCGTGCGTACGGGTTCGTTATGAAATGAATGCACAAGTCCGATGAAAAATGAACAAAAATTTATTATTATCACAACAAAAATGCTTAAATTTTCTCAAATTATCATGCAGTATTACAATATCTCACAGTAGTTTTCTTTTAATTACTCAAATGTCCAATAGAACGTAATTCAAAACAGCTAAAGAACGCTAATCCGCGAATTCGCTACAATCAACAACAGTAGTCTTCTAAACAACAACAAACTAAGCAACTACTAACTACAAACTGAGATGTTTTCCTCCTTTTATAAGATTTTAAAATCACGCGCTAGAATTTTCCAGTACTTTCTCGAAATCAAAAAGAGATATTTATTTATTTAATGCACGCGCTCTTGTATTTTCAATTTTCCGGCTTAGCTTTCTTTTAATATTCGTCACGCGCTGCACTGCGCGAGAAATAAAACCATTTAATTTATAATTGAACTAACATTAGCTTTTTAAATACCAAATTCGTAACACTGCCCCCTTCCCAAGGACTGCACGTCCCGGGCAGTACAATCCCTGGACAGGAAGCTAAACTTACAACTGTGGCCTAAATGCATTAATAAGCATTACATTACAATAATAAACAACATGAACAATAAATGCAATACATAAAACAAATCAAATACACATTTAAAAACAAAATGGACCATGGTCTTATACTATTTACAATTATTTACATTATGTACTATGGCCATAGTAATGAGCTAACCTGTCGTAATGAACGACTTTAGATTTAGAGTTCGAAGACTTACGGATCCGAACCACGACGTCATTCAGTCTGTTCAGCACTGTATACGGATCATCCGAAGGTGACTGTAATTTAGGACTCAGTCCTTTTCGTTGAATCGGGTTCCACAACCACACCTTGTTTCCTTTGTTGGATCTATGTCTGGTAGCTGGCGTGTCGTATCTGGTCTTCACTTTCTCCGTCGCCAAGTTCACTCGCTTTCGTGCGGAACGGTGCATCACTTCAAAACGGGCCTTGACATCTTGGATGTGTTCCTCAGGCGATGAAGGCGCATCCGTACGGCGATGACACGGGCGGTCACAAGGCAGACGAAGGTCTCGACCGAAGAGCATCTGAGATGGAAAATAGCTGGTAGTCTGGTGTTTCTTTTCGACCCTAGCATGATTTCGGCTGTTTCTCGAGCTGGTTCTTTCGGACAAAGCGTCGGCATTTTCAGGTGAGGATCCCTTCTTAGGATGGATAGTCATGTCTTCAGATCCTGAAAGCAGCTTATTGTTTTTGAAATCTAAGGAAAAATTGGATTTCCTTAAAAAGTCCAATCCGAGTATGCATGGATCTGTAATATCCGCCACATATGCCGTGTGATTGTAGGCGGCACTTCCAAACGTGATGTTTACGTTTAACTTCCCAGTTATGTCGATCTTGTCACCAGACGCAGTCTGAAGGGTAACACAGGATGGCGTCCAAATAAGTTTATCTTTAAACTGTTCAGCTAAATCTTTCCTAATGATGGTAACATTAGCTCCTGTATCAATGATCATATTGCAAGGAACTCCATCGATATTCCCATTGATGGACAGTCCGTTATTGTTGCCACTCACTATAGAGATCTTAAGCGCTTTAAAACAGGGTTTTTCATTATCAGGCAACCTCCGTTCCTTGATATGGCCATTAATTTGCTTCCTGCGTCGTTGCTCAGAAATTGTCTCAATTTTCGTACCCTGGGGTGTTCTGCAATTCTTTCGTACGTGGCCTTCAGCTCCACAGTTCCAGCACTTTGGTTTCTTGTCAGTCCTTTTCCTTCCCGTCGCATTTAATTGTCTGTTTAAATCGTATGCCTTATTTTCCGTGCTCTGGGGAGTTCTGCAGTTCCTTCGTAGGTGGCCTTCAACACCGCAATTCCAGCACTTTAGGGTCGGTTTCGTTTCACCACTATTCCGTCTTAAAACATTCACTGGTCTTGTCAACTCATCCGTTTTATTATCCGTGCCCTGGGGTGTTCTGCAATGCCGTCGTAGGTGACCTTCAGAACCACATTTCCAACATCTTACAGCCTCTTTGTTCTCACTGCTACTCCGTATCAAAGCATCGACTTGTCTGGATAAATCATCTAAACGAGCCATCAATTGGTCCCCTGGGTCGTGGACTCGCACAGCTCTGACTGGGTAGCGATCTCTAAGAGTTGCATGCTGGGCTGCCTCCAATTTCACGGCGTACAACAGAGCACTTTTTACATCCTTTACATCTGCCATTCGTAGAGCCTTCTGTATTTCGGGATCCCGGATGCCATCGATGAAATATTGCAGGGACAGGATTTCCCTTGTTTCTGTCGGGCACTCCGAAAAGGCGTGATGTGACAGCCTTTCAACATCCGTGGCGAGCTCCTGGAGTGATTCGGTGGGCTTCTGTTGACGGGATTTTAATTGAAGCCTGCTGTAGTCTTTTAAACATTTCTCGCCAAAGCGCAGCTCCAATGCGCCGGATAAAGCTTCGAAGTCAAGTCTTTGGTTTTCTGGAAGCGTCTGCAGGATATCCGCTGCGTCTGCTCTCAGAGAAGCGGCGAGATGGCAGGCCTTAGTTTGGGAATCCCATCCATTCGCATCCGAAACGATAGAAAATTGTGTTTTATACACTTGCCAGGATGTCTTCCCATCATATGGGGATAGCTTCAGAGATGGACGAGCAGGCATCGGTAAGAATTTAAAACCCTCAGAATTGCTTCTTTCGTTCGCTATGCTCTTCTTTAAAGTGTCAACTTCTTTCGCAACGGCTGAAACCCTATCATCAATTTGTTGCTCGACGGCAGAAACTCGCTCTTCTATATGGTCTTTTACAGAAGAAACTCTTTCTTCTATTTCTTCTTTCACCGAAGAAACTCTTTCTTCAATTTGAACTTTTACGGAAGAAACTTTTTCTTCAATTTGCCCAACTTTATTTTCAACCACATCTATTCTGCCTTCCATAGCATCGAATTTGGTTTCTATTATGCAGGCAATTTCTCTTTTCATTTCATATTGACTTTCTTCACTCTTTACTTGTACGGCTTTTATTTCGTCTTTAAAAGTTAATTGACCAGCTTGAATGGCCTTCATCTCTTCCTTAACGGATTCTTGTCCCGCTTCAATCCTTTCCTGATTAGATTTCATATCTTCTTTCAACGAGGCAAAGACTGAGATCAACTGCCTTAATTGCTCTTCCATCGCTCTTGCTACTGGCATTCAAATCCCACTTCTGACACCAAAAATTGTTGCGTGCGTACGGGTTCGTTATGAAATGAATGCACAAGTCCGATGAAAAATGAACAAAAATTTATTATTATCACAACAAAAATGCTTAAATTTTCTCAAATTATCATGCAGTATTACAATATCTCACAATAGTTATCTTTTAACTACTCAAATGTCCAATAGAACGTAATTCAAAACAGCTAAAGAACGCTAATCCGCGAATTCGCTACAATCAACAACAGTAGTTTTCTAAACAACAACAAACTAAGCAACTACTACAAACTGAGATGTTTTCCTCCTTTTATAAGATTTTAAAATCACGCGCTAGAATTTTCCAGTACTTTCTCGAAATCAAAAAGAGATATTTATTTATTTAATGCACGCGCTCTTGTATTTTTAATTTTCCGGCTTAGCTTTCTTTTAATATTCGACACGCGCTGCACTGCGCGAGAAATAAAACCATTTGATTTATAATTGAACTATCATTAGCTTTTTAAATACCAAATTCGTAACACTGCCCCCTTCCCAAGGACTGCACGTCCCGGGCAGTACAATCCCTGGACAGGAAGCTAAACTTACAACTGTGGCATAAACATTACATTACAATATCAAACAACATGAACAATAAATGCAATAACTAACTTAAACAAATCAAATGCTATCAAATACTAAATACAAAACAAATACTAAATACAAATCAAATCAAATACACATTTAAAAACATAAAGGACCATGGTCTGATACTATTTACAATTATTTACATTACGTACTATGGCCATAGTAATGAGCTAACCTGTCGTAATGAACGACTTTAGGTTTAGAGTTTGAAGACTTACGAATCCGAACCACGACGTCATTCAGCCTGTTTAGGACTGTGTACGGGCCATCCCAAGGTGACTGTAATTTCGGACAAAGTCCTTTCCGTCGAGTCGGATTCAACAACCACACCTTGTCTCCTTCGTGGAATTGATGTTCAGTAGCTCTTGTGTCGTATCGGGTCTTCATCTTCTCCGTCGCTAAGTTGACTCGCTCTCGTGCAAAGTTGTGCATCACTCCAAACCGGGCCTGGAGATCTTGAATATATTCCTCAGACGATGAAGGAGCATCCGGAGGGCGGCCAAACAATAGATCACAAGGCAGACGAAGGTCACGACCGAAGAGCATCTGTGATGGAGAATAGCCGGTAGTCTCGTGGACAGCACTGCGGTAAGCCAGTAAAAAGAGTGGTAATTTCTTGTCCCAGTCCTGTTGGTTTCTGGAAACCACTAATGAGAGGTTATTAAGGATGGTTCGATTGAACCTCTCTACCATGCCGTCCGACTGGGGATGCAATGGCGTCGTTTGAGTTTTGTCAATGCCGAGTAGTTTGCATAGTTCTTTGATTACTACCGAGGCAAAATTCCTTCCCTGATCGGAATGTAACTGAAGAGGCACTCCGAACCTGGAAATCCAGTGCTGTATCATTACCTCAGTTACTGTGACCGCCTCTTGATCAGGAATAGGATAAGCTTCAGGCCACTTGGTGAAGTAATCAACGACAACGAGTATGTATTTGTTGCCATCAGCAGTTCGTGGCAGAGGTCCCAGGATGTCAAAGGCGATACGTTCAAAAGGCGCCCCTACGTTGTAACGTTGCAGCTTGCCTCGGCTGCGTCTCCTCGGTCCTTTCCGACCTGCACAGGCATCGCAAGATCGGCACCACTTTTGCACGTCATCCTTTGCATTATTCCAGTAAAAGCGCTCACGAACTCTCTGCAAGGTCTTCATTATTCCAAAGTGACCTCCAGTAGGGGTGCTATGTAACTCTTTAAGGACATCAGGAATGCGGGATCTTGGAAGTATAAGTTGCCATCGGAACGTCTTCCCATCATCCGATTCGAATTTCCGGTATAAGATGCCGTTTCGAATGTGAAGTGAATCCCAGAGTGCCCAATATTGTTTGGTTGTAGGACTACAGATAGAAATGTCCTGCCAGGTAGGTTTTCTGTTAGACGACTCCATTAAATCAATTATGGGTTTAATGTCGCGGTCTTCCAGCTGGTCTTTCCTGACTTCATCATCACTCCACGGTTCTCGATCAGCCGATGTTGATGTTGTAATTTGTCTTGCGACCGGAGTCAGCAGCTCGTATTTCACTTCCACCCTGGAACAATATCGGCAGTTTTCTTGGCAAGGTCTTCTAGACAGGGCGTCGGCGTTTCCGTGTGATGATCCCTTACGATGACGGATAGTGATGTCATATTCTTGGAGTCTCTGTATCCACCTGGCTACTTGACCCTCAGGATTCTTGAAATTTAAAAGCCAGGTCAATGATGCATGATCGGTGCGGAGCAGGAATTTTCTGCCGTATAGATAGTGATGGAACTGTTCTACAGCTTTGACTACGGCGAGCAACTCTTTCCTGGTGACACAATAATTCCTCTCCGGTTTAGACAGGCACTTGCTCCAGTATGCCACTACACGTTCTTGGCCGTCTATTTCTTGGGACAAAACAGCACCAACACTTTCATTACTCTCGTCGGTGTCGAGAATAAATGGTCGGTCAAGCTGAGGATACGTCAGGATTGGAGCAGATGTTAAAGCCTCCTTTAAGCTGTTAAATGCATCCTCGCATTCTTTTGTCCACAAGAACTTCTGGTTGCTCTCTGTCAGCTTGTGTAGGGGTCTTGCGATGGAAGAAAAGTCCTTCACGAATTTCCTATAGTAGGTGCAAAGCCCTAGGAAGCTTCTCAGATGATAGACATTTTAGGGACGTTTCCAGGATTTAACGGCTGATACCTTTTCAGGATCCGTGCGCACACCTTCTGCAGAGATGACATGTCCCAGGTAAGTCACTTCCTTTCGGAACAATTTGCATTTAGCGGGACTCAGCTTCAGATTGGCTTCTTTCAGTTTCTGAAGCACCTTCCTAAGATTTTCTAAATGTTCTTCAAAACTCTTTCCGACGATGATGATGTTGTCCAGGTATATGGGGCAGGCTTCGTAGGAAAGGCCTTTCAAAACAGTTTCCATAAGACGTTCGAATGTTGCCGGCGCATTACACATTCCAAACGGCATCACCTTGAATTGCCAAAGCCCTTGTCCCATAGTAAATGCCGTCTTTTCTCGGTCTTCAGGCATTATTTCTACCTGCCAATACCCACTCTTTAAATCAAGTGTTAAGAACCACTTGCTTCCAGAAAGAGTGTCTAGAATGTCGTCAATTCTAGGAAGAGGGTAACTGTCTTTCTTCGTAACCTCATTCAACCGGCGATAGTCGACGCAAAATCTTGTTGAGCCGTCTTTCTTTCTGACTAGGACGATGGGAGATGCCCATGGACTTACTGAAGGCTCGATGACATCGCCTTCTTCCATATCTTTTAACAGTGTTCGCACTCTTCCTGTTTAGCAAACGGTAGACGTCTTGGATGTTGCTTGATCGGGGGATGATCACCGGTATCTATTCTATGTTGTATCAAACTAGTTCGACCCACGTCAGAATACGAGCGGGAGAAAACAACTTGAAGATCTTTAACGACGCGATCGGCAGCATTCTTCTCTTCATCGTTTAATTGGGCATTCTGAAGTAACTCTGATGTAATGCTTTCTGAAAACACGGATTCTTGGATGTTTCTCTTTCTTTCAACGGTGGTTACTGGAGTACATGTCGCAACCACTTCACCTTTCTTAATAACTCTCGCCTTCTCAGTTACATTGGCGACTCTCACCGGGATAACCGTTCTGGATAAGTCGACGAGTGTTGAGGCTACTAGTACTCCTTTTGGGCTATTACAGTTATTGGGATATTCTATGATGCCGTAGCGGAAATTTCTATTTTCGGCTATGGATCCAGGAAGTAAAAACTCGGTTCTTGCGGGTATTGTTATATCATCTTGAGCTATAATTTTGTGGATAGATTTAACTTCTTCGTCATTAACTCCAAATAACGCTATGTCCTCAGATGTAGAATGCAATTCATTATTTTTAAAGTCCAAGGAAAAATTGTATTTCCTTAGAAAGTCCAATCCGAGTATGCAAGAATCAGTGATCTCTGCTACATATGCCGTGTGATGGTAAGCGGCATTTCCAAATGTGATGTTAACATTTACTTTTCCGTTGATGTCGATCTTCTCACCGGACACAGTCTGGAGGGTAACGCATGGCGGAGTCCAAATGAGTTTGCTTTCCAGTTGCTGAGCCAAATCTTTTCGGATGATGGTAACGTTGGCTCCTGTATCTATAGTCATATTGCAGGGAACTCCATTAATATATCCTATTATGAAAAGTCCATTACTGCCGCCTCTCACTGCAGAAATCTGAAGCGCTTTAAACTGGGGCTTTTCATTATCTGGCAACCTTCGCCCCGCGAGATGGCCACTAATTAGTTTCCCTGCTGTTTGTTAGGAACGGTCTTAACATCCGTACCCTGGGGTGTTCTGCAGTTTCGTCGTATGTGTCCTTCAGCACCGCAGTTCCAGCACTTAACGGTCGGTTTCTTCTCACCAATATTCCGTCTCAAGGCGTTCAGTTGTCTAGTTAAATCGTCAAGTCGAGCGGTGACTTGATCCCCTGGCTCCTGGAGTTGAGCAGCTCTGACTGGGTGGCGGTCTCGACGAGTGGCTTGCTGGGCTGCCTCAAATTTCATGGCGTACACTAGAGCACTTTTTAAATCTTTTACATCCGCCATTCGTAGAGCTTTATGTATTTCAGTATCTCGGATGCCGTCGATAAAGTATTGGAAGGACAGGATTTCCCTTGTTTCTGTCGGGTATTCCGAAAAGGCGAGATGGGACAGCCTTTCAACATCCGCGGCGAGCTCCTGAAGTGTTTCGGTAGGCTTCTGTTGACGAGATTTTAATTGGAGCCTGCTGTAGTCTTTTAAACACTTCTCCCCAAAGCGCAACTCCAAGGCGCCGGACAGAGCTTCGAAATCTAACATTTTGTTTTCGGGAAGAGTCTGAAGGATATCCGCTGCGTCGGCTCTTAGAGAAGCGGCGAGATGACAGGCCTTAGCTTGGGAATCCCATCCATTTGCATCCGCCACGACAGAAAATTGTGTCTTATACACCTGCCAGGAGGTCTTTCCATCATATGTGGATAGCTTCAGAGGTGGACGAGCAGGCATTGGTAAGAATTTAAAATCATCACTTCTGCTCCCTGCCGACGCTACGAATTTCTTTAAAGTATCCATTTCTTTGGCAACTGCAGAAACTCTCTCATCAATTTGTTGTTCGATTTGGTGTTGGACGGCACAAACTCTTCCTTCAATTCGTTCCTCCACAGCAGAAACTCTCCCTTCTATATGTTCTTTTACAGAAGAAACTCTTTCTTCTATTTCTTCTTTCACCGAAGAAACTCTTTCTTCAATTAGTCCAACTTTATTTTCAACTGTGTCAATTCTGCCTTCCATAGCTTCAAATTTATTTTCTATTATGCAGGTAATCTCTCTTTTCATTTCTTCTTGACCTGCATCAATCTTTTCTTGACCAGCTTGAACGGCTTTCATTATTTCGTCCTTAACAGATTCCTGGCCCAATTTCATTTCTTCCTTAACGGAGTTGACGGCCCCTTCCATCTTTCCTTGGCTAGATTTCATCTCTTCTTTCATTTCTTCTTTAAACGAGGCAAAGGCTGTTATCAATTGCCTTAACTGCTCTTCCATCGCTCTTGTTATTGGCATTCAAACCGCACTCCTGACACCAAAAATTGTTGCGTGCGTACGGGTTCGTTATGAAATGAATGCACAAGTCCGATGAAAAATGAACAAAAATTTATTATTATCACAACAAAAATGCTTAAATTTTCTCAAATTATCATGCAGTATTACAATATCTCACAATAGTTATCTTTTAACTACTCAAATGTCCAATAGAACGTAATTCAAAACAGCTAAAGAACGCTAATCCGCGAATTCGCTACAATCAACAACAGTAGTTTTCTAAACAACAACAAACTAAGCAACTACTACAAACTGAGATGTTTTCCTCCTTTTATAAGATTTTAAAATCACGCGCTAGAATTTTCCAGTACTTTCTCGAAATCAAAAAGAGATATTTATTTATTTAATGCACGCGCTCTTGTATTTTCAATTTTCCGGCTTAGCTTTCTTTTAATATTCGTCACGCGCTGCACTGCGCGAGAAATAAAACCATTTAATTTATAATTGAACTAACATTAGCTTTTTAAATACCAAATTCGTAACAATATGTTAATGCTTCTTTTTCGGCGGTCGAAAATTGTCTGGCGGAATTCAATTCTAATTCCCAAGATATAGGAGAAGATTCCATAGGAAAAAGTGGAAACCATAAGAAAAAGCGGTTTCTCAGTAATTTGAAGCAGTGCGCTAAATCTGCCAAAACCCATATTTTTTTTCGTTTGCAATACTGTATTTGGAAACTGAGAACTATTAATCGAAATCTGTAACTCTTTCCACAAAGTACTAGATCATCCTAAATCAGACACTATTGCTTTCCCTTCTACTCCAGATGATTGTGTTTGCGTGTGTGATTATGGCAAAGCCTCGAGGGCTATCTGCCTAAGGGGAGGGATGCCCTCGTGGAGGACTTTCTAAGGGAAACTGGCTCGTATACACGTTACACATGGGGAAAACCACTTAAACGCCCATGCAGCCAGCCCGTTCGCGGGATTCGAACCTCGGACCGAACTACCAGTGTTCAGCGACTTTTCCGCCCGGCCGCTGGTGGGCCCAGATGATTGAATATGTCTTTTTCATTCGAGTGTTAAAATAAAAAAATATTGGTTGTTTCCACTGCGAAATGAGACCTCTGATTAAACCAAATTGCACTTTTTGAAAAGGACCGAGAATTTGGTCCAGTTTAGAGTCATAGCTAAGTTTAGAATTTATATGCATTTCGTCGAAACCGAGAACGCATATTTTTTCTACAGAGCTTAAATATTCGCATCGTTTCTTCATTACAGGAAGAACATCACACTGAATTCTTGAACTACATGAAAATTTAGCGCACCATCTCCTTAATATGTTAGTGCTAGGTAAAGGAATTCCTATTTTTTCTTACCAAAAACGTTCCTTATAGATGACAGAGCTCTTATGACAATGCAACGTGAAATATCTTCACTAGTCCGCCTGATTTTTTCCTTCTTTTCTAGCAATGCGTTAATCTGCGTCTTTGTAAAAATATGCTTTAGACCGTTTTTCCTAATTCTCCGATCCGTGCTATTTTTTCCTAAATTTCGCTGTTTGGGATTTTAATTTCTAAATTTCCGATACAAATTTCTTTCTAGATGTCGTCCACCTTCTTTGTCGCTGAGCAAACATTCTAAAATTTGTCTTTTCTCTATTTTTCAATATTTTATTACAATTTTCTAAGAATATTATTTTGTTCTTCAAATTATCAATACATTCTTGTTTATCTTTACACTTAGGGCATTCAGGGATATTGTCACTTAGGACATTGTCACTTGTGAATTTTATTTCAAAATCATTGACATTTGATTTATTATTGTCAGCTTCAATTTCGTTCTCAGCCTCAAAATAAATTTTCTTTGGTATTAATTAATTCATGTAGTTTTTCAAAACCACTCTGCATTACTTTTCTTTTCAAATGTCTCCGATTTCTTGGTGTTGTTTCGTTTATTGCATACGATAAATTTACTTTCGGCACAGTATTGCATTTCAACAGTTTCTTTTGCGGCAATCCAAGCAAGCGATTTCTTATGTCATCTTCATAATCACTGCACAGAAAATGTTCGCCATAAATTCTTGCGTTTTTCACATTAATAGAATCCTGTCTTCGACATTCATGTATCCATTCTTTCGTCAAAAGCAAATTGTCCTTTGGGAAAGCAGGAAATACAATATCTCTTCCTTTCGTATTTCTATAAGCGTTACGGCACGTTGCTACAGCACAAGAAGCCATATTACATAAAGGATACTTTAGAATTTAAAAGGAAAGCTGACTAAAACTATATCTATATATATATATAAAAATTATTAAATATTTGCATTATTAGAAAACAAATATGTAAGATTAAAATTAATTTGGGATATGCGACCTCCAGAAAATAGTTTCGCAAGTGAATGAAAGTACAGTTTTAAACGCGCGAAATCAGAGCAGGTGCAACACAGACACGTCAGATTACTTCCAATTCATCCCCTCCATGAGGCTCGCGTCGGCGAGGAGTCGAACTACGGAGTATAAACTCCGTGAGTCGAACAAAGAAATGACCTAGCCCTTCTATTTATCCCTGCGCACCACCAGAACCTATACGTGTGAGCCTTGCGAATGAAGCGAAAGAAACTAAAGAAGAGAAGGGATTCCAGCAAGTGGAAGATCCTGTTATTAGGGATATTATTCTATCAACACCTCAGAAATTTTCTAGATTGGTGCCTCTGGTCGCCGAAAAATTAAAATCGAGGCTTTATTCATGGAACAATCGCGGAGAAATGATTCTTGACGGTAAAATGATTCAGGGATCCAGTATGGTGGATTTCTTTAATTACCTAATGAGAAATATAAAAAATGCTCGAGAGCCAAGGCATTTCGATGTATTTCTAAAGGCTATCGAAGAAATTAATATACCGCGCTCATGGATAGGGAATCAGAATGTGTTGTCTCGCATGAGAGATACCTCATCGCACTACCCCCTCACGGAAAATAAATCCTCGAGCGGCGAGGAAAATGTCTTTCGATGGCCCCATCAAATGTGAAAGACTTCGATCATCAAACAAAAAGAAAACAGCAGAGATATAAAGAACAGCAGGAAAAAAGAAGGAGATCCCAAAGTCAAACACCTTATAAAGAGGAATGGGAGGACCTTTAAACGATGCCGACGCAATTTTAGAAAATATCTATTACGATGTAGAAAACCCCGCTTCGTATGGCGGAGTGGTAAGATTGGCTCGTGCCGCACAACTTCCGTTGAAAACGACGAGTCGATGGTTAATGAAACAGGATGCTTATACGTTACATAAACCAGTTCGCTTTAATTTCAAACGACGGAAGGTGTTGTCTTTCGGCATTGGAGAATTAATGCAATGCGATTTGATTGATTTGTCTAAGCTCTCTAAATATAACAATGGTGTAAAATATTTATTAACAGCAATTGGTGTGTTTTCTAAACGCGGGTATGCCATTCCTTTAAAATCGAAGAGTGCAGATTCTGTACTCAAAGGATTTAAGAAGCTATTTAAGGAGACAAATTTTGTGGTGAATTTACAAACAGACGAGAGGGAAAAGAATTTTTTAATAAAAAAGTTCGTGAATATTTTAGAAGACATGGAATACATCATTATGCCTGTAACAGCGAATACAAGGCGAGTGTTGTAGAGCGATTTAATCGAACGCTAAAATCTAAACTCTATCGAATATTTACTTACACCAATTCCTACAGGTATGTGCATGTCTTGAAATCAGTTTTGAAAAGCTATAATTTGAGTATTCATCGTAGTACTGGTTATGCACCTGCCGACGTGAAGCCGAAACTAGAAAGTGAAATTTTTGAAAAACTGTATGGCTATAGCATAAAACCGAGATACAAATTTGAAGTAAATGACCAGGTGAGGATTTCTAAAACAATGCGAGCATTTCGCAAAGGTTATTTGCCCAGTTGGACGGATGAGGTTTTTGTCATATATAAGAGATATCCTTCGAGTCCGCCGACATATCTGCTTAAAGATTTAAAAGGAACAGTTCTGAAAGGAAGGTTTTACGAACAAGAGTTACAAAAAGTATTCTCACGATTTCTGGAGAGTGGAAAAAATTCTGCAAACGAGAGGTGTCGGTGCTAAGAAAGAATATTTCGTCAAGTGGAAAGGCTTTGATCGACGGTTTAATTCGTGGGTGAAAGCATCATGGGTGAAATGACAGACGAATTCTACATTACTCTACCCAGAAATGCGAGCATGCGGTATTTCCCTCAAAACAATCAATCATCTTATCGAACAAAACTCACCTCTCCTCTGTTATTGAACGATTCTTGGGAAGTAGGTCTAACTGAAATTTTTATTCCACGAAATTGGTATAATGTGGGAGAGTATAATAATGACTATGTAATAACTAGGAATGTGGAGAAAAGCATTCCTATTAAATTTTCACGCCATACTTTATCATTTAATTATGGCGTTTTAGTTTCGGTAAACGCAGATGTTTCTCTAGAGGAATTTTTATCAAAACTGAATGATAAAATTAGTACCATTCTCGGTAGAGAGGACGCTGTGAAATTCGTTCTAGAACATGAAGGGAGGAGTATTCGCTGGGTTCTTGCAAATGGTTTCGAAGTACACATTTCTAAAAGAAAAGCTCCTATTACGTATTTCCGGAGTCATTCTGACTAGAGGGCGCTGCGTTCGTCCTAATAGTCAGTGGCAGGCAGGATACTAAAGGTGTAAGACGTGGAAGGCAGAGATGCCTAATAATATATTGTTACGAATTTGGTATTTAAAAAGCTAATGATAGTTCAATTATAAATCAAATGGTTTTATTTCTCGCGCAGTGCAGCGCGTGTCGAATATTAAAAAAAAGCTAAGCCGGAAAATTAAAAATACAAGAGCGCGTGCATTAAATAAATAAATATCTCTTTTTGATTTCGAGAAAGTACTGGAAAATTCTAGCGCGTGATTTTAAAATCTTATAAAAGGAGGAAAACATCTCAGTTTGTAGTAGTTGCTTAGTTTGTTGTTGTTTAGAAAACTACTGTTGTTGATTGTAGCGAATTCGCGGATTAGCGTTCTTTAGCTGTTTTGAATTACGTTCTATTGGACATTTGAGTAGTTAAAAGATAACTATTGTGAGATATTGTAATACTGCATGATAATTTGAGAAAATTTAAGCATTTTTGTTGTGATAATAATAAATTTTTGTTCATTTTTCATCGGACTTGTGCATTCATTTCATAACGAACCCGTACGCACGCAACAATTTTTGGTGTCAGGAGTGCGGTTTGAATGCCAATAACAAGAGCGATGGAAGAGCAGTTAAGGCAATTGATAACAGCCTTTGCCTCGTTTAAAGAAGAAATGAAAGAAGAGATGAAATCTAGCCAAGGAAAGATGGAAGGGGCCGTCAACTCCGTTAAGGAAGAAATGAAATTGGGCCAGGAATCTGTTAAGGACGAAATGAAAGCCGTTCAAGCTGGTCAAGAAAAGATTGATGCAGGTCAAGAAGAAATGAAAAGAGAGATTACCTGCATAATAGAAAATAAATTTGAAGCTATGGAAGGCAGAATTGACACAGTTGAAAATAAAGTTGGACTAATTGAAGAAAGAGTTTCTTCGGTGAAAGAAGAAATAGAAGAAAGAGTTTCTTCTGTAAAAGAACATATAGAAGGGAGAATTTCTGCTGTGGAGGAACGAATTGAAGGAAGAGTTTGTGCCGTCCAACACCAAATCGAACAACAAATTGATGAGAGAGTTTCTGCAGTTGCCAAAGAAATGGATACTTTAAAGAAATTCGTAGCGTCGGCAGGGAGCAGAAGTGATGATTTTAAATTCTTACCAATGCCTGCTCGTCCACCTCTGAAGCTATCCACATATGATGGAAAGTCCTCCTGGCAGGTGTATAAGACACAATTTTCTGTCGTGGCGGATGCAAATGGATGGGATTCCCAAGCTAAGGCCTGTCATCTCGCCGCTTCTCTAAGAGCCGACGCAGCGGATATCCTTCAGACTCTTCCCGAAAACAAAATGTTAGATTTCGAAGCTCTGTCCGGCGCCTTGGAGTTGCGCTTTGGGGAGAAGTGTTTAAAAGACTACAGCAGGCTCCAATTAAAATCTCGTCAACAGAAGCCTACCGAAACACTTCAGGAGCTCGCCGCGGATGTTGAAAGGCTGTCCCATCTCGCCTTTTCGGAATACCCGACAGAAACAAGGGAAATCCTGTCCTTCCAATACTTTATCGACGGCATCCGAGATACTGAAATACATAAAGCTCTACGAATGGCGGATGTAAAAGATTTAAAAAGTGCTCTAGTGTACGCCATGAAATTTGAGGCAGCCCAGCAAGCCACTCGTCGAGACCGCCACCCAGTCAGAGCTGCTCAACTCCAGGAGCCAGGGGATCAAGTCACCGCTCGACTTGACGATTTAACTAGACAACTGAACGCCTTGAGACGGAATATTGGTGAGAAGAAACCGACCGTTAAGTGCTGGAACTGCGGTGCTGAAGGACACATACGACGAAACTGCAGAACACCCCAGGGTACGGATGTTAAGACCGTTCCTAACAAACAGCAGGGAAACTAATTAGTGGCCATCTCGCGGGGCGGAGGTTGCCAGATAATGAAAAGCCCCAGTTTAAAGCGCTTCAGATTTCTGCAGTGAGAGGCGGCAGTAATGGACTTTTCATAATAGGATATATTAATGGAGTTCCCTGCAATATGACTATAGATACAGGAGCCAACGTTACTATCATCCGAAAAGATTTGGCTCAGCAACTGGAAAGCAAACTCATTTGGACTCCGCCATGCGTTACCCTCCAGACTGTGTCCGGTGAGAAGATCGACATCAACGGAAAAGTAAATGTTAACATCACATTTGGAAATGCCGCTTACCATCACACGGCATATGTAGCAGAGATCACTGATTCTTGCATACTCGGATTGGACTTTCTAAGGAAATACAATTTTTCCTTGGACTTTAAAAATAATGAATTACATTCTACATCTGAGGACATAGCGTTATTTGGAGTTAATGACGAAGAAGTTAAATCTATCCACAAAATTATAGCTCAAGATGATATAACAATACCCGCAAGAACCGAGTTTTTACTTCCTGGATCCATAGCCGAAAATAGAAATTTCCGCTACGGCATCATAGAATATCCCAATAACTGTAATAGCCCAAAAGGAGTACTAGTAGCCTCAACACTCGTCGACTTATCCAGAACGGTTATCCCGGTGAGAGTCGCCAATGTAACTGAGAAGGCGAGAGTTATTAAGAAAGGTGAAGTGGTTGCGACATGTACTCCAGTAACCACCGTTGAAAGAAAGAGAAACATCCAAGAATCCGTGTTTTCAGAAAGCATTACATCAGAGTTACTTCAGAATGCCCAATTAAACGATGAAGAGAAGAATGCTGCCGATCGCGTCGTTAAAGATCTTCAAGTTGTTTTCTCCCGCTCGTATTCTGACGTGGGTCGAACTAGTTTGATACAACATAGAATAGATACCGGTGATCATCCCCCGATCAAGCAACATCCAAGACGTCTACCGTTTGCTAAACAGGAAGAGTGCGAACACTGTTAAAAGATATGGAAGAAGGCGATGTCATCGAGCCTTCAGTAAGTCCATGGGCATCTCCCATCGTCCTAGTCAGAAAGAAAGACGGCTCAACAAGATTTTGCGTCGACTATCGCCGGTTGAATGAGGTTACGAAGAAAGACAGTTACCCTCTTCCTAGAATTGACGACATTCTAGACACTCTTTCTGGAAGCAAGTGGTTCTTAACACTTGATTTAAAGAGTGGGTATTGGCAGGTAGAAATAAAGCCTGAAGACCGAGAAAAGACGGCATTTACTATGGGACAAGGGCTTTGGCAATTCAAGGTGATGCCGTTTGGAATGTGTAATGCGCCGGCAACATTCGAACGTCTTATGGAAACTGTTTTGAAAGGCCTTTCCTACGAAGCCTGCCCCATATACCTGGACGACATCATCATCGTCGGAAAGAGTTTTGAAGAACATTTAGAAAATCTTAGGAAGGTGCTTCAGAAACTGAAAGAAGCCAATCTGAAGCTGAGTCCCGCTAAATGCAAATTGTTCCGAAAGGAAGTGACTTACCTGGGACATGTCATCTCTGCAGAAGGTGTGCGCACGGATCCTGAAAAGGTATCAGCCGTTAAATCCTGGAAACGTCCCTAAAATGTCTATCATCTGAGAAGCTTCCTAGGGCTTTGCACCTACTATAGGAAATTCGTGAAGGACTTTTCTTCCATCGCAAGACCCCTACACAAGCTGACAGAGAGCAACCAGAAGTTCTTGTGGACAAAAGAATGCGAGGATGCATTTAACAGCTTAAAGGAGGCTTTAACATCTGCTCCAATCCTGACGTATCCTCAGCTTGACCGACCATTTATTCTCGACACCGACGAGAGTAATGAAAGTGTTGGTGCTGTTTTGTCCCAAGAAATAGACGGCCAAGAACGTGTAGTGGCATACTGGAGCAAGTGCCTGTCTAAACCGGAGAGGAATTATTGTGTCACCAGGAAAGAGTTGCTCGCCGTAGTCAAAGCTGTAGAACAGTTCCATCACTATCTATACGGCAGAAAATTCCTGCTCCGCACCGATCATGCATCATTGACCTGGCTTTTAAATTTCAAGAATCCTGAGGGTCAAGTAGCCAGGTGGATACAGAGACTCCAAGAATATGACATCACTATCCGTCATCGTAAGGGATCATCACACGGAAACGCCGACGCCCTGTCTAGAAGACCTTGCCAAGAAAACTGCCGATATTGTTCCAGGGTGGAAGCGAAATACGAGCTGCTGACTCCGGTCGCAAGACAAATTACAACATCAACATCGGCTGATCGAGAACCGTGGAGTGATGATGAAGTCAGGAAAGACCAGCTGGAAGACCGCGACATTAAACCCATAATTGATTTAATGGAGTCGTCTAACAGAAAACCTACCTGGCAGGACATTTCTATCTGTAGTCCTACAACCAAACAATATTGGGCACTCTGGGATTCACTTCACATTCGAAACGGCATCTTATACCGGAAATTCGAATCGGATGATGGGAAGACGTTCCGATGGCAACTTATACTTCCAAGATCCCGCATTCCTGATGTCCTTAAAGAGTTACATAGCACCCCTACTGGAGGTCACTTTGGAATAATGAAGACCTTGCAGAGAGTTCGTGAGCGCTTTTACTGGAATAATGCAAAGGATGACGTGCAAAAGTGGTGCCGATCTTGCGATGCCTGTGCAGGTCGGAAAGGACCGAGGAGACGCAGCCGAGGCAAGCTGCAACGTTACAACGTAGGGGCGCCTTTTGAACGTATCGCCTTTGACATCCTGGGACCTCTGCCACGAACTGCTGATGGCAACAAATACATACTCGTTGTCGTTGATTACTTCACCAAGTGGCCTGAAGCTTATCCTATTCCTGATCAAGAGGCGGTCACAGTAACTGAGGTAATGATACAGCACTGGATTTCCAGGTTCGGAGTGCCTCTTCAGTTACATTCCGATCAGGGAAGGAATTTTGCCTCGGTAGTAATCAAAGAACTATGCAAACTACTCGGCATTGACAAAACTCAAACGACGCCATTGCATCCCCAGTCGGACGGCATGGTAGAGAGGTTCAATCGAACCATCCTTAATAACCTCTCATTAGTGGTTTCCAGAAACCAACAGGACTGGGACAAGAAATTACCACTCTTTTTACTGGCTTACCGCAGTGCTGTCCACGAGACTACCGGCTATTCTCCATCACAGATGCTCTTCGGTCGTGACCTTCGTCTGCCTTGTGATCTATTGTTTGGCCGCCCTCCGGATGCTCCTTCATCGTCTGAGGAATATATTCAAGATCTCCAGGCCCGGTTTGGAGTGATGCACAACTTTGCACGAGAGCGAGTCAACTTAGCGACGGAGAAGATGAAGACCCGATACGACACAAGAGCTACTGAACATCAATTCCACGAAGGAGACAAGGTGTGGTTGTTGAATCCGACTCGACGGAAAGGACTTTGTCCGAAATTACAGTCACCTTGGGATGGCCCGTACACAGTCCTAAACAGGCTGAATGACGTCGTGGTTCGGATTCGTAAGTCTTCAAACTCTAAACCTAAAGTCGTTCATTACGACAGGTTAGCTCATTACTATGGCCATAGTACGTAATGTAAATAATTGTAAATAGTATCAGACCATGGTCCTTTATGTTTTTAAATGTGTATTTGATTTGATTTGTATTTAGTATTTGTTTTGTATTTAGTATTTGATAGCATTTGATTTGTTTAAGTTAGTTATTGCATTTATTGTTCATGTTGTTTGATATTGTAATGTAATGTTTATGCCACAGTTGTAAGTTTAGCTTCCTGTCCAGGGATTGTACTGCCCGGGACGTGCAGTCCTTGGGAAGGGGGCAGTGTTACGAATTTGGTATTTAAAAAGCTAATGATAGTTCAATTATAAATCAAATGGTTTTATTTCTCGCGCAGTGCAGCGCGTGTCGAATATTAAAAGAAAGCTAAGCCGGAAAATTAAAAATACAAGAGCGCGTGCATTAAATAAATAAATATCTCTTTTTGATTTCGAGAAAGTACTGGAAAATTCTAGCGCGTGATTTTAAAATCTTATAAAAGGAGGAAAACATCTCAGTTTGTAGTAGTTGCTTAGTTTGTTGTTGTTTAGAAAACTACTGTTGTTGATTGTAGCGAATTCGCGGATTAGCGTTCTTTAGCTGTTTTGAATTACGTTCTATTGGACATTTGAGTAGTTAAAAGATAACTATTGTGAGATATTGTAATACTGCATGATAATTTGAGAAAATTTAAGCATTTTTGTTGTGATAATAATAAATTTTTGTTCATTTTTCATCGGACTTGTGCATTCATTTCATAACGAACCCGTACGCACGCAACAATATCTTTAACTGATTGAAATTTTCGTATATTTTCTTGTAAATAAATGTTGTTATTGTTAACAATACCTCTTATTATCTCTTGGATGCGCGTTTAGTCTCACAGAACCATTAGATGGAAAAGCTCCTAAAACGTTACAGATGTTTTACTTACCAGATGAAGATACTATTATTAAAAAATCTCAAGTGATGAGATTCAGATCAATAGCTGAAAATAAAGATCAGTTATTTTCAATCATAAATAGGAGCCCTTCTAGCACGAAACTGCATTTGATTCCGTTAACCTTAATAAAAGCAGATGTATCTAGGGGTCTCTTTGGCGACGTAGCAAAAAATATCCAAGATCTTAAATTGGAAAATTTTGTCACTTTCACCTACGATCAGACGAAGTCCCAACTAGAAATAAAGGTGTCAGAAAACATATTACTCAAGAAAGAGCATCCTCCCTTTTAAGGATACTCGGCGTCCGCGAAAACCTTATAATTTCGCAAACGCGAAAGTTTCCTGTGCTTTTGCCCCTAACTGTGGAGGAGGGAGAAGCTGTGGAACTTATAATTAAAGAATATCCCGAAGTAACTATGACTGAAAAAGAAACTTTACATTTGCATGTCAGCGCAGGCGTATATAAATCACCGGAAACTTTATTTCGCGAATTTCAACACGTACATTTAAGACAATTAGCGAATTCAGAAGTGTTTTTAGAAGTTCCTCCAGAATCGGAGCTGGCATTTGGGAAAGGGCTGGCAGACATGCTGGGATTCGTCAACACCCATTTCAAGAGCGGAAAATATATAAGCGACTATCCTTTAGAACTGGACGGGGGCATTACAGAAATTTTTGTGTACAGCGATTTAATCGAATCACATCACGTTGGAGATGTGCATGTTCCGCTGCTAAGGGTTATTCCCTGCGTGAATGAAAAAAATTATCAAATTGTGAAGCAATATGAAAAAATCATATATTTTCCTTTGCGAAAGCACTATGTGGAAACGATAGAAATAGAACTGAGAACGAGTAGCGGGAAAAAAATTACCTTTACGGGAGGAAAAACATTTGTAGTCCTGTCTTTTCGCCGTAAGAAAACTATATAAATTGAAGATTGTTCAAGCTTTCCTCTCACTTTCTTAACACATCCTTAGAAAAATGCACTTAAATCAGAAAGAGTGCGAATCCTATTATTGTGCTCAAGTTGGTGGCGGCGGTGGTGTTTACTTTCAAGGTATACCTCACCAACGAGGTTATGGGTTTTTTGGGAGATTTGCGCCGATACATTACGCCGTTGGCACTTAGAGCCGGTCGTTATTTGGGCAAACAGTTGATGCAAACAGGAAAGAACGTCTTGTCAGATGTTGCAGCGGGATCGTCATTTAAGGACTCTGCTCGGAGCAGGTTACGTGAGAACTCTAATAAAATAAAAAGTGATATTTTTGAAAAATTACAGAGGGAGAAGGTATAAAAAGAAAGCGCAAGAGGAAAAATCGTCAATCAAAGAGCAAGCGTTGTAAGACAAAAGCAGATATTTTTACATAAAGATTAATGGTAATGGAAACTCAGGGGGTCATATGCCTTAAGAGCGAATTGGATCTCTTTAATGGTGTTGCCGTACAACTGGGCATCGATTCCTCTTCCTTCGTGGAAATCCACCCCGTATCTTCATTGTCTGATAAGATGCCCATAGAATTTTACATTAGCGGTAATGGTGAACACTATTTGGATTTGGCGCATACGATACTACACACACGACTTAAAATAACGAAAAAAACGATACCAATCTCACCGACGCCGACGGGGTGGCACCTGTTAATTATATTTTAAACACATTGTTTTCCGACTGTTCAATATTTTTAAATGATAAACAGGTTTCGTCACAAGTGAATTATTCTTATACAGCCCTTTTGGAAAGTTTTTTGTTCTATTCCAAATCAGGTCAAGATAATCTACTGAGTGCTGGCTTATTTGCAAAGGATGCTGCATCCAAGCATGATGTTGTGGGAGACGAAAACGTAGGTTATACAACGCGTGCAAATCGTTGCAAGCTTAGCCAAAGCCTCGACCTCGTGGGACCATTGCACTTCGATTTGGCCACTCAACCGAAATTGTTAGTCAACGGGGTTAATGTACGCATTAAACTTGAAAAGCATAAAGATGTTTTCACTTTGATGTCGGCAAACGACAATTATAAAATTAGAATTCAGCTAGCAAAACTATACGTGAGAAAAGTCAGCGTGGCTCCCTCCATCCTAATAGCACACGAAAAGGCTTTAGAAAAAGGAGTTATTAAGATGCCCATTCGTAGGATTGACATAAAAAGTTTTGCAATATCGAGCGGTTTGCAATCGACAACTATAGCAAATGCTTTTATTGGTCAGCTACCCACACGTCTCATTCTAGGTTTTGTATCTAATGCCGCCTATAATGGAAGCATCAACAGAAATCCTTTTAAATTTCATCACTATAACCTAAACTACGTATGCATATTAAATGGGGGACAGATGATACCTTCCAAACCCTATCAGCCCAATTTCGAAAAAACATTTTATGGGCGAAGTTATTTAAGCATCTTTACAGATTTAAATCGATATCATTCAAGCCCCAACATCAATATCTCCTTTGATGAATACAAGGATGGGTATACATTATATGCCGTTGATTTGACTCCAGATATGCCATGTAAGCATAAATAAGAGCGGAAACATAGCCATTGATATTAAATTTGCAGCGGCCTTGCCAGAAACAGTTACCCTGATAGTCTATGCTGAATACAGGAACATAATTGAAATAGACAAGTCACGCGGAGTCACGACAGATTATTAAAAATCATGGACGAAGTTTTGCAAATATACGGAAATGAAATTAGCGAACTAGCTAAGGAGGCGGGTGCAGGCGAGGAGGTAATTCGATGCATAGGCGATATGTTTTCCAATAAAATAGCGAACCTGCGCATTGCATTCTTTCTCGCTTTTGCCGAAAAAATTATTGAAATTTTCCCATCAAAGAAACATCAAGTGTACGAAGAAGTGTTTAAGCATATACAGAAATATTCATTTCGAACAAAGGTGGTAATGGATACTTTAACTCTGTGTCAATATGCCTGTGGCGACAGTCGAATCAAAAAAACATTTGGAGGTGTATATCCTTCCGATTTCATACCCTTACGAAAGAGACATTACTCCTCATTTATAGTGAATTCGGATCCGCATACTTTACCTGGGAGCCACTGGATTTCGATATATTTTAAGAAAAACAGCACGGTATATTACTTCGACAGTTATGGTCTTGCTCCATCTAACAAAAATATTTTAAACTTTTTAATGACCAACGCTAACAAAACATTTTATAATAAAGTATGCTTTCAAGATGATACCAGTACATCCTGCGGAAAATTTGCTCTTTATTTTTTATTTTGTATGGTAAGAGGGTACTCTTTAAAGGATCTCAGCCCGAAAGATAAGGAAAAAAAATTAAATTTTTATTAGGCAATTTTTTTTAAAAAAAATTCAAACGTCGCCGCTGTTGTCATGCTTTTCATGCCAAGAAAGAAAATTGTGTGTCTTTGATAAATATGCGTGTTATTCCTGCAAAACATCACTAACGCTTCAGAAGTCGAAGATGGAACGTTACGGCTATTTGCACACTGGAAACTCCGAAAACAGTCCTGTTGAAGAAGTACACGTTGAAAAAATTAATCATTTTTTCTTTAAAAACCTAAGCGACTGCATTCGTAATGCTCTTTACGATGAAAACACTAGCGGGAAAGGAAATCGTCATTGCCTGAAAATTTTGAAGAATGCCGACGTGGTCAAGCATATTCATAAAGCTGACCATCAACCACAACAACAATATGGATATTGCTACTTATACATTCAAAATGAACAAATAGCTCTTTTTTCGGCATGCAGTAAATTATATAATAGCATGTTGGATTGTGTTTCTTCGAAAAAAACTAAATATGAAAGTGAATGTATAAGAGATGAAAGCTATGTAATTAAAATTGCTTACTTTGTTATTCTGAATGATGATGCTATTGTGCGAGAATTACATCGCACTTGTGTGTAACACAAACAATTTGATCAATAAAAAGGATTTTTTTTCTTTCAAATGCAATTTTTTTTTGTCTCTGAAAAAAAAATATCATATTTAGATAAATAATACATTTTACACTTATTTATGAGCTGCCTTTTTCTATTCCACTGTTTTATTTTCCGGTAAAAGCATCTGCCTTGAAGAAATTAATAAACTGTAAATTCCTCCAAGAAGATACTAAAACCGGACCTCTTGGATAAGGTCCATTTTTTTTATTTTTTTCCAAAGGATTACAGAAGCTTAATACAAAATAATCATTCTTGTATGCATGATACAATGAAAAAATCAAATGAAACAAAAAAACATATTACTGTTGTAAAATATATAAAGGTATCAAAAATTAAAATGAACATTTAAAAAAAATCAAAACGATTTTTCGATGTAAATCCAATATGGGAAATAACCCATTATTTTCATTACACCATGTGAGATGTTATATTGATAATACAATAAGTAATCAAATGAAACAAAAAGTAGATTTCACATTATTACAAACATAAATGGAATAATTAAATATCAACAAAAATTTCTTTCCCTCCCCCCCCTCTTTTTCGTCGAAACATACATGGAGTGGGTGTTTATAAAATAAAAATGATTAATCAGAATATTGCCTTAATGTGTCAATATTTTTATTCATATTCGACAGTTAAAAGAAAAATTTTCTACATAACCTCCATAACAATTATTATAACAGTCATCATGGTTAATTCGGGAGACATTCATGTATCAAGTTTACAAAAGAAATGCAACATGAATTCTCGTCGCAAATGAAATACAGAGGACTTTGCTTATATATCTCACACCAGTTATCTTTATTTCGCATATAAGAAAGGGTATCTCTTTCATTATAACATAAGAAATGATTGAATTTTCTGAAAATTTTACATTTCGTTCTGGTAGTGTCTGGTTGACATCGTAACCACAATTCTAAACATTTGTTGCAGCTTTTCAAATAAATATTAGACTCATTATTTTGAACAATTATATGTTTTACAAATGTGATATGTGCAATCTTTAGGTGTAAAACAAATATAACATCATCATCAAAGAAAATCCAAAATATTTAAAAAATTCGTTTTTAAATCACTATATACATCTTCAGTTGTTATATAGAGATACGAAGAATCTGTATCTGTGTATAACAACTCGCATTTTTCTTTGTAAAAGTGTTTACAATGGGAATAGAATAATTTATACGTGTGCAACTTCGCTAATTCTAAAACGCTGAAACCTATATAAATCGGTTTATCTAGACACAAATTTGGATTTTTCATTTTGAAAACTGAAAAATTTTCATTAATTATTTCAAAATATTCCAGCAGAGGAGTGTTTAACTTTTTTTGGCATTGTTCCTCACTAAAAACGCCCTGTACGCGAATACGTTTCCTAACATTTTGACAGGTTTTTCCATAGATAGCGTTATTCATCTTTTTAAAGAAAGATTTTTCAAACTCGCTAGACGCATTTGTCTTTTCATATTATTGAAAGCAATGTATTCTTTAAGCCACGCTCGTTGTTTGAAAGCTAAAATTCTATGAATTTTCTTAATTATTAAACCCCGTTCTACGTAAAACTTTAGATTTAAATAATGAGCGATGTAGTTTTTTTTTACAAAAAAAAATGGGTAATAATTTTTTGCATGGAAGTGTCGTCTCTAACTGAAATTTTTTGCTCAGGGTTTTGGCGTAAGGCGATAGCATTTCAAAAGTGAGTTCAAAATGTTCCGGTGCTAGCGGTAAATCATTGTGTTGGTCATGCAGATGGGAGGGATATAACAGATCGGATTCGATAATATACCCATCATCACCGTCTTCAACACAAGACAAAATATCAAACGCGTCCACCTCATTTTCCTTTAACCAGTAAAAACCCCCCAATGGCAGGTGCTGGCTCATTACACACCCGTATAGATTATTTGTGTCTAAGGCTAAGATATAGCTGTGTGGTAAATCGGGTTTATAACTCTCGGGGATATAAGGATTATTTGCAAGAGCATAACGTCTACCCAGAAAACAAATACGTCCTCGCATTTGGTTTTCAAACCAAATGTATTGATTCACATCTCCTAGAAGCTCTAATTCAATTTTAGACACTTTCAGTCCGGCATTCCACGTTAATTCGGCAGCCGTTATAAAATGTACAGGATCCAACTGGTAATATTTTAGAGCGGTGCGTCTGAAGGATAAAAATACTTCGGCTAACAAAATAACATCTGTATTTTGATATAACTTTAATTTTTTTGAGTTTTTTGTGACAGGTTTCGCCTTTCTCGGGAGCGAGGTTTAAAATAAGATCTTCCGACGGCTGATCATCCCCCAACGTGTCAACACATCTACGTTTGCGTTCTAAAATAAATTAATTTTAATTATAATTTTATGCTTAACATTTATCGCAGAAAGTATTTAACAATAAAAAAACAATAACACACACACACACACACACACACAAAAAAAAAAAAAAAAAAAAAAAAAAAAAAAACATTACGTTTCACTCACCATTACGAGCTTCCATTGTAATCCTTATGTAATCTGCAAAATCCTTAAGGTATCTGCCTACGTTCGGAGCACTTTTTTTTAAAAACATAGAATTCTGATGAAATATATATTTATTTAGTCAAAATATGATATCAAATCATGAAAATAGGTAAATTTTTAGGAATATTTTTATAAATTTTTGAAATATATGCAATTTTATGCAAATTTTTAGGAGAATTTAACACTTACGTTAAATGCCGTATATTTTTTCTCACAGCATATATTTCAATTTTTTTTATACTGTATACTACTACAACACTTATCTGTGTTATGAACTAAAATGTATATGATATTTCTAAAATTTACTAAAATATGTGTAATTACATGAAAAAACACAGTTTTTTGTAAAATATTTCTTATCGTTTTATATAGAAATACTCATAAAACAATCAAATTAATAAATATTACTTAGATTGTAGCTTAAAACCTAATAAATAATATAGAAAACATTTTAGTGAAATTTAATAGAGATATCTTTAGAACATTTTGAGTAATTACATTTCTTGTATGTAAAAACACTAGAAAAATTAGTTTTTCAGAAAACGCATTTAAAGATTTCACATTAACAGAAAAACTGTTCTGTTGTATTTACACACTTAAAATTCTCCACATTTATACATCACACCCTCCATATCTTTATACTTAAGTAATTTTGATTTCCTATTTGATTTTAATTTTTTTCTGGCTATTTTCGAAATGAGCGACGAATGAATTTTCGAGTTCTTTATTCTTTCGTTATCTTTATTCTTTCGTTATCAATTCCAAAGTAATTTTTAATCATTTCTTGTTCAATTGATATGCCTAAATGTTCAAACACAGGAAGTAATCCAAGATACCCTGAATTAAAAATTAAAACGGCTATATATGCACCCAGCAACATAGTCTTTATACCTAATCGCAATGTTGCCAAACCCAGTTAAAAAAAACCCCAATGTTGCCAGTCCCAGTTCAAAGATTTAAGGCAAATAATTATTGCCAGAAACAAAAAAAAGTACCCAGAATTAAAATAAAATGTTTTAGCACAATTTTACACACAAACAGTTAAAAAAAAACACGGATAACAACATTGTTTACCTTTAAGTTGAGCCTTTTAAATGGCACTTCCGGTCTTTCTGCTTTCACTTCCAGTGCAGTTAATTGTCTATACCTTCTCTTCTAATTATCCCAAACGTAAAAATGAACCATTTTCGGAATCCTACAAAATTGACCTTTCAAATTGGGCAATAAAAAAAATCGAATTTTTTCGCCGAAATCGTATTTTTAACGTAGGCAGATACCTTAAGTAATCTGCAAAAGTGTTACATCCAAACGAATGAAACACGTGTGTGGCAGGTGCATAATCTTCGTCGGAAACTGCTTCTCCTTGTAATACATTATTAAACGCTGTAACAGCTTTAATATCGTTATTAATCTCTCGTGCATTTGAAATAGATGAATAATAAATAATGTACAGATTACTGGCAATATTGAAATGCAGGCTCGAGAGCTGCATGCATTTTCTCGCACGGAGCATGTAATTATTTTTTTTTAATAAGTTTTTAGAATATTTTTTTCGCTTCTTGTTTGTATGTCGCCATTTTTTTTTAGTGTTAAATAAAAGTTATTGCTGTGTTCCATCATTGGAGTTGCTTCATTTCGCCAAAGAAGTATTACAGTCTAAATTATTCTGGAGGCACCGGCGAGATCGAATAATCGTGCGTATTTTTATTTTATTAGTTCATCACTGAACATAATATTAGTGATACAAGATTATTACTTCCTGTTCATAAAGAATTGCTTTATTTTATTAGTTCATCACTGAACATAATATTAGTCATACCAGATTATTACTTCCTGTTCATATACAATTGATTTATTAGTTCATCACTGAACCCAATATTAGCGATACCACATTATTACTTCCTGTTAATAATAAATTGTCTTATTTTATTACCGTATTTGATATTATATTTAATATTCATTTTAGTTGTCCATACGGTAGATATATATATTGCTCTATGTTATTATTCTTATTTTAATCACAATTAATGTGGTAGAGAGAATAAACTTCATATAATTTAAATATTTCATTTTTGAGCTATTTTGAGGAAATATAAAGAACACAGTGTTCGTTAATTTTAAACATAGAAACAATGTCTTACTTAGGAAGAGCTCGTAAGGAAGATTTGCAAAATCTCGCAGCTGAACTGGTAGTTCATGTGACTGCAGATTTGAAAATAGTTGATTTAAAACAGAAAATTGTTGAAAGTAAAGATTATTATGAAGTCTTCGTCAAAGGAGTCTTAGACACAACAATAGAAGAACGGAAAGAGAGGGAGGAAAGAGAAGAACGTAGGAGACAGGAAGAAGCAGAAGAGCGGAGAAGGAACGAACAGTATGAATTAGAGAGATTAAGGGGCGAATTCAAGTGCAACGCTCTGATAAATTGCAAATGTTAGCTCGCAAGAGGCGTTCCTGCTATCGTCTGCTAAAGTCGAATTCAAGTGCAACGCTTTACCGCTCTGGTAACTGATGACGTCAAAATTGCAATGGGGAGCTGGTTTGCTCTCGTGCCAGGAGAGCTTGTCCGATAAACTACATCAATATCCAATGAGACTGCGTGTCGATGTAAACAAAAAACATCAGTTTCCATGATTTCTCTAAGCTTATGGTCAAGTGTTTACTACGTTGTAGTGTGGTGTAACGAATTGTTCCAGACCTGAAAACGAATGTGTACAACATGTATTTAATGTGTACAACTTTATTTACTTTATCCTATAGAAAATTCCCTCCAAAGTAATCTAGATCAACAGGTGTGTGTAAAATATATTTTACTTTTCAGACAAAAATCCTTGCTTTTTCAAATATAAACCACATTTTTTTCCCATTTTCAAATTACAGCATTTGGTTTTAATTCTTCTAATAGTAAGTTTAATTTAAAATTCAAATTTGTGTTATATTTTTATTGTTTAATGCAGATGCATGATTCTTCAGTGACAGTAGGCATGTTTACTATATGAAAATTAACTAGTTCTTGAATTATATAGTAATTAATAAGCCCATCTATCTACAAGCAGATAAGCCTGCTGAACACCGCTATCCCAGTCTCTCTTTAAATCCAAGTGAAAAAGCTGGCTGCATGAGTGTTTTCTTCATTTTTTCAATGTATAACATGAATACTAAGTTTTCCTTAGTCTTCCACGCAGGCATTCCTTCCCTTAGACATTCATTATGTGATGAAACAGTTAAGAGCAATTTTTAGATTTATATTGTACATATCGTTGGAAAAATATAAAAATGAAATTCAATGTAATACAATAAATAAAAAATTATATGAAACCCTGATAATTCTAATGTGATATTAATGTAATATATACATCCAGAGTAAAGGTTAATTTATAAATTATGCTTTGTGTTCTGCTCATTATATTGTGCATTTACAGTACACTTTCTGCTTCTTAAGTGAAAGTTTGGACCCATTCTCATTTGATATCAGTTATGTTCAGATTTATTTATTTCATAAAATTTCAAAAAACAATTTTTGGCTATTAAAAGCTACAAGTGCAGAAACAAAAGCTTAATTTCTTTACTGTAACTGTGTCATCCTTCTCTACTGATAATGAAAGTCATCTTTTAATAAGATTTCTTTCATTGCATATATTAATTATATCCTTTACCATACTGGTTGCAATCTTTCATTGTGCATTCTTCAATATTTTTTGGTACTTACGTATTAACACAAACACCTGGATCAGTTTGGTGGTCTTTATAAATGAAAAGAGAAAAATACTTATCAGGAGAAGTACGTTGTTTTTGCAGCTTGCTTTTAGCATAACCAAACTATGAATATTTATCTAAGTTGGCAAAATGTTAACATATCAAAGGAAAAAACATTTAACAAATTTTAAATACTAATTTGAATTATTAAATAAAGATTATGATAGTTTAAAAAAATACATTTTCCACAAATTTTTTGTCTAATTTTTTAGCACTTGTGCCAAGTGATCTGTTTTCACTTAAAAAAAAAATCAGAGAATTACATAAACTTGATACTGCATGCCTTGTCTATGTACCAAATTCATCTCATAATTGTTTCCATTAGAAATTTTTGTACTAAAATGTTCTATTCCTGCAGAACTTTTAACACAGCTTCGTCTTTTGATGGTAAGCTCCACAAGCAGTATTTTAAATCTGAAATTAATCTAAAACAACTATTCGTATCTAAAATCCATTGGAACTTGAAATACAACATAAGAAACACATATGAAAATGGTGACATTGCTTGAATGAAAAATTTTCATGAGCATGTTACCTGAAAAATTTTGATACATAATCGTTGCCAGAGTTTGGCACATTTTTGAAAATTTGGTAACTTTTATTAAGGTGGTTTCAATAATATGCAAATATCTTTTATTCTTATGATTGCTTCATTGTATACTTTTTCCCTTTCCCTAGAGTTAGCACAATACCACAAGTTTTCCAGCCAAATGCGGTATGCATTTCAAGTTTCTATACATTTATATAAATTTTAAGAGAGTAAAATATTGGCAAAAACTGCATTAAGTTTTCAACTCTTGTTTTGTTTTTCATTAAAAATTTGCTACCATTATGTATAATTCATTTTTTTTAATGTAAATGTTTTTAAGTATTTGTAGGATAAAGGCAAATTACACTTATTCATTCTTTCTTTGATGTAATACATGTAGCTCTTTACCTGAAATCAATGTTCGTCAAATTATTATGCATAAATTAGAAGTATGCATGTTTTTCTTAAGTCAGTTATGTTTCAGGAACTATCTTTAATGAATTGTATAGAAAATTGTGGACGAGGTGTTAGGTGTACAGGAACGTGGTATATTATAAACATGTATAGTATCTCATAGTATATAAACTCATAACTTTGATTATGCAGTATGCTTTGTATATTATTTCTGAAAGCATGTATATTTCAATCAAGATTGTTGAGTAAACTTTTCTTGCTTTATGCTATCTCTGAAAGCATGTATATTTCAGTCAAGATTGCTGAGTAAATTGTGCTTATTTTATGCTTTTTTCTTTTTTACATTAGAAAATTCCACACCTTTATCACGAGGAAATCTGCAATGGCATTTAGGAATGACAAGTTTGTATCTATTACATAAAATCTAATGTTTTCTGGATTCTTCTTTTCCTTTTCCTCCCAACAGAAAAACTTTAATGGTATAAATCAGCGGTTTTCAACCTTTTGACTGTAGTGTACCATCTAAGCAAAAACTGAAAAACATTAATACTACCACTAATTTTACAATGATTATTTTTCAATTCCTCAATAGAAATATTAAAAACATATATATATATATATATATATATTGCCATTTGCACACTCTTTGTATTAAATATGTACACATAAAAAACTATTAGATTAAAAACTGATGATTACTTAATTATCAAAATTAAATTTAATTAAATTATTCACTTGTTTATCAAAATTTCAGTTATAATACTTTAATATTTAATTTCTTTATGTCTGCTCTTATTTCATTTAATGGTAAATTAGGATCCACTTTTTATTTTGGTGAGTATTTATATTTCAAATTTAACATGGAAAAAATCATTTTTCACACAAACAGGTTGTGCAAAAAGACAATACAAATTTGATAGCTTTATTTAAAATGCCTTTAAATTCTTTTTTTTGGTTCAGCCAAAAGTTAACAAGTGTGTCATTTTCCAAATCTTCAAGTCAATTTCGATCGAAGGAAATTTTTATTAACTATTCTTTTCTTTATGAGATTTTTGAATTTCATAGTTAAAAATATTTTGTTTCTTTGCATACCACCGGCTGAGAACCGCTGGTATAAATTAATTATAACAGATGTAAATTAATATTTCTCATACAAAAGAGTTATTTCAATTCTTTATTGCGAACATTATATACAGAGTATGTCTTTTATTAAGAACAAGATTTTAAGAATTTAAAATAATAATCATTAAATCCTCTTGATCTATAAACAGTCTTAAAAATTATAAAGGGAAAAAAATTGAAAGTTAAAGAAATCAATATTATGAATTGTTCCTTTTTAGAGAAGTTTCATTGTTTAATTAATTATAAAAAGTGTTTTACATTATGAAATATAAAAATTAAGAATATTTGAATTTGAATGAATATTTTAAAATTTTCCCTCAGATAGAAGCTCAACTATTTGAAGCAGG
Organism: Stegodyphus dumicola; assembly: GCF_044657685.1. Lineage (NCBI taxonomy): Eukaryota > Metazoa > Arthropoda > Arachnida > Araneae > Eresidae > Stegodyphus > Stegodyphus dumicola. The sequence continues at coordinate 79,800,627 of NC_140769.1, read as the reverse complement.
AGACCGAAGAGAAAAAAGGAAGAGAGATGATATTACAGCTGCAGAAAAGGAAATAATTGAAACGCAGAAGAATATATTAATGTACTGTGTGAAATATGTGACTTGTATAAGCAATCAGTTGCAAATCAGTCTGCTGTCATAGAAAATCAAAATATAATTATTAATTTATTAAAAAATAAATCATGCATTTCAAATATTACAGTGTTTTCATTCTTGTATGTATTTCTGCAGTGTGGGATTCATATTTTAATTGTAAAATTTACTACTTTCTTAATTTTATAAAATTTTGTAATTATAAAAATTATTTAAAAGAAATTCACAGATCCATTATATGACATAAACATTATAATAATTCTAATACCACTTATTATAAGTCTCGTGAAAATATTCATGCATTTTACACAGCAATTATCTTTTTCCTGGAGGAAAATGGGAATAAGACCTGTAAGAATCTTTAGTCAATATATTACAAATTTTAATTTTCAGATATAAAAGAAATTCACAGATCCATTATATGACATAAACATTATAATAATTCTAATACCACTATTACAAGTCTCGTGAAAATATTTATGCATTTTACACAGCAATTATCTTTTTCCTGGAGCAAAATGGGAATAAGACCTGTAAGAATCTTTAGTCAATGTATTACAAATTTTAATTTTCAGATATAACACGAAATGAATTAAATTGTTTTTCAATTATGTTAATAAGTTATATGAATGAGATGTGGTATTAAAAATTTCACTTCTTTTTATCATTGAAGAAATAGCATTCGATATCCTACAGCTCCATAACAATGGCAGATAAAATTGACATTCTAATTTCGAAGTTCTAAAAATACAGAGATGACAACTATTAAAGTATGGCTAATGTCTAGTTTACAATAACAATGTTGAGTCGCGTACTAAAAATTAAGTGAATCAAACTGTATTTATTTTCCCCCTTCTCTTTTTTTGGCTGAAAAACAATTTATTATACACTCATGATTTTACTTAAATGTATTTCTTTTAATGGCAAACCCACTGAGGTAAGTATGCAGTAAGTTATTATAGTGAATGCGTAATGATGATATAAATCTAAATTCAGCAAACAATCTTTCCCTTACTTTAATGTTTTAAAATCTAGAATTAAAAGAAAAATGCATGTTCTTTAAATAATACAAGAGGATATGGAGGCATAAATCATAGGCTGTTTATTCTTTACATATTATGCTAATCAGGAATTGGAGCAAAACCCTGCTTAATCGAAGAATACGCTCACAGGAATGGTGGAGGAAAACTGAACTGTCCAATATTTGTTTTGCCCACCCCCAAAAAGACATAAACAGTATAGAGTGAAATAATTGTTTTTAGGAAATACATTTAAATATCTTTGACAGAGTATGACAGTTTTAATTTATACTATAATAAATAAGCATGAAGTTCTTATGCTATTAAATGTGTATTGTCACATGGAAATTTTCTATCTTATGACACGGAAGGGGACGAAAGGGAAACATTTGACTTTTTGGAAGAAACTGAATTTTGGTGCAGTAAATCTTATTGCTAAGTTTAAGATAAATTAAGTGCAATGCTAATTTATAGTGACTTACTATTGTAAATCATGACTGGCATACCAACACTAAAATATATATGTATCAAGCCTATTAAGTTATTTCTGGTAGTCAAGAGTTTTTAAACATAAATGATGGAAACAAGAAATTCAGAGGGAAGAACAATAATGATAAAAGTTGTCAGTATGCATTTGAAACCAGGACTAATAAAATTATTTAGGATTCTTATTATCAATTAAAATCATTTAGGGTTGTGCATTTAGTTACAGGTTTAAATATAAACCATGGTTTGTGGGTCCCCAAGAATATATTATGAAAGTAATTTTTTTCATAATATATTCTTTATTATCCATGAAGGGGGTTTCACCTTTGCCAGAGGTTCATTGTTGCCCACTTTGGGTTTTTATTATCGAGTTTCAAAATTTAAAGATAATTCATTGTGCAATGCAATTTCAACATGCACTGACTGAAAACTTTCTGAAGGTACCAACTCATCATCTTCAAACACATCAATCTCAGGATTTTCAACACAATACCTTAAGCATATAGTATGTAAAATGGCCACCAGATATGACCATTTTACATATTTTGCTTTGTGAATACAATAGTGTTCCACCAGTATCGTGCAGTACCCTAAATCTTGATTTGATCTCTATAGCTGCACGAACTTTTCTGTGCTTCTCATTATAGAGATATTCCCGTGATAAAATGGGAATATAATCCACTATCTCCCAAAGATATGCACGATGCGACAAAATACTATCTAGATTTTGTTTCAGTCCACTCCATATAAATGCATCATGAGTATTGCCTGGCCATTGTCCTATAGCATAGAGAACCCTCAGACCAGCATTCCATACCTAGAAAAACATAAATCCTAAGTCAAAAGAAGGTTTGATCTGAAATTTTAATACACAGATTTTTAACATTAAATATAGTTGACATATTAATAAATCAGTCTTTTTAAGGAGTTTACTTTCCATTTTTAACAAAAATATGTCACTGTTTTTTCATTATTAAAAAATATGCAATAAAACGTTAAAACACACACACACACAAAAAAAAAAAAAAAAAAAAAAAAAATTACAGCTACCCTTTTTTCATTAAATTGTAGTAATTATAGTAAATAGGTGATTCTAAAATTTATTTAATATTTTGTATTATTTAATATCTATACTTCACTATAATTATAGTATAGATAGCTTTTTGTTATTATTATGTGAATAATAATGAAACATTCTTGCAGTAATTTGAAATGACTATAATATTATACTTATTATCATATATTTCTTACCTTTTCACCATTAATGGAAAATTTATTTTTCCGGTTAATGAAGACAAAACAAAAATTAATATCACCACACTTGCAACATCTGTGATTTCATTTGTATGTAACCCAAAATAATTCTTGGTAAGCTAGGTAGAATCACATTTGTGATTGCACTCCAGTTCTTTTACAGCTGGTCGAAAGAATTAACATCTACTGTATGTGGAAATAGCGAACAAAACAGTAAGAAATTGGAACAATTACCTGTGGACAACTTGTATTCATAGCATTCTAAAATGAGCTTTTGGTAAAATTTGACCGCAAATAAAACGGTAGTAATGAACGAATGTTTTTTCACGAAGTGGGTCCAATACTTTCACAGCAGGGTTATTTCATGTATTCTGCAGAGAGACTGATGTATGGTTTGTTGTAACTGCTGTATACAAATGTCTGGCTCAGAATTCCACAGCAGTAATTAGCACAACTTTTATGGTTGATGGTATAATATAGAGGTACCAAAAATTAGTATTATCACAGTAACTGCAAGATGGCTTATATTTCTAAAACTCAGTTAACACATTTCATGCAGAAAGAAAATATTATCCAGTTTCATACCTAAATCAAGGTCACTGAAATGTGGTAAAAGCAATCTGCTTAAGAAAACAGATGCCTCTGTAGAGGACTTTCTATGGAAAACTGGCTTTCATTCCCATTATACATGGGCAAAACCAATGTCATGTAATATAATAATCTATTAGTACAGTAAATACATTTCATTTCTTTGTATTTATTTATGTCATGCTGCTTTTCGTGTAATTTAGTATGATAACCTTATAAGTTTATTTAATTCTGATCATGGTCTACGGAAGTAAGGTAAGTCACCTGTTATCGAGAATATCAAGTTATTAATAGTTATGTGAAAGTCTGCAATAACTTTTCATATCATAAGAGATTTACGAATGTGTATATAACTTACATGTGTAGTTATTATGAAAGATCTATAGAAAGTATCCAAAATTACCATGACATTAATCACACTGTACGAACAGGCAAGACATTATACATTAGGAGAAAATTAACTAATATTTTGGGGGATGAAATACTATTTTACACATGGGAACTGTTTAAACAGCTGAGAAAAATTCATGCTTTTTCCCCCTACAGTTACAGAATATATATATATATATATTGTTTCATAAAAATAAAAAGTAAAGTTAAATTTAAATAATTCTCATGCGCCATTGCTGCAAAGAATGAAATTTGAATTTAACAAATATTCTCTATTCATATAAAGTTAATTTAAATTATGAAATTTTAATTGCATACATATCAAAGATTAATTATTGCTGCAAACTAATTTACTATATCACTGAAATTCTGATAGCATATGTAAATTAAATGCACGTATCTAAAACCATGAAAAAATATATAATATTCCAAAAAACTAATCCCAAATATATATATATATATCTCAAAGACAGGCATATGCATAATTTCTGTTAGAAAAACAATTTCTCCGAGATTACGTTTTAAAGTAATTAAAACAATAAATTAATTGTGATATTATTACTGCATTCCAAAATAAGCAGTAATTAACGATTTCGATCATTACTACGAAAAAAAAACGGGATGAAAAAGAATCAATCCTGATACAATAACATTAAAAATTTGTGTGTTTACGTATAAAAATATATAATATTCTCAAATAGGTCATTTAAGCATAGTCTTTGATTCGGAAACATTTCCAGATGTATTTCAGTTTTCATAATCTGAAGTAAAAACAAACCTGCTTTTGCAGAGAATATCCATTGGCAGTTGCCTTCAGAAAAGGTTTCAATTCATTGAAGCAAACCGATTTAATTTGAATCAACTGATGAATTCACGCTCCAACATTTCAAAAGCATTACGACTGTCTCTTAAATGCCAAGGAATTTGATCAGCATTTCTCCGATTTCTTAAACGTCTGAGGAAAATCACTTCAGCCATCTTGTTTACAGTCGCTGTTAAGAGTTTGCTGCAGGTCAGGAGTAGCCGCAAAATTCCTCTATGGTAGTGACGTATTTTCAGTAGGCGTGTCCGAAAAGCGTTGCACTTGAATTCGGTTTTGCAATGCAAGTGCGATTACCATGACAAGCGTTGCACTTGAATTCGCCCCTAAGACTTGAAGCAGAGACAAAGTCTCAAAATACCGGACAGATCCGGCCGAAAACGGAGCTGCGTCACCTTATGCAGAAATTCGATGACAAGAAAGGAGATATCAGTCTATATTTGCTATTGTTTGAAAGGCAAGCAGAATGGGCTAAAATTGATAAAGAAGAATTTGTATCTCATTTACTAGGACTACTTCCTTACGAAGTAACCCAGTTAATAGCTGGAGAACCCTCCGATAAAGCTAAAGACTATGAACACGTGAAAAATTTATTGTTAAGACGGTTTAAACTAAGCCCGGAAAAGTTTAGGCAGAAATTTATAAAACATCAAAAAAGTATCGAATCCACATGGGTGGATTTCAATTATGAAATAGAAAATTATTGCAAAGAATGAGTGACTGGTCTAGGAGTTAAGGCTTTTGATCAGTTGCTAGATTTGATGGTGCTTGACCAACTCATTTTCTTGATGAATGGGTAGAGATGATTTCATCTAAAAAATTAGCTGAAAAACTTGATGCCTATGAAAACGTTTGCGGAAACTTTCAAAAAAGGTCTGTAGTGGATCGGCAGAAAGAAAGATACAATGCACTAACTCAAGGTAAATTGAGTTCAGATAATAAAAATAAAAATGAAAAAAAAATTGTCATCAGGATTTAATTCGCAAAGCTGGTTTCATAGACCTAGAAGTCCACGTCCAGATGATAAATATGAAAAATGAAAAACGCCACAATGCTATCAGTGTGGGTCCTATCAACATTTAAGACCCCAATGTCCAAAACTTAAGAATAGTACTGAATCTCCTGCTAATCTTAACAGAATTAGTGCAAAATCAGAGGATAAATTTCTATTACCTTATACTAGTATGGGTTACGTAAATGGTCATAGAATTCCAATATTAAGGGATTCAGGTGCTAGTATTGATATAGTTTGTCGCAAATACATCACGCCGGAAATGCTGACAGGTGAAAATGTGTGGGTGCAACAGCCATTAGATTTGAATCCAACCTGTTTACCATTGGCTGAGATCGAACTAAATTGCGATCTTGGGCGAGTAATAACTAAGGCTGCCATTATTAGAAATGAACTCGACGAAGGAAGGTATTTATTAGGCAATCGAACTTTTGCACTGTTGAATAAACAAGGAAAGGAACCTGATAGTTGTCCTCACCAGGTTAATGCTGTCTCTACTAGAGCTCAAAAGAAAAGAGAAATAGCCGAAGAGAAGATCTTGGAACCGATGAAGGAAGAAAATAAAGCATCCAGAGATGTTTTTGAAGAAGAAGATAATTTACCGGAGCTAAATCCGGAAGATGAAACTCTAATGAAACTGGTAAAAATTGACTCAGAAGAAATTGCACAACTTCAGCTTGCTGATAAGGAACTGTCTAAAATCATCCAAGAAGTTAAAGAAGGTATATGAAAAAATGAGAACTATAGTCTGACAGGAAAAGAACTTTTAGTTAAAAAAAAACGACGGATAAAATGGGCTTTGAAAGACAGCTTGTCGTTATACCTGAAAAACTCAAGCCGTCAATTATAAAGATGTGCCACGAAGGAGCTTCTGGTCATTTGGGTGTCAAAAAGACCAAAGACAGACTTGCTAGATATTTTTACTGGACGAGGTGTTACAAAGAAATTGAAGATTTTGTAAGAACCTGTGATGCTTGTCAGCGCGCTGGAAAAGGAAATGACAAAAAGAAGGCTCCAAAAGTGATCCAAACAGATCAGGGGACCTCTTTCGTCAGTGCTTTGACAGAGGAATTTTTGGAGCGTTTCGGCATTAAACATGTAAGAAGCTCTGTGTATCACCCGCAGAGTAATCCCGTTGAGCGATTCCATAGAACGCTAAAAAGGGTGTTAAGAGTCGTATGTATAGGA